>NW_027412703.1:6652836-7957836 GCF_025532065.1 Leptinotarsa decemlineata | reverse complement strand
TCGCCATTGGATTTTTTTCTCTGAGGTTATTTGAAGACAATGGTATATAAAACTGCCCCGCAGGACATTCAGGATCTAAGACACAGGATTACTGACACATGCAGACAAGTTAATAACGAAACATTTACAAAAGTCCGACAAAAATTCGAGAATAGATTGTACTTTTACTTATCTAACAATGGTGAACATTTTGAACACATAATAAAGTAAGGTTCACTTATTCAGTTGCAATATTTATTATAAATAATTTTCTTTTTGCCCTATTTTACGAGAACGGATCAACCAATTTCAGTTTTCTAAACGAGGTTGAGTGAGGATTTTTGAGATTTTTAAAATGATATGTTACAAGATAGGGAGTGCCATTTGAAATTAATTAGTGGGGGTAGCTAGGGGTAAGGGGGTAAAACCTAAAATACCACTGGCACTGGTTTTAAACTTTCCCCCCGATATCTAAATTGACGTGTTTTTTGCCTACAACAAATTCTCTCTGCTAAACGAAGTACTAGGGGTGAGAAGTTTTGAAATGAAGGCACTGTAAATTATTCAGTTGCTGCACATTATAGGTAATTCTTTTTAAATTCAACTGCAGCGATTTTCAATTAACTCAAATGTAAGTCATTGAATTGAACACAAAAAGCACCTCTCTCTGGCCCTATCTGCTCATATATCTGTTGAAACATTGGCTCACCTGCGGAGAAGATTCGCGCATAAGAAATTCTGCTAGCACGAATTCAAGTATTCTGTCCCGAGCTGGAATCTGCTGCTCCCCATACAGTTTAGCCTCAAAAATACTAGCCAGATGGCGACGGGTACTTGTTGGTTTTTTCTTCAACTATCATCTATTGAGAATATTGCATAACATATTTTACCTTTAATCTCATTTTCAGCCGTCGTTCAAGATGTTTACCAGAATGGAAGTCATTTAATGGATGAAAGTTCTCAAAATATAATCAGAAGGTCGTCAAACATTTTGAACAAGACTATTCCTTTGGTTCGAAATGAAGAGCTTTGGGGTACGTATGCAAAAAATATGTAATTGAAATTTTTCATGCTTCCAAAAGTTTTATTCTTGATGATTTTTCAAATGGTCTAAATTGAACCTATATTATTTTACTTTATAAGAATCGCACGTTGAAAGGTAAGACCTCTTTGATGATCCACAAGTTTCGTAATCTGAGTGTTGTCGTTCGACGGGTTAAGATGATTAACGGAAAAATACATTCCAAATACACACACCCACATTAGCAGGGCTCTTCCATAACATTTTAGAGTTTGCATCAACTGAAATAATTTCTTAAAAACTTCTCCTCATCGGTCTAGCTCAGATCATGCGAATATAACATCAAAACTATTCAATGCTATACCAACCTGAGTTTTCAACGTTTATGTAGTCTCAGCTACATCTTGTTAATAGAATGTGAAGGCAAGAGAACTATCAAACTGATTACGAATCTTTGTTGACATAATCACGATGTTTCAGCTAGATCGCACTTTCCATATTCATGTGCTTTGCTTGGTAGCTGATCTTGAAACTTAATCAAATTATTATTGTATGGCCCTATTTGATTCGACAAGACGCTACTGAGACTGTGTGAAGAAGTACCGTAGGGAATTTCTTTCAAACTTTCTCGACAAAACTTCGCGTTTATTCAGCTCTACCTGTAACAGATAATTTACCCAGCGATGATCGTGTGAAATGTTTCTGGATGGACATTTACGAGTATAAGTGTTAGCATTCAACCTAGAGGACTTCTAGAGCCTCTTCCAGTGAAATAGTAAACATGGTCTGATTTTGTGAAAAACACTAACGAATACCTACCACCAACTAGTCACTTTTCAATTTACAGATCGAGAAATTGGTGTAAAAATGTTTACGTTCTTTTTGTGTGAATGTGTAAATACTTTCGGTAATAGAAGCATACTTTTTTCATGGAGTGAAAAATTACTTCGAGACATTTGATTCATTTCATGAGCACAACATGCTTAAATACCTTGCTGATACAACTTTGGAAATCTTCTCTATAATATCTAGTTCGGGACAGGTCCGTATCTAGTCCAGGAGATGTATTTCATATTGACTACTTCAGTCACTCTCTTTTCAAGAATTTTTGGAGGTTTATTTTTTTCAAATTTTTTATTGTAGGTCATTATTTTTATAGTTTACAAATACAATTTTATTACCCTCAGTGTGAGGATGGATGCACCTAAGTGACTAAAGTACCTACTTGTGTTACGCTCATGGTATTAAATTATATGTCTTTAACTATCTTATATCTCTATCTATATACATACATTTCAATTAATTGATTTACAGAATTGAATATTGGGAATGATGAAGAGCTTGCTGAACATCGTTTATGTTTAGACGAATAAATCGAGAAGTTCCGATTTATGGAGATTGAAATTGTTTCTTATGCTAACTGGCAGAACATTGAATAATTTTGGACCATGATAGAGAATCCATCTCTGTGTGTGACTTTTATTAAATGCTGCTATGAATGAACTAATAAAGAATCTTGTTTGTTTTTCACTGTTTGTGGATTGAAGTGTAAATTTGTTTGTGTACACCCAAGTTAAATATTGGTGAATATAGAGTTCTCTCGTTTTCAGTGATTGCGTTTCCATATACAGATATTCCGTAGAGTACAGCTTAGGTTTTTCGAATAAAGTTTTCAAGATTGTATTTTGAGATATTATGAGAATATTGAGGTAATTGGTAAAATTACCACCCCAGGCAGCAATACAATATCTTATTACAGACTCTGCTAGATACTGGTATATGGTGATCAAATTTTTGTACTCCAGAATATTTCTCAATTTTCAGAATTTTTTAGTTAAAAGTCTGACCCTTTTTACAATGTGGTCATCCCATCTCATATGCCGATCCATAATAACTCCCAGATACTTAATCACTTTTGTTCTTTCTCTAACAGCACAATGGCAGTTAGTTGTATTAGTACAGTTTCTGTCATGTATATGAATTATGTTATTTCCAGGTCGATTGTTCTGCAATAGGGTGAATGTAATGAATATAGATTTTTTCACATTCAGACTAAGAAGGTTGTGATTAAGCCATATCTGGATATCTTTCAGTCCCTTTTCTGATTTTTCGAATGCCTCATTCGAACTACTACCTGTGAATATGAGTACTGTGCCGTTCGAATATTATATGAGATGACCCCCAAAATTGCTGATAGAACAGACACTATTTATGTAAACAAGAAAAATTATGGGACCTAAAACTGTTCCCTGTGGTACAACTGTTTTAACTTCCAGTGCTTTACTCAGGCTATTATCAACTTTGACCTTTTGTGCTCTATGTCATAGGTAGTATAATAATAATAATAATAATAAACGTCTTTATTGTATTAAATGACATATGATATACAAATGAAATGAAAGTGTTGGCGAAGTCTAGCTCAGAGCTATTCTACTCAACCAACAGGGGTTTGAACCCCGATTTGAAAAAGAAAGTTCACAAGTTAGGTAAACGATAATTTTAGTAAATGGCTGTACTTAGTGGATTATAAAAATATTTGAGTGGCACAGTAAACATATATAAGTTATACAGGTAAATCACCATCACATATACATTATTGAAAACTTACTAGCCTGAATAGTTGCAGTCAATTAAAAGGTAGAATGTAAATTATCAGAATTTGCTATATTACATCATCGTGTGAGTAATACATAGTTCTTCAATTTAAATTTGAATTTATTTATGTTATATAACTTGAATTGGTCAGGAAGAAGATTGTACATTCGAATGGCGTTAAAAATAAAAGATCGTTGAAATATCGCAGTTTTGTGCTGGGGCATGGTCAGGGCAGATCTGTTTCTGACATTTTTTGAATGTATTCTAGAACGTGGAATGAATTTATGCAATAGAGCTGGTGAGTTGGACTTGTTTAGGAGTCCATGTGTGAATGAACCCAAGTGGAGTTGCCGTCGATTCTCCATGTTCAGCCAGTTGCACTCTTTGAGTTTATGGGAGATGGAGTCATATTTTCGTATTCCATAAATTAGTCTGCAACAACTATTCTGCATTTTTTGTATCCGATTACTATCATCTTTAGTTGAACAACATATTTTATGTTGAGCCACGTATACCATACCTATGTACTTTTTTTAATAGCATGCCATGATCAACAGTTTTGAATGCCTTAGCTAGGTCTAGAAATATCGCAGAACATTTTTCAGATCTATTCAAGGCTTCAATCATTTTTGTACAAAATCTAGCACTGCTTTTTCGCTATTGGAGTTGCGAATGAAACCTAACTGTATGTCAGTATTTTTTTGCATTGAGGTGATTTATAAGTCTACTTTTTAAGGATTGTTCAAATATTTTAGCAAAATTGTCGATAACTGATATTGCTATATAGTTTCCAATGTGATCAGATATCTGAAATTGGACAAAATTTTAAAAATAATTTTTTTCTCTTTGGTGACCTGTTCAACAAAGTATTGTAATTTGATTGGGATATTGAGTTGGTTTTGACAAATAATAGTTTTCTTTGCAATACTGCCACGGTCTACTCTGTAAAGTTCTTTCAATTAATTTCTATCTTCGAATCTTTTACATATATTTTCATTATCCGAATTCTTTAGTCAACTTACAATGTTGGATCTCATTCGTATAAATTTTAAACCTTCCTCAACAATCATTGAAGATAGTATTTCCTCCAAGAAAAGTATTGAGTCGAATAATGGAGAAGAATATATATCAGTAAATCCTTTGATCACCTGCTAGAATAAGAATAGAGCGGTCTTATGCGACGTTTAGCAATACCGCATATCCCAGAACAGAATGGAATATCATAGAAGAGAACAGATATCTCTGCACGTTGTCTTCTCGTGCAGTATGGCCTATCACCATCATTTAGGTCTCAACCAGTAAATATGGTGAATTAAATACAGGAACTTCGTTCGAAAAGAAACCTTTAAAAAAGTCTTATGAAGTGTAATATTTATCATTTTGTGATGCCTTTTTAAATTTCTTGAACAATTTGCTTTGCTGTAGCATGCTCACTTGAAAAATTGTATACAAGAGCAAACCTCCCAAATCTTTTCGTTTCCCATGATATTGGCTCTTTGGGAAATCTATGAGAATAAATCAAGAGAATATGACCAAAAAACTGAATTGTCGAAAAAACTAATTCGAAATTGAAATGAATGGATCAAATGATAAAACTAAAGAAACATAAAAGATAGGGAATTACGGAATGAGAAATAAAAACAGTGGTTTTATCATTTCTCATGGTTATACTCGGTTATCAGACAAGGATGAAATAGAAGAATTGTTCGTAACACATTTTTCAAATGGAACAGTGATTGCCTTATCAAACCACTTCGGCCAAAACATATCCCTGAAATGAGTTATCCAATTGAATCTCCAAACAACATGGAACACAAGTAACTATGACGTTGAAGGAGATAAAAAATAAAGTATCCACTTGTTTTGATGAAATATCACTTATTACAATTGAAAATATAGTTTCCTCAATCATAAATCTCTAACTTTTCTTGTGAATCATTCAGGGTAGTTTTCCAGGAAAGCTGAAAAATGACTGTTTTTTCACTGCTTACTTGTCAAATTGATCGAAAAGATAGCTGCGAATAGAATCATGACTCAGAAAGAAACAACATAATCTTCAGCCATCAGCATAGTTTTCTAAGGAATAGATCAATTGAATCAGCTTCTTACCGTATATTGTACTCATACACGAATATGTACTTTCACTATTTTTTCACCAATTGATGGCATTCGATATGGTTAATGTTGAGTCACTTTTTGCAGAAAATAACAACTGAGGTATTCCATGTGAAATTATAAATTGAATAAGATCTTATACGACCGAGAGAAATATGATCATTTCATATGATAACTTATTGTCTGTTTCCCAGGCTGTGAAACTTAGTATGCTGCAGGGCTCAGTTATCGGACCCCTATTTTTTCTGATATATGCGATTGATTTACCTCAATAGGTATTGAACGGTCATGTCACAATGTTTTCTGATGATACCACTATAGCCATATCTGACCATATCTGGTGGTAGGTAGGCAGGTAGGTAGGTAGCTCTATAGTGAGTGGGTCTCTTCGACTCTCCACCGCAACCTATAAGGGTTTATTGTAACTCACACCTATTCACACTCGGCCAAATAAACCCAGCTTCTTAACGAAGCCGATTAGTTTGTATGGTGAGTGGTCTTTCAGGTCAAATGGTGAGAGTGCGGATCTGCCGAACTCAAAGAACCTGATTTGGTCCCCAGAGGGGCAGGCACAAAGTATATGCTCTGCTGTTTCATCATTTTTTTGAGCAGAGGCGGACACACACTGTATTCCAACAGTCCAAGTATCTGCATGTGATGATTCAAATGACAGTGACCTGTAAGAAGGCCTGTTAGACATCATAGTTCATTCCTACTGTAGTCCAACAACTGTTTGGAATCAAGCTTCGAAGGGTAAATAAACACCTTGGAGTGAGCCAATCCTGGAAGATTCTGCCAGAAGTCATTGGCGATGCCAATGACAGGTTCTGGTCCAATGAAGTCGCTTGCAGAATCTGTTAAGTTTTCCTATCGAGGAGGGTCGTTTATGGAAGTTTGCTACCAATTTAGACGTTGCTCGGTAGGATCCAAGAGCTTCCAACGCCGCTTGACTGTCCGCTTTTATTGACTTGTGAGTGAGGTTGGATTTATCCAACCTCAGTGGCCGAAGTGTTTTATCAAACCACTTCGGCCAAAACATATCCCTGAAATGGGTTATCCAGTTGAATCTCCAAACAACATGGAACACGAAGTAACTATGACGTTAAAGGGGATAGAAAATAAACTATCTACTTGTTTTGATGAAATATCACTCATTAGGATCAAAAATATATTTCCCTCAATCATAAATCCCTTATCCTTCTTGTGAATCATTCAGGATAGTTTTACAGAGAAGTTGAAAAAAGCCTGTTTTATATATGTTTTATAAGTTGAATAAGATCTTATATGACCGAGAGAAATATGATAATTTCATGTGATAACTTATTATCTGTTTCCCAGGCTATAAAACTTGGTATGCTGCAGGGCTCAGTTATCGGACCCCCACTTTTTCTGATATATGTGAATCATTTACCTCAATAGGTATTGAACGGTCATGTCACCATGTTTTCTGATGATACCACTATATCCATATCTGACCATATCTGGTGGACTTTAATACTTGGTGTCAAAAGAAGACATTATTTATGAATCCTTCAAAATTAGTGATTGTGAAATTTCATAAAAAATACCTACCAGAGGACTTAGTCAAAGTTGATGATATTTGGGTGTTTGCAGAGGCAAACTTTCTAGGCACCTATTCAAATGCCAATTTGAACGGGGAAAGACAAATAAATTATATTTGTGCCAATTTGAATAAATCTAATTTCACCATGCGACGGATGAAATCCAGACTTATTTTCATTTGAGTTGTCGGGACAGTTGTCGAACAATATTTAGTTGGAGAAAAATTTTGACGGTTGTCTCCATTTATATTTTGAAATGTATTTTGTTCGCCAGACAAAACTTGTTAACATTCGCCAGAAATGCAACTGAACACGAACGTAATATATGAAATGGAAACCTGCGAATTCTAGGCAACTCCTCACAGTACAACGCTAACAGTTGGTATAATAAGGTACCAAATGAGTTGGAGCAAATAATAATAATGAAAATAACGAACTTCGATCTTGCAGTATTCTAAAAATTCGTTAGTACCGTGCCTATGTTGAGTGATATGCGCGATAATGAATAAACCTATCAATTCAATTTCATTTTTATATTGTTTTATCTATTGATCTACATTCGTGTTTTGTATACATATGATTTTTATTTTATATTTTGTGAATATTTTCAATAGTACTTCAATGTCTTGAATTTGGTGTCAATAATTTCACCATGCAAGTTATATTGCACCATCGTAACTCACCATGTATCTCTCGAATACTTTTACCATCAACGCTGGCGTTCCTCAGGGATCCATATTGTTTCCAACCCTCTTTTTATTGTATATCAACGAATTATTGAAAACAAACAAGTGTGCTGACGACAGCACACTTGTCTCGTCATTACATTTGGATTCACGGATGCACATCTTCACCGACAGCAGGATGTTGCATATCTCAATGAGGACCTGGAACCAGGTTCAATTCAATGCCTCAAAAACCCATGCATCGGCTTTCTCCAAAAAGATAAATGTCTCCGAACCGGATATAATAATGTCAGGTCAGACAGTCCCGCTTTCTGTTTCGATAAATTTGTTGGGGGTTAAAATGGACCCCAATATGTCTTGGTACAATCATGTCACTGGAATTGCAAAGGCTGCTTCTCAAAAGCTTGGAAAATTTTTCCTAGCTAGAAAACTGTACACACTTCAGCAACTTTTGATGCTTTATGAAGCTCAGATTACACCTCCTTTGGAGTATTGCTCTTATGTAAGGAGCTCCGACCCTAAGCATATTCTGAAGCTGCTGGATTCCATCCAGGAATAAGCCTTTCGCTTGATTGGAGACGCAAACGTCACTTGCAATATTGATAGTCTGGAAATCAAAGGAAGCTATATAGCTACTTCCACGGAAAGTGTTCAAGTGACTTGGCACATTTGATTCCAGCGGTACATATCATATACGCGACGGACTGTGGCTGCTCATCGTTTTGAGGTTCAACTCAGTACACCTCGAACCTCACTGTTTGAGAACTCTTCCATATGGAGAACTGCGTTTATGTGGAATGAACTTCCTGAGAACGTTTTTCCAAATGGATTTGATCTTTAGCGATTCAAATCTAATGTGAATCACTACTTTCGCATAGGCATAGGATTTTCCTGTGGTGCTAGTGTTCTTATTTGATATTCGCGGATTTACGTGTTATCTTTCGTGGTATAATTAGAAAAAGTTAGGAAACTATAAGTTGATCACGAAAAATATTTCGAAAGAAAAAGTGAAATCATTTTCAATTTCTAACGAATTAGTGATTTTGGAGGTATAGATATGTTATATGAATAGCAACCCTCATTATACGCAATACATATTTCATTATTTGTCTGATTTTTTTGTCGACATATCCTCAATAAATCACATTCTCTGGGTCGCTAACTTTGTGTGTCTTATTCACGTTTTCAAAAGACTCATAGCTGACGTAAACAAATGTCATGAGGCCTGTTTCCTCTACAAGTCAGAACTTCTTTGATATAGGTATGGCGGACGTAGGTGATCGTCTTTAACTACGGAGCTAAAAAGCGAGTGTAAATATTGCAAAAGAAGTGTGACAAACTCAGTTAAGTGTCATAAATGTAAAGCAACCATCCATCCAAAGTGCTTGGTACAGGCAGCCTAAGTGAAAAGTTCATCTTGTCGGCATGAAATTGAAAACAACGAATCACATACACCTACTTGTTATCAAGAAGTAAGTCCATATGAGATTGAAAATGAATTTTACATCAATTAGTGAAAGAACTCGAATCCAAATGTAACATTCTGAATGAAAATTGCAGCTTTTTGAAAGATAAAGTAAATTTTCTATCAGAAAAACTTAGTATATTAGAGAATAACGATATCAGCACAAATGTTATCAATGGAAAAAAACATGAAGAGGCAAAAATATAATTCCGGTTCCAAAAACACCAGCTGTACATAGTCCTGAGTCATCATCACAAAAACCAGATTCGAAATCTTATAGTTCAGGGATCAAGGACTCAAATAAAGAAGATAACCAGGCATGTCCTAAAATTATAACAAGAGATGAAGTTAATACAGACATCATGACGACTGAAGCGGCTAATTTGGTGCGCGATGTGCAAAACTTGGAAATTGGAGTTGAAAAATGGCAAAAAAGGTTTCAAGAAAAGTAGAAGAGTCATGATAGGCGGAAATGAGGAAATACTTGACATTAGTACTGTGCCTAAAGTTACCTCTCTCCACGTAACTCAGCTGAAATCCGACACTGAACCTGATGTTCTGAAGAAAACGCTGGAAAACACTTTCCCGAGGTAGTGTGCACGAATCACCCATCTAAGTTCCCTGAACTCTATTCATCAATGAAAATTACGATCAATCAGGAAAACTTTTAAAAAGCATGGAGACCTGAAGTTTGGCCTAGCAAAGCACTGGTGTTGCGTTATGAGGTGAAGAGGACTGCACCATCAACTCAGGGTCAGTTGGTGAGTCCGATGTTAAAAAACTTAACACTATCAACTGACACAAAAGTCTATTTCATATAAATATACAGTGTCTATCCAATGAAGTCGAGAAGTTACGTGTATTTTTAGATGATTCTGAATATGATATTGTTTGTTTGTCAGAACATTGGCTTACAGAAAAAAACATGAAAAATTTGAATTCACCCACTCAATTTTTAGCTGCTTACTTCTGCAGAAAAAATATGAAACATGCTGGAGTTGCCATCTATTGTAAAAATAAATAGAATTCAAAAATATTAGACTTGAATTCTTACAGTGTTGAACTCGACTCTGAATTCTGTGGCATTTTTATTAAAACAATCAATATGAAAACCATTTGTGTCTACAGATCATGTACAGGGGACGTCAATGTCATTTTATCAAACCTAGATGCTCTTCTGTCACAGTTACTGGAAAGCAACATAAAAATATTATTACTGGGTGATTTTAATATTGATTTTTTGTCTAACAGAATTTCACATTTCCAACTTAAATGCTCACTAGATTCTTATGGTCTCAAAATAATTATCAATAGTTTCACACGAGTCACTGCACAATCATCCACATGCATAGATAATATAATTACCATTCTACCTGAAAATTCATATGACACTGGTGTTCTTGACCCCTGTGTATCTGATCACAAAGGGCAATTTGCAATGACCAACGAGTTTCCAGAAATTAATACAGAGAGAATTGACACCTTTTGTGTTAAAAAAAGCACTTACAGATTTCAGAAATCATCTACTAGCGGTAAATTTTAGTTATCTGGATATCGACTAACTTGGTGTGACACGGTTCTCAGAAAACTCTATAAATATTTTTGAAAATTCAATCATACTATCATTCCCCTGAAGAAACATAAAATTTCAAAAAATAACCTGAAACTACCATGGTTCGATGATACACTAAAGGACATGAGAAATAATCTTGAAGCAGCAAAAGTCACAGCAGATATGTCACGAAATTCATACTATACGACTGCATTCAGGGCTATGAAGATTATAAGATCTAGTTGAAAAAACGAAAAAATGAAGTAAATGAAAAATTTATATTGAGTTCCACTAATATTTCCAGAGCTTGCTGGAATATAATAAACAGTGAATGGAACCCTATTAATGCAATTAAACCAGTACAGCTATCAGCACAACGCTGGAATGACTTTTTCTGCAGTATAGCTGATAATACTATTAAAGCTCTTACCGATCTCTCGATCGATGAAATAAATAACTACAAAAACTTTTCCTCGCCATGAGAGTCTTTTTTTCTGGACCCTGTGTGTCTTCAAGAAGTAGTTGATACGATAAAGTCTCTTAAAAACAGCAACTGTCGCGATACACACGACCTAAATAGCCAAATGATTAAATCGGTGGCTGATATAATCGCAGCTCCACTTACATTACTGATAAACGAAATCTTTTCAACTGGAATATTTCCAGACGTTTTAAAATTTCAAGAGTAATAACCTTATTCAAAAAAGGTTCTAGATCTTCAGCGCATAATTATCGCCCAATTAGCATAATATTTATATTTGGGAAAATAATTGAGACAATTTTGAAAAATCGTTTTTATTCCTATTTTGAAAAACGGTTCTACTTCAACAAATCACAGTATGGTTTTCGAAGAAATAGGTCAACTACCCAAGCGGCTTTCAAACTACTGTCGATCACTTGATCAGGAAAGGTCGAAGGTCTTGATCAGGGAAAGCACTCTTCTTTGACATTATATGACCTGACTAAGGCATTTGATTGTGTATCGCATAGTATTTTGATTGACAAATGAGCTACTATGGTGTCCGGGGCATAGCTCTCAAGCTCGTCCAACAAATCGGTGCCAATTTGTTGAAGTGAACAACGTAAAGTCAGACCTCAAAGAAATGAAGCATTGTGTTTCTCAGGGATCCGTTTTAGGTCCACTATTTTTATTGATCTACATCAATGGCCTGTGCCGTCTCATGAAACCAGCAGGATGTATCTTGTTTACAGATGATACAACTTCAATGTGCTCTAGTAAAGACTCAACTAGCTTACAGCTAATGATGGAATATAGCAAAACATTAGCTTACAATTGGTTTGATGCTAACAAACTAACCTCCAATAAAGATTAAACTCAAAATATAATCCTATCTTCCAATCGCAATATTTCCCAATCTTAAAGTTTTTAGGATTCACTATTGATCATAAATTGAGCTGGTCTGATCATATCAAAGCTATGTTCAGCAAACTTTTCACTGGTTTGTTCGTTTTGAGGCGACTGAACGATGTGGCCACCTTAATGACAATTATTTCACTCAGTTATTCCTTATGGTATTCTCATTACCAGAGCTACAGGCAATATTCGTACTGATCGTTTTCACTTAACCAAATCACAGAAAAACTCTCTAAATTATAATCTTCACAACCTGTTACCGCAGGAATACAAAATCCTATCAAACAATAAATTCAAGAAGCGCTTAAAAGAATTTTTACTAACTAATTGTTTTTATTCTGTCAGTGATTTCATGGAGCATTTTCGACATCGCTAGTGTATTTCTATGGAATGCACTCGCCACTGCGACATTTTACAATAGCTAGTAGTAGCTATTGTAAAATACTTCTTATTTTGTTTCTCTATGTGTTGTACTCTTTTTAGATATTATTTGGACTTACTACAAACATTATGTAATGTAAGGTAGTCAATAAACTTTCATTCATTCATTCATTCATTCATTCATTCATTCATTCATTCATTCATTCATTTCATTCATTCATTTGGGGTCATTCAAGTAACTCGATAAATGTGTCAAGGTGCCAGAAAAAATCCACAATAATTTTAGCTGAAGCAGGTTACAAAGATCATTGTCGTCCTCTTTTTATTCAACTCGGCATTATACCACTTCCAACACTGTATGTCTATGAAGTGGCTGGATCGTCAACTCACGAAAGGCCTTATTAAATCAACCTATCTTTTAATTTCAGAGATATATTTCAAATATTTTATATTTATGATTTTATTTATACTTATATTTTTTACTTATACAGCGTGACTCACGGTCGATGGTAGGTTAGACATTTCTGGAAAACGCAAAACATGATTTTTCTGAAAATTTCACCTCTCACATTTCCTTACCTGTTCTATCGATCTAAAATATTTTCAGTATTGCGGCGTTGCCACTTCCATCAAAAAGTCCTAACAACTTTATTTTTTTGAGTGGAACACCCCATATATTAATACATTTTTGGAATCAATTTGGTATTTTGATACTTTTTTGTCAATAATGTCCTATACCTATCTCTATCTGTTTTCGAGATAAAAAATAAATTGTGCTAAATATGGTCCAAAACATAGCCTTAATTGAAATTAAGTACATCAGTACTCTCAATTTATGAAAAGTTGATATTTTGATGATAGTTTGGACAAACTCGAAATATCCAAATAACACCAAGAAATCGACTCCATATCATACAGGGCGTGCCAAAATTACTATTATTTCCATTGTGCATAAAAGTAGTCAAAAGTTCATTTTTTCAAATAAAACCCCCTGTATATTACTCGGTAAATTGAAAGATGGTGAAAAATGCTTCAAGATGATATATCATGTCCCTATACCTAAATCGTCAAGTTTTCTCAATACAGTCCCTTCTTCTAGAAACATTATTTTTTTTAGAATTTGGATTTAGGTAGCGGTGGAATTATCAAGCTTATAGCAGTTCGGTTACTTTTATAAGTAATTTACAAAGAGTTATCGACGGTGTTTCGAATCATCTTCCAAAATGAATGCAAATATCGATTATTCAAACGAAGTTCTTATGAAATTATTTATTATACACATGAATAAAGTGATCAAATCATTGTCAGAACGTGTAAAAAATTCAACCAAATGTATCCTGAATTAACACCAATGAAGGAGAGAAAGTATGTAAGGTTACAAAATAATTTCCTTGACTATGGCTCAAAGTTTCCAGGGAACAACTGTACCAAAAATCAGTCATTTCTAGGTAAAAAGTAAGATTTTGTGGGCTAAAACATGAGAAAGTACAGACAATAACAGAATAGGATGATTCAAAATAACAAAATTGTAAACAAAATATCACATTTTCACAATAAATGCTGAAAATGTTGTCCATTACATTCTAAACACTTCAAAACGTTTTTTTGTACGCGACTTGTGGTTGCTTCTTCAACTTCCTCGGGATCCAGATCTTCAATACTCCGCACCATTCGCCGTCACAATTCTTCTTTGGTAGGCACTGGGGTACTGTAAACCCTTTCTTTCAAAACACCCCATAAAAAAAGTCAAGTGGCATGAGATCGGGTAATCTCGGTGGCCAATCCCACGGCCCTAAACGCCTAAATTAACGATCGTCGAAGAGTTCGTC
This sequence comes from Leptinotarsa decemlineata, assembly GCF_025532065.1. NCBI lineage: Eukaryota > Metazoa > Arthropoda > Insecta > Coleoptera > Chrysomelidae > Leptinotarsa > Leptinotarsa decemlineata. Next base: position 7,943,276 of record NW_027412703.1, on the reverse strand, counting down.
AAGTTTCCTGGAAACTTCCTGGGTGGAATGAGTCCAGTTGAAACCACGAATTCCTATATTCCTCTAAAGGCAAATTTTCAAGAAAATTGATTACAGTCGTCCTTAATATTTGGAGATATCTCTCTGCAGTCAGTGTGTCTTCATAAATAAAAAAGCTAATTATATTGTTCTTCAGAATACAGAAAACATTCAGGTCAAATTTTTCTTGAAAACCCATTTCTTTTGTAACATGAGGATTATGATCAGCCCAAAAATGTTTATTCCTTCTATTGAAAATACCATCGCTCGTAAATTTTGATTCGTCGCTCCAAATTATTTTTGACAAAAATTCCCGATCTTCCTGTGTATGAATCAAAAGGGATTCACAAATATGCATTCTACGTTCGAACTCTTCTGCTTTTAGAGCTTAAACTTTGGTAAATTTATACGGATGCATTCCGTGATTTTTCGAAATTCGTTGTACTGAAGCATGTGATACAACTAAATCTTTTTCTGCATTGCAAATGGAAGCTTCTGGATATGCATAAAAATATGCCAAAACGTTAACAGTATTGTCCTCATTTGAAGTAACAGGTTTTGGTAATGTTGAAGGCGCTTTTTTCCATGGAGCCATAGTTAAGGAAATTATTTTGTGATCTTTCAAACTTCCTCTAGTTCATTGGTGTTAATTCAGGATACATTTGGTTGAATCCCCATTCACAAAATAAAATGCCACTTTCAACACTTGTAGGTAAAACGTGAATTACTATTTTTCCACAAAAACAGCTTTATTAAGAAAACTTGACGATTCAGGTATAGGGACATGTATATCATCTTGAAGCATTTTTTACCATCTTTCAATTTATCGAGTAATATACAGGGGGTTTCAATTGAAAAGATGAACTTTCGACTACTTTTATGCACAATGGAAATAATAGTGATTTTAGCACGCCCTGTATGATATGGAGTAGATTTCTTGGTGTTATTTGAATATGTCGAGTTTGTCCAAACTATCATCAAAATAGCAACTTTTCATGAATTGAGAGTACTGATGCACTTAATTTCAATTAAGGCTATGTTTTGGACCATATTTGGCACAATTTATTTTTTATCTCGAAAACAGATAGAGATAGGTATAGGACATTATCAACAAAAAAGTATAGAAATACAAGAGCGATTCCAAAAATGTATTAATATACGGGGTGTTCCATTAAAAAAAAATATAATTGCTAGGACTATTTGATAGAAGTGGCAACCTACATCGACCGTGAGTCACGCTGTATTTCATAGTAGATGAATTTTATCTCTGATCAAGGATATCTGTATTTGTGACTTGCCATTAATGTACAACTGTATGTAAAATGGTCAAATAAAGTACTCTAGTCTATGCGGAAAAATACTTATTATCGGCTTAATAATGAAAAATAAAAAAATCGATAACAATTCTGAAATTCCTCTATTTTGTATTACCTACATTGGAGCTTCAAGAGCTGATTTCAATCGTAAACCATTGTTTACATTTTATTCATCAAATCTACAGCAATATATATGTTTCAGTGGTTCCAACACTCCTAAATGTTGATATATGGATGAAAGATTTAGTCTACAAGTATAATGATTTATATTCCTTTTCAAAAATTCCAAATTATGGAATATTGGACAATGTTCATCGATTCGGCGATAGAAACAGTCAGCTCCCAAACTCGAATTTTTGTCTGCAAGACATAGCTAACTGGACTTCAAAAATAATGCCAAGAATGTGTTCGATTAGAGGAGATTGTTGGAAGACATATTATGAGATGGATCGATTTTCTTCTGGTTACATATTGACTCATAAGTAAGTACTTATCTAATGTATTTTATTATAATACCTAATGAAAGTTTAAAAGAGATTAGGGTAGATAATTTGTTAGTACAAGACATATGAGAAAAAATCGATAATATCACTGAAATGAGAAAAATTGGATTTTCCAGTTCCGTGAATCTAAAAAACTAACATGTATGGAAAAATAATATTCCAGAGAGGTGCATTATGACTTGCTCAAGGTTGCCCCTTTCTTCTCATGCAGACCTACGATTTGTAGGTACGTGTGGCAGATACCCAATGGAAAAACAACAACTAACCCAGCTAATGCCGCGCAGATAGTTGAAGTAAAACCATCAGGCACCTATGCAACGTCTTCGACTTGGAAGATTCGTCGCAAGTTATTTTCCATTATGAAAAGCAGAAATTAATTTCGTTTGGTCGATTTGACCAACCGATAGACCGGGTTCGAGGTGTTTGCCCCATCATCAGTACCGGGATGGTCTCTTCAGAACAGTGTGAATGACCAAACAAATATAATTCCAGCTAGTCATGGAATCTCCCTGCAGTTGATTTAGTGGAACCTGGGAATAACAGACTTCGTCGACTTCATATAATCTCGGGTACACAATATTCATGTTGATGTTATCAATCAACTTGTGTTAAGTTGGCAAAAGTGTACTGATTCAAATGGCCTTATTTCGATTGAATTTAATGAATATTTACTGAGATATTACAGTTAAAAGTAGACTCAAAAATGGACAAACATTTTAATATGTATTTTTAGTTTGGAGGTGTTTCCTTAGTTGACAATGGCCAGTCAGAAATCCTACTGTTGAGCGTATATTTTTCCTGGTCATCGCCAGATTTTTCTTTGGCGCCAGCTTCCCACGGTCGCCCAGGGTGATCCTGGCAAGATTGAATCCTTTGATTTCATCCCATCTCTTTAGGGATTGAGCATGGGTGTGACGTTTGGCTAGTTCCGCAATTGTCGAAGTCATCAGGCCGTAGGTGCCACTGGGTCCTAAAATTCTTAGTCCAGCCGCTTCCTTGGCTAAAGAGTCGGCAATGCGATTACTTTTACTCCTGTCGTGCCCTTCAACCCACCTCAGGATAATGTTATTATCTACCGAGGCTTTGGCTAAATCTTGGTGGCACTCTAGTACTAGCCCTGAGGTAACACGTTGTCTATTCAAGACTAATAGGGCTTGTCTGTTATCTGTACAGATTGTTATGTTTTTGCCTGAAATTCCTTTTCTGGTAATTTTTTTTTGTGGCGATTCAGATACCAGCCAGTTCTGGTTGGACCACGCTGGTATTTTTTCCCATTCCCCACTGAATTAGCCTTAGTGATCTGGAGTACACTCCACATCCTGAGCCTTCTTTGGCTTTTGAGCCGTCTGTATATTTGAGTATTGCATTTGTAGCATCTGACTCAGTGTTCTGTTTCATTTGTATTTTGTAGGGTTCATATTGACACACTAGCAAAAAATTTATCATGGAAGGTCTATGCAATCAGGCAGATAAAAGATAAAGTCTGTTATGAAGCTGCCTATACCGCTTATCATGCAATGTTTCATAGTTCCTTAATTTATGGATTGATAAACTGGGGCACAACTGTTCATATCTCGAGAATATTTGAAATTCAAAAAAGAGCAATCAGAGCTTTAGCTGAAATAGGTCAAATGGAGAGCTGCAAGAATTGGTTTATTAAGTTCAATATATCAACTTTGCCATCATGTGTAATTTACTGCAATTTGATACACATTCAAGAAAATTTACAAATGTTTACTACAAACGGTAACAACCATTCGTATAATATTAGGAACAAGGATAATATTAGAGCACCAAACCAAAGACTAGAAATAACAAGGAGATGTAACTCATACATATCATTGTACAACTCACTGCCCCAGTCAATGAAAAATGCAACCCTCGCTGATTTCAAACGGAAACTGAAAAAACATCTCTCAGAGAATGCTTACTATGATGCGTCTGACTTCTGCTTTACAGAGTGACTATCGTCAATGTAGGTACTGTCTCTATGTATCTATATATCTGTATCTTCATTTCCATATTATTATTTTCACATTTATATATTTATTTACTTCATTTTGTTCTTGTATCATATACAATTTTTATGTACTACCTACTTCTTTTCGGTAATTTCAATTAACATTCATTTTATACATTATTGACTTGTCATAGCACTAAAGTATAATAACTTGACCAACATAAAATCTAATGAATTTCACTAGTTCGGACTTCCATTGTCTAATATATAAAATGATTTGAAATCCCTGAGACACCTGAAAGAGGAGAATTAAAAATGATAAGCTGAAAATAAAAATTATATTGAGCAAAAAAAAAGTCACCTCACCACAGTAAGTCCTCTCACTTGTATGTACTACCCAAAATCCACAAGAAAGACGTTCCGCTCAGACCGATCATCAGCTCCAGAGATTCGGCTACTCAAAACTTATCTAGATTTTTACTTCCCATAATACAACCATGACAAGGAAAAACATCGTCCTTTGTGAAGAATTCAAGGCACTTTGTCGACCTATTAGGGTCAATTGAAGTCACACAGAAAGATCAACTAATTAGTTTCGATGTGGAAAGCCTTAACCCCAACGTTCCGGTCGAAGAAGCACTCCAAATCATACAGAGAAAGCTATCCGAAGACGGGAACCTGAAAGAGAGAACGAATCTAACTATAGAAGTAATTATGGAATTATCAGGATGCTGTGTACGAAACTGTTATTTCCAACTTAAGGACTGCCAATGGGATCGGTACTTTCACCAGTCATAGCCAACATATATATGGAGTGGCTTGAACCTCTGGCCATTGAAGAAGCCCACAAGGCACCTCGAGTCTGGTTGAGATAAGTTGACGACACCTTCATAATATGGAACCATGGGAATACTGAACTAGACGCCTTTCTGAAACACATCAACAGCGTGATACCTTCCATCACTTTCACAATGGAGAAGGGAATTCACAACGAATTGCCATTCTTAGAAGTTTTGGTGAAGAGGACCTACACTGAGTTGGAAACATCTGTATAACGAAAACCCACTCACACGGGACAGTATCTGAACCACGAATCCAACCACCATCGATCGACTAAAAGAGGAATCATTAAGACTCTAGTTGACCGTGCTTTCGGGCTCTGTAATACGAAGGAAGGTCTCGAGAAGGAACTAGACATCATCAAAAATGATCTTCAACGGAATGGCTACTCCAAAGCGATGGTAGAAAAGACTTTGGCTAAAAGACAGCAGACCATATTTGGACCCATCAACACAACATCGAGTGGTCCCAAGCTGAGATCATACACAGAGACGAACATTGGTTTAGGAGAGAATTCAAGGAAGCCGCATACATGTTGTCCAACAACGTATTCAGCCAAGCTAGAGTAGAGATACGCAACGTATGGAAACCCATCATCAAGCGAAAAATGGCCAACTTCCGCCAAACGGTCATCTCCCACTGAACCAGTGAAGCGGAAAATGGAAAGCGGGGATAAGTGAAAGTACTCGAACGACCCATACATAGTCATCTCTCGGAGGAATCAGTCCAGTTACCACCCGAAGACGATTGTAGATACTAACAATCGAAACGTCGTGAACTAACGTGGCTTGGAATATTTTACCTTTGTATTTTTATTTTCCTCTTTTCATTTCTTCTTTACTTGTATTTTTTCACTGTTATTTCATTTCAGGTTTTTGCTTGATATAATTTTTATTTTCAGCTATTCATTTTTAATTCTTTTCTTTTAGGTGTCTCTGGGATTTCAAAACATTTTATATATTAGACAATGGAAGTCCGAACTAGTGAAATTCATCATGAAACATTGTCAATCACCTTTCAAACAAAAAATCTAAACTCATCTAATCTAATCATTAAACACAAACCTGGGTTCAATTGCATCACTGGATGCCTGCAGCAGAGGTTGCGCAGTGAGCGTTTATCGCCATAGGATCAGCCTCAATTGACCCATTCCTAGTTCGAGGTTTACACCAGCCGTGCGTAATCGTAATACCCTTGGTACTACCCTGTCCAGGGTAGTACCAAGGTATTTCACCTCTTCAGAAAAGTTTGCTTTTGAAATTTTCGGGAGGCTTTAAGCCCGATAAACTTCTTTTCCTGGTGAAAAGGACCATCTCAGTCTTCTTGGGATTGATCGACAGTGAGTGTTCCTTACACCATGTTTCTATTAATTTGAGCCCACCCTGCGCTCTATCGCACAGTCTGTTCACAAATTTTTGTGAACAGACTGCAAGATAACTATGTCATCTGCATATGCAATTGTGTAGAATCCATTATTGTTGAGATGATTGATCAGGGTATCCAGAACTATGTTCCAGAAAAATGCACAGTTTTCAGGATAATTAATTGGATAAGGATTAATGCTGTATTGCCTGATATCGCTTCGTAAGTAAGCCATTTTTTCTTGAGGACAAAAAAAGATTATTTTGGATTATCCTTGAGAGATAGACATATACCATCGCGGACTTTTTGTAGACTTTTTCAAGGTGTACAATACTGTAGTACATTTTTGATCTATCTCGTAGGGTACAGCCAGCGTTCGCAATGTTAGCGCAAAAAATGTTATTTTTTTACAACATCACATTAGAAACCTCTGAAATTATCAGTGCATGTTATTTACAAATAAATCTTTCTTTTGAATCACTCTGTATATATTGAAAACCCGCATCAAAATTCGTTGGGTAGTTTTAAATATCTAAGCATACATAGGAATCAGACAGCGGAAAGCGATTTGTTTTATACTACGTAGTGATTGTGGGATGATATCAAAATCTGAGCGTGGATAAATTTATTTCAGGTTACTTTTGTTACAACTCGCCAAAGCAAGAAAATGTATAATCAATAAAGAAGTATATGACCAAGAAACAAAACTTCTCTGTTCTTTGATTTATGCAGAGATTTACAATGGTGATTATTTCAAGGAGCTGGATGAAACTTTCGATTTATTTTTAGAGGAAAGTGAGTAACATTTCAATTTAGTTTTCAGATGTAGAAATATATAGATACAGAATATATAGACAGTATTCAACAGGTAAAAAAACGTATGCCGCATAGTTTTTATTTGGTATAGAGTTTTTCATACCAAAAACCGATAGTTTCCATGAACAAAAAATTAATTGATTTTTGGAAGAGTAACACTCTTGTCAATTTATTTTTCGAAATTTTCAGAGCACTGGCATTAATAAAATATACAAATACTAGATGAGTGAGATGTGATAGAATCACATAAGAATCACGTTAACTGTTAAAGTTACGCTAGTTGCACACACACCGATTTTGGACGGTCAGTATAAAACCGGCCGATATTTTATTGGTAACGGGTGCTTGCACACTCAGCGGATTTTTATCGATCAAACAATCAGTTGCTTTGTTGTCGTAATTAGCACGCACTACCAAAACGAAGTTAATGCGTAGTAACTACAATTTCACCGAGCATTCGAGACTGGAATGGTCGGTAAAAAACCGGTGAGTATGCAAGAGTGTATTTAGTCATGTACGCCACTATTTCCTGGTACTGCCAGCGATACAGTGGCAGTGCACGGCTGCTCACCGGTATTTTACCGGCGACGATCACCGGTCGGCGTGTGTGCCAGGTCCCGTTCTCACATGTGGTTCACTATTGGAATTTAACGACCGGTACAAAGTCGGCCGTCCAAAATCGGTGTGTGTGCAACTAGCGTTTGGGAGGATGCTGAATTGGAGCAAAGTTTTGAGATAACAAATTCGGGTTGGTAGGCGGCGGTCGAATGGAACTGGTAGTACAAAACGTTTCGTCTGAGTGCGAGAACGGAAATTATATCCCAAAGACCCAGCAACGACTGACTGACTAGAAAATTTTTTCTTAGGTTTGTTCTGATTCTACAAATTTCAGGTTCTAGGATGTCGAGATCATGCGCAGTTGGTATAGAGCGTTCTGGTTTATTGAGGATAAGTTCGGATTTATGAATCCTCTGTTCTGGTTTCGACTGCGAAATGATCCTAAACTGTCTTGAACCGTCCCGAATCGTTCTTGCTCTTGAGGCTGAACTGTTGAGAACTGTTCCCGTTGCTCATGCGCATTCATGTGGAAATTTGTTTGGACTATTTTCTAGTATGTTTTTTTTATTTGATTGAAATAATTGATGATTGAGGATAACATTTGAAATGACTGCAAGTATACGCTACATAACAAAATGGAAATGTACAACAGTATCTTCTCGTCATCATCTCTTCATATATACGATAGGTGGTACAGTGGTCTCCTCAAAATGCTTCTGGTTCAACCAAGTGTCCGTTTCTATTTCGGACTGTTTGAGATTTTTTTTGTAAGCATCATGTCTTGCGCAGTTTCCAAACAGCTTCGGATGTTAGGTTTGTTATGGTTCTGGTCGAAACCAGAACAGAGGATTCATCAATCCGAACTTATCCTCAATAAACCAATATCAACTTCGCATGATCCTGACGTCCTAGAACCTGAATTTCGTAGAACCAGAACAAACCTGTTAGAACCAGAACAAACCTTAAGACAGCACTTGACACGGTTCACTTTCGAAGCACCCTTCCGATTTAGTACCCAGCTGTGCTGTGGACCTTTAGTCCTGAGACTGATTGCCGCCGTTTCGCCAGAGAGACGGCGAGTGCTAGTTCTCCAGAGGGTCCTAAACCTGCGAGTTCCTCCAGGACCTGGTGGAAACCCAGTTCTCCATGATCCGGGAATTTCTGCATTTCTTGTGTTGAAGCCGCAATGAAAAGCAAGATTCGTATCCAGGAAGAAAAAACCCTATCAGCTAGCTGAGCTGAGTGCACCGCGGGTAGGTCAAATATGCCGGCTAGTGGGTTTCTCGTTGCGACCTGAGCCGACGTAGAAACGAATTCTTCCAAGAGAAGTCATAATAAGGACAATTGAGTGGTCGGCTGCACAATGTTGTCGGATGTAGGAGAGCTGAAAATCTTTTTGGAAATTACTGGGCCTTGAAAGAGACCGTTCAAATATTTTCATTTGCCTTTAAGAATCCATATGGGAAATAATTTTTGGTTTCATTGCTTTTCAGACCTCGAAGACGTAGAAACTATAGCTGAAGACACTTTGTATAACAATATATACGCGAAAGAAAGGTTTTGATACAAAAAAAAATAGTAGTAATTTTCCAAAGAAAGGAAGGAAGCAAACGATTTAAATAAAGCAACTCCACACAAGAATGTATAGATCATGCAAAGGAGTAACTTTTAGTCACGAACTAGAAGAAAAAGCCCTTTCGAAGTAGCTACTTTCATATAAAATTGAATTACACGAAAGAAAAATACTTTCGAAACAAATACTCTCATATGGTTGCTGAATCATACGAAAAACACTTTTCTTTATTCCATTTTCATTCCAAACATTCGTATGGGATCGAATCAGATATCATTCACAGGATGTATACACAATATAATTGATGAAAGATGTGAAATTTCACTTACATGGAAGTCATCCTCACTGCTAGACATCGGATGTTTTGCCGTGAAACACTTCCCTTATCAGCTCTTCAGTATCAAATCTGAATAATATTATGAGAAGTGAGATCAATTTTTGGGAAAGAAAGGTTATGGCTTTCTATTCCCCCATCTTGATGCAAAAAAATGTGTGGATCTTTCAAAGAAAGAAAGGAAGAAATCAATTTCCGAAAAGTTACTCTATACAGTGTGACACGAATAGAATGAAGACACCCCTGTATTTTTGTCATTTATGAAAATGTACATTTGAATTGTAGTACAGGCATAGAATTCCAACCCAAAATTTGAAATTCGAATTTTTTATAATTTTCATATACAAGTCCGATTTTCAATTAACGAATCCAAGTAAGAATCATCATGAAAAATGAGAAAAAAATACTTTCTGTTTTTTCACTACTTTTATTTGTTAATAACGTTACCGCAGTTTCGTACTATGAGGGCATTTGTCAACCAATACAATAGATTAAAAAGAATTGTGAACACCACGGTACTTAACTCGATTGAGTACTTGAATTTTGTTTACTTGTGACAATGTGGATACGTTTATTTGAAAACCGATGAGTAAACTAGATCCATTCGATCATTTAGCAGGATTCCAAATAATTGAGTGTCCAACCCTTGCTAACATAGTGCAAAATGTCCGTATCGTTTAGATTAGGGAACTTGTGGTTACATTCCAAAGATTGGTTTGAAAACGTCGAATCATTTTTACCTAGTATGAAGGACCTTTCATGTTCGCCATACCGTTTTCAGAAATTTCGGCAACAATATCCCACATGAACACTATTACACTCCGGACACTTAAGCTTGAAAACTCTAGATTTTTTCAACTTGTTCACTTCATCTTTGGCATTAAATAGGAAATTATATAACCTGAAATGTGTTCTGAATGCTACTTTCGAATTGTTTTTTTCTGAAAAAAACCGCAATTGTTCCCTTATTAAATGTTACGAGTCACAAATTTCTTAGTTACAAATAAAAGTGGTAAAAAAATATAAAAGTATTATTTCTCATTTTTCAAGATACAGAAATGATGAAATAGTCAGAATCAATTAAATTTATGTATTGAAATACCTAAACATGAAAGGTTCGGAATAAATGGTTGGTTAGGAATTGTGGGAACAAACATCCTTGGCCCTTTCTTTTACGATAATCATTTGAATATTGAAATGTATTTTCATTTTCTATTTAATGAATTCGATGGCTACTCAGATGAATTGCCACTGAATATCCGCCATGAAATACAATATTTCCAACAGGATGGCACTTCTTCCCATAATGCATGATGCAGCAACAGTAAGGAAACATTTAGATGCAATATTCCCAAAAAAAACGGATTGGAAACAATCGACCAATCAACTGGCCAGCTCGATCCCCAGATCTTACTCCTTTATATTTTTTTGCCTGGAGATACATAAAGGATAAAGTTTTTTCCATACCAAGTACAGATATCGACCATCTCAAACAAAAAATAAGAGATGCATGTACTAGTATTACACCTATTATGCTAGAAAATTGCCACAGAAATTGTCTGGACCGATAACTTATGTGCATTCAAAAAAGAGGTCGTCAATTAGAGCATTAAATGTATATTGCCATGTAGCTTTGATTTTCGGTATTGGTTTAATTTTTCCCAAAAGTTCATGATAAAATAAATTGTCTCTCTGTTTGATTGTTTTCACTGATGATGGTGATTATTTCAAATAAAATGCTATAAAAATATCAAATGTGATATACCCTTGAATTGTGATTTAAAAAAATGTTGATGGTGGCCATGTTGACACGAAACGTTTTATCGAATATTTATTATAACATCGTCATGGTACTTCGAATACGATAACATTTTTCCATTTTTTTATATTTTCCGAATTAACAATTTCATTCGAAAAAAAAAATGAAAAACAGCAGAGAGCCTCCGTAAATTTTCTTCAACCATTGTATTGTTCCCGATGACAGTTTTCCATTCAATCGTCTTTGTATCTGTTACGGTTTAGAATATAGCAATGTTACCGCATTATAAAAGAAACGGTCTGTATGGTGGCGAATTTTTCGAAGCCTTCTTCCTACATTATGACGAATTTATTATTTTCGTAGTTTCTTATTTGGAATCATTGATTGAAAATCGGACTTGAATATGAGAATTTCCAAAACTATTTCAAAATTCGAATTTTGCGTTGAAATTGGGTATGTATGGTCAAACTTGGTTTGAAAAGAACTTTTAAATAACTTATTTCGGTTTCATCAACGCGAAGCAAACTATCAAGAATTTGCCCTTTTCGCAGGAACGCAGTAGGCTGGGATTGATACTGTCACTCGGAGTAGGCTCGGCTGGTACCAAAAATCGAATATCAGCTTTCAAAAATGACTAAAATACAGGAGTATCTTCATCTCAAGTGTGTCACACTATATAAATGGAATTGCCATCCCACCGAACTTGATCCCATTCTACGGTTTCATAGAAATAACATTCCTTCCACCATTAGTAAAATGATTGGTTTTGTTTACTCTATTGATGAAACATCAGTGCATTAGAGTCAATCATCCTCATTTCGTTCTTATGTCCTGAAATTATTTGGAGAAATAGTAGTCTTCTTTGTTTTTGTGAACCAAACGCAATATCAGTCAAATGTTTCTGATCATGATCAAAATGAACAAGAAGAGAATGACAGAAACAGTGACGGAGCTGAAGTGTCGGAGATCATTACAATCGTTCAACTCAACATTGACATATCCGAACTAAGACCTATTCGACTGGGCTGTTTTGATTCTGCAAAAAAACGGCCTGTCAAAATTAGTCTCGCAAATGAAAAACCAATTCTAGATTCAAAAATTAAACAGAATATCCTTGGATAAAACCCCACAGCAACATGAATTGCATAAGAAAACTCGTGACAAACTAAATGACCGTATACAGGGTGGCGAATCAAACCTGATTATAAGATATAAAAATATTCCTTTATTTGTTGCAAAAATTAGAACTGCCCAACAGTACCCATGCTAATTTCAAAATATTCGCGGAATTCGTTCAAAATGTGAAGCTTTGTATTCATACTGTGAGTCAGGAGGAATTCGATCTTATTGCTTCAATAGTAAATGTGAGGTGACAAGAGACAGAGCTCCAATGGTTCCTGAAGATATGGATCATCATCCAGCTCTAATTATTGATTTTAATAATTTTTTGATTAACGAAACTAGTTTCAACTCAAATGATAACCAAAACCAAAAAAATTATAATTTTAAACGAGCCGATTATCCTGCATTATATGATGGGCTAGTTTCGACGAACTGGTCTTGTTTTTGGAATTGTGATGATGTAAATTTAGCTGTTAGTGATTTCTATGATGTCTTATATAATATTATTGATTCACATGTTCTTATTTTCAAAGTTTTCAAACATAAATATCCCAAATGGTATACACCCGAGAGTATTTGCAATATCAAAAAGAAAGCTAAACTACGCGAGAAGTACAAGAAAACTGTTAATATGCAGTACAATTATGAATTCAAGAGATAGAGCAATTAATAAATGTGTACTATGCTCTCTCATATTCACATATTTCTTATAATATTGTCCTATGGGAAAGTACGGCCAACGCTCGCAGAGTTTTCATCAGTCAAAAAAGACTAATTCGTCTAATCTTTGGCTTAGATTTCCGAATGACGTCTAGGAATAATTTTAAAAAGTTTAAATTACTGACAGTACCATCGATTTACATTTATAAAACTGTAACATATGTTAAACTCAACATCAAGAGCTTCTCAAAAAATTCTGACTCTCATGACTATGCTACGTACATCACTTTACGAAAGCAGTCCTAAATATAATGGAATACGATTTTTCAATCATCTTCCAAGTTATATCAAAAACGAAAAAAATATTAATAAATTCAAAACAAGTTTGAATAAATATTTAGTGGAGTCCTGCTTTTATGACATTAGTGAATATTTTGCTAATTCCTAGTTTTTTTTTTATTTGTTGTTTGCTTGTTTGTATGGACGATATGCATAAAGTAATATAGTTATATGTTCATTGTATGTATATGTATATATGTGTACTTATATATGTCTGTCTATATACATTTTATGACTTGTCCTATATCATGTGTATGATCTTAAAGGATGAATAAAGATTATTATTATTATTATAAGATTTGTAATAAAAAACCAAATCAAAGCTGCGTATGATATGTATTTAAATTCTATACAAGAATCTGTAGTATCTATTCCTCAATCATTGTGGTTATACGTATATTCCAATAATTGAACCTCCCGTATTCCAGGTAGGATGAAATATGATGACTTCACTATTGATTCTCCAGATGACGTTGTAAATAGTTTTGCACATTTTTTTACAGTACATATTCACACTCTGCAGCTGATGAAAATGCTTTGCATCCATGCCTATCAAATTAAATTTTTTTATAACAATATAAACCGTGAAAGACATACAAATCAAGAATTCAAAAGGTGAAATAATTACAAACGAAATAGATATAATGAAGAGATGGAAAGAATATTTCCAGACACTACTAGGACAAGTAAATGAAGAAGGAGCAATAAAAACAACAGGAAAGAACCAGTTAAACGAAAGCGAACCATTGATAGAAATGGAAGAATTAGATGAAGTAATTAAAACATTGAAGAATGGGAAAGCACCAGGAGAGGACAAAATAACATCAGAAATGATGAAAAACTTAGGAGAAACTGGAAGAAAGAGCTTACTAGAAATAATCAATAAGGCATGGAAAAAAGAAACTATATTAGAGAAATGGGGAACAGCTCTAATAACACCGATACATAAAAAATGAGACTACAAAAATTGCAACAATTATAGAGGGATTACGCTACTGAATACCATAACAAAAATAATAGAAAGAATAATTAACAACAAACTCAGGAATAAAATAGAGTCACAACTTTCAGAACCACAAAGTGGGTTCAGGCCCGGAACCAGCACACAAGACCACATCTTCACAATAAAACAAATAATAGAAAAGAGAAGATCAGAAAACCAAAATATATATTCGGCATTCATAGACCTAGAAAAAGCTTTCGACAAGGTACCAAGAACAGAATTATGGGAGAGTCTGAAAAATAGAATTATCGATGAAAAAACCATAAATATGATTAAAAACATATATAGAAATAATATAAATTATGTTATCAAGAACAACATGAAATCAGAAGGTTTCAAAACAAAAGAGGGTTTGAGACAAGGTGGATCATTGAGCCCAATGCTTTTTAACATTTTCATGGACGACATCATCAAGGAAGGTGATAGAAATAGCAAGGGAGCATTTGCCGATGACATAATACTGATAGCTGAAAATGAAAAACGATTACAACATGATATAAAAATATGGAATGAAACACTGAAGAGAATGAATAAAGATAAAACTAAGGTGATGACCATAGGAGGAAAGAAATAAATATAATGATATATGATAAAAAAATAGAACAAGTAAAAGATTTCAAATATCTAGGCATAACAATAGACGAAAAAGGAAGACAAGAAGCAGAAATTAACAATATAATCGAGAAAACCATAAAATTGTACTATACAATGAATAAGAACTCCATCAATAAAAGAGAAATTTCAAGACAGACAAAACTACAAATATTCAAAACAATATATAGGCCACTATCAACATATGGATGTGAATCTGGGATATTAACAAAAAAAATCAAGAGTAGAATACAAGCAACAGAAATGTAATACCTGAGGAGAATTTTAGGAGTGACAAGGAGAGATAAGATAAGAAACACACGAATGAGAGAAGAACTAGACATAGAAGACATTATCTC
This sequence comes from Leptinotarsa decemlineata, assembly GCF_025532065.1. NCBI lineage: Eukaryota > Metazoa > Arthropoda > Insecta > Coleoptera > Chrysomelidae > Leptinotarsa > Leptinotarsa decemlineata. The sequence goes on along the minus strand of NW_027412703.1, from coordinate 7,928,163 downwards.
ATTTATAGAACAAAAACAATTATGAAGGTGGGGACACATACAGAGAATGCCAAACAATAGACCTGTGAAACAAATCTATGAAGCGAAAACACAAAACAAGAGAAGAAGAGGAAGACCTGAAAAAACCTGGAACGACATGATAGGAAAGATTCCACAAGGAAGAAATAAACAATGGAACGAAGTAAAGACACTGACTAGAGATAGAAAGGAATGGAAAAAGTTCATAAAGCAACAATAAAATGATAACCCGACACCCTTAGGGTAAAAGGGTTCAAGATTATATATATATATATATATATATATATATATATATATATATATATATATATATATATATAAACTTTGAAAACATCAGCGAACAGGAAATCTTGATTGCACCATGTAAACTATTGTTCTTATCAGGACCAGTTCACTATAAGAAGTGAACTATAAGTTCACTTCTGGTTCTGATAAGATACTAACCTTTTTGGTAAAAGATTGCATCGGTGTATTGGTCTATCCCTTCCTGACACTTTCCAATCTTGTAGTTGAAAATATTAATTTTCCTGAATTATGCACGAGTTTGTCCCATTTTCATGTCTGGAGATCCATCTGATATTCGGTTGATGTGATATATACTGATTTTCCCAAAGCAATTGATCGACTTGATCACATGATCCTTCTACAAAAACTCCACCAATTTGGTTTACATATTTCAGCAGTACTTTTCATTAAATCCTACTCACTTCAACGCGAACAGTTTATGTCTTTTAACGGCTATGATTCTTTTTATTACAATCCTTCATCTGGAATATCTCAGACGAAGATGATTTGAAAATATATTTACCTGTCGAAACTATCGAAGACTGTAATACATTGCAACGACAGTTAGAAAATATAAAGACTTGATGTGAAGTTGACAAACTATACCTCAATGCATTCAAATGTTAAGTAGTGTCTTATAGTAGGAAAATGTCAGTCATCGAGTACAATTATCGATTAGATAACATTTCACTGTCACGAAGTAACTCAATTAAAGCCAAGAGAATCTAGAGAGAGAGAGAACTCAATTAAAGGTCTTGGTGCATATTGTGATCAAAATTTGTCTTTTTCCAACCACATTAGATCCATAAAGTGAAGCATTGAGAGTTGATGGCTTCATAGTTCGCAATTGTAGATCTGTTTCAAACATATCTGCTTTATTTACTCTTTATGAAGCCTACGCAAGGTCAAAATTAGAATATGGCTCTATTCTATGGTCTCCATTCTACAATTGCATACATTAATTGAAAAAGTTCAACGTCGTTTCCTGAAGTTTATTTATTTCAAATCATATGGTATCTATCCTGATAGAGGTATTCCACATAAATCTCTTACCATAACATTCAATATTGAGTCTTGAATTACGCAGAAAACTTGCTGGAATGATTTTTCTGTATAAATTACTGCACAACAATGTGGATGCTATGGAGGTGTTCTCTTTTATAACTTTCTGTGTGCCTCATTTTAGAACTAGAAGTACAAAAACTTTTTACATCCGACTGGCCAGAACCAATTTGTATCTCAAGTCACCTATCTTTAGCATTTGCAATAATTTCAATTTTATTGACAGATTTCAATAGGCAGATCAGTGTTTTATACGTTTCAATTATTCAGTTTGTTACGGATCATCAGTAAATATTGCAACTCTTTTAGTTGACCAGTGAAGTTTTGAAACTGAGATCTTTAATCGAAACAATTTGTAATTCATTGAATACTCAGAATACAGAATATTCCCAACCATTCGATCAGTTCATAATATATATTTTTTGGGAATAATGAATAATTCCTATTGCTGCTAATTATAGTAGGTAGTGCAGTTTCAAAGTATAATGATTATATTACCCTTAATATTGTTTCAGTTGTCGTATGTGGTTACGAGGGATACACTGAATTTTTCCAAACTAAGTGGCTCTACTACATCTTAGATTCACAAAGAAATTCTGGTTGTTTTGCCGCATTCTTAACGGATAAGAGAAAATCGAAGATTAAAAGAAATATAAATGTTTTCGAGGATGGATGTGCTGATCACACAACAGGATTGGGAATGGCTGCTTTATCGTTGTATTATAATTTTATTGTGAAAGAAATATTCATTCTTTGAAGTGAATATTTTCAAATCATCACCACAAATGAATAATAAAGTCAATGTGTGAATGCATCACAACCTGTTCTTATTATCGATACACTTATTAATTGATGGTAATAACTGTATGTTTTCACTTCAACTGAATTGCTAATCAAGTATAACTGAGGCTCCAGTCAATCTAATAATAACACTGATGATTCTCAAACAAGACTCAACCTCTAACGAAAGCAAGAAACTCTTTGGAAGGTTCGAAATAGATGAACATTTCAACCTAGCAGACCACTGTTATAATATTCATGCAGTCATTGTTCACTGTGGTTCTGGCGTTGAATTTGGTCATTATTACGCTTTGGTCAAAGAAGAAACGGACTGGTTTAAGTTTGACGATAGTCGTGTCACGAAGTGTGCTGGTGATGTATTGAATTTATTGGAGCCTCTAGAGACATCCTAAATTTTGTTTTATAAGAGAGAGGACATTGTTAGATCAAGATCTTCAGATGATGTGGTGCTGCAGGTTTTTCCGGGTTTTTCTGCAGCTGAAAAAGCAAATGCGCTACTGGAATCAATGAAGTCGCCCCGGAGCGCCAATTAATTTTTATTGTTGTTTTTATTTCATTTTTATCTTTGTTTCAGGAAAAAAAAATGGTGTTATAAAGTATGTTATGAAGTGAACATTTTTATAAACTTTTTCCGACAAGTCAAGGTTCAAAATCTGTATCGGCATCATTACCAACTCTGTTATTATTGGTGCTACGAATTCGGGTAAATGGGAAAACTAGTAGCCTTTTTGATGGCCTTCTCGATGCCGAAAACAAAAAAAAATACAGTGGTGTTTCAAAAATATTTCATAAAATGATATTTTTTCAAGCGAAAGACCCTATATATCATTATACAGTTCGATTCGTAATAACATCCTCATCAACAAAGCTCATATCACCCTTCTTCCTGAAGTTGAAAATGAGCGAATTATGTGAAAATATTCATTCATTACACTAGTACAAAAAATTTTTTTTGTTTTGGCGAATAAAGAGCTATAAAATATTCAATAACACCGCCTCTTTGCTAAACACATATTTGGGCCCTTCTCTTGACACTACGTGTTGCTTTCAACACGATTCGGATATCAATTCTGTTAATTATAGTTTCAATTTAATTTTTCATCTACATTATTATGTTTTATCTCCAAAAATAAAAACTAGAGGTGTTATGTCTGGTGAACGAGGAGGCCACTTAACAGGACCATTTGTAGCAATCCATCTATTTCCAAAATAGTCTCGCAACATTATTTTTACGCCACTCAATTTATTCATCTGCTGCTGAAAATAGATCATCTAACGAGCCTCCAGATCAAGATCATCGAAATACTCTTCCAACACCCTGTTTATTAAATTAATGTAACGGGGTTCAATCAAAGTACCATGGTAGAAAAATGGACCGATAATTCTGTCTCTGAATAGACCACACCAAACATTAATATTAAACCGTCTTTGCGGATTGTCGGAATGAACATGGATGTTTACTCCAATAATAAACATTTTTTCTATTATACTTCCCACAATTTGAAAAATTAGTCTCATCGCTCCATATAAAATTTCAAGTATTCAAGCTAAATAGATTTTTAATATTTACTTTGAAATTTATAACCTTTGTTTTTTTCTTAGTTTCACAAAGATTCGGGAACTACCCTTTTATTAATGGATACTAGGTAATTATTTTTATATTTCTATATAATACATGCTATCCCACGTTTGTTTGAAGGTGATTGACAATGTTTCGTATATATAAAATGATTTGAAATCCCTGAAACAAGTAAAAAAGAATAATAAAAAAAGAATAGTTGAAAATAACAATTATATTAAGCAACAATAAACCTGAAATGAAATGATAGTGAAATAACCTACAAGTAAAAATATAATAATTGAATAAATAAAAAATTAAAGAAATGCAAAAAGAAAATAATAAAAAAATAAATAAAAAAGTGTAGAGATTCCAAGTCACGTTAGTTCACGACGTTTCGATTGTTGGTATCTACAATCGTCTTCGGGTGATGACTGGACTGATTCCTCCGAGAGATGACTATTTTATAGGTCGTTGAAATACTTTCACTTTCTCTACTTTCCATTTTCCGCTTCACTGATTCCGTGAGAGATGACCGTGAGAGATGACCGTTTTTATTTATTTTTTTTATTATTTTCTTTTTGCATTCCTTTAATTTTTTATTTATTCAATTATTATATTTTTACTTGTAGGTTATTTCACTATCATTTCATTTCAGGTTTATTGTTGCTTAATATAATTGTTATTTTCAACGAGAGAGATGACGAGAGAGATGACCGTGAGAGATGACCGTTTTTATTTATTTTTTTATTATTTTCTTTTTGCATTCCTTTAATTTTTTATTTATTCAATTATTATATTTTTACTTGTAGGTTATTTCACTATCATTTCATTTCAGGTTTATTGTTGCTTAATATAATTGTTATTTTCAACTATTCTTTTTTAATTATTCTTTTTTACTTGTTTCAGGGATTTCAAATCATTTTATATAGTAGACAATGGAAGTCCGAACTAGTGAAATACATGCTATCCCCTAGGTTGAGTTGTAAAACAGCCTCGGCTGAACATCGGCCTTTCATTGATTTTAAATCTACTTCTTCTTTATAAAGCCCATCTAATCAAGAGAAAAACGACCAAGCCACAAATCGAAACGGCCAAGCGCTCCATGCGCATGTTGACAGGCATGAATATCTGCTGTTGGGACCAGACGAGCCTATGTACTATCGCGGGCAGACTAGGCCTGACGTACTAGACATCGCGCTTCTCAGAAACGTCTCTCTACCTAGCGAAATTTACATTCTGTCGGAACTGGACTCCGATGACAATCCAGTAATCCTGGTATTGGGCGATGATCTCCCTTCTCCTGATTACCGCATGAGATCTAAGACGAATTGGGATTAACCCAGCTCGGAGAGATAAGCGCCCCTCCTGAGGCACTTTGCTCTCCTGACGAACTCGACGCGGCAGTTGAGCATTTCGAGCTTTCTGTGAATGATGCGTTTCGAGCGGCCACCTCCTGGGAGGAGTGTCCGCAGAGGAGCTACAATGGGTTTTCCCCTCGTATCAAAGCCATGATACGAAAAAAAAACCGCCTGAGAAGGCTCTACCATCGAACCCTCTTCTCAGGAGATAAAATTGCGACAAGTAGGATGGCCAACCAAGTCAAGCAGGCCATCATTGATCACTGAAACGAAAGGTGGGAGGAGCTCTTGGAATCCTTTGAACCTGGTAGTGACGAGCTTTGGCGAGTCACACGAAGACTCAAGGGAAGAAGACTGCTCCCTCACCTATTCACGGAGAGCGCGGAGTGTGCTACTCCCCCGCCGACAAAGTGTTGGCCTTTGCTGACATGATGGAACGTCAGTTTCAACTTAACGTTGACGACATCGATCGCAATATTCACCGTATCCTCAGGAAAGATGACGATGATAACATCCGCTTGGCTTCTGTGGAGGAGCTGAAGGGTAACATCAGGGCCGCAAAGGCCAAGAAAGCTCCGGGGTTCGATTCAATAACCAACAAGTTGTTGAAGAGGCTTCCGGAAAACTGCGTTGAAAACCTGCTGTATATCATCAACAGCTCGTTGACCCTCAGATACTTCCCCAAGAAGTGGAAGCATGCGATAGTCGTCATGATCCCAAAACAGGGTCAGAACCTCCTCTTCCCGCAGAACTATCGCCCGATCAGTCTGCTCTCGTCGGCGGCTAAGCTGGCTGAAAGAGTTTGTTTTTCAAAGGCTCAACGAAGACGTTGAGGACTGAAATATTCTGCCTGACGAACAATTTGGCTTCAGGAGGGAACACTCCATTGAGTTACAGGCTCTGAGGTTGGTCGAAAACACCATCCATGAGTTGAATACTAATAAAAGAGTGCATATCGTATTGTTAGACATTTCGAAGGCCTTCGATTGTGTATGGTACGAAGATCTTCTGCACAAATTAATCACGTTCGACCTGCCTCGGGGCCTGATCCGGTGGATTGGGTCTTTCCTGAAAGACAGAACATTTCAGGTTAGAGTAGAAAGCTCTCTGTCTGACAACAGAGAGATCCTCTCTGGAGTGCCTAGACTCAGGCGATAACCATAGGAAGATTGAAATCTTCTTCGGCCAGAAAAGTGAGAATCTCTGGAAGGAAGATTGACTGGCACGCGCGGGTAAAGTACCTCGGTCTTCTAATAGACCGTAAGCTCACTTGGAACCCGCACGTCATGCGCGTCAAAACAAAGATCGAGGGTCGGATAGTTAGTCTGTACCCTCTGATCAACAGGAAATCCAAAATGAGCCTCAAAAACAAAATTACCATCTACAACACGATGTTCAAGCCTGTCATCATGTATGCTTCAGGCGTCTGGGGACAAGCCGCTACGTATAATATCTCCACTCTGGAGATATTGCAAAATAAGTTGATGAGGATGATTGTGAATGCTCCTTGGTTCGTGCGGAATGAAGCCATCCGCAGAGATTTGCAGCTACCTTCCATTTGGCAGTCCATTCAGTCGAGAAATCAGCGAGTTTTTGATTGAAAATCCTTCAGTCAGGGAAGCTATGGATTATACTGTAGACGACCACTCCCGATATAGAAGGTCCCGACACTCTGTCGAATGAGGCCCCTATGTCTTCCGTTAAAAGATGAATAATTTTTTCATCCATCCCACCCCATCCAGGTAGTGGTACACCGTATGTCTGATGACACTAATGCCGCCATACCATCAACACTCACCATCAGTCATGACCCGTTTGTTCTTCTGACAAACAACAGTCCAACGTGTAAGGGAGCCAGGCTCCAACCTGTCCGAAACCAAGATGGCTGTCGACTGTCGTCGAATAAGTCCAGTTATCACCCGAAGACGATTGTGGATACTAACAATCGAAACGTCGTGACGCAACTTGGTTTGAAATCTTTTAATTCCTATTTTTCATTGTTTGTTAATATTTTTTAATTTTCAGCTTTTATTATTATACCATTTTTTTATTTTTTTTGTTGTTACTTGTCTGTTATTTCTTTGTAATTTCATTTTTTTTGTTCAATAAAATTGTTATCTTCGGTTGAACTTTTTATTTATTTTTTTATAGATTTCAAATCAATTTATATTATATTAGACAATGGAAGTCCGAACTGATGAAATATATATATATCGTTCATTCTCATATGCTTGAAAGTTACAATTGCCAGAAAAATCAACTTCACTTCTTATTCTGTTCATTGAAATATTTTAATAATCTGTAATTGAAGTTAAAAAGTCCTTCGGATGTTTCCAAACAAAGCATAGCATTGTTTCAATACTTCCTGCATTTCAGCGTGGTTGCGATTAGGTTTTGGAACCTCCAATTCAGATATTCTTGGCAAAATATTCTGCACAATTCTCTTGGCACATTCTAGATCCCCTTTTTGTAACAACAGAAAGTCTTGATCTTCTATTCCGATGTCAGTTTCAATGACAGGTAATTCCCGAAGTGATGGCCAGTCATGCAAACAAACTTCGCAGTTACAATCGAAATAATACTGATCCTTAAGTTTCATCTTACGATCTTGTTTATTCATAAGTGCATAATGATATCTGAAACAAAAGATCAAAATTAGTGAAAAGATCACTAGAACATGGATTTTGTCCTGAAAAATTGAAAATAGTTAATGTTTTACCTATTCATGAAAATTCAGATGAAAACTATAGGGCAATAAGTTGACTTTCTGGTTTATCAAAATCATTTCAAGCAAAAACCACTCACTGTATTTTTTCTTTGTGAATGACATTCTTTCACGAAATCGAAAGATTCATAAGAATCTACGATTGAAATGTGATTGGGGAAGATACTGAGTTACCATATTTCACAAATTGTAGTCTGCAGGCTAGATAATTTTCAATCCATTTCAGAATGTTTTCTTGAATACCCAAAGCGTTTAGTTAATGCAGTAAATAGAATCCACCTGGTGTCTATTTTCGAAGGCATTTATTAAACAGTGTTGATAAATGATCAGATTTGTGCTGGTAGATCTACCACTACTGAATCCATGTTGTTGATAAATGATTATATGTCTACAATCCCATGTTAGCTTTTTTTAATTAGGCTGTCTAACCATTTGGGTAGTTCTGATTGATTACAGACTGCTCGATAATATTTTATATCATTATGTGATCCACTTTTATAAATAGGTTTCAAAAAACCAGGGTGAAAATACATTTTTTGAGTAGGAATAGTGGATTATTTCTTTAATATCAACGTTATAACTATATATATCAACCGTCTAACTAAATTTATATTCTGGAATTTGGTTAACTGTTTCATCACTATAGACTGATGAGAAATATTTTGCAAAAAGATTTACAATATCATTACTACTTTCGCTGGCAGATTCATCATAATACATTTTAGATGGTAAGGACTGTGATTTTTTTTATTATTAATATAATTCTCTATTTTATTTATGTATGCTTGATGGCAAGTGTTTCTCAAAGCTTTGCACTTACCTTTCAAATAACAAAATTCTCCATATTTCTAAAAATTTTCATTTTTGTATTCTCTGTGAACCGATTTCTTCTTGAAAACTAATTTTTTCAGAATTGAACCATACTGGAAAAGTAGAAGCTTTATATTTTTTTAGTGAAACATAGTACTCCAGAGCTTGTGTACTCCAGAGCAACCCTTGCGGGTTGCGGTGGAGGGTCGAATAGACCCACTCACTTTGGACCTAACCTAACCTAACTCCAGAGCTGTATAGAGAATATTGTAAAAATTTGTAACTACAATATTTAGGCGAAAGAGAAGGCGGAAGCATTCGCGGACAACTTCGAAATGCAGTGCAGAGAGAACGACGTCCCGTTCACGGACAAGGTAGACAATATAGAGAGACAGTTGGAAAGAACGGTACGAAGAATAAGACAAAGACATCCTGAGACGTCTATCCACTCTGAAAGCACCAGGCCCGGACCGCATAACAAACCGGAAAGTCCTACCGCGCAAAGGTATAGCAGCCATAACCAACATCATATATGCTATACTCAGATTGCAGCACTTTCCGTACCCGTTCAAAGAGGCAACGGTTATCCACATCCCAAAGCCCAAGAAGAACCACCTTCCCATATAATCATAGGCCAATTAGCTTACTGCCTTTCATAAGCAAAGTGGCGGAGCGTTTCATCTTGAAGAGACTCGAAGACCAAACCACAGAGCTATAGAAATCCTCCCGGATGAACAATTCGATTTTAGATCAGAACACCCAACAGAGCTACAAGTCCTGAGGGTGGTAGGCTTCGCAACCGAAGGCTTCAACCTCGGCAAAGGATACAACACCGGAGCCATCGTCTTAGACGTCTCCAAGGCGTTCAAAAGAGTTTGGCATGGCGGACTACTAGCCAAGATGAGCGAGCTTGGATACACAAAACCAATGGTGAGATTATTTCAGTATTTTCTAGCTGACAGGCGATGCCGTTGCAGAGTAGGAGACGAATTATCAACAATTCGACAACTGGAAGCGGGGGTCCCGCAAGGAGCACTCCTTTTGCCACACCTCTTCTCCGTATATACAGCGGACGTGTCCAAGCCAGAGAACAACTTTACCAAGTTAGCACTCTACGCGGACGATACGGCTCTGCTGGCGAGATCTACGAGCCAAGCGCATGTCATGAGATATTTGCAGCCACAGGCAGACAGATTAGAAGAGTGGGCCAACCTGTGGAAGATCAGTATAAACCCTGACAAGAGTCAGGCGATACTGTTCACTCGCAGGCTTGCACAACCGGAAGGCAACGTCATCTTCAACGGGCAAGAGATTCCGTGGACCAACAAAGCGACAGACCTGGGGGTCATCTCAGACAGGAAATTGACATTTCAGTCTCACGTTCGGCAGAGAATCGGAATGGCTAGACACGCCAGACAACGCCTGGCACCTATTTTAGGATGCAGAAGCAACATGGGGTTGAAAGTAAAGTTGCTGATGATCAAAACCGTTATCATGCCCATAATACTGTAAGCCTACACTGCCTGGGGCCACTGCCACTGCCTGGCACCATACTACATATCAAACAGATATATATATATATATATATATATATATATATATATATATATATATATATATATATATATATATATACAGAGACCTACACCTGGACACGCAATATGTGGACGTGTATATGAGAGAACACGCAGAAAGCGTGTTCGATAGAATCAGATCGCACAACAACCCAGCACTACGCGATCTACACGATGCGTTAAATATGGATGACCTCAGATTTCGAGAAAGAGACAAACACCCAAGGCCAACAAAACAGAACCAACGAGCATCCCCACGAGTCGCCGTCAGGCGACTCAGGTAAGCATAAACTAATCATATAAACTCTCTTTCAGGTAGGTTCAACGCAGAACAATTCGACCGCGACCGCGATTCACTTTTCCTTAGATTCACTGAGGAATGCTCGACGATAGCAACAATAGCCGTCGCGCCGGTTAGTTTTTGGGGGTTCTCATGCAAAAAGAATAGTCACGATAAAACAATCAACCGATCAGAAAGAATAGCACCTAAAGGCTGACTTTCGACCAAAAGAGGTCAGTAAGTAAGTTGAGGACCGCTCGGAGTGCGAGGGTGGATGGAGTGGAGTATTCCTCGCAACATTTATTTTGTGGGGCGAAGTTTTTACTTCAGGGCACTCAATCCGGGAGGGGGCAACGCTCAGACATCGCTCAGGAGCCGCACCGCACCGTATGACCTAGCCCAATAAGGCGGTCAAGCCGTAATTTCTGGATTTCCGCCATAGCAATCACTGAGGTGTGAAACGTGCGTTGTCTTGGTGGAACAGAATTTTCTCTTTCTGCAAATGCGGCTGTATTTCCGCAATTTCTGCCGTCAACCTAATGAAAAATGATGCGTAGTATGGTCCCGTAATGGTTTTTCCTTTTTGAAAATAAAATCGATTAAAATAACTCCAGGATCATCCCAAAAATCTGTCGGCATCACTTTCCCAGTAGAAAAAAAGTTTTTGCATTTTTGGAGCCATTTCCCCCTCTACATGCCACTATTTGGACTGTATTATTGTTTCGGGCGTATAATGATGTATCCAAATTTCATCTACAGCAATGAAACGGCGGATTTATCGCGCCCTAACTGCACCAGCAGGGCATTGGAAATGTTCATTCGAACACGTTTTCGGTCTGACGTGAGCAAACGCGGCACCCAAAGCGCAGACAGCTTTCTCATGTCTAAGTGTTGATTTAATATAAAACAAACACTTTTGACATATTCATATCCTTTACTATTTCTATTACTTGAATTATGCGGTCGTTTAGCACCGTTTGGTGAACATTTAAATTCAGCTGCTCAAAATTTCACTGTGATAAATGATGGTGCAGACTCGCCATACACAGAATCTATCTCATCTTTGATTTGCGAAAGCCTATTGGCTTTCAAAAATAAATATTTGTCCTTTTTCATAAAAACACTCACATCAACTCATGGAAACGACTGTTACATAACAACTGCGCGTCAAAAACCTCTGAAACTTTGCCCTTGGCTAAGAATAAAGTGTAGGAGTAACTGTCAACAGATGAACGACGAAATTCATTAGCTTTTACTTAAGAGTGCTGCTATCTTCATGTTGAGGTCGATAACTTTTCAGTCAGTCGCATTATGAAGATATATTCAGTACATAACAGTATTCCTGTTACAGTTATACACAGTTTCAAAACGTGACATTTTTTCTCTTTCCAACTTTGGACAATAAAAAAAGGTTTGAAATTTCTTTCTTTCCAATCTTCTCTTGGCTGATCGATCTCTTCCTTCGGATGATGTCATCTCTTGTTAGATATTTTTGACGAATTTTATATATAAAGTTGTGTGAATATTCATTCATTTATTTTACAAGTTTGGGTCGACGAAAACAAAGTTCTGTACGAAAGAATGAAAATTTGACAGCTCACCTCGCTTGAAAATACTGACAAATCATAAGATTTGGTTGTCTCAGTAAAGTCAAAATTCAATGTTCCGCGGTCCAATTGATATAAAAAAGTGTAATCATAAACGAAATGAATACGTAACTTATTGGATTATATTTATTTGAGTAATGAGCAAAGTTGATTGAAAGTTGTCGAAAAACTGAGGTAAACACAGTATCAGGAAGATTTTAGAATGAGTACAACTTCATAAAGATGAACGTGAGAGTTGTTTATTGATGATATACATTTTGAATGAAAATGGAAGGATGACACTTTTTCGGAGATGAATAAAATTACTTCTCAGTTATTTTTAAATGTAAAAGTCAAGTGAACAAGTTCTTCATACAAATTAACATTGATATGCGATGAATTTGATTAAATGTAACAAATCTTCAAATAATATATGATTTGTATTTATATGTTATCAAATAGTACTTTTGAGAAAATAAGTATTTCGAAATGGAATTTCAAAACAATAATTTCTCCCAACTACCTTTACAGTAGGTTCTGGTAAATGCCTGCCAGAACACAACTACTTCTTCGGCTAATACCATGCTGGATATTGAGTTATATGCAACAGACACTCATGCACAGCTGAGGATTAGTCTCCCAGATATTTCCCGTTCGTCCAGCATCAGAACAATGCTGAAACTATTCGGGTAGATTATCTACAGATCTCATCAGTGCAGATCCAACTCAAACAGACAATTTTTGATCTCTGTTCGAGTATTGGTACAGCAAGTGCCAAACGTAATGGCGAGCCCGCCTACATGCACACAAACTCATTTTTAATATACACCCACCCCTACAGCTCTTGTAAGACATACACTCAAAAATACACTCAACACTTATTGCAATATACTCAAAACTTATTTCATGTTGAGGAATTGATAATAAGAAAGTAAGCCAAATCCATAATTATGTTCTTTTTAGAAGGTATCCTTCAAAAAAGTGTAAATAATTTTCGTGGCAACGTTAGTTTAAAACAACTTGTCAACTTGTTTTGTATGTTACAACATAAGTTGTCAGTATTTTCATTTGAGTTTAAAGTTCGTTAAATTCAAGTCTGACAAATGGTTAGATTAACGGAAATGCATAAAATAACAGGTTTACAAATGATTGGTTTCGGAGATAAAACCCGAACCCAACAGGTAGTAGCTCGCCTATTTCATGAGAAATTTCTTAATTTACCGTCCATATCTCAAAAAACAATAAGCCAAATAGAGAAGCAGTTTTGTGAACCTGGTCATGTTGGGCAGATTAAAAAAGCAGCTGTCAATGTAATAAGTAATGAACTCAAATTAGATGTGATGCTTGAATTTGAGGAAAATCCACATACATCGACTTGATAGGCGTCCACAACATTTAATGTTAGCCATACATCGATAGTAAATATATTAAAAGCAAATAAAATGCATTCCTATAAAATAGTACCTACTCAGGAGCTCATGGAAGACGAAATTGATAGCACTTATGTGAGCAAATGATGGACATGTTGGATAACAATATCATTCAATTAGAAGACGTTATGTTTTCTGATGATGAGTGTACTTTGTCTCTCAACAGTCATGTCATGTCATGATCGGCAAAATTGCCGCTACTAGTCAACGGAAAATCCTTACTGGATGAGGGAAGAACACACGCAATACCCTCGAAAGGTTAATGTTTGGCAAGGGATCGTAAGAAACCATATCATTGGTACCTTTTCCATTGAGGCAATTTGAATGGCGATAATTATTTGGTACTACTTCAAAATCATGTCATTGTAAGTTTAGCAAATTTATATCCTGATCCAGGAAACCCTCATGTTCCAGTGAATACGATATGGTTTCAGCAGGATGGAGCACCACCTCATTACCAACTTATGTCCGGCAATACCTCGATACAACATTTCCCAATAGGTGGAAAGGGAGGCGAGAAACGATTGATTGGCTAGCGCGATCACCAGATCTTTCATCATTAGATTTCTTTTTATGAGGATATGTAAAGACCAATGTGTACAGAACTAAACCTTCGGAAATCGAATAACACTTGCGATTAGGTCGGTCACGCCTGATATGTTAAATAATATTAGAAGACAGTTTTATTCGAGAGAATAATGTTGCCAAGACGTTCGCGATGAACATTTTGAACATCTACTTTGTTAACATCTATAGTTCATTTTTCCGTATTCTACATTTCATTACGATTTGCATTACATTTCAGTTTTTGAGTGTATTTTATCGAATTTCGGTAACCACATAATTTTAGTTCATGTTGTCTTCATTGTTGCGATAAACTTGAACGCGATAACATTTTCAAATAGGAAATTCGGTAGTAATTCGGTAGTAATATGGGCTAGATCTAGTTATTTTGTATATTCTATCTATGCTCACTCAAGAAAAAACTTTTACAAAATCATTTGCACTTTTTATAATAAAAATTTCATTGTTATAATTAATGAAGATGTTCCCAGGTTCCGTCCACACTTGCTTCATTGATGTTTTTTCGATGGATTTCATTAGCAATTCAACCCGTAGTCTGGTTAAATCTTCTCTGACTATAACTCCTGTTCCTTTCAATAACTTTTTATTGTGGTATATCTTTTGCCTCAAATCCTAACTTTTCAGTTTCAAGAAAATACCACGTATTTTATTATTTGCTTCTGATGTACCGACTCGGTAACAAACTTCTATATTATCTTCTGTTATTCCTAGTGGTAAGTAGGAAGTGAGAAGTTTGATGACTTCTTCTCTTGTATTTTCTTTATGTTTCTCGGATAAGTTAAAAATTCTCAGCGAGTTCTTTTTTGTTTCTTGTTCCATGAAATCTATAGTTTCTTGTTCCATGAAATCTATAGTTTCTTGAAGGTTTTTTTTTCACGTTCCAATCTATGCAATGTATCATCCTGTATTTGGAATTTTGCTTGGTATTCATTTTTAATTTGGGAATGTTCATTTCTTATCTGTTCGAGTTATTAGTTCATTTCATCCAGATTCTTATTGACGGTTTTTGTCACTGCTGCAGACACACTGGCTGCTATTGTTTTTATGAATACCTGATCGTTTAGGTATTGTTTAAAAGCCATATTGACTGCACTTTGGATTTCGTCTCGAATATCTGTTGTTAAAACCATGATTTTTAGTTTCACACAAAACAATATTATTAGTCAACAAATTAGGTTGTTTCTTGCGAATGTTGAAAATTTTTGAAGCA
Organism: Leptinotarsa decemlineata; assembly: GCF_025532065.1. Classification (NCBI taxonomy): domain Eukaryota; kingdom Metazoa; phylum Arthropoda; class Insecta; order Coleoptera; family Chrysomelidae; genus Leptinotarsa; species Leptinotarsa decemlineata. The sequence goes on along the minus strand of NW_027412703.1, from coordinate 7,912,878 downwards.
CTTTGTTAATATATATTCGACTTTCAACTAGGAGCACCCTTTCATGCACTACTCACTGTCGGCCATACTTGTTTCCAAAATGAAGATACATTTCAAATAATATATTACAAACCTATACTTCCCATTTAAAAAATTGGGAGTTGTACCTGTCATTCGAAGGGGATTGAAGGTAGAGAAGGCATTTTTACGTTGAGGAATGTCAAATTATAATTTACACTTGACGTATTTCGGGATTATTTAAAAATATGTACAGTAACCAAAATGATGAATTTATTTCATTTGGCTTCTGTGCACTGTATAGTATTTCAATGAACTGTACAGCTATCTATAATACTGAATAAATATGAAAAGAAATTACAAAGAAGTCATGTTCCATTTGCTACCCTAATTGAAACAAATTATAGGTACATGCACTTGGGCCGCGTTGAAATTATTCGAGTCCCAGGCTCTTTGCTGTTTGAGTCGGATCTGCACTGATGAGAGGTAATACCTTGAAACCAGTTTGTAGGTATGTTGCAAAAACGTCTGTCGGATATAATTCAATATTCAGCGAGATATCAACCGGAGGAATATTTGATTTCCGGTAGGCATTTACCACAACCTACAGTTTAGTTAGTTGGGAGAGATGAATGTTACGAAATGTATCTGTCCTCGATACGGTATTCAGACACATAGTATTTTATCAGAGGCAGAGAACATTTTACGATGTCTCTATTGAAGAAAAGCGACATACAAAGAGAGAAGCTCGTGAGTAATAATAGCTAGGAGAGTTCTTAGCTATTTCTTATGGAGAAACACGTGAAAATTTAAGCAGGTTCATTCTGGACCTTTTTGCACCTTAGGCCCAGTTCACACGGAAGGGACAAAGGTCCGCGCCTCGTCTCTGCCAGACGTCCATTCTGTGTGAATTGGGCCTTAGATTCGAAGAGCCACTCCTTCACTTTTGCCGTCATTCAGTCAACCAATCAGCTACCTTGCGTACAGCAGGAAATTCAAACCACCAGTAGATGAATAAAGAGGCTTCTGACTCACTTCAATGTCGCGCGTCGTTGGTAAATGTTTCAGAGAGATACTTCAGTGAGTGGAAGAGAGAAACAAACATGTGATGCAGAGAAGGATGGAATGAGTATCGTAAAGATTAAAAGAGCGTAGGTCCCCTTGGGACTCCGCCACATCCCCTCAGACACCCTTGTTACTCCGCCTCACCCCTCGGACTCACTTGGGACTCCGCCTCACCTCTTGGGCCCCATGTTACGTACTAGTCACGTGGTACTTATTGAACGCGCGGTAGCTGATTGGTTGACTGAATGACGGCAGAAGTGAAGGAGTGGGCTCTGAAAGTAAGGCCCAATTCAAACAGAATAGACGTCTGACAAAGACGAGGCGCGGTCCTCAGGTCCGTGTGAACTGGACCTAAGGTTCAAAAAAGTCCAGATAACCCGCTCAAATTTGCACGTGTTTTTCCAAAAGGAATGGCTTACAACTTTCCTAGCGATATTACTCTCGTGAGAATAGAAACATGCTCACCCATAATTGTCATTGCATTGTTCTCCTTCCTTAATAGTCTGAATAGCTCGTAGAACGATTACATTTCCATGGCAATGCCTAACCACATTGGGAGAACAGCTATGATTGAATAAACTCAAAAAAGAGTAAGCACCCGCTCCAATTTCATCCAATTCGTAAATTTGGTCCGTGTTTGCAGAAATTTCCGATATTTCGTGGAAATTGCTGGGTGCAGTTTGCAGATGATGCAGTAATATATCTTTAAATATAATTTCCTCTTCCTCCTTCTGAAAAAAGTGTGTATATGTCTTGACAAGATGGTACATTACCGCTGTTGATGCCGATCTTTCGAATAAATCGGACACTGATCTTTTTTCAGTATTGCTCATTAGATTATGGATTTCTTTATATCTGCTAGAATAATATTTTTCCCCAATATCCATCCTATTCAGGTCTTGTATTAGATGATACATATCTTTAACAACCAAACATATTTTTAATGGTAACATTTTCAGTTTATTCAATTGCAGATTTCTTAGAGTCTTGAGGATACTGCATTCGTATTTATGATAATATTGTGCTTTGTCCCGACATTCCTCACTGCAGTAGAGCACTTGCGTACAGTTCCCACAAGAAACTGAGTGATAACTCACCTGGAGACACTCATGACAATGATCATAAAAGTGATTTATCAAAATGTGGCAAAATGGTTTCTCTACGGCTAAAATTTCACCAACTTGAATATTTCTCTTTGCAACTACGTGTCTGCCAAGTTCGTTGCTATTTCTTATTTCTACCAAATTTGATGCGCTCTCTATTAGATCACTCTGTAACTCTCGTGGAATTCTAGGTAAAGGTTCAGCATTTGAATGGGTATTTTTAAATTTGAGTTTTTCTGCCTTTTCACGGCGGGCTTCAAGCTTCCATCTCAGTTTTTCGGGATAATCATGTTCTAAAGCATATTTGATGTCCTAAAAAAGAAAATAGTTTTGAAATTAATATTGAGAGTGTTTGAAGTTGGAATTGAACAACTGATGAAGACTCTGCATGAACAAAATTCCACTTCTACTCATGACTCAAATATTCGTTTATTGAGTAGGAACATTATATTTCAAAAAAAGTTTGCTTTTTGACTTGTGATAGTTTCAAATTTCATGAAAGAAATTTGAAAGCATGTATTTTTATTGATATGAATGTTGTGTATATGTCATACCAAAGATACTGAAATTGGTGGAATATAATTAGTGAACCTAGTTTTTGCTTCCTTCAACATAATTATCGTATGGCGGCAATGAATCCGTGAAAATGGATCCTAATATACTTTCTACAATATTCTTGCACATTTTTTGAATTCTTATGAATCTTTCCAAAATTGTCTCCTTTCTCTGACTAAGATGAATGAAAACCGATGTTTTCCATAAAATATGACTTTCTTACATGTCTTTTTTTCGTAATTGGGGAAAAGGTGGTAAATGAAAAATCAAGCTTGATTGAGAGAGTAATTATGAGTTTTGAGATTGTTTACGACAATAATAAAAACAATGAGAACCGATTAATAATTATTTGATTAAATATAAGTGAGAAATCAAAATCATCTTTGGTTTCACTACCAGATCTAATGAATGGTTTGTAGTTGTAAAAATGCTGTTAGATTTGATTGAAATATTTTCTTGTTGACTCTCCAATTCCAGAAGTTCTTCAACAGAGTATAACGATTCCCTAGTTACTAGTTTGTGTTTTTAATGAAACACTTTTATTTTATTAATTTCTTTTCCCGAAGGTGTCTTTTCAAAATCTTCAATTTTTTTTGTTGTTTTGCAGTCAAATCGTGTGCGATGGTGATACCGAAGACTTCAAGCCAAAGTTTTTGTTTCGTTAAGTTTGACGTGAATTTCAATTTGACAAGACAATCCTTAGCTTTTCCCAAGCAATATGAATTGTTCAAGTGGTGTTTCTGCAGGTCGACTTTCAATAATCTTTTTTGAACTCTGCAATAATGAAATCTGTAGTTATTTCGTGCTGTCCTTTCTCCAGACTATAAAGCCCCAAGCCAAGTGTCTTACGGTGAAACATCGATGTCTACCAGTGACCATGACAGTGTTCCATGTAAGTGAATTTTTTTATATTAATTTAGTATATAGTGTAGAAACCCTGTGAATATCTGATTTAATTTCATAACGAATGTTTGGAATACAAACTGAGTAGAAAAAAGTGTTTTCTGTATAATTCAGTGTTCATATAAAAGTCTTTGTTTCGAAAGAATTTTTCTTTCGTGTAATTCAGTGTTTATATGATAGTAGCTGTTTCAGAAAGGCTTTTTCTTCCAGATTTGTGTCTGAAAGTTACTTCTTTGCATGACCTACATATCTATGTATACAGTTACTCTTTTTAAAATAGATTACTTCCTTCCTTTCTTTGGAAGATTCCCACTTTTTTCTGTATTAAGATGGAGTTGTAGAAAACCAAAAACTTTCTTTTTCACAAAAAGAACTATATTGTTAGATTTATTATATATCTCTAATTGAATTGTGGCAAAGTTGCGTATTTTCGAGACCTATTCAATGATGTGAAAAAATCGAATATAGCTCTATTGATTCTGGAGATACACAAGAAACACCCAAAAATCCCAAATTATTTTTTTGCCTATAGGGTGAAGTGGGGTGAATGTGATAATGGGGTAATTGTGATAACACGCAATAATTTATATTCAAATTCATAATTGATGCTGCCATCTATCTTACAACTCTTCAAGCTTGTATACGAATAAGTATGACACTAGACGAAACGATATTACGTGCTGGTGTAGTTGCGAACGGCGTTACAATTTCTGATTATCGTATTACCGAACTGTCAGATCGACAAGTGTTTTGAAATTTCCCCGAGAAACTATTGCTGATAAGGTAAGTCCACACCGGTGTATCTGGCATTATGTTCTTGAGTTATATTTTGTGTTTATGAATCATTTTGATGCAATAATCACGCCGCTGTATTATTTCGGCATATATCACATTTGCCCCTTGGAAAGTACTTAGGTGGGGAAAATGTGATAGACGAATTTGGAGTAATTGTGAGATATATAATACATTTACCCCGTTGTTCCAGATTCATCATGGTTCGGACATACATCAGGAAAAAAAGTACAGATGACATGAAATATTCCAAGGAAGCGTTGAATTCAGCAATAGAAGAAGTGATTGCAAGACGCAAAACCATATACGGGGCTTCAAAAGAATACAAAATACCATATGTAACACTATACAGTCGTGTTAAATGTATCCGAGGGCAGAAAAAAGATAGTAAAGGACGTCCTACAGATATTCCAATAACAGAAGAACTGAAATTGGCAAATGGCCTGAAAACTTTAGAGAAGTGGGGATTTGGGTTGTCGAGGAAAGAAGTATTTGAAGTGGTTGGGAAATTTGTAACGGAAAACGAAATCAATCAAGACAAGTTTCAAAAATGGAATCCCTGGTGAGGACTGGTTTTAAACTTCAAAAAACGTCATAATATGCGCTTGAGAATTCCACAAAATGTGGAATATGCTCGTAAAAGAGCATTAGACCCATTCATAATCTATGAATATTTGGACTTGTTGAAGAGAAATTTGATAGAGCTTCAACTTCTCGACAAGCCACATAGAATATGGAATTTAGACGAGAGCAGCCTAAGTATAGACCCTAGAAAGTCTAAAGTGGTCGGTGCAATCAACAAACCATCGTCAAGAACTATAAATTCCCCGGGTAAGGAGAACACTAAAATCTTGCTAATGTGTAATGCAAGTGGCGATAAAGCGCCACCATTAATAATATATAAAGGCAAACACCTATGGGACCAGTGGCTTGCTCCTCCGAAAACAGATTTTCCAGGCACTGTATATACTGCAAGCAAGAAAGGCTGGATGGAGAGTGATATTTTCACAGGATATTTCGTGAAGACTTTGATTCCAGCCCTTGAACCAGAACGTCCTGTTTTGATAATTTACGATGGTTATTCAATCCAATGCAGGTTTGAAAATACTTGAAACAGCAATTCAGAATGATATTACATTATTGTAATCCCCTGCACACCAGCCATTTGCTACAACCCTTGGATCTTTCTGTTTTTCAGCCATTCAAATCGAAATGGGATGAAAAACTAATTTCTTGGCAACGACAACATGTGGGCCAGAAATTACCGAAGAGAAATTTCTCACAGTTTCTCTGTTCCACCTGGAAAGATATTTCAACTGAAGTTATAAAAGGTGGATTTCGAAAAGCTGGAATTTCACCATAAAATAAAAATATCATTCCAGAACAAGTTTTCCCACCAGAAGCTCTCAAGAGATGGAATGATCATAATGTTGTTGAATACAATGCAGAAGCTGTTGTGATGACAAAAAGTCTTACTGATGATGGAAGTTCGAAACCAGATGATACTGAAGTGGTTAGTACATCAGGAGAAATATCAACAAATATAAATGTGATAAGAAACACAACTACGAATGGGCATTCGATTCTAGATGACAATGTATTGGCTTCTACATCGTCAGAAATATATGTAAAAGAACCTAGTGGTAACAACTCGTTCGAAAACCTATTATTATCTTCAGTTCGCCAAGTACCTAAACCAGTTCAACAAAAAAAAATGTGTCACGGTTCGGAATTATTAACTTCAGAAGAGGCAATGAATCGACTAAGAGAACAAATTAAAAAACCGCAAGGAAATAAAGAAAAAAACGAGCAGAATCAACAAAGAAAAATAAGAAAAAGCGTAAACTTTCATCCAGCAGTGAAGACAATGAGCCAGAGTCCCCACCTTGTATGGATTCTGACAACTCAGAAGAGTTTTGGCAGGAAATAGAGAATAATACAAACGATGAAAATGAAGATATTGACCAAATTATAACTCTTACTTCTTTGGTATTAGTGGAATACCATACCAAGAAAACGACTAAGCATTTCGTTGGAAAGGTGACCGAGGCTTGTGACGATGGTTGGATGGTCAAATTCACAAGATTTTCAAAAAACACATTTTCGTGGGCAGAATCGGTGGATAACGACATTGTTAAGCAAAGTGATGTAGTTATGGTTTTGACAGAGCCAACTGTCAATAGACGCAGTTCTTTTATATTCGCGGTGTCATTCGAAGGCTATAACTTAGCCTATTAGTGTGTTATCAATGCGAATGTCAGATCTATTATTCATATTTATATTTTTCCTTATATTTCACGTAACACTTTTAAGGATCAGAAAGGAAGTTCATTTTACAGTTTGACGAAGGAATAGAAAAAAAATCACAACTTTTTTCTTTATTAAAATATTTTAAGTTTGTGAAAATTGAAATAATCAATAAGCTATAAATGTTATACATTCGCCCCATTCAATTCCAAGTGAGTTATGCAGAATATTTCCTATGATACCTATATTTCCCTCTCCGAGTTTCTATTCCTCTATTCTCTATTCACTTTTTCTCTATCTTTTACTCTCTCACTCCGTCCCCACTCTGAATTCTGTTGCCATGACGCCATCACAGCTGATCACAGAGACTCGTTCGTGATGAAGATGATGATTACTTAATCAATTGATTGATGGATGTAGCCGTTACTACGTGGTAGGAAGTCATAATGAAGAAAAGAGAAATTAAACTTTCTATGTTTTTACCACTTTTATTTGTAACTAACGTTACTGCAGTTTCGTCCTATAAGAACATTTTCAAACTTATATACTGTATTGTATATTATATACTTATATATATTGTATTGTATATTATATACTTATATATTGTATAAGTTTGGAAATGTCCTTATAAGACGAAACTGCAGTAACGTTAGTTACAAATAAAAGTGATGAAAAACTTATAAAGTTTTATTTCTCCTTTCTTCATTAATTAATCAATTGATTATAAAAAACTTAATTTTTTGAGCATTTAAAAAAAAAATTCTTATAAATACAAGTATTCTACTCAAAAAACATACACTTATTAATTTGCATGCTATTTCCTGAGCTTTTCAATCAATTAAGTTCAATAAATAAAAAAAAAATTAAAAGAATATTGTTTTTGTCAGATTAAGCGAATCTCTCTAGATAATCATCAGATTATGAGACAGCACGTCTAAAACATAAAGATGGAAGGAATAGAAAAAAATCATAACTTTTTCTTTATCAAGATATTTTAAGTTTGTGAAAATTAAAATATTCAATGAACTATAAATGTTATACATTCGCCCCGTTCAATTCCAAGTGAGTTATGCATAGAAAGGTATACACCCCAAATGTTGGGGTAAATGTGTTACATCTACATTGTTTTAAAAAATACCACCTCAGATTTTTCAACAAGACACTGAAAATATGTTTGTCCAATTATCAGTTTTGAAATATATTTTTATCATCGTTGTTTTTTTTATTGAGAACATAGTCGCATCCACCTGAAAGGTGATTAGCGACGGATCAGTACAATATTATCAAATAATTCAAATAATAAATACTGAAACAGTAAATGTGTACACATATTTAAATTATGTTCAATAAGTCTATGTCATTAAGATAACCAATCAAATTTTTTGAGGGGAATTCTGTTCCGAGGAGAACTCTAATGTCATTCGCGAACTGATGATTAGATCGTTGAACATTGTATTTAGGGCATTCAATTAAAATGTGGTTTACACTCTGAACTGCATCACAATCGTCGTATCTAGATGGATCACTATTCGTCAGAAGGTAGCCGTGTGTAAATCTTGTGTGACTAAGAGGGAGGCGCGTAAGAGTCACTTGTGCTTTTCTGCTCTTACAGGTTGGTTGCCATCTATATTCCACTGGATGAGAGAAGTAAATTTCAGGAGAAGAAAGAAGTGTGGCAGTCAACAAAATATTACTGGCTTATCTGTGAGGAATCTGTGTCATATTCTGATATATCGTTTCCATGATGAGCAAAAACCTTCTTTTTCAGAATAGTAATTCTTCTCTCCATTGCTTTGTCTTTTAAGTGAGGGTGAATTTCCGTAAGCATTTGTGTGACTCCCAGGAGATCAGTAGTGAAATCGTTTGCCACAGCGATAGGATCTGCTGAATTATTAATGTTACTTAAAAGGAGACTGAGTTGTTCATAGTTGAGAGCAAAAGGAGGGGAGTGAGTTTCTATAAACTCTTTCGAGGGTTCGAGAGGATGTGGGTTATCAGTTGTTAAAATGGGAGATGCGTTATTAGATTTGTACTTTTTCTTTTTCTTCAAATTCAACGTAGGCGTCACAAATTTGGCGGCATTTCCACTGCCTGGTTCTATTTCTGGCGAAAGGATTTCCGCAATACTGCGCTTCGACTTGTTAGTGGTTTCCAGGACGGTGTTTTCAGCTGCGGGTTCCATGGAGTTAGCAGAGGCCGTTTCTGATAACAAAAGTGGTGACGGTTCGTCATTTGGAGATGATGTATCCTGAGAGGTGCTGGCTTGAGTGGTTTTGGCTTGAGTTATTGTGGCTTGGGTAATTGTAGCTGGAGTGATTGTGGTTTGGGTATTTTTCATTGGATCAGGGCATTGAGAGGCAATATGGTCAGATTTTTTGCAGTTATAGCAAGCGATACTATCTTGTGATAAAAAAATTCTGTAACTGGTTTCTTCAAAATCAACAGTGAACGATTCTGGTAGCGAAAATGAATGTGGGCTAATATATACCTGTCTTCTAAAACTTAAGATATGGCTATATTCGGGAAGAGTGGAGCTGATTCTGAGAAAGGTCACTGGTGAGACAGGATTTAAACCCAATTTCGTTAATTCTGTCAGAAGGAGTGCGTGTGGTATTGTTGGACACACATTTGAAAGTACAAGTCTCTCAGCGGGCGTTATAACGTGCTTTAACTATTTCATTTTGCACTAGTATATCTCTCCGAAATTATTCATGAAGTATCGACGACTCGCCTGCTCGATAAGTAGAAGCATATTCGATTATTAGACAATCGAGATGCGAAAATAATGTTTTTCGGATGAATTAAACTTCCCAGTGGTGTAATGTAATCTTGAAGACGTTCTCTGAAGCGCTGAAGACGATGGCTTGATCTTTAGATGGAAATTGGGGTTTAGTGACCACTGAGGAGTAACTTTGAGCATTATTTAAGGTGTGTGTGTCGATGGCCATATCCGATCAAATCCCTTTCTTCGCGAACTATTGAAAAATTATATCACATTTACCCTACTTCACCTTATCTTCTTTATTCGCAGACATATTGAAAATCTGTTCACATTTTGCTATTGGCACTTGATGTGGGTTATCAAAATATGTCCATGAATTTTTTATACAGGGTGTCATCTGACTTGGGTCACCCCCATCTTTGAATTTTCAAATACGGACCTGTATTTTTTGTTGTAGTTTTTGTAAAGTCGACGTTCACTTCATACTGAAAAATTGAATTCAATTTTATATTTCGGTATACTTCGGGATGTTTTGGTAATATTTGATTATATTTGTGTAAATTATTCTCTTTTGAATTACGGACCTGAAAATTGGTTGACTGAGTTAAATAAAAACACAATAACGTTCACGTCTCCCTATGTACCCTAGAGTTTTTCGAGAGATTTTTTTCATTTTTAGGTAACTATTGATATTTTTTCCATTGCTGTGAGCATTATCTACAATGAACTTCCAATAAGAAAACATTTTATGATTATCTGAAACATATCTTCATCAAAAATATATTATAATAGGCGAGCCCAAGCGGGGATTTCGGGATTTACTGAAGCGCAGCAAATTAATATACAGGGGCATACCTTGTACCCGGTTAAGTACCTCCACCAAATATGAGCCCTATATACAGGGTGTTTCAGAATTCGACGGACAAACTTATACCACGTCATTCCTCTTGCAAAATGATGAAAAATGAGATAGGACATGTGTGTCCGGAAATGAGCCGTTTCAGAAATACAGGGCGTTGAAGTTGCAAAATAAAAAGACCCTTTTCGTCGTAGCTCCCGGACTAAAAGGAATAAATTAATGAAACTCAGCAAATCGATTACGAGCTAGAATGTGCTTCCTCCAGTGGTATGTTTGCTTCAGTATCAGTAGCCAGTGGCGTTCCAGCGGGGTAATAGCTTATATTTCCCCCCTTATTTTTTACGCCACTGACTTTATATCCACAACCGTCTTTTTTTTGAATTCCTTGATCAATTTTACGTAAAAACCAAATAAACATTCACTATGAAAAAACCAGTAGTTTTCGAGAAAATTGAGTTGAACTGATAGGTGCATTCTCATATGGGAATATTAATAATCGAGTAAAATAATCGAAATTCCAAAACCGAAATTATTTGAACTCTTTCATCATTCTACCATTCATTGTGTGCTTAAAAAATTATTCACTTCGGCAACATATTGCGGATTTTCTACCATTTTACCAACTTTTTTTGCAGATATGTTGTGAGCCCGCAGACCTACTGAATGGCTTTACCTCGAGATTTATTTTTCAATAAAATGTTCCATCCAAACGATTTTCAAAGACAATTACGAATAGTTGGCAAAACTGAACTCAGAATGTTTTATCGAATTATCTTCTCTCACTGGGTAAAAATCCAAGTTTTATCGATTAACCAAAATACCATTACTTGTTTCAACCTTAGCCATCTACAATGTTTCTTGGGCATATCTATTATAGTTTTGTTAGATAACTGTACCGATATTCTCGAGTTCTTCAGCCACTGGTTGAATAGTTTCAGAATACATTCACGTGACTTATAACAATCTTTGATCCACCTAAGCAATGAGGATTACTTTATTCATTGACAACAATAAATTTGTTAGGGGGCTGTGGAAATGAAATGAGATTCGTATGACACTTACAAGTTAACGTAGCTGTCAGAAAGTGTTTGATTGTGTATTTCGTATAATAAAAATGAATTTTACATTCGAAGAGTTAGCGGACATGCACCTTATTTATGGAAAATCGGGACGAAATGGAAGGTTGGCACAAAGAATGTATCGTGAAAATTTTCCTGGAAGAAATAGAATTCCTAATTGGAAAACGTTCGAAAACGTGGACAGAAGACTCAGGGAAACAGGAAGTTTTTTAATTACCAGAAGGAATGCAGGTATACAGAGAACTGTAAGAAATTATATCACAGAAGAGAAGATATTGAACTATGCTGCTGAACATCCGTCTGAAAGTAGTAGATCTATAGCTAGAGTGCTGCATGTGTCTTCATCATCTGTTTGGAGGACTTTGCATGAACAGCAGTTATACCCATATCGACTGAGAAAAGTTCAGGCACTGAAACCAGAGGACTATCCAGATCGAATTGAATTTTCTCGATGGTTTTTAAGTATGTGGAGAAATAATCCGGAATTTATCAAGCAAGTGTTATACACTGATGAGGCAAAATTCACAAGGGTAGGTATTTTCAATTCTCGCAATAGCCATATTTGGGCCGAGGAAAATCCTTTTGCTATTCATCCTCATGGCCATCAAACAAAATTTTCATTGAATGTTTGGGCAGGAATAGTAGAAAACCGTTTAGTTGGTCCTTATCTTTCACCAGATAATTTGAATGAGGACAATTATAGCACTTTCTTGGGAGAAGTATTGCCTGAATTGTTAGAAGATGTTCCTCTGAATATCCGGAATGGAATGTGGTTTCAGCACGACGGTGCTTCTGTTCATTTTTCGTTAGCTGCTAGAGAGTACCTAAATCGGAAATTCGGTGACAATTGGATTGGTCGAGGTGGACCCCACGAATGGCCTGCCAGATCACCAGATTTGAATCCTGTTGACTATTTTCTTTGGGGTCATATGAAGTCACTGGTTTATGAAACAGAACCAAAAAGCCAAGAAGAATTAGTCGCCCGCATTCAAGCTGCATCGATAACGATTGCCGAAAATTTAGAATCATTTGAAAAAGTGCGATTTTCTATGTTGCGCCGTTGCAGATCGTGTATAAGTGTTGACGGAAAAAATTTCGAACAATTACCCTATTGATTATTCATCAGATGTTCTCATTATTATTCAAAAGCACATTTGAATTTTCAATGTAAATTTCAAAAAGAAATTCGTGTTTATGACTCACTGTTCTAGAATTTCAACAGTATTGTTTCTTATCACATTATCTAAAATATGTGTAGAGAAGGTATATTTTGAACATGATATTTCTACTCAAAGATGAATTATGAGTACCGACATCCAACTAAGAGTTATGTAATTAGCTGTAAATAGACAACTTCCATTTCTTCATTTATTTAAAAAACTTCATTTACTGACTAGAGTTAGCGAAGATCTTATCAGATGGTTATTCAAATAAATTGACTTCTTTCAAATACATTTCTTTTTTCAGGCGTATAATTAGAGTCTACTGGTAAAATTTTGTTTTTCGGCTTCATCTGTGAAAATTTGAAAACACTGTATACTTTGAGAATGTTTTTCATTTTCTTATTAATGAATATTCTTCAAGATATTTACGATTCTACAAAGAGAAGTGTGATTTCACGAATGGGAAAGACAGGATAATTGTGAACAAAAAATAATTTTCCCAAAATCCAGAATAATGGTGTTATTTTAGGATTATTGGAGCCTAACTCAGTCGAGATTCCGAATGATCGCAAATTTTATTTGGGGTCACTTTTTTTCAGATCACAAAGTCACTCGAAGATCTGAGAACAATGAAAACATTTCAACAATGAAATCTATTGACAAGCACGAAAATAAGCCTCAAGAGTTATGATTTGTCATTACAATATGCTAAACATAACAAAAATTGGTACGATGATAGAAAACCCACAATAATTACCATCACTTGCAAGCGCTAAATTAATGGTAAAATCATAAAAGAGTTCAAATAATTTTGGTTTTGGAATTTCGATTATTTTAATCGATTATTCCCATATAAGAATGCACGTATCAGTTCAACTCAATTTTTCTCGAAAACTACTGGTTTTTTCATAGTGAATGTTCATTTGGTTTTTACGTAAAATTGATCAAGGAATTCAAAAAAAGACGGTTGTGGATATAAAGTCAGTGGCGTAAAAAATAAGGGGGGAAATATAAGCTATTACCCCGCTGGAACGCCACTGGCTACTGATACTGAAGCAAACATACCACTGGAGGAAGCACATTCTAGCTAGTAATCGATTTGCTGAGTTTCATTAATTTATTCCTTTTAGTCCGGGAGCTACGACGAAAAGGGTCTTTTTATTTTGCAACTTCAACGCCCTGTATTTCTGAAACGGCTCATTTCCGGACACACATGTCCTACCTCATTTTTCATCATTTTGCAAGAGGAATGACGTGGTATAAGTTTGTCCGTCGAATTCTGAAACACCCTGTATAAGGCCCCCTGTGAGGGATGAAGGATCAGATTAAAGTAGGGTGAGTTAATTACCTGCTAAAAAGTGTATATTCCAGTAATCTGACAATTTGAGATTGACGTAAAGAGAGGGGAGGGCAGCAAAGTTGTAAAAAAATAACGTCATTTTGACATTCTCAAGCGTAGCTAATTTTTTTGTCAATTTTGAAGGAAATAATTCATGGATAACGAAAAATATATAATCTGACGATTACCGCAAGCTGAAATAACAAAAATTCGTCGATGAAGTTTAATGCGTGCAGCTATGTGATACGCATATTTCCCTCTCCGAGTTTCTATTCCTCTATTCTCTATTCACTTTTTCTCTATCTATTACTCTCTCACTCCGTCCCCACTCTGAATTATGTTGCCATGAGGCCATCACAGCTGATCACAGAGACACGTTCGTTATGAAGGTGATGATTAATTAATCAATTAATTGATGGATGTAGCCGTTACTACGTGGTAGGAAATCATAATGAAGAAAAGAGAAATTAAACTTTATATGTTTTTTACCACTTTTATTTGTAACTAACGTTACTGCAGTTTCGTCCTATAAGGACATTTTCAAACTTAAACAATATATGAGGACATTTTCAAACTTATACAATATATAAGTTTGAAAATGTTCTTATAGGACGAAACTGCAGTAGCGTTAGTTACAAATAAAAGTGATAAAGAACATAGAAAGTTTCATTTCTCTTTTCTTCATGAATTAATCAATTGATTATAAAAAATTAAATCTTTTTGAGCATTTTTTGAAAATTATTTTCTTATAAATACAAGTATTCTACTTGAAAAACATACACTTATTTATTTACATGCTATTTTCTGAGCTTTTCAATTAACTAAGTTCAATAAATTGAAAAAAAAATGAAAAAATATTGTTTTTGTCTGATTAAGCGAATCCCTCTAAATAATCATCAGATTATGAGACAGCACGTCTAAAACATGAAGATGAACCATATATATCTTAATCTGACGCGCTTGAGTATTTCAAAATGACGAATTTTTTTGCACATTATAATAATGGCCGCGAAATTGTCAGATTATTGAATGAGAGTTTTTTTTGTTGCACTTAACACCTCCTTAGAAAATCTGACGCGCACGATTGAATTTTTCTTCATTTCACTTTCAACCCTTACGTACAACCACCAACATCATTCAAACGATCAGATTAACATACCAACATTATTAAAAATACGTAGGACATTGATGCTATCAATATCTGACGCGCTCGAGTATGTCCATGCAACAGTATTTTTTTTACATATTTAAAAATCTATAGCCGCTTCCCCCACCGATGAAAAGGTATTATATTAAATAACATTTTTTTCTTCTTATCATCTAAGCTTTGCAACCTGATATGTCTCAATGACGCTCGAGTAAATCCTCATTTTGCATCGTGGGCTCCCCTGCTATTACTAGCTTTCACACGCGGCTTCGCTCGCATTTATGTCATTAAATAAGTGTCAGTACAATAGAAATGAATCAATATGAGAATTATATTTTAATGCTTGGCTGGGATTATCAATTCTCAAAAATTATCACATACGATGAAGTTTCGAAAATTTAAAATATGCTTTATTGAATTGAATTGCAACAACAAATGTTAAAATATATTTGACTGTAACAAAAACAAATATTTTCAATTTTTTTCATTTTACATAATTTTTTAATAAAAAGTATCCTATGTTACTTCTAATACCTCCAAGAACATGTGTACAAAATTTCATGATGATCGGTTGAGTAGTTTTCGCGTGAAACCGTAACAAAAAATGATAGCAATAATAACAACCAAAACGAACACTATAATTGTAATGAAAATTGATGTGAAGTAATTCATATACACAAAAAAATTAATGGCGCAATAAATGTTCGAATTGGAGTCCTTCCATGTCGAGACATTTTTGAACTAGGTTTATTTATTTATTATTTATTGCCCTTAATACACTTAATTGTTGCATTGTTGCGAAGTCATTCAAAATCCTCAATCTCGAGTCTTCCACATTTTCCATATCTCTGCCAGCGTAAATTCTATTTTTCAATGGCCCCCATAGAAAATAGTCCAAAATAGTAAGATCTGGTGATTTTGCAGGCCATCTCATTGGCCCATTATTTGTCTCAAAATGGAAGGACTCCAATTCGAACAATTATTGGGACATTAATTTTTTTGTGTATACAAATTACTTCATTTCAATTTTCATTATAATTATCGTGTTCGTTTCGGATGTTATCATTGCTATCATTTCTTTTTCTGCTCATCAAAACACATATAATATATTTTTGATGTAGATATGTTTCAGATAATCATAAAAGGTTTTCTTATTCGAAGTTCATTGTAGAAAACGTTCAGAGCAATGGAAATATGAATAGGTACCCAAAAAAAAAACTCTCTGAAAACTCTACGGTACATAGGGAGACGTGAAATTTTGCTATTGTGTTTTTACTTAACTCAGTCAACCAATTTCCAGGGCCGTAATTTAAAAGGGCATAATTCACCCAATTTTAATCAAATATTACCGAAACATCCCGAAATATAAAATAAAATTTCTCAGTATGAAGTGAACGTCAACGATCCCAAAACTACAGGTCCGTATTCAAAAATTCAAAGATGGGGGTTGCCCAAGTCAGATGAAACCCTATATAAAAGATTCATGGATATATTCTGATAGCCCACATCAAGTGCCAATAGCAAAATGTGGACAGATTTTAAATATGTCTGCGAATAAAGAAGGTATAGGCAAAAAAATTATTTGTGATTTTTTGGTTTTTTCTGTATATCTCCAAAACCAAAATAGCTATATAAGTACTCCTTTCTAGATTATATATATATACAGGGTGTTCCTTAAACACATGCTAATATTTAAGGAGGTAATTCTTAGACCCATTTTAAGGAAAAAACGTCCTATGGACGTATGTCCTAAACGCCTTAACTTTTGAGATACAAGGTGGCAAAGTTTTCAAAAATAATCAGTTTTTAATAATAACTGAGATAATTTTGTAGACATCTTTGGCATATTTGGTACATATGTTCCATGCCTCAAGGCGCATTTTCTGATGTACAATTTTCTTAATTTTCTCTGCCAGTGGCGTACGTACGAGTTTTGAAATGTATATTTTTCGCGAAAAAATACTACGCCACTGCTTTACCTTGAATTAAAAATTATTTTTAAAATCTCCATACATTTTTGAGCACATTTGATATGCTGGGTTTTCTTTGTCGCTCAAAAAATTAAAAATCGCTTTACTTAAAGATAAATTCCTTAAAAATCTGATGCGGTATCGTGCATCGACTGAAAGCAAACTAAGAGATCAGATTTGTTGCAAAATAATTGAGGATCTAAAAGGTATTTGTTTGTTGTCAGATGCACTGTTCTCAATTAAAATTACGTCATAACGCAGCACCGCTTAATAATTTTTGAAAACATAAATTTAGTTATCCTGGAATAAATGACGTGTAGCAGAATTTATTTACTGCACCTCTTGGAAATATGGAGTTTGTCGATATGTGATTTCTTTTAAAGATTTAAAGCAGAAAAAACAGCGTACCCACCATAGCAATAAAAAACGAATTCTCTGTATGTACAAACGTCAGTAGCTAATATTGATGTTGGTTTAAAGTAAGGTGTTGGCGTTAAAAACTGTCACAGCGCGTTTTGATTGATTTTGAAGTGTTATTGGAGTTATTTTGGTAGTCCGCTGTTTTTCTGAATATCAGTAAATATGGTAAATTATACGAATGCGGAAATGGCGCAAATGCATTACGTATATGGCCTAGATGCCGATGGTAATGCAACAGAAGCCAGGCGCATTTATCAGGAAAGATATCCTAATCGTGCCTTACCAGATAGCCGAACCTTTTCAAATATTCATCGTCGACTTGGGGAAACTGGTAGTTTCAAGAAAGGGACTCCGGAAGGTAGACCTCGTGTAGTAAGAACTCCTGAAATTGAGGAAGCGGTGCTGCAAGAAATTGAGGAACATCCTGAGACGAGTACGAGGAAGATCGCTAGAACTCTGGATATTTGTCATCAAATTGTTTGGCGTATTTTGGTTGATTTTTTGTTATACCCATACCATATTTCAAGAGTGCAGGCATTACTCCCCAGAGATTTTCCACAGCGTGTGAACTTCAGTCAGTGGTATCTACAAAGTATTGCACTAAATCCGCAGTTTGAGACACAAATTTTGTTCACAGACGAAGCAAATTTTTCTCGGAATGCCATTCAAAATTTCCATAACAATCATATGTGGGCTGAAGAAAATCCCCATGCAATAACCGAAACCCATTTCCAACACCAATTTTCGGTTAATGTATGGGCAGGAATTATAGGTGATCATTTAATAGGCCCATTTTTTCTACCAGGACGCCTTCATGGTCGTTCTCATTTACACTTTTTCGAAGAAGACTTACCTGGGTTATTGGAAGATGTGCCACTTGCGTTAAGGAATCGAATATGGTACATGCACGATGGCGCCCCTGCTCATTTCAGTGTAATTGTCCGAAACCATTTAAATACAGTTTATCCTAATCGTTGGATAGGTCGCGGAGGACCTCAGCAATGGCCAGCAAGATCCCCCGATCTCAACAGTTTAGATTTTTTTTTATGGGGTCACCTTGAAACTCTTGTTTATAAAACTCCCGTTAATACTTTAGAAGATTTAAGAGAGCGAATAGTTGCTTCGTGTGAAACTATACGAAATACGCCGGGAATATTTGAACGGGTGCGTAATTCCATGCGTAGAAGGGCGGAAGCATGCATACTAAGTGCAGGTGGCCACTTCCAACAATTTTTATAATCAGTTTTGGTATTATTACTGATTAACAAATTTGTGCTATTCGTTTAGACTTACTGTCACAAAATAAAATGAAACTCGTTTTTGTGAAAACTTTATTTTTTTGCAGATTATGTTTTCAAATATTATTAGGGAATTGGTAATGCGTTATGAAGCAATTTTCAGATTCTTATTCATTTTAGAATTGATCTAATTTCTTAATTTGGTTTCTGTCGATTTTTATTTTTTTGAGTGAAAATCATGCATCGGACAAAGAAATACCAGGAGATCAAATTTTCTCAAAAATAAATGAGGATTTCAAAAATGATTTTATTTTGAAAAGAAAGCATTGGCGTAGTACTTTTTCCCCAAAAATATTCAATGCGAAACCCGTAGGGATGCCACTGTTTGAAAAAATACAAATTTGTGTACATCAGAAAATGCGCCTTGAGGCATGGAACATATATGTACCAAATATGCCAAAGATGTCTACAAAATTATCTCAGTTATTATTAAAAAACTGATTATTTTTGAAAACTTTGCCACCCTATATCTCAAAAGTTAAGGCGTTTAGGACATACGTCCATAGGAAGTTTTTTTCTTAAAATGGGTCTAAGAATTACCTCCTTAAATATTAGCATGTGTTTGAGGAACACCCTATATATATATATATATATATATATATATATATATATATATATATATATATATATATATTTCTTATTCTATATTACCTCTACGCCAAAGGCTACAATTCTAAAACTTACTGCTTACCTTCAAGCACTCTTCATAAAGACCATATTCGAAGAGAACTGCAGATCTATTGGCCAACGCCAAAGAAATATTTCCTGAATTTTTCTCACAATAGACTAAGCTCTTTGTGTACAATTCTCGTGCTTCCTTATTTTTCTTCACTTTGTACATTTCATTTCCAAGCTGTCTAAAATCCACAGCTTTTCCATTGTCTTTTCTATCGGGTAAGAGCATTGGCAACAAGTCATATTCTGCCAGAAGTTCATAAACAAAATTCACTCGCACAAAGTTATTTTTGAGTCTAGAAAACTGTTCTGAAATAGTTGCAACTCTGTTTGTTCTTGCTAGATGGCGCAGCAAGTTTCGATAAATAATTTCATTAGTTATTTCAGTACCAAACACCTCCTTACATATACCTCTTCCATTCATTTTCTCACAATTACTGAAATTATGTCACTGTACCGTTCAACACATTCAAGTTTGTATATTATTGCCGATTTGTAGAAGAGCGATCACCATAAGCGTAGGTAACTTGTTTGATTTGTTTCACGGAACTGCACGACTAGGTGAATTCACGTGTCTATCTATAAATACTTTTTGTTTCTCGCTCTTTCCGCCACAACAAAGCAATATTTTAAAGAAAGTGAGTTTAAAAACTGACGAAGGTGTGTGAGATGAGAGAAATAGTATTTCCTTTCGAAAAAAAGTCTTAAGAATTTTCATAATATATAAATGAAGAAAGTTGACTTAGTTTCGAAAGCAGCGCCGATCTTAATAGGTGTGTAGCGCGTGCACCAGCCAAAAAAGTGGCGGACTCAAGCAAAATGTTTTACGAATTTCTCAACGACTTACTTTTTGTGAAAAAAAAAAAGGTTTTTTCTTTCTACTTCTTCATCTTTATACAAAAAAATATGGATATTTCTGAAGGACGAAAAAATTCATTAGGTTTGAAATCAACTGATTACAAAAGAGTTTAGATAATGCATAGAAGTCACTTTCTGATGCAAACTGAAACACCTACTTTCACGTAAACAGTGAATTACACGGAAAAAAAGTGCTTTCGAAACAACAACTCTCATATGAACATTGAATTATATAGTCTATCCATTCCCAATTGGAATGGCAATAAAAAGATGAGTACAGTCATAAACATTTCCTGCCTGTGGTCCCTAGTCACCCAGATAATTAGTAAACGTGCTATCAAATGTAGTTGAGGAGTAAAGGCTCGGCTAGCTGGACTGACTGAATACTAATTTTTTGTCGTTTCACAATATTTCTTTATCAGTGCCGTGTGTTCGCGGGGTTAGGTGAGGTAGTGAGTGGTTTTGCAAACCGATTTTTGAATACTTTTTCTAGAGATCAATTACCGTAACACCAAACTGATATTTTTGTACTCGACGCGCGTTTTCTAACAAGGTTAGCATCTTTAGGAGAAGCAAATTGACACTTAATCTAAAGACAAGGGTTAGCTGTTTATATACCTAAATATACAAATCAATTTGTCAACAATAGATATGGCTTTCTGGAGACCTTTTGAAACAAATGATAACATTACGTGTGAGGAATCTGTGTCAATCGACAGGGATCCGGAATTTGAAAATAAGGACTTACATGTTCAAGTTCAGCGAGTTATTTTAAATATTCATGAATGCTTGAAGAAGGAAAACTGTCACACTTCACAGAATGCTATTGTGATTAGAATAAGCGAGTTAACGAAACTATCTCGTTCGACAGTTCTTCGAGTCATTAAAATAGGGGATGTTGTTGACCATGCAATGAAACGAAACCAAAGGAATGAAAAATTCGCAAACGTTGATGGTGCTACAAAAGATGTAATTCGGCGAACAATTTATGTTATATACCAAAAAAATGAAGTACCAACCTTGGAAATGATTTGGTATAAATTACTCGACTATCCCGATTACAATTACAAATCTGTAGAAACTCTTCGAGGTGTCTTATTGTCTTGTGGTTTCAAATATAAAAATTGAACAAACGGATGGTCATAATGGAATGGACATTATTTTAATATTAAATTTCACAAAAAGGATTTGAAGTTTTATATCTTCTATTAATTATCTGCGAGCGCTTTCGACAGCTGGTCGTACTGTCATCTTTTAGGCACTCCTCAAACTGAACTTGTCATCCTGTCGTCTGCCTCTTTATACGGTCAGAACGTCTCAACTCAGGTATTTCAGGTACTTTAGGTAAATTTGCCTGTATTTGTACTGCATCAGGTACTCTTCTTTGTGTTAGATCTTCTCTAGGAATGTGTATGGTTTTGTTTAATATATTAAATGTGAGGTCTTGTTGTGTTTTGATTTGTACTTGTTCCTCGATAAGTGATTTATGACTGTTATATACCAAATAGCGACCGAAAACGGATACACCCAAAAGACAATAGATAAACTAGAAAACAGAATCAAACAAAAAATACAGAACAAGGATCAAGCCACCCCAACAGACAAAACAACACAACAATGGACATCATTTACGTACGTAGGACACCAAACCACAAAACTAACAAACGTCTTCAAACCACTGAACATCAACATCACATACAAGCCAAACACGAAGGTAACACAAAAAATTAACAACTATGAAAAAGAAGAAGACAAAGACTAAAACGGGATATACAGTATACAATGCTTGGACTGCAACAAATTCTATATCGGCCAAACCCAGAAAAAACTGATCCAAAGGTACAATGACCACAAAAAGGCATACATAAATCCGATAGTATATGAATCAAACCTCGCAATACACGCCATACAAAACAAACATAATTTCCCCCCACCAGAGAACATAAAACACATTAAACAAATCAACAAGGGAATCCGCATGGACATTTGGGAAAACTTGAACATCCATAAATTTAACAGTCATAAATCACTTATCAAGGAACAAGTACAAATCAAAACACAACAAGACCTCACATTCAATATATCAAACAAAACCATATACATTCCTAGAGAAGATTCCCATATTGATTTCAATTTAAGAGCCACCGGTAGACAGCTGTTTCAGCCTATTGGGCATCGTCAGTACCGGGCAGGCGGTCCTCGATTGAAGACAAAATGAGAAAAACCAAGAAAGTGCTTGATAAATATAGCTGCGTAAACGCAAGCGAAACATAAGTGGAACCACTTATTGGTGTGACACACAAGTCCACTTGCCAAGTTTTTATGTCAGTGTTGGTGGTTTGACCAATCAACCGACAACTGTGGTAGCAGAAATTTGGGAAGCTAACCTGAAATGCCATCGGAAAACGAATCTAGAAACATGTGGATCCGAAACATTCATTTTCGGAAAACGAATCTAGAAACATGTGGATTCGTTTTCCGATGGCATTTCAGGTTAGCTTCCCAAATTTCTGCTACCACAGTTGTCGGTTGATTGGTCAAACCACCAACACTGACATAAAAACTTGGCAAGTGGACTTGTGTGTCACACCAATAGGTGGTTCCACTTATGTTTCGCTTGCGTTCACGCAGCTATATTTATCAAGTACTTTCTTGGTTTTTTTCATTGTGTCTTTAATCGAGGACCGCCTGCCCGGTACTGACGATGCCCAATAGGCTGAAACAGCTGTCTACCGGTGGCTCTTAAATTGAAATCAATATGGGAATGATCAAAGAGTACTTATCTATATATATATATATATATATATATATATATATATATATATATATATATATATATATATATATATATATATATATATATATATATATATATATATCCCACCAGGATACCGTCCCAGGCTGCCTGGCTAATTCACGCACTGTTATTTGAGACTCCAGTGTAAATGACATACCTTTCTCAACTGAAATTGTCACTCTCTGCTCCCTCGCTTTCTAGCATTATTTCCCAGTTCTCAACCTATCATCTGGCTGTGGAACGGAATCTAATCCCTGGAGTATGCATTTATCCTCTGGAAGGATAGGTGTATGAAAATAAGCATTTCTTGTTTTTGTATATATTATTGTTGATCTCCATGTGTATTTCACCAAGAAATCATTCTGCAATTACTTTTTCATTTCTTCTGAAAAATTTTTGTCTACTGGCAGAGGCGGTTTACTACTATCGGGAAAAGATTTCTAGTTTTCCATTCATTTGGCTGTCTTATGACTGAGCCTGAAGTCAAAACGAATTGTAAATATTTTCTGGAATTGTGTTGACCCACGATTGTTTTATCGTGAGTATAAAATGCTCAATGCACACAAGAATTACAATAACTCTTGTGAAAAGATAGGATGAGAAAAATAACTGGCTAGATGTGCTGTAGACAAGACAAGATTTAATTCTAACTGTACTGTAACAATTATTATTATTATAATACAAGGAATAATTAAGGAATTACAAATGTACGGGTTGCTTGAGAAAAGATATTTGGGAATATTGAATTTTATGAGCATAAGTGAATTAGAAAGACCCGTAAATTTAAGACCAACTGGGAAACCCAGATTATGAATAATGAAAAATTAAATAACTTAAACAAGATCAGTTAACAATACATGAAATAAAAATAATGCCATAAAACAGTCTGTTTTGTTGTACAAATTTTAGAGCTGGCAAATCTAGGCTAAATATCAAAAAATTAAGATTCACTTGAAAAACAATAATTTCTATAGTGAAATTTTGAGACTGAACAGGAATTATATTGGGCTCCTGGACCTTCTTACCTTATCTCCAAAATTCAGTCTATTTCCTATCTCTTACCATTTACGAGATTCCCATGCATAAAAATTGAAAGTAATATTATGCATACAGTAGTTTGTTTGTCTTTATTACATTTGCTGTCTAAATGACAGAAAGAATAATTCAGGAGAGATTTGTATTTTAAAAATGAGCTAAATAGCTATATCTACTTCTCGATCATCAAACAAAAAATTATAAAAATTTTCGAAGAAAGGAAGAAAAACTTGCAATGAAGACACTTCTTAAAAATAAGTAGATCAATCACAGATCATATACACACATCGGAAATACACACATCGGATATTTTTATAACATACTAAATATCATAAAAATAAATGCATAATGTCGTTTAATTTCGATTAAATTGGTACACTCGACCACCCTGTAGATTTTTATGGGTTGAACAAAGCCTGCAAAATCGGTAACTAATCTTTTATCAAGTTTTTTACAAACTGTAGGTTTTCGGCTAAAATGAATAATCTGAAAGTGTCGAGTTTGTACATTCTATGCAGTTCTTGCTCAGCAATTAAACTGGAAATATTGTGCTTTAACATGGAACGCCATCACTTACCATTGGCTGAGATGAATAGAGCTGTAGGGCTTCTTCAAGGTGGCATGTGACAAAATGATGTAGCTCTTCGTTTGGGGGTCTCCCAAAGTGTTATCAGTAGATTGTGGCGGCGTTTCCGTGAAACTGGCAGTCCAGCCGAAAAATATCCAGGGCGAGGACGCGCTACAACTGCAGTTCAAGACCGATTTTTGGTCTTAACCGCAAGAAGACAACCGATAACCACAGCACCTGAGTTGGTTAACGTGTTGCAGCAGACGCACCAGGTAACCATTGGTCGTGATACTGTCAGAAATCGACTGCATGAAGCAGATCTCCACAACAGAAGGCCACTTAGATGTCCACCTTTGTCGAGAGGCAATCGCGGTAGAAGATTAGAGTGGTGTCAAGAACATCAAAACTGGGATGCAAATGATTGGGCCACAGTTTTGTTTACAGACGAATCCAGATTTGGATTTCATTCAGATTCTCGTCGAGTAAGACTGTGGAGACGACCTGGAAATAATGAACGTTTGAGACACGTCCAGGAAGTCCACACATACAGAGGTGGTACAGTAATGCTATGGGGCGGAATCATGATCGGCGGCAGAACCGATCTCGTTTTCCAAATCGCTTCCTCACAGCTCGGCAGTACCTCGACACCATTCTTCTACCTATCGTCCGTCCGTTTGCTGGTGCTGTTGGTGAAAACTTCCACCTAATGCACGATAAGGCTCGTCCACATATCGCGCGTCTGGTGACTGACTGGCTGAATAACGAAGGAGTTGATGTATTGCCATGGCCAGCACAATCACCGGACCTGAATCCCATCGAGCATGTGTGGGACATGCTTCAACGAAGAATTACTCCGCATATGGGGAACATTCACACAACGTTTCAATTGAGAGAGCTTTTAATCGCTGAAAGGGCAAATGTACCTCAACAAGACATTGACAATCTCATTTTGTCGATGCACGATAGATGTAGGGCCGTAATAAACCAGCGTGGAGGCCATACTTTGTACTGATTCCAATTTTATTTGTATTATGATTTTTTTTCGGGGTGCCAAAGAAGAGCCATATTTTTTTTTAGTTTCGCTTATATGCACACTCAGTATTTTTGACCATTTAATAAATTTTGTTGTAAGTTACATTCTTTTAATAATCACCCGTCAACTTTTTTTCCCTAAAGCGATCTAAAAAAAAATAATTGCCATTTTTAAAAATATCCCTAGACTATTCCGATGTGTGTACATGGCTTTCTCACACATACTGGAAGAAAAAAACCCATTCGAAACAATTACTCTCATATGAACATTGAATCACACGAAAATCATTGAGTTTGTACTACAAACATTCATTAAGTATATGATTGAGATAAATATCATTTCTTGTATGTAACACCACGTAATAAATGAAAGGGTATTGATATACGAGAAAAGTTTTCGACCTAAAAAAGACACAAGACAGTTTTTTTTTAACTTTTCAACAAAGTCTCCTTTTCATTTTACACACTTCTCTCAACGATGCTTCCACATCTATAACCCGTCCAAATAGTACTCGGCGTTTTTTTCTGCAAAATAATTGTTCACGAAGGTGATTGCCTCTTTATTTGACGAAAATCTCTGTACCCCGTACGCAGTTTTTAGATGACTGAACAAAAATAAGTCGCTCGGGGCTAGATCTGGTGTGTGAGGCGGATGGTCAAGTAGTTCAAACTGTAATTTGTGGATTTTGGCATGGCAACCTCTGAAGTGTGAGACGGTGCATTATCTTGGTGGAACAGTATTTTCTTTTTCAGCGAATATGGCCGTTTTTCCGCAACTTCTGCCTTCAGCTTGTCAAGTAACGATGCGTAATATGCTCCTGTAATGTTCTTCTTATTGAGAATAATCGATAGAAATAACTCAATGACTATTCCAAAAAACAGTCGTCATCCCCAGCCGAAAAAACAGCTTTTGCTATTTTTGGAGCCGGGTCCCCCTTTGTAGTCCATTGTTTGGACATTGGTTCAATCAAGAACTACGTAACATGCGCAACACTTTAGCTACGATAAAAAATATATACGATTGTACAAAACACTCTATTGATAAGGCCGCATACAACTACTATAAGCAAAAGTACTCGCAATATATGATTAAAAAAATGTATTTAGCAATTTCATACAAAACTCAACCAATAAACCTAGAGATAGCTGAAAACTCATTAATTATGAGAGGAATTCAGGTAAAAATAACTTCAACACCACTTGTGTAAAACCAGACACATTTATAGATTTTTTACCACTGAAGCTGACAATGTAATAAATTCTCTACAGCCCTCGAATATGGAAGCTACTGACTTTCTTATACATGTTCCACATGTATTAACAGGCTTTTATTCAGAACCAGTGACCTCGTTTGAGGTTAGAAATGCAATCAGTTTTTTGAAGAAAACCGAAAGTTTCGAAATTTATGACCTGAACAGTATAATAATTAAAGAGTCAATAGAATTTTTAATTCCCCCTATGACAATTTTGATAAATGCATGTTTCAGTGAAGGAGTGTTTCCTGATGCACTGAAAATCTCAAAAATTATTCCTATACTAAAAAAAGGCAACGAAAAATTACCTGATAACTATTTTGTCAGTTCCAGTGTTTTCCAAAATCATAGAGATAATTTTGAAACAAAGAATTATTAAATAATTAGAGAATTGTTCTCTCCTACACGAAAATCAGTTCGGATTCAGGAGGAGCTGTTCAACAATTGATGCTATCTGTAGGATTGTACAGAACATTGTAGAAGGCCTTGAGCTTGGTAAACATGCGGGAATCACAATGTGTGATCTTAGCAAGGCCTTCGACTGTGTCTCACACAATAGTCTAGTCTAGAGGTCCACCACTCCAGCTGCTGAGATCGTATTTAGCTGGCAGAGAACAGTGCGTTAATATGGATGATGAGCTATCAGAATTTAGAACAGTGAAGCATGGTGTACCACATGGTTCAATTTTAGGTCCATTACTGTTCATTATATACATAAACGACCTGTTCTTCTATCTTTATCCAAAAACTATAATTATGTTTATTTTGACAAGGATACTTTGAGCCTAAATACTGCTATGGAAGAGGCAGAAAGCAAAGCCGAAACGTGGAACAATTCCAACAACCTCAAACTGAATAGAGAGAGAACCCAACATCTCACGTTTTCGACAAACAACCAGGTGGCAAATAGAAACCACGTGAAATTACTGGGTATAATTATAGATGATAAACTCAACTGGTCGAAACACGTATATCAGTTAAGCTCAAAAATATCCAGTTATATTTTCCTGTTACGACAACTTAAAAAGGTGTTCAACATTGACACAATGCTCTCTAGTTACTATTCACTGGTGCACTACCACCTAACGTATGGTGTGATCCTCTGGAGGAACAAGTGTTTGATATCTTCATCGGTGTAGGTGAGGAAACCTCTAACAGTACTAACAATTCCAACTTCACGAATTGCTTCCAATTCTTTACCATTCTGCTCATAGGTAGCAGATTGGTGCTCATAGCACCAGCATTGTTTACAAAGGTCACCCAACCATCTCCCTTGGTCCTCTCAACTTTTCCGCTGATGAATAGCAGGCTATCGTACAAAGCATCACAGGCATCGGATTGATTAATGTTGATTTCAATGACGTCATTATTGCGTTTTGCGGTTTTCGGAAAATATTGAACACTTGATTGGACAACATGATAACCCAGAGATTTCAGGAATAATTTATTCTCCGTTGACAGTTGTCGTTGATGATGTTTGAAGGTCTTGATGAGGACTGGCGTGGCGGTTTTGGTGATTAGTTATTCTTATAGATAGCCAGTACCATACTTTCGCTTCAATTCCAAGCGAATTATTATTTCTTCGTTTCGATGAGTCTGAAATGTTGGTCGAGCACTCGCAGCGTAAAATTGTTTATTTCGTTTGTATGAGGAATCGGTAGATAAATGAGATGGTCGATTGCGTAACTAGGATCAACGGTGTGTCGTTGTAGAAGGCTCCAAATGTAATGTTGCTATCAATGTGTATGGTACGTACTTTAATGATATCCATGGGTAGATCGGATGTGTAATGCAAGTTGGGCTTGAAAAGGGTGGACGAAAACCCAAAATGTGAGCCAAGCTATTTGCAGGTCGGAAATATATAAAATATAAATAGAGTGTTTCAGACAAGATATTTCGCTCTTTAGCGTATTATTGTTCGGTTTTAGACAGAAAAATTCTTGGGGATTTTACTTGTACGTTTTAGTTGTACGAATGGAAACTTTGCAAAGTTAAACTGTATTCGGAATCGTAATCCAGTGGAATGGGCGGATTGAAATCGATGGAAAGTGTCGAAGAACGACTCGTTAGAGTTAACATCATAGACATGACTGAAACATTTCCCACATGTACACATCTTAAATTATGATTGAAACAACAATATTTTAAATCATTTATTTCTACAATAATAACATTCTCTTTGTGAGCTAACAGGACCCTAAAACATTGCAATTTGTAGCGATGATGACGCAGCTTTATGTCGATAATGGATGAAACATGGTAAACAAATCTGCAAAGCGATGTTGGTAGTCCTTTGGTAATTTATGCTAGATATCCAATAATTCCCAAGGTTCAGCAATCTCGATCAAAAAGTCAATCGATAGAGTGATCATTTCAGCATCGGTTAAATCCCGCAAAGATTTATCTCTGGGCATTATGAAGTAGAAATTGTAGGCACAGATGTCAGCAATTACTCTGATCAAAGTGTTGATGTCGATCATTGTTATATGTAATCGTTGTACCCCCTCCAAAATATATTATCAATTCTATTAGAGGTTTGAGATTACCGAAACTATCATAATATTGTACAGTATTACCGTTTTTAATGTAAGCTACATAATGCGTGCCTGCATTCAATTGAGAATCCAAGTTTACAATAGCGCATTCTCGTTGCCAAGGACCACAAGTTGGCAACGTATCACGCATAAACACTCCACGAAAATGTGGTATTTTCAATTGATGGGCACATTTTTCAATTTCCGAATCATATAATGCTCTATAGGGTAGCTTCAACAGGATTTTTTTTGCTTTTTCAAGTTAAGACCTCGTCCTTTGCGTTGATGCTGTGTTTTTAGAAACAAACCAAATCCTCGTGGTGTATTGCGTAGGTACAAACCGGAACCCAAATGTTCTATAGTTTTATTGTGACGCTGATCTTCTTCGAGTTTCTTTTTGGTATTTTTGCATCTATCACGGTTTTTGCGATGGCGCTCCCTCCCTCTGCCAACGAACCCAAAGCTGAAAGGGCAGCGAATATAGGTATGAGTGGTAGAATTCCTCCAGATTTTGCTTCGAATGGAATTATCCTGGGTATCCGTATGTTTTTTCGTTCTCCAGCTTTGTGGACGGCCATTTTTGCTGCCTTTAGAGCCGATGCCGCGGATTCATTCGTCGTAGGCTTCCAGTTTTTGATTATATTTTGCAAAATGCTGCGTTGAAATGATTTTACACTTTCCATACCAAGCTTACGTTTGGACTCCATCACTCCGGTGACGAAAAGAGCGCTCGCCCTCTCTCCAAGTGTCGCGTCTTTGGATTTCACTCGCTGCCACGCCTTCTCTTCGAGAGTTTTATCAGCTCGATGTCTAGCTTCGAGAAACGTATCTTGCGAATATGCCAAGTCGTGCTGTTTACAAGCCGGGTCGAGTGTAGTTTCGTACCAGGGCCGCAATACTGACAGCCTGGTAAGTGTAATTCGAATGGCAGCTTATTGATTAGAGTATTGACGACACCTTCTCCGCGATAAGTCAACATGAGGAATGATGGATGACGTCAATGTACACGCTACATATTGAAGTGAATCCCTCAACCAGCAATCAGAACATGAAGGACGTTCCACAAGACAATACGTTACCCATAGACAACTTGAACTATTTGAATGATGGGGTCAAGTATCGGAAAAAACATGGCAAGTTGTTGCACAATTCGTTTCGCGTCATCATATGTGGTCCATCGGGCTGTGGAAAAACCAACACAGCATTATCGATATTATTTCATCCAAATGGAGCCAAATTTGAAAATGTCTACGTGTACTCAAAATCGCTCTATCAACCCAAGTATCAGTTGCTTCGAGAGATATTGGAAAAAATCAAAGTAGTCGGTTATTTTCCATTTCAAGACAAGGAAGAAATTTAGAGTTCAGAGGCGGCTAAACGAAATTCCATATTCATATTCGATGATGTAGCCTGCGATGGCTAGCAGAAAATTCGTGAATATTATTCGATGGGTCTCCATAAGGGCATTGATGCCATGTACTTGTGTCAGACGTATTCCAAAATACATAAACAACTGATACGCGACAATTGCAACATGATTGTATTGTTCAAGCAAGACGAAATGAATTTGAAACAAGTATTCTATGAACACATCTCTCTCGACATGTCTTTCGATGAATTCATGAGAATGTGTGCCGAATGTTGTCGCGATAAGTATTGAACTTTTATCATTGTCAAGGAATGCGATTTAAATGGGGAACGATATCGAAAAGGTTTCGACATGTACATAAAAGTGCGTGAATAGAGATCTAAACGTTATTCGTCGATATGAAACCGCTCAGTAAAGAAGTCGATGTTGTGCGCAAGAAAAAAATCAACGAAATTTCAAAAAGCATAAAAAAGTATCTAGCTTTGAAATTGGGAAAGTCTGAAGAGGATGAGTCGTTGCAAAAGTTTTTTCAACCTATATCGAAGCCGCTGAAGGATATAGCTGAAATCTCCAGAAAATCACTAGGCCATTTGAGACAACGTATTGGTGTCACCAAGAAGAAGGAGAAGAAAGATGAAATAAAGACGGAACCATTCGATCAATCTCGAGCATTTGAAGAAACACAATGAGGTTTTTCACGAGTCACCACCACCATCAATGGAAAATATTTCAGAGGAGAATATGATGGAATATCTGGAGCAATATCCGCCCATATCACACGAATACGTCATAAAACACTGGGCTAAAGACAATTCAATCGATAAATATACGGACCAGTTTATGACGGGTCCTCTTCAAAATGGATTTTCGGTAGGAACTACATTGATTTTGATAAACGTGGTAATATTACAACTGAAGGACTCGCATTCAAAGGAACTCCAGGACTATATCTTTTAATCTTTTTCGATGAACCTGAAGACTATAATAAAGAGGATCAAGCCTTTTATAAACGTTCGTTGAAAGTAACACAAGCCCACCTGAATGCCAGAGGATCCATGGAGGGAACACAAAAATGGAAATGGTCAGATATAATAAGGCCCATGTTCGGACTCAAACACTTGGTAAGGGTTATGATAATGTAGTGAGCAATGATGTAGTTGGTTCCAGCATTCTACAAACGAATGACATCAACATTCATTGTTGCATATATAATGACAAGCCCTTCAAGTATGTGTATTGGGATGATCCGAACGAGTTATGCGATAGATTAAAGCTGCTTACAGCTTCGAAAGATGCTGAAAATACGTCACATGACAATGAAATTACAGCTATATTCAATTAACTCAGAGAAGCCAACATTATTCAGTAATAAATCATTCAAAATGACATGCATTTTATTCTAAAAATTCGATGCGATAATGCAAAACTGACATGAGAATCGCAACGAAAAAATGTCAAAAATTCGATGCGATAAAACGACCATTTCTTCCACTTTAATCGCAACGAAAAAAACGTATTTTTCAAACCATCATTTCATGCAAAAACCCATATGATTTACATTGTAACATGCTACGAAAAAAAAAACAAAATTGATACGAAAATCGCGTCAAGAAATTGTAAAAAATTTGATGCGATAAAACGTACATTTTCGTCACAAAAAACGTATCGAAAATTTAACAAAATTTCAATGCATTGAAACGACCATATCTCGGTCGCTTCGAAAAAATGCATATTATTACAATCTTATCGGAGTCTGTCACATTTCCATCATAACTATCGACAAGTTTGGACGCAGCTCCAAAAGAAAGCGAAAGCAATCTGCAACATCAGCAGTAGGCAGTGGTGGAGGTTTGCTACACACACCCGATGGCAATATTGATTTCGATAATTTGAAATTATGTAGTGTGAAAAGACCTACGAACGCATCAGATGCAGTCAACATAGAGTACATGGATGAAGTTGAGAAAAAAATTGATGCAACTATACAGAATCAAAACGGTCGACATCAAAAACAAATAGCCCAAGTGAATGAAAATCTAGCAAAAATGCGAGAACGAGTCAATCAATGTCAACATCAAATAACTCAAGTTAATGATAAAGTAACAAAAATGAGTAATAACATTCAAGAACAGGAGAATGTGAACAAACGATTCAACACTAAATTTCAAACACTTGATACCAATTTTGTTCCAATGGTACAAACAAATATGATACGCAATAACGAGGCGGTGGCGCGTTACAAAAAATTCAACCGACAGTATATAAGTGATATTAAAAAAAAATCGAGCAAATTTGCTTGAGAAAATAACAGAAATCACCGATTTGGTTCATTCGTATAACAAAACTTTGAAAATTGAACAAAACTACATGATGGAGCATTTTCAAGGTGATATTTCTAAACAAATCTCCAAAATAAATTCGGATTCAGCAAAGGTACAGTCTGATATCAAGAAAATCAACAAAATGTAGTTTTTCCATCATCATAATAAAAAAAAACAAGTTCAACATTGTCGGTCATCAGTCGTCACATGGCTTCCGAAGATAACATTCAACTTGTCCGTGAACTAAACCAGTTAGAAAAAATTTTCCTCGACGTCGTACCATCATCAAGGGGTTGGATGATTTATGGCAGATGGACTTGCTGAGATGAGATCCTACGCTCACCAAAATTGAAATTTCAAACTCATTCTTGTCGTCATAGATTGTTTTTCGAAATTCGTGTGGACACGACCGTTGAAATCGAAAACGAGAGAAGAAATCACCAAAATATTTTCAGATATTTTGGAACGGAACGTCGCCCAAAAAAATCTACAAACCGATCAAGGGACAGACTTTTACAACAATACGTTTCACAATTTGATGAAAAAACACGGAATAAATCACTACAATACGTACAGTATCACGAAGGCTTCTATGGCTGAACTTACCATTAAGTCGTTGAAAAAAAGACTTCTCAGACACTTTAGTTTGAATGGCACCTACAAATGCTTGAATGTCTTGCCTGAAATAACGGAATCCTACAATGATACGCGACACTCAAAGACGGGCATAAAACCATTGAAAATCAACATAGCCAACTAAAAGCAAATTCTTAAATCAACATACACCCACCTGAAAATAGCTGGACTGAGAAAATTCAAGTTCGTCGATGTTGTGCGGATCAGTAAGACAAAACAAGTTTTTTAAAAAGGTTACACGCCCAATAGGACTACGGAATTATTCAAAATTATGAAAATCAACATTACCAATCCCGTCACCTTCAAGCTAGAAGATATGCAGGGTGCACTTATCAAGGGTGCTTTCTATGGAGAAAGTGTTGAAGAAAAAAGGTAAAAAAAATGTACGTTAAATGGCTGGGTTTGGATAACAAACAAAACAGTTGGATCGAAAATATCGGTTTTGTATATAATCTTATGGAAAATAAGCACACTGACATTGTATTGGGAGGGCCTTTTGTAAAGAAATAGTGTTCAACATGTGAAATAGACCACGTGATCTGAAGATATGAGAGCGCATGCAAACACAGATGGATATTTAGTTTGAAAAATGTCTCTCGATAGTGGTTACGGTTGTGAAGTCGAAGTAATGTGTGATAGTGATGGTGAAGATTATAACGAAACTCTGGGTTCAATAGACAGAGCGTTGAGGCAGTACGAAATGGCTGCTCGAAACGAACACCAATTGCTATTGATGACTTTAGCACATGCATCATATTGAAGCAACAATTCTCCTTTCATTCTATCAATTTAGCAACTTATGAATGGGCAAGCCTCATTGACATTCTGCACAAATCGGTGGGTATGTAGATGAATATAATTCAATCACAACACGTTGCGGGGACTACATATACGTCACACAGTACATCGAAAGTGATACAAAACAAGTTTCCATTTCCAAGGATAAAACAAACGTGGAGCTGTTTCAACAAGATGTAAACGATATCCTGAACACTCATATGGGGGTGCTGTCTGATCGTATTACTTTGCTGGATGTCATAAACTTTTTTGATTATTATCGAGGTGTTTTCCATATTATTCAATCATGGTTGCGTGAAAATAAAACTAATTCAACTTTGGAAGAAATAATAGAAGGTTTTTGTCAGGCCTCATCTTTAGATAGTCTGTATAGATGTAACAGATGAAAAAATTGGATATTTCTCGCCGCCGCAATCCTCAATTGTAAGCATAATCACATACTTCATATTGTAATAAAACACACAGAAATTATATTTGTTTTTTTTCCTTCATTCAAAATCTCCCTGCTTCCAAAATACAACAATAAGAAAAGGAATATTTGAATTATAAAAAACGTGATATTATATTTAAAAAATGATTTATTGAAATATAGTAAAAATGATGTTTTCTGGTTGTAGATTATCGCAAGTTGATAAAGCTTTCTCCCCAAAAATCAATGTGTATATTTTAAATTTTCTTGTCAATTGTAGAGCTAATGGGGAAAATGCACTGATGATGGAAAAAAAGTCATGTTAAACTATAATTACCCCAAGGTAATGTATCTAATGATTGGGGGATAAGATGACGTTCATCGTCATACGGACTAAGAGCCACTTCTGTTATACTGAAAACGTTATGAGCAAATGATCGTATTGTGCATTACGTACTATTCTTTTGCTTGAAATTATTTGAGCAATCCACGTAATCATTAAAGCTCAGTTCATTTCTCACGATACCATATTCCACCCCTTTGCCTTTTTAACGACTTTACCCCCCTGCACTTTGTATGTGTACATTTTGGAACGTAGTCCTGCAAAGGGTGTAATGAGTTTGCCGTTTGCTTCATCTTTCGTAATTTTTCAAGGTGTTTTCCGATAATTTGTTTGTACGCATTGTCACATGACAATTCATAAATGAAAGAATCAGTATCGGTGTACATTAACTTGCATTTTCCCACACCCAAAGTGGGCAACATAAAGTCATAATGAAATTGAAACATGCAAGTTTTTGATAAGTACAAAATTGCTATTCCCACATACATCAGTTTATTGAATACAATTTCGGCTTTTTTCAATTCAATAGCCATCAAGTCTGCATCGAAAACTGTACGATTATGAAATCGGAGGCTTGCTATTGAATTTTTAGCGCCGTAACGGCCCTCGTAAGAAGACACTGATTCAACTATTAGATGTAGTCGGATATTTTCCATCGTTTTTCCAAAGATCACATTATTGGCCAACTTGAACTGATTTTTTTCTGAAGACGTAGTGACTGCAGTCCTCAAATGAGTATTCAATTCGATGTAGGGTCGCAGCCATGCAGACTGCTTGAATTTCAACACTTTATGGATTTTCGTCAATTTCAAACTATGGTCGAGAGTCTGTTTTAAATTTCTATAGTGAAAAGTATATTCGGTTTTGTCATGAAGGGTTGGCATCAATTTTTTCAATTTTGAGTTTGGTGGTGCTCGATGTTCGGGACAAAATGGAAAATCTTTGTGTAAATCGTGAAGCTCATCGGGGTACTCCAAATCAACTTGTAAAATATAACCTTCAGGATTGGCATCGGGAGTTTGAGAGACATCAATGTTTGTATCTACCCATTCAAAACCTCCATATGGTAGGCATGCTGACATTGCTCATCCATATAAATTATTTACATCGAAATACATTATGAATCTGGATGGATTCGTTAGATCATATGTTGGCAGATACTGGTTGTTTCCTTCTGAATATCTATTGCAACAAACTGAAATCCCACCCCTTATACCCTTCTCCACAAACATAACCATGTCGACATCTTTTAAAATTTGCAATTTATACCCCGTATATTTCATCATACAATTCCACGTGTACCCCGGCATTGTGTAATACCACGCAGGATCCATACCACATGTTTTCAAGTCAATTTCACGAAAGTTTTCAAAAACGTCTGCCAAAAGCAATATATCGGTTCGCATGTATAAATCGCTATATTCACCCAAAGTTCTGATATTTAATTGATGCCAAACACGTTGAGCATGAGCATACTTTTCATCATCAATTTCACAATCGTTAAGTTAATTATAAAAATATTTTTTGGATGGTAATTCATTGTCGAGGAGTTTTTTACATTGTCGACATAAACATATGGTAATAAGCCTTTCTTAGTGAGAAGCTCAAACTTCTCATCATCGAATTCTGCAAATTCCTTTTTCAATATTTTCAAATTCTCAACATCCAGTGTGGAAATTAATCGATCGAGACTGGCTCCCATGAAACGATAAGAATCTATAAATCTGAATTTAATGCTAGTTTCGCAATCGTATTGGGTGAAAGAAATATATTTTTCTTTGTTGATGGAAAGTATGCTCACACTTCCTCTATTTGCTACATCCTTTATAATGAAATGACTATCATATTTACTCAAATTGTGGAATGTAATGGGTACGATAAAAAGCTTTTCGAACGATAAGTTTAAAGCCTGATGACTTCATCCCCAAAACAACCCTGAAAAGTGATCATGATCGCGCACGATAACATCTTTGGGGATGAACGGTTTTTTGCAAATATGACAAGTCGTTGCAGCACTGATACTATTACCATCGGGACAATATTTTTTATTTTTGACCCAACTAATTTTGAAATGCTAGATATTTCATCGGTGAACCATTGTATGCAATCGTCACCTCGATGGCTATTAAATTTGGACGAAGTGTGGTCAAAAGAACATTTTGAGTAGTAGCCTACACTGAACGCTTTATGTTTTTGAAATTTTCTACATTTGACCGAAATCTTTTCCTCGCCATTTTCGAGGGCTGATTCAAAATCACCGTATAAAACGAAGGGACATTTTTGTTAATATACATAATTTCGAAATTCAAAACGATCAAATTTTGGAAATGAAATTTTACACTCGTTTATATTCTCACACAAAACAATATGTTCATTCAATTTTCGTCGACTTGGAAAATAATTGATACATCGATCACAGAAAAACGTTTTCTTCTCAAGTTTGCTAGCCTGTGATGAAAGGAGTCTGGACATGTTTTTTATCCAGCAAAAGTGGTATTGATATCACTATCGTCTGTATCTTCAGGTGGAGCGTGATACTTATTCAATTTGGGAAAATATACATTTTGAACCAAAAGTAAGTTTAATTTATTTCTGGTCAACCTTGCAGGAACTACTTCGTGAAATGATCTTTCCTTCACTTGATTCATTTCTGAAGTATAAACATTAATAGAAATATCATGTTTCTCAAATTTTGTAATGCCTTGAATTGATATGGGAATTTCCAAACCCTTCATATTCAAACCGTATCATAATTTGGATATGAAGATGCACGTGATGAGGATATTTCCTTTGGGCGGTTACAAAGCACTAACGATTGCTCTTAAGAAACATGCAGCATCTTGATTGACAGTATTCACACATGCATGCTTGTTTGCAATCTCTTTGAACAAACTTATGAGTGATGAACCGTTGCCCATTTCATATTTGTTGATTTCTACCTCAAGCAAAAGAATGTTACTCAATGCCCAACCAGAATCTCGTTCCTGAAATTCATCGAGTTCATTCAGAATAACATCCACACCAGGCTCATTGTACCAATCAGTCAAATCCATCCCCAAATCAATGATTTCATTACGAGTATTGAAACATTTTCTATCAATAATTTCCCCGTCATCAGAAGTTCTGATGAAATCCCGCAACAGTGTCATGTTCACTTTGAGACATTGCATCTCCTTCAAAATTTTGGAAATTTTACAATTGGAAAGAAAATATGCATCACTAAAAAATTTTTTTACTTCTTTGTGTGCTAAATTTATAATTACACCCGTCTTCACTCCACTATTGAAAATGGCATTTACATTTTTCCATTTAACTCTACTGTTTCATTATAAACCTGATCCAATATATCTATCATTTCTCATTACTTTTATTATGCATCTCATGCGTTTCAATGCTCTGGATCAAATTCCACCGTTTTTTATCTACTTCCCGAAGATCTTGGAATATCAGCCTCAGGTTATATTTGAAGGGGGTATTCTTACAAAAACTGCCAACTGGTTGTCATTGACAAAGCTTGAACTCATCAATTTCCATTGTGTTCTATTGCATCTATTGCCGAAATTATTGGGCTTCACACATATTGCTATGTATTTCACGCCCTTTGGTATGTTCACATACAAAACGTTATTATTGCAGTTAAAAGCACAAAATCATTTTTCAGCATTTGCGGCGACATTATCTATGTTGCGGGGTTGAATTCTTCGCAATGTATATTTCGTTTGAGGTACTTTTCGATTGAACACTCTGTCTTGAAAATCTAAATCATTCAGTTGCTTCGAAACAATCTTCTTTTCTCCGACTTTCCATTTGTATTCTTCAAATGACATGGTATCACTGATTATTTCGACTGTTCAACAATATTAACATACTTTCAAACAATGATATTACCCCCCTTTCACAATGCTGCGTGTTTTCGTCCCCCCACTCGCCCCCCTTTACCACCTAACATTTGGCAACGTTGCACAACCGAGTCAAATATAATTACAACATCCGAAATGCAGATATTCGATTTAAAAGACTTTATAATTAACTACCTGAATGATGCCAAATCCTCGCTATATACTTTTAATTTTCATTTTCGTGTTCTCCAGTAAAAATTGTGACGTTAGAGAACCCGCAACCTCCTGCCATCTCCAATAGTAACAAAGTTAGCCACCTATGCTTTCAACACTTTTGCAAATGCTCGATTATGTTTCTTGAGATCGAGACGAATCCATTGATGTCGAAATTATCAAAATCGGACGATCGGAAGTGAAAACCGGAAGTAACCATTTTATTGTAGATTTGCACTCTACACGATATGGCCATTTCGAATCCACCATTACCTTGCTTCTATCTCAATTTTTACAAACCGGAAGTGTTTATTCATCAATGACAAATAATGCCTGGCATGTTGAATCCCACGAAAAAATATTAGATTCTCCTAACCTTTCATGTTGCGCCCGCGCCATCTATGTTTTTCTCCGTCATCTCCTGATGATACCAACTTGGATGTTTTTTCTTGTATGTTGGCAGCCATGTTTTTTTAACGCTGTATATTCCGCTCAATGTCCTACGCCATGTTTTTTTCTTTGAACGCTGCACATCCTGTATATCACGATGGTAGCCATGTTTTTTTCTTTAATGATGGACGCTATGTTTTTTTTAACGCTGCAAATTCCTTGTATACTTTGACGTCGGCCATGTTTTTTTTTTCTTAAACGCTGCACACCCTGTATATCACGATGGTAACCATGTTTTCTCTTTAACGCTGCACACCCCGTATATCTTGCTTCTGTTAGTTGAATTTTCTGTGTCACAGAACCGGTGTTGTTAATCTACTTTGCACCCGTGCGGAGCCAAGGCGAGTCGCTAGTACAACGATAATATGTATAAAATATTCATAAAAACTGAAAAAAAAACCTTTTCGAAACAACAACTTTCAAATGCACATTAATTTACACATTTATTGTTTGATGATGCTCAAGTGAAAAGCAAAAAAGTACAGAAAACTAATCTACCAACAAAAAAGATACTATTTTTTCAGTTTCAATCAACCAACAGTCTATTGACTACTTCCTTGAAACCTTCCGTATGACTTTTCGCAGATGATTTTTTTAGTAAAAACAAAATTGAGTTCGACAAAACTTTATTGAAAGTCAACAAATTTTCATTTTCTATCTGTAACACACATATACATTCGAAGTGATGTTTGCTATCAATGTGAAATGAGAAATATTGTGTCTCATAGCGTAACGATTGGTGACATCAAATTCTTCTATGAGAAAATCTAAGCTAGTGTTAACGGTGTGGAATAATTTATAGATACCTGAGGAGGAACAGTGGCCTTTCCCAGTTTCCTCCGAAATCTAAAAGTTAAACAGCAAATCGAGTTGAATAAGTGCTATAGTATAGTTTACTGTAAATGAGAGTACTGTGCTGAGTAAGCCCTGATTGATAACAAAAAAACCCGCAGCAGAAAAAACTGGTCTCCTTTGCTGAGAAGATTTGGCCAGATATAATAATTTTGTTCTGGTGCTTCCGTTGGATGATCTCAAATGTAATTCATAACAAGTTTTAGTTACTTGTTTTCCTTTCTTTTCCAGGGCATCACAAGATATTACCGTCAAAATCAGGTTAACCTAAAATGAAACACAAACTTTAGCAGTTAATTTGTCCATTATCCAAAATTGTGAATAACCTGAGAAACTTTTATCAAATAATTGTCGCACAAACTCGATGAAAATTATGTTGGTTTGGTAGTAGTATATGGTAGTATGTTGTCATTGAGTTCGGATTGAACCGCGTCTGGAGTTTTGTTTCCGCGGTCAGTAGTATGTTCAACCCGAACTCAACGACAGCATATATCCATTGCTATGTGGGTGGTGGTCTGCTGGGTTGATAGATCTATGGATGAGAGAATTTAAGACGGAGTTAGTTTGTGCTGAATGATGTTTGGAGTTTGCGTTGAGGTTTGCGCTTTCGACAGCTACTCAAACTGAACGTGTCATCCTGTTGTATCTATCAGATGTAACGAGTTCTTTGCTCAAGTTGAAAGCCTTCTGACATTCTGCCGCCCAGTTTGACTCAAAAATGGCTCCATCTTTACATAAATCACATAACGTCTTAACCTGTGTGGATAACATGGGTATAAATTTTCAATAGTAATCAAGTAGACCTAAATACGATTCGAGTTCTGTTACGTTGGTTGGTGTTGGCGTATTTTTTAAACACAAAATATTTTCATCAGTAGGGTGGATTCCATGTTGATCTATAATATGCCCTAGAAACTCTACATGATCTGCAAAATATTTACATTTATTTTTATTAACCTTAACGTTATATTCTTGAAAACGCTTAAATACTTTAAATACATTTTTGTAACAATGTTCTAAAGTTTCTCCAAAAACCAGGACATCATCAACATAAGCTTTACAGTTTGGTGATCCTGCCAAGATGGTATCCATGACATTCTGAAAAATTCCTGGGGCCGCACTAATACCATATGCCAACCTGTTATAAGAATAGAGACCTACATGAGTGTTTATAGTTAACAATTCTTTAGATTTTTCACTGACTCGGAGCTGTTGATGAGCTCCTTTGAGATATATCACTCAAAAACATTTTTGCCCACTCAAACAAGCAAAAATGTCCTCAGGGATGAGTAATGTACAATGATCTGATTCCAAAATGGTATTTAGTGTCTTTTTAAAGTCTCCACAAATTCTTACATCTTCTGAATTCTTTTTAGGAACAATGACTATTGGACTTGACCAGTTACTTTTGAAATGACACCTTGTTTTTCCATTTTCAATAACTCAGCTTCCACTTTTGCACGCAAGGCAAATGGCATGTTATAAGCTCGATGAAAGATAGGTTAGGTACCTTCCTTAACTTTTAACTCGACTAAAAACTTTTGTATATATGGATTAGGTTGCTCTTCAAACGCTTCTAAAAATTTATTTATGATGTCAGCAACTAACTCATAGAATTTTTTACTCAATCGACTGGCACTGACCTGACTAATTTGTTTTTCAACTTTTATTGACTCATTTTTGTTTTGGACTATTACTTCATCACTCTCAATTTTTTATTTGACGTGTGACTGGTGGACAAAACCTAGACTTACAAATTTGGTCATCTTGACTGATATGCCTTAGATTAAACATATTTTTCCAATTAGGACTGATAATATCAAGCCAATTTCTACCTAATAATGGTGTGAACATTGTATCACCTTCCAATACTACAATAGGTAAGAAAACGTGTTGCTTGTTATATAAAACTTTGACAACAAATTCACCTACAACATTTATATTTTGGCAAGTTACAACCTTTAGTTTATATTTAACAGGATATAATACATAAGAACTGAATAACTTTTTATATGTAGATACATGTATGACTGTTTTACACGCACCTGAGTCCACTTCAAAATTCAGGAGCTTGCCTTCGACATTCATGATTACCTTCAAACTGTTTCCTGCTCCATTCTCCATTTTTGCAATAAATCCCAGTTCTAAGGAGTTTTCTTCGTTTTGAGACTCCTCACCTAACTCGACATCTTCATTTAATGATTTAACAATTGCACTGTGACAAACTCTACTTGTGTGACCTTTTTTGTGGCATTTGAAGCACTCCCATACTTTCGCTGGACAATTTTCAGGGTCATGTTTCCTCCCACATCTGAAGCAAGGTTTTACTTCTTTGTACGACTGACCAGGTATTGCTTGTGACAGTGATTTCTTTTCAAATTTGACAGGACCGTTGCTTTGTAGCTTCCAGTAACTCATTTTATTGATGTGTACTGTTTCATTGCCCATAGCTTTCATTTGTCCTTCAGCTAGCTCCATAGCTACCGCTGTTTCAAAAGCATTTGTTCAGGTCAATCCATCTTCTGACAACAATTTACGCTTTATGGCCTCTGAACGCAAACCACATACAAATTTATCTCTCAATGCCTCATTTAAAAAAGTGTTAAACTCACAATATTGTGATAAGTTCCTCAATTTTGTGGCGTAAGACTTGATATCCTCTTCTTGCTCCTGCTGAGTACTATAAAACTTATATCTTTCTGCAATGACTAACCTTCTTGGGTTGAAATGACTAACTAATGTTGTTTTCAATTCATCGAACGATTTAGAGCTGGGTAAATCCAGGGACAATATATCTTCTAAAGTACCATATGCTTCTGC
Organism: Leptinotarsa decemlineata; assembly: GCF_025532065.1. Taxonomy (NCBI): domain Eukaryota; kingdom Metazoa; phylum Arthropoda; class Insecta; order Coleoptera; family Chrysomelidae; genus Leptinotarsa; species Leptinotarsa decemlineata. Next base: position 7,869,417 of record NW_027412703.1, on the reverse strand, counting down.
ACCAATTAAGGTTAGGTTTGCTCCTTTTTTTTTCATCAGTAACACTATTACATACAAAAAGTTGCTCCATCCTTTTCATATACGACGAAATATCTGACTCGCTAGGGTTTAAAGGCTCAATACTCCCAATAAAAGACATCTTCAACTAGAATTTGATTTGACTGAACTTACTGTTACTGACACGAAATTTCCGACTAGCGGAATTAACTTTTCAAATCTAGGAAAAGACTTGGGAAATCCTTCTTTCTCTCTTCTCTCTCTCTCACTCTTACTGTCTTCTAACCAACGCAGATCTAGTGGAATCTAGATTCGACTTTGATGATTTTCTACAGTATGTTTCTTGAACTTCAAAAACATCTGAATATTCTTTATTTGAAGTTGTATTCAAATATTTTTTTCATTGTAAATAAATACTTGATTATGAAACAGTTTTATGATATGAATCATATATTACTAGAAACAGAAATGAACAAAACTTTCACTTCAATCCCGATCCTCCTGTATCTTTTTAGTTTGAAGTCCCATTCAATTTCGTTTATGGTGTTTAGTTTTCAAAGACGTATAAATAAATTATTGCTCTTCAGAAATAACATTAGTAGTAGTATTAGGAAAAACATTTTTGACAATCGTTTTTCGAATACTATTCTACATTCATGAATGAATTCTGATTTGTTCAGTTCATTTTTGATCTATGTTATGTTATGCTATGCTATGCTAAGCTATGGCTCAGTAGAATTAAAAATGCTTTCTGAGAAAACAGACATATCCTTTTGAAAAACATTATGTGGAAAAAATTATTTGAAATCTTCTCAAATGAGTTCCAAATCAGAACAATTATGCAGGGTGTATCACTTCAACCACCACTACATCTTTTTTTATTGAAAAAGTATTCAAAAATTGTATTTGTTTATGTATACTTTTCAAAGCAGTACTTGCCTATGATAAGTTGCGTCCTTTTCGAACATATCACAACTAACTGAATGAAATATAGAAAATATACCTAGTTTATAGAAAAAAAGCACTTCTACCGAATATGAAGAAATGTAGTTTGATAAAGAGTGTATGTCTGGCATTCCAATTCATCAAATTATATAAAAAAACAACAAAATACAGAGGGAAGAAGACAGATTCAGAATTGTTGTTTCAGAAAACAAATTGAAATATTGAAGGAAAATTACGCTTTGGAGAAGCAAAGTGCAATACATCAACTGTCGCCAATTTTAATAAATGATTTGATTCGACTTGGTGGTAGAACTAAACTTCGAATTTCCAGAATTTTCCAAAATTAACGAAGAATCCAATCATTTGAAATGACAACCATTTTATAACAAAACTGTTGATTCATTTCTATCGCATGAAAACATATCATAGTAGCACAGGAATAGGTAGTACTAAATGAAATGTGTTTGGATAATCCCAGCGAAAAAAGCAATAAAGCAACTTCAAAATACTGTTCTATCTGCAGTAATACAAATGGGTCCGTTACCAGATTTTAGATTTGCAATCCAACTACACAAAGAGCCTTCATTCATGTTGATTTGGAATATTTTGGTTCATACAATGTAATCATTGGACGTAGTCAACACCCAAGCAAGTTAATTTTTCAAAAACGACAATCAAAATTGATCATCGGTGATGATGGGACAGATTTCCACTCTGCAGACAAAGAGGTAAGAAAATCAATTTGAAAACATTGACCACAAGACGATAGATAAACATTTATTTGCACAATAAATCGAATGGCAGTTCATCCCTGCACCGATTCAGTGAGAACAGCTCCAGAAATCTCGAGTACTGTTGTTGTTGAATACTGTTGAGTATCTGAAATATCGCAGTTCGAGAGGGAAATCCTAGATCAAAGATTGAATTCCAAATTTTTATATAAAACAATATTTTTATGATTCGTTTGGAGTGTCCTATATGAATTATTGTTATACTCAACTGTTGTCAGTCATCTTCAACAGTTTCCTTAATCGCCCCTATGTTACTTCTGTCACTCAATTTCAATATAGAATATAATATCGCTGTACTTGAATAGCATCATCTGAATAAATTATAGGCAAGTGAGTTCATTCAGCAATACAGTTTCGTCCAAATCTTGTGGAAACTTCAGTTGAAGAACCAAATTTTGAGATGAATCATTCATTCTTGAAGCAACCGAGTTTCTTGACAGCGAAATATTTTGAATTGTTGACTTTTGAAATGGAAATGAAACATTGGCAACTTTCAACATACAGTCTTTAATTAAATCACCATCTGTGAAAGGTTTTGATCTCTTTGCGGTTTCTAATGCAATAATAAAACTTGATTTCAGGGCATCTTTGCTCTCAGTATTAGCTTCAGTAAGCATCGATTTTTGACCCTGAAATTTAGATGACATTGTGTCCATTCTTATTTTTTCAGTGCAACAATCAAATTTTGATTTATGATTCTTATCATAGTGTCTCTTCAAATTAAACTCCTTACAAACAGCAACTGTTTGCAAATCAAATATAGTGGTTTACCTTTCCATTCTATGAAATATACAATTTCCCATTCAGACTGAAAAACTCTGCACTCACTATCAACTTTACGTTTTTGTGACATTATGCCAAAATCATAACTAACATAATTATGTAACTCGACACAACAATTATGGATATCGCACGCGCACGACACAAACAAATGCACAATACTAGACCATCACTAGACTTCACAATCACTACTTCGTAGTACAACTAGAATCCTTCTCCTATATCGATAAGACAGACTTCAGTCTAGACTCGAAGAGCGATCATTATATTGTTTTCAACAAAAATACTAAGGGATTTTCGCTTGTTGCTGAGAGATGGCGTTACGGTCTATGATTGATTTGTTTACTAGAACTGAATAGGTACCTAACCAACACTCTCCTGCTCGTCTAGGCACGACTGGTCTAGTTTTAGTAATCTGCAGATAATGTTACCGTGGTTAGCGAAACGCCGGACGAGAGATAGTGCTTTAATGGGGAATGTTCCTCAATTTGGGTTATCACAGCAAATGCAAGTTTGAACACAATAATGTGGAGTTTAATTCATGAGTTTTTCAAATTCACTTCGAAAAGTATTCAAATTGATGTTTCAAATGTTGGGTTTTAATTTTTAAAGGGATTTGTTTCTAATTCATATATTGGCAATAGCGCCTATATCATTCCTCTTTTTCAAGTATTTAAATATTTTTTTAAAGAAAAAGGGTGAAATGATAAGTTCAAAATGCGTTGTTTTAAAGCTCTTTTATGAAAACTACTTGATTTTCGTCAGGAGGAACATTCCCCATTCTGATGTAGAAATACTTTCTATTGAATTAATTTTCCACCAGAGGTTCTCATCACGTAATTGGATTCAGACTCGTATTGTAAGACAGAGCTATGCGGATAAAGTAAACAGTGTGGCACTTTGAGGAGGTTTCAAAAGAAGCATATTGTAACATTCATATACAAATCGGATTTTCAAAAGACATAATCAATTAAATAGTGATAGTTGTAAGTACTCACTATATATGCTGTCAGAGTGAAATAATTCCTGACAATGGTATTCCAATCAATATGGCCAAACAGAGAAAAGACGATGTCAATGAAACAGAAGTCTACTATTGTAATGAGATATAGAAAAATCTGCCAACCGAATATAATGTTTGCTTCTGTTACTACTTTTTCTGCTTTTTTGAGAAAGGTGTCGACCATTATAAACAATTCTTCTTTATTGTCATCGGTCTTCAATATATCCCTCAATTCAACACAGACAAAGCTATATCTAGCTTCCAGTATTTTGGCTACTAATGTGATATGTATAATTAATACTACACCATAAAAGTTGAAGGTGATAAGACCGGAATAAACAAACCAATCATATATTCCAATCTTCTGTTGAAATACTACATACAAATTAAGTATGGTCCATGAGAGGAATATTGAAAAAATAATAGATATCTCCATCCATAATCTTATTTTTTTTTGACGAGTCTGAAATCCCACTGATCCTAAAAGTTGTTCAATTTCATTCAGGCCTTCAAAAAACGATATCCAGTTGTCTATGATGGTAAATTTGGTGCGGAAAAGGTAACAGAATATGAAAAATGATACCAATATAAACCAAATGTCCAACAATAATTTGAAGATAACAGATCCAGTCCATCTAACGGACCAAACACTTCCAGAAATGAACAGAAGAAAAAAAATTACGAGCGAAACTCCACCCAAGATGGATCGTCTTCTTTTATATTTTTCCATTCCTGCAGTCGCAGCAAAATATTTGCCCAATTCAAACATGAGCTTCATCACCTCAAAATCATATTGCCTGAACTGGGATGAATAAACTTTTCCTGAACGTTTCAAATCATCACATTTTCTGGGAAACATATTTCTTTAGGAATAGTGGCGAGGCAGTGAATTGAAATATAACTTTTGTATTGATTTCACTTCGTGTCATTAAGGATGCCAGGTCTTTATGGGGTAATTACTTTCATATTTTGTGATATTGGTTTTGATATTTCCATGTTCAATTTCTCATGATGGTAACGACTATGAAGTTTAATCATTTTCATCATAAGAGGCGATTCAATTCATCAAAACGAGTATTTTTCATATCGAGAATTTTATTGAGAAGCGACAGTTTATTCTGACAATCAGAATGGGAAATCTCAGAACTAATTGATAAAATTAGCTTTTGGCCGCAAATCAACTCTGGATGGGCGCCACCCGACTTTGTGAAAATTCAAGCAACAACCATTTATAAAGCTGGGAAATTGAATCTTGTAAATTGATGGAAACGTATTCTATGGAGTATATCAAAGTTATATCAAACAAAGGTTCCTGTGACATGAAAGTCCAAGATATTTTGGGAAAGACTGAGAACTCAAATTTACAAGATAGTATCACATCTTCAATAAAATCGGTGTACCTCCCTTCAGATGCAGCCACCCTACCACCGACCAGAGAAATGGAGGTACTAGTGGACCACTGCCTCAACCAGAGAGTGGAGCTCATATTGGGTTGCGACTCAAACTCTCACCACGTGAGCTGGGGCAGCAAGAATATCAACGCCCGAGGTAAGTCACTATATGTTGGCACGGAGCCAACATTTATTAATGCCCGTAGCCAAACGTTAATAGATATCACGCTCACGACAGCCGAAATATCAAACAAAATCCAAGACTGGCAAGTCTCGGACCATATCTCTATGTCAGACCACCGCTGGCTGACCTATACGGTAAGCCAGGATCTCAGGACTACTGTAAAATCCCGTGACCCGAAGAGGACGGATGTAGCTCTCTACAATCGACTCTTAAGAGGAGCTCTGCGGGAAACAGAGGTCCTGACTCCTGGCAACAATGAAGAACTGGAAAGGTACACAGTATCTATCCACAACAAAATAGACACTGCCTATAAGGAATCCTGTCCAATGAGGATGGTTCAAACGCATGGCACAACCAACATATGGTGGTGCCCTGAATTGGAACACCTCAGGAAGACAGCGAGAACGACCTTTAACGAGGTAAAACGTACAAGACTCGAAGAGGACTGGGTTATATATCAAGCCAACCTCAGAGAGTTCAAAAAAGTCTGCAGACGAAAACAAAGAGAAGCCTGGAGAGCCTATTGTGAGGCAGTCGAAGACTTTCCACTAGCTTCTAGGCTACAGAAGGCACTCTCAAATGACCACCATAAGATTATCGGCATCCTGACGAGGGAAAATGGCGACAAAGCCGCCAACCTCCAGGAGAGTGCTGAGATTCTTATGGAAACTCACTTCCCAGGTTCTGTCTTTCCTGGAACGGCGAACTGGACGGATGTACCAATAACACCCTCACAATATGACTGGCAATATGCTAGTACAGTAATTGATGAGGACAAAATAAGATGGGCTTTATCGGGCTTTTCCCCCTTCAAGTCACCAGGGCCTGACGGTATAAGACCAGCCCTACTTCAGTGGGGACTGGACACTTTTATGCCACACCTGGTTGGAATATTCAGAGCCTCTCTAGCTCTGAGCTATATTCCCAGTAAGTGGAGAGAAGTAAGAGTAGTATTTATACCCAAACCAGGTAGGTTGGACTACACCCTACCAAAAGCATTCCGACCAATTAGTCTCACATCGTTTTTCTTAAAAACCATGGAGAGGCTATGTGAGCGGTATATAAGAGATGAAGTACTTGTTAACAACCCACTTCATCCAAATCAGCATGCATATACCCCGGGAAGGTCTACTGATTCGGCCTTTCACCATGTGGTTGGCAGAATCGAGAGATCATTGGATGACAAAGAATCCACCCTAGGTATATTCATAGATATTGAGGGAGCGTTTGATAAAACAACCTTTCCAACAATTACCCAGCAACTACACTCCAGGAATGTACCCCTGGTAGTAGGAGAATGGATACTCCAGATGATCTCTAGCAGAGCAATAAGTATTAATGTAGAAGACATCACAGTAAAAGGATTGGTCATGAGGGGATGTCCACAGGAAGGGGTCTTATCACCCCTTCTCTGGAACATAGTTCTGGATACCCTAATTAATCACCTTAACAAAAATGGATTCTACACAATTACATACGCAGATAACATAGTTATCTTGCAGACCGGCAAATTTGTAAACACACTGTGCGATAGAGCGCAGGATGGGCTCAAATTGATAGAAACATGGTATAAGGAACACTCACTGTCGATCAATCCCAAGAAGACTGAGATGGTCCTTTTCACCAGGAAAAGAAGTTTAACGGGCTTAAAACCTCCCGAAATCTTCAAAAGCCAACTAAACTTCTCTGAAGAGGTGAAATTCATGTCGTTACTTGATGAATTAGATGAATATGAACTAAAAGTTCGAATATCTCCTTGATCAGACCACATCTCGACGGTCAATATCCATCCGTTGGGGCACCTATAGCGTCAAGTGTATCGTTCTCACCATGTTTCTGTTTCACTCCATAGTTTTTGTTTCTCATTTTCGAACATGTTGATACATGATCTACATTACACGGTCTTCGGAATAAATCATATTCGGAGTTGATATTTTGGCTTTCATCATGACACCCATCATTTGCAGTAGATGAAGAGGTTTTTCGATTTCGAATTTCATATCGATCTCCGTTCGGATAATTTTCTTTTTTTAATTCTTCGGGGGTGAAATGAAAACGAATCTGTTTTGGTGGTGAAATAATTACAGACTCTCCGCTACTGATGCTCTTGATTATTATTAACTATAGTCCGTTCATAATTTGTCGATAGCACAAAATGAGGGCCCAAGTCATAAAACGGTCGTAAAACTCGTAAAATCATAGGCGGAGGTTCCTGAGGTGTTTATTCATTAAATATAAAGCTTCAGTTTATATTCGAAACTTGCCTTGAAAGGGTGAAGTTGTTACGAACGAAAATAATTTTTGGTTTAGTACATTTTTTAATCGCATTTAATTTACGGCTCGTTGGTGTTTCGGCGTCTACGGCAGTAATTAACGTCTCTAATATTTATTTTGCGAATTTTGTGCAGTGCGTGAGTAACTTTTTTTCATATTCCTACAAACATATACGTACCTTTCGTTCCTGCTTGTTTTGTTTGATTGCTTGCGATGGCTTCGTCATCATCATCAACATCATCAAGTTTTACACCGGTACTGTTGCGTACAGTCAGTAAGTCTGTCTATTCACCAAGAGAGAAGACTATTGTTTTGAACGTTCACGATGCTCTGGTTTCTCAGAAATCCACAAACACTGTTCAGAACATAATCAAGAGTTGTGCCAACATGACGGGCGTAGGGGAGTCAACAATATATAGGTTTCTATCAGAAAGAAAAAAAAAAAAAAGGTATAGCTAACCCAAATACAAACGAATACTTAAAGAGGGGGAGAAAACCTATTGAAATTGATGAATTTGCCAAAAATGGTATTCGAAGGAAAATTCACGAATTTTTTTACAAAAAAGAAATACCCAACTTAAACAAAATTTTACAAGAAGTTAGAGACGACCCGGATTTGCCTCATGTCGGACGAACCAAATTGTGGCAAGTTTTAAAAGAATTAAATTTCCGGTGGGAGAAATCAGACCGAAAATCACTTTTGATTGACCGGGAAGAGATAATATGTTGGAGAAGTCCTATCGTCCTATCAGGACGAAACGTGGGTAAACGCAGGTCATAATCTCACAAAAATTTGGACAGATAAAAATATATCAAGCTCCAGGCAAGCCTTTATGGAAGGTTGGTCTACTGGTATTTCCCCACCCTCTGGTAAAGGGAGTAGATTAATAGTTTCTCACATTGGCAGTGAAAAAGGATTTGCTAAGCATGGTTTGTTGGAATTTGAATCCAAAAGCACAAAAGACTATCACGAGGAGATGACAGCTGATGTTTTCGAAGAGTATTTTGAGCAGATGATTGAACATATACCACCAAACTCAATTATAGTATTAGATAATGCACCTTATCATTCACGACTAGTTGAAAGACTTCCAACGACTGCGTGGAAGAAACAGGATATCATTGACTGGCTGCGGAATAAGTCCCTGCCTTACGAAGATGGAATGGTTAAAGCAGAACTTTTAAAAATTGCCCGGCAACACAAATCTAAGTTGAAGAAATACGTAGTTGACAAAATGGCGGAAAGACGAAACATCACAGTCCTTAGACTTCCACCCTACCACTGCGAATTAAATCCAATTGAACTCATTTGGGCACAAATGAAAAGCTATGTGGCTAGAAAAAATACGTCATATAAAATACAAGCTGTACGTGAATTGTTATATGAGTCTTTACAACATATTACAGAACAAAATTGGCGAGATGCAGTAAGACATGCAATAGAAGAAGAACAAAAAATGTGGGATCTTGACAATATAATTGATGCGACTGTAGAGACACAACCGCTAATTATTAACCTGCAAGACGACTCGGAATTCGAAGATGATCCTGTTTATTTTGAATTTGAATAGTTTTGTAAGTAATCGTAGTTTATATCATTTTAAAATAGGTATTAATTAAATAAATGTATCTTTTACAAATTGCAAGTAACTTATTATTTTTGAATAAAATAAAGAAATTTTTTTAAAATAAAAATACAGTTTACAGTACCTACAGTTTAAGAATATTAATATATTTATTTATTTAAAGTAACTAATGTTTTAATCATATACTCTACGACACTGGTCACTCATTTCCACTCAAAATACCTACATAATCGGATTAAAAGTTTTATAGCTGTATTGTATTTCTTCAGATACAAGGTGGGTTAGTCGAAAACATCTTAAACTGCCAGTTTTAGTTTGGTTTTTGTTATTATATCATATTAGCTGTCCTCTCTGTATTTCAGTTCTCTAATGAGGGTCAAACTTGCAGTGAGCTATCAACAAATGATGAACGGACTATAAATTGGAAATATCTGTGAATGCTATCCCAGATGAACTGGAAAACTTGTCAGATTTCATTTTATTCTTGTTGGATGAAATGAACCTGATCTTCGGAGACTATGTTAGAAGTGCTTCTCGGAATTATTGTGTCCAGAGTGAAACTGATGGTCCACATGACAATTCCTTCTTTAATTGATCTAAAATTCTCCATAGTATTTTTTTGGAACAATTCCTCATTTGAAACAGACAACTGAACATCATTTGATCCTTCGAGTTCACGTTCAGCAGCAGAAACAAGATTTCTTCAAATTATTAAGTTTACCCGTGGGTTTGTTGATTTCCAGATGAAACGTAGTTATCTTTTCTTTGGTTTAAGTACGGTCGGTTTAGTTACCAACTCGAAACATTCAACAGGGCCGTGGATCAAAGATGTTATCACCAGTAAAATAAAAGATTTCTAATCAAAATGGGCGCCAAGTGATTTGGCCGGCTTTTATTACAAAAATCACTAAAATATACAAGAGATAACTACAAAATTCAATCCTAAACTAATACCCAGGGTGTGAGCTAATATATGAATATGATAAATCATGACAAAGAAAAACTTATAGGTCACTGTTCAACGATGTAATGAGCCGATTCTTGCAAGAACTTCGGGTGGAAGAATTGAATGTGAACAGGCAACACATCAATCATTCAATTCTTCTCAACTATGAATAAGGTTCCTAGTATAACATAAACTATAGGCATCGGTTTGTCCTTAATTGATTCACTTCACAAGAAAATGATCTTTCAATTCTTGTGTTTATTGCTTCCATAACGATTTTTTTTATTATCCAAGTCCGTTGCATATAATCACCAGGTAAAAAGGTGTAGCAATACCAAACTCTTAAGTAGTCGCAATACTTCGAGAAGTAAAACAGGCTGAAACTTCCTTCTGGATACACAACGAGTGTAGGAAATTCGTGAATATGGAAAGTGGTCCGTGAAAAATGAAACGTCTAAAATTATGAACAATTCAATTAAGGTATTTTCAAAGTTTATGTTTCTAAAAGAAAAAGTCGAACGCTTACCTCCTTGTGTCGAGATCCCTAGCACAGCAGGAGACGTTTCGAAATCAATTTATTATCTTAATCCAAACTGAATTGAATCAAAGGTTGAATTCGGTTTCAAATAACCCAAAAATGCACCAAACATTCAACCCCTAACAGCCTTTGAAATGTAAATCCGCACTTTTGCGAAAATCAATCAATGATAGTTAAAAAAACATTTACTAGGCAGATATCTTCATGAGTTTCCCCAGGAATCGCTATCTAATTTACGTCGTTTCAAATCAGTACCGAGCCCAAGAGATTTTGTCGCATAGAAAATAAATTTATGAAGAAGTGACTACTTTTATAGGGTGTACGTGATACAGGAAATATATTCAATTGAAGTTGAATCGATGTAACGAATTAATTAAACAACAGAAAAAAATATCGTAACAAAATATTGTTTTCTTCGCGGGGGAAATATTTAGGATCGATGTCTGTGATAACTTTCCTTTTATATTATTTTTCTTTCTCCAAAATCCGGGGAAATATACGTCTGAAACAACCATGTCAAAGTTGTTTTCACAGGATGTGGAAGTTGTGTCTGAAGAATTTGTATTTTCATTCATTTGTGTCTGAAATCTTCTTCGGCATGCACTTCAAACATCTTTGTAGATTCGTTATGGTTGGTTGAATGAAATTGGTATATCGAGTCTCAGCATCTGTTTCTGAACTGCCCATTCAGTCCTCGGACTTTCAAAAACTAAGCTAACTATCCATCAATATTGTTTTATGATTTGCATCTACCCTACTACACCTCTTTTGAACTAGATTTTCGTCATCTATCGCGTCTTATTAGTATAATTTTCATTTGGAATTGTTTTTATGTGAGCTTTCTACTAAAAGAGTACTAGCTCGTCGACAATGTTCGGATCACAAGCCGTTCAGTAAAGAAAATTATTTTTATTATTATTATTATTATTAATTTCATCATTTTTATTGCCTATATATTGCCTATATTGAAACAACATCTTATATATATCTATATTTATATTCATAAACAAAAGTTCCTATATTTTATTATTATATAATAGTTTACTGTAAATTTACATGCTTTATATTACAACCACTCAATTTTAGTATCTATATTTACCTGAATCTACCCTAAACAATCATGGACTATTACATAAAAAATTTTGAAATCAAAAACATCGAAACTCACCTTATTTCACTTAAAAAGCAATCTTTTGAAACACTAGAATCTAATAATGAAAATCTCAAATTATTTCATGTTAATATTAGAAGTATAAGAAAAAATATCGATCAGCTTAAAATATTATTAGCTCAGGTCAAACATGAATTCGATGTAATAATACTCACAGAAACGTGGAAAATCGAAGACGAAAGTATCTTTAACATCAATGGATACGATATATTTTATAATTCAAGCACTATAAACCAGAATGATGGTATCATACTTTATATTAAAGAAGGTTTAAACTATCACATATCATGTTCTCAAATAAATGAAAACAAAATTATTGAACTTGATATTGTATTTGCAAAAAGAAGTATCAGAATAACCTCTATATATAGATCTCCATCCACATGCGTCAATGTAGTAGTCTTATAAAATACTTACAATCACCAAAAAATACTAAATCAGATATTATCTGATAGTTGGCGATATAAACATCAATATATTGGACAACCAAAGCGAAGTAACCCACAATTATTTAAACATCATGAACTCATTTGGATTCCTTTCCTATATTAATAATTACACACGTATACCAGGTGAAACGAAAACGTGCATAGACCATTTTTTTGTGAAGGATAGGGAGGAAACCTTCACATACATACCTTATATAGATAGATAGATAGATAATATATTACCTTTTTTTGCCATTTGTACAATGTATAGGTTCGTCACATAGAATAAGAAATATTGTACAGTAAATAAAAATTTTATCACGCAAATATCACAAGAAACAAAATACATTGTAACATCAAATTAAAAGATTAGACTCATCAATTTTCATGTATGGTTCATATACTCATTCAGATCATAAAAACATCTATTCGAAAGAAATTTCTTCAATTCCACCTTGAACTTTTTTGGTGAAAGTTGCATTAGGTGATTTGGCAATAAATTATAGAGGTGAACACCCGCCCATTCTGGGGATTTTTTGTAGTAAGTGTGATTGAGTTTTGATTGATATAAGTGATGATTGTTTCGTGTTCTATACTGATGTATTTGAGCATTCGATGTAAGCTTTGTTTAAATAGGTAAATGCAAGTGGTAGTCAGAATTTTATTTCTTTTAAAAGTTCCTCTACAAGACTCACCAAAATCTAAGTCGAATATCAATCTTATTATTCTCTTTTGTTGCCTGAAAGCACGCACCCATTCGTTGGCTTGACCCCAAGAGATAATATTGTAGCTAAGTGTAGAATACACCATGCCAAAGTAAACACTCATGAGTGAATGTCTGTCAAGAGTGTCTTTCAAGGCATGGATAGCATAAAATGATTTATTGAGCTTCCCACAGACTGTGTTAATTTGTTCATTCCATTGAATGTTTGAATCTAAAACAGTTCCTAAAAATAGAGTTTGTTGGCTACATTTAACAGTGTAACCATCAAATTCCATCACATCCATTGTGTCAACTCGTCTTTTTGTGAACTCCATTATTTTTGTTTTTGAAATGTTCACCAATAGGTGATTAGCCAAACACCATCGGGAGAACTGTTCAATGACATTTCTGATTTTCGAAATTATTTCCTCAGGAGTGTGTCCGCTGACCACAATCGTTGTGTCATCTGCATACATGAATAGCCTTCCCTCCTTTATATAGTTGGGAAGGTCATTCACATATAGCAGAAACAACAGGGGTCCAAGAACACTCCCCTGAGGAGTTCCAAGTTCTATTTCATGTTTTTCAGAGGTATAGTTATCAATTTTCACTACCATTTGTCTTTCCCTTGTGAATGACATGAGCCAGTCGTTAATATGACCACGTATTCCAAGAGAATTTAACTTGATTTTTAAAATTTCATAGTTTAGGGTGTCAAAGGCTCGGGATAAGTCAAAGAAAATTCCATATACTAACTTATTGGCATCCATTTGGTCATAAATATATTGTACGAGTTCAGTAGTGGCTGTTTCCGTACTGAGGTCTTCGCGGAAGCCATATTGGCATATTGTCAATGATTTGAATTTAGCCAAGAAGTCATTTATTCGGATACACATGCCCTTTTCAAATATTTTTGAAATTGGATTCAAGATAGAGATACCCCTGTAGTTTTCAATACTTTCTGGATCACCTCTCTTGAATATAGGAATGGTTTTGGAAATTTTTAGGACTGATGGAAATTTTCCACATTCTACAGAGAGGTTCAACAAATCAGCAATATAGGACGCTAGGAATTCATGGCAGTTTTTTAACAAAGACATTTGAACTTCATCTATGCTAGAGGATTTTTTATTTTTCCATTTCCAAGATTATAGAGGAGGAGGAGGAGGAGGATATTAGAGGAGCATATAACTGATCACTACCCTATCATTCTACAGCGTATATCACAGAATAAGAAGGTCAATACCAGTTTAACAAGAACAAAAAGTTATCTGGATCATAGTAAACTAATAAAAAATATCCGAAAAGAAAACTGGCACCATATATACACAGCCGGGAATCTAGAACTATCAACAGAACTATTTATTAGAAAAATACAAACTGTAGTCGAAAGAAGCACAAATAAAATTAAAATAAAGAAAGAAACTATTAAACGTAGCCCATGGATAACAAATCACTTAATAAAATTAACAAATGAGAAAAACTGTTTGTACGGAAAATTTAAAGCTGACCCGACTACGGAAAACAAAACAAGATACAATAAAATGAAAAATGATCTTGAAAAAATAATAGATAACGCCAAAAGAGAGTATTACCAAAAACAGATTTAAAAAAATGGGAATGACTCTAACGCTATGTGGAAAACAAAAAATGAAATATCTACAAGCAGTAAAGGAAGAGAAATTGATAAGATAGTAAATAAAACAGGATACATACTGGAAAACAAACAAGAAATAGCGAATGAGTTCCTTGACTATTTTACTGACGTTGGTAAATCATTGGCTGATAAAATAGATGAAACGCAACTCCGTAACTTTCCAAAAAAAGCTTATGTAAGTCATTTTTCCTAGAAGAAACAACTGAAGATGAAGTTCTCAAAACAATATTTGAATTAAAAAATAAAAAATCCCCCGGAATCGACGGTATCAGAGCTGAAACCTTAAAGACGATAGCACATGAAATCGCAAAACCCCTCACTTATATAATCAATACAATGTTCTCAACAGGACAGTGCCCAATAGCATTAAAAACGGCCATTATCAACCCTATATTCAAAAAAGGAGATAAAACTGACGTGTCAAATTATAGGCCAATATCGCTCATTTCAAATTTGGCCAAAATTTTCGAAAAAATATTAAAGAAACGTATTGTTACCTTATATAGAAAAATAACATATTGTCTGATCGCCAATTCGGATTTAGAGAAGGCAGGTCATCTAGTTAATAAAATCAGCCAATACATAGATAAAAAACACCCAGTTAATGTATTTTCGTGGATCTAGCAAAAGCCTTTGACACATTAAGTTACAGCCAACTACTTGAGGTACTAGAAAGGATAGGATTCAGAGGAAACACGCATAAATTAATGAAAGACTACTTAACATCAAGAACACAGAGCGTAAGGATAGATAATCAATACAGTGATTCTAAGACAGTCAATTATGGAGTTCCCCAAGGAACAGTTCTAGGTCCAATCCTTTTCAATATTTACCTCAATGATTTATACACCATGTTAGTTAAAGGCGATATTATCAGTTTCGCTGATGACACTGCGGTGCTTTATGCGGAAGAAACCTGGGCTGAGCTGAAAAGGGTTGCGGAGGAAGACTTTAAACAAATCATACAATGGTTTGATAGTCGCCTGCTAACAATCAACTTTGGAAAAACCATATTTTTACCTTTCACATCATATGAAAAATTCCTCCCTAAATATAAATCACTCAGAGTTATTTTGAACAATGGCAAAGAGGTCAATGTGTCCGCAGCACAGAATACTAAGTACTTGGGCATAATCATTGATCCACATCTCAAATGGCATGATCATATAAACGCCACAGTAAAAAACTCAGATTTTTACTTTGTAAAAATCGTTATAAGACAGCATTTGAATAAAAACATGTCGACCAGTAGAACACACACATATGAAACGCGAAATGAACATTACACACTCACACTATCAAGAACCAAGAACCAAGAAAAACACATTAATGAGAAATTATAACTTTCTAGCACCCAGGTGTTACAATATGATATCCAACGAACTAAAAATAATCATATCAATGCAATCATTTCGAAAACATCTCATCGCCTGGATCAATACGTTGCCACGCTTAAAAATCCATCAATATATTGACCTGAAAACACTTATTATTTCTAAACACTCATTATTTCTAGATAAAATGTAAACCATGAATTTGAAAATATAATTTTATTATTGAATATTAAATTTAATTTTATTGTAATACTCCATGATCTCAATACTCCTAGGCTTAAGTTAAATATACCCTTTTCCACACACAGGGGAAACCCTCGTGGAATCTTCTTATATTTATTCATAATTACCTAATTGTTTTACTTGTATATGGAAACTTGCCGTCGAAATAAATATTATTATTATTATTATCATCAATGAATTAAGCTGATCGTGGTTGATTAATAACGAAACGTCTGAACTGATGTTATTGTACTTTCTCACGATGACATGAAGTTGCCGTGAAAGTTGAAGTGAAATACATTTTATTACAACTTTAACGATGAGACTAGATAAACGTAAAATATGACATCGAAAACTTTATATTATCGGAAATAACTTGAAAAGTGGTCATTCTGTTGAGAAACTTTAAATGGCCATTCAATCAGAACTGTATGTATATTAAGTATCGTTTTCGATATCCCCATGGTGAATATCAGCTTAAATTCACTGTATACTTTCACGTCGAAGAGTACAATAAATAAATAAGTTCATGATTCATAAACCTAGTTTTACTGCAGAGAATAAATGTTAAAAATTTCGTGATATCGACACAGTGTATTATTTGAACCGCGTGAACGAACTTAACCTAATAATCCTGACTTTCCTGTATCTCCCATCGGATTAATTTTTCCGATTCAAAAAAATAAAATAAAATTTTTTCTTATCTCAACACTCGAAAGGATCTTATTAACTATTTCACTTAATTGAACAAAATATATGAATGATTTACCGAAACTGCCACACCCAAAACAGGCATGAAACTGGAAATAGTATTCAAACATTTCAAACGAAGGGGCGCTTCGATAGTTTAATTCAATGAAATGCCTATAATTGTGGCATACCATTTAGGAAATATTGAAATATCGACATTACAGTTTTGTTTGAACAGGAGGAGTGACCCAAAAATGTTTAGATTTATAGAAATGTTCCCGGAATGATATAAAATAGAAGCTGACTCTTCTTCTTGAATTTTTGCGGTTGTATGCCTCAAGCAATAACTCCCGAGGCAGAGAGTTCCATAACTTTGCCGTTCGTTGCATAAATGTGCCCTGGAAAAGTAATGTTCGTATGTCTCCAAAGCGATAACAAAGGGATGTGAAGATTGAACTCACTGGGTCAGTCATTGGTTGGACCGCTGACGTTGAAACGATTGATGATATATCACTAGAGTATCGTCTATGAAAATATCTATAAAACAAAGACAGATCGTCAACTTTTTTGGGGTGTTCCAAAGAAGTAAGCTTGTTCGTAACGGAGCATCCCCGACGAGACGAATGCCTCCTTTTGAACGGAATCTAAATGTTTCAGTGTGTGTATTGGAACAGGACAGGTCTGTTTTGTTTTTAATAAATCATAATCAGTTGATGGAGAGTGAAATAGCTCTTGGCATAGAACACAAAACCGAGTTTTTAAGAGGCACTTTCAGCAATGGATCGATCTCACATGGTTTTCGCATTTGAAGGTACTGCTGATAGTATTACCGAGTATCGAAATGGAGTACTTCATTGGAATGAATACACCTGACATAATCACATCCGGCAATGTGAGATAGACATTTCTACAGAAAGGAGATGTTTTTTGAATCGATGTAGCTGATAGTTGATGAACATTCATGTTGAATGTTTATAATGGAACTTCAAAGTTGATTCTCATAGATTAGTGGTTTACAAAACCACGACAAATGTTTCGCCACACAATGACTTCTTCGAGGCAGAAGTATACTAAATTATCAGGCGCACAATTCTTCAATACTACTTTTTCAATCATTACAAATTAGTTGTATCTGAAATCAGCCAATAATAATTCTGGTTTCCAAATTATTTAATTTAAAAAGCTCCATCAGAAAGTCAGTCATGGTATGTAAACAACTGCATTGAAAATTATAAAAAGCGGTGAAGCATAAAGTATATGACGTTCTGAAAAACTAAAAAAGAAGTATATTAGCAAACTGTAAATAAATAGTGAAAACGAATTAAAAAAGACTACCGAAGTAATAAGAGACTCCCAGAATAAAAACCATCAACAAACGCCCTTATCAGTTGAAGATAAGCATTTGGCTAAGAGTGTCCATACACGTTAAAATCTAATTGCCAAGCTATTGAAATGGAAGAACTTCGTCAAGAAGTCATTAGAAATAGAAAAGAGATAAAAAGTGCAATAGAAGCAAGCGAAGCCAGAGTATTACTGACATTAGAGGAATTGAATAACAAAGTGAATAAATTGGAAAGGGAAAATCAAGACTTGAAGAAGAAGGTTGAGCTACTCGAAAGGTCATCAAAAAAAAATAATATCTTGATACTTGGTTTGGACCAAACAACAGAGAATACTACGGTCAATGTTTGCACAAAATTAAAAAATTCTCTTGGTATCAATATCACTGAAGATGATATAAATAACATTTATCCATTGAGAAATATGGAAAGAAACCCATTGAAAGTGGAGCTGATATCTTATATGAAAAAACAAGAGATACTAAGAAATTGCAAGAAGCTGAAGGGAACAAATATATCAATCCTACAGGACTTGACATTTGAACAAAGGGCAGAAAATAGAATATTACGTGAAAACCTGAACAGATCAAGACTAAACAAGAATAATATAACGTATATAAAAGGAAACAAACTGTACATCAATAATAAAGCATATACTGTGGAACAACTTGAAAACGCTGAAGAATATCCCCTCTACGAAAAACATAATAGCGCACCTCCCACACCAAACATAAGGAATAAAGAATATACTTTAGAAATAGAATCCAGTCTACCAGAATTTTTCAACAATACACTCAGCCAAGGCACAGCTACGCAAGGAACGGAATCCCATCAAAAAAATAAGACTACCGAAAAATCAGTTATCGCTACGAACTCTAGTATAATTAAGAAGAAAACAGGAGAACAACCTTCCAACGGAAAGAACAGACTACGATCGGCAAATAAATAAATAAGCAACGGCAAGCTGTAAATTAACTACATACATATTCTTACGATTCTATAGGTATTCCAGAAATAGCAATCTTTACATACCTTAGATATATTTATATAATCTCACCTTTCTTCGTTATTGTGAACTCTTTCAGAATTTATAGTATAAAACATTCTATTCCTTTGTATTAATATAGTAATATTTGTAAATCTTATCAGTATGGATCCTTATATGAGAGATTTTATAGTAGAAAAAATAAGAACATACCCCCTGAATAATTGCAATGAAGCGAAAGAAGTCTTAGCGATAAATAATAAATTCAGTGATATAAAATTCCTCAATACTAATATTTGCAGTATTTCAAAAAATATAGATGAACTTAAAATCAATCTTGAAGAGCTTAAAGCGTCTTTCGACTGCATAGTCTTAACAGAAACTTGGCACGTGCCTGATACTTCCACCCTTAATATGACCGATTATGTTACTCTATACAATGACAGCAACTACAACCAAAATGACGGTGTCGTTGTGTTTGTAAAAGCAAACCTATATCATTCCTATAATCATATCGAACTAAACGGAAGTGTATTACTGAAAATCAATATGACGGTAGACGAACAGACCATCTGCATCTACGCGTTCTATAGATCTCCAGCGAGTAAAATTGATGACTTCCTATATCAACTTAACGAATTGCTAAACAAAGAGAATAAGAACCCACATTACAGTTTATTCGTTGGTGATATAAACATTGATCTATTGAAGGAAACTGAAGACTCGAAAACATATCTCGACATTATGAGTGAATATGGGTTTCACTCAACCATAAACACCACTACCAGAGCAAGGAATGGATCGGAATCATGTCTAGATCATATATTTATTAAAACGAAACAGCAAAACTTCAACAATCTATTGCCTATAACTATCTCCACCACAATCACAGATCATTACATAACGCTACTACAAATCGTACTAAATAAAAAAACAAAAAATGAAATAAATAACAATTCAAAAAAATACTTTCAAAGATTAGACAAAAAAGAACTGCTTGAATCCATAAGCCACATAAATTGGGAGGATGAATTATACCCGATGCATAATCTTGAAACTGTAACAGAAAAATTCATAAATATAATAAATACCTGTATTCGTAAATCAACAAGACACATAAAAATGAAAAATAGTGAGCGCAGACGAAAAAACTGGATTACGAAGTCCTTGATAACACATATCAACGAAAAAAACCTATTGTATCGCCTTTGGAAACAAGACCCAACCAATGTGAACATGAAAAATGATTATCTCACAACCAAAAAAATAACTGAGAAAAAAATACGAGATGCAAAAGAAAAGTATTATGGAAAGCTAATGGAAAATGAACAGAATACAAGCAAAAAACTATGGAAAACGGTTAATGAAATTCTGAAAATCGAAACAAAAAAACAAATAAATAACATCAAAAACGAGAAAGGAGAAATCGTCACCGATCAAAAAATAATCGCTGACATGTTCAACAGTTTTTTCGTGAATGTAGGAAGAAACCTAGCGAAAAACATTAAAAAAATCCTATTCACAAAAATAAGAAAAATATAACGAATAATTCAATTTTTCTCACACCTACAAGTATGAATGAGATAAGGAATACTATAAATGAATTGAAGAATAATAAATCTCCTGGACACGATGGAATCAAAGCCGAAATTCTCAAAATCATCATTGACTTCATTAGCAATCCTTTAATGGACATCATAAATAGATCATTTGAATCTGGGACATTTCCCTCAGTTCTGAAGAACTCAATAGTAACTCCAATTTTCAAATGCGGCGAAACAGATAATGTCACAAATTATAGGCCCATATCCCTTTTATCATCGATCAGCAAAATTTTCGAAAAAATTCTAAAAGCCAGATTATGTACATTTCTAACCAAATATAATCTACTGTCAACATCTCAGTTTGGCTTTAGAGATAATAAATCTACTACTGATGCAATTCATTCCCTAACAAAAACCATCTATGAATCTCTAGACTCAAGTACCCCTTCAATAGGTGTTTTCATAGATCTGAAAAAGGCATTCGATACGGTCGACCACTCCATACTTCTAGATACCTTAGAAAATATGGGCGTAAGAGGTACTGCACACAAATTAAAGCAAAGAGTGAAAATTGGAAGCCAAATCAATGCAGAAATGGAAATAACATGCGGTGTACCTCAAGGGACAGTACTGGGGCCGGTGCTATTCGTGATCTATTTGAATGACTTATTCATACAAAAAACAATCGGGAAAATTATAAGTTTTGCGGACGACACGGTAATATACTATAAAGATGAAGACTGGTACAATCTGAAACTGAACATTGAAAAAGACCTAAGAAATCTCAAAGACTGGTTTGACAGTAGATTACTTTCAATTAATTTTGACAAAACAGTATACTTACCATTCAGCAGTCTCTCAACATCCTTGCCAGAATACACTCTGAATATTCAACAAAATCTTGTAATTAAACCTGCGAAAAAAATCAAATATCTGGGTATATATATATATAGATAATCATTTTAGATGGGACCACCATATACAGTACTTAACAAAAAAACTACGTTGTATTTCATATAGACTGAAACAAGTCGAAAAGTTCGTGAATTACAAATACAGAAAAATTCTCATGAAGTCTCTCAAAGACGATTTCTTCGAATACTACTCAATAAACCTGCAAGGTATGAAAGTAATTTGCTGTATAAAGAGACTCAAATTTTAGATTTGAGACAATTATTCATCGTTCAGATAGGATGCCAGCTATACAAGAACAAAGCTGAACATGACACTCCAAACCACCCATACGCAACGAGAAAAAGGCATCACCATTGTATACCACTGGTTTCCAAATCTATAGGATCTATAGGACAGAGAAGCTATCGTTATCTAGCTCCCAAACTATTAAATTATTTACCAAAAGAAATTACATATGAAACTTCTATGAAACGCTTCAAAAAACAATTAGTATCATTTGTAAAGGAAAATGCAAGAACGGATATTCATAAACTAATCGAAGGTTGAACCACTGTCCAAATATATTGTTATTATGATTATCAATAGCTTATTTATATATGTATGTATGTGTATATGCGTGTATGTATTGTGTATGTATGTGTATATATGTATGTATATGTGTGTGCGTATGTATGCGTGTATATGTATGTATATATGTGTATATCCATTATTCATTAGATATAAGATTTCTACAGAGATTGAAATGCATGTATGTATACTCAAGTTTATCTATACTATTATAATATGAATTAATCAGGTATAATTTTAATTGATGTATATTTATTTTACACTTAGTTTTATATTTTATCTTTCGTGACTGTCTCTTTTGTAATTCCACAAACAACTATGTTTGATACTTCTGTGGATATTATTATGTTTATTCATTTTTATACACAACTCTTATATTATTGTATGGATTTTTTTTTTTTTTTTTTTTTTTTTCACCGTAGTGTGCGCTGGTCAGGCCCTATCCCCCGAAGCCCCGACATATTCGGGAGGGCGCGCCAGCATAATCAACCAATGACCACTCCCCACATCGTGGGGTAAGTGATCATTGGGTCCGAGAATCATGTGCCCTGAGCAAACGCAGTGAGCCAAGAATGACAGCCTTCTGCATCTGTGCGGCTAAGATTTCTGCCTTAGTGCGGCAAGCCGGTATGATTTTTAGATTCGAGAGCAGAGAAGACATCATTCCACCAAGGACTCCAACAATCAGAACGACCATCTTGACAGAGTGATCTGGATAGAGTCTGCGGAGTTCGAAGAGAAAATCTCGATATTTTATCCGTTTTTCCTCCTCTTTTCTGGCGATATTCGTCTCGCCAGGAGCTGAAAACTCCACGACAAATATCGTTTTGGTCTGGTGGTCGAGAAGGACTACATCAGGCTTATTAGCTTGTATGAGCCTGAGGGCTCATACAAGCTCTTTTTGCCATCCCCCGCTTTCCACATAACTACATATTGCCACTCCTAGTCTTTCTTTTTTCGAACCATCGTGGCCTTCCAATGAAGATTATTATGTCCGTCCATTCTAATTCGATTAGTTCCTCTTGTATGAGTTTTTCGACTCCAAAAGTTTCGAATCTCAATCTCCCATACGCCTTACAGTTGCCAAGGGAGTGAGACGAGGTTTCTTCGTCTTCTCCATTTGCTCACAGAATACCATACGTTTGAAGATGAATTGGGAATATTGCATTTGGGAGGCAAAGGAATGAAATTGAATATGTTAGAAAGTTTAAACATTTATAGAGAAAAGAATTCCTTGAACTTGATTACTGACCAAACAGACCTCAATTTTTCGCCTTTGTTAAATTCATTTACCGGATAAATAGATAATAGTTAATATAATAATTGGGAAACCAAAAATGTCATTGGCTGATTTCAGGGACACCTGATTTGTAATTAGGTATATCGTAAGCTAGTAATTAATGGATGGAAAATTAGAATTTAAGAATTGCGTTCATGATATTGTAGCGTTTAGTTTGTCTTACTTTAATTTTCTATAACTTTTGAAATAAATCCAAGAGAAGTCAGCTCATACAGGACACCATTCGAACACTTTTGTGTATGGTTAGTTGCCAGCTCCCAATTAAGGCGGAATTTTAAATATCTCACCTTCCATTTGTCTGATAACTGAGATGTATTCCATTCGATTGGTAAAACCAAGCACGATTCTTTTCAAGGCTTCAGTTCAATATTTTTCCTGTGAAGGTAGATGTGCCAAGGTGGTTGTGAAGTGATACAGTTTTTGGATTTGAATTCTTCTTCCTGTTGAAATTGATAATTGTCCTTCCTGAATTGAGTAGAATAATATTCTGGCTGTTTTGTAAAGTAGCCCTGAAAATTCCAGTTTTTTGCTTAATCAAACCACGAGGCTCCCGGTTTTTGATAGATACACCATTGCCTACCCTCTTTAGAGGTAAGTCTTTGAGAAGCCCCAGAAATTGGAGAATACTCGGGATACCTTTTTGTGGATGTAGATGTGGATTTTAGGGATGTAGGATGACATCAGGCGAATAAGTAGTTTATATTGGAAAGAGTGAATCTAATCACTTTGCTATTACCTACGTTCAACTCGGCTAGAGGCTAGAAGTACAGATCTTTCTGATCTTTTCCTTTTCTTCAATTGTGGGGAAAACGTTCTTGGTGGTGTCCAGCTAGATAGTGTTCTACCTCCATTTTACTGTTATGTGAAGAGGACCAATAGGGCCAGAACTTATAATTTATTTCAACTTATAATGTTATTTTGAAGCTATTTCAAATTTTTATAAAAAAAAATATAGGGGAAGTGCTACACATAAATCTCTATAAAATATCATGATTATGATGCTATAATGTTGTGAGCTGATGCATAGTACTATGGGTAAGCATTTTTCAATTATGGTGTGATATAATCTTGCAAAATTGAGTTCTCAGTATTCCCCAAAAATATCTTCGATTTCCATATCACAGAAGCCTTTTGTTTCATATAACTTCAATATACTTGTATTTATTTCAGTTGTTTACTATTTATGGTATTAATTAACAACCAAACTCCACAAAAATACGTTCCCATCAATTATCCCCATTTAATTTCCCAGCTTTATAAATGGTTACTACTTGTGATTCAACAAAGTTTGGTGACGCCCACTTCAATGTTAATTTGAATTTGATGAAAATAACCATTAATCTGTGAAAATAAATTCTGAAGATTCATGATAAACATTTGCTTCTATTTTGTCCATCATTTTTTGGATACCCATACTAGAATTTCTGCCAAGTCCACAATTAAATTGTTCACGTTCCTTCCATGTTCTTTTCCGGTGGAAAAGCGGTGTGAAGGATACGATTCGCAAAGCTGTGCACTGGGCAAGATGTAGCTTCTAGCAAGTCATTGATGTGAAAAATAAACAGTGTTGGTACTAGAATCGAATAGAAGCCACTGAACTTAATTAATTTGGAAATGTTTCATTGAAATAATCAACCGCTATATATTCAGAAGTTGAGTAAAACACATTTGGCTCATTGCAACCAATGACTATCTAACTAACTATTATTAGGGAGTTCATCTGTATTCTGCAATACATACGTTATTATACTTTCAATGAAATTTGTATCATATCAAACTTTCCTTTAGAGTATATTGGTAATTAAATTGAATTGGCCGATACTTGATGAAAATCCATATTAAAAAACTAATCAATACAGTTCATTGTATGATTATCACTATAAGGGTTTTACAAAAACCGCGACACGTGTTTCGCTATACAATAGCTTCTTCAAGCATAACTGAGAGTTACTTCTAAATTACACCATTATTTACGATAACCTAGTACCTAGTCGTCTACCTAAATGATAAATCTACCTGAAAACATCAGGTATCAATACATTTTTCGAAAGTCTACCTGTAAATTTTTTTGATAATAAAGAATGTATCAGACCACTATCATAATCATTGTTGACGGCTATTTGCTTCATTATATTCAGTTCTTTATTGAAATTCGCTTCTGACAATATTGCCTTCAGGTATATTCACAGGTAGACTTTCGAAATACCTGATACCTGACGTTTCCAGGTAGATTTTTTCAGGTACATTTATTATTTAGGTAGACGAATAGGTACTAGGTTATAGTATATAATGGTGTAATTCAGAAGTAACTCTAAGTTATGGTTGAAGAAGCTATTGTATAGCGTACACGTCTCGCGGTTTTTGTAAAACCCTTATAGTTAAAATCGTACAATAAACTGTATTCATTAGTTTTTTTTTCTATTGGTAATAATGGATGATATTGGACGAAGAACTATAAGCAACATGAGATCATAATATCTGAAATAGATCTATGAAGGTAGCAGTGTAGAGAATTTCAAATTCACAAGACCCATAAATATTTTTTTATAAAAACAAAAAAACTACGTCACTGTTACTCGACACGCGTTCCACTCGCCAAGTTGAGATCATCAGGATCTACAGGCTATTGATCATCCTGAAAAATACTTGCTCATATCACATACTCAGTCTGAGAATAAATGAAAAAATATATCTCCTGATGCTGATGGTTGGCAGACCATGCGTCGTGTAACAATGATATAGATAGATGTATTCAGTTTTCATCAAGGATGGATTTGGTGTTTATGAATATCTATCACAACTCTTACTGATATATGGGATTCACGATTTTTCATGTTTACACTTTGCTGCTCCCTGTACCAACTGTACCAAAGAAACCAAATGAAGTATTCATGAATCATTTATTTATACAATGGTTGTTATAATAATGAAAAAGTATTGATTGTTTTTTTCTCTAAATATACAAGTAATACGGCTTGTACAGCTACCGCCAGAGATTCCGAAAAAGTACTGAAAATAGCCCATATAGAGGGCGCTCAAAGCAGTGACTTTTGGTATTTTACAAATATTGGTGAGTGTAGCAACTTGCATGAAGGGTCTTAGTGGCATCTTACACATTGAAACTATAAAGTAGGTATTGATAGACTCGTCATCAGCGTAACTATGCGAAAATCACCGAAAAAATTGTGGTATGAGCGTGCAAGTATTCCACAATTGTGAAGACTGCCACAAATACTGTTTTTTATATACACAGTGTTCCACAAATATATGTAAACGTACACATACACACCAACCAGATGTAATTCCGTCATTATGTCACACACACAAAATCTCATATGAAAAAAATTCTGAATGATCCATGCACTTGAAAATAGTTTTTAATCCACGCAAAAACAAAAAACGGCGACTAGTAGTAGCCATGTACATGATACTCGAAATAAGAACTATTTTGCAAAAGCGAGCGGTTAGATACATGGACGTAGAAAAATAAATGAAGCCGGTGAATGGGAGCATTCTAAGATCACGATGTGGATATGGACGTTGCCATATTGAATCCGTGATAATTCTTTAATATCACCAATGCTGTGCGGAACTTCAAAGCTAACAAATTACATTCAACGGCATGAAGTTATGACCTCTATCATGAGGTTAAGATAGACATCAAACATTTCAAAACCTAAACTAGTACCACATTCACTTCGAAAATATTTGTCATTACCATATAAATCGGCACAGTTCGTTACAAGTGAACTCGTGGCAACACTGTCGAATTTGTCGTTTGGAAGCCTACTACCTGCCTTGCAGTGATGCCAATTTGCCAGTAATTACTGCATTTGCAAGTAATCCGATTATTTAGAAACTAAAATGCAGTAATAAAGATATGCTAGGAATTTGTAAG
This sequence comes from Leptinotarsa decemlineata, assembly GCF_025532065.1. Lineage (NCBI taxonomy): Eukaryota > Metazoa > Arthropoda > Insecta > Coleoptera > Chrysomelidae > Leptinotarsa > Leptinotarsa decemlineata. The sequence goes on along the minus strand of NW_027412703.1, from coordinate 7,842,228 downwards.
GACTTTTGGATATTCTGCAAGGATTTTGGATATCTCTCTTTATATTGATATATTTAGTGAGAGAGAGAGAGAGGGAAAGAGAAACAGTTGATTGAATAGAATAATTACATCGGCGACAGGTTGGTATGCATTTTGTACAATTCCCATTGCCAACACTGCTGCCTTGTTCTGTTTGTCTATGTTATCCTCGAGTGTTTACTGTTTCCCTCCACTTCGTGTTGACATAGTTTGGTTTGTGTTGAAAATAGTGAATTTGTTACTGTGTTTTGTTTATATATAGTTAAATAATAGATAGAAACTAATAATGTTGGGTTTGCAAGCAATCCCAATGTTCTAACCAAAAATTGACCCTACACAGGTGAGTGAATACAGGTTTTTGCTCATAGGCGTCACAATGAGTTTCGAATTGCTATAGATAGGTACTTCAAAATGAAACCGAAATTCATTTCGCATGGCACGCAGTGAAATGCAATGTTTTCAGATGAAAACATTTTAAATATACAAATTCTAATAATTTCTATCTACACGTATTAATGAATAAAGAGCAAAAATTTTCAGATTTCCAACTGATGCCAATGAAAGAGCAGTTTGGTTTGAGAATTTGGGATTGAAGCAATGCCCCGAAAATACTCTAAAATATGCAAGAATTTGTTCCGTTCATTTTGAGGGAGAAGCGTTTGAAGTGAAACCCAGTGGAAAAATATTCCTGAAAAAAGGTGCCCGTCCTTTGTCTTTTAATCAAGAGTATATTCCTCCAACTTCAAGGTATAGTAATAATTCAACAGTTATCATTTTCTAACAATATTTTTTTCGTAACATAAATTAACTTTTTTCAGAAAGGATGACTCATCTACATATTCAACAGATACAGCTTCAGAAAACAATTTTTTGGAATTTGACAAGTCTATCGATGGCCCTCCACTAAAGAGGTAAGATCAAATCCAGGTGGTGTAACATGATTGAGGCTCATTTTTATAACTATTTCTGCTCCTGGTATTGTGCTAATAATCAAATAATGATCTTTTATGCTCACGGAATTTTGTACTCTAAGTGCTAAAAAAATATCAAAGGAAAACTGAATTGGTTCCAATGTTTCCTGTGGGATTTTGAAACTAATAGTGTTTTCCATTTAGAAATTGGCTCAATCTGAGCATTCTATAATTTTTAGATTAAGAAGCAATGTGCAGACTCATCAGACCGAAATATCTCATACTCTGACTCCAGAAATGGGCACACATTCAAAAGGAGAATATGAAAAATGTATTGATTCTAGCTCAGAAACATTGACTGCATCAGAAACTGAACTAATCCATAACTTAGTCACAGAAAAGGAAACAGACTCGCCACAAATTTGCAGAAGAGAAAGTAAGTGAAAAATAATCTAACAGAGAAATAGTTTTAAGAAGTTATCACAAGCAATGGGTTAGCTGTATTTGTTAGCTAATTTTAACCACGAATCCCAAATCTGTATCCGTCAATAGTAACAATATGCGTTCAATAATAATAATAATGATTTCAGTTCATTTTGATATTTTAGGCCAGTATTTTCCTGCTTGTCATTTCAATGTTAATTAATTATTGTTGATACTTGCAGTCTGATCTTATAGTTTTCCAGAATATTCAGAATTCATGTTCTTTGATATGAGCATGTTTGTGAATACAAATAACAGCTTGAACATTATTATTATTATTCTTTATTAATCCCAGAAAACATGAACGATGTTCATACTAGGGAAATAATACTAAATTAATAAACTTCAATATAACAATTTAAAAAAAAGATGAACAGTTTTTGAGAAAAAACTGAATTTTATTTATATTCATTTCAGAGCTCCTGATGACCTAGCTACCAGTGATTTTTCAACTCCTCGTAAGGTCAGAAGAAATCTGAAAATAATGAAAAAAATCTTGACAGGCCAGAAAACTAAAATTAGAACTTTACAACAGTCAGTGCGGAGACTGCAGTCCAAGGTGACAAACTTGAATTCACTGATAAACCATTTGAAAGCTAAATCTTTGGTCCGTGAAGATTGTGGAAGTTCATTGAGAGTGTGTTAATAAGGTTTCAATCCGTTTCACCACCACAACAAATTGTATGAAAATTATAGATTTTTGTAGAGTTGATTGCTCATGAACTTCTTTGCCGAGCAGAAAATATGATAATGATAATGAAATAGTCATCTTCGATGTCATAAGGAAGTGATTGAGAAATTTTCGGTGCTATAATATGTAGCGCATTATGGGATATATTGGGTTTTGTGTTTATTTTTTTCTATACACTTCATTCCAAGTAGCATTATGGGTACAGTTTAAACATATACAAAAACTCCTTTTTTTCCACTAACTCTAAAATTTTTATTTTGTTTATCATCTCAACAATCTGTGAAGGAATTGGAACAAAAGTTTTCTTTTATGAATAATCGACTCATTCTGAGAAGTTGAAAGTTCCAGCAACTTACTATTTTATGTTCTTTTGAATTCATACATACTCGATTATGACAAATCATGTGATAACAACTTTTTGATCTTCAAAGATATCTAGCATATTTTTTGTTGCAGGCTTCTATGTCAGAGTCAACATCTGAACTTTTCAAAAGGATGCTTAAGGGTCCCAGAACTCAAAAATATACACCAGCACTTAGATCATTTGCTCTAACTCTGAGCTTTTATTCTACTAAGGCATATAATTATGTTAGGACGACATTTAATAATTCTTTACCGCACCCGACAACTTTATCAAAATGGTACCAATCAGTTGATGGTGCTCCTGGGTGGACAAAAGAAGCGTTAACAGCATTGAAACTGAAAGTTGATGCAGCTAAACAAAAAAAAAATGTGATATTATTTGTAATTTAATTTTTGATGAAATGTCCATTCGAAAACAAGTTGAATGGACTGGCAAAAAGTTTTGTGGGTATGTAGATATTGGTACTGATTTGGATAGCGATCAACTTCCTGAAGCTGAAGAAGTGTTGGTGTTTATGCTAGTTTGTTTGAACAGTTGTTGGAAAATACCTGTTGGATATTTTCTCTTAGATGGTCTTTCTGGATCTGACAAAGCTGGTCTTGTTAAGAAATGTTTAGAGTTGGTTGATGAAACTGGGGTAATTGTGTCCTCTATAACATTTGATGGTACTGCAGCCAATTTCAAGATGGCTTCAATTCTGGGAGCAGATTTCAATGTTTCACCAATGAAAACTCATTTTAATCATCCTGTTACGAAGGAAAAGGTATATTTATTTCTAGATCCATGTCATATGATAAAATTGGTAAGCAATTGTTTGGGATCTTATAAGAACTTGCAAGACTCTGCTAAAAATCAAGTGAGTTGGGATTATTTTGACAAATTAGTTAACATTCAATATAATGAGGGGTTACATGCTGCAACAAAACTGCGAAAACGTCACATACTGTATGGACTAGAGAAAAAATGAAAGTCAAAATCGCCACACAAACGCTAAGTAAAAGTGTAGCAGATTCTTTGATATATCTATGTAAAGATTTATTACTGCCTGAATTCCAAGGAGCGGAAGCAACTGCATTGTTCGCCCGTTACCTCAATGATTTATTCGACATTTTCAATGCAAAAAATAGATTTGCTAAATATAATTATAAAAAGCCTTTGTCTCCTGTAACGAGTAAGTAATTTTTCAAGTGTCTTGACATCATTGAGGAATATATATTGCATCTGTCTACAGGAAAAGTTGAGGTATTGAAATCAAAGAGAAAAACTGGTTTTTTAGGATTTCTTATTTGTATAGAGAGCCTCAAAGGCCTTTACAAATCTAATGTCAAATCTGGAAAACTGAAATATATTCTAACTTATAAATTATCCCAGGATCATGTTGAATTGTTCTTTGGAGCAGTTAGAAGTCGTGGGGGATTCAATAACAATCCAACTGCTAGACAATTTGAGGCAGCTTATAAAAGGTTGATAGTTCATTCAGAAATAAAAGCTGGAGATACGGGAAATTCTTTGAACTTAGATGCAACCTCGATATTATTTTGTAACAGTGATCGAGTTACCATCAGTGAGAATGAGGAAGATCTTTCTTCGACTACTGATCAAGCAATATTTGAGAATAAACTGAGTGAAGACATACAAGCGTTGGATTTTCTCCATTCTCCTGCTTGGTGTTTAACAGATTATGTTATATGGCGGGTTATGTGTCGAGGAGCCTGGAAAATATTGTTTCATGTTTCAGATGTAAGTCACTTTTATTTGATGAAAATGATGAGACTACCTCTACACTGCTTATAAGAAAGGAATATCGAAACCTCACTAAAGCATCAAAGTTAGTAGTAGAAGTTTGTGTTGTTGCTGAAAAGTATTTTAGATTTTTCCATAAAACTAACAACATATTCAGTAATAGAATAAAAAACCTAATGAATGTTTTGGTGAATAATACTCTGAAAAAAATTCCACCAAAAATATATGATTATTTTGGTGATCACTTGTATGATGAAGATGCCATTGGTGGTCATTCATTGCAGCTATCGAAACTGATTTTAAATAAATATTTCAACATTAGAATTCATCATGAAACATCCTCTAAATTAGATTCATCAACAATACGAGTTAGGAGTATATTGACAAAAACTGTTTTGTTTCGAAATCAATAAAACTCTTAGAAACTTCGGAGAAGATGAAAACCCAAACACCAAAACTGGAATCACTCGCACTCGACGCCCGTTTCACTAACCAAGTTAGCGCTAACTTGGTTAGCGAAACGTATGTAGAGTGCGAGATTCCAGTTTGGTGTTTGGGTTTTCATCTTCTTCGAAGTTTCTAATTTCAAACAACTATTTCTGAAAAATATTTCCATTCATATTATCGAGTGGGTTATTTATCAAAATTATTGGGTAATTGTTTCAATATGATTATATAATAGTATATAATTGTAAAAGGTTAATTTTTAATTGACTAGTTTCAATTGTGAACCGACACTATTTTTCATATAATATTATTCGGTATGGATTCATGGATATATTTATATTTGGTTCCTTTTCAAATTGTAATAATTTTTTTTGTTATTGTTTATTTTGTATTGTTTTATTTGTTTCATTACAGTTATTCTTTAAACTTGAGTTGTTTAATTTACAATCCTACCTCAGAACAAGAAAAAGATACCATCTGAGATGCAAACAAAGATTTCCTCTTCGTGCAGGAAGCCGAATTCAAACTTTTTCGAAAGCCTTATGAAGTTGATATAGTTGCAAAATATATCTGGTGATAGCACAAAAATAATAGTGGATGTAAAATCTAACAATGAGTTTTGATTTCAAAGAGAGGCAATGACACTTTTGATGATTTTCGTTGTTAGAGAGAGAAAGTCTGCTACGACAAAATAATGGTGTGTTAAAGAAAATTAGACAGTCAAATTGTAAATTCAATCAAAAGGTGAATATTATCTTCTTACTAATTACTTTAGTAACCCATCTACTCTTAAAATTATAAAGAAATACCGTTTTGTGATTGTCATTTTGTACCTTCAATATGATAGAACTAGAATAGATAAAAATACTCAATTCAAAACATTGTTCCTTTTTACTCTTTTTTTATTTATCAATTTTCAACAGTTTTTTTAAAGGACCGACTTTTTCGAGTAATTATATTTATTTCGAATACAATGAAGTTTTCCTGTAATGGATATCGGAAATATCTATGATCTCTAACAATAATTGATGAATAGATCTCTGAAGTTTTCATAGGTATATAACATTTTGCATATTTTCGTTTACATTGCCCATATTGAATTTATTGCGTGCGCCACTGTCGTTGGAGGGTATGTCACAGTCTATCACAAGATTCCTCCTTCCCCGTAACCCGCTCGCCAGCGAACCGAGCGGCTTCAAAACATTCTGTGTTGAAGGTATTGGTTTACCGAGTCCATTTATTTTTCTACGTCCACGATCAAAACATTGGAACAGCAGCGATACAGCAACATAGTACTAGTCTAATATATAAAAACGAATGTTTGTTGGTTGGTTGGTTGGTTGGTAAGTGATAAACTTCTACATCGCTCAACAGATCGTGATGAAACTTGACATGCATAAATAATTTTTCATAGAGAAGGTATTTGGGCTATCAATTTTTCGGTAAATCGCCACTAGATGACGCTGTAGAACAATATTTCAAAGCACTGTTCTATAACGCTGTGAACGCCTGAGTTCGTTGATTCTGATTCTGTCAAAACATTGGAACAACAGCGATGTAGCAACATAGTACTAGTTCTATATAAAATATTTATACAAACTGGGAAAAACCTTTTCGCAACAAGAACTTTCACATGCACATTAATTCACATATTCATTGTTTGATGATGCTGAAGGGAAAGGCAAAAATGTTTCTCCCAAAAAACTAATCTTCCAACCACAAGATACTACTTTATCAGTTTCAGTCAACCAACATCTTTTGAATAGTATCAATGAAACCTTTCGAATGACTTTTCACAGGTGAGTTTTAGAGTACAAACAAAACTGAGTTCGACAAAACTTTATTGAAACTCTACAAATTTTCGTTTTCTATATAAAATTAGTTTCACACTATTGCCTATCTAAATATATTTACAATGTGTCTTTTTGTAGTAATCAGTAAACCCAACAAGCTATATAGCTTGTTGAAATAATATTGTTGGGTTTACTGATTACTACAAAAAGACACATTGTAAATATATTTAGATAGGCAATAGTGTGAAACTAATTTTATATAGCTGAAAATTGTTCTATATATAGCTGTAACATTTAAACATACATAAGGACATATTGTAAATAATAGAAAGGCCAATTGTAAAATTAATTTAGGGTGGTACACTTGTATGGGTGGTATTACTGATTACCTACCTGTATGATGTACCTGATTAGTATAAGTAGCTTTAGTTTCGAGTAGTTATTAGTTTTATCTTCCTCTTGAAGATGATCACTTGGTGATCGAAACACGTGTCGAGGTGTAAAAATAACGATTTGGTGTTGGGGAAAAAAACTCCGGTAATATTCACTACTACACCAAAGGTTTCAAACAGTATATCACAAGTAATAACTTCAGTGAAGAATCCTGCACTGATACGTCCTTCGTGGTATTAGCCAGGAGAGTACTTGTTTTTCGATAGGTTTCAGTCCATTAATCTACAGTGTGAGGAGTTGAGACTTACCTGAAAGAATTGTTATATTTTTAGATGATTTGATTTATAGTCAGTCTTCAAGTATGCCCACTGACTATATGTGAAAAAAACATACATTCAAGGTGATGTTTGCTATAAATATGAAATTACTTGAGAATAACAAAGTCTCAGGCTGAAATGAAGAAAAATATTGTGCCTCATAACGTTATGGTTGGTGTCATCAAATTCTTCTATGAGAAAACCTAAGCTAGTGTTAATGGTGTGGAATCATTTATAGACACCTGAGGAGGAACAGTGGCCCTTTTCAGTTTTCTCTAAAATCTAAACGTTCAGCAGCAAATTGAATTGTGTAAGTGCTATAGTATAGTTTACTGTAAATGAGAGTAATGTGCTGAGTAAGCCCTGATTGATAACAAAAAAACCCGCAGCAGAAAAAACTGGTCTTCTTTGCTGAGAACATTTGGCCAGATATAACAATTTTGTTCTGGTGCTTTCGTCGGATGATCTCAAATGTAATTCATAACAAGTTTTCGTTACTTGTTTTCCTTTCTTTTCCAGGGCATCACAAGATATCACCATCAAAATCAGGTTAATCTAAAATGAAACAGAAACTTTAAGCAGTGAATTTGTACCACTTTTCATTATCCAAAATTGTGAATAACAAACTTGATAAAAATTTATTTGGCTTGGCAGTAGTATATGGTAGTATTTGTCGTTGAGTTCGGGTTGAACCGCGTCTGGAGTTTTCTTTCAACCCGAACTCAACGTTCAACCCGAACTCAACGACTGCATATATGACATAACGTAACTCATAGGCAGTGATAGTACAGTGTAATTCATTCATCCAAAATTCAGAATTGCAAGCTAATGATTAGGCGTATTGCACGATATGAAAAAACTTTATTGCCAGAGCGTACAAATGTGGAGAACAGGTTTTTTTAAATATTCCGGAAAACGTTTAATTCTCAATAATGACGATGGAATAGTATACTGAATTCTGATAATTTCCAATGACAAAGTAATGGTATGATGGAATATCAATCCAGTAATATAAATAATTTTCTTAAATCATTCACTAAATTATTCAATAGATGAGTAAACGTTTTTCTATAATATTTTACGAGAAAAATCTGAAAATCTTCGATTTTGGAAATGAACGTAATGACAAAATGATATATACAAAAAAATCAATAAATTCAGAATTTAAACATTTGATACTACCACAAAAAGTTATCCTTCAATCGAATATAATTGACAATATTTTTTTTATCACAGTAGAAATGAAAAAAAATTATAACTGATAATGCCTTCGAGAGATCGTATTTGATTTCGGCTCACTATCTCTGATTTCAGGTCACCGTTCTCAGAACACTATCCGGCACAAAGAATGTGAATCACGTGTTCTATCTTGTCATTGAAAAAACCTCCCTTGTCAATGATAGACACTAGAAAAAAATATCACCGATCATATTTAAGACAGATAGTTATTCTTTTGCAGGAAGACATGTGTAAATCGTGATCTTGGAATTGTAGAAAAACTCTTGGTGGAAAAAAATCGTGAAAGTATAGATTAGACAAGTATAAGAAGGATTTCAACCTCAATTTTTAGGGGAGACTAATTTTTGGAAAACAAGGGTTTTGGCTTTTTTTTTCCATTTTTATACAAAACAATGTGGGAGTCTTTCAAAGACAGAAAAAAAGCAAATAATTGTAAAATGTATATATATATATATATATATATATATATATATATATATATATATATATATATATATATATATTATATAATGTTATGATGATAATGTGGGTTCAGAAAAATTAATTTTTATTATTTCTTGTGATGTAAATTTTGATTGGCTAGACTCTTATGTTGAGTTTAAATCTTATACCTCAGTATATAGAGATTTTTCTCAACACCTCAGGTGGATTCAGACACAAACACAATTACTTACCCAAATTGATCTTACTTGGAGATGTTCCTGTGAAAACATTTGAAAAAGACACAACTGATTTCAGAAAATGTAGAACAATTTTAATAATGAATGTAAAAATGTTGAAGTCAAAAATAAATATAAATTAGCAATAGAGAAAATCACTCAATTCTAAAAAAATACTAAAACTACACCAAGCTATTTGATGTGAATATCCAAAGGCACTCAGTCAAATGTCAATTTATTATTTTAGGTCACTGTAATACTTTTGCAAAACTTTATTTTGATTGTCCTATTATATTCTTGGTCAATTTCATTAATATATGCATATATTGTGATGAGAAATTGAATCGGTAAATACCTTGTTTTTCTCCAACGTTGGTGTGTGTGTGATTTTTCTTCGGAGCTGGTATTTGTGGATATATCACTGGAACGGGCTTGACAGGCAAGTAAATACTGGATTTACTTTCAATTCACAGTATATAATACAATTATTTCTGAATTGTTAAGTTTTCATATAATATTTTTTAAATATCAGGAGAGGAAATTTTGTGTGTCGTTCACATTTGTCGCCTTGAGAAGAATCCCCCTTGTTTACAAAAAAATTGAAAATCTATTTCTTTCCCTAGTTACCACCTCTCATTTTTCATAATTACAAATTTTCAACTTCAATATCATAAAACTTATCTATTCTACGATTATTACATTGGTTCTCAAATGTAGATACATTTTCATTTAACAATTTTGTACAAAAATAATTAACCTCACTTTTCTCTAAATATAAATATTTTTCAAAAGCATCACTTGATGTCCGTTTCTGAGGAAATGATTCACAACAATAATTTTTGAATTTTTCATCATTCCTAAATAATAACAATTAGTTTATTATGCTTTTTTCAGTACCTATATCAGTTATCTGTTTTTTGAATATCAATGAATTTTGATGTACAAATCTTGAAATTGAAATTTCCCACTCTCTCATACTTGTTCCTGTCGAGTCTGTGAGTTTCAATACATGTACAGGGTGTCCTCGCTGTATTTCTGTATCTGAATTTTTCTGTGATGTTTTAAAAATCTCCATACACTATATATATATATATATATATATATATAAATATATATATATATATATATATATATATATATATATATATATATATATATATATATATATATATATATATATATATATAGGGTGTCCCATATAAAACTTCGCGGGCAAATATCTGAAAAATGAGAGAGAATATCCATATATATATATATATATATATATATATATATATATATATATATATATATATATATATATATATATATATAAAGGGTCCTCTTATTTGCGAAGAGATCCAGCAATAGACGTCATCCATTAGGGCGTCGCGACACCGACGCCAATTTTTTTGAATGATAATCAAGATTTTTCGATTCGTTTTTGGATTCTGCATTGAATTCTGAATTTAGCCATATAGCACACTTGTAGTTTTCTTTGAATGGTGATGAAAAAAAGCAATTTTATTGCATATTATAAAGAGGACCATGAATACGTCAAAATGAATGCAATTATGCGAGTTTAATAAAATGAATCCATCAGTTATGATTTCATTGTCTGTTCAATTTTATCTAGTTGCGTATTTCTGTACAAATTAAAATAAGTGTCTCAAATTACCAAAAAATATGTTACTTTGACCATAACTCGACTTACATGGTGATAACGAAATCAATTAGTGATAACAAAAATCAATTTAGTAAGTGTTCGAACTACCTCCCTTCACGTAGAATACACATATTGCATCTTTTTAGTATTTTCCGATTCGTGACAGCTGAAAGCATCTCTCGCGTTATGGAAGCACAAACATTTGTGATACTATTTTTCAAATCCTCTACATCTTGTGGACGTCGCAGATAAACTAAGTCTTTGATATATCCCCACAAAAATAAATCTAGTGAAGTAATATCTGGACTTCGAGCTGGTAATGGAATTGGACCCTTATTTCCAATTCATTTTTCATTAAAAGTATCATCCAAATATTGGGTAATTATTGTATTATTATGCGGAGGTGCCCCATCTTGTTGAAACCATATATTCAGTCGAGTTTGTATTGGTAAATTCTCCAAGAGATTCGACAACACATGTTGTAGAAAAACCAAGTACTTCTCCCCATTGAGAATTCCTTCAGAAAAATAAAGAAATGAAAAAAGAAAATGAAAATACAAAGTTGAGAGATTCCAAGCCACGTTAGTTCACGACGTTTCGATTGTAGATACCAACAATCGAAACATCGTGACCTAAAGTGGCTTGGAATCTCTTAACTTTGTATTTTTATTTTCTTTTTTATTCCTTTATTTTTATTTAATTTTTGTTCAATTGTTCTATTTTTACTTGTATTTCATTTTACTGTTATTTCATTTCAGGTTTTTGCTTGATATAAATTTTATTTTCAGCTATTCATTTTTTAATTTTTCTCTTTTAGATGTCTTACGGATTTCAAATTATTTTATATATTAGACAATGGAAGTCCAAACTAGTAAAATGCACCATGAAACTTTGTCAATCACCTTCAAACAAATGCTTATGTATATTTTTGGGAAAGAAAGTTTTTGGCTTTCTACTACTCCATCTTGATACAAAAAAAGGATGAGGGAATCTTCCAAAGAAAGGAACAAAGTAATCAATTTGGAAATAAGTAATTCTATACATGGATGTGTAGATCATGCAAAGAAGTAACTTTCAGACACAAACTGAAAGAAAATCCTCCTGAAACAGTTACTTTCATATAAACATTGAATTACACGAAAGAAAAAAATATTTCGAAACAAATACTTCTACATGAACACTGAATTGTACAGAAGATACTTTTCTCCACTCAGTTTGTATTTCAAACATTCGTTGTGGAATAGAAATCAGATATCATTCACATGAGTTTTACTTTAAATGAATGGTAACAAATTGCATTTACGTGTATATACATATGTGTGTATGTAAGACAGAGGTGTGGCCCTTTGAGGAGTTTCCAAAGAAGCGAATTATAACATTCATATACAAATCGGATTTTCGAAAGACATATTCAATTAATTCAGTAATAGTTGTAAGTACTCACTATATATGCTGTCATAGTGGAATAATTCCTGGCAATCATATTCCAATGTACATGAGCAAACAGAGAAAAGACAATGTCGATGAAACAGAAGTCTACTATTGTAATAAGATATAGAAAAATCTGCCAACCGAATATGATGTTTGCTTCTGTTACTACTTTTTCTGATTTTTTGAGAAAGGTGTCGACCATTATAAACAATTCTTCTTTATTGTCGTCGGTCTTCAATATATTCCTCAATTTAACACAGACGAAGCTATATCTAGCTTTCAGTATTTTGGCTACTAATGTAATATGTATAATTAATACTACACCATAAAAGTTAAAGGCGATAAGAGCGGAATTAACAAACCAATCAGTTATTCCAATCTTCTGCTGAAATACTACATATAAGTTAAGTATAGTCCATGAGAGGAAAATTGAAAAAATAACATATATCTCCATCGATAGTCTATTTTTTTTTTGACGAGTCTGGAATCCCACTGATCCTAAAAGTTGTTCAATTTCATTTAGGCATTTTAGAAACGATATCCAGTTGTCTGTGATGGTGAATTTGGTGCGGAAAAGGTAAGAGCCTATGAAAAATGATTCCAATATAAACCAAATGTCCAACAATAATGCGAAGATAATAGATCCAGTCCATCTAACGGACCAAACACTTCCAGAAATGAGCATGACCAGAAGAAATAAAATTAAGAGCGAAACTCCACTCAGGATTGATCGTCTATTTTTATATTTTTCCATTACTGCTGTCGCTGCAAAATATTTGCCCAATTGAAACATGAGTTTCATAACCTCAAAATCATGTTGCTTGAACTGGGATGAAAAAACTTCTCCTGAATGTTTCATATTTTCACATTTTCTGGGAAACATTTCTTCAAGAATAGTGGCGAGGCATAGAATTGAAATATGACTATTGTATTGATTTTACTGTGTGTCGTTAAGGATGGCAGGGCTATATGGAGTAATTACTTTCATATTTTGTGATATTGGTTTTGATGTCCCCGCATTTCTGTATTTCTCATGATGATAATGACTATGAAGCTCAATCATTTTCATCATACGGAACGATTCAATTCATGAAAGCAAGTATTTTCCATGTCTAGAATTTTATTGAGAAGCGACAATTTATTCTGACAATCAGAATAGGAAACCCCAGAACTCCACTCATTGATAGAATTTGAGCCCTAGTTGTAGTAGCTAATTATTGATAATCCAATAATCTGTTGCACTTTCATTTGCGAACGGCAGCTTTTGGCCGCAGAGCACAATAGGTTCGTTAATTTTTTTTTCAAATTCAAATCAACACTGGAGTGGGCGCCACCCAACTTTGTGAGAATACAAGCAGCAACCATTTCTGAAGCTGGGAAATTGAATTAGATGAATTGATGGGAACGTATTCTGTGGAGTTTGAACCTTAAGTAATAGCATAAACAATTATAATGTATACCTGTATATTAAAGTTATATAAAACAAATGCTTCTGTGATATGGAAGTCGAAGATATTCTGGGAAAGACTGAGAACTCAAATTTACAAGATAACATCACATCATAAATAAAAAAATTTCACCCATAATACTGTGCATCAGCTCACATTATTGCATCACATTCATGATTTTTTGATAATCACATATCTCTAGGTTTTTTATAGAAAAATTGTAAATGAAGTATTTCGGTTCAAAATAACATTATAATTCGAAATAAACTTCATTTGTGAAATTAAAAAATAACAATGAAAAATTATTTGGGGCTCCGGGGCGACTTCATTGATCCCAGTGGCGCATTTGCTTTTTCAGCTGCAGGAAAACCCGAAGAAACCTGCAGCACCACATCATCTGAAGATCTTGATTTGCCAATGTCCTCTCTCTCATAAAACAAAATGTACATGGGGATCTCGTAAACGATAAGGGATAGAGTGTCAGTTGAATTTTGGCAAAGGTGTGTATTTTAGAGACCTATTCAATGATGTGAAAAAATCGAATATAGCTCTTGTAGTTCTGGAGATATACAGGAAAACCAAAACAATCCCAAATTAGTTTTTTCCTATATCTTCTTTATTCGCAGACATATTGAAAATGTGTCCACATTTTGCTAGTGTCACTTGAAGTGGGCTATCAGAATATGTACATTAATTCTTTATATAGGGTGTCATCTGACTTGGGCCACCCCCATCTTTGAATTTTTAAATTCGGAACTATATTTTTAGTTGTAGTTTTTGTATTATAGACGTTCACTTCATACTGAGAAATTGAATTTTTTTATATTATAGGATGTTTCGGTAATATTTGAGGAGATGGATGCCGAGTTTACGACTCCAGCTGACCTCCCTGTAAATTTAGTTCAGGAGCGAGAGCTTCTCAACTCCCCAACTCCTGATCCAATGACAGAACCTTAAAAAAAGGTTTGGTAGTGCAGATAGGAAAGGACTGAGTCGTCTCCTCAAGAGCGGGGTACCTTATTAAACCGCCTTGCACGAAATTCTTGAGCGGCGTACGCTGAATCTGTCTCAGGTGGGGGAACAAACCCCCCATGAGCAGGTTAGCAAACCTTTGCGCTCAAGTGATGATTCACCAAAACCAGAGGCGAAAAAGCCCTGCACGGCTGAATCTAAGGCATCGTCAGGTGTAGCCGACTTCCTTATTAACAGAACATATACTTTGTGCCTGCCCCGCTGGGGACAAAATCAGGTCTTTAGAGTTCGGCAAAGCCGTACTGACCTGAAAGACAACTCACCATATAAACTAATCGACTTCGTTGAGAAGCTGGGTTCATTTGGCCGAGTGTCAATAGGTGTGAGCCACAATAAATTCTTGTGGGTTGCGGTGGAGGGTCGAATAGACACACTCACTTTGGACCTAACCTAATCTAAGTTGCCTTGAAACTTTGTTGAAATACTATTTGTCAAATATTCCCAAGTATTTCATGACAATGTCATAAATTATTATAACTATCAACTACTGTTCGAATATTTTTCGAAGTGCCGATTTCTTATCAAGAAAAATGTGATATGGTAGAATTCTACTTGGCTTGCCAGAACCATCCAACACAACAGCAATTCGTACCCTGATCGTGAATTACCTAATCGGCATTTTTCTGACGTGCAAAAACCCTCAAATGGGAAGGTTGTCGTGTGTATCAAAGTAGAAATCTTGCAATTTGACTATCCGACTACCTCATTAACTGGACATATACTTTGTGCCTGCCACGCTGGGGACAAAATCAGGTCTATAGAGTTGGGCAGAGCCATACTCTTACCATCTGACCTGAAATACCACTCACCATACAAACTAATCGGCTGGGTTTACTTGGCCGAGTGTGAATAGGTGTGAGCCACAATAAACCCTTGCGGGTTGCATTGGAGGGTCGAATAGACACACTCACTTTGGACATAACCAAACCTATTTCAATCCCAGCCAAATGAATTTTGTTCGAATTGAAACGGAAACATTTTGAGAAAGATCAGTTTTTCGGGAAAAAAATCCATCACTGAACAATGAATATGGAAAATTTCTACAGAGTGAAGGGAAAAATACTGCAATAGAACTCAGTATAAAATGTTCATACAAACTGAAAAAAAAACCTTTTCGAAACAACAACTTCCACATGCACAATAATTTACACATTCATTGTTTGATGATGAAGAAGTAGATATCCAAAAAGCTTTCTCCCAAAACACTAACCTACTTACTAAAAATATACTACTTTATCAGTTCCAATCAACCAACAGTCTTTTGAATACTTCCTACAAAACTTTTTGATGATCTACTGCGTAAAATCTCATTCCGAGAAGATGTCCACAACATAAACAACAGGTACAAAGAAACTGTTACTCCATCCTCTTATCGAACTGATATATTTAGGCGGTCTTTTTTGTAACAAGTTTCACTCATCAATAATTCCATTCCAGCTAATATAAAGAGTCTAAATATCGAATTATTTGAAAAAAGTCAAGAATCTCTTATTGTTCGCACAAACTCATATGTAATTCGAGATAACACATTAAGTGGATCAATAAAACTAACGCTAATGACTTATGTTAATGATGTATGGTTTTTTCTTTTTTTTCTGAGTAACTTTTTTTTTGAGTAACTTGTATGTGTAACTTGTATTCTAAGTAATTAGTATATATGAAATGTCCGGTGTACTGGTCAGAAGAAGCTATTATGTAATTAATCTTCTACCGCTTGAGGTAGATCTCCGGCGATTTCCAAAATGTATATCTACCCTGTTACTAATTGTATTGTATGTGTGGGAAATAAAGACCTATTATTATTATTATTATTATTTATTTGATTTTCAGAGTACAAACAAAATTGAGTTCGACAAAACTGTATTGAAACTTTACAAATTTTTGTTTTATATCTGAAACACACATATAAATTTGAGGTGATGTCTGCTATCAATGTGAAAATGTTTGAGGATAACAAATTCTCACGGTGAAATGAAGAAAAATATTGTGCCTCATAACGAAATTGTTGATTCTTCTTCTCTTCAAATTCTTCTCTGAGAACCTAACCTAACCTAACCTAACCTAACCTAACCTAACCTAACCTAACCTAACCTAACCTAACCTAACCTAACCTAACCTAACCTAACCTAACCTAACCTAACCTAACCTAACCTAACCAACGGTGTAGAATAATTTATAGATAGCTGAGGAGGAGCAGTGGCTTTTTTCAGTTTCCTCTGAAATCTAAAAGTTAAGCAGCAAATTGAACTGTATAAGTGCTACAGTATAATTTACTGTGAATAAGAAAACTGTGCAGAGTAAGCCCTGATTGATGACAAAAAACCCCGCAGCGGAAAAAACTGGTCCTCTTTGCTGAGAACATTTGGCCAGATATAATAGTT
The DNA here is from genome assembly GCF_025532065.1 of Leptinotarsa decemlineata. Classification (NCBI taxonomy): domain Eukaryota; kingdom Metazoa; phylum Arthropoda; class Insecta; order Coleoptera; family Chrysomelidae; genus Leptinotarsa; species Leptinotarsa decemlineata. Next base: position 7,825,233 of record NW_027412703.1, on the reverse strand, counting down.
TTGTTCTGTTCCTTTCGTTGGATGATCTCAAATGTAATTCAAAACAAGTGTTTGTTACTTGTTTTCCTTTCTTTTCCACGGCATCACAAGATATCACCATCAAAATTAGGTTGATCTAAAAAGAAAAAAAAACATTAGCACACATTTTATGTCATATATTATTATAACCCGAGCAACTGTTATCAATTAAATGGCCAACAAACTTGCTGAAAATGTGTGGAATAAGATAACTCATTGGTAGGAACAGGCAGTAGAATATATCCAAAATTCTGAATTGCAAGCTAATGGCTAATGGCTTCTCTCAGAGTATGGAAAAACTGCAATGCCATTCCGTAGAGATGTGGAGAGCATATTTTTTTCAAATATTTCAGAAAATATTCAATTCCTGATGAGGACGATGGTGTAGTATACTGAATTTAAAAAATTTTCAATGATGAAGTAATAGTATGATGAAATAATATTCTAATGATACAGTGATACAGATAAATGGGACGTGTTTTTTAATATTTTGCGAGAAAAATTTGAACATTTTTGAAATTTTGAAAATAAAAATAATGAGGAAATAGTATATACAAAAAAAATTAAAAAATTCATAGTCTAAACATTTGATATTACCACAGAAAGTCTTCCTTCATTTGAATATAATTGACAATATTTTTATTCGCTTTTGATTTTTTCATATTACGGTAGAAGTGAAAAAAGAGATGATTTATTTATTCACTCAAAATTTGGGATACAAACAGGTAAATACCCATAAAAGCATTCACTGATAATAGTGGTTACAGAGATACACGGTGTCAACAGATACAAGAAAAAATAAAAATTAATGTATTAATAAATTTTGTACATACTAACCAATTGTTTTTGTTATGTATTGAATATTATTTTCATCGTTATTTTAAAGGAATTCATCGTAATAGAGAAATCATTTACATTACTACAATATCTGTTGAAAGAATCACACATTCTAGTAATTGGGAAGTTTTTGCCCAAATTTGTGTAATTTTCTGTTTCTAGTGTTCCTATGAGGAACGTGACAAAAAATCATTGATACTATATTGGGTGAGTTATAACAGTTTGTTATAATTGTATAAATAAAAAATAAGTCGGTTATTATTCTTCGTTGTTCTAGAAGCTGTATTTTGTAGTGAGATGGAATTTCGCTAACGCCAAGTGTTACATAAGTATTCGTTATTTTGAAATGCAAGAACCTTACAAATCTTCTCTGGAGTCTTTCTAATCGTAATTTATGTGTATTATGATGTGGGCTCCATATGACCCCTCCGAAATTAAGTTTACTATAAACAAATGCATAGTAAATAGATTTGATTGCTGCCTCGTTGTTGAAGTCTTCGCATATTCTACAGAAAAATCCCAAGGTTTTGCTGCAGAAATTCATTACATAATCTAAATGGGGATTGAAAGTCATTTTTGTATTAAAATAGATTTCAAGATCTTTAATTTGGTCTACTCTGTTAATACTATTATTGCCCAGGGAGTATTGAAAATGTATCGGTATGTTGTTTTTGCAAAATAATATGCATGTACATTTATTAATACTGAGTTTCAATTTATTGAGGTAACAATATTCTAAGAAACCATTGAGGTTTTCCTGAATCTTTGAGCAATCTCTAATCGTCGTTACTTTTCTGAATATTTTTCAGTCATCAGCACATAATAGTATTTGTGAATGCTTGAAGCAATGATAATTGATAATACATTTGAGAGATCGTATTAATTTCAGCTCACTACCTCTGATTTCATGTCCCCGTCCTCAGAACAGTACCCGGCACAATGAAAGAGGATCAAGTGTACTATCTTGCCAACGAAAAAAACTCACTTATCAAAACTCAGACTAAAAATAATTATACTAATCATATTCAAGACAGATAGTTAATTCTTTAAAGAAAAACAAAAGTAAATCATGATTTTAAAATCGCAGAAAAACTCTTGGTCGGAAAAAAGAATTGTAGAAGTATATATTGGAAAAGTAATGGAAAGGATTTCAACTCCAGTTACACAAAACACAACGTTTCGATTCTGATATTGTTACGCCCTACCACATATCACATCTCTATGAATTCTGTATTGGAATTGAATCAGACGCCATTCACTGGATTGGTATACAATCTGTCGAATATTGGCAACACCGAAGAACCGGGCGCTAAACACCCAGCGTCTACCCCTCCATGCACAGCTACCTGCTGAAGGGTTTTTTCCATCCTAACATCCCAAGACAAAGACACTTGCAATAGACACTCCTTACAGTGAACATATTTCATATTTAACATTTTGTTAGTTTTCGCAATAAAGCGTTAGTAGTGAATGTGGTGCCATTTTATTCAAATACAGTCCACAAAAACTCAAAACCACTTATAACATTTTGGTCCTTCGAGCCGGATTGGATATACTATTTTTGATCTTAGTGCAGCGAACGATATTCATCTTCACAGACGAGGAGAAGAAAAAAAAAGTGAGTCCGTTCCATATTATTTCTTTCCTTGACACATTCCTTTGCTTTGACTCGCAAGCAGATTACTTCATTTCATTAGACTGCTTGTCAATTCATTATAGATTCAGCTCGCATTCTGTTGTTATTCTCAAGGTGTTTTGTCGATTTCATACAGTCCAGAATGGCCGAGTCTGAAATTCAACTCGTAGAAAAATTGCGTAAGAAACGTAGTGTTTGTAAATCAAAACTGACAATTTTCAATAAATTCATTATTCACTTAGAAAACAAATATCCAGATAAATGTATTACGGACTCGGATGTTCTCTTTGATCTCCAGGCGAGACTAGAGAGAATTAGTAGATTAATTGAGGACTACGACAAGGTTCAAAGCGAAATCGACTCATTAAATTCGGTCGATACAATAGTCGAAGAAAACGAGCGGGAATCGTTCGAGACAAATTTCTTTGCATGCGTCGGTAAAGCTAAACGATATTTGGTGTCTGTAAGTGCGGGCGGTGAGGAACAAGACGAAACGCACAGTAGGAAATCTTATGCATCGGGTCATGCACCGTTGCCAGATGGCATAAATAAACTAGAGATCAGGGAAACGCGTTTACCTGAAATTACACTTAAGATTTTCGACGGCTCTTTAGATTCGTGGCCCGAATTCAGAGACACTTTCGAATCTATTATTCATTCGCGAACAAACATATCGGATATTGAGAAATTTCATCACCTTAGACGACACCTGACCGAAGAAGTGTACGAGCATATCGGTAGCTTAGACTATAGTAGTGAAAATTATAAATACGCGTGGCAAGCGATATGTAAAAGATATAACGAATCTACCGATTTGACGCAACATCATTTAGAACGACTTTTTGAGTTAGAAAAAATTGAGATCGCTACCTCAACGGGAATCCGCAAGGTTGTGGATGCCACTAACAACAGATTGAAGGCTTTGAGTACGTTAGGGGAACACACTGAACACTGGGGCACGTTTATCATTTTCATGACACTATCGAAATTAGACGACGACACGTCCGCGAGATGGCAAGAAGTAAAACAAAAGTATGAGCGCCCAAGTTGGCAAAACTTCTCGGACTTCCTGGAAAAACGTGCAATTTTACTTTCTAATATCGAGAAAGGTAAATCCGCTAAGTCCGTATCAAACTCGACAACCAAAGATTTTCCTTCAGCACATAAAAATGTGAATACAAGACGCGACGACAAACATGGTAAAATTAAATCATTCATTTGTTCAAACGAATCGAATGAAGCTCCGATCATTAGATGCCCTAATTGCAAAAATCCACATTTCATCAGTGAATGTTCAGATTTTAAAAAATTGTCGATTAAAGACAGACTAGAACGCGCGAAACAAAGGGGACTTTGTATTAACTGCTTGAAACCTGGTCACTTGGTACGTCAATGCAGGTCTAGTTCTTGTAAAATTTGTAAGTCTAGACACCATACAATGCTCCACATAGACAAGGCTACAAATCTGAATTGCGAAGCCCAACCCTTTCGACAAACTAACGAAACTATCACAGCATTCTCAGCTTATAGCGCCTGTAATAGCCAAGTCATTCTCTCGACAGTCACGGTTCGAGTTCGCGACAGTTCGAACAAGGTGCACTTTGCCCGTGCACTACTAGATCCAGGGTCTCAAAGTAGCTTCATCACTTCTGAACTCTGTGAACATCTCAAATTGGAAACCGTTCATACTCAGCTCGTGGTAGGTGGTCTCAATGAGACGTATTCTCAAGTGAAACATCGTTGCAACTTGAACATTCAATCAAACACGAATGATTTCTCACTAAATGTTTCGTGTCTAGTAGTTCCACAAATAACGGGGGATTTGCCTAACTTCAAAATTGATTTGGGAAAACTTGATATACCCCAAAACATCCAGTTAGCCGATCCCAATTTCCACATTCCGAACAGAATTGACATCTTAATAGGAGCAGATCATTTTTGGGAAATTATTTGTGTGGGAAAAATCAATTTAGGTTTTCACGGACCTATTTTGCAGAAGAGCAGATTCGGTTGGATAGTCGCGGGTCCTATCCAAGCTAGTAGCTTTCCCATAGTACAGTGTAATTTCTCGAAAAACATACAGATAGACAAACAATTAGAGCGCTTCTGGTCGATAGAGGAATTTCCGTACACGAAGGCACTATTTCATGAAGAGATTTTAGCTGAAACGCATTTTGTTGAAAACACCAAGCGAGACGAAAAAGGGCGTTTTGTTGTTAGCATTTCACTCAAACTCGACCCCGAACTGCTCGGAGATTCTCAGGAAGTCGCGAAAAAACGATTTCTGAGGCTAGAGCGGAAATTGCAAAATTTTCAAACCTTTGGCGATCAGTATAGGAAATTTATTGATGAATATCGTGCACTTGGACATATGGTGAAGGTCACTGAACCTGATAACGCAAAAAATGTCTACTATATGCCACATCACGGAGTTATCAAAGAAGCTAGCCTTTCAACTAAGCTCAGGGTGGTTTTCGATTCATCTTGTTCAACCACAAGCGGGTATTCATTAAATGACCTGCAACTAGTCGGGCCGACTATTCAGTCGGATTTGTTCTCGATTCTACTTCTCTATAGAAAACACAATTTCGTGATTGCGGGTGACATTGAGAAAATGTATCGCATGTGCCTAGTCGACCCTACTCAGAGATCTCTGCAAAGGATTCTTTGGCGTGATAATCCCGAGAATCCAGTAGATACCTACGAATTAACGACAGTCACTTACGGCACTTCCTCTGCTGCCTTCTTAGCCATACGCTGTCTCTATCAGTTAGGGGTTGAATGTGAGGATGCCGCGGCGGCTGAGGTGATTAAGCACCATTTTTATGTTGATGATATGCTAACGGGGGGTGCTACAGTAACAGAAACTGTTGAAACTGTCAACAAAGTTATCAAGGTCCTTGAATCGGGAGGTTTTCATTTACGTAAATTCATTTCAAACAGTTCGGAAATTTTACAACGCTTGGTATCGAAAAATGACACTCAATTAGTAGATCTCGGCGTAAATGAAAACGCGAAAACCCTTGGTATGATATGGAACGCCTTAACAGATCGTTTTTTATACAAAATATCAGTAGGAACTTCCAACAGGGTTACAAAACGTACGGTTCTCTCCGAAACTTCTCAAATCTTTGATCCTTTGGGACTACTGAGCCCGTCGATTCTACTAGCCAAACTCATCATGCATGACATATGGATGGAAAAAATTGATTGGGATGAATCCTTGCCATCAAACTTACACACTCGTTGGTTGCGGTTTCGGGATGAACTGAAGGATTTCAATGAACTTTCTATACCTAGAAGAGTTATTTGTCCCGAATTCGTATCGCTAGAAATCCACGGATTCTCGGACTCGTCTGCGCATGCGTATGGAGCGTGCGTCTACATAAAATCATGCAACTCTCGCGGTGAGGCTTTCGTGAATTTAGCTTGCGCGAAATCTAAAGTAGCGCCTCTGAAGATTCAAACTATACCACGTCTAGAGCTCATCGCTTCCTTGCTAATGTGTCGAATGGTTGATAAGGTTAAAAACTCGCTAAAGTTGAAGGTAGATCTTATCACGTACTGGACAGATTCAACTGTAGTGTTAGGTTGGATAGCAACGCCGGTCAACTTATTGCAAGTTTTCGTAGCCAATCGTGTTGCCGCCATCCAAGAGCTGAGTGACTCAGCGAATTGGCGTCACGTGCCCACTGAGGACAACCCTGCTGACCACGTGTCGCGAGGCATCGTACCCGGTATGCTCGGTTCATTGAAAATTTATTGGTGTGGACCGAGTTGGCTGCAAAAGAGCGAAGGAGCTTGGCCCTTCATGCCAACAAAAACTTCGACACTACCCGAACTCAAGAAAGTTGTGTTTGCTCACAAGGCTACCATTGAGACTCTCGATATATTCGAAAGATATTCAAACTTAGCAAAAATTCGTAGAATAGTGGCCTATTGCTTGAGATTTCGAAAAAACTCTTCGTGTCATAAAGATGATCGAAATTTAGGGCCGCTCACATGTGATGATATCGATAGCGCAAATTCACGTTTAGTTCGTTTAACGCAAAATACGTCCTTTCGTAATGAAATTCGCTCCATTCGCGAAGGGAAAGGTTTAGATCGATCCAGTAAAATACTGAAACTAAACCCTTTTCTTGACGAGCAAGAAATTTTGAGGGTTGGAGGAAGGCTGGCCAATTCGAACTTTCCTTTCAGTCAGAGACACCCGATTTTATTGAATAATAAATGTCAGTTCACTGTGTTGCTGTTCTCATTGGAGCATACACGATTGATGCATGCTGGACCTCAGTTATTATTAGCACATATTCGACAAACATACTGGCCAATTGCTGGTCGCAGCCTAGCTCGACGGATAGTGCATGAATGTGTAACGTGCTTCAGAACGAAACCCACCATAACCAACCCTCTCATGGGAAATCTTCCGGCCACTAGGGTGAATCCTTCTCCTCCGTTTTTCATCTCATCGGTAGATTACGCTGGACCTTTCAAGGTCAAGGATCGACAAGGTCGTGGTTGTAAGATAAGCAAGGCCTACGCTAGCGTTTTCGTCTGCTTCACCACTCGCGCAGTTCATATAGAGTTAGTGCCTGACCTAACTAAAGATTCATTTATCGCAGCCTTTAGGCGTTTCATAGCAAGGCGAGGAAAACCGTCTCGAATGTATTCTGATAACGGAACCAACTTTGTTGGAGCTTTCAATGAGCTTCATGATCTCGGCGTTTTCCTCAAAACAAATTCGAAAAACATAGCCGAAACAGTAGAGAATGAAGGCATTTCATGGTCCTTTATTCCAGCGGCTTCTCCGCACTTTGGTGGTCTCTGGGAGGCTAGCGTGAAATCGATGAAACACCATTTGATACGCGTAGCGGTTAATGCATTACTCACCTTCGAGCAGTTCTACACACTGCTAGTGCAAATCGAAGCAATCCTCAACTCGAGACCCATGCACCCACTATCTTCTGACCCATCAGACCTCAATCCCCTCACGCCCTCTCACTTTATCATCGGCCGTCCCATGATCTCCATCGCAGACACTAATCTGCTAGCAGTTCCTGACAACCGGTTGAAACACTACGAGCGAATTCAGCAGATCCAACAGCATTTCTGGAAACGCTGGTCCTCAGAGTATGTATGCGAGCTCCAAGTGCGTACCAAGTGGAGAACCAACCAAGAGGCACTAAGGAAGGACGACCTAGTCATAATCAAGGATGACGACCTCCCCCCATTCAAATGGGCCCTAGGACGAATCGTATCAGTACATCCTGGAAAAGATGGTATTTCTAGAGTGGCCACGATCCAGACCAAGGCAGGCCTCTTGCGACGAGCCTTCTCCAAAATCTGTGTTCTACCCAAAGCAGATAGTTTTTCATTGAAAGAAGGTGGTTCTTTCAAGGCGGGGGCTATGTCGAATATTGGCAACACCGAAGAACCGGGCGCTAAACACCCAGCGTCTACCCCTCCATGCACAGCTACCTGCTGAAGGGTTTTTTCCATCCTAACATCCCAAGACAAAGACACTTGCAATAGACACTCCTTACAGTGAACATATTTCATATTTAACATTTTGTTAGTTTTCGCAATGAAGCGTTAGTAGTGAATGTGGTGCCATTTTATTCAAATACAGTCCACAAAAACTCAAAACCACATATAACACAATCTATTCTTATAAATGCGAAAATCAACACTAATTCATCTCTGTTTATGGGTACTGGTAAATCCTAGGTAGCTAGAATTTGGTACATTGGTACCTACTTCTCAGGTTTTAGTTGCGCACTCAGGAAGGATTTTTGAATATTTCAACTGTGGTGCCCCCGTGGGGGTAAATGGAGCGCGTTTACATTTTCATTTTCATTGTACTACTATATTTTCGGAGGCTGAAATTTTGTATGTGGGTGCGTTTTATATTATAGATGTGTAATAAGAAAGGATTTTCAAATTTTCTAACTGGGGCGCCCCCCCTGGAGAGATAAAGGGTCGTATTTACATATGAAAATTACCTTATCATCAATGTTCCTCCGTACCGCTATATTTTCGGAGGCTGAATTTCGTATGTATGTCCGTTTTTTGTTGAAGATGTGCAATGAGAAAGGATTTTCAAATATGTCAACTGAGGCGCCAGCCGCGGGCAAAAAGGTGCGTTCATAAAATGAAGTTACTTTTTCATTATTGTTTCTCCATATCAGTATACTCACGAAGGCTGAAATTCTATATGCAGGTTCGTTTTATATTGTAGATGCTCAATAAAATTTTTTTTTTGAATATTCAAACTGGGGCGACAGCCGTTTGGGAAAAACTCGCGTCCATTAAACTGAATTATATTTTTATCAGTGAATATTACTGGAGTACCAACCATGCAGGTATACCAACCTAAATTAATTTTACAATTTTGCCTTATCTATTATTTTACAATACCTATATGTTGATACAATTTTCAGATATATAAAAATTAATTTCACAATATTGCCTATCTAAATTTATTTTTGCAATGTGTCCTTATGTAGTAATCAGTAAACCCATGTAAAACCATCTGTGGTTGTTTCTAAAGTATTTTTTGTTACGTTAATTTCAATGTTAATATTGAAGTAGTTGTTTTGAGAGGGCTTTGTCTTTCAGTACTTGTTTGGAAGTTACTTCTTCTTATGATCTAAACATCGTTGTAAAAAAATCATTTGTGTGTTAGGAATCACACGTCAAAAGGTAAGACCTCGTTAATCCTTAGCCCGCACAAATTTCGACTTTTGAGGGTTGTCGTTCGTAGGGGGTGTGGCAGCTGGTTAACGGAAAAACAGATTTCAAACAGATTTTGAACAGATTAACCAGCATTCTTTCTGTCTTTGGGAGTCAAAACCTTTCTTTGCCATATCTATAATCATACTTCAATATCATCCATCCTTCGATTATTTCACTTATCTTTTATCTTTTTGTATATTCATGTTATCTCCACATTAGGCAGTCAAATAAATGAAGTATTCATTTATCTCTTATAGCCATGTGATTAGAATCTTCGGTATTGTAATGAAACAAAGCTCCAATAGTGCTCACAATATTAGGATCGCGAACTGTCACCAGCATCAGTCCCTCTATAAGTGCAAGAATCAAAGAGAAATGTTACAAAATTCGGAGCAAGCGATACATTTTCATTACCGAACATTTTCAATTTTCCCCTGTTGGCCAATTGTGAGTCATCATTGGGAAAACACGAGTCTACTTGATAGATCCTCACCTTCCCTCCCGAAAGTTCTACAAGCAACGGCCATCCAAAAATTATATCGAATACAACGATCGGCTTGTTTAAACATCACTTCATGAGAATAACACCCCTCTGGACCTGTACGTTGAGAAGGTTGTGTTAATGACTATGTTACGATTGCACACGGCTGGTGTAAACCTCGAAGTAGGAATGGGTCAATTGAGGCTGAGCCTATGGCGAGAAGCGCACACTATGCGCACTCTGCTGCAGGCAACCAGTGATGCAATTGTACCCAGGTTTGTGTTTAATAAATCCTACAAAATACAAATAAAACAACACAAATTCAGATGCTACAAATGCAATACGCATATATACAGACGACTCAAAAACCAAAGGAGGCTCAGGATGTGGAGTGTACTCCAGATCACTTTGCCTGAGGATTGAGTAGAGAATGGGAAAAAATACCAGCGTGGTTCGAACAGAACTATCTCAATCGCTACAAAAGAAAACATATGGAAAGGAATTTCTGGCAAAAAAATAACAATCTGCACTGATAGCAGACAAGCCCTATTAGCCTAGAACAGACAACGTGTTACCTCAGGGCTAGTACTAGAGTGCCATCAAGTTTTAGCGAAAGCCTCGGTAGATAATAACATTATCCTGAGGTGGATTGAAGGTCACGACAGGAGTAACTCTTCAGCCAAGGAAGCACCTACGGCCTGATGATTTCGACAATTGCGGAACTATCCAAACCTTACACCCATGCTCAATCCCTAAAGAGAAGGGATCAAATCAAAGGATGCACTCTTGCCAGGATCACCCTGGGCGTCCCTGGGAAGCTGGCGCCGAAAAATTATCTAGCGATGACCAGGAAAAATCTATGCTTAACAGTAGGATTTCTGACTGGCAACTGTCAACTAAGAAAACACATCCATAATATGGGGCTAGTGGACACACATATATGAATGACAAATAATAATGATAGGAAGAAATACGGACTTTAGATAACAAAGTTGACCCTTACGTATACACGTGTTAGGAATCACACGTTAAAAGGTAAGACCTCGTTAATCCTTAGCTCGCACAAGTTTCGACTTCTGAGGGTTGTCGTTCGTAGGGGTGCGACAGCTGGTTAACGGAAAAACAAATTTCAAACAGACAGATTTTAAACAACAATTTATGATATAGATAGGTATCCAACACCATCTACATCCATAATCTAATTGTTTTAACGAGTCTGAAATCCCACTGATTCTGAAAATTGTTCAATTGCGTTCAGGCATTCGTGAAACTGTATCCAGTTGTCTGTGGTGGTAAATTTGGTGCAAAATACGTGACAGCCTATGATAAATGACGTCAAATGTCCACCAATAAATTGACGATGATGGTTCCATAAAATCCAACGAACGAAACATATGCAGTGATGAACAGAATAGAAAAACGTTACAAGGGAAACTTCACTTGGGATGGATTGACTTCTTTCATTCTTTTTCACTATCGCAGTCGCTGCAAAATATTTTCCCAATTCGAACATGAGTTTCAGAACCTCAAAATCATATTGCTTATACTGTGATATAAAAACTCTTCCTGAATGTTTCAAATTATCACATTTTCTGGAAAACATATTTATTCAGGAATAATGGCGAGGCATTTAATTGATATATATCTTTGGTATTCATTTCACTTCGTTTCATTAAGGATGGCATGGCTATATGGCGTAATTACCTCCAAATTTTGTGATATCGGTTTTGATACCTCCATATTTCGGTATTGAATTTCTCATAATGATAATGACTATGAAGCTCAATCATTTTCATCTTACGTGGACGAGGCGATTCAATTTTGTACACAATCATTTTTTTAAGTCGCGGCTTGTTTTAGGAATCGACAATTTATTCTGACAATCAGAATGAGAAACTTCCGAACTTCACTAAATGATAAAAACTACAACAAAAATACAGGTCCGTATTTAAACATTCAAAGATGGGGTGGCCCAAGTCAGATGACACCCTATATAAAAAATTCATGAACATATTCTGATAGCTCACATCAAGTGCCAATAGTAAAATGTGGACAAATTTTCAATATGTTTGGGAATGAAGAAGATATAGGCAAAAAATTAATTTGGGATTTTTTGGTTTTTTCTGTATATCTCCAGAACCAAAAGAACTATATTCGATTTTTTCACATAATTGAATAGGTCTCTGGAATACGCAACTTTGCCATTATATAACCGACACTCTATCTCTTATCGTTTACGAGATCCCCATGTACAGAAACGAACTTGAATAGCCCTCCCTGTATAATGAAATAAAAATTTCTATTCTGAATTTTTTATAAAGGAGCAAAATTCAAAAAATATTGCATTGTCTTTTCACACAAAACATGAAAACTATTTTGAAATATGTTTGAAAACATTTCCGTTAACTGCCATGCATTTACCAACTCTATTTATCAAATTATCAAAATAACATTAAATGTTTTCGAATCATATGTCATAAACACACAAGCGATTTACTGTGACGAAAAAAAAACGGTTTTACAAAAAATCAATTACAGAGTACCTCAAGGGTCGGTCTTAGAACCTACTTCATTCATAATGTATGTAAATGATATATTGAACAATTCACAGTCTTCCTCATGCATTATGTTCACTAACGATGTGAAAACCGAAACCTTGGTCATATTATTATCAATTTATTAAGTAAGTCTATATCTATACCCTTTAATTGAAGATGAATTTCCACAAAATAAATAAGTCATCAATATCAAAAATTATGGATATGCAACAATCATTCGTGCTGCCCACAACTTCTCAAATGGAGCTATTGATAGAAAAAAGCTAGTCGCAAGAATCAATAAAAAGAAAGGATGGTAATGGAAGATGAACGAGTTGTAAATCTTATGGGAGAAGTAACATGAATAATAGGTGAAAAATAAGAAACAGGATTTCATAGAGGAAATACAAGACGACGGAAAATTGAAAGTGGGATTGACGAAATAAGCTGTGAGGATTGGGATAAAGAAATGTTGGACAAACTTAGCGAACTATAACAGCTCGCTACAAGGAACATGTTTTGCATATTCGGTTTCATACACTAGACAAGTCCGGTGTTGCTCAACGTGCCATAGAGACTGGCCAGAGAATACATGAGGAATGCTTGAAATTGTTGAGGTTGGTATATGACAACAAGTCTTTAGATGCGCCATAGTTTAGGAATTCAAAAAAATGTTGTGTAATGGAATCTATGAACTGTGATAAAGATCCCGTTGTTTGCACTCTTACGTGATTATAGGTAAAAAACAGCAGGTAAAGATTCAGTTTCAGTAAGGTAGTAAATAACAATAAAAACAATAACAAAATAATAGAATTTGAATTGAAGGGGTTATATTTTTAGGAGTGAATAATTTTTGGGGAAGAAAGTTTTTGGCTTTCTACTACTCCATCTTGATACAAAAAAAGGATGACGGAATCTTCCAAAGAAAGGAAGGAAGTAATCAATTTCAAAATGAGTAACTCTATACATGGATGTGTAGATCATGCAAAGAAGAAACTTTCAGACACAAACTGAAAGAACGTCCTGATAAAACAGCTACTTTTATATAAACATTGAATTACACGAAAGAAAAAAATTATACAGAAGTTACTTTTCTCTACTCAATTTGTATTTCAAACATTTGTTGTGGAATAAAAATCAGATATCATTCACATGAGTTCTACTTTAAATGAATGGTAACAAATTGCACTTACATGGAACACTGTCATCGTCACTGGTATACATCGATGTTTCACCTTAAGACACCTGCCCTAAGGCTCTTCAGTACCAAATTGGATAACATAATAGAAAATACACGAAATAAGCTGTGAGGATTGGGATGAAGAAATGTTGGACAAACTTAGCGAACTATAACAGCTCGCTACAAGGAACATGTTCTGCATGTTCTGCATGTTTCATACATTAGACTAGTTCGGTGTTATATAATGTTATCCAATTTGGTACTGAAGAGCCTTAGGGCAGGTGTATCAAGGCGAAACATCGATGTATACCAGTTGTAAGTGCAATTTGTTACCATTCATTTAAAGTAGAACTCATGTGAATGATATCTGATTTTTATTCCACACAAACGTTTGAAATACAAACTGAGTAGAGGAAAGTAACTTCTGTATAATTCAGTGTTCATGTAGAAGTTTTTGTTTCGAAAGATTTTTTTTCTTTCGTGTAATTCAATGTTTATATGAAAGTAGCTGTTTCAGGAGGATTTTCTTTCAGTTTGTGTCTGAAAGTTACTTCTTTGCATGATCTACACATCCATGTATAGAGTTACTTATTTTCAAATTGATTACTTCCTTCCTTTCTTTGGAAGATTCCCTCATCCTTTTTTTGTATCAAGATGGAGTAGTAGAAAGCCAAAAACTTTCTTTCCCAAAATAATAGGAATTGATTTAATGACCCACGTCTAGATTGATTCAGATGCATATAAAACGTTCACACAGCTGAAAGAAGTATTTTCTGTCGGCTCATGATATTGCTAACTTGGTTAGCGAAACGCGAGTTGAGAGACATTATTTTTGTTCTGGTGGGGAAAAGATGTTTTCAATAGATTGTATATAAAAAAGCGCTACTACCGAATATGAAGAAATGTAGTTTGATAAGGAGTGCATGTCTGGCATTTGAATCCATCTGATTATATTAAAAAAAATTGAAGAAATTTCACAAGTGAAACACGGAGGGAAGAAGAGAGATTCAGAATAGTTGTTTCAGGAAAATAATTGAGATATTTAAGAAAAATTACGCTTTGGAGAAGCGAAGTGTAATATATCAACTGTCTAGTACTCAATTTTAAAATAGAATTGATGATAACTAATGTAATTAATCAAATTTATTGGGGTTAGTGTTAGTGTTTACAAGGTATGTTTATGGTGAGGCCCTGCTTTAGGCTTATGCCTCTTCAGGGTTACAGTTATCTATCTCATAATCTATGTTAGTATTTGTATTAGTTTTTCCTTAGTTTGTTCGGGTGTCCTGTTCCATGGCGGTGGTCGTTGTTTGGGGGGTTCGTGAAGAGCCTTGGGTGGTGTGGTCGATAGTTCATGATGTCTTCAGGGTATTCCAGGGCGTAGATTTTCCGCCATCTGATAGCCAATATATATTCCTCTAGGATGTCCTGGATCTGCACCGCAGGGTCTTCCAGCATTCTCAGGAGCCTGGCTGGGGGGAACGGGAGCTTCTTCCGTGGTATCCTTTAGGCGCTTTCGCGGGGCCTCCATGGGGAATTCAGGGTGGCGATGGCCACGGTGTTGTGGCTTCTCATGGTTCTCGATGCGTATCTGCCTTAGGTTTCCTGAAATCTCAGATTGATAGGTGTAATATCCATTTAGTTATATAGGTCTTGGGAGGGATATCTACATGGAAGGTTGTGGATATTCCTTAGGATCCTTCTCTCGGTTCTTAGTATATGTAGGATTTGATTCTGGGAGAGGGTGCAGTAGAGCGCGGCTTTATGGTCCACGATAGGTCTTATAAAGGTTTTGTAGGTGTATGAGAGAGTCCTACTGTTACATCTGCCGAGTTTGCCTCTCAGCGCTTTTAAGAGATTCGCCCTTTTCCTGACTCTATCCAGGGTTTCCCTAAGGTCGGTCTCCCAGTTGAGGGTACTCGTGAAAGTGACGTGCATGTAGGACACCGAGTCTTGGAGGTGGAGGTTCTCTTTTAATAGCGTGAGGTTCAAGTCGTTAGTATTGAATCGTGGTCGTGGTATTGGGGTGTCTAAATAGGATTGTTTGGGTTTTGAGGGGGTTTATTTTGATTCACCATTTGTTGCATCATTGCTCAAAGTGGTCAATCATTGTTTGGGAATGAGTTTGCAGGATACGTGTGCTGGTGACGGAGGAGTAAAGGATTGTATCATCTGCGTATTGTAGGATTTTTGAGTGGAGGGAGAATCTTGCACATATATTAGGAATAGGGAGGGTGCGAGGACTGAGCCCTGAGGTATTCCGGCTTTGGGTATGAACGGGACGGAGAGGGTTTCGCCTACTTTGACCCGGATTTGTCTGTTGGTAAGATAGGACGCGATTAATCTGATGAAGTGAGGAAGAAGTTGGATTTGAATAAGTTTCCAGATCAGGCCAGCGTGCCCGACCTTGTCGAATGATTTTTCGATGTCTAAGAGGATGGCGACAGTACCGAAGGAAGAATTAATGTTTTGGGTGATATGTGTGTTCAGTTCGACTAGCGCATTTTGTATGGAGTGTTTGGGTTTGAAGCCATGTTGGTATGGAGGGATTATATTATTTTCGTGAATGAAGTTATTTAATTTATTAGTGATTAGACGTTCTAGAAGTTTTCCGAGGACATTGAGGCGACTGATGGGTCCGTAGGAGTCAGGTTTGGGAAACAGGATAGTGTTTGCCTTTTTCCAGGCCGATGCGTCTCTGGTTCGTACATAACTCCTATATAGCTTCCATTTTTTTCTGATAAGGGCTATTAAGTAAGGACGGAGAGGAAGTTGATCTATTCTTCTAGTTGAAGTTGGGGTGGATACGTCGTCGGAGTCGTTGAAAATTGTTTGGATTTTGTTAATTTGTGAGTCTATTTGTCTAGGAGGAATGAGAGGGGGATTATCTAGAAGTGATAGCTTTTGAGTAATAAGAGATTAGAAACGTTTTACGTCTGTGAATTTGTGGTTATTGAATGAGATGGTTTCGGGTGTTGATGGGGATTGGAGGTTGAGTGTGATTTTGACAAGAAGTTGGAGGTGATCTGATGTCATTGTGTCTCCAATATAGCCTTGATCTTCGACCGATTCCACAAGGCTCTCTGAGCATAGGATGTGGTCAATGATAAGAAGTGGTGACCCAGAAAAGTCGGGTGCTGACAGGGTACTCTATAGATGTTGTGGTCTAGAACAAAGATAGAGAGTGGGCGACCATTAGCGTTAGAATTTGTGTCTCCAAATTGGGTGTGACGGGAGTTGAAGTCTCCTAGGAGGAATGCTTTAGGCAGAGAGTCTGCATATTCGATGATGTCTCTGGGAAGAATTTGAAGGTATGTAGTATGCTGTGACTGTGACTTTGTAGGAGTTTGTAAGGATGTCGATTGCCAGGCAATCTAGGTTGAGGAGGTTGGGAGGTAGGTTGTGTATTTTGTGAGATAGTCCATGCTTGATGAGGATCGCGATGCCGCGGGAATGTTGGTCGTTTGGGCGGTGGATTGTATTGTAACCGGAGAAGTTAGGAGGATTTTGGTGAGTGTATCGGTGATGCATATGATGCGGATATTTTGGAGTAGAGCTTTGGTGTGGTGTCTTTTCCTGGAAAGTCCTTGGGCGTTTACTGTTCCGAGGTAAAGGTGCCTGCTTGTCAATTATCCATTCAACTCCGTTATTGAATCGATAAAGGTGTATTCTACCTTATTGCCACTAGCCGTGGCGAAGAGGGAGTGGCCTAAGATAATTTTGCATAGGTTGGTAGTGAGGTTGAGGATTTCTGTTCTCATAGTAGGCATGAGATTGTGGAGGAGAGTGGTCTGGATTTTTATAATTGCTACAACTTGCCGAGTGACGGGTGACGGGGTGGCCTCGACAGGTTTTTGAACTGTAATGGGAACGATTTCGTTTGTGTTTTGGGGAGATTCTTGCCGTTTAGGGCACTTAAGTAAGTGTGGTGATCTCCGCTGCAGTTGGAGCATTTTGGGGAGGATGTTTTCTTACATTAAGTGGGGAGATGGGCCTCTCCACAGTGAGGACATTTCACTTGGAGGGTAGGACATTCTGTTGCCAAATGTCCTGTTGAACTGAAAATGTTACAGTACTTGGGGATGGGGGGAGTGGATTTGTGTTGGACGCTTCGCATTCGTGAATGCGTTCGAAAATGGTTACCCCTTGGGTGAGGCAATGGGTGTATTGCGTCTTATCGGTGATGATAAGGCGAATCAGAGAGGTGGGACGGGTCGTAGCTCTGGAGGTAATTGTCCAAATTCTGATGAAATCAATTTCAGCTATGTTAAGGAAAGATTATATCTCTTCCATCGTGATTTCAAGGTGGACTCCCTTGAAAACCAGTGAGAGATGGGGGATTTTTGGAGCGGTTTGTTGGATAACTTGGTTGGGTTGGGGGCGCAGGTCGATGACCTTGATAGGGGTGTATCCTCTTCTCTCTCTGAGAAGCTTTTGCAATGTTTCTGGAGTTTTGGAAGAGTCTGAGGTTTTCAGTAGGACAGTCTTATTGAAGTTCACCTTCAATTCGCTAATGTGCTCCCTGAGGATCTCATTAGTGTTTAGAAGATTATATAGGGCCTTTTGGTTTGCGTAATTATTGGAGATTCCCTGATGTAAAATATTTTCTGAGTCTCGCTTTCATGTCTGCTGGTAGAGGGTAGCTCATTTGAAGGAAATTTTTCACGTTTAGGAGAGGAGGCAGATAATGTGGGAGATGAGTTAGATGAAATAGGTTTTTTTACGTTGAGACGGTGGTTTTGTAATAGGTAATTAGCCTTTCGGGTTAGGCTGTGTCAACCCTATCGAACGAGTATGATTCGGAGAATCAGGGACTCGTCACGCCTGCAGGTAATACGAGGTAATCCTCTGGACTTAGGTAGTAGCACTTCACTTAACTTTCACAATACACGTCTTCACTGCACGAAAGCTAACACCAGAATGCGAAATAGAATTCAGTGTGGCAGGGCTTAAATATCATCATCCGAATAAAATATAGGCAAGTGAGTTCATTCAGCAATACATAATGCGCATTCAGTGGTGAATTCATTTATTTGAAATGTATTTTCATCGATCGACAACGAGTGACAATTGACTGAAACTGAATAATCACAATCTAGTCAGAGCCCATTATGAACATATGTTTTTCTTCAGGTATCATAACAAGAAGTTGTTCATATAACAATTAAGAACTAACACAATTAACAAGTACTAAGACCCCATTCATTGACACTTATTTAATGACCACTGTGGAAGGATCTAACTTAGTAAAGGCACAGTTTCAGTAATCTCTAGATGATGTTACCTTGGATAGGGAAACGCCGGTCGAAAGACAGTGCTTTAATTCTGGTGTGGAGAGAGTTTTCATTAAATTAATTTCCCTCCAGACATTCTCATCAAGCTATTGGATTCAGAATCGTATTATAAAACAGAGGTGTGCGGATAAAGTTAACAGTGTGGCTCTTTAAGGAAGTTTCAAAAAAAGCGAATCATAACATACATATATAAATCGAATATTCTCAAGATACTTTCAATTGAATCAGTTATAAGTACTCACTATATATGTTGTCATAATAAAACAATTCCTGGCAATGGTATTCCCATCTACATGAGCGAACAGAGTAACGACCATGTCAATGAAACAGAAGTCTACTGTTGTAATAAGATATAGAAAAATCTGCCAACCGAATATGATGTTTGTTTCTGTTACTACTTTCTCTGCTAATTTGAGAAAGGTGTCGACCATTATGAACAATTCTTCATTATTGTCATCGGTATTCAATATATCCCTCAATTTAACACAGACGAAGCTATATCTAGCTTCCAGTATTTTGGCTACTAATGTGATATGTATAATTAATACTACACCATAAAAGCTAAAGGTGATAAGAGCGGAATTAACAAACCAATCAGATATTCCAATCTCATGCTGAAATACTACATACAAGTTAAATATGGTCCATGAGAGGAATATTGAAAAAATAATAGATATTTCCATCCATAATCTATTTTTTTTTGACGAGTCTGGAATCCCACTGATCCTAAAAGTTGTTCAATTTCATTCAGGCATTCGAGAAACGATATCCAGTTGTCTGTGATGGTAAATTTGGTGCGGAAAAGGTAAGAGCCTATGAAAAATGATTCCAATATAAACCAAATGTCCAACAATACTTTGAAGATAATAGGTCTAGCGAATCCAACGGACCAGAAACTTCCAGTAATGAACAGAAGAAAAAAAATTACAAGTGAAACTTGACTCAGGATGGATTGACTTATATTATATTCTTCCATTCCCGCAGTTGCTGCAAAATATTTGCCCAATTCAAACATGAGTTTCATAACCTTAAAATCATATTGCTCGAACTGGTATAAACGAACTCTTCCTGAACGTTTCAAATGATCACATTTCATGTTAAACATTTTTCTTCAAAAATGTTGGCGAGGCATATAATTGGAATATGACTTTTGTATTGATTTCACTTTGTGTTATGGCAGAATTCCGTGGCTCTATGAAGTAATAACTTACATATTTTATGATATTGCTTTTGATACCTATATATTTCCCTATTTAATTCCTCATAATGATAATGACGATGAAGCTCAATCATACGGAGCGATTCAATTTATGAACACAAGAATTTTTCATGTCAAGGATTTTTTGAGAAGCGACAATTTATTCTGACAATCAGAATAGAAAACCTCTGAACTTCACTAATTGATAAAATTGGAGCCCTAGGTTGTTGCAACAAATCAGTGATAATCCAGTAATCTGTTGTACGTTTATTTCCGATCGCAACTTCTGGCCGGAGAGCACTATGGGTTCATTTCATTAGTTCGACCTTCCATTGTCTAATCTAATATATAAAAATGGATGTTTGTTGGTTAGTTGGTTGGTTGGTTGGTAAGTGATGAACTTCTACATCGCTCAACCGATCGTGATGAAACTTGACATGCTTGAGTAATTTTTCATAAAGAAGGTTTTTAGGCTATCCATTTTTCTGTAACTCGCCACTAGATGGCGTTGTAAAACAATTTTTTGAAAGCACTGTTCTATAACGCTGCGCACGCCTGAGTTTGTTGATTCTGATTCTATCAAAACATTGGAACAGCAGCGATACAGCAACATTGTATTTGTATGATATAAATTGATTTGAAATCCCTGAAAGAATCTGTGAAAAATTAAAAAGACTAGCTGAAAAATAACAATTTTATTAAGCAAAAAACTGAACTTACAGTGAGCTGAAAATTAAAAACGATTATTAACAAGAAATGAAAATTAAACATTATTAGATTCCAAACCAAGTTACTTCACGACGTTTCGATTGTTAGTATCCACAACCGTCTTCGGGTGATAACTGGACTTATTCCTTCGAGATCTGACTATGTATAGGTCATTCGAGTGTTTTCACCTGTCCCCTCTACCCTCTCTCCGCTTCATTGGTTTTAGTGGGAGCTGACCGTTTGGCGGGAGTTTTTCGTGTTCCACTTGATTAGAGGTTTCCATATGTTACGTATCTCTACGCTAGCTTGGATAAATACGTTGTTGGAAAACATATATGCGGCTTCTTTGAATTTTCTCCTAAACCAGTGTTCCTCCTTGTTATTGATTTCAGCTTGAGCCCACTTGATATTATATTGATGAGTCCAAACATGCTCTGCTATTCCAGATTTGCTGGTTTCTCCTCGCTGTGTGTTTCATGTGCTTGGCAATGCGAACTTTCAAAGGCCTCTTAGTTTCACCGATGTATGAGTATCCGCAATTCTCAGAA
Source organism: Leptinotarsa decemlineata (assembly GCF_025532065.1). Lineage (NCBI taxonomy): Eukaryota > Metazoa > Arthropoda > Insecta > Coleoptera > Chrysomelidae > Leptinotarsa > Leptinotarsa decemlineata. Next base: position 7,804,061 of record NW_027412703.1, on the reverse strand, counting down.
TCGCAGTCCTCGTTTGGTGGCCTGGTTCTCATGAGGCTGCTACGGATAGTGTTTCTAGATCTGAAGCAGGTTATGATGTTATACTTGGACTCAATCTTTCTTATCCTTTTCGACAATCCTCTGATGTAGGGAAGTACAAGTACTGATTGTTACGGAAGATGAAGGCCTGCCAATGAGATCGCCACGTTCACCAGTTATTGCCGGTTATATATATACAGGGTGTCCCTGGACTTCCTCTTTTCCTCTCGGTAATGTATAGATGGGGTCAAAATATCACCAGTACTTCATATAACTTTTTTTCCTAAAAGTCTTCGTAACCAAGTTACGGGCCCTCGAAGTTACAAAATGAAAAATGTTTTTCTTTGATAACTTTTCAAGTGAATATTCAAAATCATCCAAATATTGGTAATTGACTAAACAAATGAATTCCGTCGATGAGCTTTCATGCAGGAGTCAGTTGTTTTGCTACAAAGTCAGGAACGGACTACTCCTGATGGTCCACACCCCAAAACTTTGAAATGACAAATATTTTTCAATATTTTTCAACAAAATAAGGTTACTTGGACAATTTTATGAATAAAAGTACTCGTGTGGAAAGTCGATCGGAGCAACGAGTCTTGATAAAAATGTAGTTTCACTCGACGAAATCAAACCCGCTCGTCCACCATTATTTGAAATGAATAATTATCAAAGCAGAAATAATATTGATAACGTTAATTCAACAACATTTATCCTGAGATGTCTACCATTATTCGAAAATATTAGTTTTTAAGGAAAATGGAAATGATAGGTAAAATGTTCATAACGAATTTTTATAATGCAAACACGTTTAACTAACGAAACTCAAGAGCCTCAAGAGCAAACAGAAATGAAAAATCCGCTACAGAAACTGCTCGACATGACCACCTTCTCTCTCTATACATTTTCTTAGTCTGCCAAGACACTAGTAAATAAGTTTTTGGTCACTGACACCAGACAGCATATTTTTCCATTTTATTATGTCATATCCGACCTTGTCGTTTATTATCACTTTCTGTTATGTACAGGGTGACCCTCGATTTATGACTTCAGACTGAGAGCTTGCATCGAAAACGCTGCCCTTTAACATATAACAAAACAGTTTACCAGATATTGTTATTTTATGAGTTTACTGAAAAGTTCGCGATGGCATATGCCTATCTTTCAATGGATGCTTATGATATCCATTTCAATGTTTGAAATAATGGTAACATATAAATTGGTAAGTAATTGGAGAACTATTTAGACGGAGATGATATAATTTCTTATTAAATAAATGCGTTACTTGCCTTAAGCATTTTATACACATTATATTAGTTACCTTTTGACATGTAATTCAAATGAATTTTTTAGAAGTTTTTGCAAAATTGAAATTATCACACAAAAAAATGATTTTAAGCGGCCTGACAAACCATTGCGACAGATCTAATAAAGAAAGATTCCAATTGCATTGGTTTTGTTTTCCATAGTGAACAGATTTTAAACAGACAGACAAATTTTGAAGGTTGAGGTCTATCTTTACTTTTTGTTGTCTAGAAGTAGATATATTTTTACCTTTTTCAAAATTGAAATTGATATATTTCATCAGTTCGGACTTCCATTGTCTAATATAATATAAATTGATTTGAAAACCCGGGAAAAAAAATTGAAAAATTATTAAGATTAACCGAAAATAACAATTTTATTAAACAAAAACTGAAATTACAAAGAAATAACATACAAGCAACAACCAAACAACATAAAAAAATTGAAATATCAATAAGAGCTGAAAAATTAAAACATATTATTAACAAAAAATTAAAAATAAAAATTATAAGATTTCAAACCAAGGTATGTCACGATGTTTCGATTGTTAGTATCCACAATCGTCTTCGGGTGATAACTGGACTTATTTCTCCGATATCTGACTATTTATAGGTCATTCGAGTGCTTTCACCTATACCGTCTTCACTCTTTCCGCTTCAATGAAGCGGATAATAATAACATTTTTTATTTTTTTTTCAGGGTTTTCAAATCAATTTATATTTTATTAGATAATGGAAGTCCGAACAAAGAGTTCAAATAAGATAATATAGTTGAAATAAGAGTATAAATTTCAAATCATAAGGGGTCAACGGAACTCGCTCTATATATTTTTATTAATTCGGAGCCTCATCCACACTAAAATGACTTCGAATGGTCCACAATATTCCAAAACATCCCACAGCAATAAAGACTGTTCTGAGATGTTTCACAATGATCTGGTATGTTTCAGAATATTTCCGAACGTTTCACACTATTCTCAAACATTCAAAAATATACCAGTATGTTCTGGAATGCTCATGGTAAAACTTCCTCATCTCTTCACAAGCAAGTTATCCAGATGAAAACGAGAAGCTTTTTCATGGATTGGGCATATAGAATTACCATATCATATAATTATCTCCCTTTATCGTGGGATGGGCCCGAACATTCCTGATTATGTTTCCAAAAGTATTCAGTAAATGGGAGTAATTCGATTCTAATTGTTCATGCAGTAAATTACCCGAATTCCTGATTCTATTGATTTCTAAACATTCTAGAAGATTGAATTTCAAACTCCTCTCTTCTAACTGTAACACGTCGCTCTCATGATTGAACTCATGTCCTTCTGTAAAAGGTGGTTTGCAAATGTGGAATAGGTCTTTCTATTTACAAAACTACTGTTATGCTCTTTAATTCTTTGGGAATATCAGCATGAAGTTGCTGCATTCAATATTATGCTTCACAAACTATTGAATATTCCACTCTCTGAGAGTAATTTCCAGAGAGAGCTGAATTCGATCAAACAAATCGCGCGGTCAACAACGGTCACAAGGTAGACATTATAGACTCCATTCTTTCCAAAAAAACTACAAAAGCAAGCCAAAGACCTGATCTACCCAAATTGAGATGCGATAACGTCAGTTATAGGACATTGTCATATATATATATATATATATATATATATATATATATATATATATATATATATATATATATATATATATATATATATATATATATATATATATATATATATATAACACTTTCTGTGCTTGCAACCGTGATGCCAACTTTCATCCTGACCAGGATTGCCATTTTGGTTTTATGTTTTTTTGAAGTACGACAGAAATTGAATAGAGAGTATATACTATGAAGTTGTTAGATTTGTTATCGAAACTTTGAAAGTTCTTATCTACTATAAAAGGAAGAAATATATTTCAGTTAGATAATTTAGGTCTGTTTTTTCATTTATACAATTTTCTGATTGAGAAATGAAAGACATCTCAAGAATAAGCCTCTGCTGTATTTTGATAAAATTGTTGTTTCATAAAAATTCATGAAACGTTAACATGTTACGTTAAGGCGCATTTTTCTGGTGTTAATCTGCAGTCACTTTTGTAGAAGATATACTGTCTTATAACAACCGTGAAGTTTCACCAATACATATTTTTTTCACAATCTACACATGGTATAGAGTATACTATATTTGGTTGAAAATGTATCGGAGTTTTATCTTTCCCTTCAGTGAAAATTGAATTTATAGAAAAAACTGTTTTGTTTGCAATTTTTATATAATAATCATATTTATTAATGATCCGTACAAGTTTTGGTGTGATATCAGAAATGTAAGGTAATGAGACGAATTGTGGCAAAATTAGAATCGTATCAACTATATTACCATTTTCGTTTTATGTTTTTTTGAAATACGATAGAAATTGAATAGAGACTATTGTTAATATTAATTAACACGGTCGCGGCTTCCCATCTAGCCGAAAGTTCCAAGTCTGCTGGAACTGCAGCATTGTCTGGCGAGAAATTGAAAAGGAAAAAATACCAAAATCTAGGAAACAACTATCTGTTTCATCCAGTAGCGGTTGAAACTTTTGGTGTTTATAGCCCGGAGTCTCTGTTATTCGTTCATGAACTCGGAAGGAGAATAGGCCAAGCAACGAAAGATCACCGTTCTACCTCTTTTTTGATAGAAAGAATTAGTATTGCTATTCAACGTGGCAATGCTGCTTCAGTACTTGGAACTATTCCTCCTTCACATAATTTTGATGAGATCATGCATTGCCCTAATTTCAGTACTGAACTGAAACCTCTTCGAAACAAGCCAAAATATGTGGATATTCATCAGTCTCCTATCAAGGTTAATTCACAAGTGATTGATCCACCTTCTTCTTTTTCAGTGCGGTCAGTGGACTCAGGTCATTCTTGGCCCCAAAAAATGAGTTACATTCCTCGTAGAATTGGTACCATTTCAGTGGAAGCGCTTCTTGAAGCAAGAGCCGAATCAATCCCCCTACGAAACCCTTTTTCACTTGGAAGGATCGATCGCAGCTTGAGAAATGGTTCTTATGGAGATTCTGTGAAACGTGTTCTTCCTTACGAATCAGTAGAGAGTTGTCCTGAAAATCTAGAGAAGAAAATTGGATTGGATAATTTAGGAAACACTTGTTACATGAATAGCATTTTACAAGTGTTGTTCATGACGAAGAATGTCAAGAACGAAGTTTTAATGATGAACGAGAACGGGAATGTTTCCTGCTTATTCATCAAACTCAAACAACTGTTCATGCAGCTGCAGTTTCGTAAGAAGGTATCATCTTTCCCTCCAACCGATTTCCTGGAGTCTTTGAAGTCCACTAGATACTCGTTAGGACAACAAGAGGATTGTTCCGGATTCTTGGGGTTCTTGTTGAATACTCTTCGTGAGCAAAACAATAGCAAAATCAATACTCCCAGCCGCTCTGGACTGAATGATTCCATACAGTTTATCTCGTCTTGTGTTTGTAAATCTTTTACTGGAAAAATCCTTGCTTGTTTACTTTGTAGTAAATGTTCAAGAGGTAGCGAAAACGTATGTGAACTTCATCTACCGTTTCCTAATATGAATAATAACCAGTCCGTGCAAAGCTTATTGTTAAATTATTTGAAAATGGAATTTTTAACAGGTGATGATCGACTGTATTGTCGAACATGCGCCAAACTAACTGACTGTTATAAGGAAACAGGTATAGCTGAGGCACCAGTTAATCTAATAATAACACTGATGATTTTCAAACAAGACTCAACCTCTAACGGAAGCAAGAAACTCTTTGGAAGGTTCGAAATAGATGAACATTTCAACCTAGCAGACCACTGTTATAATATTCATGCAGTCATTGTTCATTGTGGTTCTGACGTTGAATGTGGTCATCATTACGCCTTGGTCAAAGAAGAAACGGACATGTTTAGGTTTGACGATAGTCGTGTCACGAAGTGTTCTGGAGATGCATTGAATTTATTGGAGCCTCTGGAGACACCCTACATTTTGTTTAATGAGAGAGAGGATATTGTTAGATCAAGATCTTCAGATGATGTGGTGCTGTAGGTTTTTCCCGGTTTTCCTGCAGCTGAAAAAGCAAATGCGCCACTGGAATCAATGAAATCGCCCCGGAGCGCCAATTGATTTTTATTGTTGTATTTATTTTATTTTTATCGTTGTTTTAACACATTGTAATGATTTTATGAATATATTTACTTCATTACCATTGATATTTGTTTCATTATTATTCTGAATATTCAAATTATTATTATCAATTAATATTTCATTTATCATAGAACTAGTATTGAACAGTTTTTTACTGAAAAAGATGCTGTTTTTGTTATTTTGTTTTTGAAGAAATTACCTCACTTTCAGTAGTGGACTACCTTGTAACTGTGATGAATATTAATGCCAATTGCATATGCAAAGAAAGTAATTTCGTATCCATATGTAATTATCCTCGTATTTCGAAAACTAGTCATAGTTGTTCCCATTCAGTCTGCAACAGAATTTCAGATTCCCTGAATTCTCAGTTGAAGGAGTTTGATTGAGGTTTGAAGAATATCGACTCATAATCAAGATGGGATTCAACAAGTCCATTATATGCCATTTGTTGGGTTGCTGGATCTGCCCTCTGCTATATTCCACTGAACTACCGTATAAGTTTGATTCCTTCAATAGCTTCGATTTCAATCGACTCGATATGTTGGTTCTAGTTTGAATTATGTGTTGAATGAGTCCTAAGCAATTTCATTTCAACTGTGTTTGGAAAGATTTGGTCAATGAACAGTATCGATTCGATCAAGAGGAACTAAATTCCTGTTTCTATTGTCCTTTTATAGCCATTTGGTTTCATTCTTTTCTACCGAGATTTGGAAGTTTAGGATGTCATCCAGCTGAAAATAATGAGATTAGTACCTTCAATAAGTATAGTAAGGTCGACTGCTAAAATACTCTCGTGCCCTGTTGTATTCTTACGTTACTTGAAATCCACATTTATTCAAAATATTCCATCACCAACAGCAATTCGTCGATTCTAGGTCCGTATAAACCGGATTTCAAAATTTGGCGAATGATATCTTATCGCCTATCGGCAGATAAGATGGGAAAACATTTTTGTGTTTTATTCTTATCACGTTTTGTTGTCATGTCGAGATAAAAATGTATTTTAACTCGGAACGAATATTTCTTCGAATAATGGGCTCGTTTCATGCTATGGAAAATGATACTGGTTTGCTTATAGACTGATCGAGTAAGGGGTATATTATACTTATCAAACCTAATCGATCACAAAATCCCTTTATATTTGAAAAAAAAAATTCGAAAAGCAAGAATTTAAATTGGCCGCGTGTCTGTTGACCAATAAAATTGATCGTGTCTATAGAGGAGTTGCCAAGTGTATTGGTTTTTAATATCCAATCACAGATCTGATGATCCAATTTGACAGACGCCATTTTTGTCAACTTGGTGTGAATACAACTGTTACAATTATCTAATTAAAACACGTTTTTTTGTAAAAGGTAGGTCTCGGCGGGTGCCTATTTTGTTGCACATTCCAAAAAATATTTTTTCAGTTTATTTTTTGATTGATATGTTCTGTTTAATTTTTATTGTTGTTTTTATTTTTATCGTTGTTTTATAATATCACAAATAAAAATTGTTTTGGAGTAATTCTACATAACACGTGTTAGGAGTCACACGTTGAAAGGCAAGACCTCGTTTGTCCTTAGCTCGCACAACTTCTGAGAGTTGTCGTTCGTATGGGGGCGACAGCTGATTAACGGGAAAACAGATTTTCATTTAAACAGATTTCACTGTTCATATTTTTTGTTTCTCTTTTCAGTCACCATACTGCTCCTTGGTCGAGAAAAAAAAATAAATCAAAACTTTCCATCCTTCGATAAAAGACAAAGTCTGAAATGAATGTCATATAAATAAAAGGGACCTACTGAATATACTACCTACCGTTTCAATTTTTTATTCTTCATTTCGGTACCAAAGTATTGCAAATGTTTCAAGTAAAATTCATCGATCATTTCAAAATCGAGTCTTGGTAAGTTGTCGGGAGTTAGCTTCAACAAAACTAGGCTCAACATTCATTTTGAAATTATTTCAACAAAAACACGAAGTTTGTGGAAACCACTGACATTAGAAAGAGCACATTGTCGCATTCACTACAGAGGGCGCAGGCTGACTGGATGACAATATGGCTAATATACCAGTAACGTTGAATTTCTTATTTTTGGTGGGTGGTATGAATGCATAATTGATTTATTTCATCAAGGTTCATGAGCATTCGAAATCCATTTGAAAATACAGCTCGTTTAATTCTATTTAGTATCATATTCAGATATAACTTGTACTATATTAGTTATCAAGGCAAATATTATTGTCCATTTTTATGCTTAATTCTTGGATTCGAGCGATCTTATTATTGTATATTTAATTGTTTGATGGCTTCATTCTTGAAAAAATGAATGAATAATTACAGAAAATTTTATTTGATCGTTCATTTTCTCAGGAAAATGGAATACTCATAACACAATTTATTGGTTTATTCGGCATTGAAAATGTATGTCATATCGGATCCATTCTGCTTGTTTTTGCATCATTGAGTTTCAACTTTTTCTTCGCTGACAGCTTGCGTAGGAAAAATTCGTTATCTCAAGGAGTTTGGTTTGTGTATGTTTTAAAAGTGTATTGATATATTTGAATATTAATATGATGCATTCTTGTGCTGATTTTAATTGTGCGGAAAGGCACAATTGGTGTGCCAATTGTGCATTGGTGTATAAGTAAGTTATTTCATATATCATGTTCAGGTTCCCAAAGGATAGAATGATGAGAGAGAAAAACGGATGAAAGTATTGAAAAGAAAGAACCACAATCCTGCTACTCTTACAAGACTTTATAGAAATCATTTAAAAACTGACTATGAATGAAAGAAGAGCGAAAATATTGAATTTGATGACACACTTTTGTATCTCAACTTCAAGTTTTCTCCACAGAAAGTATTATTTGGAATTATTTCTGTTACTGAAAGTATGAAACAAAATTAATTGAATTCTATCATATGATTAATGATTATTACCTCAGAAGCTTTTGTTGGATCAGTTCAAGTACAATCAATTCTGTCTATACTTGACCTCATCAAACCTTCCTCTCACGTTTTGGAAGATTCAACAGATTACCCAAGCTGATCTGTAACGCTTGAATTCAGTAGCTATATTAGAAGGTGATATGTATGTCGGAATCGTGTTAATTTTATTTTTCGTGTACATTCCATGTGAAGAAATTTTCATTAATGGGAACGTTAACGGGTTCATATACACTTCCATAATCAAATTCATAATCATAGGCTCCGTAAATTTTACGATTTGGCAATGTTGGTTATTTCTATTGTTCCTATTGGTCAACCGAACAAAAAGCGGGAATAGGACCGTGACGTCACCACCCTACCACACTCGATTTTCAATATAATTGTTTACGGGAAAACTACGGTACTTAGAGAGATAAAACAAAGTGCACTGTTCTTCCATTTAAAATTTCTATCAAGTGAACTATAAACCAAAAATCATCAAACCAGCCCATTTTTAATATTCCCAACAAGAAGTGTCTTGCACTGGTTTACTTATATTTTTCAAGTGTCAGTATCACAACTTGATATAACAAATCATGTTTTATACCTTCCGTTTACGTGTCGTTCTTACTACACCAATTCACCATACTACTGATATTAATGTGAAAACAACAACTCTCAATGTTCTATAAATCACGTCCGTCCTATGCGAATGCTGAGAACGGAGTGGATGTTGAAGGACAGTGGAAATATTTGGAAGGTATTTATTTGGGCAGTACAGTTTTTTGAGAGATACCTTATGTTTGAGTACAACTAAGTATCACTTTCACTAAAAAATAATTGAGAAAACATATTTTAGTGAATTTTGACTGCTTTTTTTTATGATGCTTATAGACGTTCCGCTGCAATAATAAGTATTTTTCAGTCGCCAAATTGACACAAGGTTGATTTGCTTCCAACGCTGCACAGCGTTTTTTCATATTATGGCTGAAAAAACATCGTATATCACCCATATTTGGAATAACGCAAACGAGAAACATGGAAAATCAAGAGCTGTTGCGCTTGATATTTCTATGGCCTTTGACCGTGTGTGACATGAGGAGTTGCTGGCCAAACTTCGATGCTATGGCCTGTAGGATCATTTTTGTGTATGGCTCTTCAGCTTCCTGAAAAAACGTTCCCTGCAAGTGGCCTCATTGGATATCTCTCGAATACTCTCACCATCAACGCTGGTGTTCCCCAGGGATCCATATTGTTTCCAACTCTCTTTTTATTGTATATCAACGACTTATTGGTAAAAAACCAGAATCCGATATATGACTTCGCTGACGATAGCACATTTGTCTCATGCCAGGACATCGGCTACGGAGGCACATCTTCACCGGGTGAAAGTAACCAGGTTGAATTCAATGCCACAAAAACCCAGGCATCGGTTTTCTCCAAGAAGATAAATGTCTTTGAACCGGATGTAATAATGTCAGGTCAGACAATTCCGCTTTCTGCTTCGATAAGTTTGTTGGGGGTTGAAATGGACTCCAATATGTCTTGGCACAATCATGTCGCTGGAATTGCAAAAGCTGCTTCTCGAAAGCTTGGAACACTGTTCCGAACCAGAAAACTGTACACACCTCATCAACTTTTGATGACCTTCTTTGGTCTGATCTAAGCTCTGCCCCCAAACATATCCTGAAGTTGCTGGATTCAATCTATGTTCCTATCAAAGGCATCATTTACATATTCAAAAAACTCGTATAAAGCTCTTTCAGTCGAATCACCTGGACAAAATCCGTATTGTAACTTCGTCATCACATTAAACTTGTCTGAAAAATTCGGTTCTTTTGGAGTTTGCACTTCTTATGTTCCACTGGTTTACTTTTATTTTGTTGCGTTTATCAGATCCCTGGGATTTGTTTCAAATTTATCAAGGATTTTCATGAAACTATTGCAAAACTCGTTTACTATATTTTCCAAAAGGGTTAATTCACGAGGCACGAGCTCTAGGCTGGGTAGATGTTTGATATATGAGATAACTTTTTGGTCGTCTTCGATCTCTACTGTTGTTGAATTGTGAAAAAAATTGGTATGGTGGGGATCTGGGTCTGAAGGGGGAATACTTGTATTGAAAGTGGTGGGGGTGTGTTTGGTATTTTCTCACGGAGTATGTGAAGCCTACCTTTCCAGTTGTTTTTTTTTTCGAGGGGAATTTGGTTGACCACCTTATGTTCTTTTGGTTCGTGCCCACCCTTGGAAGGGAAACTCCTGTTTTCAAACTAGATAGATGAAAACTATTGGCAGGGTCTGAGAGTCAAATTTCATGACAAACTTAATGGTGAAAACAAAATATCGTTTTTATTATCATTTCTGAGTAACAGCATGTTGCTGTAATTTTTTTTTGTCAAAAATTTCTTGTTTCTATGGAAACATTTGCAAAGCACCTTTTTATGTAGAATTCAATGGTGTGAAAAACTTATTCTTCCAAATAAGAAATCAATAGTTATTCATGGAAAACTATTTTCTCAATGAGACACCTGTATGTTCCTATATATTTCAATCGTGCTCTAAATTACCTTTCAAAAATGTAGCACACTTGATGTTTTGCTAAAGTGATTTTTGAAATACAGAGCTATTAGGTTTTTTCATACAGACTTTGAAATTCATGGTGATCAATTTGAGAAGAAAAACCTAAAATTATATAAATCAAGTATGGATAAAAAGATGGAAGGACTAGACGTGTTAGGAGTCGTTGAAAATAACCCCAAAACGTCAACGCGAAATTTGAGAATATCAACAGGTCTACCAAGAAATAACGTCAGGAAAATTTTGAAAAAACACGAATTCAAACCATACAGGTCCAGAAGAGTTCATTAACTCAGACCAGGAAATCTGGTAAGTTGTAACCAAGCGCGTGATTTTTCGTTGAATCGCCTTTGGACAGACGAAGCTTATATGAGCAGTGCCGACATTTTCAACCGTTACAGTTCTTATACGTGGGCACAACAAAATTCTCACTCTATTGTGGAGCAAAGAAGTCAAGGATTCAATATGTGAGCAGGTGTTTTCAGGGGTAGAATTATCGGTCCGTTCATTTATAATGGCACTCAAACAACTCAGAGGTATTTATACATTTCAAGGCAAAATATTGAACCGTTTTTTGATGAATTGCCACTAATAGAGTTCAGAAAAAAATATTTTCAAGAAGACGGGATTTCGCGTCATAACACTGCAATTTTTCGGCTGCAAATTTTTGTAATAATTGGATAGACAAGCAAGGACGCAACCGTTGGCCGGCCAGGTCACCGGACCTAACGCCTATGAAGTTTTATCTCTGGGGAAGATTCAATATCTCATTTTTTATTTGCCGTATAATTCTAGATAAGAATTGGAAGCGGCAGTGACTCAAATTTTTGCTTCTCTCACAGCTATTGAACCAATTATTTCGGACACATTCAGAAAAGGTGTCGCCTGTGTGTGGGAGAAGCTGGTAGGCATTTCTTACACCTTCTCTGAAGAAAAATATTCCATTGTTTGTTATTATTATTATTGTAGAAGTTTCATTTATCAGTAGTAAATATGGAATGAATCAGTTTCATTGCGTTTCAATTATTGCTGTGAAAAGTTTTCTGAACATTTGATAGCTACTACTGAACAATTTCATCGCGCGTCGTCCAAAGCCTACTTGATCAAAGTGTGCGTTTCAAAGTCTACATAATGTGCTACATTTTTAGAAAGGTAATTTTGAGCTCTATTGAAATATACAGGGTGTCTCATTCAAAAAAATAGTTTTCCATCAATAAATATTGATATCTCATTTGAAAAAATAACTTTTTTTACACCATTGAAATATACGTAAAAAGTGCTTCGGGAATGTTTCCATAGAAATAAGAAATTTTTGATAGGAAAAAAGTTACAGCAACTTTTCGAAAACGCATATTTTCGAAAAACATGCTGTAACTAAGAAACGATGATAGATATCGATACACCATTGAGTTTATCATGCAGTTTTCATTCATCTAGTTTGAAAACAGGAGTTTCCCTTTGAAAATGCCCACTCTGTATATTCTTGCCAGCTCAAAAGTCGAAATTTGTGTAAGCTGAGGACTAACACCTTACGTGTGATTCCTAACACGGGTTGGAAGATATGAACTGAAAATCAATCGTCTGGCCTTGCGGACATAATCCCACTAGGATACCGTCCCAAGCTGCCTGGCTAATTCACGCACTGTTATCTGAGACTCCAGTGTAAATGACATACCTTTCTCAATTAAAATTGTCACTCACTGCTCCCTCGCTTTCTAGCATTATTTCCCAGTTCTCAACCTATCATCTGGTTGTGGAACGGAATCTAATCCCTGGGGTATGCATTTATCCTCCGGAAGGATAGTTGTATGAAAATAAGCATTTCTTGTTTTTGTATACAGCGTGACTCATGGTCGATGGTAGGTTAGACGTTTCTTGAAAACGCAAAGCATGATTTTTTTGAAAATTTCACGTCTCACATTTCCTTACCTGTTCTATCGATCTAAAATATTTTCAGCATTGCGGCGTTGCCTCTTCTAGAATTATATTGGGCTCCTGGACCTTCTTACCTTATCTCCAAAATTCAATCTATTCCCTATCTCTTACCATTTACGAGATTCCCATGCATAGAATTGAAAGTAATATTATGCAACAAACTACTGTATAGTTTGTTTGTGTATATAACATATGCTGTCTAAATGACAGGAAGAATAATTCAGGAGAGATTCGTATTTTGAAAATGAGCTTTATAGCTATATCTACTTCTTCATCATCAAACAAAAAAAATTATAAAAATTTTCGAAGAAAGGAAGAAGAAATTGCAATGAAAACAATTCTCAAAAATAAGTAGATCATACACAGATATGTCTTTCTCACACCTACTGGAAGAAAAAAACCCATTCAAAACAATTACTCTCATATGAACATTGAATCATACGAAAATCATTGAGTTTGTACTACAAACATTTGTTATATGATTGAGACTGTTTTTGAATTACCTGCAAATTATTATTTATTCCGGGTCGAAGAACGAAATTTTATATTCTTTTAGAAAAGTCAGACAAAAACTTAATTTTTTTTTCAACAACTTATATTTTCACATCAACCTTGATCACTACTAACAAATGTCAACTGAAAACGATATACAGGGTGTAATCAGATAACAATGATAAATCTATAACATTCTCCCCCTTAGTAATTGAATAACAAATTACTACTATTTTATAACATCTAAAATGATGAGTCTTGAAACTGGTCGTCGAAAAATCGTGCCACTACTATTCTTCACATCGACGATCCTGATTTTACCATCTTTGGCAGGATAAACTTCGTTGATAATACCTCTCTGCCAAATATTTCTGGGTCCATTTGGATCTTCCATTAAAACAACATCTCCTACACTGACAGATTTTGAATCACCATGCCATTTTGATCTCCTGATCAAACTTGGCAAATACTCCTTTTTCCATCTGAACCAGAATAAATCAGATAATTTCTGTGCAGCACGCCAACTGGACATCAAATTCATATCGCTGGTTTCGGTACAGGAGAGTGCAGCATACGACGGACCGATGAGAAAGTGATTAGGAGTCAATGCCTCTGCATCTTCAGAGTCCAACGAAACATATGTTAAAGGCCTAGAATTTAAAATATTTTCGCATTCAATCAAAAAAGTTCTCAGAATATGTTCTGGATAGTACTTTGATTTTAAAATTTCTTTTAAAACCTTTTTTATACTTTGAATAAGTCGTTCCCAACATCCTCCCATGTGAGGTGCTAGAGGAGGATTGAAAACCCATTTAATTTTTTTCATTGCACAAAATCGTAGTATTTCATCCTGGTTCAACTTCTTCAGTTCTTGAGATATTTCCTTTTCAGCTCCTATAAAGTTTTTTCCATTATCACTATATAATTCCTCAGGAAATCCTCTCCGACATCCAAACTGACGAAGTACATTGATAAATGAATTCGTACTCAAATCATGTGCTATTTCAAGATGAATAGCTCGAGTGACCATACAGGTGAAAATAACACCATATCTTTTTTCTCGGCTCCTCTTGACTGATACTTCTAAAGGTCTGAAATAGTCAACGCCTGTTTTAATGAAGGCCCTGATTGTGGGCTCAATCCTGCAAGGGGGTAGTTGTCCCATCATTGGGATTCTCGGTAAAGCTCTTTGATTTTTACAATGTTGACAGCTGTTCCAAGCACTTCTTACCGCTTGCCTCATTCTTAATATCCAAAATCTCATTCGCAGATTATTCACTACCATTTCTTGACCATGGTGGTGAACCATTTCATGATAATGTTGGATCAGAAGTTTAGTTATTCTGTGGTTAGGATCTAAAACTATAGGACGTTTTGCAGAGTCGGTCAACTGAATTGACTGGTCCAGTCTTCCACTGAGTCGTATGAGTCCATCATCCTCAGAATAACTACAAGAAAGAGTGTAAAGTCGACTTTTACTTCTGATGGGCATTTTATTTCTAAGAAATGTCATCTCTTCATTGAATGAATCCAACTGAATTTTTCTGAAAAGATGAACTTCAGCTTTGCAAATTTCCTCTGCAGTTAATTCGGACATGAATTTACTGCGATTCTTAATAATTTCATAAAACCTAATGACATAGGCTGTATCACGTAACAATCTCTTCCATTTAGAGAACCTATTCGGGTCAGGCACTATGAGATTATCTTGAATGAAATGATAGAATACAAATTCGCAAGGTTTTTCTTCCAGATGATCAATATTTACTTCCCTTTCCATTTTTTCTTTTGGCCACTGATCTGGTGATAATATCAAGAAATCTGGTCCGGTAATTCATCTCCGGATATTTTCGCTAAACGTAATTTTTTCCAATCTCTTCGTAGCTTCATCAGCCACATTTTCTTTGGAATTGATGTATTTCCATTCTGAAGAATTCGTCAAGTCCTGTATTTCTTCTAGTCTCTGGGCAACAAAAACTTTGAATCTTCTAGCTTCAGACCGTATCCAATACAAAACCGTTTTCGAGTCGCTCCAGTACCAAATAGCTGAAATTTCCATGTCTAAGGTGTTCTTCAAGAAATGTCCTAGGCGCGCTCCCATCAGTGCAGCTTGTAACTCTAACCTAGGAATGGAAAGAGGTTTTAAAGGTGCCACTCGTGTCTTAGCAGTGATAAAACTTGTCTCAACTTTCTCTCCTTGTTGAATTCTTAAGTAGGCTACAGCTGCGTAACATTTTTCAGAGGCATCGCAGAATATGTGGAGTTGAATTTCACTTTTTTGTCTATCCAAAGTGAAGTATTTTCTGTGAATCTTGAAATTGTGGATAGTTTTCAAATCTGCAATCCACAGTTGCCACTTTTCCTCCATACAATCTGAAATTTCATCATCCCAGCCAGTTTGACTTCTCCAGATGTCCTGTAGTAAAATCTTCCCTTGAATTAAAAAATTTGCCAGAAATCCTAATGGATCAAAGATGGACATCAAAACTTCCAAGATTTCCCTTTTTGTTGGTCGTCTTAGGTGTTCCAAAATATCGCTGTCAATTTTCTGAAATTTTGTTTGAAAGCTGAACGTGTCATCATGAGGATTCCAAAAAACTCCTGAAATTCTTTCCAATACGAATTCTCCACTCTTTTCCATATTCTTTCCACCTGAAGCTGAGAGTGAAACATCAATACATTGGCTGATTTTTTCATGATTCGTGATCCAGTTACAAATGACAAAACCTCCTGCTTTGTGTACATGAATCACATCCTTAATAGGACTTATTGACTCTTCGAGTGTGTCTGCCGATCGCAAATAATCATCCATATAGTATTGTTGTATGATGGCAGTTACTGCTTCTGGAAATTCTTCTCTGAAGTCTTCGGCATTTCTGTTTTTAGCCTCCTGGGCTAAGCAAGGTCCACAGGTCGATCCAAAAAATACGACAACAATTTCATATGTATCAGGTTCAATTCGTCGATCTTTGCCTCTCCATAATATTTCATGCAGAACAATCTTCCGGTCTTACTTTAACTTGCAAAAACTTTTTTTATATCAGCAGTGAATGCATATTTTTTAATTCTAAAATTCAACAGAATATCATTCATGGAGTTATACAAATCGGGACCTGTCAATAAATTATCATTGAGGCTCACACCGTAACTTCTGACTGAAGCATCAAAGACAATTCTTAATTCATTTGGTTTGTTTACATTTGTTACCCCGAAATGTGGCAAATACCATGTTTTCTCATTCACAATATTTGCCTCTTTTTTTGTCAACTTCTTGATATAACCTTTCTTCTCCATGTCTTGAATTTTTTCGCAATATATTTCACCGTACTTCTCATCTCTATCCATTTTTCGTTCAATATAGTTCAGTCTTTTTAGTGCATTTGTTCTGCTTTCAGGAAGAACAATGTCATCTTTTTTCCATAGAAGTCCTGTTTCAAATCTCTCTCCACTTCGTTTCATTGTTGTGTCCAAAATATGCTGTGCTCTCTTATCTTCAATCGACAAAACTTTATCAGACATACTTTGAACAGTTTCCAATTTCCAATTTTCTTTAACCATTTCGTGTAGAATATCCAAATCATCCTTCTCATTTCGGAGATCGTGGGTACTGATATGACAGACGATATGTTCATTTCTACTGGAGACATCCAAATTTCCATGAATTACACATCCCAATAATGTTTTACTCAGGGCGGGTCCATTCCATGGTCCAGAAATGAGTTTTCTGTTAACTAGAAGTGGCCAATTATCTTGTCCGATGAGTATTCTGGGTTGAGCATCTTTCAACGGTGAAATCTTGTCCTGGATGTATGGATACTTCATCCTGATTTTATCGAAATCTACTGTCTGCGAGGGAAGAGAAAGTTTCGTTGTTCGTACATGGCGCATCTGAAAATTGGGACCATTGTCTTTGGAACTAATAGTAAGTGAAACAACTTTAGAATCATTTTGTTGATGAAACAAATCGTCATTAGTCCATTGTAGAGAAAGACTTTGTATGGGACAGTCAAGACCAAGATAATTGGCAAATTCTTCATCTATTAAAGAAATTGTTGATGCGTCATCCAAAAGTGCATAAGTTTCGGCTGTTTTGTTTCGACAAGTGACAACTACCGGTGAAATTTTTAGTAGAACGGATTTATTATTGAAAACGTGAGAATTTGTTCCAACAATGGCAGAGTCATCAACATTATTGGCTTCATTAATAGTCTGAGGAACGTCTTTATGTAATAACTTATGATGAAACTTTGGACATTGTTGGACTCCACATACCTTTCGTTTTCTGCATTGCTTTAGATTATGATAAAAACTCAAACAAGAGAAGCATATCTTATTTTCCGTTATTATTGACCACCTACCATCTACTGGCATTGACTTGAATTCAGAACACTCTGTAAGATGATGTACATTTTCCTTACAGCAAATACAAGATTTTTTGCTCGTTGCTAAAGTAACTCCTTTTTTGACATATTTTGATTTTGACGTATTTTCTTGAATGTCATATTTTGGAATTTGAATTTGACTAGCCGCATTTGCCTTTTCATCAAGCCACTTTCCTAATTCTACTAGTTTGAATCGTGGTTTTACTAACTTAGAAAAGTGTTCTACCCATGATAGCTGATATGAGAGTTTGGTAATTTACTCATTATTTCATTCACTAGAATTAAATTATGTAAATGTTCTTCCTCATTGAGCGATTCTATAGTAGCTACAAAATTTTTGATTTCATCACAAAACTCTATGAATAACTCAAGCTTTTCTTCTCTCACGGGTGGAAATTTCTTCATTTTCTCTAACAACATCATCATTATATGATCTGGCCGACCAAAACGATTTTTCAGTAAATCAATAACTTTGTCAACATTTTGTGGCATTATTAAAAGGGATTGAACAATTTTTTTGGCATTTCCTTTTAGGCACTTCTGTAGTCTAGATTGACTTTCCTCGTTTGAAAATCCACAAATAGCGTTAGAATTATTATAATGATAAATAAAATTGGGCCATTCACTTGGATTTCCGTCAAAAATTGGAAGTTCTCGTGGCAGAGATTGCCTTGTTAATATTTTTGTCATCTGAGGAAGAGTCATTTGATACATATTATTATGAAAGAAAGGGGTAGAATATTTTTCAGGACTATTTTTAGAATGAGAATCTCTTACCAATTCATCTTCTTTCACCATGAATATCGAATGCTTATCCTCACCGTCATGCCCGTTTGTCCATGGAGGTTTACCGTCGATCCAATCTTCCACGTTAGGCTTTTGGGACTAATGCATTGACATTGACTCACTTTCATCGCTATTCTCTTCAATTTCTGCTACTTTCAGGGCTAGTTCTAGATCTATAAGCTCTTTTTCTAATGTTTTCTTCTTTATTGCCGTTTCGATTTCCAATTTCTTCAGTCTTGAAGTTCGACTACTCCTACTGCTTCCTTTTAGTTTGGAAGGAGATTTTCTGATTGCTCCTTGACCTTCAACTACTGTCACGACTACTTCAGATTTAGCCTGTGCTTCTCTTTCTTTTCTTTCAATCTTTGACTGTACCTCAGGTTTTGAACAGATTTGCTTGCATTCGTGCTATCCATGGTGTTGTTTCTTTGCATATCGCGAAGGACCATATGTTTTTGAATTACATGCAAATTATTATTTATTCCGGGTCGAAGAACGAAATTTTGTATTCTTTTAGAAAAGTCAGACGTCTTTCAAAAACTTTATTTTTTTTTTCAACAACTTATATTTTCACATCAACCTTGATCACTACTAACAAATGTCAACTAAAAACGATATACAGGGTGTAATCAGATAACAATGATAAATCTATAACAGAGACAAATATCATTTCTTGGAACGCAACACTACGTAATAATAATGATAATAATAATAGCCTTTATTGTCCAACAGTTTCCCATTTACAGGACAATATTAAAGAATAACAAAACATAAAATGGTGTTTATGAGTGAATTAATAATGATATCTAGTAGATTAAATAATAATTAAAATAACATATCAAAAATTAACGAAATATAGATATAACAATGCTGTTTAACTTTTCATCACCGAGATGAGTTCCTTAATGGAACACGAATGAATGTCAATTCGATTGCTAATTTTATTGAATTCACTACACATTATATAAAATGGAGATTTCAATTGCATATTTGTTCTTATTCTTGGCAGTTTTAAAGTTGCATGATTTCGAGTCTGCTCAGCCTGATATTAATCAGGCTGAGCAGACTGGGAGAGTCAATAAGGCCATTCAAGATTTTATACAAAAATATAATAAATGCGCAATTTCTTCTGCACTCTAAGCTGTCAATATTGACCCTCATGCATAATTTCTCATTGTTTGTTCCCCTTTCAGGATATGTACCATCTATTTTGAAGATGAGAAATTTCAAAAATCTTTTTTGAACGCCCTCAATGGCTGCTTTATGACACTCGTAAAAAGGGGACCAGACAATACTAGCATATTCAAGTTTTGATCGTACATTAGAAAAATACAGTAGTTTCAATGCTTTGATGTTGGTGAAATTTCTACAATTTCTCATTATGAAACCGTATGTCTTCAGTGCTTGAGAGACTTTTAAGGTTGTGTTTTCTATGAAGTTCAACTCTTTGTCAAAAATAACACCTAAATCCTTGATTTTGGTACATCGTTCCAGTTGAGTATTCTCAACTTTGTAAGAATAGTGTATTGATGTAATTTTTCTAGTATAACTCAGGACTTTGCATTTTCTAACGTTGAGACATAACTTGTTGATATTGCACCAATTTTGAATATAATCCAGTTGTTTCTGCAGATTTAAGCAGTCATTCGTATCATTCACAAAAGAAAAAATCTTCAAATCATCAGCAAAGCACAACCTTTCACATATTAAATTGTTACATAGATCATTCACAAATATTAAAAATAGAAGTGGTCCCAAATTTGATCCTTGAGGAACGCCAGATGGTGCTAGGTAAATGTCGGAATTGAATCCGTTATATGAAACATACTGCTTTCTGTTTGATAAATGAGATTATTTAAAATCTCTTGCATTTTCAGTAAAGCCAATTGCACTCAATTTATTTAATAGAATGGTGTGATCCACTCTGTCGAATGCTTTTGCAAAATCTGTATAGATGACATCTACTTGACTATGGTCATCTAGCGCCTCTGCGATATATTGAGTGATAAATATCAGATTTGACACTGTTGAGCGATTATTGACAAATCCATGCTGATTTTGAGATATCATATTTCGAATACAGGAATATATACGATTATACAAAATGATTTCAAAAACTTTTGCAAAGTTACAGAGCAATGAAATACCTCTATAGTTTTCGATTTTATCTTTATCGCCATTCTTGAATATCATTTTGTCCTTCATTTTCTTCAGAGCACTTACAACCTCACCTTCTTCAATTGGATAGAAATTAATACAAACGTGATTCTGGTCATTATATTTGGCAATTGTATTCCGTTCTGGAGGTTGAAAAACGCTACTAATGAATGAAAGAGTATCGATATACGAGAAAAGTTTTGGACCTAACAAAGACGCAAGACCATTTTTCAGTTCACGAATATGATTGCCTCCTTATTTGGCGAAAATCTCTGTCCCCTGAGTGCAGTTTTCAGATGACTGAACAAAAAGAAGTCGCTCGGGGCTAGATCTGGTGTGTGAGGCGGATGGTCAAGCAGTTCAAACCGTAATTTGTGGATTTTTGCCATGGCAACCTCTAAAGTGTGAGACGGTGCGTTGTCTTGGTGAAACAGTATTTTCTTTTTCAGCGAATGTGGCGGTTTTTCCGGAATTTCTGCCTTCAGCTTGTCAAGTAACGATGGGTAATATGCTCCTGTAATGTTCTTCTTCTTATTGAGAATAATCGATAGAAATAACTCCATGACTATTCCAAAAAACAGTCGTCATCCTCAGCCGAAAAAACAGCTTTTGCTATTTTTTGGACAGTGGTTCAATCATCATGCGTAACATGCGCAACACTTTAGCTACGATAGAAAATATATACGATTGTACGAAACATCCTATTGATAAGGCCGCATACAACTACTATAAGCAAAAGTACTCGCAATCTATGATTCGAACAAAAAAAATGAATTTAGCAATTTCATGCAAAACTCAAACCAATAAATCTAGAGATAGCTGGAAACTCATTAATTATGAGAGGAATTTAGGTAAAAATAACTTCAAGACCACTTGTGTAAAACCAGACACATTTATAGATTTTTTTACCACTGTGGCTGACAACGTGATAAACTCTCTACAGCCCTCGAATATGGAAGCTACTGACTTCCTTATACATGTTCCACATGTATATGCAATCTGTTCTTTGAAGTAAACTAGAAGTTTCGACATTTATGACCTAAACAGTATATAATAATTAAAAAGTCAATAGAATTTTTAATCCCCCCTATGACAATTTTGATAAATGCATGTTACAGTGAAGGAGTGTTTCCTGATGCACTGAAAATGCACTAAAAAAAGGCAACGAAAAATTACCTGTTAACAACAGTGTTTTCCAAAATCATAGAGATAATTTTGAAACAAAGATTAATTAAATATTTAGAGAAATAGTCTCTCCTACACGAAAATCAGTTCGGATTCAGGAGGAGTTGTTCAACAATTGATGCTATCTGTAGGATTGTACAGAACATTGTAAAGGGCCTTGAGCTTGGTAAACATTCCCGCACATTGTGATTCATGCAAAGAAGACCCTTTCAGACACAAACTGAAAGAAAATCCTCCTGAAACAGCTACTTTCATATAAACATTGAATTACACGAAAGAAAAAAAAATCTTTCGAAAGAAATACTTCTATATGCACACTGAATTATACAGAAGATACTTTTCTCTACTCAGTTTGTATTTCTTCGCATGATCTACACATCCATGTATAGAGTTACTTATTTTCAAATTGATTACTTTGTTTCTTTCTTTGGAAGATTCCCCCATCCTTTTTTTGTATCAAGATGGAGTAGCAGAAAGCCAAAAACTTTCTTTCTCAAAACTTAATCACTCCTTAAAATATAACCACTCCAATTCAAGCTTATGCATAATTTTCAAAGCATTATTTGCCTATGATATGTTGCGCCCTTTTTAAACATACAACTAACTGAATGAAATATAAACATATACCTAGTTTATAGAAAAAAAAACACTTCTACCGAATATGAAGAAATGTAGTTTGATAAAGTGTGTATGTCTGGCATTCCAATTCATCAGATTATATAAAAAAAACTAAAGGACACTCCACAACAAAATACAGAGGGAAGAAAACAAATTCAGAATGGTAGTTCCAGGAAACAAATTGAAATATTGAAGGAAAATTACGCTTAGGAGAAGCAAACTGCAATACATCAACTGTCATTTTAATGAATGATTTGATTCGACTTGGTGGTAGAACTAAACTTCGAATTTACAGAATTTTCCAGAATTAACGAAGAACCCAGTTATTTCAGATGACAACCATTTTGTACCAAAACTGTTTCTCCATTTCTATTACATGAACTTATCATAGTAGCACAAAAATAGTACTAAATGACATGTGTTTGAATAATCCAAGCGAAAAAAGCAATAAAGCAACTTCAAGATACTGTTCTATCTGTAGTATAGGAAGATACATGCCAAAGAGTACTACAAATGGGCCCGTTATCAGAATTTAGATTTGTAATCCAACTACACAAATAGCCTTCATTCATGTTGATTTGGAATATTTTGGTCCATACGAGTCAACCATTGAACATAGTCAACACCCATTCTGCTTTATTTGCAGCAAGGAAATTCATTTTTCGAAAAGGACAATCAAAATTATCATCAGTCATGATGGAAAAAATTTTCACTCTGCAGACAAAGAGCTAAAAAAGTCAATTGAAAACATTGACCACACGATGATAAATAAACATTTATTTGCACAATAAATCAAATGGCAGTTCATCCCTGCAGCGATTCAGTGAGAACAGCTCCAGGAATCTAAAGTACTGTTGTTGTTGAATACTGCTGAGTATCTGAGATATTGAAGTTTGAGAGGGAAATCCTAGATTGAGGATTGAATTCCAAATTTCTATACAAAAATATATTTTTATGTTTCCATTGGAGTATCCTATATGAATTATTGTTATGCTCAACTGTTATCACTCATTTTCAACAATTTCCTTATTAGCCCGTATCTTACTTCTATCACTCAATTTCAAAATAGAATACAATATCGCAGAGCTTGAATAGCATCATAAGAATAAACCGTAGGCAAGTGACTTCCATTCAGCAATACATAATGCGCATTTTGTGGTAAATTCATTTAATGATTCATTTAAAATGTATTTTCATTGGTTGTCAATAAGTGACAATTGACTAAAACTAAATCCTCACAATGGAGTTAGAGCCCATTAGGTATGTTTTTCTTTAGGTATCATACCAAGTAGTCGTTAATATAATAATTAAAAATTAACACAATAACAAGTACTGAGACCCTATTCATTGCTACTCATTCAATGACCACTATGAAATAATCTGACTTAGCAAGGAACTAGTTTGAAGGTGTCAAACAAATATATAGACGGGCCAGATTCAGATGAAAAAATGTACTGAATTATTCTAATAGTACATTTATATTATTATACTGTTTTCGTTAACAATCATATCGAATGAAGGTAATTATGAGCTTGGGGATCCAGATACCTGACTTCTCTTGTTTTTGACAAGCTCATTGATGTCAGGTATCATTATTGTTGTGATTATTTCAAGAATTGTTTGGAGATGTTCATTCGTAAGTCTTGTGTGATGTTTGTTCTTATTTATTTTCATGATGGAAAACATGTGCTCACATAAATAAGTACTATCAACCATGCACATAATACGTGCTGCATGTTTTTTCAATTCCTGGTGGTTATCCAAACTTTTGAAATATTGTGTATGGAAAGTAAGAGCGTAAACCTCTTAAAATTTTTCTTTCAGAATACTATCCGATTGAAGATCAATCAACACCATTTGCGAATGAACTGGTGACAGTGAAGCTTCAACATTGAATGGATGGAACCTGTCAATGGATTGCACTTTAATAGTTCTTCAATTATTTCAAAGTTACTGGTAGTACCTCGTATAAAAACAGCAAGTTGAGCTGTATCAACAGTATCAGTGCTCTCGTCAACAGCCAGTAAAAATTTTGTGTATTTCTTAATTTTCTTCTTCAGTTGAAGAACCAAATTTTGAGATGAATCATTTATTCTGGAAGCAGCGAAATATTTTGAATTATTGACTTTTGAAATGAAAATGAATTATGAGCAAGTTCCAACATACAGTCTTTAATAAAATCACCATCAGTGAAAGGTTTTGATCTCTCTGTGGTTTCTAATGCGATAATAAAACTTGATTTCAGGGCATCTTTGCTTTCAGTATTAGCTTCAGTAAACATCGATTGTTGACCTTGAAACTCTTATGTCCTTATTTTTCCGTGCAATAATCTAATTTTGATTTATGATTCGTATCATAGTGTCTCTTCAAGTAAAACTCCTTAAAAACAGCAACTGTTTGATTGCAAATCACACAGTGGTTTATCTTTCCATTTCATGAAATATGCAATTTCACATTCAGACTGAAAAACTCTGCACTCACTATCAACTTTACGTTATTGTGAAATTATGCCAAAATCGTAACAATTATGAAACTCGACACAACAATTATGGATATCGCACGCGCAATACTCAAACAAATGCACAATACTTTCACAATCACTAGACTTCACAATTACTACTCCGCAGTACAAGTAGAATCCTTCTCCTACCGTATCGCTCCGATTACTCGACTCAGCAGATTCACGTCGTGCCGACGCACTCCTTTTACATCGATAAGGCAGATTTTAGACTAGATTCGAAGCGCGATGATTATATTGTTTTCAACAAAAATAAAAGGTTATTTTCGCTTGTTGCTTGTTGTTATGTTAATGATGTATGGTTTTTTTCTTTTTTTTTTTCTGAGTAACTTTATTTTTGAGTAACTTGTGTGTGTAACTTGTATTCTAAGTAACTCATATATATGAAATGTCCGGTGTACTGGCCAGAAAAAGCTATTATGTAATTAATCTGCTACCGCTTGAGGTTAATAACAGAGATATCATGCACTGTAGTACATCTGATCTCCGGCGATTTCCCAAATGTATATCTACCTTGTTACTAATTGTATTGTATGTGTGGGAAATAAAGACCTATTATTATTATTATTATTATTCATTTGATTTTCAGGGTACAAACAAAATTGAGTTCGACAAAACTGTATTGAAACTTTACAAATTTTTGTTTTATATCTGAAACACACATATAGATTTGAGGTGATGTCTGCTATCAATGTGAAATTGCTTGAGAATAACAAATTCTCACGGTGAAATGAAGAAATATATTGTGCCTTATAACGAAATTGTTGATGACATCAAATTCTTCTCTGAGAAAACCTAACCAACGGTGCAGAATAATTTATAGATAGCTGAGGAGGAGTGGCTCTTTTCAGTTTCCTCTGAAATCTAAAAGTTAAGCAGCAAATTGAACTGTATAAGTGCTACAGTATAATTTACTGTGAATGAGAAAACTGTGCTGAGTAAGCCCTGATTGATGACAAAAAACCCCGCAGCGGAAAAAACTGGTCTTCTTTGCTGAGAACATTTGGCCAGATATAATAGTTTTGTTCTGTTCTTTTCGTTGGATGATCTCAAATGTAATTCAAAACAAGTGTTTGTCACTTGTTTTCCTTTCTTTTCCACGGCATCACAAGATATCACCATCAGAATTAGGTTGATCTGAAAAGAAAAAAAACATTAGCACACATTTTATTTCATATATTATTATAACCCGAGCAACTGTTATCAATTAAATGACCAACAAACTTGCTGAAAATGTGTGGAATAAGATAACTCATTGGTAGGAACAGTGCAGTAGAATATATCAAAAATTCTGAATTGCAAGCTAATGGCTGTTGGCTAATGGCTGTTGGCTAATGGCTAATGGCTTCTCTCAGAGTATGGAAAAACTGCAATGCCATTCCGTAGAGATGTAGAGAGCATATTTTTTTCAAATATTTCAGAAAATATTTAATTCCTGATAAGGACGATGGTGTAGTATACTAAATTTAAAAAATTTTCAATGATGAAGTAATAGTATGATGAAATAATATTCTAATGATACAGTGATACAGATAAATGGGACGTGTTTTTTTAATATTTTGCGAGGAAAATTTGAACATTTTTGAAATTTTGAAAATAAAAATAATGATGAAATAGTATATACAGAAAAAATTAAAAAATTCATAGTCTAAACATTTGATACTACCACAGAAAGTCTTCCTTCATTTGAATATAATTGACAATATTTCTATTCGCTTTTGATTTTTTCATATTACGGTAGAAGTGAAAAAAGAGATGATTTATTTATTTACTCAAAATTTGGGATACAAACAGGTAAATACCCATAAAAGCATCCACTGATAGTAGTGGTTACAGATATACACGGTGTCAACAGATATAAGAAAAAATAAAAATTAATGAATCAATAAATTTTGTACATACTAACCAATTATTTTTGCTATGTGTTGAATATTCTTTTCATCGTTATTTTGAAGGAATTAATCGTAATAGAGAAATCATTTACATTACTACAATATTTGTTGAAAGAATCACACATTCTAGTAATTGGGGAGTTTTTGCCCAAATTTGTGTTGAAATTTGGACTGACAAGTAGTTTTCTGTTTCTAGTGTTCCTATGAGGAACGTGACAAAAAATCATTGATACTAGATTGGGTGAGTTATAACAGTTTGTCATGATTGTATAAATGAAAAATAAGTCGGTTATTATTCTTCGTTGTTCTAGAAGCTGTAATTTGTAGTGAGATGGAATTTCGCTAACGCCAAGTGTTACATAAGTCTTCGTTATTTCAAAATGCAAGAACCTTACAAATCTTTTCTGGAGTCTTTCTAATCGTAATTTATGTGGATTATAATGTGGGCTCCATATGACCCTTACGAAATTAAGTTTACTATAAACAAATGCATAGTAAATAGATTTGATTGCTGCCTCGTTGTTGAAGTCTTCGCATATTCTACAGAAAAATCCCAAGGTTTTGCTGCAGAAATTTATTACATAATCCAAATGGGGATTGAAAGTCATTTTTGTATTAAAATAGATTCCAAGATCTTTAATTTGGTCTACTCTGTTAATACTATTATTGCCCAGGGAGTATTGAAAATGTATCGGTATGTTATTTTTGCAAAATAATATACATGTACATTTATCAATACTGAGATTCAATTTATTGAGGTAACAATATTCTAAAAAACCATTGAGGATTTCCTGAATCTTTGAGCAATCTCTAATCGTCGTTACTTTTCTGAATATTTTTCAGTCATCAGCACATAATAGTACTTGTGAATGCTTGAAGCAATGATAATTGATAATACATCTGAGAGATCCTATTAGTTTCAGCTCACTTCCTCTGATTTCATGTCCCCGTCCTCAGAACAGTACCCGGCACAATGAAAGAGGATCAAGTGTACTATCTTGCCAACGAAAAAAACTCATTTATCAAAACTCACACTGAAAATAATTATACAAATCATATTCAAGGCAGATAGTTAATTCTTTAAAAAAAACAAAAGTAAATCGTGATTTTGAAATCACAGATAAACTCTTGGTCGGAAAAAAGAATTGTAGAAATATAGATTGGAAAAGTAATGGAGAGGATTTCAACTCCAGTTATACGAAACACAACGTTTCAATTCCGATATTGTTACGCCCTACCACATATCACATCTCTACGAATTCTGTAATGGAATTGAATCAGATGTCATTCACTGGATTGCTATACAATCTATTCTTATAAATGCGAGAATCACTCAACACTCATTCATCTCTGTTTATAGATACTGGTAAATCCTAGGTAGCTAAAATTTGGTTCATAGGTACTTCTCAGGTTTTAGATGCGCACTCAGGAAGGATTTTCGAATATTACAACTGTGGCGTCCCCGTGGGGGTAAATGGAGCGCGTTTACTTATGGAAATTACATTTTCATCACTGTTTCATTGTACTACTATGTTTTCGGAGGCTAAAATTTTGTATATGGGTGCGTTTTATATTGTCGATGTGCAATAAGAAAGGATTTTCAAATATTCCAACTGGGGCGCCCCCCCTGGAGAGATAAAGGGTCGCATTTACATATGAAAATTACCTTATCATCTATGTTCCTCCATACCGCTATATTTTCAGAGGCTGAATTTTGTATGTATGTCCGTTTTTTGTTGTAGATGTGCAATAAAAAAGGATTTTCAAATATGTCAACGGAGGCGCCAACCGCGAAAAAAAAAGGGGCGTTCATAAAATGAAGTTACTTTTTCATTATTGTTTCTCCATATCGGTATACTCACGGAGGCTGAAATTCTATATGCAGGTTCGTTTTATATTGTAGATGTTCAATAAGAAAATTTTTTTGAATATTCAAACTGGTGCGCCAGCCGTTTAGGAAAAACTCGCGTTCTCGTCAAACTAAATTTTATTTCTATCAGTGAATATTACTGGAGTTTTTTCCCAACACTAAATCGTTATTTTCAACACCTCGACAAGTGTTTCTATCACCAAGTGATCATCTTCAAAGAGGAAGATTGAAACTGTTCCTATTGGTCAATCGAATAAGAAGCGAGAATAGGGCCGTGACGTCACCACCCTACCGCATTTCGATATTAAATAATTAATTACGAGAAAACTACGGTACTCAGAGAGATGAAACAAAGTGCACTGTTTTTCAATTTAAAATTTCTATCAAGTGAACTATAAACCAAAAATCATGAAACAAGCCCATTGAAGATATCAGCACAATCAGATATAGTTCAAGTAAACGATATAGTGCACCCTACCTTCCAGCAGTCTCCCTTCAATAAAATAGTTAGGGAGTATTTCCATCGATTGACAATAAGTGACAATTGAATGAAACTGAATAATCACAATCTAGTCAGAGCTCATCATAAACATATGTTTTTCTTTAGGTATCATAACAAGAAGTCGTTAATATAACAATTAAGAACTAACACAATAACAAGTACTGAGACCCTATTCAAGGGCACAGTTTCAGCAACCTCTAGATTATGTAACCTTGAATAGGGAAACGCTGGTCGATAGACAGTGTTTTAATTCTGGTGTGGAGTCTTCATTAAATTAATTTCCCTCCAGACATTCTCATCAAGCTTTTGGATTCAGAATCGTATTGTAATACAGAGGTGTGCGGAAAAAGTAAAGAGTGTGGCTCTTTAAAGGCAGGGACACATATACGCGGTGGCGGTAGCGGTAGCGGTGGAGTACGCGGTGGCGTTCAGACATGTACAATCAAATATGCCGTTGCACACTTGTCGTAACATGTCTACGGCCAGAGCGGTACGGCAGCGTTCTAATGCGCGGTGGCGCGCATTAGAACGCGAAACCGGAATTTTTTGGAAATCATATTGCCTTAACTGCAATTTTAATTGTATCGATGAGAAACTTCTACAGATTAGTCAGAATGAAATCCCAAACAGAATGAGTGAAAAAAAAATTTACACCAAAAAAAATTGTTGGATCAAATTTTCAACAAAAATCAAAAATAAAAAAAAATTGTTCGAAAAATTAAAAAAAAAAAATTTTAATTCTTCTTTTATTTCTGATAAACACCCTATGATTAGTTTTCAAAATAGATTATAGGGTGGTCCGAACAAGAATTATAAACGTCAAATTTTCATGATTTTTCGATATTTGTTGAATAACTCTGAAATTTTATATAAAACCAAAATCTATTCCATTTCTTATTTGAAAGGTGGCATTAAAAGGTTTAATTTGATACCGGTTTGAAGTCAATAGCTTCAGTTTTAAGAGAGTTATGCTCATTTTTGTGGAGTGCTAAAATAGATGTAGAATAAAAAATAAACTTTGAAGATACTATTTTATAACACAGGCCTATTTTATTGCATTCTACAGAAAAATTACAAATTATCAGTCATCTACCAATAAGTTCATTGCTTCCTCTGATAATTCCAGGTGTTTCTTCTCCTTCAGTATTCTCCTACTTGTGATTGCGGGATCAGAATTGGCGAGCAGATAATGTAATATGTCTTCACAATTGTCTTTTCTTGATGTTTTCCTCGCATGGTAAAGCCTTGTGTTTCTGAAGTCCTTGTTTCCTGCTTCCAATGCTTCTTCTGATAGTTGGCCAATGGGGACCAAAAATGAACGAATTATTTCAGCTCCATGAATAAGAACCTTGTGGACAGTTGGTGGCATATAATGCCACGAATATTTCTTTACATAGAGACCAGCAGTTTCTTTTCCGTACTTCGAGAACTTATCGCAGTCTATCTTATATCCAGAAGTTATAGCTTGAAGAATACTAGAAAACCTTCTTATAAGTTCGGTATCTACTCCTGTGGCCAGAGCGGTTTTCTCAGGATCACTAAAGAATTTTCTTGCTGTGTTACCATCATTAGTTGTTCCACTTCCTTGTTTCACAACATCAACAGTTATTTGGAGCTGATCTTTCAGATTTTGTTGAACTTCCTTTTTTCTTTGATCTCTAATAATCTTCTCATCTTCACTGACCTTAGTTCTCTTTGTTTCCCCTGCTTTGCGCACAGTGATTTGATAAGCAATGCTCAGTAGGGTTTCCGTAAATCTTATTCTAGAATGTAATCTTGATAATCCAAATCTATATGCTTTCTGATTGGGTGTCCTTTTAACAATTCTGTCCAACTGATTCATTTCACTGGGCTTTGCGTGGCAAATGTAACACGTTGCTGCAGACTTGTTATCAGATAAAGCATTACAGACTTTTCCATCAACCATTGTTTCCTCCAGTTTATGTTCTACTTTAAATTGTAATCCGCTTATGTTGATAATCGTTTCGTGTATATTATTTATTTGTTCTTTCATGAGATCGTCCTGTTGCTTTGTATACTCTCCAGTCTCCTTAGCATATTCAAACTTGATTGGTCTGCAATATCTGGTTGATGATGGTGTTGGATTCTCCCATACTTGTTCTTTATTGCATGAAAGAACTAAAGGAACCATAGATATACTGAACAAGCTACTATCAGTTGCTGTATTGTCAGTAAAGTTTTGTTTATACTGGCTATGTCCTGAAGATCCATCCATACCCCATTTGCTAATCAATAACATTTCTTTCTCTGCATATGCTTGAAGGTGGTCAATTGATTGGGATTCCAGTATTCTATTCGCGGTGTGATCCAAAAGAGATTGTAGTTTGACTGAAGCAGACTTTTCAGTTACCTCGACATCCTCTGGATAACATTTCTTTTTCTCGTCTAAAAGTTTTCTGTAACTAGGAAAGTAATTGTATTTTTCTTGATATTCTTTTAACTTTTGACACTGATAAACGCTGAGTTTCATGTCCATGAATAAAGCCAAAGCTGCCTTTATATCCCCTTCTTCCTCTTTTCTCAATTCTTCAGCTGTGTATTTAATTAAATCTGCAGAAACCTCTTCTGTTTTCATTAGTTCCATACTTCTTTCCTTCTTTGTTTTCGAACAGAATAATGTAAATTCCTTAGGTTTGGGTTTTCGTTTTGAAGTAGTTGGATGATTTCCAACTTCAATATAGCCCTCTTGAATCTAGTCCGCAGCTCCAAGCCGTTCATACATCCTGTTAAACTCTTGAAGACGTGCATTGTACTTATTGACGAACTTTTTCAATTTATCTTTTATGTTTGGAAATATTAAACTACTTTTCACTCCATGCTCATGATCAAGCAATTCCTCCACGTTTCTAGTTTTACTCTGTTGCATCAACTCATGCAGTTCCTGATAGGAAATTTTAATGTATTCCATAATTCTTGACTGTCAAAATTATAATGGAAACCACAGTGAACTTCATTGCACTTTTATATGCATAGTGGAGAAAGATAACGACGTAAAGGCCGCATTCCACCATAAAAACAAAGGGGGAGAGAGAGAGCGAAAGAGACAGAATAAAATAGTAAAACAACAGAGAGAGAGAGAAAGGTACCACCACAAGCTAAAAGAAAACACTATATAAAGACGGACACACACGCGGACTAATTAGTGACAAAAAAGAAAACACTGAAGATGGCGATTAGCCGAAACCGGTCTGAAAATAATAAAAATTTGACGTGGGATGACGGAAAGTCACCCGAAAACCAATATGATTAAATTATTCAATAAGTGATTCCGAGAATTTCCGTTCTATTTCTATGGACTAAATACTGAGAGTGATATACTAAAATCGCTATAACTCCCAGGAGGGCAGGTCCGGGCAGCTGATTTTTTCACAGTTCGTTGAGAACAAATTATGTAACATTTCTGTAGTGGTTTGGAACTGGGACTTTCTGGGACTTTTCAGATATTGCTTACCTTACCCAAATTTTAAGGAAAAATGGACCTTTAGTCGGGTTTTCGCTCTAAAAAAGGTGCATATGAAAATGTCTCAAACAACATTCCTTTTTTTACAGAAGATACTTGTCCGAAGGCAGATTTTTTTTTTCCGAATCAAAATATCTGTCACCAAAATCAAATGAGATCATTTTGAATACAGCCCTGAAATCCCCTCTTTTCGTGAAAATTTTGTATATTTGACTTCTAAAATCAATTAGAAATCAACGGGCCAACATAAAAATAAGCTTTATGTGTTTTTTGTTTACTTGGAATGTCTGTGACAAAATTGCATCATTAAAAACACTGAAAAAAATAATCGGAAAAAAGTTACTTTTCCACTAGCCGCAACACAGTGTGGCGGTGAAACATGGGCTGTTGAGTTCGACCGCTATTGAAACGCGTACCGCTCGCAAAAATGTCTATAACTGAAGAAAGTGTCACTGAAAAAATTATAGAACATGTAAAGAAATGCAGGGTGTTATATGATTTATCTCATCCTCATTACAAAAATATTCGGATTAAGAATAAAGAATGGGACGAAATGGCAAAAAGTTTAAATGTTGAAGGCATGGATGGTAAGTATGAAAATATTAGTGTTATTGTGTATTGGTAATTTATTATGTTTTTATGTTATGTCAATATAACTCACTGTTTAGTAACATTAAACACTACAAGCTATTGAAATAATCAACAAATTAATCACGTAAATCAAAATCATAATTGGTTGCTCTTCGTCTGTCAGCTGGCAAATTATTTAATCCCTGCACTGGTCTTGGATCATATTCAGTTAGATGATGAAAATGTTCGTCTACATTCTTTGATCGTAGAAAATTGTGGAGAACACAAGTAGCTTTCACAATACTTATTGCAGTTGGAACTTTCATTTCTAGAGGGCTAAAAAATAGCCGCCACTTTTGAGCCAAAATTCCAAAAGCGTTTTCCACGACTCGACGAGCTCGGTATAGGTGGTAATTAAATTTTTCTTTTCTGGCGTCCTGGCGTACTTGTCAATAAGGAAATGGTCTCATTAAGTACGAGCTTAATGTAAAAGCTTCGTCACCAACTAAGACACAAGGAAGTGGCTCATCCTTTCCAGACAAAAGTTTAGTGGCAGGAATGTTAAAGGTTCCAGTTTCAAATTTCCTACCTATATTTGAAGCTTCAAAAATACCACCATCACTATTTTTTCCATAGGCTCCGACATCGATGGAAATGAATTTATAGTACGGATCCACAATTGCCATTAACACTATTGAATTTTTTTTAAATAACAATAATGTAGGGATCCACTGTTTTTGGGGCACTTTATAGTTACATGTTTGCCGTCTATACTTCATAGACAGTTAGGAAAGTTCCATATATCCTTAAAACCGGAAATTGAAGTTTCCCAAATTTCTGTAGTGGGTTCTGGCATATAAATTGGTTGCAGTCCAAATTGCGCAACATACTTCTTCAACAATTTTTGAAACCGTAAAAAATCCCATTCAGAAACTGTGTCCAATGGTTTTATATGAATCTCCTGTTGCTAGAAATCTGAAACAAAATAATATTTTTTTTTGTTTGCAGGGGAACATATTAAAAAGAAGTGGAAAAATTTACGCGATAATTATGCCAAACTGGACAGAAAGCATCAGTAATTTGTCGTTATAAGAAGTGGCCATGGGCTCAACAAATGGAACCATTTCGGCCATTCTGGTTTGCAAAAAACGGAGTCTAATATTTCTCGTGCAGGTATATCGTCTGATATATTAGAGTCAAGTCAAGAAGAGTCGCCAGCTGATTCACCAGTCAATTCTTTAGAAATACCAAATGACGACAACTCAGTTACTAATGAACACGAAGTGGAATTGCCAGTTAATACTGTTCAACGTACAGAAACAGCAGACATAGAACAATTACCCACACCTCAAACTAGCAGAAAAAGGAAGGTTACTAAAGTCTTACCCTCTTCACAACCAACTGGTACTGAGAAAATATTAAGTTACCTTCTAAAAAGGTCGATGGTAGCAGAGTGCGATGAAATGGACAAAATATTTTTGGGCTATGCCGCAACTGTGAGGAAATTATCTTTTCGAAGACAAACAATGATAAAATTTGGTATTGCTAAGATGATTATGGAAAACGAATTGGAACAGCAATAGGAAATCCCAACTTCGTCTGTATGCAATATTTCAAACTCGAATGCGCATTCATTGTCGGTCATGAGTTCTCCAGAATATTCGTATCATGTTCCAAATGTTCCAAATACTGAAACAATAACCTCACAATCACTATCGGCCACTGCTACTTGGTATGAAAATTTTGGCAATAGTAATATTTGACTTAAATTTATTTGTTTTCTTACTTTTGTGGCTAGGTTTCTACGTTTCTTCTGTTATTGTGTACTACGTTCCTGGCCAGTATTCAGAATTTTTTTTGTGTTCTTACGTATTTTTGATATTCAACATAAATATACTACGATATGCACTATTTATTTTTTTTCTGCGTTTGGTTTCAGTACTACCAAGTCAACAGTAGCATCTTAGAAGTAAATTTAAAACTACAAACTCAATTTGAAAGTCTTGTACACATTGTAATTTTTATATTTGTATGTTGCAGTCTCAAATATAACTGCGCTAAATCGTGAAACGTGTTCTTTTTACTTCAAAAAACTCAAATTATTTTTGAATCATCGACTCTTGATTTCATTTTATTTCAAATGAATGTACTGACCTTAAGGTAACTACAAGCCGCTCTGCAGGTTCTATTGGTTCCCTGAATTTACTGTGTTGTTTTCTTATATCATTCTCTATACGTGCTAATATTTCATTAAAGAATTCAAAATTCATTCGAAAATAAATATAAAACCGTTTCTCATCCATTCGTAGCTGTTTATATAACGTGTGGAATTCCCCTTCCTGAAGACGCGTCTGATTTATTTCATGAACCCATTGGTTTTTCCTAAAATAATATTAAGAAAATTCAATTTTTCATCCAACACATTAGAACAAAACGTACCTTCGGTTCCTCTGATGGAGCAACTCCTGTTGTTCTTCTTCATTGGCGGCTGCCAAAAGTAATACTTCCTCTTCGAAATCCATAGGATGGATAAGTATACCTACCCAATATTATTCACACAGATGTTTTGAGAGACTATACCGCATGAGTGACCGCATTGCTACCGCTCATGTATGTGTTTAGTAATTACCGCCACCGCCACAGCTGTCGCCACCGCTACCGTCACCGCGTATATGTGACCCTGCCTTAAGAAGGCTTCAAAAGAAGTGAATTATAACATTCATATATGAATGGGATATTCAAAAGATATATTCATTTGAATAAGTTATTAGTACTCACTATATATGTTGCCAAAATAAAACAATTACTGGCAATGGAATTCCCATCTACACGAGCGAACAGAGTAACGACGATGTCAATGAAACATAAGTCTACTGTTGTAATAAGATATAGAAAAATCTGCCAACCGAATATGATGTTTGCTTCTGTTACTACTTTCTCTGCTAATTTGAGAAAGGTGTCGACCATTATGAACAATTCTTCATTATTGTCGTTGGTCCTCAATACATCCCTCAATTTAAGGCAGATAAAGCTATATCTAGCTTTCAGTATGTTGGCTACTAATGTGATATGTATTATCAATACCACACCATAAAAGTTGAAGGTTATAAGAGCGGAACTAACAAACCAATCATATATTTGTATCCTCTTTTGAAATAATGTATACAAGTATTGTATGAACCATAGAAGGAATGTTGAAAAAATAATAAATTTCTCCATCCATACTTTGATATTTTTTTGACGAGTCTGGAATCCCACTGATCCTAAAAGTTGTTCAATTTCATTCAGACATTCGAGGAACGATATCCAGTTGTCTGTGATGGTAAATTTGGTGCGAAAAAGGTAACAGCCTATGAAAAGTGATGCCAATATTACCCAAATGTCCAACAATACTTCAAAGATAATAGGTCCACCGAATCCAATGAACCAAATACTTCCAGTGATGAACAGAAGAAAAAATATTACGTGTGAAACTCGACTCAGTATGGATTGACTTATTTTATATTCTTCCACTCCCGCAGTCGCTGCAAAGTATTTGCCCAATCCAAACATGAGTTTCATAACCTCAAAATCATACTGCTCGAACATATTCCTTCAAAAATGTTGGCGAGGCATAGAATTGAAATATAACTTTTGTATTGATTTCACTTTGTGTTATGGCATTATGGCAGAATGGCGTGCTCTATGAAGTAAGTACTTACATATTTTATGATATTGCTTTTGATACCTATATATTTCGGTATTTAATTTCTCATAATGATAATGACGATGAAGCTCAATCATTTACATCATATGGAGCGTTTCAAATTATGAACACAGGAATTTTTCACGTCGAGGATTTTTTTGAGAAGCGACAATATATTCTGAAAATCAGAATAGAAAACCTCTGAACTTCACTAATTGATAAAACTGGAGCCCTAGGTTGTAACAGCAAATCATTGATAATCCAGTAATCTGTTGTACGTTTATTTGCGATCGCAACTTCTGATCGCAGAGCATCATGGGTTCATTTCATTAGTTCGAACTTCCATTGTCTAATATGATATAAATTAATTTGAAATAAAAAATTAAAAAGATTAGCTGAAAAATAACAATTTTATTAGGCAAAAAACTGAAATTATAATGAAATAACATACAAGCAACCATAAAAAAATTGAACTATCCACACGAGCAGAAAATTAAAAAAGATCATTAACAACAAATAGGAATTGAAAATCAAAAGATTCCAAACAAAGTTACTTCACGACGTTTCGATTGTTAATATCCACAATCGTCATATACATATACGCGGCTTCTTTGAATTTTCTCCTGAACCAGTGTTTCCCCTCGTTAATGATTTCAGCTTGAGCCCACTTGATGTTATGTTGATGAGTCCCAACATGCTCAGCTATTCCGGATTTGCTGGTTTCTCCTCGCTGTGTGTGTTTCTTGTTCTCAGCAATGCGAACTTTCGAAGGCCTCTCAGTTTCACCGATGTATGATTCTCCACACTCGCAGTCCGCGTTTGTTGACCTGGTTTTCGTTAGGCTACTACGGATAGTTTTCCCAAATCTGAAGCAGGTTCTGATGTTATACTTGGACCCAATACTTCCTATTCTTTCCGACAATCCTCTGATGTAGGGAACTACATAAGATAAGTACCTTTTGATCATTCCCATATTGATTTCAATTTAAGAATCATCGGTATACAGCTGTTTCAGCTTATACTTGCAAGCGAAACATGAGAGTGGAAACCACCTATTATTTTTTCATTTCATGGAATTATATATATATATATATATATATATATATATATATATATATATATATATATATTATTTCCTTAACCTGTCAAAATTGACATTTAAAAAAAGGAACATCGAAAAATGACATTATTCTTCAAAATATCCAAAAATATCAAAGGATAAAAACATTTTCTTTTGTAATTTTATACCCACACACCAAGTTTCAAACCCATAATAAGTATTTTATATTTTCACTATTTTTCCGCATTCCTGCTTTTTCTACTTATCAAAATTGAAGCACACCTGTACTAAATCATTTATTTTAACTAAACTCGTCACCGAATTTCTTTTTTTGTAATATAATATTTTAAAAGCCTCTTTGATGTTAAAAACAAATTTTGAAAAATAAAAGTTGTCAAACTTGATGCAAAGTTCATCTAGTTTCAACGGGGCTTTCCAAACTATACAGTACTTGAGTTTTTTAATGAGCAAATGGCCTCACAATATGAATTAGAACAAAACGGAACATTAGGAAACAATATCTTAGAGTGTTTAT
Source organism: Leptinotarsa decemlineata (assembly GCF_025532065.1). Lineage (NCBI taxonomy): Eukaryota > Metazoa > Arthropoda > Insecta > Coleoptera > Chrysomelidae > Leptinotarsa > Leptinotarsa decemlineata. Next base: position 7,765,408 of record NW_027412703.1, on the reverse strand, counting down.
TGTTTTTTTAACAAAAAATACAGTGGAATTTAATCTTAATTAAAAGGAACTGAAAATAAACATGTACCTATACCTAATAGCAAAAAAACACGAAAAAAAGACTCACGACATTAAATACACTACAATTCTGTATGTCTTCCATCGCGTTATATGCAGATAATTGTCCTTCTTGATACATCTTTTATTGAGTTGCTGATACTCACAGGGTTTATGTTTAAAATAGAGTTTCTAATAACAGTTTCTAGGTGATTTACGTCACGAAAAGGTGTTTGTTTATAAACGATTTGTTTTAAGTAACCCCACAAGAAAAAATCTAGTGGGGTTAAATCTGGCGACCTAGGCGGCCATATGTGAAGGTAGCTTCGTCGGTCCATAGGATTTTGTAAGGAAATTTTCTGTTTAATTCTACTTCTCCTTGGTACCAGAAAGAGAAATCTAGTCGAACATCGAAATCTCTTTCCTTTAAGGTATTTATAAATTTGGGTTTGTAGAGTTTGAATTTATTTTTATGTAAAATTGCTCTTACGCTTTCTCTTTTAACGCCAGTTCTATCTACAATATTGCTAATACTTGATTTTCCCTGTTCAATAACATCCAGGCAGACAGCCAACTGAACCTCATCATTATTGCGTGATGGATTATGACGTTTTTTAAAAGTATTTTCAACTGAACCAGTCAGTTTAAATTTTTTTAAAACCCTACTTACAGTGGATGGCTGTACATGTCTACCAGGATGTCTTGCGTTAAAAATATCAGCCACTTGTCGATGTAATGTGTTTTCACCACAAATTAGCACAATTTCAATTTTTTCTTGTAAAGATAACATATTATTTTAATTTTCATACATTACATTGAACTAACGGGCAATAATTTATTCAGTGACAGTGACGTTTTCTAAAACACGTTTTCTAAAACACATTATGTAGTTTCATATTTTTTCACAGCCTACCCAGTTTTTTTAAATTAGTGTTGTTAGCGGAGTAGGTAAATGTAAATACTATGAGTTTTTTTCTTTTATTGAATGGGCTTCAAGAATCACGAAATGATGTTTCCTAATGTTCCGTTTTGTTCTAATTTATATTGTGAGGCCATTTGCTCATTAAAAACTCAAGTATTGTATAGTTTTGAAAGCCCCGTTGAAACTAGATGAACTTTGCATCAAGTTTGACAACTTTTATTTTTCAAAATTTGTTTTTAACATCAAAGAGGCTCTTAAAATATTATTATATAACAAAAAAAGAAATTTGGTGACGAGTTTAGTTGAAATGAATGATTTAGTACAGGTGTGCTTAAATTTTGATAAGTAGAAAAAGCAGGAGTGCGGAAAAATAGTGAAAATATAAAATACTTATTATGGGTTTGAAACTTGGTGTGTGGGCATAAAATTACAAAAGAAAATGTTTTTATCCTTTGATATTTTTGGATATTTTAAAGAATAATGTCATTTTTCGATCTTCCTTTTTTTAAATGTCAATTTTGACAGGTTAAGGAAATCACGTGACCTATTTTGTAGACGCCATTTGACATCATTTCTTAAGCAAAATCTACTGCCAAAATCAAATTTCACATAAAACGATAAATAAAAAAGTTTCCCATTTGATGCGGATTTTATATATATATATATATATATATATATATATATATATATATATATATATATATATATAATATATATATATATATATCCACATAATATATATATATATATATATATATATATATATATATATATATATATATATAATATATATATATATATATATATATATATATATATATATATATAATAATATATATATATATATATATATATATATATATATATATATATATATATATATATATATATATATATATATATACAAAACTTGGGAATTTCTTTGGGTGAACAGCAGAACGGAAGTGTACTCTTATAACACAAGTTATTCCAATATTTCGATAAAATTTATTATCATCTTCAGGGAAAAGCTACAAATGTTTTATGGTGATAATACAATATGAAAAAGTTTTTTTTTTTATTTTAATAATGATATAAATTTTTTTTATACAACTTACTGTTAGTGAGGTTGGCCGTGTCGAAAAGAATGTTATATCTAAACAATTGAAACATGTCAATACAATAAAATAGTCATCAAGTTAAAAGAGGTAGACACCTCACTGGATACAAAGAAGAATAATGAATTAAAACTTTTAATAAAAATCGTTATTTGTTTTAAAATTATGGGAATACCGGTAAACGCCATGTGCATTCAGAAACAAGAGAGAGAGGCACAAGACAGTTGACATTTTGACAATGACAGTTGTCATGTCATTATATTATAAAGGTGTGTTAGTTTGTAAATGATAACAATCTGGAACACAAAGGGAACTGATTATGGAACAAGTGTGATCAGAGACATCTGCTGTTCTGTAAATAAATAAATGAGAGAAAATCCACAAAATCAAATATATTAATTAATTAACAAAATCCTCAGTGGTCTTGAGGAATGGAATGAAGAAAATATTTAATCAAAATAAAACCCTGCCTTAGGGAGGTTGGAAGTTTTGTTGAAACAATATCAAATATTATGAATTTATATTGGAGAAGAGAACCCAGAATTATTGTTCATTTGGAAATTATGTAAATTTTTATCAATGTCTAATAAGAAGGCATAGATTCCACTGAGATGATCACTGTCAGACCTTTTATTAAGGCAGTTATCTGATTGTAATATGAAAGACATTTCCAAAAACAATCTTTTAGATGTATTTCTTTCAGTTGATAAAATTTTTGCTGAATTAAAGTTCATGTTATGACCTTCTTTGTAAACATGATTGCTGAGAGCACATCTCTCAGGATGTAATCTACTGTCACTCTTATGTGACGAGATTCTGTCTTTTAGTAATCTTGACGTTTGACCAATATATTCACTACTACAATTTAGACAAGGAATGGAATAAATTAGATTAGACTGAAGGTTGATGGGAGTTTTATCTTTAAGTTTAGAAAATAGTTTATTAATGGTGAAAATGGTTCTAAAGGCTATTTTTACATTTAAATCTTTGAAAATTCTGCATAGCTTTGGTGTCATATCGCTTATGTATGGTAAAGAGGAGAATAATATAGGAACTGGAGGTGGCTCAGTCCCAATTGTGACATTGTCAGACACTAAAGGATTTTCATCCAACTGGTTATTATTATTGACTTGCACGTCCATGGTAGACGTGCTAAATAAGATCTTCTTAAGTAGAGGATCTGGGTAGGAATTATTAATGAATAATTGGAAAAGTATATTTAAATTTTTTTTATGAAAAGAGGGATCGGAAATCTGCAGAATGCGATTCTTCATTTGTTTGACCAAATTAGTTTTCGTTGACTGCTTGTGGTATGACCAATAGTTCAAGAACCTCCCAGAACTGATAGGTTTGCGATACCAATCTATGCGTAGAGTGTTATCTGGTGTTCTGATAACTTTTGTATCAAGGAAGGGAACCCATTGTTCGTTGTTCTCAGTTTCGATGGTAAACTGTATGTGAGGGTCATAACTGTTGAAGATGTCCACAATCTCAGATATTCCATCTTGAGGAAGGGATAATATAATGTCATCGACATATTTTTTTATGAAGAAAAGATTAAAGGGAAGTACCTGTAAGACCAAATCTAGCAGGTCATCCATGACATATGCTGCTAAAATGGGGCTGATCTTAGCTCCCATTGGAGTACCAAAAGTTTGTTTATAAATTTTACTATTAAATGAAAAATAAATATTATTAAAAAGGAAAGTTATGAGTTGGAGGAAATCGTCTTTATGAATGTCACAAAATTGACTAATACGTCCCCATTTTCTATCAATCGATCTAAGACAAGTGTCTAAATAGACATTACTAAAGAGGGATACGACGTCTAAGCTAGCAATTACATAATTGTTGGGAAGTTTCATTTTGTTGAATGTGGAAAACACATCAAAAGAACCTTTAATAAAATATTGATTATCATTTTCATAAGCTTTAGTTAAAATGTCTGTTAGAAAGGAAGCAAGTTTTTCAGTGGGAGAACCAATTGAAGCAATAATGGGTCTAACAGATAGGGTTGGTTTATGAATTTTAGGTAAAGCATAAAATTTTGGTAAAATACCAGTATAATTGGTGAGACGTTTTTTTGTAGGTTCGTCAATCTGATTAGATTCAAATAATTGTTTAATTAACTCATTACAGTTACGTTGAATTTGTAATGTCGGATCTTTATTTACTTGTGAATAAGAATCACAATTTTCAATGAGATTTGTAGAAAGGTTGATATATTGGTCACGATCAAGTATCACAGTAACATTACCTTTATCAGATTTGGTAATTACGAGGTCTGGATTATTTTTTAAGAAGCGTTTAGTTTTTAAGAACAGATTTTGGAAGAAATTTCTGTTCAAAAGTTGTTTAGAAATTATAAAATTTGTAATAATGTTAGTAGAACGTGCTACTAAGGAGTTTCTTTCACTATCATTGGAGATAGTGGAGGTGATGTAGTCAACATCAGCTAAAAGATTTTTTATGGAGAATGTGCCATCAACGATGGGTTCAATACTAAATTTGGGGCCTAGAGCCAAAAAACTTGAAATATCTTCAGGGATACTAGTGCCTGAAAGATTCTTTAACCATTCTGGTTTGGTAAAGAGTTTTAATTTATTCATGGCTGTTGATAATTTGTTAAATTTATTTAAATTCTTTAATCTGATTTTATGAAAAATTTTATTAAAAGAGATTTGTTGTCTTCCAGAAAATTCTAAGAAAACGGTGTGATTTGATAGTTGGATTATCTCATTTTTAAGCAACTCTAAATTTTGTTGAATTCGTTTGAAACATTTGTGATTACTATTAATTTCATAATTAAGAAGTTTGGTTCCTAACCTGCAAGTGAAAGTTCCTGGTGTGTTGTTATTATAATCTACATCTTGTCTTAACACTAGTTTATCAATGTGTTGGGTTGCATGTGTAATGTGTGTTGGAAGTATTCCTACAGTACGACATCTCAGGAGGAAACATCTACGGTTTTTTTTTTGGCTAGCTTCTTCTTTAAACGTGACCACTGTTTAATTTTATTCACAATTCCATTTCCATGTGTAGCTCTTAGATCTTCATAGAAACCCATACCTGTTGATATAGTTGAAGGACAGTCTTTGCTGACTAGTTAAGAACAAAACTTGGGAATTTCTTTGGGTGAACAGCAGAACGGAAGTGTACTCTTATAACACAAGTTATTCCAATATTTCGATAAAATTTATTATCATCTTCAGGGAAAAGCTACAAATGTTTTATGGTGATAATACAATATGAAAAAGTTTATTTTTTTTTATTTTAATAATGATATAAATTTTTTTTTTTTTTAATTTTTTTTATACAACTTACTGTTAGTGAGGTTGGCCGTGTCGAAAAGAATGTTATATCTGAACAATTGAAACATGTCAATACAATAAAATAGTCATCAAGTTAAAAGAGGTAGACACCTCACTGGATACAAAGAAGAATAATGAATTAAAACTTTTAATAAAAATCGTTATTTGTTTTAAAATTATGGGAATACCGGTAAACGCCATGTGCATTCAGAAACAAGAGAGAGAGGCACAAGACAGTTGACATTTTGACAATGACAGTTGTCATGTCATTATATTATAAAGGTGTGTTAGTTTGTAAATGATAACAATCTGGAACACAAAGGGAACTGATTATGGAACAAGTGTGATCAGAGACATCTGCTGTTCTCTGAGTGAATAAATGAGAGAAAATCCACAAAATCAAATATATTAATTAATTAACAAAATCCTCAGTGGTCTTGAGGAATGGAATGAAGAAAATATTTAATCAAAATAAAACCCTGCCTTAGGGAGGTTGGAAGTTTTGTTGAAACAATATCAAATATTATGAATTTATATTGGAGAAGAGAACCCAGAATTATTGTTCATTTGGAAATTATGTAAATTTTTATCAATGTCTAATAAGAAGGCATAGATTCCACTGAGATGATCAATGTCAGACCTTTTATTAAGGCAGTTATCTGATTGTAATATGAAAGACATTTCTAAAAACAATCTTTTAGATGTATTTCTTTCAGTTGATAAAATTTTTGCTGAATTAAAGTTCATGTTATGACCTTCTTTGTAAACATGATTGCTGAGAGCACATCTCTCAGGATGTAATCTACTGTCACTCTTATGTGACGAGATTCTGTCTTTTAGTAATCTTGACGTTTGACCAATATATTCACTACTACAATTTAGACAAGAAATGGAATAAATTAGATTAGACTGAAGGTTGATGGGAGTTTTATTTTTAAGTTTAGAAAATAGTTTATTAATGGTGAAAATGGTTCTAAAGGCTATTTTTACATTTAAATCTTTGAAAATTCTGCATAGCTTTGGTGTCATATCGCTTATGTATGGTAAAGAGGAGAATAATATAGGAACTGGAGGTGGATCAGTCCCAATTGTGACATTGTCAGACACTAAAGGATTTTCATCCAACTGGTTATTATTATTGACTTGCACGTCCATGGTAGACGTGCTAAATAAGATCTTCTTAAGTAGAGGATCTGGGTAGGAATTATTAATGAATAATTGGAAAAGTATATTTGAATTTTTTTTATGAAAAGAGGGATCGGAAATCTGCAGAATGCGATTCTTCATTTGTTTGACCAAATTAATTTTCGTTGACTGCTTGTGGTATGACCAATAGTTCAAGAACCTCTCAGAACTGATAGGTTTGCGATACCAATCTATGCGTAGAGTGTTATCTGGTGTTCTGATAACTTTTGTATCAAGGAAGGGAACCCATTGTTCGTTGTTCTCAGTTTCGATGGTAAACTGTATGTGAGGGTCATAACTGTTGAAGATGTCCACAATCTCAGATATTCCATCTTGAGGAAGGGATAATATAATGTCATCGACATATTTTTTTATGAAGAAAAGATTAAAGGGAAGTACCTGTAAGACCAAATCTAGCAGGTCATCCATGACATATGCTGCTAAAATGGGGCTGATCTTAGCTCCCATTGGAGTACCAAAAGTTTGTTTATAAATTTTACTATTAAATGAAAAATAAGTATTATTAAAAAGGAAAGTTATGAGTTGGAGGAAATCGTCTTTATGAATGTCACAAAATTGACTAATACGTCCCCATTTTCTATCAATCGATCTAAGACAAGTGTCTAAATAGACATTACTAAAGAGGGATACGACGTCTAAGCTAGCAATTACATAATTGTTGGGAAGTTTCATTTTGTTGAATGTGGAAAACACATCAAAAGAATCTTTAATAAAATATTGATTATCATTTTCATAAGCTTTAGTTAAAATGTCTGTTAGAAAGGAAGCAAGTTTTTCAGTGGGAGAACCAATTGAAGCAATAATGGGTCTAACAGATAGGGTTGGTTTATGAATTTTAGGTAAAGCATAAAATTTTGGTAAAATACCAGTATAATTGGTGAGACGTTTTTTTGTAGGTTCGTCAATCTGATTAGATTCAAATAATTGTTTAATTAACTCATTACAGTTACGTTGAATTTGTAATGTCGGATCTTTATTTACTTGTGAATAAGAACCATAATTTTCAATGAGATTTGTAGAAAGGTTGATATATTGGTCACGATCAAGTATCACAGTAACATTACCTTTATCAGATTTGGTAATTACGAGGTCTGGATTATTTTTTAAGAAGCGTTTAGTTTTTAAGAACAGATTTTGGAAGAAATTTCTGTTCAAAAGTTGTTTAGAAATTATAAAATTTGTAATAATGTTAGTAGAACGTGCTACTAAGGAGTTTCTTTCACTATCATTGGAGATAGTGGAGGTGATGTAGTCAACATCAGCTAAAAGATTTTTTATGGAGAATGTGCCATCAACGATGGGTTCAATACTAAATTTGGGGCCTAGAGCCAAAAAACTTGAAATATCTTCAGGGATACTAGTGCCTGAAAGATTCTTTAACCATTCTGGTTTGGTAGAGAGTTTTAATTTATTCATGGCTGTTAATAATTTGTTAAATTTATTTAAATTCTTTAATCTAATTTTATGAAAAATTTTATTAAAAGAGATTTGTTGTCTTCCAGAAAATTCTAAGAAAACGGTGTGATTTGATAGTTGGATTATCTCATTTTTAAGCAACTCTAAATTTTGTTGAATTCGTTTTAAACATTTGTGATTACTATTAATTTCATAATTAAGAAGTTTGGTTCCTAACCTGCAAGTGAAAGTTCCTGGTGTGTTGTTATTATAATCTACATCTTGTCTTAACACTAGTTTATCAATGTGTTGGGTTGCATGTGTAATGTGTGTTGGAAGTATTCCTACAGTACGACATCTCAGGAGGAAACATCTACGGTTTTTTTTTTGGCTAGCTTCTTCTTTAAACGTGACCACTGTTTCATTTTATTCACAATTCCATTTCCATGTGTAGCTCTTAGATCTTCATAGAAACCCATACCTGTTGATATAGTTGAAGGACAGTCTTTGCTGACTAGTTAAGAACAAAACTTGGGAATTTCTTTGGGTGAACAGCAGAACGGAAGTGTACTCTTATAACACAAGTTATTCCAATATTTCGATACAATTTATTATCATCTTCAGGGAAAAGCTACAAATGTTTTATGGTGATAATACAATATGAAAAAGTTTTTTTATTTTAATAATGATATAAAATTTTTATTTTTTTTTTAATTTTTTTTATACAACTTACTGTTAGTGAGGTTGGCCGTGTCGAAAAGAATGTTATATCTAAACAATTGAAACATGTCAATACAATAAAATAGTCATCAAGTTAAAAGAGGTAGACACCTCACTGGATACAAAGAAGAATAATGAATTAAAACTTTTAATAAAAATCGTTATTTGTTTTAAAATTATGGGAATACCGGTAAACGCCATGTGCATTCAGAAACAAGAGAGAGAGAGGCACAAGACAGTTGAAATTTTGACAATGACAGTTGTCATGTCATTATATTATAAAGGTGTGTTAGTTTGTAAATGATAACAATCTGGAACACAAAGGGAACTGATTATGGAACAAGTGTGATCAGAGACATCTGCTGTTCTGTAAGTAAATAAATGAGAGAAAATCCACAAAATCAAATATATTAATTAATTAACAAAATCCTCAGTGGTCTTGAGGAATGGAAGGAAGAAAATATTTAATCAAAATAAAACCCTGCCTTAGGGAGGTTGGAAGTTTTGTTGAAACAATATCAAATATTATGAATTTATATTGAAGAAGAGAACCCAGAATTATTGTTCATTTGGAAATTATGTAAATTTTTATCAATGTCTAATAAGAAGGCATAGATTCCACTGAGATGATCAATGTCAGACCTTTTATTGAGGCAGTTATCTGATTGTAATATGAAAGACATTTCCAAAAACAATCTTTTAGATGTATTTCTTTCAGTTGATAAAATTTTTGCTGAATTAAAGTTCATGTTATGACCTTCTTTGTAAACATGATTGCTGAGAGCACATCTCTCAGGATGTAATCTACTGTCACTCTTATGTGACGAGATTCTGTCTTTTAGTAATCTTGACGTTTGACCAATATATTCACTACTACAATTTAGACAAGGAATGGAATAAATTAGATTAGACTGAAGGTTGATGGGAGTTTTATCTTTAAGTTTAGAAAATAGTTTATTAATGGTGAAAATGGTTCTAAAGGCTATTTTTACATTTAAATCTTTGAAAATTCTGCATAGCTTTGGTGTCATATCGCTTATGTATGGTAAAGAGGAGAATAATATAGGAACTGGAGGTGGATCAGTCCCAATTGTGACATTGTCAGACACTAAAAGATTTTCATCCAACTGGTTATTATTATTGACTTGCACGTCCATGGTAGACGTGCTAAATAAGATCTTCTTAAGTAGAGGATCTGGGTAGGAATTATTAATGAATAATTGGAAAAGTATATTTAAATTTTTTTTATGAAAAGAGGGATCGGAAATCTGCAGAATGCGATTCTTCATTTGTTTGACCAAATTAATTTTCGTTGACTGCTTGTGGTATGACCAATAGTTCAAGAACCTCTCAGAACTGATAGGTTTGCGATACCAATCTATGCGTAGAGTGTTATCTGGTGTTCTGATAACTTTTGTATCAAGGAAGGGAACCCATTGTTCGTTGTTCTCAGTTTCGATGGTAAACTGTATGTGAGGGTCATAACTGTTGAAGATGTCCACAATCTCAGATATTCCATCTTGAGGAAGGGATAATATAATGTCATCGACATATTTTTTTATGAAGAAAAGATTAAAGGGAAGTACCTGTAAGACCAAATCTAGCAGGTCATCCATGACATATGCTGCTAAAATGGGGCTGATCTTAGCTCCCATTGGAGTACCAAAAGTTTGTTTATAAATTTTACTATTAAATGAAAAATAAATATTATTAAAAAGGAAAGTTATGAGTTGGAGGAAATCGTCTTTATGAATGTCACAAAATTGACTAATACGTCCCCATTTTCTATCAATCGATCTAAGACAAGTGTCTAAATAGACATTACTAAAGAGGGATACGACGTCTAAGCTAGCAATTACATAATTGTTGGGAAGTTTCATTTTGTTGAATGTGGAAAACACATCAAAAGAACCTTTAATAAAATATTGATTATCATTTTCATAAGCTTTAGTTAAAATGTCTGTTAGAAAGGAAGCAAGTTTTTCAGTGGGAGAACCAATTGAAGCAATAATGGGTCTAACAGATAGGGTTGGTTTATGAATTTTAGGTAAAGCATAAAATTTTGGTAAAATACCAGTATAATTGGTGAGACGTTTTTTTGTAGGTTCGTCAATCTGATTAGATTCAAATAATTGTTTAATTAACTCATTACAGTTACGTTGAATTTGTAATGTCGGATCTTTATTTACTTGTGAATAAGAATCACAATTTTCAATGAGATTTGTAGAAAGGTTGATATATTGGTCACGATCAAGTATCACAGTAACATTACCTTTATCAGATTTGGTAATTACGAGGTCTGGATTATTTTTTAAGAAGCGTTTAGTTTTTAAGAACAGATTTTGGAAGAAATTTCTGTTCAAAAGTTGTTTAGAAATTATAAAATTTGTAATAATGTTAGTAGAACGTGCTACTAAGGAGTTTCTTTCACTATCATTGGAGATAGTGGAGGTGATGTAGTCAACATCAGCTAAAAGATTTTTTATGGAGAATGTGCCATCAACGATGGGTTCAATACTAAATTTGGGGCCTAGAGCCAAAAAACTTGAAATATCTTCAGGGATACTAGTGCCTGAAAGATTCTTTAACCATTCTGGTTTGGTAAAGAGTTTTAATTTATTCATGGCTGTTGATAATTTGTTAAATTTATTTAAATTCTTTAATCTGATTTTATGAAAAATTTTATTAAAAGAGATTTGTTGTCTTCCAGAAAATTCTAAGAAAACGGTGTGATTTGATAGTTGGATTATCTCATTTTTAAGCAACTCTAAATTTTGTTGAATTCGTTTGAAACATTTGTGATTACTATTAATTTCATAATTAAGAAGTTTGGTTCCTAACCTGCAAGTGAAAGTTCCTGGTGTGTTGTTATTATAATCTACATCTTGTCTTAACACTAGTTTATCAATGTGTTGGGTTGCATGTGTAATGTGTGTTGGAAGTATTCCTACAGTACGACATCTCAGGAGGAAACATCTACGGTTTTTTTTTGGCTAGCTTCTTCTTTAAACGTGACCACTGTTTAATTTTATTCACAATTCCATTTCCATGTGTAGCTCTTAGATCTTCATAGAAACCCATACCTGTTGATATAGTTGAAGGACAGTCTTTGCTGACTAGTTAAGAACAAAACTTGGGAATTTCTTTGGGTGAACAGCAGAACGGAAGTGTACTCTTATAACACAAGTTATTCCAATATTTCGATAAAATTTATTATCATCTTCAGGGAAAAGCTACAAATGTTTTATGGTGATAATACAATATGAAAAAGTTTATTTTTTTTTATTTTAATAATGATATAAATTTTTTTTTTTTTTTAATTTTTTTTATACAACTTACTGTTAGTGAGGTTGGCCGTGTCGAAAAGAATGTTATATCTGAACAATTGAAACATGTCAATACAATAAAATAGTCATCAAGTTAAAAGAGGTAGACACCTCACTGGATACAAAGAAGAATAATGAATTAAAACTTTTAATAAAAATCGTTATTTGTTTTAAAATTATGGGAATACCGGTAAACGCCATGTGCATTCAGAAACAAGAGAGAGAGGCACAAGACAGTTGACATTTTGACAATGACAGTTGTCATGTCATTATATTATAAAGGTGTGTTAGTTTGTAAATGATAACAATCTGGAACACAAAGGGAACTGATTATGGAACAAGTGTGATCAGAGACATCTGCTGTTCTCTGAGTGAATAAATGAGAGAAAATCCACAAAATCAAATATATTAATTAATTAACAAAATCCTCAGTGGTCTTGAGGAATGGAATGAAGAAAATATTTAATCAAAATAAAACCCTGCCTTAGGGAGGTTGGAAGTTTTGTTGAAACAATATCAAATATTATGAATTTATATTGGAGAAGAGAACCCAGAATTATTGTTCATTTGGAAATTATGTAAATTTTTATCAATGTCTAATAAGAAGGCATAGATTCCACTGAGATGATCAATGTCAGACCTTTTATTAAGGCAGTTATCTGATTGTAATATGAAAGACATTTCTAAAAACAATCTTTTAGATGTATTTCTTTCAGTTGATAAAATTTTTGCTGAATTAAAGTTCATGTTATGACCTTCTTTGTAAACATGATTGCTGAGAGCACATCTCTCAGGATGTAATCTACTGTCACTCTTATGTGACGAGATTCTGTCTTTTAGTAATCTTGACGTTTGACCAATATATTCACTACTACAATTTAGACAAGAAATGGAATAAATTAGATTAGACTGAAGGTTGATGGGAGTTTTATTTTTAAGTTTAGAAAATAGTTTATTAATGGTGAAAATGGTTCTAAAGGCTATTTTTACATTTAAATCTTTGAAAATTCTGCATAGCTTTGGTGTCATATCGCTTATGTATGGTAAAGAGGAGAATAATATAGGAACTGGAGGTGGATCAGTCCCAATTGTGACATTGTCAGACACTAAAGGATTTTCATCCAACTGGTTATTATTATTGACTTGCACGTCCATGGTAGACGTGCTAAATAAGATCTTCTTAAGTAGAGGATCTGGGTAGGAATTATTAATGAATAATTGGAAAAGTATATTTGAATTTTTTTTATGAAAAGAGGGATCGGAAATCTGCAGAATGCGATTCTTCATTTGTTTGACCAAATTAATTTTCGTTGACTGCTTGTGGTATGACCAATAGTTCAAGAACCTCTCAGAACTGATAGGTTTGCGATACCAATCTATGCGTAGAGTGTTATCTGGTGTTCTGATAACTTTTGTATCAAGGAAGGGAACCCATTGTTCGTTGTTCTCAGTTTCGATGGTAAACTGTATGTGAGGGTCATAACTGTTGAAGATGTCCACAATCTCAGATATTCCATCTTGAGGAAGGGATAATATAATGTCATCGACATATTTTTTTATGAAGAAAAGATTAAAGGGAAGTACCTGTAAGACCAAATCTAGCAGGTCATCCATGACATATGCTGCTAAAATGGGGCTGATCTTAGCTCCCATTGGAGTACCAAAAGTTTGTTTATAAATTTTACTATTAAATGAAAAATAAGTATTATTAAAAAGGAAAGTTATGAGTTGGAGGAAATCGTCTCCAACTCATAACTTTCCTTTTTAATAATACTTATTTTTCATTTAATAGTAAAATTTATAAACAAACTTTTGGTACTCCAATGGGAGCTAAGATCAGCCCCATTTTAGCAGCATATGTCATGGATGACCTGCTAGATTTGGTCTTACAGGTACTTCCCTTTAATCTTTTCTTCATAAAAAAATATGTCGATGACATTATATTATCCCTTCCTCAAGATGGAATATCTGAGATTGTGGACATCTTCAACAGTTATGACCCTCACATACAGTTTACCATCGAAACTGAGAACAACGAACAATGGGTTCCCTTCCTTGATACAAAAGTTATCAGAACACCAGATAACACTCTACGCATAGATTGGTATCGCAAACCTATCAGTTCTGAGAGGTTCTTGAACTATTGGTCATACCACAAGCAGTCAACGAAAATTAATTTGGTCAAACAAATGAAGAATCGCATTCTGCAGATTTCCGATCCCTCTTTTCATAAAAAAAATTTAAATATACTTTTCCAATTATTCATTAATAATTCCTACCCAGATCCTCTACTTAAGAAGATCTTATTTAGCACGTCTACCATGGACGTGCAAGTCAATAATAATAACCAGTTGGATGAAAATCTTTTAGTGTCTGACAATGTCACAATTGGGACTGATCCACCTCCAGTTCCTATATTATTCTCCTCTTTACCATACATAAGCGATATGACACCAAAGCTATGCAGAATTTTCAAAGATTTAAATGTAAAAATAGCCTTTAGAACCATTTTCACCATTAATAAACTATTTTCTAAACTTAAAGATAAAACTCCCATCAACCTTCAGTCTAATCTAATTTATTCCATTCCTTGTCTAAATTGTAGTAGTGAATATATTGGTCAAACGTCAAGATTACTAAAAGACAGAATCTCGTCACATAAGAGTGACAGTAGATTACATCCTGAGAGATGTGCTCTCAGCAATCATGTTTACAAAGAAGGTCATAACATGAACTTTAATTCAGCAAAAATTTTATCAACTGAAAGAAATACATCTAAAAGATTGTTTTTGGAAATGTCTTTCATATTACAATCAGATAACTGCCTCAATAAAAGGTCTGACATTGATCATCTCAGTGGAATCTATGCCTTCTTATTAGACATTGATAAAAATTTACATAATTTCCAAATGAACAATAATTCTGGGTTCTCTTCTTCAATATAAATTCATAATATTTGATATTGTTTCAACAAAACTTCCAACCTCCCTAAGGCAGGGTTTTATTTTGATTAAATATTTTCTTCCTTCCATTCCTCAAGACCACTGAGGATTTTGTTAATTAATTAATATATTTGATTTTGTGGATTTTCTCTCATTTATTTACTTACAGAACAGCAGATGTCTCTGATCACACTTGTTCCATAATCAGTTCCCTTTGTGTTCCAGATTGTTATCATTTACAAACTAACACACCTTTATAATATAATGACATGACAACTGTCATTGTCAAAATTTCAACTGTCTTGTGCCTCTCTCTCTCTTGTTTCTGAATGCACATGGCGTTTACCGGTATTCCCATAATTTTAAAACAAATAACGATTTTTATTAAAAGTTTTAATTCATTATTCTTCTTTGTATCCAGTGAGGTGTCTACCTCTTTTAACTTGATGACTATTTTATTGTATTGACATGTTTCAATTGTTTAGATATAACATTCTTTTCGACACGGCCAACCTCACTAACAGTAAGTTGTATAAAAAAAATTAAAAAAAAAATAAAAATTTTATATCATTATTAAAATAAAAAAACTTTTTCATATTGTATTATCACCATAAAACATTTGTAGCTTTTCCCTGAAGATGATAATAAATTGTATCGAAATATTGGAATAACTTGTGTTATAAGAGTACACTTCCGTTCTGCTGTTCACCCAAAGAAATTCCCAAGTTTTGTTCTTAACTAGTCAGCAAAGACTGTCCTTCAACTATATCAACAGGTATGGGTTTCTATGAAGATCTAAGAGCTACACATGGAAATGGAATTGTGAATAAAATGAAACAGTGGTCACGTTTAAAGAAGAAGCTAGCCAAAAAAAAAACCGTAGATGTTTCCTCCTGAGATGTCGTACTGTAGGAATACTTCCAACACACATTACACATGCAACCCAACACATTGATAAACTAGTGTTAAGACAAGATGTAGATTATAATAACAACACACCAGGAACTTTCACTTGCAGGTTAGGAACCAAACTTCTTAATTATGAAATTAATAGTAATCACAAATGTTTAAAACGAATTCAACAAAATTTAGAGTTGCTTAAAAATGAGATAATCCAACTATCAAATCACACCGTTTTCTTAGAATTTTCTGGAAGACAACAAATCTCTTTTAATAAAATTTTTCATAAAATTAGATTAAAGAATTTAAATAAATTTAACAAATTATTAACAGCCATGAATAAATTAAAACTCTCTACCAAACCAGAATGGTTAAAGAATCTTTCAGGCACTAGTATCCCTGAAGATATTTCAAGTTTTTTGGCTCTAGGCCCCAAATTTAGTATTGAACCCATCGTTGATGGCACATTCTCCATAAAAAATCTTTTAGCTGATGTTGACTACATCACCTCCACTATCTCCAATGATAGTGAAAGAAACTCCTTAGTAGCACGTTCTACTAACATTATTACAAATTTTATAATTTCTAAACAACTTTTGAACAGAAATTTCTTCCAAAATCTGTTCTTAAAAACTAAACGCTTCTTAAAAAATAATCCAGACCTCGTAATTACCAAATCTGATAAAGGTAATGTTACTGTGATACTTGATCGTGACCAATATATCAACCTTTCTACAAATCTCATTGAAAATTATGGTTCTTATTCACAAGTAAATAAAGATCCGACATTACAAATTCAACGTAACTGTAATGAGTTAATTAAACAATTATTTGAATCTAATCAGATTGACGAACCTACAAAAAAACGTCTCACCAATTATACTGGTATTTTACCAAAATTTTATGCTTTACCTAAAATTCATAAACCAACCCTATCTGTTAGACCCATTATTGCTTCAATTGGTTCTCCCACTGAAAAACTTGCTTCCTTTCTAACAGACATTTTAACTAAAGCTTATGAAAATGATAATCAATATTTTATTAAAGATTCTTTTGATGTGTTTTCCACATTCAACAAAATGAAACTTCCCAACAATTATGTAATTGCTAGCTTAGACGTCGTATCCCTCTTTAGTAATGTCTATTTAGACACTTGTCTTAGATCGATTGATAGAAAATGGGGACGTATTAGTCAATTTTGTGACATTCATAAAGACGATTTCCTCCAACTCATAACTTTCCTTTTTAATAATACTTATTTTTCATTTAATAGTAAAATTTATAAACAAACTTTTGGTACTCCAATGGGAGCTAAGATCAGCCCCATTTTAGCAGCATATGTCAAGGATGACCTGCTAGATTTGGTCTTACAGGTACTTCCCTTTAATCTTTTCTTCATAAAAAAATATGTCGATGACATTATATTATCCCTTCCTCAAGATGGAATATCTGAGATTGTGGACATCTTCAACAGTTATGACCCTCACATACAGTTTACCATCGAAACTGAGAACAACGAACAATGGGTTCCCTTCCTTGATACAAAAGTTATCAGAACACCAGATAACACTCTACGCATAGATTGGTATCGCAAACCTATCAGTTCTGGGAGGTTCTTGAACTATTGGTCATACCACAAGCAGTCAACGAAAATTAATTTGGTCAAACAAATGAAGAATCGCATTCTGCAGATTTCCGATCCCTCTTTTCATAAAAAAAATTTAAATATACTTTTCCAATTATTCATTAATAATTCCTACCCAGATCCTCTACTTAAGAAGATCTTATTTAGCACGTCTACCATGGACGTGCAAGTCAATAATAATAACCAGTTGGATGAAAATCTTTTAGTGTCTGACAATGTCACAATTGGGACTGATCCACCTCCAGTTCCTATATTATTCTCCTCTTTACCATACATAAGCGATATGACACCAAAGCTATGCAGAATTTTCAAAGATTTAAATGTAAAAATAGCCTTTAGAACCATTTTCACCATTAATAAACTATTTTCTAAACTCAAAGATAAAACTCCCATCAACCTTCAGTCTAATCTAATTTATTCCATTCCTTGTCTAAATTGTAGTAGTGAATATATTGGTCAAACGTCAAGATTACTAAAAGACAGAATCTCGTCACATAAGAGTGACAGTAGATTACATCCTGAGAGATGTGCTCTCAGCAATCATGTTTGCAAAGAAGGTCATAACATGAACTTTAATTCAGCAAAAATTTTATCAACTGAAAGAAATACATCTAAAAGATTGTTTTTTGAAATGTCTTTCATATTACAATCAGATAACTGCCTTAATAAAAGGTCTGACATTGATCATCTCAGTGGAATCTATGCCTTCTTATTAGACATTGATGAAAATTTACATAATTTCCAAATGAACAATAAATCTGGGTTCTCTTCTCCAATATAAATTCATAATATTTGATATTGTTTCAACAAAACTTCCAACCTCCCTAAGGCAGGGTTTTATTTTGATTAAATATTTTCTTCATTCCATTCCTCAAGACCACTGAGGATTTTGTTAATTAATCAATATATTTGATTTTGTGGATTTTCTCTCATTTATTTACTTACAGAACAGCAGATGTCTCTGATCACACTTGTTCCATAATCAGTTCCCTTTGTGTTCCAGATTGTTATCATTTACAAACTAACACACCTTTATAATATAATGACATGACAACTGTCATTGTCAAAATGTCAACTGTCTTGTGCCTCTCTCTCTTGTTTCTGAATGCACATGGCGTTTACCGGTATTCTCATAATTTTAAAACAAATAACGTTTTTAATTAAAAGTTTTAATTCATTATTCTTCTTTGTATCCAGTGAGGTGTCTACCTCTTTTAACTTGATGACTATTTTATTGTATTGACATGTTTCAATTGTTCAGATATAACATTCTTTTCGACACGGCCAACCTCACTAACAGTAAGTTTCATCTCCAAGGCACTCTATGGTTTTTTTTGTTTGTCAAAAACGGCAAAAGTTTATTAGGCAATTTTTGTTTTCAAATTTGACTACACCACTGAATTCGTAGTCGTTATAAATCAAAACTGTCAAATATTCATTAAAAAATATTTGTTAACAACGAAGTTACAACAACTTCAATTTTGAAAACAAAGTATTTGTTTGTAATTTTTATTCAGATTATAGACATATTTGAGATCTGACAACACTCTCATCACCAAGTAGAACACCAGTGAATTTGTACAGTGAAAATCCGAAGTCAACAGCTCAATGCGTTCTACAGTTATAACTCCTGAAAATATGGTAATGTGAGAGATTTGTGGTGCAAGCGTTTTGTAATAAAAATCTGACTACGCCACTGGATTTGTGGATAATATTCCCTCAAAATCATTCATTTGAGTGTAGGTCACGAGAAGTGTATTCTAGAATAACAGAAAATTAAAAATTCATTTTCAAGTTATGCAATACTTAGTAGATTCTTCCGCATAGCCGCTAAAATCAAATAGATTTAAAGCATGGAAATCATTTTTTCAATAATAAAACAGAGAGCAGGACAAAAATTGTTCCCTGTAAATTCTTCATAACTCAGTTATAATAACTTCATACAGTTATTTAAGAGCCACCGGTATACAGCTGTTTCAGCCTATTGGGCATCATCATCAAGGAGTACTTATCTATTTATTTTTTGATTTTCATTGAATTATTTTCCAGCAGCTTGACTGCATTAACCTCTCTAGATTCCATATCATTTCTAGAAACATGTGGATTCGTTTTCCGATGGCATTTCAGGTTAGCTTCCCAAATTTCTGCTACCGCAGTTGTCGGTTGATTGGTCAAACCACGAACACTGACATAAAAACTTGGCAAGTTGACTTGGGTGTCACACCAATAGGTGGTTCCACTTATGTTTCGCTTGCGTTTACGCAGCTATTTTTATCAAGTACTTTCTTGGTTTTTTCTCATTTTGTCTTCAATCGAAGACCGCCTGCCCGGTACTGACGATGCCCAATAGGCTGAAACAGCTGTATACCGGTGGCTCTTGAATTGAAATCAATATGGGAATGATCAAAGAGTACTTATCTATTTATTTTTTGATTTTCATGGAATTATTTTCCAGCAGCTTGACTGCATTAACCTTTCTAGATTTCATATCATTTCTAGAAACATGTGGATTCGTTTTCCGATGGCATTTCAGGTAGATTTTATATATATATATATATATATATATATATATATATATAATATATATATATTTATATATATATATATATATATATATATATATATATATATAATATATATATATATATATATATATATATATATATATATAATATATATATATATATATATATATATATATATATATATATATATATATATATATATATATATATACATAAATATATATATATATATATATATATAACAAAACTTGGGAATTTTCTTTGGGTGATCAGCAGACCGGAAGTGTACTCTTATTACACAAGTTATTCCAATATTTCGATAAAATTTATTATCATCTTCAGGGAATAGCTACAAATTTTGTATGATAGTAATACACTAAAAAATTAATAATATGAAAGGTCAAACTTACTGTTAGTGAGGTTGGCCGTGTCGAAAATAATGTTACATTTAAACAATGTTACATTTAAACATGTTAATTCAATAAACAAGTCACTAATTAAAAGAGGTTGACTCCTCACAGAATACAAAGAAAAATATTACATTGAATTTTACTAAAAATCGTTAATTGTTTCAAAATTATGAAGAAAAAAGAGAGAGAGACACAAAACAATTTTCACTGCCAGCTGTCATGTAATACATTTGAAAAGATGTGTTTGTTTGTAGATGATAAGCCATGGAACAAAAGTGAACTAATTTTGGTGCAAGTGTGATCAGATACATCTGCTGTTCTGTTAGTAACTCAAGAAGAAAACCCAAAAATCAAATATGTTAATTGATTGAAGAACATCCTCATTATTCTTTAGGTGAAAACAAGTGAAAACGTGCTGTTAAATGAAAATGAAACCCTGCCTTAAGAAGGCTGGAATTTTTTTTGTTGGAGAGAAAATATTTGAAATTTATGAAAATTATGTTAATGAGAAACCATTCGAATCATTGTTGGTTTGGAATTCATGTAGATTTTTGTCAATGTCTAATAAAAAGGCAAAAAAGTCCACAACTCAATGAATTATAGGCTCTGAAGAAGCTTTCCATTGGGAGCGAAAGCTTGGCAAAGTAAAGCAGAGTTATGATTTTTGGTTTTTCGACTGAGATACCCCGTCAATCCATTTTACTGTATATTTCTCCAGTCGCTAAGATTCTCAACCGCGCTGATGAGATATATATATATATATATATATATATATATATATATGGGGTGGTTTGAAACTCTGGCCATTGAAGAAGCCCACATGAAACCCTGTCTGGTTGAGATACGTGGACGACACCTTCATGATATGGAACCATGGGATTCATCAACAACGTTAGTCCTTACATCACTTTCACAATGGTAGAGGAAGTCTACAAATAATTGCCATTCTTAGACGTATTGGTGAAGAGGACCGACACCAAGTGGGAAATATCTGTATATCAAAAACCCACTCAAATGGGACAGTATCTGAACCAGAAATCCAACCACCATCAATCGACTGAAAGAGGAATCATCAATACTCTACTAGACCGTGCTTTCGGGCTCTGTAATACAAAGGAAGGTCTCGAAAATAGCTCCACAAGAAACAGAAGCCGCCACACCAGTACTTGTACTTCTTTACATCAGAGGATTGTCGGAAGTGATAAGAAGGAATGGGTCCAAATATAACATCAGATCTGGGAACACTATTCGTAGCAACCTCACGAAAACGAGGCCACCAAACGCGGACTGCGATTCCAAGAATTGCATTTACCGGATACCCTGCAAGAGCGGAGAATCATACATTGGTGAAACTGAGAGGCCATTGAGAGTTCGCATTACTGAGCACAAGGAACACTCACAGCGAGGAGAAGCCAGCAAATCCGGAATAGCAGAGCATGTTTGCACTCATCACCATAACATCAAGTGGGCTCAAGCTGAAATCATCCACAAAGAGGAACACTGGTTTAGGAGAAAATTCAAAGAAGCCGCGTATATGTTGTCCAACATTGCATTTAGTCAAGCTAGCGTAGAGATACGTAGCATATAGAAACCTCTAATCATGCGGAAAATGACCAACTCCCGCCAAACGGTCATCTCCCGCTAAAACCAATGAAGCGGCGAGAGGGAATAGGGGATAGGTGAAAGCACTCGAATAAGTCCAGTTATCACCCGAAGACGATTGTGGATACTAACTGAACTGATGGAATAAACGTATTATGACCAAAAACTAATAATTTCATTACTTATAGGATTGAAAATATTCCGTGTGAAAATTGAAACAGATTTCTATATTACAAACATAAACAAAAATGGAAAATACGAATGTTCATTGTGTTGTTCGCATTGTGTGTATTATCGAAATTATTGGTTGATGTCTAAGGTATGCCATTAGTTGAATACGTTTCGAAGAAATCAAAACGATTAAAAAAAACGCTATAAGAAAGCAAGTGCGATATACCAATGAATCATGATTTTTATCGCAATTAAAGATTTATTGTTACATTGTTATAGTACATTTGAAATAAAATAAAACTTTTCCATTCCCTTATATTTTCTGAAATAACAATTTTATTCGTAAAAAACTGAAAAGACCATTTATATTTTTCCTGTCTGATTTGAGAAGGGCGAAAGCCACTCTGAATTTTTTTGTACTGTTGTACTGTTCCCCACCTTTTTCCCATTCAATTGTCTCCATATATGTTGAAGTAACATTAGGGCAAACGCACACTACAGCCTTTTTATCGGCCAATAGTTCAGTTGGATGCTTATTAGTATATAATAATTATGTGAGTCCGCACATCTAAGCGATTCCAGTCGGCCGACTGAATAATCAGAAACGAGTTGGATGGGCTTTCCAATTCTGATTCAATTACAAAGTTGGACAACTATCGGCCAAGTTCTAATCAGACTGTGTGTTTATGAGAGTGCGCAGACTCACCAACTAAACAAGTGCTGCCTGCAGACTCCCCACTCTACATTCCATTGTTGATATCTGATATCAAATATCATCTAGTACCTACTTTATCTTTGAATATGTTCGCATTTTCATTAATTTTTTTTTTCATAATTATGTGGAATGTTGGCGAATGTTTGGTAGAAAATTTAATTGCAATTGTTGTTCCTGCATGGGGTGAAATGGATGATGCAGACAGAAGAAAACTAGCCTTCCTCGATAACATTCTTCAATACAACGCATCAAAACTGTTCAGACTTTTCAGTTGGTGGTCTGCGCAGCGCACCGAACCGAACAGTTTTTTTTGAGTAGTGTGTCCCCACCCAACGCAACCAGACTAAACTATCAGCCGATAAAAAGTCTGTAGTGTGCGCTTGCCCTTACGGTTCAATAGCAACGTTGCCACATGATGGAAAAAAGGGCCTGTGTAGAGAAAACCTCAATGGAATGTTTGTTCGTCAACTTGTAATTGTCTGAAGATTTCATTTGAATTTGGAAAAACGAATGTAGTAAAGGATGTTTGTTTTTTTTATAAATTCTCTAATTGATGTAGAAGTTACCGTCTGATGCATGTAATGTCTCTGTTATCGATGTGAAAATCTATCCAATTACGTCAATGAGCCCAGGGTGCGGCGGTTTCTTTCAGCATGAAGGTCAATTTTCTGAAATTTTATGTGTTCATGTATCTCTGAATTGAGGTTATCATATCCACTGATGATTCGAGTATTAGAATATTGTTATGAAATGCTTCTCTATACTGCGATATGTTTTTGTTGACGAACAAAGTCCATTTATCATTTGGGAACAATTATGGTATCGATTTTGTAAGAAGCTACGTATCCGACCAGTTGGAGTAACTTGAAGATACATTTATTTCAATATACGGTTTCATTTCATCAAAATTAATTTATGTTTTTTGGGAAAGAAAGTTTTTGGCTTTCTACTACTCCATCTGATACAAAAAAAGGAATGAGAGAATCTTCCAAAGAAAGGAAGGAGGTAATCAATTTGAAACTCTATACATGAATGTGTAGATCATGCAAAGAAGTAACTTTCAGATACAAACTGAAAGAAAGTCATTACGATGTCATCGATGACATAAGCAGATCAAGCTTATTCCGTGACATTCAAAATCGTAATTAATGAATGAAGTGTGTGTATTTTCTATAATGTTATCCAATTTGGTACTGAAGAGCCTTAGGGCAAGTGTCTTAAGGCGAAACATCGGTGTATACCAGTGAGGGTGACAGTGTTCTATGTGAGTACAATTTATTACCATTCATTCAAAGTAGAACTCATGTGAATGATATCTGATTTTTATTCCACAACAAATGTTTGAAATACAAACTGAGTAGAGAAAAGTATCTTCTGTATAATTCAGTGTTCATATAGAAGTATTTGTTTCGAAAGAATTATTTTCTTTCGTGTAATTCAATGTTTATACAGTGCTAGTCAAAAGTCCCCTCCCCCCCTCGTATCTTTGGAACGGGTATACTTATAATAATGAAATTTGGAGGGTGGAAATAAACGGATGTAGGCTTCTCAACTGGTCATAACAGGTGACGCAATAGTCATAAATGACGTCACAAGGCCACTGTGACCAAAAATTTTAAATGGGACCCTATGGCAAGTGACAGCTCGTTTGAAAGGTATTGAAAATACCTATTCAGTCATACCAATTTTGTTTGGGTTTCGGCTGATTTTGATTGATAAATTGAAGAAATACGAAAATTATTGTTTCGCATTTAATTAATAAAGATTTTAAAGTACGCCTCTGGTTCATTGTCAAAAAGGTTGACGTGTTTGAATTATCTACTTGTCAAAAGTGTTTATACCTTGAAAATTTACCTAAGCTATTGTTTAACGAGACGTTTAAGTGTTTACATAGGCAAAATGGTACGTACTGTAGCCGACAAAGTAGCAGCTATCTTAATAATTGGTGAATGTAGAAACAATTTCCATGCAGCGGAACGACTGTTCAATGAGAGGTACCCCGATCGCCTTATATCGAGGGTTTATTTGAGGGAGCTTCTTCGGAAGTTTGAAGCATCAGGTAGTGTTCAAGATGCCAAACGATCTGGTCGACCAACAATTAGTGATGACAAAAAAATTGACATACTTGGAGAAATGGTAGTGATCCCTACTTCTTCCACAGCCCAAGTTGCGTCTATCTGTGAAGTCAGTCAAAGGACAGTACATAGGGTGTTGGCTAAAAACAAATTTCATCCATACAAATTAAAAATGGTGCACCAACTTTCAGATGATGACCCCGACCGAAGACTAGAATTCTGTGAAACTATATCCGATAAAATGAACCAACAACCAGGCTACATACAGACAATTTGTTTTAGTGACGAAAGTACTTTCTTTCTCAATGGAAATGTTAACACTCGAAATGTGAGGTATTGGAGTGACACAAATCCTCACATCTTTCGTGAAAAACATACTCAATTTCCAGAAAAAGTAAATGTTTGGGCAGGTATTTTGGGAAACCACATAGTTGGGCCTCTTTTTCTCAATGCTAACTTAACCGGTGAATTGTATCTGGAGATGTTACAAACTGATATTGAGGCGTTAATTCTTGAAATTCTAGAAGATAATCCAGATGAATTCGACAACTTGGAAATAACGTTTCAACAAGATGGTGCTCCTGCACACTATTATGGTGCAGTAAGACGTTACCTAGATGAAGAATATCGTGGTAGATGGATTGGCCATTCGACGAGGTTCGATCGAATGGCCAGCTCGGTCACCGGACCTTACACCATTAGATTTTTTTCTATGGGGGTACTTGAAATCTATGGTTTACGCTACAGCACCTGACAGTATTGCAATTCTGAAACAACGAATTGTTGAAGAATGTAGGGCAATTTCCGCTGAAACACTGGGACGAGTACGACAAGAGTTTAGCAATAGGATGCATTACTGCCAGGAAGTAGATGGAGCACATTTTGAACACTTATTATAAGAACTGGTTCTTAAATCTTTATTAATTAAATGCGAAACTATAATTTTCGTATTTCTTCAATTTATCAATCAAAATCAGCCGAAACCCAAACAAAATTGGTGTGACTGAATAGGTATTTTCAATACCTTTCAAACGAGCTGTCACTTGCCATAGGGTCCCATTTAAAATTTTTGGTCACAGTGGCCTTGTGACGTCATTTATGACTATTGCGTCACCTGTTATGACCAGTTAAGAAGCCTACATCCGTTTATTTCCACACTCCAAATTTCATTATTATAAGTATACCCGTTCAAAAGATACGAGGGGGGGAGGGGACTTTTGACTAGCACTGTATAAAGTAGCTGTTTCAGGAGGACTTTCTTTCAGTTTGAATCTGAAAGTTACTACTTTGCATGATCCCATTCATGTATAGAGTTTCAAATTGATTACTTCCTTCCTTTCTTTGGAAGATTCTCTCATTCCTTTTTTTTTGTATCAGATGGAGTAGTAGAAAGCCAAAAACTGTTTTTCCCAAAAAATTAATCACTCCTAAAAATATAACCCCTGCAATATAATTTGTGTTCTTCGATCAGTTTGCACATTTAAAAGTAAATCTGAGTTATGAATGAAACAGTTGTTCAACAGCCCTATCAGGCTAGCATGGCGAATCCAGCAAAATTGCAAGAAAAATAAACCAATTTGTAGCTAAATAGTTGCTAATTAGTTACCAAAACAACGATTTTGTTGCTCGTGCCGATCCCTAGAAATCCCAAATAATGCTATCGTGATATAAAGGTAGCAAGGTAACTCAATAAATTATATACTTTTCCTTTGATATTGAAAGAAGATTCAGTTACTATTTAGTTGCAGAACCTTAGATAAATCAAAATAAAATTTATTTATTTTTTTAATTTTTTCTTGAATTGAAGATGCTCTAAATTTGCTGTTCACCATGAGTAAACTTGAATACACCTTGAATATCAGCAACAAAATAGTTGAAACCTATCGGCCGATTTTCAATTTTTTTTTCATTTTCCACGTTCTTGCTATCTTGAAAGTGGTTTTCCTGGGAGGGAAAAGTGTTTTGAATTTGTTTTTTCATCAAGATAATACACTCCGAGAATCAGCAACAGAATAGTTGGCCTTGATCGGCCGATTTTTAATATTTTTTTAATTTCTCCCTGTTCTTGCTATCTTCAAAGCCAGTATTTTCTGGAATCCGGAGTATTATGAATTTGTTACTCAGCAGGAGTATTGGTAACAAAATAGTTGAAACCGATAGGCCGTTTTTTAATTTTTTTTTCATTTTCCTCTTTCTTGTTATCCTGAAACTGCTTTTCTTTGGAATGAAAAGTGTTTCAAATTTATTGCTCATCAGGAGTATACTCAAATACACCTTGAGTATCAGCAAAAAAATTGTTGAAACCGATCGGTTGATTTTTATTTTCCTTATTCTTGCAATTCTGAAACTGGTTTTATTTGGAATGAAAAGTCTTTTAAGTTTGTTGCCCATCAGGAGTGTACTCAAATACACCTTGTGTATCAGCAACAAAATAGTTGAAACCGATCGGCTGATTTTTATTTTTTTTTTATTTTCCTTATTCTTGCTATCCTGAAACTGCTTTTCTTTGGAATGAAAAGTGTTTCAAATTTGTTGCTCATCAGGAGTGTACTCAAATACACCTTGAGTATCAGCAAAAAACTAGTTGAAACCGATCGGCTGATTTTTATCTTCCTTAATCTTGCTATTCTGAAACTGGTTTTATTTGGAATGAAAAGTCTTTTGAATTTGTTGCTCATAGGGAGTGTACCCAAATACACCTTGTGTATCAGCAACAAAATAGTTGAAACCGATCGGCTGATTTTTATTATTTTTTTATTTTCCTTATTCTTGCTATCCTGGAACTAGTTTTCTTTGGAATGAAAAGTGTTTCAAATTTGTTGCTCATCAGGAGTGTACTCAAATACACCCCGGGAATCAGCCACAAAATAGTTGGCCTTGATCGGCCGATTTTTAATATTTTTTCAAAATTCTCCCTGTTCTTTCTATCTTGAAGCCGGTATTTTCTGGAATACGGAGTATTATGAATTTGTTGCTCACCAGGAGGGTGCTGATACCCAGTATTTGAGTATACTCCTGGTGAGCAACAAATATGAAACACTTTTCATTCTGAGGAAAACCATTTTCAAGATTGCAAGAACGTGGAAAATGAAAAATATTTTGAAAATCGCCCGATTGGTTTCAATTATTTTGTTGCTGATACGCAAGGTGTATTTAAGTTCACTCTTGGTGAACAATAAATTTTAAACTTGTTCAAGATTAGGAAAAAAAAATTAACTGAATAGTAACTGAATCTTCTGTAAAGATCAAAGGAAAAATATATAATTTATTGAATTACCGTGCTACCTTTATATCACGATAGCATTATTTGCGATTTCTAGGGTCGGCACGAGCAACAAAATCGTTGTTTTGGTAACTAATTAGCAACTATTTAACTACAAATTGATGTATTTTTTTGCAATTTTGCTGGATTCGCCATGCTAGGCTGATAGGGTTCTGTTAATTACGAATGAACCGCCGAATATATTCCGCATCTCCTACTAGCGATGTATCAACGAATACCTTGTCGTCTATTTCAAAAGCCGGTGGTTCTTTAGAAATGTTCAGGTCAAAACGAAATTTGGTCCTTCTGTGTTTCTTTGTTTCCTTTCACGTACGATTTTATAGAAATGGAAGATTCTGCTATTGGGATCTCTCACGTGAATTAAAAGGGGTAGTTTTTTAAGAGAGACTAGCTTCTCGGAAAAAGCTTTGGCTTTCACTTCTCCATCTTTATACAAAAAATAATTGTGGGAAACTTCCGAAGAAAGAAAGCAATGAAGTTCAAAATGAACTACAAACTACAGAAATACTCAATGTGTTTTCTGTTTACGAAAAGATTATTACTCTTGATGTGTATGACCCTTCCACACACTGAAATCCTTCGTATTGTCAAATATGGAAAATTGTCATGAAATATTTCAAATCCATTCAAGCAAATACATGAATTGAAAGATGTTTCAACCTATGAAACAAAAATGGTTGGAGCTCGCAATTTACGATTTTCCAACAGAGAATTCAAAGTGTTCAAAGTAAATTCGTCAACCAATCAGCCCGTGAAACAGACATTTGTATAATCTTAGTCCAGTTTAAAGAAATATTTCCGGGTATCTCTTACAGATAGTAGAAAAAGGTCAGATATACACATGGACAAAAATATCGCATATTTTATTTCGAAATAACTTTTCATGTTAATTTCTTTTCCCTCAACACGTTATTTATTTTTATTGATGAATGTACAAAGGCCAAAGTATTTTACGTAAATTTTCATTCAGTATAGATTAAAGAATGCTTGAACGTTGTCGCTATAGCCGAATAAGTAAAATAATGGTACATATTATAAACTTTGATTAGTGTGCCTTTGTCACTACTAATGTCTATTGTTTTGTTTATTGTTGTCAGAATGACATTTTGAGTACTTTATATCTTGATTCTGTAGTTTCTTAGTGGAATGCCGCATTTGAGCGAATTTGTGTTGAAATTGTTACTTCGGTCAATGAGGGATGCGGACAATAAGATATTGCGCGCATATTGCATATCCATACAGTGATACAATGAGACTGGGTAGTCCATATGGCGGCCTGTCAAGGATGTAGGATATGTACAACGTCAAGAGGTGACCAATATTTGAAAATTCAATTATTGCGAAATCGCACGCTTACAGCTCCGCATCTCAAAAATGTTTTACTGATTACAAGAAAGTTAACATAAGTGTTAAAATAGTAATAAAAAGACTCAAAGAAGTTGGTTTAGATCCAGAGTACCTAAGCTTCTCCCACGTCACAAATCTAGACGGTTACAGTTCGCCATAGCCCAGGTAGACTGGAATAAACATCAGTGGGGAAAAGTATTTCCAGAGATGAAACAAGAATACAGTTATCTGTATCGGTAGAGTAGGGAGGGTGAGTGTGAGCTCACAGCACTTAGGCCACAAGTGATCCATTGTACATTCTTCCGAGGAGTTGTCCTCCTAGGTCATCATCCATCCTGTCTTTAGCAGAAAGGTGGACAGGTCACTGGGAGTCATCTCCTTTATATCGGCAGATGTACGCCAAGACTCACCGAACACACCGAACACACTTTCTTATTGATGATAACTCCAGACACTCGCATAGGACATACCTGACAGTCTCATCTTCCTATTCACACATCCAGCATAGAGGTGTGTCCACTAGTCCCATATTATGGAGTTGTTTCCTCAGTTAACAGTGTCCAGTCAGAAATCGTAATATTCAACGTAGATTTTTCCTGGTCATCGCCAGATATTTTCTCGGCGCCAGCTTCCCAAGGTCGCCCAAGGTGATCCTGACAAGATTGCATCCCATCCCGTCTCTTTAAGGATTGAGCATGGGTGTGATATATGGCTAGTTCCGCAATTGTCGAAGTCTTCAGGCCGTAGGTGCCACTGGCCCCTAAAATTCTCAGTCCAGCCGCTTTCTTGGCTGAGGAGTCGGCAATGCGATTACCTTTACTCCTGTTGTGCCCTCTTACCCACCTCAGGATAATGTTATTATCTGCCTAGGCTTTGGCTAAATCTTGGTGACACTCTAGTACTAGCCCTGAGGTTATAGGGTTATACGGCTAATAGGACTTGTCTGCTGCCAGAAATTTCTTTCCTGGTTATTTCTTTTGTGGCGATTGAGATACTAGCCAGTTCTGTTCGGACCACGCTGGTATTTCTTCCCATTCCCCACTTTATTAAACACAAACCTGGGTTCAATTGCATCACTGGTTGTCTGTAGCAGAGGTTGCGCAGTAAGCGCTTCCCGCCATAGGCCCAGCCTCAGTTGACCCATTCCTACTTCGAGGTTTACACCAGCCATGTGCAATCGTTCCATGGCCATTACCGCAACCTCCTTAACGTACAAATCCAGAGGGGTAAGACCCGTAATTGATTCCATTGCCGCGGTTGGTGTTATTCTCATGGCTCCTGTGATGTTCAAACAAGTCAGTCGCTGTATTTGATATAATTCAAGGATGGCCGTTGCTTGTAGAACTTTCGGTCCCCATGCAATGGCTCCGTTCGTTAACATAGGCCTTATTATGGCAGTGTAGATCCAGGTGACCACACGGGTTGAAAGACCCTTTGCGCGTTCCATTATCCTCCGACACTGCTCATAAACCACATATGCTCTTTTTGCTCTACTCTGTAGATGAGAGTTCCATGTTAGCTTCCTGTCGAGGATAGTACCAAGGTATTTCAGGGAAGTGCAATTTGCTTTTGAATATTTCGGCAGGTTTTAAGCCCGATAAACTTTTTTTCCTGGTGAAAAGTATCATCTCAGTTTCCTTGGGATTGATCGACAGTGAGACAGTGAGTGTTCCTTACACTATGTTTCTATTAATCTGAGCCTATCCTGCGCTCTATCGCACAGTGTGTTCACAAATTTGCCTGTCTGCAAGTTAACTATGTCATCTGCGTATGCAATTGTACATAATTCATTTTGTAGAGGTGATTATTCAGTGTATCCAGAACTATGTTCCAGAGAAGGGATGATAAGACCTATCCATGTGGATATCCCCTCATGACCAGTCCTTTCACTGTGATGTCTTCTACATTGATACTTATCGCACTACTAGAGAGCATCTTGAGTATCAATTCTTCTACTACCAGGGGTACATTCCTGAAGTGTAGTTGCCGAGTAATTGTTGGAAAGGTTGTTTCATCAAACGCTTTCTTGATATTTATGAATATACCCAGGGTGGATTTTTATTTTCCAATGATCTTTCGATTCCGCCAACCACATGGTGAAGGGCCGAATCAGTAACCTTTCCGGAATATATGCATGCTGATTTGGATGAAGTGGGTTGTGAATTAGTACTTCATCTCTTATGTACCGCTCACATATCCTCTCCATAGTTTTTGAGAGAAACGATTTGAGACTAATTCGTCAGAATGCTACCTGAGAATACAGTTAATACAGTTATGGAAACCAGATGGACGTGGTCGAGTATACAGAAGACCTGGAGAACGTTTCGCAGAATGTAATCTTGTAGCTTTGGTGGTGGTTCCATTATGTTGTGGGTTGGCATAAGTTGTAACAGTTGCACCGAGCTTATAGAGGTGACTTTAAAAATGAATGCATACTGGAACATACGCAAAATCATTAAAAAGCATGTTTTACCTTGCGGCGGCTTTATTTTCCACGACAATTTCATGCTAATGCATGATAATGATTTTTCACATGCTGCAAGAACAGTCACCCAGTATCTTGAAGTTGTTGACGCAAATCAGATAGAACATATTTGGGACTTTTCTCTCAACTAAATCGCAGAATTAAGAATTGAACAGGAAGAATGAAATCGAATTCCACAAGAAACCATCAAATACTATTTGCGGACTATACCCAGGAGGATGCAGGCTATCGTTGGAGCTAGGGGAGGAAAAACTTAGTTCTGAACTGTTATTATGTTGCCTCAAAGAACTTCCATTTTGTCTTCATTGTTGCTAGTTCTGATTATTTTCATAAACTAAAACTTACGAATTGATCTCCACAAACTTTATTTGAGAAATATATTACGACATGTTTCGCTAACACAGTAGCTTCTCCAACAGTGTTACCACAGGTAACTACAATTGGAACTACCTCCATCAAATTACCTAAACCCCTACAATTTTTATATACCTGAGGTAAGAAAACAAGTTCAATAATGGTGATCTATTCAAATCCAGTTGATCATTCATTAGAATGTTTCAATTTTTAAGTTTTCCATTCCTTCCAAATGATTCAGTTTCAAACCTTTATTTTCTATGTGTAAAATTTCGAACTCTTCGTTGAAGATATGAGTTTTTTCTAAAAGATAATTTGAATATGTTGAACTTGTTTTCTTATTTACATAGCTCATATGATGTTTCTGGATTCGATTACTGAATGTTCTGCCAGTTTGACCGATATACACCTTAGGACACGTTCCATCACGTTCGATCAATATCGAAATTAAAGAGCTTTAACGTATTCTAGTCAAACAACAGGAAAAGAGGCTTCATTTCCTTAGATTCAAAAACTATATGAAATATATTTTTAGTTTCAATTAGTTAACGGTTCTTCATATATTTTTTTCATTTTTCTGATATTTCTTACTAGTGTATATGATGCACTTAGTGTTTACATATTGTTTACTCACTATCTTTCATATGTAAAATGGGGATATTTTTTGGATTTATTCTATTTGTATTCCTAGTCGTGCAATAAATAAATATAAGCATGAATTCATAAACCGATTAGGACCGATTAGGATTAGGATCAGGATTTTTTTCTGTAAAGCATTTTATCAATTTTTATCATGAGAGTTTGAAAATACTTTTTTCATTAGATCGGGGTGGGTACATTTTACAATGAATGGAAGTTCATAGGAGGTAGTGAATATGAAGAAAAGACGCCAAAAGAAAGGTTTATTCATCTCACGGTGAACTGTTTCTTCGAAACACGTGGGTCGTCTATATAAAGGGTGCCTAAGGATAGGAAATATAATAAAAGAGTTCACACGCCCTGCCCGAAACAAAAAATCCACATAAAAGAGCCGAAGGGGCATTTTTATGAATCTCCGAATGGTACTACGCATCAAGCATATAATTGAATTAAAAAAGAAATTCTCAGAATAGGATTATCTTTACTAAGTCTATTTTTGTGAGAAATAATACGACTATCAAGAAGCTCAGAATGTATTCATTACATGTATGTATTTTGTGTATAGATAATTTTATCACTGATTATAATTTGGGTTTTTGAACAAGAATTCTCTGTATTTCATAATGCAGTTATTGGCTTTCTACTCCTCCATCTTTATACAAAAAATGTGGAAATATTCCATAGAAACAAAGCAATTGATTTCAAAATAAACTCTTCACAAAGATTTGTAGATCATGCAAAGGAGTAACTTTCAAACACAAACTAGAAGAAAAAGTTCTCTCGGAACAACTTCAGTTCAAAAATGAACATACAGAATAGGGTTAAAATTCTGAATTTTTGAAGAAAATGTACTAGAAACTCCTGCTATTACACGAATATTTTCTGAACAATAAACACATCTGAAGCTAGTGTGGAGTTACCCCGTATATATATATATATATATATATATATATATATATATATATATATATATATATATATATATATGCTATGTCGCAACCTTGACGCAACTTGCGCGTGATATAATGATAATAGTTGTTCTGTCAAAATGCTTCTGAGGTTTCTGAAAAGGTAACAGAATTAATTCAATTTGTCCATCACGAGGGTGCAGTGTTTTTTCCAATTCAGACATGCATCAATGGTTATCTCCAGAAATGCTGTATCATCTGAACTGTTGTGTGTTTGATCATTTATTTGAATTTGTACTTTCTCGCACTGTCTTTGACGATTGTGGAATTTCACCAACTGAGTTTTTTCAGCATTGAGGTACAATGAATTGTTTCCGCACCAATTCACAACTGACTTCGGAGTACTTTCACACTTCTCAAACAGAAGATGATCCACATTATTTCAAAAATTGAAATTCGGAAAATACGAACATCATTAATGTATAGATTACAAAATTTTCTATCGATCAGTATATAACGAGACACAGTAGTATAAATAATTATTGAGATACCTATGAAGGTACAATAACACATGACATTGAAACGGTTAAAACTTTTCAATCATTTGTGCGAAGATTAGTACCCAGACAGTTCATCATAACCTCAATCGTTTTGCAGTGTTAATTCTTTCAACAGATAAATCTATTGAATTCTGGACAAGCTTACAAACTATGACTACAGTTGCATAAAACACGAGTAACGAAATTTAAAATAATTTCGGAAGATTCCGATGGTTTTTGTGTTGGCAGTTTTAGGACCTGGTGTTCAGATCGTTGAACAGCGTTGGACTTAGAATCCGAACGAGGCTCGAATTCGACTTTTTTTTGCAAAAATGTGTTTTTACTTCGACATACGATTCTATTTTTTCAATTCGTAAGAAATTGATATAGAGAAAGTTGAGAAAATTGAAATGAAACATGAGACTAAGGTTATCTCGTTGACTAGATTTGTGTAGATTTCCATGAAAGTAATTCGTTTTTTTTTCTGTGCCGTAAATAAAATCTCAATTGTCATTTCGAAATATCAATATTGTGTCTCTCCATAGTTTCCATATTCAAATTTTCAAAATATCCGTTGATTAGAACAATGGCTATTTATTTATATGTATATTTGGTGTTTGGTTCACGTTATATTTTTTTGAGAATTCCGCTTCAAATTTTTTTCGATGAGTAAAGTCGTAAATAATGGACAAGTGAGTAGTGAAATGAAATTCCGCTATACATTTGCATCAATATTCAATTTAGTTCATAGATTCTTCGTAAGGACCTTAAAAATACCCGATGGAATTCTATATACTCCAGGAAGTTGCCACATTTCAAGTAATGTCTGTTCAGAGTCCATTTGTAGACGAGTAGTCTTTGCTGACTATAGTAAAACCAATAATGATTGAGAGTAAAGCGCGTTGTCATATCTAAATTTTACGTTACCAGTTTATAGCAGAATCAAAATATAGTAAGCAGTAGAGTTGTAGGTTGTGGCAAATTATAGATAATACACAATACTATTACGATGAAAAGATATTATTTATGACAAAAATCAGTAATGAGCTTGTAATAAGTAATACTTATACATTTCCTGATTACTGATCAGTTGAAATTTATTATTTTCTGTATAGTGTTAGATATTTATTACAACTAGTGGCAACGCTGTACGCAACGATATTTCTGTCTTTGTCACTTTACCGTAACTTCCATCTCATCGTTGTAATCCTCACTAATGTACTTGCAGCCATGAGCGTATCATTGGTTTGTGAAGTATACAGCGTGAATTGTACGTTTTACAGTTAAGTTAGTCAGCAATCGACGTGTTGTGATAACAATTGGTGAAAATAATAGTGCTAATAAGTGTTTAAGCGTTACATAATTATATTTCTACACCGTTCTCAAACTACTCAAAAAATGGGAGACATGGTCGGGCCTTCCACGTCGAAAAAGGTAAAACGGTCGGAGTCTCGGTCAGTAAGAGAAAAACAAATTGTACTGCGAGTATTTCACTGTCTTGAAAGAGATCATGAGCCACCAAAAGATGACTTTGTGCATATGTGCTGTAATTCTACGTGTGTACCTCCGAATAACCAACCGGGCATTTCTACATCATTAAGTTCCACAATTACAAAAGATAAATTAGTTGATATGTGCTCTGATTATACCGGTGTACCAAAATCATCGATTTACAAAATACTAAGAGGAGCAGAAATTCATGGGGACGTACAAACGCCAAAAACTAGTAGCAGACGAAAAAAAATCACAGTTGATGAAGAAGCCAAAACCAGTATACGCAGAACTATTCAGTTTCTTTTTCAGAAATAAGCTGCCCACACAACAGTTCTGGAGGCACTTAGCGATCATGAATTGGTCCCAAAAATGGGTAAAGAAACTTTTAGGAAACTTGTACACGAAATGAAATTTACGTACGGGAAAGTTGACAGGAAAAGCATTCTCATTGAACGTCAAGAAATAATAGCATGGAGAAGAAACTATCAAAGAAAAATTGACGAATTTCGGAAGCTCAAAAAAAATTGTACTTCATGGACGAGACATGGGTTAACCAAGGACATACGGTCAAAAAAGTATGGCAGGATGGTAATATAACAAGTGCACGACAAGCCTTTATTGAAGGTTTGTCAGTTGGGTTAAAACAGCCATCTGGAAAAGGTAGTCGTCTGATAGTTACGCATATAGGAAGCGACAGTGGATTTTTACCAAATGGTGAATTAATATTTAAATCTAAGAAAACAGGCGACTATCATGAAGAGATGAATGCGGAGGTGTTTGAAAAATGGTTTGAAGGCATCACTTGTGGAACCTGGGTTTGTCATCGTCATGGACAATGCCCCATACCGTAATCGACATTTAGAACCATTACCGAAACAATCATGGAAAAAAGCAGCAATTCAAGAATGGTTAATTAATAAGAACATCCAATATAACAAAGATAGTTTAAAGGCAGAACTACTTCAGCTAACAAAATTACACACAGACAAATTTGCAGTGGATGAAATGGCGTTAAGTCGTGGAATTACAGTTTAAAGGTTACCACCATACCACTGCGAATTAAACCCAATAGAATTAATCTGGGCGCAAGTAAAAGGATATGTGGCACGAGAAAACAGGACATTTAAATTAGTGGGCGTGCAACATCACCTACAAGAAGCTATTCGAACTGTTTCTGCAGAAGACTGGAAGAAATGCATGCAGCATGTTTTAAAAGAAAAGCAAAACATGTGGGACGTAGACAACCGTATTGAACACAATATTGAACCAATCATAATTCACTTTGATGATAGCGGTAGCAACAGTGACGAATCTGAGGTTGAAGATTACACGAAAATTTGTAAATTTACATTTATATTATATTCTATCATCAAAAATTTGTAATTTGTATTTTCTAGTACCCCTGACGATGAGTTTAAGTTACTCGAAAGCATGAGAATAGTTATAAAGAGTTCACTCATCAATTGCTGCAACCCAATAGTGAAAAAAAGTTGCAAAGTTTTAATGAAATAAATAAAAAATGTGTATGAATATTTTAACTAATTGTACTAAGAATTTTTCTTTCATTCTTAACCCTCTCAAAAATCAATAAGCACGCCCCCGATTTGCTGTCAACTGGGCTTACTTCTACTCTCAATCATTATTGGTTTTAGTATAGTTAGAAACGAAATTACTAAGCTATTAAGGTATGCAGCATGCAAAAGAATACTTTTAGGAGAGTGATTCCAATTTTTATGGTCATCATCAGGGAAACTACAAGAGTAAAGATATGTGTATCAACATATTCATCAAGTGTTGATAAAACTTGTCACATTGTCCGTGAGGTTGTATGCAAGTGGTAGAAAAATAAACACATATACAGGGTGTTTCAAATTCGACCCTCACCATTGGGATCTTGGAAACTATGTAAGATACGAAAATGGTTAAATCGAGACAAAGTTGCGCATTTACCTGACTGACAACATGCTGTTGAGAAAGTTCTGAAATTCCGAGTATATCCGGAGATATCTGGAAAAACAGAAATTTCGGAAATTTGTTATTATTTTTTTCTGACTTCATTTTTCAAAGGATTCGAAAATGAATTGCACTTTTCATTGCCACTTTTTCCCTGCTATATGACGGTGTTTTCAGATTTGCTATCAGACATTTCGTCTTCCGGCCACCGTCATCAACTTTATTTTTTCTTATGGGCGCTACATTGGATTCTTTCTGCTTTGAATAGAACCAGATTTTACCTTTTCAATGATTTATCATAAATTTCCATTCTTTTTCGAAAAATTGAAGATATTGGAAACAACTAAAAAAGAAGAATTGAAAATGAATAGCTGAAAATAACAATTGTATTGAGCAAAATAAATCTGAAATGAAATAATAGTGAAATAAAATACAAGTAAAAATAGAAAAATTGAATAAATAAAAATAAAGAAATGGAAAAAGAAAATAAAAATAAAAAGTGGAGAGATTCTAAGTCACGTTAGTTCACGAAGTTTCGATTCTTAGTATCTACAATCGTCTTCGTGTGATGACTGGACTGATTCCTCCGAGAGATGACTGTTTATAGGTCGTTCGAGTACTTTCACTTATCCCCGCTTTCCATTTTCCGCTTCACTGGTTCCGTGGGAGATGACCGTTTGGCGGGAGTTGGCCATTTTTCGCTTGATGATGGGTTTCCATATGTTGCGTATTTCTACCAGCAAATCAGGAATAGCAGACCATGTTTAGACCCATCAACACAACATCGAGTGGTCCCAAGCTGAGATCTTGCACAGAGAGGAACATTGGTTAAGGAGAAAATTCAAGAAAGCCGCATATATGTTGTCCAACAACGTATTTAGCCAAGCCATCTTAATATAATTGTTATTTTCAGCTATTCGTTTTTAATATTTTTTTTAGTTGTTTCAGGGATTTCAAATCATTTTATATAGTAGACAATGGAAGTCCGAACTAGTGAAATTCACAGATTTTTTTAGTTTTCGGTGCCTAGTTTGCTAATTAAGAAGTGTGTCAATCGAATGAAATTCTAATGTTTTCTGTTATTGATGACCGAATGTAAGAATAGACATATTTGCTATTCATAGTAGATTATTTGGAACATGTAAATGGAGACAAGGTTCCAAAAAAGGTTTCTTGAATATACATTTGATATTTTGTTTTTGCAGAGATTTCAGTGAAAGTAATATTTTTTCTACAAATACATTCTAGCTTAATCAAAAACTTGATGTGGTTCAACAATTATTTTCCTTTATGGAACTGCCATTGTTTATTGTTTTGTCATTTCATATTATTACTTGTGAGGCATATACTATTCATAAAGTGCAATTTCATCAAATTAATTTCATAATAAATTTTTGAATATTAATGACCCCACTAGTATGGTCTATAACAATTTATTTTATGAATTTCGTGTTAT
Source organism: Leptinotarsa decemlineata (assembly GCF_025532065.1). NCBI lineage: Eukaryota > Metazoa > Arthropoda > Insecta > Coleoptera > Chrysomelidae > Leptinotarsa > Leptinotarsa decemlineata. The sequence goes on along the minus strand of NW_027412703.1, from coordinate 7,725,952 downwards.
GTTCATTTCTTCAATCTTACATAATGAATACTAGAAAAAGGTACCTAATTTCACCAGTTGGAAATCGAAAAAAATCATTTCCGACATCATCATGCAAATTACAGCAACCCACAGCTCGACACTTGTTCATTCTGAAACTAGACACGAATTTTTCACAAATACAAAACCACCACTTACAACGACTCACTCTGTAATAATATTTCATGCCTTGATTTGGCTCGCTTTGTAAACGCCTCAGATTTAGTCGGCAAACCACTGGGGGTTGGTCGCGCATAAAATTTGAGGTGGGGAATCTTGACCCAAATATGGCGGAGAGTGAACTTACTTGTGTTTACTTCTATACGGTCGTATACATTTATTATTCTTCTTCTAAGTGATTCAAAACGCGTGAAATATCGAATGTTTGAACCTTATGCAAAATCACAGCTCGTGTATTATATATTTGCATCCAGTTAGAGCTGGAATGAAAAGGATTTACTGACCTGTATTTTCGTTCTGTTTTAGTCTTATTGAATTCATCGCTTTTTCAGTTGGTACTAACCTTCTGAAAACAGCTGTTGAAATTTCATGATATTCTACCCGTAAGTTTGTGAGTTATTGTGCGAAGAGTGACACTGTTTTTGTCATTTCCAAAACAATGGATCAAAAACAATTTCGTGTTTTAATTTTACACTGCTTCTTGATGGAAAAAATACCGTTTAAACAAAGCAATAACTTGAAAAGTGTTATGAGGACTCCGCTCTATCAGAAACAACAATTAAACATTGGTTGGCTGGCTTCAAACGTGGTCGTAGAGACTCCGATGATGCATAACGCAGTAGACGTTCTAATGGGGCAGTAACACCAGAAAACATTGAAAAATCCACAAAACTGTTTTGAATGATCGAAAAGTGAAGGTGCGTAAGTTAGTCGACATTGTAAAAATATCAAAAGAACGTGTTGACTTTATATTGCCTGAGCATTTGACTATGAGAAAACTCTGTTCAAAGTGGGTGCCCCGCGAGCTCACTGTTGACCAAAATCAAAAACGTCTTGATGTTTCTGAGCAATGTTGGCCATGTTTAAATATAATAAACCGAAATTTCTGCGTCGATATATGACAATGGATGAAACATAGATTCATCACTATTTCCGGAATCGAAACGATCGTCATCTGAGTGGAGAACAACTGGTGAACCTCGTCCAAAACGCCCGAATGGAATGTGCGTGGTGTAATATTCATCGAGTATCTTGAGAAAGGAAATACCATCAACAGTGATCATAATATAGCGTTATTGGAGCCTTTGAAGGCCTAAATTGCAATGAAACGAACGCATATGGCAAAGAAAAAATTTTGTTTCAAGACAGTGCACCGTATCACAAGTCAATCAGAAATTGCTCCACATCCACCATATTCGCCAGATTTGGCTTCCAGCGACAACTGACTGCTCGCAGTATGCTACTGAACAAATTGTAAAACGTCGATAGTAATGAATATGTTGTTATGTTTTGCAATTGAAATACTTTCGATAGGTAAACCTGACGACTTCTGCACAAATTAATTAAACTATAACGACTACGTTGGCGGTATTTGTTTAGATCATCTCCTGATGGCACCAACAAAGAATAGCACTTTTATTCTAATTTGTCATTTTTTCATAGAATGTTAAATATATAAATATGTTAAAATATGTTTTTCCGTTAACCACGTTAACGCACTCCTACGAACGACAACCCTCAGAAGACGGAACTCGTGCGAGCTAAGGACTAACGAGGTCTCACCTTTTAACGTGTGATTCCTTACACGGGTTGGACGATAGCAAGTGAAAATCGGTCGACTGAGAGAGTGAACAAATCACCCACGTTGAAATGCCCGGCTACTGACCTACCATTTGGAAATCGTTTATACTTTCAATTTCGAATATTTATGGTAGTTTTATATCGTTTTTATAATACGTCCAGGTGAGCTTTGGTGCAAAATTTTCGAAAATATGAGAGGTTAAAATATTATAGAATTCAGCATGAGCATTCTTTCAAAATAGAGGGATGAATGAAGTATTATTCACCAATTTGAAACGGTATGATGATGGGACAATCACCCCGAACTCGGTCTTTCGTTTGGTCGATCCGACCAACCGATAGACCGGTTTCGAGGTGATTGCCCCATCATCAGTACCGGGCATGGTCTCTTCAGAACGGTGTGAACCGTCTGAGTAATGGTCCGCCGTAGTGAGTAGACGTTTTGTGTTCGCTCCGATACATTTAACAAATTTATTAGTTTGTCAGTGCTAGGTTGAATTGTTCCTCATCCATATACAGGGTGTCCCTGGACTTCCTCTTTTCCTCTCGGGAATGTATAGATGGGGTCAAAATATCACCAGTACTTCATATAACTTTTTTTCCTAAAATCCTTCGTTACCAACTAACGGGCCCTCGAAGTTACAAAATGAAAAATGTTTTTCTTTGATAACTTTTCAAGTGAATATTCAAAATCATCCAAATTTTGGTAATTGACTAAACAAATGAATTTCTTCGATGAGCTTTCATGCAGGAGTAAGTTGTTTTGCTACAAAGTCAGGAACGGACTACCCCCGATGGTCCACACCCCAAAACTTTGAAATGACAGATATTTTTCAATATTTTTCAACAAATTAAGGTTACTTGGACAATTTTATGAATAAAAGTACTCGTGTGGAAAGTCGATCGGAGCAACAAGTCTTGATAAAAATGTAGTTTCACTCGACGACATCAAACCCGCTCGTCCACCATTATTTGAAATGAATAATTATCAAAGCAGAAATAATAAGGATAACGTTAATTCAACAACATTTATCCTGAGATGTCTACCATTATTCGAAAATATTAGTTTTTAAGGAAAATGGAAATGATAGGTAAAATGTTCATAACGAATATTTATAATGCAAACACGTTTAACTAACGAAACTCAAGAGCCTCAAGAGCAAACAGAAATGAAAAATCCGCTACAGAAACTGCTCGATATGACCACCTTCTCTCTCTATACATTTTCTTAGTCTGCGAAGACACCCTCTCTGTACTTGAAATAGCATTCCAGGGTCGTTTCGTATGGCTTCACAATGTAATGTTATTCTATTCAACAATGCATCTCTTGTGTGAATAGGTGTAGCGTAAACAAGGCTTTTTAGATGCCCCCACAGAAAGAAATACAATGGATTTAAATCCGGAGACCGCGATAGCCATGAATATGGCCCACCTCTACCAATCCATCTATTGTGGAAAATATGGTTCAGATGGTCACGCACAATCAAACTAAAATGAGTAGGAGCGCCATCATGCATAAACCACATATCTCTTCGGGTTTGCAATGGAATATGTTCCAAAAGTCCATTCAAATCGTTCTGAATGAACTCCAAATAACGTTCTCCATTCAATCGGTCCTGTAGAACGAATGGTCCTATAAGATGGTTTCCTATGATACCAGCCCAAACATTCACGTTGAATTTCCGTTGGTGTTTGGTTTGCAATATCCCATGGGGATTTTCTTCGGCCCATATATGGAGATTATGAGAGTTGATAACTCCATCTCTACTGAAACCTGCTTCATCAGTGAATAAAACTCGATTAATAAAAGTCATATCCTCTCTTTGCCTATCCATGAACCAATTGGCATATTCCAGTCGTGCTGGAAAATCTTGAGGTGTCATGGCATGTACCTTCTGGATGTGAAATGGGTGGAGCAGTTGTTCCCTAATTATTCTATGAATAGTGGACTTGGATGTATGGAACTGTTCTGATAGATTTCTGATGTTCATTGAAGGATCATCAGCGACGGCTTCCAAAATATTTTCCTCCAATACAACGGTACGTACAGTCCTAGGAGCGCCCTCACCACCTCGTTTTGGCAAAACTGTACCTACAATAATATCGAAATAAAACAACGTGCTCAAATTAATTATCAATTATTACATACCTGTCTCCCTCAAGCTGCGATCGACACGCTCGAATGTTTCTCTTGACGGTACCGTTCGATTGGGAAAATGCTCGGAATACAGACGACGAGCTTCTGCAGCATTACAAAATGCTCGTCCATAAAATACATGCATATCTGCATATTCATTGAATGTGAACTGTTCGGCCATATCAAAAAAATTCAAAATATCCTGTAGAATATTGACAATACAATGATAGTCATATGACAACGCACCACTCAACAAAACAAAATCGCATTCCAGATTCTCATTTTTTATCAAAACTTTCTAAAAGGTTTTTTTGTCAACATCTGTGAAAGAAATGGAACATAATTATTCCCTGGATATTTTTCATCTGATCATGTGCAGCCGTTTTTGTAGTTCATTCGTTTGCTTTTTATTAGTATAGTAAATATTTTTTCTGATGTGCGTTTTTTCAGCTAAATTTAGATTCGTGTTAAAGAATTTCTCCCATAAAATTATAATTATCAGTGAAACTCCTCAACAGTTCAGCTGTGAAGAAGAATTTGAAACATTGGAATGTTGAGTTTCATGAGATTCAGATAACTGATCAACACGAAACGTGATTATTCCACACGTATTGTGTACATACAAAATATGGAATGAATTCGATATTTCATAGTAGAGTAGCTTGTTAGTTTAAAAACACCACGAATCTACAGAACTTGATATTTCTTTTGAAAACATATCTGCTATCACTTAAACTTCCATATAGGTACTGTACTTTTTGTTTACGACTTCATTTTAGCATACTTTGTATTATTCCTGTTATAAATGTTGTTGAATTAACGTTATCATTATTATTTCTGCTTTGATAATTATTCATTTCAAATAATGGTGGACGAGCGGGTTTGATGTCGTCGAGTAGAACTACATTTTTATCAAGACTCGTTGCTCCGATCGACTTTCCACACGAGTACTTTTATTCATAAAATTGTCCAAGTAACCTTATTTTGTTGAAAAATATTGAAAAATATCTGTCATTTCAAAGTTTTGGGGTGTGGACCATCGGGGGTAGTCCGTTCCCGACTTTGTAGCAAAACAACTGACTCCTGCATGAAAGCTCATCGACGGACTCCATTTGTTTAGTCAATTACCAAAATTTGGATGATTTTGAATATTCACTTGAAAAGTTATCAAAGAAAAACATTTTTCATTTTGTAACTTTGAGGGCCCGTAACTTGGTTACGAAGACTTTTAGGAAAAACAGTTATATGAAATACTGGTGATATTTTGACCCCATCTATACATTCCCGAGACACCCTGTATACAGAACTGTCATTTATAACCGTTTAGTAACTGTGTTATAACTTCTCGAAATGCCTGGAGGTTCCATTACTGTAAAAGAAGTCAACTGCCGTGTTGATAAGCTAAGTGAACAATTCCAGAAGGGACTTCAAGAGATCAGGAATAATATCCCAACAAAACAAACAGCAAGTACAACTAATCTTGATATCGAAGTTTTTCTTGAAAGGCTAAATTCCTTTGAAAAAAATATGAATAGTTCCCTCATGGATTTAAAAAATGACCTAGAGTTTTACGTAAAGACGTTATAGAAGTGGCTTCAGGAGTAAATAGATTTGAAATACAAAGAAACTTCAATTATCTTGTCATTCATGGCCTTGATGAGGGAGATTCAAATCAATTTGATATTATCTCGAATTTTGTGTCTACTAAAATGGGAACCGATATCACTAAACACGATATCAGTCAGATATATAGACTAGGGAAAAAAACTGCTCAAGCCAAGAAACCAAGGCCACTAGTATTTCGGTTTGGCCGCCGTTGGACAAGAAATTTAATATTTAACAACAAGAAGAATCTTAAAGGAGCATCTTTTATGATTACAGAGCTGCTTACCGTTGAGAACTTCAATTTTTTCAAGAAAGTTCGTGCTCATTTTAATAAATCATCCCGGACTTTTAATGGGCTTGTTTATGTGAACTTCAAAGGTCAGAAAAAACTTTTGAAATGTGAATCCGATCTTGGTAAATAGAATCATGAAATCTTTTATTGGTAATTTTGTAACATCTTTTTTTTTATTTATTTTTTGTTAGCCCTTTGCAATTCAAATTTTTCATACTTTTTTTTTGAGTCTGCTGACATTCTATGGCATTGATTTATTATTATCTACTTTATTTTTCGGAGCGCATTGGTTTTTTGTAGGTTAAGGAAAAATAACTGAAAAGTGTTTTCGGTATTCTTCCTCTTTCTGTTATTTACTTTTGATATATAGTTGATTCTTTGTTTGATCTGTTACTAATGATAAATTATAATATCTCTAACATTTCAAGAATATTTATACATTACCGATCTATTTCATCCGTTTTTCCTCTCAAACAGTTGTATTAAAAAAATATTTGCCGTATTTCTATATTTTCAATACTTATATCATGGATATGATTAATGAGTAAACAATCTGCTTTTCCTGTATTTGAAATTTAACGTTTCCGTTATGAAAATTGCTCATCTGAATCTCAGGTCAATTTTTACAGGCTTTAATGACTTCATTGTACTTATACAAGAGAACAAATTAGACATTGTAATGGTCTCTGAAACGTGGCTGACCGATCAGTTTGATTCTAACTTGTTTCAAATTTATGTTTACAAGTTCATACGTGAGGATAGAAAAGGGAGAGTTGGGGGTGTCGGAATTTATCTTAGAAATGAATTGAAATACAACAAAATAACTTTTGATATTGTGGTTGAAGAATCTCTTGAATTCATCTTTATTGAAGTGAAACTTGGATGTAGGAGTATGGCCTTAGGGGTATTTTACAGGCCTCCAAATACTAATTTTTTGAGCATGATTGGTGACCTTGATAATATTTTATCCGCTGTTTGTCCTGTTTCTGATGATGTGATATGCATTGGAGACTTCAACGTTGACCTTTTCAAACTACCCAATCCCCTAATCAACTGCTTTGAATGTTACAATTCAGAACAAATTCTCAATGAGCCTACTAGAATCACCAACGTTTCTAGCACGCTCATTGACCCGATTTTCGTTATTAATAATAATCATGTTGTAAGATCTAGTACTTCATCATCCCAGGGCATTATAGATCACAGGCTAGTTTACGTTGAATATTTAACAAAGAAATTCAAAATAGAACCCAAACTTGTAACATACCGCTGTTTCGACAATTTCACTTTGCATACTTTTATATCAGATTTATACCACTTGCTGTGGTTCGAAATTATAAATGAAAATGATATTGATAATAAATTGTACAATTTCAATTCATTTTTAATCTCTACTTTTGACAGACACGCTCCTCTTAAAAAAGTTAAAATTACCAAACCACCCGCTCCTTGGCTCACTCAAAATCTCAGACTTCTTATGAAAGCACGTCATAAAGCCTTTCAAAAATTTAAAAAAACTAAATCTGTTAATGATCGTATGAGGTATAAAGAATTGAGAAATTATACCTTGTCAATAGTTAGAACTGAAAAAAGGACATACCTCAAGTCTGTCTGTTCTGAAAAAATACCACGCAAAACCTGGAATGCTTTTTATAACCTCAATGTTCGTTCAAAAAAACAATATTCATTACCCAATCACCTCTCGAATCCCGATGAAATAAACAACTATTTTGCCCAATTCGTACAAAATGTTTCTAATAATTGTGATGAAAGTATTGAATTTTATAGCGGGGTACCTTATAAAACCGCCTTGCACCAAATTCTTGGGCAGCGTAAGCAGAATCTGTCTCAAGGGGGGGGGGGGGAACAAACTCCCTATGAGTAGGTTAGCAAACGTTTGCGTTCAAGTGATGATTCGCCAAAACCAGAGGCGAAAAAGCCCTGCACGGCTGAATCTAATGCATGGTCAGGTGTAGCTGACGTTCAAAAACCCTCATATGGGAATGTTGTGGGTATCAAGATGGTAATCTTGCAACTTGACTATCTCACCTCCTTATTAATAGAGCATATGCTTTGTGCCTGCCCCGCTGGGGACAAAATCAGGTCTTTACAGTTCGGCGGAGTCGAGTCGGGAGTTGGTCGTTTTTCACTTGATTACAGGTTTCCATATGTTACGTATCTCTACGCTAGCTTGACTATGTTGTCCAACAACGCATTTAGTCAACATAGTTTCAATTTTTTTTTTTTCAGGGATTTTAAATCAATTTATATTATATTAGACAATGGGAGTTCGAACAATATTAGACAATGGGAGTTCGAACCGATGAAATACACCGGCGTTTTTCTATTGTACTTCATCGTCGATTCAGGAATAATGAAAAAGTTTTTGAGAAGACAAGAACTAAAAAACGTTTTGTATTATCTGAAGATAGAGAAATTGACGTTTTAGCCTACTTTGAGGTAAATCTAAATAATTCCATCAGAGATTTATCTACAGAAATAGCTGTTCCACCGTCTGTTATTCAACGAATTCTGAACAAACCAGATTTCTCCTTATAGGTTAAGATCAGTGCAAACACTGGAACCTGGCAACCCTGAGAGACGATTGGGAACCCCATTACATTAGTTCATCAAGAAAAGTGTTGGAAGAGTTTTTCGGTGATCATAATCTGGAGTCTCGTCAGATGATTCATTTTCAGTAGGATGGAGCACCAGCACATAATTTCAGTGACGTGAAAAGAATGTTGCGGGACTGTTTTAAGATGGATTGCTAAGAATGGTACTGTTAAGTGGCCTCCTTGTTCACTAGACATGACACCTCTTGATTTTTATTTTTGGGAATATCTGAAATATGGGGTGTACAAAATGGAACATGATGTAGATAAACTGAAAAAGCATATTGAAACTATAATTAATAGAATTGTTTTGAAAGCAACACGTGTTGTCAAGAGAAAGGCCCAAATATGTGTTCAACAAGAAGGCGGTGTTTTTGAATATTCACTCGATATTTGATAGCATTATATTAGCCAAAACCAAGACATTTTTTGTACTAGTGGAATAAATTAATATTTCCACACAAGTCGCTCATTTTCAACTTCAGGAAGGAAGGTGATATGAGTTTTGTTGTTAAAAATGTTATTACGAATCGAATTGCATGATAAAATATAGAGTCTTCCGTTCAAAAAAATTATCATATTATGAAATATTTTTAAAACGCGACTGTCAATCGAGAAGGCCATTGAAAATGCTGTTAGTTTGCCCATTCAACCGAATTCGTAGCATTAATAATAATGGAGTTGGCAATGGCGCCGACTCAATTTAAAACACCCTGTATATATAATTTGACAAATTTTTGTTAATTAGTGACACGTACAAAGAGATTTATTTGATATTGATTGTCAGCAACCTGCTCTCAAATCAACTGACAATTTTTTGAAATCTTCCTCAGCTTTGTCTTTCAATCATCAACAAGTATCAGTGCGATATAGTACGGCTGCCTCATCAGCAATGATAATGGTACTCTTTAAAAGATATTTTATATTTTTTTAGGTTAAGAACCTTCCACAAGTCTAAAAAATTAGTCAGTAACTGGTCGTATTCATAAATTTTGATTACAATTACAAAAATTAAACATTGCTACTTCCTGAAATTCACTATAAAAATCTCGCCCAAACTGTGATAGTTTCAATTTCTTTTGGTTGTCTACTCCTCCATCTTTATACAAAAAAACTTCAGGAATCGTCCAAAGAAAGGAAAAAAGCAATCAATTTTAACAATTCAAGTCTGTAGATACAAAAACGTGTAGATCATGTCAGTGAAATTTTAACTCTTTCATTTACTATATTGTGTAGCAATCCTATAAATAATATCTGATTTAATTCCATAGCGACTGTGTGGAATACAATTTGATTAGAGAAAAGATGAGTCAGAATTTATATGGAAGTAGTGGTTTTAGAAAGGTTTGTGTCTGAAAGTTACTTCTTTGCATGATCTACATATCTTTTCATAAAGTTAATTTTTGAAATTGATTGCTTTCCTTCTTTCTTCAGAAGATTCCCACATTTTTGTATGAAAATGGAAAAGCAGAAAGCCAAAACTTTTATTTTTTTTTTCAGTATATATCCACAATTAGTTCAAATATCTGGTTTGGAATCTTTCTATTCCTAACTCCGCATTTCATTCCATCATTGTTTCGGGTTTCAATCAAAATATTTATGAAGTCAATTTTCAACTATTATCTTCCTTGCTCCTTCATTCAGTTTAACACTCAACGACAAACAATGGCTAAGCTACAATTAGAAAAACACTTTGATGTTCATGAATGATGATAATCTGTATTATTTGAGTGCGTCATGGGAGTGTATCACTGAATTCAAGGAAATTTCAGCATTTGCATAATTCATTTTCATTTTGTAGTTGTATAATGTCTACGTTTCATGTCGTCCGCCTGCCATAGAGGATACCTAATTTATTTTCATGAAAGACTGTAAAAGATGGTCTCCTTCATAATGTATGCCTGTTTTGTTTGACAAACTGCCCTGAAAACTGCTGGTATAACTAGTCATAAATAATAAATCATGTAAGTACACATTCTTCCATAGTGATCTTTTCAAATAAGTCAAATGAGAAGTTTTCGTTTAGGAATTCCTCAGACACCATGAAGAACGGCGAGTGAATACAGTTTATAATTTGTAACTTAGTTCAGACAAGTTAATAATATGCTGCTGAAATTTTCAAACTTGACATTTCAATTGCTCATTTAATCATATCCATGGTTTCATCGATTCCTGAATATGGGTAAAAACAAAAGTAAGGATACCAGTATGATGGGTGATGAAGTGCCTCTCCATAGGGCTCCATCCCCCAAAGTTTCATCCTTGGACCATTGAGTTGTGTTCTGGAATGTCTCTTCAAAATAATAATGATATAACCACACTTTCAGCCACAAAAATATTTTGAAAACATCCACACTATTCCTTTTACTTTTTTTACTTCTAATCTCTGATGGGTTAAGACAGGGCTATACGACCACATTACCTAATAATTATACCTCGCCAATGATGCAAATTTTCAATGTCAAGGTGCCTACAATTATTACAACGGTAATTTATACATATATCTGATGTTCTATGTACCACGTGGCTCAAAAACATATTCTTCACTCATGTATATACTTTGTTCCTCTAAAATGGGGCCATGGCGTGCTGATTGAGGTGGAGAGTCGATGGCGTCTTTCAAAAAACAAAATGGAGAAATTGAACGGTAGTATAGATTTGAGGTTAACATCTCAAAATTGGGGGATTCTACTCCGTTAAAGATATTTTTCGTGTGTGTGTGTGTGTGTATGTGTTGGTGTTCGTGCGTGTGTGACAGAAAAAGAGAGAGAGAACTCGTTATTTGATGTCGTAATTTATGAGAATTACTAGGAAACATATAATATTGAGATGGAGCATTATTTTGTTCGTTATCAGAATACATCGGGTGAAGACTCTTAATGAAATACTAGTTACCAAAAATGTGATGATAATTGCAGTTAACAATTGTATACTTCAGAATTCATTTTGGATGAGGATTTCGCTAGAAAGTTACATCATTGCATGAAATAATGAAACAGTATTTTTTTATCTAGGAACCTTTTCGAACTACAGTGTCATCCTCAGAGTATGCACCATATGGGAAACTTCCTTATTAAGGGTTTTTCGAAAAAATACAGTAAAAATTAAGTAATATACGAGGAGCCTTCAAATATTTGATTTTGAGACAAGAGTAAAGTACTCTTATTTTGAAAATTCGCGGGAAATGTTATTCAGAAAAGTTGTTAAGCATTGAAAAATACATCTAGATTTGAATTCATGGCCATCTATGTGAAGTTTGATTTTTTTACCCATTTTTTTAAATGGGGACTACGAAAAGAAAAATTTGCTAAAACGATAAATAGTATACGACGTTTTATATCGGGCAAATTACGGATATGCAGTTGGTTAGTACCTCGTCCACTAGATGGAGTGACATTTTGTTGTTTCGCTCCACCTTAGGAAGAGGAATGAAATACTCTGAAAGAATTCCGATTTTCAATTATGGAATATCATTGACTTCAGGTCGATGATGGTCACTATCTTGCACTGATGAATGGCTAATGAGCCCGAAACCGGTCTGCAAGTGTGCCCCTTTCCAAAATTTTAAGGTCGACTCTTTCAGTTGTATTGCCAATTGTAAATGAAGGACATTTTCTGTGAAGATTCCTGCACTGACGCCTGTTGGATATAATCCAACGCCCTTCATGGTATTAGTCAGGGGAGTAGTTGTTTTCTGATAGGCGTCAGTCCATTTAATCTACTGTGTAGGTATATTCGAGACTGGCTTGAACATTTAAAGTTCATTTCTTTAGAATTGTTTACTGCCAGTCTTCAAGCATAGCCCAGTGACTAATAAAAAAATTAAAAATTAATTGGCGCTCCGGGGCGACTTCATTGATTGCAGTGGCGCATTTGCTTTTTCAGCTGCAGGAAAACTAGGAAAAACCTGCAGCACCACATCATCTGAAGATCTTGATCTACCAATGTCCTCTCTCTTATAAAACAAAATGTAGGGTGTCTCCAGAGGCTCCAATAGATTCAATGTATCGCCAGAACACTTCGTGACACGACTATCGTTAAACTATCTATCTATCTATTAATCGTTTCGCTGAGATTACAGGGGAAACGTTTGAGAAAACTGTTTAGAGGACCGGCAATAATCCACCCCAATCTTGTTTTTTGCAAGATTGGTTTTTGAGGGCCCAAGCTTTTTTTCTCACATAAAAGATTCAAGAAAAACACGGAACCTAATAATACATCGATTTGCCCCGGTATATGAAATTTCGGATTAGCTAATTTCATATTCATTAGAATCTCCAAAATCGATCTGTTTATGTTTGATTCAGGTAAACTACCTGTTATTTGATCGATAATGAAACATGATACATCAAAAAAATATGAATCGTGAATAGATTGTAATTGCAAATTGCATTTATATTCAACATAACGAATTGCGTTACTCAAACCCGAAACAGCTAACCGCCTTTTTAATTTTCTGACGTTAAGTTTTTTGCTCATATCGGTGGTTATGAAACTTGACATAGAACCGGAATCTAAGAGAACACGTGCTTTTTTGATTGTTTCTTTGTCGTCCTTAACTAGTACGCACGCTGTTAAAAGAAGCGCGCTATTTGTCGCAATCTATTTTGATAGAGCGCACACCCACCTGCTACGAGTATTATTTATTTTATTTTCACTTGATTGTTAAATTATTTTCCGTTTTGACGACCGCGGTTTGACTTATTTCCGTATTCTCATAGTGGAGGGTGTTATATTTTTTTAGAACAAACCTTGCAACCATTGAATCTACAGTCCTTTACTTGATGAATAGTACGAATGTAATTTTCGCATAATTTGAATTGCTTAATTTTAGAAATTCTGTCCTTTATTGATAGCCTCAATAAACTTGAGCAATAATAAATGCTATGCTCTTTTTTACTAAAGTTATAGCCATACATATTTGTACTATTTTCAGAGTTAGTGCTATGTAGGCTTATTTTTAACACCTCGACACGTGTTTCAATCACCAAGAGATCATCTTCAAGAGAAAGATCAAACTAGTTCGTCAACTAATTGGTATTTTAGACCTCATTATGTCTTGATGAATGTAGTCGAAAGATGCACGATATTTTCATAATTTGCTAACAAAGATGAAACTTGAAATCTTTCTTCGAAGGAAAAATTTCGGACCGATAGATAGAATTTTTAACTTCGAACGGAAAACCAATGTCTGTAAGATTTTCGAACCAATTTCTGTTATCAAATTTTTGATGTTATCAAATTTTTGATGTTATCAAATGAAGATTTTGGAGACAGAGAAATTTATTGGTATTCTATACGTATATAATAAACTAATTCAATAAAATATCTTGGTGTGATGATTGACCAACATGTAAGCTGGTACAAACATGCAGATTTTCTCGTGAAAAGACTCAAGAAATTCATTTTCAAATTCTACCAACTCAAAAACAAACTAAATAAATATTCGTTACTAATGACATACGATGCATTAGCTGAATCAGTTATAAGGTACTGTATTATTGTTTGGAGTGGATTGAATGAATCACACTTACCTAATCTTTAAGTGATACAAAACACTTTGCTTGAAATAGTACTCAAAAAAGATAGAAGATATCCAACTGAAAGATTATAGAAGAAGGCTATTTTATTAAATATCAGAAAATTATACACCTATTACTGTGTACCATGGACGTTGAATTCTCTTCGTACATACAGTGTGTAAAAGCCAACTGAAATGAATTCATTATTTCGGTTACGGTACACATTTTAACAAAATCCCGAAACACGTCAAATTTAAATTATGATTTGACATACTTCAACGGGAAAATGCTACCCCTACTTTCAACCTCCGTCGAATGACAGGTACAATCCTCAATTTTTTAAATATAAAGTATAAGCTAGTGATATATCGTTTGAAAGATCTCTTTATTCTCTATTCAAAAATTGTATTGCTTTTAAGTTCATTACAACAATAAAGATAAAATAAGTCAAAATCATGTGTTTACCGAAATTCGATAAAATACATTCGAAACTTACTGCAATATACCCAAAACTTATTTCATATTGAGGTATCGATAATAAGAAAGTAAGCAAAAACCATATGTTAAAAATCTGTTTAAAATATGTTTTTCCGTTAATCAGCTGTCGCCCCCATATGAACGACAACTCTCAGAAGTTGAGAAACTTGTGCGAGCTAAGGACTAACGAGGTCTTACCTTTCAACGTGTGATTCCTAACACGGTTGCAGAATCATTCCAGCTTCAACCAGATAAATTCTCTAGAGAAAAATATCTGGTCGAGGCAGGAATCGAACCCACGATCTTCCGATCGTGAGTCGGGCGCACTATCACCGCGGCCAATTCAGCAATGTTCTTTTTAGATAGTATCCTTTAAAAAACTGTAAATAATTTCCGTGGCAACGTTAGTTTGAAACGCCTTGTCAACTTGTTTTGTATATTACAACATTAGTTGTCAGTATTTTGATTTAAGTTTAAAGTTCGTTAACTTCAAGTCTGACAATTTGTTAGATTAACGAAAATGCATAAAATAACAGTTGTACAAATGATTGGTTACGGAGGTAAAATCCGAACATAACAAGAAATAGCTCGCCTATTTAATGAGAACTTTTCTAATTCATGGCCCATATCTCAAGGAACAATAAGCAGAGAAGCAAGAGAAGCAGTTTCGCCAGCTCGGTCATGTGGAGCAGATAAAAAAGCAGCTGACAATTCAATGAGTGATGAACTCAAATTATGTATGATGCTTGACTTTGAGGAAAACCCACATACATCGAGTATACAGGCATTAATGTAAGCCATACATCGATAGTAAACATATTGAAAGAAAACAAAATGCATCCCTATAAAATGATACCTACTCAGGAGCTCATGGAAGACAATTTTGATAGAAAAACTTATTTGTGTGAGCAAATGATGGATATGTTGAATGACAGTATCATTCAATTAGAAGACGTTATGTTTTCTGATGAGTGTAGTTTGTCTCTTAAGGGTCATGCTAAACGGCAAAATTGGCGCTATTGTTCAACGTAAAATCCTCACTGGATGAGAGAGGAACACAGGCAATACCTTCAAAGTGTTAATAGTTGAGCAGGGATTGTAGGAAACCATATCATTGGTCCCTTTTTCACTGAGAGCAACTTGAATGGTGATAAATATTTGGCACTTCTTCAAAATGATGTCATTGTAAGTTCAGCAAATTTATATCCTGATCCAAGAAACCCTCAAGTTCCAGTGAATACGATATGGTTTCGGCAGGATACCAAGTTAATGTGCGGCAATACCTCGATACAACATTTCCCAATCCGTGGTTAGGGGACGAGGATCGATTGAATGGCCAGCGCAATCACCTGATCTTTCATCATTAGATTTCTTTTTATGGGGATATGTATACAAGACTAAACCTTCAGATTTGAATGATTCAAAAGAACGAATAACGCTTGCGATTAGGTGAGTCACTCATGATATTTTAATAATGTTAAAAGACAGTTTTATTTGATATTTGTTTGACGGTGATTGACAATGTTTCATGATGAATTTCACTAGTTCGGACTTTCATTGTCTACTATATAAAATGATTTGAAATCCCTGAAACAACTAAAAAATAATAATTAAAAATGAATAGCTGAAAATAACAATTATATTAAGCAAAATAAACCTGAAATGAAATAATAGTGAAATAAACTACAAGTAAAAATATAACAATTGAATAAATAAAAACAAAATAAAATTAAAGGAATGGAAAAAGAAAATAAAAATAAAAAGTGTAGAGATTCCAAGTCACGTTAGTTCACGACGTTTCGATTGTAGATACAAAGACGATTATTTATTCAATTGTTATATTTTTACTTGTAGTTTATTTCACTATTATTTCATTTCAGGTTTATTTTGCTTAATATAATATAATTGTTATTTTCAGCTATTCATTTTTAATTATTCTTTTTTAGTTGTTTCAGGGATTTCAATTCAATTTATATAGTAGACAATAAAAGTCCGAACTAGTGAAGTTTTATTTGAGTTCTTTTTAGTATTCTACATTTCATTACATGCATTACATTCATTACATTTCATTCTGCATAACAAAAATGTTTTTGAGTGTTTTTTTCGAATTTCAGTAACCACATGATTTTAATTTATTTTATCTCTATATATTGTTGCAATAAACTCAAAGGCTTTGAAATTGTTTATTAGAAAGTGAAGAGACCTTTCAAACTATATATCACAAACTTATACTTCCCATTGAAAAAATTGAGAGTTGTACCTGTCATCCCAAGAGGGTTGAAGGTAGGGGTGGTAGTTTTACATTGAAGAATGTCAAATTTTAATTAACGTTTGACTTGCTTCGGGATTTTTTTTAATATGTTCAGTAACCGAAATAATGAATTTATTACATTTGGCTTTCACACACTGTATATGACACACATATACGACACCCCAGCCAGATCCGAGTACCCATTGAACTGAGAAATATAAAAAATATTAATAAACGTCAAAAACAATTAGATCCTTTGTTTATCATAACTTTGATTTCTTAAAAAAAAGAAACATTTCTTACTGAAAAGAATAATAGTTCTTTTTTCTTACTTACATTTATGGTTGTGTTCAGATCTAGGAAAATACGCAACACAAGCTTTGCTTAGGCGTTTCCCAAAAACTGAACCCCACCACTTAATTTATTGGTATTTGTTAGAAAATATTTTCAATTCACTGTAATTGTGTTTATAATATTCATTATAAACAAAAATATGTATCTGTATTGAATAAATTGATTGATTGATTGATGATGTAACACATTATTCACATTAACCTTCATAAACCCGTGATCAAAAACTTACATTAAATACGGAGTGGGGTCCAAATGCACCCCAACATTTTTTTGGCTTATTATTATTTTTTTAATGTTATAATTAGGGAATATTAAAAAAAACACATTCTGCTTATAAAAAAAATATATTTTTACATAAAAAAGTTGTCAGCATTGATAAATGAGTAAACACATTTTAAAAAAATAATATGAAATGATTGATGAAATGATAAAAACAAAAATAATTATGAAAAAAGAAAAGCACTTTAGTGACAATTTAAATAATGATTTAATTATCACACCTGTTACAAACTGTCATATTTTTTGAATGTTCTGCACATACGAACTGATTGCACCGAATACAAAACTTTCGAGATTTCCTGTCTTTACTTCTCTCGCATAAGAAACATCGCTGCTTTCTGCCAATAACGGGAACAGGTTGTTCGTTCCTTACGTTTAATTCCGGCAAAATGGTTATGATGGATTGTTTTATATTGGAATGTAACGACTTGTCATTTTGGTATCTACGAATTATGTTTTTCCTGATTAATTCTTGGCCCAACTCCAACAAAAACATTCTTCTCCTATCCAAGCGATTTTTTTCCAATCTGGATTTTTCAACATCCAAAGTTTATAGGCATTGATGCCACCAATGTCCAGCAGATGAAAAAATATTGCCATTGGCCACCGATTACTTTTTCTTTGTGTCGTGAATTCCTTCGCTAATTTATCTGTTGTGTCCACTGCACCCTTTGTTTTATTGTATTGTAAGATAATGTCTGGTTTGTAATTACTTTCTTCTCCACTTATTTTGTCATCGTTATGTTCAGTCGATGAAAGAATAACTGCCGCATTTTTTTTTGGTACGTAGGAAACTAAGGTTTTATTTTCCATAAAAGCAAACATACTTGAAAAGTCCTTCTTATATCTTGCTGGAAGTAGTTCTTTTGGAATACAAGTTTTATTTTTACGCAGTGTATCACACAAGGTAATGTTTTTATCTAAAAGCATATTAGCTAACTCAATACTGGTAAAAAAGTTATCAGTAGTTATTCCATATCCTGAAGATAAATGGTTTACCAGGTCCAACACTACCCTTTGTCCTTGGCCTTTCTCCGGTTTGTTTCCTACTTTGCCTAAAATAATTATTCTGTAATAAAAATCTATATTTTTTTCATCAAAAAACTTACCTAAATAAGGTTGCATATTCACTGTATATGCTGAACTGCAATCAGCCAATGACCAAATTTTTAAACCGTACTTGTCCGGCTTACTCTTCATGTAAACCCGAAAAGGGGCCTTGCCTCGGAATGGGACTAACTGCTATCCACGCACAAATGTTCAGATGGATTAAAAGATTTCTTTCTTCTCTTGTTTCAAAATTGTCGAATCTTAGAAAGCACATAATCTTTTGGAATCTGTTGCGAGACAAGGCAGATGCTACTAAAGGCCGACATAAAGTTGGATCTTGGCTCCAAAGTACACAAATTGGCTCTTTAGCAGCCAATAAGCAAACCAATAAATGCTTCCAGTTCTTCTTGCACAAAAGGAGAAAAGGCCTTCTCATTTCTCGCATAATATGATTCGGCTTTTCTATTTGTCTCCGATAAAATCACATCCATAATATCTTGTGAAAGAAATAGTTCGAAAGCTTCTTTTATGGTGGAAAATTGGGAACTATATCTAGTGAAACCTGGTGAAACCTTCTGAATATTACATTTTCGTTTCTTGATATTCATAGTAAAAGGAACCTTTGCCCACACACTACCATCTTTAGACGAATAAGTTGGATGATCTGTATAAAAGTTTATTGACGGGCCTACTTCATCTGCAGAATCTGTCGACTCATTTTCCCTATCACTAACTTGTAAAACGTCATCTATCTCATCAGTTTCAGTCACTATGTCAGTCTCCTCAATATCACTTGAACCATCCTCTAGTTGTAAATCATTAAAATAATGGTCGTAAGCGTCCGTTTCTAATATCGCCAATAGTTCTTCGTCAGTTACCTTATTTTCATTTCTAAACTTTCGTGGTTCACTCATTTTTATAAACGCGTACTCGACAATCAACTGTAAAGGTGACTAAACACCCTTAAATTATATTGAGAAAATAGGTGTACAAATAAATTGGGAATCCCCGAGAGTGTTGATGCCAAGAAACGGGGAATCCCCGTCGTTTGAACAATTTGGGATTAATTTGTACCCCGGTTGGTTTTTAACGTAGGCAAAATTTATACCTGTCGTTACATATCAAGCGGGGTGCATCTGGACCCCAAGCAACAAAATTCTTTATAATTAGTTACAATAAAAAGCAATTTATTAAAAATTTTGTATACCAATTCAGATATATATTTAAGAAGCATAGCTCGAAGGATATTAGGTAAAAAAAAATATATTAGAAAATATACCCAAAAATTCATGTCTGGGGTTCAGCTGTACCCCGCTAGGGTTTATGAAGGTTAATTGAATTATTGGTGATGTGGTTAGAAAAACAATTCGATTTCTTGCACCTCATTAGAAGAATCCTTCTGTTGTGTAAAGATGCCAATTTGATGGTGATGTTCGCCCATTCTTCAAGGTGAGAAACAGCAGCTGGTCCATAGGTACTGTCTGTTGATGTCTTCATAAAACCTTTTGATCATAAAAATATTCACTCATTATCGAAATATATTGTAAAATAATAGTATAAAACATATGGTCTGAAGCTCATGGTTCGAGAGCTACTAATTATTTGACTTGAAAACGAGCCACCCTGAATAATTTTTGAAACAATGATCTGCAAAAAAAATAAAAAAACAGGTCAACAATTATACACGAAGCCATATTTTGAAATATTCGTTCTAGAGACAAAAATGGAAGCAATAAATCGAAAAAAAAATTTAATAATTCTTGCATCAAAATCTGATGACTGGACAGTGAAAAAACATTTTTTCTATAGTGAATGTTCAAAAACCTTTTCACCATAAAATGGTACCAACGAGCTTCCATTGCCGCCCTCACATGGTTGTGAATCTCGAGAGTTATTTCTCTGCAATGATTCATGATATTCTATCTCAAATTTTCTAATGTTGTTGATTCTATCTCATATACTTTAGACTTCAAATGACCCAAAAGAAAGAAATATATATGGGTGAGATCCGGAGACCTTGGTGGCCATTCTGTTAGACCCCTTCTGCCAAAAATTCCAAAAATTGTCGCACTGGAGCTGCATAATGAGGAGGTGCACCATCCTATTGAAAAACTGTTTCGTTTTCGAATATATTTATATTCTCCTCAATTGACTATTTTTTTTTGACATATTAGACAATGGAAGTTCGAACTTATGAAATAGGTCTCATTGATAAGGAGATTGGTGGTCATTTTGTAAGACCTCTTCTGCCAATCCAGTGACCACGAAAATGATCATTCAAAAATTGTCGCACTGGAGCTGCTGAAAAACTATTCCGTTTTTGAATAAATTTATATCCTCCTCAATTGCCATATTGATGCACGGTATTATTCGATACTCCAACATATCCAAATATTTATCACTAGTCAAATTATTATCGATAAAAAAAGTCTATTATGTGGTCACCTAAAATTCCTGCCCAAACATTCAGTTTTTGAGGTGGTTGGGTATGAACTTGACGGTATAAATAAGGATTCGTATCACTATACTTCATTAGAACTATACATCCGACCTGGGATAAATCTACGGAGTTTGAGATACTGCTACGGTTGAAAGTACTGATACGGTTCAATTCCAACAGGAAGCTGTTGAACAGGGCCTCGTGGTACTCGTGCAGGACTTTTTGAAATCAGACTGGAGAAAGGAATCTTCAGGAATGGATTATTTCTCCTCAAATTATAGTGAGTAAAGATCATCAAGCACCAACGGAAAAACCCTGTGAAATAGGCTTAGTTAAAACCAATTTCAACATACAAAAAAACAAAAAAAGGTAATATGGCGAAGGGAAGCTTGCAAGATTTAAATACTGAAATTACATACCTATCGGGTTCAGAGGATGAACTTGCTCTCAACAGAAACAAACTAAACACAAAATCACAATCTGTGTGAGCATATTCTCAAAGCAAAAGAAAAATTTCACAAAGAAAACCAGTGCTAATGGCTCGCCATTCTGAAGTCACGCCGGCCATCCAAAAAAGGACCTTCTTTTTTCATTTAAAAAAACTTCTTAAAAATCAACCTACAGCGCATTCTG
Organism: Leptinotarsa decemlineata; assembly: GCF_025532065.1. Taxonomy (NCBI): domain Eukaryota; kingdom Metazoa; phylum Arthropoda; class Insecta; order Coleoptera; family Chrysomelidae; genus Leptinotarsa; species Leptinotarsa decemlineata. The sequence continues at coordinate 7,704,518 of NW_027412703.1, read as the reverse complement.
ACTGGCATACATTCTGAGCCTGTTTTTCACGTCGAAACGTGATATGTGCTCGTCGTATCCACGATTGTGGATACTAACAATCGAAACGTCGTGACGTAACTTGGTTTGAAATATCTTAATTTTTATTTTTCATTTTTTCAATAATATTCTTTAATTTTCAGCTTTTATTAATATTTCAATTTTTTATTTTCAGGTTGTAGCTTGTATGTTATTTCCTTGTAATTTCAGTTCTTTGTTTTAATAAAATTGTTATTTTCGGTTAATCTTTTATTTTTTTCAGGGATTTCAAGTCAATTTATATTATATTAGTCAAAGGAAGACCGAAATGATGAAATACACCACGAAACATTGTCAACCACCTTCAAACAAATGTCAAACTGTGTCACCCTGTATATTATTGTTGAGTTGTTTTTCAAATTTTTCCACTAGTCATTGTACCAAAAGTTATCCAGAGTGGCTCGTTTTTAATGGAATGTACTGTATTTATTTGGCAATATAATCACTGACTACAATTTCCAATACTGGAAGGATATGAAAATGAGTATATACTTTTTCAGATTTATATCAATATTGACTCAATATGTTCCTCACATCTACAATATTTCCATATTGGCCTAATGTTAACTCAAATTACATCCAATGTAGTGTGCCACTTGGAAGAATGGTCTCAAAATTCACAGATTATCAGTTTAAGTTCAATGTGCTACAAATTGCCTCTCTTCCTATTATAAAATCCCATTTCGTGACGACAAGTTTCAGTGATTTTCTGTTTCACTAAAAATATAAAGTCTGGCTTTTGTGGTTATCGATCGAAATTGTTTTAACCACAACACTAAAGTTCTCACAAGAGGAGAACTGTTCATTGAAGCAGGGATTATCTATTGTTCATCAGATTACAGCACCTCATATTAATTCTTTACCAGTCACGTTAAGTTCGACTATTTTTTTTGACCTACAATCATTTCGATTGATAACTGATTTAGGAACACTCGAATGGAATCTAAAAAAATATAATCCAATAAATTGATGGATGTAGCCGTTACTACGTGGTAGGAGATCATAATGAAAAGAGAAATGAAAATTTCTATGATTTTCACCACTTTCAATTGTAACTAACGGTACTGCAGTTTCGTCCTATATGGACATTCTCAAACTTATACAATAAACATTACAAAGATATAATTTAATTTGTATTGCTTTCAACAAATCAACAAAAGTAATGTACGGAATTAGTTGAAAAGGTCTGCATATGTGTGTTTTTTCACAAAATGTAAACAAACGAGTCAGGGGAACCCATTGAGGACTCTATAGTTATAGTATAGCACTAGAGAAAACTAACAAACAGAGACCTCGTTAGTTCTTAGCTCGCACAAGTTTCGATTTTTGTGAGTAGTCGTTCGTATGTGAGCGACAGCTGATTAACAAAAAACAGATTTTAACAGATTTAATATAACAATAATGCGGGTAACATAAAATATATGAAATGAAAAGTATTGAAACATACATATATAATTAATATAAAACAGTTGATACATATAAGTACGTAAAACCAACTTGATATTTGTTTATTGTATATTGGTCATCCCGCTGTTTGGAAAGGGCGTTGGTTCGCCCAGCAATTCCCGAATATATTTAGGTGTATACTTCTCGGAGTACTCTTCAGTGATATGATTTTATTAATAGGCCCCTCAGAGGGGTAGATTTTTTCTGAAAATAAAAATTTTACATATCCTTTACTTCTTTGGTCAGCCCACAGTTATACAAATCCCTTTATGAAGAGCATCTTGGTCATCCCGATAATGCTGCCACATCGAAGGGCTGACCAGGAAGGCGATTCATTTCAGTGTATCAGTGTTTCAATGTATCAGTGTTTTTAAAATGCTGGCAAATCATGTTTTTCAGAGGTAAACTATGTGTTAGTTTACCGGAAAAAATATATTAGGAAAAGAAAAATATGCGGTTATTATTGACTATTTATGTTTCATATAGTTTCAGTATTATGTGTGATTGATAACTTGTTTATTTTGTGGTAATTCATGATCACTCTAATAAAATGAATAGAAACTCTTTTGTCTAATTACCGCTGGTTGATTTTATTTATACGACCGGTTTCAGGTTTGTGTTTGACCCCATCATTAAGTATTTTGTTTTATACTTGATAATGGGGTCAAACTCGAAACCGGTCATATGAATAAAATCAACATAGGTAATTGGACAAAAGTGGTTTCATTCATTTCATTGAAGTTTCAGTATTCCTACGGATTCTGCAATTGCTTGACACGCGTTATCTATTTTGGCGCGAAACTCTTTGAGAACCATTACGATCTTTGCAATGGTCCTAATGCTATTTAGTTTATTGGCTTGCCAATATTTAGGTATAGTTAGGGAGTACTTATTGGGTACATATATGGGTTCATATACCCATATATGTACCCAATAAGTTAACAAATAAATAACATATAATCTACTTGATTTTAAGTAATTGACCGTTTTCCAATTTCTAACTTTCAAACGGAATCTTATTTTCCTGTGTTTTTGTTTTTATTTCGGATGGATGTTTAAAATTTGGTATATCGATTTGATGATGTGAATCTGTGTGTGTTTCTGAAGAAAGTAGCAAGTATTAGACCAAATATGATACTTCACGAAAGCTCATGGAATTTTTTCTATTCATATATAAATTACAGTTTGTCCAGGACTGTTGTAAGAAATATTCATAATGCATGTGTTTCTTCAAGCATTACTTTATCCATTAATTACTAGTGAATAATGAAATCGTAACAGATAGGCAATTAGGCAAGTTCGTTGAATATGTCAATTCTACCCACCCGTCAATAAAATTTACCACTGAGAGGGAGGTGAATAATTCAACAAATTACCTTGACTTAATCATTACGAAAAATAATAACCATGAAATAATAACCATGAATTTGCAATTTTCCCCAAACCATATTACACGGACATTATCATACATATTTTCTCTACACACCCTAACCAGCATAAAGTTGCTGCATGCAATAATATTCTTCATAGACTTTTGAATATTCCACTGTCAGACATTAATTTCCAGACAGATCTGAGTTTGATCAAACAAATCAAACAAAAACAACAAAAGCAAGCCGTGGACCAGGTCTACCCAAATTCAAGATGCGATAACGTCAGTTATAAGATATTGTCATTTTTGGCTGAACCAAGCAATAATATTGTCCGTTTAAAAAAAATGCGTAAACGCAGCTCACAGAACGAATAATAGTACGAATAATAGTCCGAATAATAGTCTGAGTGAATTTATTAAAAACAATAAAGACAAAACTTCGGATAGATCAGGAGTATATGAGCTGACTTGTGGTTCTAGCCCAAAACTGTATATTGCCCATTTCCTTAAGAATTAGAGGCATAGATGTAGTTTTGTAAATAGAAAGACCAATTCCACATTTGCGAACCACCTTTTAACAGAAGGACATGAATTCAGTCCTGAATACGACATGTTACATTTAGAAGAGTTTGAAATTCAATTTTCTAGAGTGTTAAGAAATCGATAGATTTAAGAATTCGGGTAGTTTACTAAATGATCAATTAGAATTGAATAACTTTTCGTTACTGAATATTTTTCAAATGTGGAAACTGGGAAATAAGCTCAGGTAATTTAATTAATTACAAACTCAGTTACTTGAAATGAAGATACTTTAAATTTTGAAATTAAGCATTAAATATGTAGAATATAGTTAGTAAAGATACGCCCGAAGAAGCCATAGTATGCCGAAACACATGGTGCGTTTTTGTGAAACTGTTTAGTGAAACATTTTTGGTTGTGAGTTTTAGAAAGTATTTTGAAGTGTTTCGTGTGACGAACTTTACCAAAAATGCAACAGATGTAATTCAATGGTAATACGGGGCAAAAGTTGTTTTCTGTTAGAAACTTGACAATGGAAATAAATGTTGTATACGTTTTTGTGAGAGATTGTATCAATTAATCTAAAAGGTCGTTCACTTATACTTCAAAGTCCTTCTTTACAGTAAATTAGAAACCAACCCTGAAAAATCATCGTTGAATTCCTGATAAAATCACCAATCTAATAGGTGGCACATATGGGGTTATTTTGTTTGATATTTTAAAGGGGGGTGTGTAGAGGCAGTGTGTACGCATCTTAGCATTACTGTTTTATTTATGGAGATATTAAACGTAGCTCATTTCGAAAATATTTCCCAAAATAAAAATTTTTGCAATAAATTATGTATAATTTGAGCTGTTTTGGAATCATCCGCAACTCTGAGTATAGGCAGGTAATGAGTCAAATCACTTTTCAGTATGGTCCTTTCATTTTTTAAACTATTGAAATAAAACCGTTCAATCTTCTCGAAGAGGTTTCAAAATTTCAATAATGAAAATGTTGAGAAAGCTCAGGTCCCAAATATGTGTTGAATATGCAACAATATTATTGAAGGAAATCAAAAACCGATATTTCATAACATACGTTTCATTTCAATTTGTTTGAGAATAATAATTACTAGAAGATGCTAAAGCTGGTTCCATTTTCAAACCGTTTGATATCTTGATAGAGTTTTTCAACACACTGATCTCATTTCAGATTATCAGACACCAACAGTTTCAAAAACAATAAAACCTTCTCAAAGACAAACTTGGTCTAAGGAACAAAACGAAATAGTCAAAAAGTTTTTCGCAAAACAAACACATTGAAGAAAAAAATGCTCCGATAAACAGAAGTGGTAGAATTGAATCGAGTTCTTGTCTGTATCTAAAATATAAGGAAAAGAAATATTCATCATTATTTGGAAATAGAAACTTGGCTGCAATCAAAGAATACGTTTACAATTATTGTTATAGAAAGATGAAATAATAATATTTTTCATTTGATATTTTTTAACCCACGTTGTAGTTTCATTTCATTGAAAATTATGTTATTTTTTCATACTACGTGTGTATTAGTTTATTGAACAATTATTGTCAGCAGTTCTCAAATTGAAGAATACTTCATTCAAATAAATGTTGATTCAACCTGATCAAATTTTTTCTGTGCTGAAATATTCCAAGCCTTTTTTACTTTGGTTGAAATGTCTGCTGCAGGCTATAATCGATGATGATATGACGTATTCATCGTCATGAACAGTCAACATAATGAAAAAATCATTGGACAATCCTGTAAAATCCTCACCGCTAATGAGTTTTAATCTCCACTTCATTATGTTCAATCTGAACAACATCGTACCTCCAAAAACTGAAAGCGAGTTTTTGAAAAAACTATTGCTAAGAAAAAGAAAATTGAAACTTACAACTAATATCTGTTTTACAAATTATATTTTACCTTATGTTGGTCATTCAGAATTTCGTTACTGACATGTCATAGAAAATATACATCGTGTGATTTTTACCCGTTTTTTGAACTAAGTTATAAAATCCGTAGTGGTGCTGCGGATTTCCGTATAGAATTTATTGAAGAGGTAGACATTCTAAATATCCGCTATTCATTTTTCAATGAATTCATTACCAAATCATTCATTTTAAATACGTATTTATGTGTGGAAACCATTGACAGTAGAAAGAAAACATTGTCGCATACACTACAGAGGGCGCTGGCTGACTGGATGACAATATGGCTAATATACCAGTAACGTTGAATTTCTTATTTTTGGTGTGTGGCATGAATGCATAATGGATTCATTTCATTGGGGTTCATGAGCATTCGAAAACCATTTGAAAATACAGCACGTTAAATTCTATTTAGAATCATATTTAGATATAGCTTGTACTATATCAGTTATTAAGGCAAATATTATTGTCCATTTTTATGCTCAATTCGTGGATTCGAGCTATCTTCTTATTGTATATTTATTTGTTTGCTGGCCTCTTGAAAAAATAAATGAATAATTACAGAAAATATTAATTGATCGGTTCATCTTCTCAGGAAAATGAAGTACCCATATCACAGTTTATTGATTTATCCGGCATTGGAAATGTATGTCACATCGAATCCATTCTGCTTGTTTTTGCAACATTGAGCTTCAACTTTTTCTTAGCTGACAGCTCGCGTAGGAACAATTCGTTTTTTCATCGAGTTTAGTTTGTGTGTATTTTAAAAGTGTTTTAGAGATATATTTGAATATTAATATGGTGCATTCTTGTGCTGATTTTAATTGTGCGGAAAGGCACAAGAAAACAGAAAGCGCATTGGTTTATAGGTGAGATATTTCATATAACGAGTTTAGGTTCCCAAAGGATAACATTATGAGGAAAAAATGGGTGAAAATATCGACAAGAAAGAACTGAAATCCTTCCACTCTGCCAAGAATTCATAGAAATCATTTAAAAAGTGACTATAAATGACAGGGGAACGAAAATATGGAATTTGATGACACAGTTTTTTTCAACTTCAATTATTCTCCACAGAAAGTATTATCTGGGGTTGATACTGTTGCTGAAAGTATGAAAGAAAATGAACTAATGTTCATGCAAAAAATCAAATGCTTTTTATTCTGCTTCATTAAATTTTATCATATGATTATTGGTATTACCTCTTTTGTTGAATCAGTTCAAATACAATCTATTCTGTCTATACTTGACCTCATTCAACCTTTCTCTCAAGTTTTGGAAGATTCAACAGATTACCCAAGCGAGCCTACAACGCATGAATTTAGTAGTAATATAAGAAAGAGGTATGTATGTAGGAATCGTTTTTTTTTTTAATAAATGGCAGTTGAACAGATTGAGGATTGCAGAATAAATTGAATATTTGAAATGATTCTTTAATCCAGTTTGCTATATTTTTTGATTTTCATAACTGAATATTATTAAATAATGCATAAAATCGTAGTTTAGGTAAATATTTTGTGTACTGATTTTAGATATATACCTATAGTTCCAAAAATGATTTTTCGGGTACATTTCATTTCATGTATAGAATTTTTCATTAATTGAAACGTTTACGTTTCCCTATCACATTCGATTTTCAATCATCAATTATGGGAAACCTACGGTACTCAGAGAGATTAAACAAAGTGCACTGTTTTTCAATTTAAAATTTCTATCAAGTGAACCATAAACCAAAAATCATGAAACAAGCCCATTACCCATTCCCAACCCAAAAATTTGTTTGTAAAAAGATCCATTGTAACTTGTAACAAAAATAATTGGAATCTATACAGAATAAGGAATTTGAAATCAAGAGCAATTGCTATTTCCAATTCTGAACTCTATAATAAAAATCTCCAATTAATTGAGAATAACCTAGTAAAAATAATTTTCCCAGAACCCTTATTAGAAAAATAATCAAAGAAAGAAGTTTCTCCTCCCAAAATACAGAGGTAAAACCCAAATATCACAAAATTCCATTCGTAGAGAATGTATCTGATAAACTTTGAATTCTACTCAGTACCGAAATATAAAAGTGGTATTTTCAATTGAAAATACAGTTCAAAAGCATATTCTCTCTCTGAAAAAACAAAAATACCACAAGAAGTACAATATAGTATAGTGTACGAATTGAACTGTCGAAGCTGTCACAGATGCTATGTTGGTCTAACCCAACGGTATCTTAAAACACGAGTTTCAGACCACATGAGAGACCTAAGAAACTGAATATGAAGAACCCGACAGTTCTAGTTGAACATGAAAAAGTATATAAACACATTTTTGATTTTGATCATCCAACTATTCTAGATGTTCAAGCATATTTATCCAAAAGACTTTTGAGCGAAATGATACATATCCTCGAATGCGATGGTGTTAACACTAGAAGAGATGTCAATGACCTTGATACTGCATATTTTAATTTTTTATGTGGAATACCTGAATAATTCACCCTTTTTTAATTCTTCTTTTTTCTGCCATTGAATCAAAAACAGATACCACCTTTTCAGAATCACAGATGAAGCCATTCGTTTGTTTCATGTCGTTTTGTGTTGGTATTGTTTCGGAAATTTGGTTGTTGCAATGTTTTCAAATTTTTTTCTAAATATGTAGGTATCTGATATGTCTGATGGTTTTCAAAATAGTAATATTGTCAACACGAAAAAGCTACTTTTTGGTGAGTAATTTAATTGAGAACTTATCATTTCTTGTGAAATTGAAACGATAATAATCGTATAAGTTTTGTGGAAGGTATATTTATGGAAACTCATTGTTACAGAGCACTGAGCAAGAATTTGATCAAACTCGAAACGTCGGAAAAAAAACAATTGTTTTTTAAGAAAAAATTGATGCTATTTTCTATATTGCTGGCAAGACGTTCAATCACTTACCAGTTGATATTAGGACGGCAAACTTGAATGAGAGTCAGTTCAGAAAAACTGTAAACAAATTTCTTCCTGAGAGACCATACTAGTCGTTACAGGAAATTTTTCATTCAGTGCATTAACTGCGCATACAATGTTTTATATTTCAGGTACGCTATTATGTTGTTTTTGTCTATACTATTTGTTTATTTTACTTTCCTGACTGCACCAACAGATGACATTGTTTCACTCTAAACAACATGGGCTCATAAACTGGTTCAATCGCATTATGTAAAAAATCATCAAGTGAAGATGCAAATGTGCTACAGGGTCGAACTCAAATTTGAGTGTCGTTGTCGCTCTTCTCATCTAAATTAATTATAATTAGCCCAATTGATTTTACAGAAAGTTACGAATTTACAACATTTATAACATGACTAGCAGAACTCTTCCAACTCCCGTTAGGAATGTCATTCACACATTTCCTAATTTGTTCTAACACAGTAGCACTTAAAGTCGAGAATCATTTTTTTCACGCACGTTCGATTTAAGTTGGTGCCAGAAAAGTAGATATCAGATACAAATATTTTGCAATGAGAATAGCGATCAAAACACAATTCACCACTCTCATCTTACACCTGTGGAAGTTGGAGTTCCTCAGGGGAGTGTTCTTGCTCTGGCTCTATTTTCAATCTACATAGCAGACATTGTGAAATACATCTCACATTTCAAATCAAGGCTATACGCTGATGATATCTCCATACTAGTGTCAAAAGAATCTCACCATCCTAATCAACAAGCTTGCAATGATCTCATTGAAAAAATTATTCAACGGTTCTCCATTAAGAGTCTTTATATCAATGGCAGCCAAGACACAATGTATTATTTACCACACAAAACATAAAGATTCATTTAGAAGAAATGACTCTGGAGAAGTGCCACACCAATAAATTTCCAGGTGCAACTATGAGTGATACACTTGATTGGGAATCTCACATAAGTGAAACAATAAAAAAATGGAACAGTAAGCTTCATCAGATCGGATGACTTCAGATAGAATTAATATAAATGTTCAGAGAAACTATCATTTTGCGGAAATACAATCCTGACTATCATATGGAATTTTGTTAAGGGGCATGTCGTCTTCAGCACAAAAACTATTCCTAGTACAACAAAAAAATGCATACGTGCAATGTTAAATAAAAATCAGACCTCTTTTTGAAAAATTGAATATACTCCCACTTTTCTGCATAAATAAATTGTAAGTTTTCTGTTACATACATAAAAACAGAAACAAAATTCCCTGTCACAATGACATCCACAATTACGCAACAAGATTCAGTCATCATCTTTAAACACCACAAAATCAGTTGAGTATATATGCCTGTGTGGCCTATTTCCAATGTAGTTAGGGTTCACAACCACTTATTGACAAAAATGGATCAGGAGGTATCTTACCTCAAATTCAGAAAAACGCTGAAAACATACTTACTGAATAACAATGGGCGATTTGTTAACTTTGTAGTGAACTCTGCTCCTAATAGTATTTCAAAGTACATGCATTACTTGCCTTATTTATGTTCAAATTTCTTTTGACTTGCTTTATACCTTTTAGGTCCTTGAAACCAATAAATATTATTATTCAAATCATTATTATTATCATAAGCTTCATTCCCAATTCTTCCGCAATTGTATCACTAATATACGTTTCCTTATAGATGACGACTCCTCAAAATATATGTCATTTGCAGCCATGAACTTTTGAATCTCCAACTTCGTATTATATGAGCCAGGAATTTTTTGCAATTGTCGACTATGATTGCTTGCGTTGTCCATTACTATAACGCTGTTTGGCGGAATGTTGGGTAACAGAAAGTTTCTGAACCAATCTTCGTGATAATCAACTCAAGGGTCTTCAATATTTTGGGCAGAAAGCCACATAGCATTTGGGATTCAACCGTTTTCTGATTCTGCGAGTAATATTATGATTATTGGGCGATTTCCAGACCGGTATTTTCTTATTGAGTTATATATTCAGAACGCCAGTTTAATAAACATGTGGATTCAATTATAACTTGTCTCTTGTCAATTTTGCGATATTTGAAGCCCATTGCAGACAGAGCTCGCCAAAGAGTAGCGAGGTTACAGTTGAATAAAGTTTCGTCATTGATGGGCCGGTGTTTTAAGACTTTTGATTATGTAGGGACACGCTGCTCACCATACATAGTGTAGATTTTTTGCCTCATCAATTTTTTTTCCCAATTGCCTAGACTTTTCGTGACACTGGAATCTTTACGCTTTTTCTTGATTCAATGGGATTTCCAACAATTTCAACAGAATTTCAAATCAGAATTTCAAACAGAAGTAAAAGGCACCTTCGTCGAATTACTGGAGTACACTTGCTGCAGCACCCGCGTTATATCCTTGCTGAAGTGAGGAACTATATACATTTTTTACAATGATTTTTGCGTCACAAAATAAATGATTTTTCTTTAACGAACCACTGGAAGAAGCTCTTTTACTTTTTATCCACGAATGCCACATACTGCCACATTCTGTACGTTGGGGTATAAAACATTTGCTATAAATGTGTGTATTAATATATAAATGTTGAAATTATTGCACGCTGTAACACAAGTGAACACTTCCAATGAAATATAAAGACTAAAATAACATGTAGTGATCCTCTATAATCTTTTTCTAAGAGACAAAATTACCTTCTTTCATATTATTGTGATGGAGAGGTCATTTTCCCTTTCAATATTCTTCATCGGGCTTCGTATGTAAATGAATATTTATAAATGCGGTTCTTTTATATTTGTGATGGGCATTTTCGGATTTTACAACTTAAATTAGAGTTCATTCATGAAATCGGCATTAGGATCTCCAAAGAGACGAATGACCCAAGAGCTATCTCTTTCTTGATTCAAAAAATTAGCATTCTGATTCAAAGAGGAAATGCAGCTTCATATTCAGGTACAATTCCTCAATCAAAAACCTTAAATTATCAATATTTTCTATTAATGAAATATATCGGCATCTACCTATGATAGTACAGCCAATCCTATCCTATCCTCATCCCCAATCGAGCATTATCTGTCACAAATCTCTTTCACCGATGCCGCAGTGTGGTGGAAGACTCGCAGCAAAACGGTCAAGCTTTGACAGAAAAGAAAGTGGGAACTCTAAATGAGGCTGGATTTAGTCCTCTGGCTGAGCCCTGAGCCCTAAAGAACTCATATCCAATTCAGTTTTGAGCAGTTCTGCTTCGAATTCCTTATCCTACCAATCCAATGAAGGAGTGAATCATCGTATCCATGTTTACTCAGAAGAAGATAGTAGTGGCAAACATAGTATCAACAGTTACAAAAATAGATCGGGGATACATTCTTCAGTCAAAACTATTGGGTTCAATGGGTTAAAAAATTTTGGAAACACCTGTTTCATGAACAGTGTAATCCAATGTTCATCAAGCACCGGATGGTTGCTGGAATACTTGAAAAAGGATGCATACATGGAAGATATCAACACTAGTATTTCTAGTATGAAAGGTGTTTTAATCAAAGCATTCGCAGAAGTTATCAAGTAATTGTGGTCAGGAGATATATCTGATAGAGTAATCAACACAGTCTACTTCAAAAGTCAGATTCAAAGATTTGCCCCTCGATTCATGGGTTCTGCCCATCAAGACGCCCACGAATTCCTTCGATATCTTTCAGAAGGTTTACATGAGGATTGAATAGAACTGGCCGATACTTGATGAAAATCCATATTGAAAAAATAATCATACAGTTTTTTTATATGATTTTCATTATAAGGGTTTTACAAAAACCGCGACACGTGTTTTGCTATAAAATAGCTTCTTCAAGCATAACTGAGAGTTACTTCTAAATTACACCATTATATATTATAACCTAGTACCTATTCGTCTACCTAAATAATAAATCTACCTGAAAAAGTCAGATATCAATACATTTTTCGAAAGTGTACCTGCAAATATTCCTAACTATTTTTAACTGCGATTAGTTTTTTACATGAGGACCTTAACGGAATTACGGAGAAAACTGAATCGATCTTAACGGAGATTGACGAAAAATTGAGAGACAGCAGAAAAGCGCAAGAGTCCTGGCTGAGATATTTGAATATGAACAACTCTAAGATTGTAGACTATTTCGTTGGTCAACTAAAATCCACTATGCAGTGCCCACACTGTGGACACTCATCAGTAACCTTCGATTCTTTCTGGGAGGTGTTCGAGGTGCAAGCAAAGAAGAAAATGTACAAAGTCCTTATCAATATATAAGTTTCCCCGTATTTCAGTAATTCATTTGAAAAGATTCTTTCCAACGAAAAGATTTAGAGGTAAATTGAAAGTGTTCATTGACTTTCCTTCAGGTGACTTAGATATGAACAATTATGCAGCAGCCAATGTGGCTCCTTGTTGTTATAATCTATATGCACTTCCAAATCACAGTAGGACTACTCACCTACAATGGGCATTACACAGCATATCATAGACACTCATATTGTGGCACGTGACATGAATTCAACGATTCAAACGAATTCCCAAATTTGACAAAATCACTTGTGAGCGATGAGGCATATCTCCTCTTTTATGAACAGGAGGGAACAAAGCAGCACCTTTGATGTGACTTTTTTTTTCTTTCCTTCTTTTTATAATTTTACTTCTTTGAATTGATTTGTATTTCATGATTGTTCCAAATTTCATTATTTATTGTGATGCTTAGATTGGTTTAATTATTATCGTTTAGCCAATACCATATACCATGAAATCTACTATACCAATAGATTTATGTTTCTGATAGATATGTCTATACTATTTCTTTATTTTATTCTCCTGTCTGTCCACTAGGTGAAGTACCAATTAATTTAGGTTTTTAGTAAATATGTTTGTCAACGAGGTTGTATGACTTCAGACAGTTAAGTAAATTTATTATTATCATTATCGAGTTTTCTCGTTACACATTCAACTAGAACGGGGTCTAATTTCAATATCACGGGCCGAATTCAAACCGGCAGGTCACGAAACAATGCAATGAAATTGTGAAATGACTGCATCCCGTTAATAACCGTGATGGTTGACGGGGATTTCATTTAATAAAAAACTAAAAATTCACATTATCAAATTAATGTGTCTTAGCACATGCCATATCAGTCACCATTTGGAAAGTACTTCAATCTGTTCACAGCACAACGATGGTTTTGTTACTTAACTACTCTCTAACATACATCTACTAATGAAAATGAACATTTTTGAAGTTATTATTCTCAGCTAAATTTGATGTGATCATTTCTATAACTATAACTCTGAAGTATATTTTTACTTGCTCAACAAAGTAAATACCTGTTTGATTGCAGTCAGATTGGACGCCTCTAAGGACTGAAAGACTTCAAATTCATTATGAACAAAAGTACTTGTAATCGAAGTATAAAAAAGTAGAGCTCAGAGGGGATATATGGATGAATGGGTGTAAAGTATTCCAGTATTCATTCGTTCAATGGTGATACAGAACTTGGTTACATATAATACTCAAAACATTATATTATCCACTGATTGAAAGTGGAACCATACGACTCTCTTTTATCCAACAGCCGTATATAATGAAACCGTTGTAACTTAACATTCTTATTCAGTCTTTAATGACAGTCATGAAACTCAATTAGTTTCTGGAATAAGTCACGGCATCACATTAGCCTCCACTGTATTTCTTCGGTCTGTTTACTTTTATTAATTGTCATGTGATTTATTATATGGGTTCATTGAAAAGAATCCTATTAACATGTTGAGGGATTTTGAACGGGAATTAAGTTTATAATCTGGAACATGTTGTCTGTTAATTGAAGAAATGAAAATCCAATTAGGCTGCTGTTGCATCTATCAAAGGGATAGTATTATTTTGTAAATGAACGATTAAATGATATTGAACGAATTAGAAATTCACTTAAAAATAATAATATTTTTAATTTCACTGCATGTCAAATGTATAACAATTTGCGAGAAATTTACTTTAAATAAAAATTCTGAGGTACCATGTTAGAATTAAGTTATTTCGTGATTACGTTGCGACATTACAATGAACGTTTGTTTGAAGGTGATTGACAATGTTTCACGATGAATTTCACTAGTTCGGACTTCCATTGTCTACTATATAAAATGATTTGAAATCCCTGAAACAACTAAAAAAGAAGAATTGAAAATTAATAGCTGAAAATAACAATTATATTAACCGAAATAAACCTGAAATGAAATAATAGTGAAATAAAATACAAGTAAAAATAGAACAATTAAATAAATAAAAATGAAGAAATGAAAAGAGAAAATAAAAATTAAAAGTGCAGAAATTCCAAGTCACGTTAGTTCACGACGTTTCGATTGTTAGTATCTACAATCGTCTTCGGGTGATGACTGGACTGATTCTTCCGAGAGATGACTATTTATAGGTCGTTCGAGTACTTTCACTTATCCCCGCTTTCCATGTTTCCGCTTCACTGGTTCCGTGGGAGATGACGGTTTTGGCGGGAGTTGGCCATTTTTCGCTTGATGATGGGTTTCCATATGTTGCAATGGGATCGCCACTTTCACCAGTCATAGCTAACATATATATGGAGTGGTTTGAAACTCTGGCCATTGAAGAAGCCCACAAGAAACCTCGAGTCTGGTTGGGATATGTTGACGACACCTTCATAATATGGAACCATGGGAATACTGAACTAGACGCCTTCCTGAAACACATCAACAGCGTGAGACCTTCCATCAATTTCACAATGGAGAAGGAAATCCACAACGAATTGCCATTCTTAGAAGTTTTGGTGAAGAGGGCCGACACTAAGTGGGAAACATCTATATACCAAAAACCCACTCATACGGGAGAGTATCTGAACAACGAATCCTACCACCATCAATTGACTAAAAGAGGAATCATCAAGACTCTATTGAACCGTGCTTTTGGGCTCTGTAATACGAAGGAAGGTCTCGAAAAGGAACTAGACATCATCAAAAATGATCTTCAACGGAATGGCTACTCCAAAGCGATGGTAGAAAAGACTTTGGCTAGAAGACAGCAGGAGCCTCGCAAGGAAGAGAAGCTGTCACAACCAGTGCTTGCACTTTCCTACATTAGAGGATTATCGGGGAGGATAAAAAGAATTGGTTCCAAATACAACATCAGAACCTGCTTCAGATCCGGTAACACTATCCGTAGCAGCCTCACGAAAACTAGGCCACCAAACGCGGACTGCGATTCCAAGAATTGCATTTACCGGATACCCTGTGAGTGCGGAAAATCCTATATTGGTGAAACTAAGAGGCCATTGAATGTTCGCATTGCCGAGCAC
Organism: Leptinotarsa decemlineata; assembly: GCF_025532065.1. NCBI lineage: Eukaryota > Metazoa > Arthropoda > Insecta > Coleoptera > Chrysomelidae > Leptinotarsa > Leptinotarsa decemlineata. Next base: position 7,688,933 of record NW_027412703.1, on the reverse strand, counting down.
AATAAACACACATAGCAAGGGGAAATAAGCAAATCAGGAATAGCAGACCATGTTTGGAGCCATCAACACAACATCGAGTCGTCCCAAGCTGAGATCTTGCACAGAGAGGAACATTGGTTTAGGAGAAAATTCAAGGAAGCCGCATACATTTTGTCCAATAACGTATTCAGCCAAGCCAGCGTAGAAATACGCAACATATGGAAACTCATCATCAAGCGAAAAATGGCCAACTCCCGCCAAAACGGTCTTCTCCCACGGAACCAGTGAAGCGGAAAAATGGACAGCGGGGATAAGTGAAAGTACTCGAACGACCTATAAGTAGTCATCTTTCGAAAGAATCAGTCCAGTCATCACCCGAAGACGATTGTAGATACTAACAATCGAAACGTCGTGAACTAACGTAACTTGGAATCTCTCCAATTTTTATTTTTATTTTCTCTTTTCATTTCTTTATTTTTATTTATTCAATTGTTCTATTTTTACTTGTATTTTATTTCACTATTATTTCATTTCAGGTTTATTTTGGGTAATATAATTGTTATTTTTAGCTATTCATTTGCATTTCTTCTTTTTTAGTTGTTTCAGGGATTTCAAATCATTTTATATAGTAGACGATGGAAGTCCGAACTAGTGAATTTCATTACAATGAACCTTTTTCCTGAAGTACGAAAAATTATTCACTAGCAGCGCTAGTAGCACGGTAGGGACAAACACTGCCTAATCCTCATATAAACATATGGTAAAGTACAATTAAAAAAGAATGTTTTTAACAGAAAGAGATGTTCTTGGAGCAAAACTAAAATTTGAAACTGTGAAGGATAATAATGTTGTATCATTAAAACGTTGGCTTGCATGCCGTAATTTAAAAGTAACTGAAAAAAAAAAAATAAATTAATAGACAGGTAAGTATACATACTCCAGTAAAAGAATAGAGGTAGATTCAAACTGTAATGAATGAAATTAAAAATAATTATGAATTTCAGATTTATTTCCGAGTGAAATATGAATCAAATATAGATGGTAATGAAATAAATTTAATCAAATATAATGAATGAATATGATTTAATAAACGATTGAGGTTATATCTGATTTTAATCAATGGTAATTAACGATGAGAAATTTACTATTCGTTTCATGTTTACATACATAGGAATATTTATTTATTTTTGGCACTGTTAAATTCACTCTCCTCGAAGCATGTATCCATTTCTGACATCTAACCTCATTAATTTTAGGTTTTATAAATGGTATATAAAACACGTTTTCTTCCGGATATCGATTATCCGACGTACAATTCGTAAAACAACAATGCTTTGTTGGCATTATACTGGCACAAAATAATTTTCTATATCAGATTCATATTTTTAAATAATAAATTGATATCACGTAAATAACACTGTTTTGCATGTGAATAGTTTATGTTTATCCCTACTACTAGTGCTGCCTCTCGTGACACGTTCGCTGTACTATTCTCAGGAAAATGGCTCATTGAACCCAGGGTTGTGTTTAATAAACCCTACAAAATACAAATTAAACAGAACACAGAGTCAGATGCTACGAATGCAATACGCATATATACAGGCGGCTCAAAAACCAAAGGAGGCTCAGGATGTGGAGTGTACTCCAGATGACTAAGCCTAAGGATTAAGTGGAGAATGGGAAGGAATACCAGCGTGTTCAAAACAGAACAGGCTGGTATCTCAATCGCCACAAAAGAAATAACCAAGAAAGGAATTTCTGGAAAAAAAATAACAATCTGCACTGATAGAAGACAAGCCCTATTAGCCTCGAACAGACATCGTGTTACCTCAGGGCTAGTACTGGAGTGCCACCAAGATTTAGCCAAAGCCTCGGTAGATAATAACATTATCCTGAGGTGGTTTTAAGGGCACGACAGGAGTAAAGGTAATCGCATTGCCGACTCTTTGGCCAAGGAAGCGGCTGGACTGAGAATTTTAGGACCCAGTGGCACCTACGGCCTGATGACTTCGACAATTGCGGAACTAGCCAAATGTTACACCCATGCTCAATCCCTAAAGATATGGGATGGAGTCAAAGGATGCAATCTTGCCAGGATCACTCTGGGCGACCCTGAGAAGCTGGCGCCGAAGAAATATCTGGCGATGACCAGGAAAAATCTACGCTTAATAGTAGGACTACTGACTGGCCACTGTCAACTAAGGAAACGCCTTCATATAATGGGGCTAGTGGACAAACCTCCATGCAGGATGTATGAACAGGACGATGAGACTATCAGGCATGTCGTATGCGAGTGCCCGGAGTTATCGTGTGTGTCCGGCGAGTCTTGGTCTACACCTGCTGGAGATGTCTCCAAGTGACCTGTTCACCTTCCTGAAAAGGACAGGTGGACGATGACCTAGGAGGACAACTTCTTGGGAGGATATACGATGGGTCACATGTGGCCTAAGTGCTGTTGGCTTACACCCACCCTCCCTACTCTACAGATGCAGATACATTGCGATATTATTATTTTGATAGTAGTTGTTTACAGCTGATTCTCGGCCTCCCCCCACCACTATGACGTATTAATTGCTTTTTTTATTGGTTGTTGTTTGGTGAAGTTTTTTTGTTGTGCAGTGAAGTCAAGGCATTGTGACCTTGAAGTGTCTGGTGCATGGATCGTTCAGATTTTTTTTTTCATATGAGATTTTGTGTGTTTATGTGTGTGTGTAGGAGAATGCACGGTACAGGGTTTCATCATGTGCTTGTTTGTCTATGTACAAACATACGTCTGCATACTTCGAAGATCCTCCAAGTAATAAATGCTCCATCGGTGTTAGGGCACCAAGTTAGTAGTGGAGTGACGTCACAGCAATAACCGTTCAACGGCTAGAGAGCGACATGTTCACTCCACGACGTGTGGCAGAGTAATGCGTATTCATCGGTCTGCCCTCACCTCTCCTGAAGCGATGAAGGTTCGCTCTAGCCCCGCTATCGATGGTGACACAACGGCAGCCGAGGACTGTTTGCCTAGCGTCTACCCTCTCCGAGACCGCAACGACCACTGCTTGCTCGTATATCGACATCTGTTATCGCATTCAGTTGGGAGGTAATCTTGGCGCATGTAGTTGAGAAGTGGGGTTGGCTATGACGTCTTGACGGGTCCTATCAGAGTGTATTTAAGAAGCGTACGAGTGTTGGCTATGTCAGTTTACATCAAGTGAGTTAGTGAGAACTATTATATAAAATGTATTCCTGTGACTGTGGTAAATCTTTCACTCGTAGTGATAATCTTCGTCGGCATCAGCTCCAGAGTTGCCAAGGAGGGCCTGCAGTGAAACGGGTGAGAGTGGATAATGCAACACCTATGTATACGTGCAATTGTTGTAATGTGACAATTCCTATGAGCCAAGTGAATTCTCACCGAAGAACCATGAGTCATAAAAATAATGCATGTGTTCAATTGTCTGACGGTGTTCAAATTATAACGAATGCATTCAATTGCCGCATTGCTACATACAGGGTGGAGAGTTCGATTGTAACCAGTGACTACATTTCATTTTTCAATAAGATTAGGCAGAAGGTCATTGAATTACTGGAATCAGCCATCAGGATCCATAAAAGCATCAAGGTGAATATGGAAGTTTTTGGGAATTATATTCTTCAGACTGATGATTCGAGGGACACGAAGTCATTTAATTCCCAAAATAAAATAGTGGACCAATCTTCAGATTTGAATGCTGTTTTTGATGGATTCCGTGATGTAATTGTGGCACAAACGACTGAGTTCCAGGATCGTGACTCAGGTATTTATTTTTTAAAAATTTCAATAAGATTGAATAGTAATATTTTTTTTTTTTTATAATTCAGGTTGGACTTGTGAAAAAATATTGTTTCTCGAGGTCAACATTAATAAATACAGTCCACTGGAAGGACGTTCATATGTGAAGCTGCCTCAATGTATTCAATGGAAGAAAGCTGTTGTGAATGTTCGTAATGAAGATCAATATTGTTTCGCTTGGGCTATAACATCAGCATTATATCCTGCAGATAGTCGAGTGTCCGAACTTACGTCATATCCACATTTTTCCACTGTTTTAGATGTCACAGGTATGGATTTTCCGGTTAAAGTTAATAATAAGAGTATCGAAATATTCGAAGATAGGAATGATATTTCAATTAATGTTTACGGTTTAGAGAGTACATTTGAGAAGGGTAAAATGAAGTATGAAGTGATTGGTCCATTGCGATACTCACAGAGAAGACTCCGGAGACATGTCAATTTGTTGTTTATAACTGATGACTCCGGTAATGGTCACTATTGTTGGATCAAAGATCTTTCAAGATTAGTTTCTAATCAACTATCAGCTCATAGACAGAAAAAATATTTTTGTGACGGATGTTTGATATATTTTTCTGATGAGAGATTGCTTTTACGTCATAATATGTATGATTGTAATCACATTAGTACCACAACACCAACTACTAATTTAAAGATCAATAAATATGGTAGAATGGTTGCGGAAAATAAACTAATGTTTGAAAACTTTGAGAGGCAAATGAGGGTGCCATTTGTAGTGTATGCTGATTTTGAATCAGTGCTTAAACCGATTCATGTGAATGAGCCAAATCCTGGAAGTTCATACACGATTAAAACATTCAAACATGCCCCATATTCATTTGCTTATTTGATAAAGTGTTCATATAATGATGATTTGACAAAATTTGTTACATATAGGGGTGTAGATGCAGCTCAGAAATTTGTGAGTAGCATTGAAGATGATTTGAAAGAGATACATGAAAATCATCTCAGAAACCCTAAACCAATGGATACACAAACTGTCGAAGAAGAAGAACAGTTTGTTGCAGCCAGAACTTGTGGTATATGTAATAAAGCATTTACTGATGGTGACGTCAAAGTAAGAGATCATTGTCATGTCACAGGAAAGAAAAGATCACATGCCGCTCACTCGAAATGTAATTTAAATTTCAAAATACCAAACTTCATACCTATCATTTTTCATAATTTAAGTGGTTATGATTGTCATTTATTCATAAAAGAATTGTATAGGAATAAAGAGAAAGTTGATGTTATCCCGCAAACTAAAGAGAAATATATATCTTTCACGAAGCATCTCTTTACACACAGCTATACCGATAAAGATGGTGTGGTTAGGAAGAATTATCTCAAAATGAGATTTATCGATAGTTATAAATTTATGACTAATTCGTTGGAGAAGTTGGGTGCAAACTTGACCTCCGATCAATGTTTGGAGATGCACAAACATTTCCCACAAATTGAGAAATTCAATTTGATGAGACAGAAAGGTGTATTTCCATATAGTTTTGTTGATGACATTGACAAATTGAATTATCCATTACTTCCGACAAAAAATCAGTTTTATGACACACTCAATTGTGAACATATATCGGAAACTGATTATGATAGGGCTAGAAAAGTTTGGAATTTATTCGAGTGTCAGAATTTGGGGGAATACTCTGATTTGTATTTGAAGTCGGATGTATTGCTACTATGTGATATTTTTGAAAACTTCCGCACCACAAGTTTAGAGATATATAACTTAGATCCGGCACAATATTACACTGCACCTGGATTATCATGGGATGCCATGTTGAAGTTCACTAATGTTGAATTGGAATTACTAACTGACATTGATATGATTCACTTTTTTCAAAAAGGTATACGAGGTGGAATTAGTCAATGTAGCGAGAGGAAACATATAGCAAATAATAGATTTTTACCCAATTATAATCCCAACGAACCTTCCACATTCATTACATATTTAGATGCAACAAATCTATACGGTCACAGTATGTCACAACCTCTACCAACAAGTGAATTTACATGGTTGACACCAAATGAAATTCTTAATCTCGATGTGATGGATGTGAGTACTGATAGTCCGTATGGGTATGTATTTGAAGTGGACATTCATTATCCACAAGAGTTGCATGATAAACATTCTGACCTTCCATTTTTAGTCGAAAAAATAATACCACCTCGTACACAATCGAAAATTCCCAAATTAATTCCAAATTTGAATGATAAAAGAAAATATATTGTTCATTATAGGAATCTACAGCAAGCTGTCAAAAATGGATTGATTGTAATGAATACACATAGAGTATTGAAATTCAAACAATCATGCTGGATGAAACCCTATATAGATCTTAATACTGAAATGCGTAATAGGTCTAACAACAAATCTGTTAAAGATTTCTATAAACTAATGAATAATGCGGTGTATGGAAAGACAATGGAGAATGTAGATAATCGAATTGATGTTAGACTCGTTACACATTGGGAAAATATAAAGAAAAATATAGGTGCCAGCACTCTCATAGCCAAACCAAATTTCAAAAATTGTTCAATTTTCACTGATAATTTCGTTGCCATTCAATTGGGTAGAGTGAAGGTTCATTACGATAAACCATTATATTTGGGATTTTCCATATTAGAATTATCTAAAACAGTCATGTATGACTTTTTCTATGGATGCATCAAACAACACTTTGATGAAAATGTCTCTTTACTTTACACAGATACCGACTCGCTCATTCTTAAAGTAAACACAGAAAATTTTTATGAATTCATAAAAACTAACATAAGTAGATTTGATACATCCAATTACAGTATAGTTAACCAATTCAATATTCCAGTAACAAGTTCAGTCTTGGGTAACTTCAAAGATGAATTTCCAAATGATCCAATCATGAGTTTTTATGGTACAGGTGCTAAAGCATATTATGTGAAATCTGTTGATGGTGAATTTAAGAAAGCCAAAGGGGTTAAACGATCTGTAATAAAGAATGAATTGACATGCGAAGATTATCAAAAAATCGTCGAACAAGGTGGTATGATATTCAGAAAGATGAATTCATTTAGAAGCGTGTTACATGATATGTATACTGAATTAAAAAATAAAGTTGCATTATCATATCACGATGATAAACGATTTATCATTCCGAATACTACCCACACTCTTCCTTGGGGTCATAATGATATTGAATTTTATGAAAACGATCCAAATGAGAACATTCGTTGGATAAGTAATATTATTCAACAATCACAATCTCAGGAGACTCCATTGGATCAATTGATTAATTTATTATCTGCCGAGATCAATGATTGAAATATCATTCAATATCTTCAAAACCGGAAAATTCAATATTGATATTTATGTAGCCATTTATAATTAATAATATATGATAGAAGTAATGTGATATTAATGTATTATGTATGTATGTATATGTATTACTGTAATGAATATAAAATGATTAAAATTTTATTTGTATTATTTCTATTTCCCTAATCAATTACTGCAATATATAGTATAATGTAAATGACAGAAATATCAGTTTGAAGAGAATCATCGTAGAGTGCACAATGTCTAAAACAATCGATAAGTTTGGTAGAAAAAGAAAATGGGGTGGTAATGTCATTCGAGGTCCTCCTGGGAATGGTTTTAAATTAACAAAAGATGGTCATTATGACATGCAAAGGAAAATATTGAAAAATACAAGTGAACCAATTGACAAGAGTGATTGTGTAACTGTATCATATCTTGAGGGGGAAATTAATGGAGCAAAGGAAGTTATACTTCTAGCCCTACAAGCTGCAATACAATCCACAATAGGCAATATTGCTCGGGACGCCCGGCAAGCATTTAACGATAAAATTGCAGAGGCTCGGATAACTTTCACTCGTAAATTTGACAAACTTACAAGTGATGTAGACATAAAAATGTCTGACATAACAGCGTCTACAAATAAAAAATTTGATGCTATGTCAAACATAACAGGGACTACAATGAAAAAGTATGATGTACTGGAACAGAGAGTTGAAGTATTGGAGAAAAACCATAAAGAAGTTTTGGAGAGAAACTATAAAGTCAGGCCATCATCATCAGGTGGACTGGGATATCCAGGACTGAACATTAATCCAAATCATAGAATAATACAACCAAAACCAAAACCAACTGATGATGTATTAATGGAACCAACATGGTGAATGTATTCCCTCGTTAGGTTAGGTTAATAGCTACGTTAGGTTAGCTGCATACTTACGTTAGGTTAGGTGTTAGGTTAGTATTCCCTCGTTAGGTTAGGTTAATAGTTACTGTAGGTTAGGTTAGGTTAGGTTAGGTTAGGTTAGGTTAGGTTAGGTTAGGTGTTCGGTTGCATAGCGGTAGGTTAGCGTACTAGGTTAGGTTACGTTAATACATACGATAGGTTAGGTGTTCGGTTGCATAGCGGTAGGTTAGCGTACTAGGTTAGGTTACGTTAATACGTTAATACGTTAGGTTAGGTGTTCGGTTGCATATTATGTTACGAACGCGCGCGCGAAGAGGGCGTAGATGTCTCTCCAGATGTCCCGCCTACCTGGGGCCGGAGGCCCCACCCACCTGGGCGGAGCCCAGGCAGTGGGCGGGGCCCGTTAGGGCCACGCCCCCCCCCCCCCCCCGTCGCCACCAACTTTTCGGATACCCCGCCCCTTTCCGAAGCCCCGCCCCCTTTCCGAAGCCCCGCCCCTCCCCTCCCCGAAGCCCCGCCCCCCCGACTCCCAACATTTGCGCATGTACACCCCTACCCTCATCGCGCATGTGCGCTCCCACCATTTTCCCACCGCTCACGCATCGAAGTCGATACCCTCCGGAGAGCACTCCACAACATTCAGTTCGAGAAGTCATCTCATCGAGAGCAGTCCACTCCACAACAAGGCAGTACGTTCCAACGACCAACTTGATATTTGAGTAAGTAAATTAGGAATGTTATTTTTTATATCAACTAACTTTGTATTATTTCTTCTTTTTCAGAATGGCAACCAATACACAGGAGGTGAATAATGCTGTGGCGTCTATTCTGCCGGTGTCCGCTGACCAGGAGGAGGCAGCATCTTCGAGAGCGGTGACGGTTGACCAGCCAACCACTTCGCGTTCGCGAGTTAGGTGCAGATCTTCTAGCCCTGACTTATTCGAGGAGGAGGAGGAAGTCAGGGCTGTGAAGAAGGTTTGCCAACGACCTGCAGCAAAGGTTGGTCCTATTTCAAAGTACCGAGCTACTTGCAATAGGACTAATCCTTATGCAGGTAGTTTTTCGACCTCTCGTAAGAGGGCCTCCACACCAGCAGCAGCACCAGCAGCAGTGGAAATTCCGAGGAGTCCTTCTCCGGAGTTGGTGATATTGTCGCCGTTGGTGACGCGACTACCACCGCTGCCAGCGACACCGGCGGATCCTGAGGTGTTGGTGCCACAGCCTATCGGAGAGGTTAGTGAAAAGATGAGTGTTTTTCTGCAGAGATGCAAGAAAGCAGAACGAGCTGCCCGATCTAGCGAGGCCGAGTTGGTTACCATGAAGCGACAAATGGCTGAAATGGATAACCGACGGAGGGAACTCCAAAAGGAAATGGCCGAAATAGATCGGAATTATGCATCTCTGCAGGAAAGGTGTAAAGCAAAGACCTCTTCGATAGAGCTGTACAAAAAAGTAGTGACAGTTATGGACACTCTTTTTGTAGATGAAGTGTAAATATAAGATTAGTTTTAGGTTAGTTAGGAGTATTTAATTATGGTAGTTTTAAGTTTATATTTGTTAAGTTTATATTGAATAAAGGAAAAGGAAGTGAAATAAAGGGTGTACACTGTTTTTTGGTTTGGTACACATTGAACAATGCGATGGTTGGAGCATTTTTCTTCACTTCCTCTTATTATCATTATTATTTTTTTATTTCAATTCCAAGTTCTTCTAGACAAATACCTCACATCAATTTTTGTGTTCTCTAATCACTTGTAAATAATTTCATGTGAAGAAAATTTAAAAAATAAAAAAATAGACATGTTTCATAGTGAAATCGACAAGTATATTTCATTTGTATTTTATCCATTCAAGTATCTCTTTCATTGAATATGTCTTATGTCACTTTGCAATTTACCCCTACTCATTGAATATGTCTTATGTCACACTACAATTTACCCCTACTCAATGTTCCACTCCTCTCCCACTCCCTCTCGAAAGTATAAAAGTAGAAATCATCTGATGAAACATTCAGTTGATCAGCTAGCATCGAGATGGAACCCGATTCAACCTCCGAACCCTATAGCTGCCCGGATCAGGGGTACAACTTCAATTACTGGGATAACAGCCAGGTACAGGTTGTCTCTTCCACCACGGAACCCCACAGTCCGCCATACGAATACCGGGATCACGACATCAGGATGCAAGTTCAACATGTCACTGGCAGTGACGAAGGACACTTGGACGATTCGGAATATCCAGATCCTGACGGATGGTGGGACCCTGCTTATGATGACATTGTCCCAATGAGCAGCGACGACGACGATGATGACGACGACGACTCTGGCGATGATGCTGATGACGAGCTTGACGTTAGACGTCCTCCACCATCCCCTATCCTCATCGAGGATAGTCCTCCGCCATCCCCAATCCTAATCGATGATGATGTCCTCAATTCCGATGATGACATATAATCATCTACTCGTCCATCATTTCCTTTCCTTTCCTTCCACGGAGTACACACTTTTTGGTTGGTGTACACGAGGCACTGCGAGGCTGGGGCAGTGTCTTCCTCCCTTCCTCTCCCTCTTATTAGTTTTTTTTCCATAATAATCACTAGAATTTCTCCTAATAATCGCTCAGAGTTTCATTCTTGATGTTTTCGAATCTCAAACACTGTTCTACATTTCACCCCCTCCATTTCATTTCTTCCAATATAAATATAGCAACAATCCCAGTTCTATATCATTCTTCCACAATGTCGAGTACAGGACCCATCCAAGTACATGAAATAGATTCAACGTCTGATCATTTGAGTACAACCTTCGCTCAATTTCTGCAGCGAATCTATGATCTTCCTGATGATTTCGCAGAACGAGTGGAACAAGGTATTCAGGACGACATAGATGCTGTTGACGATAATAATGCGGATGATGTGATTAGTATATCATCTGATTCAGCTGATTATGACGACGACGACATCATGAGTATATCATCTGATTCAGATGACTACTATGAGGATGATATCATTAGTATATCATCTGATTCAGATGACGATACCATAATTATTGTTTCTGATGATGAGGAGCGTTAGTCCATATCATTGCATGGATTAATAAAAAAATAACAGCCCTTTTCAGGGCTACAATTAAAGACTGAAACAATAAAAAAAATAGCTCTTTTCAGAGCTACCATTATACTTTCAAACAGAAACAGATTCATACCATTGTTAACATTATGTTAACATTATAATCTCAAACGAAATATATGTATGTGAAAGTATTCATCATTATATGCATATGAATGATTGACAAATGCCAACTTCAACTTTCATTTAAAGTAGTACTCATCATATGCATAGATATTCAATGACTATCAAATTCCAAATTTCGACTTTTCAGTCAAAGTAGTAATTTATTTGTCATATAATGTATAGATATTCAAAGACTAACAAATTTCCAACTTAGACTTTTATTAATCAAAGTATTCATTTGTCACATAATCTATGAATACTAATACAACTAACTACTGTTTGTGTGAATAATGTAGCCCTGAAAAGGGCTGTTGTTTTTTTTTTGACCAGTAGGTCCACGGTTATTGTGCCACAGGTTGGACATTATTACATATAATACATGTAGATACTCGGGTGAAGTTTGTTAGTGGCCTCTCGCAAGCTTCACACCAATTCTGTCCCATTTCCATAATTGAGACAGTGTTGTGGGTGTTGACATGGGCATACCACCCTCCATTATTGTTTCTATGCGAATAAAACCGAAAGCAGCACCAACATAGTTTTTTGTTCTCTCCATCTATTGTGCTGATCAATACGTATGCATCCAATGCACAATACAAATCCAAGGGATCTTCCAGTGTCTCACTGACATTGAGTGTTCGCATACCGATCCTCATAGCACCATCACCTTCAGTTGTGTCAGCTTCTATCCCTTCATCATCTCCTTCTTCATCCATGACCCTCTCAAACTCCATCACGTCATCATCTTCGTCGCTTTGGTTGGCCTCGTTTTCAACTTCGTCTATCTCATCTTCATCGACTCCAACATCTTCTGCTTCAACTATTACTTCCTCTAGCGGAACATTGACATCCTCATCATCTGATTCGTCTATCCAATTGTTTTCATCAACAGCAGCTATTCTATTTAATGCAGCATTTATTTTTGCAGAATTCATCTTGTTGTTGTTTGCTCACAGTTGTAGAGAGTGAATGAATGAACTCTAGGTTTGCAAGTCAACTTATATAGGAGGTGATGCGACTCCCACTTGACTCGTTTAGAGTGGAATAGTAGGAGAAGTTATCCCACTATACTTCCACATGATGTTGATTTGTATAAATAGAGATCGTAGGTATAGGAGAGAGCATTCAGAGTTTCTGTAAGTCATCTCTTTATATTTCTAATCGAATTAGTAAAATGCCGTTTCCAAAAGAGTGGAATGAAAAACCAAAAGTGTGTGTCTACCCAATGATGATTGCAGGGGCTATTGTGTGCTACTTTTGTCAAATAAGTAGACCTAAGGATTCAATCAATCCATGTACTGGTATGTGTAGTGATTGCGTGTTGCGGATTCAACTATCGCCTCCTTCTCATCCACCGAAGCGAACAAAATCGGATTATCGTCAACAACAGTTACAGTGTCTGAAGTGTTCCGAACCTATAATATTTAACAATATAGGTATCTGTAGAAATATTTGTGGTATCTGTGCTGCCGTTCCAACTCCACTGCAACGTTGTTTGCGTTGTGATACATATTCCATGAATTGTTGGAATCATGTATGCAATGCATGTAGAAGTACTTGGGATCTGTGTGAGAAGGTTGGTCAACTCTACCCCAATAGGAGAATCCATTTTTTTCAATGTTGGTGTTTGACGCACGAGCAACAACTATTGAGGAATAGAGTCAAAGAACGTTCCACATCCACAGAGACATATTAACATTTTTCATTTTTTATTATCGTTATTGTCCTCTATTATTAATAAATATATATATATTTTGAATTTATTTGTATTATTTTCTAACATTTAAAAATACATGCATGCAACACAAAGTTTTCCTCTTAAATGACAAAGATTGTTACATGCGTGAATAGTTTAGTGAGAGAGCGCATGTGCCAGTTGATGAAAGAGCGCATGCGCTAGTTTATTTTCTTCTATAAATGGTGAGGTCTCAGTAACATCATCACCTTTCCTATCCACATTCTATTGCTATCACATATCATTCCTCAGACCTTAATAATCATGAGCTCTATGCCGCTATTGATTGCTGAAGATGGTTCACCACTTGTTGATATCGATCAGACTGATTTTGAAAATATTCCAGTATTACATTTATCGAGTCAAGATTCGATAAATGATTTTGATATTAACGACTTCGTTAACTTTGCAGATGTGCCAGAACCAAATGAGCAAATTATTATTGAAAATCCGATCGTTTCGCAATTATCATCACTCAAACACTCTTCATCTACCCTTCCTCTTGGTGTTGATAAGAAATCTAGAACAATCAAGAGGAAGGTTACTAAGGCATCTTCATCGATTGTCACTGACTTTAAAGAAAAGAAAGAATCCAAAAGTGTTGTGCGACAGAAAAAACCCGCAACGAAAAGTGACAGATCGAAGAGGAAGCCAAAAGGTACTCCTAAAGAAATGAAGAGTGATTTGAAAGCTGAACCGCTATCTTCTTTCAGCCCCCTCCATCGGTTTGGGGAAATGAAAAGGAAAGCAAAATGCCGTCTTGTAAAGGCACAGATGACTATTGCTGAACTTGAAAAGAGTGAGCGAGCTATTAATGCTAATAATGAAACTCTTGAAGCATTAGATGCCAAGATTGCATTAGCGAAGGTTGAATTGGCTAGAATGTCTAAAGATGCTGATGAACTCCGTTCAAAAATTGGTAAAGATAAGCAATTCCATCAACGTTCGAGAATGCAAGCTCAGGCTGAGCTTGAGGAGTCGACTAAGCTTTATGAGACAGCATTATCAGTGAGAGATAATTGGCAAAAAGAGTTGGATACTGCATTTCAAAGTGACGGCGATTAGTTTTGGGAATGATAATGTGTTTTCAATATCGTGAGTTGAAAAATATAAGCGGGAATGGAGTATACAATTAATTTGGTTTGGTATACACAGAACATTGCGAATGGCTGGGGCAATGTTTACCGCTGCAATATTTTTCAGTTCACATACTTATAATTGAAATGAAAACAATAATGAACTTTAATATTACTTTATTCATAAAAGTCACTATTATATACATTTAAACCATATTTGATTCATCAATCCAAGAATTTTGTTCGCTAGGAAGGCCTAACCACTTTACATATACTTTATTTTTTCTTCTCTTCAACACCTTCTCAATCAGATATACGTCAGGATTCTCGGTTCGTAATAACTCTTCTTCGTAAAAACATCCTCTAATCGGCTGTTCATTCATATCTTCAAGATTATAAGTCGTTGGGATGGTTTTATTAATTTTAACAATCTTGAATAGCTCCGTGGTAAAATTCGCAGTGTAAGACTTTTCAAAAATATGTTTGTATTTACTTATACGTACAATATCATTTAATTGGAATTTGGGTTTACTTTGTCTTCCTCCAATTCCATTGATACCCTTGAATTTTAATTTTGTTGTTGAATCAACATTGATGGGTGCCATACCTATTGTACGATGAACTTTATTATTATATCTACTAGTTATAATTGGAAGAATATCAAGCCATTTGTGGTGACCTCTCATCGAAAATTCCTTGTAGAGCCATGCCTTTATTGTACGAATCACTCTTTCTGCTATAGCTGCCTTCTTTGTGCTAAATGTTGAATAATGATTGATATTATATTCTCGCATGAGAGATGAGAAGCTTTTATTGAAAAATTCTTTCCCTTGATCGCTTTGTATGTGTTTGGGGGAGTATTTGGCTTCTTTCAGTACATGTTTCATTGCATTAGTTACTGTACTACCTGTTTTATCTTTAACTGCTACAGTCCACAGATATTTGGAGTAACAATCTATCACTACAAGTATATATCGGTATCCTTCATTACTTTTTGCATAAGGTTGCAGTTCAGCTAAATCTATTTGCCATAGATCTGCAAAACCTTTGATGGTGGTTATTCTTCTACGAAAATTACGTCTTGCAGGTTTATGTAATTCATTAACAACTTGTCGTTTGACATCACTTATTTCATTAGTCATTCTATTTCAATATGATTAAAGAGAAAAGGTGATAATGTTACTGCATTGAATGATGATGTGACAGTGATCATTACATGTGAATATGTTAATATATTATACCTTCTTCACGTAATTCTTCAATTATTGAAATTATTTCATTATCATGTCCGGTATGTCCGGCTGACTTTGAAGCTACCAATAGTCGTAGGCGAGCAACTAACTCTTTCGGTGAATTCCAGTACACATAATTCACAGGTTTAGAATTATATATTTTCTCCATTTTCACTCGTTTGAGTGCTCCACCAATTTTACTTCTACTTCTTATTGGATATTGTCGTGAGTCTAATAGAGGTTTGATAACTTCACGAAATTTTTTAGAATTTGTATTTTTAAAACCATTCTTCAGATGATATTGTTTATATGGAGCATTCGTTATTTTCAATATTTTGGAATATACTTGACGAGTTTCTTCATTATCAACATCTTGTGGATTCTTCAAAAAAATCATATCATACAATTCTGGACTACCTGCGCATTCATATTTTTTCACTTTATTAGCATCCCAAAATGAAATGTTTCCATCTTTGAAATTTACCACTAGACTTCCCATTTTCAGCTTTTGTGTAATTGGATCCATACGTACGCCAAATGTTCCATCATATGCTGGATTTCTAGATTTTATATTATTCAAATGTTTCATCAAAACATCTTCACCACTTTCATTCATAACAGGTGAGATGTCAGGATCCGAGGAATCGATGTGGGACGATGATGGTGTTTCGAATAGAGTTGTTCTCATATCGTCTTGAAGTGTGCTCGTGTCACTATTCACAGATGATACACTACCAAAAGATTGTTTTCTTCCTATTGGAGTACTCATGGGATAATTTGAAGTAGATTGAACAGTTCCATGATTTGGTGATAACACTGGTGATTTAGAAGTAGCGTTTGATGATAAAACATTCAATGGTTTCATTATGGGCTCATACAATCTTTCAAGTGTCGTACGATTTTCAATATTATCATTCTTGATAGAGTTGAATTTCTGCCTGACAGCTTCTGTTGTCTCTACTAGTTGACGTTTCAAATTTATTTCATTGTTTTTATTTTCAGGATCTTTTTTTGTATTCATAATGCCCTTTTTTTTGAATTAAAGCTTAATTCGTTGGTGAAGTGACCACTACAATATTCAGTGATCGAATAAGTTCCAAAAACAAGATCATGGGTATATAAAACTATCGAATCCTTTGCGATATCTACCTTCATCTATTTTTCTATCCTTATCAATGACTAGAAATCCATATTGGTCCTCCCAGCATTTAACACACATCAATTGGAATTGTTTGAATGTTACATCGGGTGAAACATGATCTGAATAAATGTGATGTAAATTCGTCTCATCTTGTTTGAACATTATAATGAAATTGGTATTGTCACGCACTAACTGTTTGGGTACCCGTGAATATGTCTGTGCTAGATAAAAACAATCAACATCCTTATGACGTCCCATACAGAAATATGATCTAATAATATCTTGCTTTTCACATATTACATCATCGAAAATGAAAACAGAATTAGGCTTAGCGTCGGAGGGTTCCACTATTTCTGCATTATTGCTGAATGTATAAAAACCTAATCCTTTTATAGGTTCCAAAACACTTCGCAAGTACTGATATTTAGGTTGATTGAGTGATTTCGAATAGAGATACACATTTCTAAATCTCAGTCCTTGTGGATGTGTTAATAGTGATATCATTGCATTCGTCTTTCCACAATTTGAAGGTCCTATAATGAGTCCTCGAACTGATGATGGAAGTAGTGGACCATGTCTGAATACCCTTTGTCCATTCAATCCACAACCAAATTTCTCATCTAGATTATCTACAGCAAACTTTTCTTTCTGTTTTACAATGCGCATCGTGCCGTGGTTGGAGACTATATAAATGTTATTAGCTTATTCATTTCAATGTGTACCATCAAACGATACGGACGTATTGAAAGTGATCGTAAAATTAAAAGAGGTTGTGGTTTTGTTAATGATTTAATAAACAAACTTCCTTTCGAATTACATCTACCGGAGGTTATCAATACTGTGGACCGGGTACAAAATTGAAACAACGTTTAGCTCGTAACGACCCTGGAATCAATAAATTAGATATTGAATGCAAAAAACACGATATTCAATATTCTAAGCATCCATCCGATCTTGCAGCAAGACATTTAGCCGACAAAGAACTTGAATACAGCGCTTGGGATAGGGTTAAATCGAAGGACGCGAGTATTGGGGAAAGAGCAGCTGCATTACTTGTCACCAACATTATGAAAGCGAAAAGACATATGGGCATGGGTTGTAGTACCAATAAGAAAAAATGTAAGAGGAAACAAACGAAGAAAAATAAAATTAAAAAAGTTGCATTTGGTGCTGGGATAGTCCATAAAGTGCGAAATGTATTGAAGAAAGCTGGTGGGAATCAATTTGTGACGAATAATAGCAAAAAAGCTATCACTGTGGCATTGCAGGCGGCACGTAAATACCTTAAAGCTGCCGGTGGAAAGAAGAAAATCCGCACACCACGCATAATTCCTGTTCCCAAGATCGGTGGACTTTTACCATTGATACCAATTTTTGCTGGACTATCCGCACTAGGAAGTTTGGCGGGAGCTGCTGCTGGTATTACCAAGGCCGTGAATTCGGCAAAAGCCAGCAGAGCGGCTTTAATGGAAGCCAATCGTCACAATAAAACCATGGAGGCTGTAGCATTAGGCAAACGCGGAAGTGGAATATATCTCAAACCATACCGTAAAGGTTTAGGACTATATTTAAAACCATACAAAGCCACAAACAAAACAAAAAACTAATTGAACCCCTACCTCAGAGGCCTCTTACTGATCTCGATCTCAGTTATTATGCACAAAAAATGAAAATTCCACATTTTCGTGGTGTTTTTATGCGTGATAGATTACCATCTTCAGGTCCAAAACAAAACGAGACAGCTATTGTTAATTTAGATGGAATAAGTGGACCAGGAACACATTGGGTGGCATATAAAAAATGTGGGAAAGAAGTCACATATTTCGATAGTTTTGGAGATCTACCCCCACCATTGGAATTGACTCGATTCTTTCGAAAATGTTCGAATGTAAAAATCAAATATAACTATGATCGACAACAGAAATTTAATACAGTTCTCTGTGGTCACTTGTGCTTGCAGTTTCTCTCTAAATAATTTTCCAAATAAAAATGGATTCAACACCAAAACTGGATCGGGAGGCTATCAAGGGAATGGGGTTTTCACTTAGAATGTTTTCAAAATATGGTACCTTGAAAAAAATGGATAAAGTGATGCTTGCAAATATGCCTAAGGAAGTGATACTTGCATGTGTTGCACATGAGATTGCATATGTTTGGGAAAAGTTGCCTAAGCATCTGCAAGATGACATCGATATAATGAAACATAGATATTGTTATGAGCACCACCACCACGATCAAAATTCAGAATCGGATGTTAATGACGGTCCTATACCTCGGAAATCTATGTGTTGTATTTGTAATATAGAGGATGTGAATATTGGTATCAATAAAAATGATACTTATTACAATACAACACCTTCCAAAAAGTGTAAATTGTCTCAAATGTGCTGTTGCTGTGTACAATAATAAATTGAAATGTGTTTCAAAATATTCATCAGTCATGTCACGAAAGTTCGAGCTACAAGCTGTCGGGACAAGTGTCTTGAGTGCGGATTTTTTTCCACCAATTGAATTGGATAGGAACAGTCGTTATGGATTAGGACTTTTGGGATTCTATGGATGCAATACAATCAATAATATAACTGAAGCTAATAACTTAGTTAGTTTTAGAATCAGTAATGACAACTCATCGATACCCCAAAAGTTGACAATTGAAATTCCATGTGGTGCTTATGAAATAGAAGAGATCAATGCCGTCATACAGAAACATATCATGTTCAGATTGTTTCATGATAAAAAACCAAATGATGTCGTTGCAGATGATATTTTCTATCTACACGCCAATAATAATACATTCAAATGTGAAATGCGATCCAAATATGAAATTGATCTGACACATCCAAATTCAATAGCAGAAATGATGGGGTTCGCTCATGAAATATTTCCACCAAATCAGATACATGAATCATCATTACCAATAAACATTACAACTGTGAGACTTATCCGCTTAGATTGCAATATAATATCTGGTTCATATATAAATGGTGAAGAATCCCACATTCTTTTCTCATTCGATATTGATGTTGAACCTGGCTACAATCTTACTAAAGAACCACACAGTATTATATATATGCCTGTCAGTCCAGAAGGTCGTCAATTGATTCACAACATTACAGTGCGTATTTTGGATGAAAAAAATAACCTTATCGATTTTGGAAGTGAAGAAGAGATTTTCATTATTTTGGAATTGAAGAAAATCGAATAACTGTTGTTATGGGTTTCATTTATAATAGACAAAATCGCATTGAACAATCCCAAACGAGTTGCACTATCAAAAAGAAAGGTGTGCATAAAAAGAAGCTCATTCCACAAGTGTATGCTAAACAGTTAGCACATAACGCTCTGTCTGTGAGTGATCTTAAATTTTTGAAATCGATTGGATTGAAAGTGAGAAAATAACAATGGTGCTCGAAACAAACAATGAAAAGTTGAATATATTCAATGAACCAGTGCTCGATCATTCTCTCATAAGTTTACATGAGCACACATATAAGCCCTATGGATCACCGCTATTCAGGAATTCGGATGAAATCAGAATTGCAATCAATAATCAAGATGTTATACTAGATATTGCCGAGAGCTTCATTTACATAGAAGGTAAATTCACCCCCAAAGATGTAGCGAAAACATGCTATCTCTCGAATAATGCAATTGCATTTCTCTTTGACGAAATTCGTTATGAAATGGGAGGTGAACAAGTGGCTGTTGTTAGAAAACCTGGGATAACATCTACAATGAAAACCATGATATCATTTGGACAATCTCATGCTAACACATTATTGACATCTGGTTGGGGACTTTCACAATTGAAGCAAGATATCTTGGATACAAACAGTCATGTTTTTAGTGGAAAACTACCACTGAAATATTTGATGGGTTTTGCTGAAGATTACAACAAAAGTATCTTGAATGCCAAACAGGAATTGATTTTGATTATCGCTCGATCATTCAAAAACTCATATATAGGTGAGGTTGATGCTGATTTGGAAATAAATAAAATCGAATGGAAAATAAGGCATATTGTACCAGATGATAAACACAAGCTCAAACTTTTGAGTAGAATAAACAAAAGCGGTCTGAATGCCAAAATCAAGTTGGCGTATCGTATGTGGGACCTCTATGAACTACCATCATTACGTGGGACTTCTTCAGACATATGGGCCATCAAAACAACTAACGCATTGGAAACTCCTCGTTTTGTCATCATCGCATTCCAAAGTACTACCACATCTGAAGATAGAACACAAGATATTACAAAATTCACAACTGCTGATATCAATAGTATTCGAGTATACTTGAATTCTGAAGTTTATCCATATGAGCGTTGGAATTTGAATTTCGATAAAAAACTTGATGCTCCTGCTTATTATGCTTTTGAGAGTTTCCAGCGAAGTTATTATGATAAAGATATGAGTGAACCTCTGATGGACATTGGACAATTTAGAGAGAATCCACTATTCGTCATCGATTGTTCCCATCAACCGAATGCAACAAAATCATCAACTATTGATATAAAGATTGAGTTTGAGACGAGGAAGACCAAGTTTCCAGACAACACTAAAGTATATGCATTAATTTTGCATGATACAGTTTTAACATACAATGCATTGGATGGTTCAGTTCATAGCAGATATTGACACTTTTTTTTCACTCTATCATGTACTGTTTTATGATCTTTTTTTTTTTATTTGTAACTGACTTATATCATGTATTGTATTTTATATCATATTTATTGTTTTGTAATCATTTTCTATTGTATTTCATCAGATTTAAATAAATAAAACATGAAAATAATACAAAGTTTTTTATTTGACATTATTTATGATTCACAGGAACATACAGACTATCTAAAATAACTTCTTCCTCATAATCATCATTTTCGCGACCATCTTCAATTTCCTCTCGATTTTCATCATTCAATTCAAAGTGATGAATAATCCATTCTGGCAAGTATGGTTGGAGGCTATACAGGAATCTTCTTAGGTTCAGTTCAATCATAACCTCACAAAGTTGCCACAATTCCAATTCATTATCCAAAAATTTGTTGCAAACTTCTGCACCACTCCAATAGTTCTCAGCATCACGAAGGCATAATTCGATTTGTTTTTCATCATAGCATACACTCATATCATAAACGCTTGCATGTTCGGCTCCATCACCCAACACCTTCAATTTAGACGACAAATGTTGAACCGATGATTTGAGATCTACAATATCGACCCAATCTTGACTTGCGTACTGCATCCACATCTTTAAATGGTGGAACTGAAATCGAACAAAAAAAAAAAAAACAATAAGCAACCTCCAATTTTTCAGTGATATAATACTCACATTCCCATTTTACTTGTAGTTACAAAGTGAGTGTATTCAACTAAGTTAGTAATGTTTATATTTCCATATAATTATCATCTAATATATGAATATTAATAAAACAATAAGAAATTCATTATAATTACTATTATTATTCAATCATATTGAATTTGACTAGAGTTATCGTTTTCACACCAAAAAAAACTTTGTAAGCTATGACCTAAAGAAATTCACTATAAATTATTACTATTATTCAATCATATTGAATTTGACTAGAGATCGCGTTTTCATGCCAGCAAAACTTTGTTGGCTCTGTCCTAAATACATCATCGTATATTTACCACCTGATGAGTTGATACAAGATATATCGTCATCACTGAATTGCAACGAAATACGTTTTGGTAGCCATGTTTTAAATAATTTATCATTGCTCACATCTTGCAAAGTTAATAAAATTGATTTACCAAATCGTGTAGAATAAGTTGACATATTTTTAATTATGTACACTTCATCAATTGGCAATGATGATAAGGCCTTTTGCTCTAGTATTTCAACCTCCTGTACAATCAAATTATTAATTTTATTCAAGTCTACTTTTGAAACGGACATGATGAAAATATATATGAAAATATAAACAATTTCCAACAGACAAATACACTCACCGTCTTCCTTCTATTACGAACTGAATAACACTCTACCAATTGCTAACTGCTGCAGATATATTCGTCTACTGATTTCATAGTGTGCCAGGCATTTCTTTTATATTAAACAGTGTGAGTCACCCCCACCATGAAACCGTGAAAGATTCACATTGCTAGTTGCTATCCACTAGAGATGCCTGACGTCACAGCCAAGCCCATCTCCCAACTTGATGCGATAACAGTTGCCGGTACGAGCAAGCAGTGGTCGTTGCGGTCTCGGAGAGGGTAGACGCTAGGCAAACAGTCCTCGGCTGCCGTTGTGTCACCATCGATAGCGGGGCTAGAGCGAACCTTCATCGCTTCAGGAGAGGTGAGGGCAGACCGATGAATACGCATTACTCTGCCACACGTCGTGGAGTGAACATGTCGCTCTCTAGCCGTTGAACGGTTATTGCTGTGACGTCACTCCACTACTAACTTGGTGCCCTAACACCGATGGAGCATTTATTACTTGGAGGATCTTCGAAGTATGCAGACGTATGTTTGTACATAGACAAACAAGCACATGATGAAACCCTGTACCGTGCATTCTCCTACACACACACATAAACACACAAAATCTCATATGAAAAAAAAAATCTGAACGATCCATGCACCAGACACTTCAAGGTCACAACGCCTTGACTTCACTGCACAACAAAAAAAACTTCACCAAACAACAACCAATAAAAAAAGCAATTAATACGTCATAGTGGTGGGGGGAGGCCGAGAATCAGCTGTAAACAACTACTTTTGATAATGTTAAAATTTATAACGTTAACCATTCCCACATTTTTCCGTAAAAAAAGTAATTAAGTTCAACTGAATTGATCAAGGAAAGATTTTTGCAAATGAAAAATTGTGTTCCATCATTGTATTATAGAAAGGAAGAATGGTATTGTTGATAATTATAAACATTGGGTTGTTCCAAATGCTGTAATATTTCGATGAATACCCAATTAATTCGATCGAAATGAGCGCCATTTGATTCAGTGCACTTTTGCCAAAATAACACAAGTTGATCGATTCGGCCAGCATAAAAATTGTGAGATAAGGATTCGATGAAGTCGACGAAGGTTGTTTTTGCCTGGTGCTGATTGTCGAAGCTTCTACCGGTGAGAAAGTTATTGAAGAGCTTGAAAAAATGGTAGTCAGTTGGCGAGAGGCCTGGGGAGTATGGTAGGAGACGCAGAACTTCTCTATTCCGTTTATATTCCAAACATTTGTGATGGAATCGAATCAGATTCCATCCACATGATTCCTACACAATATAATCAATTGAAGAAGTAACATTTCACTAAAATGGAACACTGTCATGCTCACTTCTAAACATCCGATGTTTCGCAGTAAGATACTTGCCTTATCGGCACTTCAGTAGCGAATACGGATAATATTATAAAAAAACACTCAATTCGTTCATGAAATTACGAATTTTCGTCACAGAATGAGTTGAATCCACTCACAGTAAGTAAATAATATTCATTCGCTTATTTGATTGAATCCAAGTTATAGGAATCTTATTTAAATTGAAAGGATATATTTTTAGAAGAGATTAGTTTTTTGG
This sequence comes from Leptinotarsa decemlineata, assembly GCF_025532065.1. Lineage (NCBI taxonomy): Eukaryota > Metazoa > Arthropoda > Insecta > Coleoptera > Chrysomelidae > Leptinotarsa > Leptinotarsa decemlineata. The sequence continues at coordinate 7,664,947 of NW_027412703.1, read as the reverse complement.
GACACAAATATTTTGGTTTTCTACTTTTCCATCTTGATACAAAAATGTGAAAATCTTTGTCGTTGGACCACAAAAGTGGCCCGCTCGATCCCCGGATCTCAATCCTCGCGATTCCTCTATTTGGGGCCATTTACAACATTTAGTTTATCCTACTCCTGTTCGCGATGTAGAGGACTTAAGAAACGTGCAGGGTAATCAGAGAGACTCTAGGAATATTTGAGCGAATACGTGGCTGAATGCGCCGACATCTAGACGCATGCGTAATGTCTGAAGGTAGACATATTAAACATTTACTATGATTTCTACATGTTGTGTGTTTTGTTATCAATAAATTAGTTTTGTTTATTACCCTTTAATCGTTTAATGCAGGTACTAAATAGAAAATAACAATAAATACAGTTCGCATTTATGACGATATATCTCTGTAGTTGTTCGTTAAATAATTTTTTGCTGTGAACAGGTTCATTTTGGGCAAACAACCCAGGAGACATTTTTTGTTTAGAATGAAACAGGCTGTCGGAAATAAATTTTCAAATAGTAAACAAATAATAAGACGTAGAGTTACATTGGAAATAAATTTTAGGGGTTGCGTTTTCCACCCCTTACAACCATGAGGTGAACCGAATAAATTACTGGCCAAGTGTCGTTTTGGTAGTATAAAACGTCAGGTTGATTTCAATATTGTAACTTTTTCAATGCTTGTGAAAAACATTGTTATACAAATTTTATGCACCCCCTTTAAGGGGCTGTATCTTAACAGGGGATGCTCCAATGAAGTTTCTTTATATGAAAGATCCTACCTTTTTTTCCATGAGGAATCACCTTCTCAAATGTTTTACACTTATTCAGTTATATCCTGTATATCACCTTGTAATACTAAGGCACTAACTGAACTAGACAGAATGAGGAAAATTCATTAACAAAATTAGAAACATTGCCGAGGATATCATAAACAGAAACTTGGAACTACCCTTTGATGCATCTCTTGAACACAATTTAAACATAATTCAAAAAAATCGCAAGTGATGCTGTTTGATGAATTGAATTAAGGTTTCTTGATGGTTCACCGATGACTAGTGATTAGTGATCTCTAGTTGGTAAGTTGTATTTATGTTCACTCAGGTAGCCCGCCTTTCTTGTTAATGTGTTGCTATTGGCCAAAGTGTTAGTACCTGTTGATGACGTTACATTGCATTGCGCTGCTGCCACCTTAGCATCTTTCAGTATGAGATTCCAAATCCGGTTGAGCGTTATCGCCTCCTTTTTTCGGTTGTAGTCTTCCGTATGTTTATTGATTTCTATGGCTATTTGTACAAGCCGACTATGGTATCCATGATCGGGTGCAAGTAGTCTGCAAGAAGATCTGCGAGAGACAAAAGAGATCCACTATAAGCTGAGGGGGTATATCGTAAACTATGCATCTGTGGAAAAGTTTATATCGGTACCACCAAAAGATCCATGGGTACAAGTCTGAATGAACATCGTAGAAACTGTAAATTAGGTCAAATAGAGAAATCGGCAGTTGTAGAACACGCGTTTAGTGAAGGAGATCATACGATACTGTTTGAAGATGTGAAACTACTTTGTATGTTTTGTATTGACTTTGGGCATATACTTTCGTGATTCTCACTGTTCGAACAAAAGCAAGAAAATCAAGCAATGCATAGATCAATCTATTAAATATTTTCACTTCTCTTTTAACCTACGGTTTTTGAAGGCTTTGTAGGTCGTCTCCAAAAGAGAATTTTAAAAATCCAAAAATCATGATATTTCTTTACTTAGGTGGTCTAATTTCGAATGTATATTATAATGAAACAAGTTTGTGATCTGATATAAAATTGGAGTTGAGTATTCCATTTTTCAATACAACATTATTCTATATTGTATAGTTCACTCAGCTTTGAAGATATTACACTCGCTAATGAAAATATCAACAGAAACCTTTTTTTTTGTACCTTGGTAGCTGTCTGACTTGTCCATTTAGTCCAAGTCTCCAGGAAACACTGCAGCCTCTTGGGCTTATTGCGTTTGTTCTCCCATCTTTCTCAACAGAAACCTCAAAACTCTATACGATGTATCCTGTGCACATAACCTTACTATCAATCCAAAGAAATCCCAAGTCATGTTATTTGGTCCCAAAAGTCAAAGAAATATTGTGTATGAGTCATTGTCGATCCGTGTTAACAATAATATAATTCCTTTAGTGAATGAATGTTAAAATCTGGGATTGTAGTTAGATACCGACTTGAGATTCACGAAGCATGTAAGTCATCTGTGTAAAACGTCATTCGATGTATTTAGACAACTTTATCCAAGTAGACACCTGTCTGAAGTTGAGTCTCTGTGAAACACTTATTTTATCAAGATTAGCTTATTGCAATTCTATCTACGGACCCGCCTTACAACAATTAGATGTAATGCGACTCCAGTGTATACAAAATAGTTGTGTCAGATTTTTCTACGGTATCCGAAAGTATGATCACATAAGTCCGTCCTTTCCAGATTCTGGCTGGCTTTCACTCAAATATCTAAGAGCAGTCCATTTGCTTAGTTTCACTCATAGAATTCTTGTTTCGAGATATCCGCCTTACTACGTGAAAGACTGGTTGCAGCAATGTTTACTCGAAGTTTTTCCTACAATGCGGCAAAGTTGTATAACACCATCCTCACAAACTTTAAAGAAAGTTCAATGAGACACTTTAAGAGAAGGTTGGAAGACATGTTTCTTACACGACAGTGATAGGGCACGACACATGCAAAAAGATTTTGGCAATTTCTCACATATCCGAATATTATGAAAAAAATAATAGAAATACATACCAATCGAGGTTGGGTTTTAAAGCAGCTCTCATAGCTGAACTCCGCCTATGCATCATTTCTTTGAATTTTATTCAATTTGTCCCTCTTATTGTGATGAATGAAGACATATGATTATTATTATTATTATTATAATAGTGAGCTCAGTTATCACCTGGGTGACGTCATAACACTGGAAATACTCCTATGAATAATACCCATCAAAACTTGTTCACCATTGAATCTGAAATTGATTTATAAATACTCACATGTTTTAATGATGAATACAAAATCATGTAAGATTCTACTTTTGCAAGGTAAAAAGCCACTCCCCCTCATCTATCTTCAACATATCTTAGAAGTTAATATCCCGGTATAGCAATTACTTCAATAGATATTCCATCAGATAACCAGCTCTCGGTGATGGCAACAATATCGATTTCTTCACTCCTAACAATCTGAGAAAATTTATCAAATCCTGAATATATTGACCTCACGTTTGAATGAACTATTCCTATATTTATATATGAAAAGTTGTCAAGTGAACAAGTAACTCATGTTACTCCTATTGTCGGTCGGTCGGTAGCAAGGCGGTTTGACGTGGGTGCTTTGTTCACTCAGTCAATCGGCCGATGTGTGAGTCGATGGTTCATAGTCCAGTCATTATAGTAAGTTCACCTCGGAATTCGAGATACCCAGCTGTAAGTCTGTAAATACTTGTATATTGACACCCTAAAAGTTGTCTCAAAACCTACATATGGTAGGGTATAAGCAACTATTAAATTTCAAGGTCAAAGGTCACAAAAATCGGTTTTTTGCGCTTTTTTTGGAAATATCTCATTTCCTATGGGTTTTTTGCTATTTGTATTCAATATCAATATTGAAGAATACAAAATTCTCTACAAATTTTGTTTGAAAAAAAGTTTTATACGGTAAACCGTTTTCGAGATAGAGGGCGGAGAGCACGCGGTCACAGCATCACTTCAGGTCAACCGGTGCCTTCGGTCGAAAACGCGCCATATATAGTTAATGAACTATCGATAAATCAATGATTATAAATATTTGTCAATTTTTATTAACTATTATATTATATTTTATCATTTTTTTCCTAACTTATCCACTTTTTATTCAGTATTAATTTATTTAACAACACTTACCTGCCCATGTAATTGCAGAATTGTTAATGAAAATATAGGAATTATATTTGAATTTTAACCTAATTAATATTTATAACTTCTTACATGATGAAAAAAAAACAAATAAATTATGAATTAATCTTTTTATTAAAAAATATCATTGAATACATTTATTTTTATTGAAAGTAAAGAAATGGAATAAAGGGTACAAAAACTACAATTTATAATTTTAATCATCTTCTTCCTCTTCATCGTCGTCTTCTGGCTGCTGGTAAATTTCAAACTGGTCTTCATTATCGTCTTACATTACATTGGCCACAAGCTGAAGAGCATTGCAAGCCCGCTTTCCTCTATCCGCATCGCGAACCACAATCACTCTTGCAGTTGCAGAAAATTGTATTTATCAAATCTTCTGGAGCAGGTGGTAAAATTGTCATGATAGGCTGCAGAAAATCATTTCGCATTGCCCAACCCCACACCTGGGGTTCCAAATCATGTCCTAACCAAGTTTGAACTTGATAGTATACACGGTTGAAATGTTGATGAGCAGCTGCACTTGTTGGTGGAATATTTGAAAGCTGCACAGGTTTATTAAGTTTTGTAGACTTGACTTAATGCATATAACGAAGATGATCGAGACCAAACAATTTTCTTCCTCAAATGCTGCAGCTAGTTCATCCAAATTTGTCAGTTTCTCAAAAACTTTTGAAAATGATTTTTTCCCTTTTTAAAAAGCGCAGAAGTTGTGTCACAGCCACTTAATGCATGCAGAAATAAAATATGTTTTTTAGAATGAGGATAATTATCAAAACTTTTAGTCGAGTATATCTCCGTTTTTACTTTACCTTTCCCAACTTTTTTAAAGAAAATTTCTTGTTCGTAAGACAGTGTACGCCCAATTAAAATGACAAGTAAATCAATATCTTGTCCTATTATAACTGCAGTTTTTTTAGACTTTGATTCTTCAATTGCAGTTTCAACAATAAGAACATCCGCATCATCTCTGGCTTGTTTAGTAGTAATATTTGCAGCTTGTAATTTTTCAATTAACATATTAATGAACTTATCTTTGTTATTTCGATTTGATAAGAATTTTTCTTGAGTAACTGGTACAAGCATTGTTTCATCGAAACAAACTTCATACGTTTTTGAAAGTGCAGCAGGTCTTCTCTGCTGTTCCATACCTTTTACGTTCTTACTGTAGTCTGAATATCCGTCAAATACAACAATTATTTTGGAACTGTAATGCCTGTGTAAATAATTCATGTATTTATCAAAAATAATAAATAAAAATTGACAAATATTTATAATCATTGATTTATCGATAGTTCATCAACTATATGGCGCGTTTTCGACCGGAGGCACGGTTGACCTGAAGTGATGCTGTGACCGCGCGCTCTCCGCCCTCTATCTCGAAAACGATTCACCGTATAAAAAATTTTTTTAAACAAAATTTGTAGAGAATTTTGTATTCTACAATATTGATAATGAATAAAAATAGCAAAAAACCCATAGGAAATGAGATATTTCCAAAAAAAGCGCAAAAAACCGATTTTTGTGACCTTTGACCTTGAAATTCAATAGTTGCTTACACCCTACCATATGTAGGTTTTGAGACAACTTTTAGGGTGTCAATATACAAGTATTTACAGACTTACAGCTGGGTATCTCGAATTCCGAGATTCTTACCTAATTTAAGCTTAAATGACTGGATCATCGAGTCGCAGGCTGAACGCTCGATTTTCACTTGCTATCGTCCAACCCGTGTTAGGAATTACACGTTAAAAGGTAAGATATCGTTAGTCTTTAGCTCGCACAAATTTCGACTTCTGAGGGTTGTCGTTCGTAGGTGTGTGATAGCTGGTTAACGGAAAAATCAATTTTTAAGGAAATGTGAATTATTATCAAAGTATAATAGTAAATCGAAAATATCAATGAAAGTTAACCTGAAATTTTTGAGAAAGAGATGTGGAAAAACCATAATTATGTTTAAATTTTCTCTAAATTCAAAGGGGTATAATTTTAGGAGGGACCAGTTATTGGGAAAGATAGGTTTTGACTTTCTAATTCTCAATCTTCATACAAAAAATTTAAAAAATCAGCAATAAGGCAATTGTCCCATTCCGAAACATCGATACCCGCTATTGAGGATGACAGTGTTCCATGTAAGTGAAATTTCACCTCTTTCACATACGATATAATGTAGCAGTTCTGTGAATGATTCTGCTCCAATTCCCTAACGAAAGTTTGGAGTACAAACTAAATAGGTGTATAAAATAGGTGTATAAAAGTATGAAACTTGATAATGGGATCAAACCCGAAACCGGTCGTATTAAAAAAAAAATTCCAATGGTATTTAAAGAAAAGTATTTTTATTCATTTCATTTAAGTACATTTTATTGTATTGAAAATACATTTGAAGTATAAAAATAATTAGGTGTTTTATCTTAAAAAGGTATACATTTTTTGATTTTAGATAATATATTATACCTATCACATGTTATATATCGTACATTTATATTAATTTATTCAAAGAAAATTTTAAGGAAGTAAAGTGAGTTGATATGTTTTGATTTTATCTTTTTTCGACAGCTGTACATTTCTCACAATTAAAATGGAATTTATGTGAAAATTTTTAATTTTTAATAATGTAAAAAAAGTATTAGTGTTCTTTTTTTTCATCTTCTGGACGTTCAGGAATTTCTGTCGTTATTCATTGTCCTGAATCGTTGTTTCCAGACCATCCAAAATTTCAGGGTCAAATGCACTCCCTTCTTCACTGTCACTTCCCAAATAGCAATTTCGTATTTTATAGTAGTTGCGGAAACGTTTTGGAGAAACAAATTATAAAACTGCATTTCTCCCAGAAATGTTTTCAATATGTTTATAAAACTGCTATAAATAGGAAATTGGCACCGTTTTATAAAACATTATAGTTATTATCAATATTTTGTAAGGCCTTTTACAAACACTACAAAACAGTTTTATAAACATTTTGGTAGTTACTATAAAATTTGTCTAACGCTCTCAAAAAGTAGTTTTGTATAGACTTTCCTTTCTGCAGTTTTGCAACATATTTAAGCGATACTTATAAAATAAACAGAAGACGATTTTATAAGAGTTTTTTAGTAGTTCCAAGTAGGCGTTATAAAATATAATACAGCCGAAAACGATAACAATAAAATAAAAAAATATTAAAAATGTTTTTTTGAAGACGCAAGAAGTAATTTTGTATTGGACACTAGGAAAATATAATAGATATGTCACCAACTGAAAACTAACAAATAGAAAGGTTGAAGTCATTTTAAAATTTCACTTCTGCACTTATAAAACTGTTAAAGACATTGTTTATGTTTCGAAGATTGATATTTTTACTGCAAATGAAATTTTATTGACAAATATATAGCCTATTATTAGCAAAATTTAAGCGCGCCACTCATTTATAAATGTTTTCTGTAAAATTATTAATTATACAAAAATTCACTCTGTCGACGTATTAATTTTATAGTCGCAAAATTAACTCACTTTATTCTAAATAATATAATGTTATAATATTTTCAGCTGTAAATATCACTATATGTGCGGTATTTCATATTTTCAACTCATCTCATTTCACTATCCCGGATCGCTGTCATTACAAATGGCGTCGTTTTATAAAATGAATTGGTATCAGTAGCAAGCATTTCAACGTATTTTAGCTACTATGTTACCCCTATAAAACTGTTAAGAAACACTTAGTTCTGGGAGTGATGGTATTGCGGCGGAGTCGGACTACTTTCAAAGCTTGCGGTTTCTACAAAAGTGCTAGTATGAATAAAAGATTTATCACATATAGTTTGGATAAATATTATCTGTCTTTGATGTTTTGGCTAAAAAGTTTTTTCATCGATTATAAAGGCTAAACGACGGGTTTTAACCATTATCATAACCTTTTCCTGATTTTCGCAAGAAAAAATTGAAGCACTAGGTGAGGTGGGATAATTTAAAGTGTTTTTTTAGTATTTCCAATATACAGGGTGACTCAAAAAGCTTCCAGATAGTTTTTTTATGGAACACCAAGTCATTTCTTCGTCTATTTGAAGCACCTTGAACTGAATCTAAAACCCCCCCATGAATGTTCAAAATGGCCGCCATTGAGTCATTATTTATTTTTATTTATATTTTCGGGATACAAACAGAAAAATCCACTACAGTATCCACACAATGGAATTATTATCAAATTGAAAGTATAAATTAATACACTAATATATGCATATCATAGTGTCTAAAATTAAGGATGAATTAGAATTGAATACAGTAACAATAGAAACTGATTATTAGTTATTGACAAAATGTATGAATTAATTATAATGTATAAAAATGAGTCTTCAATTTTTTTTTGGCCGTAAGCTACAATGTATTAAAAATATGGAAGTATTTCGCAAAAGTGTTACCTCATATTACTGGAGTTTTCTCCCAACACCAAACCGTTCTAGACCCACTATTAAGATTTCCGACCGTATATTTTTTAATAGATCGATTTTCTGAAATAACTGAAACAAAACCAAACTAACCCAAACCAACCATTATCCATTGTTTCACTAAACAAAAAATTATAAAAAAATATTTGTTACAGATACAGTATTCGAACCCACCACAAAAATCAATCATACGTCAATTAGTCAACATCACAACATCAAAGCCATTTACACTAACGAATACCTATGGATACGAACACTGTCACGAATTAATTATAGAAAGCGGGTAGCGAACCTATACAATTGAATTTGAACGCGAACGCATACGCTCAAATCACAAAATTATCGGAAACCTAGATACTCCCAAATGAATAAAATTCCGTGAATCACCTTGTATGGTTCAGCTGCTAAAACTGTACTCCCATCCAATCCTAACAACTCACTTCTATATGAAATATTTTTTCGAAACACAACTAAGCATCCCGTTATTTTGATGGTATTTTTACACAGAATACTAAGAATACGGCCCTATTGATATTTGTTTGCCTTTCTGCTCCGCTGTGGCTCTGCTGTCGGTACACAACTATTGTGATTGTTTATAAGTTAGTTGGCAACATTTTTGTTAATAAATGACACTTTGGTGACTCTTATAATATAAATTACTTATATTCATCACATATTCCCTTTTTATGATAAATATTCGTTGTCTAATACTAAATACATGTTATATTAGACATAACCTATATGAATGCGGATTAAATATTATTGATATTTAATTTGTCGTGCGTTTAGTGGAAATGACGGGTAAGTTTTTGATGTCAGAATATATCTTTTAATTAGCTTCAATAATTGACCAGTTATTTGATAATTCAGGCCTATATTTTCAGTTGATAGTTTTGTCTTTTTTGAAGCTGGATTTGACTCATTCTATCTACATTTTAGGTATATATGTTCACCATAGTTCCGTCGTCATGGGTAAATTATAACCAACTCTCATGGCCAAAAATTGATGCTGATAAGCTAATACGAAACCACAATTCTATACACGAAGCCAGTTGGTTTACAATGATGTATAAACTAAAACAAAGTCATTTGATGACCTACTAAATTGCTGAAGAAGAACTATTAGAACGAATGCTGAAGAATGACGATACAGAACAAGAAAAAATTATCAATTCTATGCAACCCAAAAAGCAAGCAGGATTATTTTCATCCAAACAAGTTGTCACAAAAAGTGTGAAAAAGCCAGAGTTATGTATCTTTTATGGGACACCGTCTATATGACAGTAGTTATTAGTTATTCGAGGAGTTACTTCTGAATACTGTCTGTGAAGCATACCTTGCTGTACCTGAATTTGTCATCATTTGAAGAGTTGTAACACGAAACTGCTTCACTCAGAACAAAATATCCAGGTTTCCTAAATAGATAACTAAAAACTGAAACTTGAAAGTTCAAACCCTTTGTATTTTAAAGTCTTCCAAATTGTGAATAATAAGGTTGAGTTACTAAACCCAATGCCTTGAAAATATTGAATTTACTTTTGGGGTACCTATATTCAATAAAAATCAAATATTTAGAAGTTGCTGAAGAACTAATTTCCACCACGACATCGATGGTGCCCCACTTGAATAACTTAACAAAAATATTCTTACTAAACACAACTAAAATTTTGAAGAATTTTCCAAAGCTGTGATTAGGAATCGATGTCAGCTGGTTTTTCCTAAATACTGCATTTTATTCTTGGTAGCAGCAAATATATATTAGCAAAAGTAATTTGATTTTATAACAGTTATGTTAGTGTTTTGAAATTGTAGTAAATATACCATACTATAAAATAGTTGGGAAATTATCATTGAAGTGACAATATGGTAATGAAAATAAAATTGTATCTGAAAGCATTTTAATAAAATAATTTCATTAAAGCTACAGGAAACTGTTATAAAATAAGCTTGAAATAGTTTTATAACTATCATAAAAATCTCGCAGAAAAGTGTTATAAAACTGCTACATAACAATTCACTTTTATAGGAAAATAAGTTTCATAAGCTAGTTGTAAAAACGTTTCTGTGATAATTTCCTGACTATTTTATAATGGTTCTTCAATTTTATTTCAACAACGTTTCTATGACAAATTTATAAAACACTTTTATTGCCTACAACTGTATTGTGTTCACCGATCATCTAATACAATCAATTAGCATTTTGGAAGTAATTATAAAATACTAATAAAATAAATCTGTTGCAATACCATGGAATTATAAAACAACTTTGCTGGTTGGGTTTACAATGATACAGCATTGAGGCGCAAAGCGCTGCGCGTTTACCGCCCTCTATCTCAAAAACGATTGAGCTCATGGAAAAAAGGTTGGAATAATATTTATTCTAAATTTTATGCTTTGCAATTTTTATAATAGATGTTAACATCATTGGAGCAATAAAAACTGAGATAACCGCAAAAAACTGTTTTTTTTTACCTTTGACCTCGTATAACTTCCGGTACAGACACGAGTTTATATGAGACTTTCGAGTCAGCTTTTAAAACGCCATAATACGGGTATATACGAATATATAGCTTATCAACTTTCGTTCCGAGTTTAACCCCTTTTTTATGCTAAAGTGATGGTCTATATATGTTTAAAGAAGGTCGTAACACTGAAAATCTCGGCCGCGAAAGGCTTAACCAATTTATGTTTTAAAAGCGGCAAAAAACATAGAAAGATTCAATTTTTATTTTTCATGATGATTTCCTACCACGTAGTAATGACTCAAATGCTCAATATATTATAGAGTTATGAATCTCATACCTACGAACTAGATCTAACACCTGGGCTGAAAACTCCCGGGACTAATAAAGGAAACGCGTTTTTTTTCTCACAGGTGGGCATGTTTTTTTGAGATCTACGAACAGTCAGTAGTCGCTGGGAGCCAAATTTGGCAAATATGGTATGTGCGGGAGCAATTGGTAGCCGATTTCATGCAATTTTGACATCGGTTTCTTTGATTTGTGACACTACGTATTATCTTGATGAAGCAGCACTTTTTTTCCTTCAAATGGGCCGTTTTTCCGCAATTTCGGCCAATAAATCTATATAATATTCACTGTTGATGGTATTTCCTTTTCAAGATAGTCGACGAATATTAGGTACACCACGCACATCACAAAATATCGAGACCATTACCTTTCCAGCTGATTGTTTAGCTTTTAGGTGCTTTGTATGTGGTTCACCAATTGCTCTCCACTCAGATGACGATCGTTATGATTCCAGAGTGAAGTGATGGATCCGTGTTTCATCCATTATCACATATCATCATAAGAAATTACAACAACATTTGTTCACATTATTTTTGTTTCGCACTTTTTTCGCACTTGTATTGAACTTTAAACCAGTGGTATGCTGATTATCTTGGAGCCGCCAAAATGGATGAACGTGGTTACTGTAAAAATGAATTCAAAGACGATGATGAACTTGTTTGCTGTGACAGTTGTCTTGTAACATTGCATGTGTTAGGTATCACTAATACATCAAAACACTTCACTCTGAACAACTGATATATTCCCCAAATAATGTTTCGCCACAACAAACGTATCCTACTCTAGTCTACTCAATAATGAATATCTCCCGATAAACAGCTGTTTCCATGAACCATCCTCATTACGCATAACTGGACTATCGATATATAGGGCGGTTGCTCCTAACACGGCCATCCTAATTTTTGTTCGCCCTCGAAAAATTCGAAAAATAAAATAATAAAAAATTAATATTTTTTTGTAAGTAGAACAACATATTCGTCAATCCAAATTTCGACACTTGGATTATATATCTGCGTCAATATATCCAACAACCGGTCTTTGTACCGGAAGTGGCTTCAATTTAACCAGCTACAGGCCTTGATACCTAAAGCCGTCTACTATAGGCCTTGATACCTAAGGTAATCTATTCAGCTATAGGCCTTGATACCTAAAGCCGTCTACTATAGGCCTTAATACCTAAAGTAATCTATTCAGCTATAGGCCTTGATACCTAAAGCCGTCTACTGTAGGCCTTGATACCTAAAGCCGTCTACTATAGGCCTTGATACCTTAAGAAATCTATTCAGCTATAGGCCTTGATACCTAAATCCGTCTACTATAGGCCTTCATACCTAAAGTAATCTATTCAGCTATAGGCCTTGATACCTAAAGCCGTCTATGGACACGGAACATATAACTTGATGTCTTCTACAAATGAAGTTCAAATTTTGAAGCATCACATAAATACTCCTGTTCAAGTCAATTCGGATTGTCAAACTGAGAAAATTGTAGCTGGAATAAAGGAAAGAGCCAAGCGTCGGTCTAATCTTATCATTTTTGGCTTGGACGAACATGATCAAAATGAACAAGAAGAGAATGACAGAAACAGTAAAAGAGCTGAAGTGTCGGAGATCATTAAAATCTTCCGACCCAACATTGACATATCCCAACTAAAACCTATTCGACTGGGCCGTTTTGATTCTGCAAAAAACGACCTGTTAGAATTAGTCAGATGTGAGATGACAAGAGACAGAGCTCCAAGGGTTCCTGAAGATGTGCCTCATCATCCAGCTCTAATTATTGATTTTAATAATTTTTCGATAAGCGAAACTAGTTTCAACTCAAATGATAACCAAAACCGAAAAAATTATAATTTAAAACGAGCCAATCATCAAGCATTATATAATGCGCTACTTTCCACGAACTGGTCTTTCCTTCGGAATTGTGATGATGTGAATTTAGCGGTTAAAAATTTCTATGATTTCTTATATAATATTATTGATTCACATGTTCCTATTTTCAAAGTGTTCAAACATAAATATCCCAAATGGTATACATCCGAGATTATTTGCAATATCAAAAAGAAAGCTAAACTACGTGAGAAGTACAAGAAAACTGGTAATATGCAGTACAATTATGAATTCGAAAGCCTTAGACTTGTCACCAAATCAAAACTGCATATGATATTTATTTAAATTCTATACAAGAATCTGTAGTATCTGATCCTCAATTATTGTGGTCATACGTACATTCCAAGAATAGAACCTCCCGTATTCCAGGTAGGATGAAATATGATGGCTTCACTATTGAATCTCCAGATGAAATTGTAAAAAGTTTTGCAATTTTCTTTACAGTACATATTCACACTTTGCAGTTGATGAAAATACTTTGCATCCATGCTTATCAAATTCGAATTGTTTTAATAAATATAAACTTTGGAAACATCAGCGAACAGGAAATCTTGATTGCAGCACGTAAACTAAAAAATAAGTTCACTTCTGGTCCTGATAAGATACTATCCTTTTTGGTAAAAGATTGCATCGGTATATTAGTCTATCCCTTACTGGCACTTTTTAATCTTGCAGTTGAAAATAATAATTTTCCTGAATTATGGAAGATATCACAATGTTGTCCCAGTTTTAAGTCTGGAGATCCATCTGATATTCGGAATTATCGTCTCAATCCTATCTAACTTTGCAAAACTTCTCGAAATTGTCATCTACAATCGCGTACATTCCTCAGTTCGTGATATCATATCTCTGCAACAACATGGATTTATGTCAAACAGATAAACCATTACAAATTTAATTTTAAAATCTAAAGCAAATGAACTTTAAACGTTCAAGCCAGTCTCGATATACCTACACAGTAGATTTAATGGACTGACGCCTATCAGAAGACAACTACTCCCCTGGCTAATACTACGAAGGGCGTTGGATTATATCCGACAGGCGTCAGTGCAGAAATCTTCCTGCATATGCAATTGACAATACAACTGAAAGAGTCGACCTTCAATTCTGGAATGGGCACACTTGCAGACCGGTTTTTGGCTTATTAGCCACTCATCAGTGCAAGATAGTGACCAACATTGACCTGAAGTCAATGATATTTCACAATTGAAAATCGGAATTCGTTCAGAGTATTTCATTCCTCTTCCGAAGTTGGAGCGAACATCACAAAATGTCACTCCATCTAGTGGACGAGGTACTAACCAACTGCATATCCGTAATTCACTCGATTCCTCTGAATAAGAAAGAAACACTTTCTTATTAGTCAGTGGGCTATGCTTGAAGACTGGCAGTAAACAAATCTAATGCAAATGAACTTTAAACGTTCAAGCCAGTCTCGATATACCTACACAGTAAGTTTAATAGACTGATGCCTATCAGAAAACAACTACTCCCCTGGCTAATAACACGAAGGGCGTCGGATTATATCTGACAGGCGTCAGTGCAGTATTGCCAATTGCATAAGCAGGAAATTTTCTGTGAAGATTCCTGCACTGACGCATGTCGGATATAATCCAACGCCCTTTGTGGTATTAGCCAGGAGAGTAGTTGATTTCTGATAGGCGTCAGTCCATTAAACATACTATGTAGGTATATCGAGACTGGCTTGAACGTTCAAAGTTCATTTGCTTTAGATTTGTTTACTGCCAGTCTTCAAGCATATCCCCTTGACTAATAAGAAAAATTTAATTTTATTGACCCAAAATGTTACTTTTCATTAAATCCTACTTACTTCAATGCGAACAGATTGTACCTTATAATGGCTATGATTCTTTTTATTACAATCCTTCATCTGGAGTTACTCAGGGGTCGAATCTCGGACCACTTCTATTCTTATTATTTATTGATGACCTCAGTAATTATGTCGATTGTAATGAGTTATTTCCTGCAGATGATTTGAAAATATATTTATCTGTCGAAACTATCGAAGACTGTAATACATTGCAACGACAGTTAGAAAATATACAGACTTGGTGTGAAGTTAACAAACTATATATCTATGCATCCAAATGTGAAGTAGTGTCTTATAGTAGGAAAATGTCAGTCATCGAATACAATTATCGAGTAGATACCATTTCACGGTCACGAAGTAACTCAATGGATCGAAGGTAAGTGATACATTGAGAAATTATGGCTTCATAGTTCGCAGTTGTAGATCTTTTTCAAACATATCTGCTCTATTTACTCTTTATGTAGCCTACGTAAGGTCAAAATTAGATAATGACTCTGTTCTATGGTCTCCATTCTACAATTGCTATAATACATCAATTGATGTTTTCCAAAGTTTCCTAAAGTTTATTCACTACAAATCTTATGATATCTACCCTGATAGAAGTATTCCATATGAATCTCTTTCCATTACATTCAATATTGACAGTCTTGAATTACGCAAAAAACTAGCTGGAATGATTTTTCTGTATAAATTACTGCACAACAATGTGAATGCTATGGAGATGTTATCTTTTATAAATTTCTGTGTGCTTCATTTTAGAACTAGAGGTACAAAAACTTTTTACAGCCGACTGGCCAGAAGCAATTTGTATCTCAAGTCACCTATCTTTAGCATTTGCAGTTATTTCAATTTGATTTCAAATCTGTGTGATGTCAATTTTGATTCCCTAGAATATATTGTTGACACTGCATGTCAGTATTTCATGGAGAATTTTCAATTTTCTGGTATAGTTTTTTTTTATCTTATTTTATTATATTATAATTTTGTTATTCATTTTCTGAAATTGTAACTTTGTAATTATAAGGATCTACATTACTTTTTTCAACATACTTAGTTAACCCTGTAAATGGTTTTTAACTGTTGGGTGATAAAGGGAATTATTATTATTATCATCATCCATGAAAAAATCCCGGTTTGCACTGCTCAGAATCATCAAGACTTTTTTGTTTCTTTCACTAGTTCGGACTTCCATTGTTTATTATATAAAATGATTTGGAATCTCTGAAACAACTAAAAAAGAAGAATTGAAAATGAATAGCTGAAAATAACAATTATATCAACCAAAATGAACCTTAAATGAAATAATAGTGAAATAAAATACAAGTAAAAATCAAACAATTGAATAAATAAAAATAAAGAAAAGAAAAAAGAAAATAAAAATAAAAAGTGGAGAGATTCCAAGTCACGTTAGTTTACGACGTTTCGATTGTTAGAGTCTACAATCGTCTTCGGGTGATGACGATTGTAGATAGATGTCATCACCCGAAGACGATTTTAGATACTAACAATCGAAACGTCGTGAACTAACGTGACTTGGAATCTCTCCACTTTTTATTTATTTTTTTTCATTTCTTTATTTCTATTTATTCAATTGTTCGATTTCTACTTGTATTTTATTCAACTATTATTTCATTTCAGGTTTATTTTGGTTAATATAATTGTTATTTTCAGCTATTCATTTTCAATTCTTCTTTTTTAGTTGTTTCAGGGAATCCAAATCATTTTATATAGTAGACAATGGAAGTCCGAACTAGTGAAATTCATCATGAAACATTGTTAATTACCTTCAAACAAACGTTTTTTGTTTCTGGTCAACAGTGAGCTCGCACGGCACTCACTTTGAACGGAGCTTTCTAATAGTCAAATGTTCATGCAATATAAAGCCAACAAGTTCTTTTGATATCTTTACAATGTCAGCTAACTCACACAACTCCACTTTTTCATCCTTCAAAACGATGTTGTGTCTTTTTTTATGTTTTCTGGTGTTACTGCCTCATTTGGACGTCCACTGCGTTCTGCATCATCGGTGTATCTACAAACTCGTGTGAAGTCAGCAAACGAACGTTTAACTATTGTTTCTGATGGAGCAGAGTCCTTATAACACTTTTCCAACTATTGCTTTGCTTGAACAGTATTTTTCCCACCAAAAAGCTGTGTGAAATCAAAACACGAACAAAAGTAGTGTCAGTCTTAGCACAATAACTCACAAACTTATGAGTACAGTATCATGAACCAAGTTCATTCTCAGTTCAATCAGGTTGGAGCCTAGCTCCCTTACTCCTGCAGCTGATTTTCGTCAAAAAGACAAATGGGTTCATGACTGAAGAGATGTGGCGGTATGAAAGTCCTCAGACATCAGTACCGCCCTTCAAGGGGTACTACTACCTAGCTGGGGTGGGATGGATGAAAAATTTGTGTATACGTTAACGGGGGACATGAGGGCCTCATTCGACAGAGTGTCGGGGCCTTCTATATCGGGAGGGGTCGTCTACAGCATAATCTATAGCTTCCCTAACTAACGGGTTTTCGTGAGTTTCCGCGCTATCAAAAACTCGCCGACTCCTCGACTGAATGGACTGCTGAATGCAAGGCAGCTGTGAATCTCTGCGGTTGGCTTCATTCCGAACGAACCACGAAGCATTTACAATCATCCGTATCGAATTATTTTTTAATCTCTCCAGGATGGAGATGTTAGGCGGAGCCGCTTGTCCCCAGACGACTGAAGCTGTCATCATCAGCTTGAACATCGTGTTGTAGATGGTAATTTTGTTTTGAAGACTCATTTTTTATTTTCTGTTGATCAGAAGGTATAGACTAGCTATCCTAACCAATCTTTGATCTAACGTACATAATGTGTGGGTTCCAGGTGAGGAGTATCATGAAATTCAAACAAATTCCTTTTGAATATTAATACTAGTGTGATGAGACTAGCATCATCTATGTGTTAGGCCCTGGACTTTTTAGCCCATGTAGTATAGTGTCTTTTATCTCAAAGTTCCCATGGTACTTCACTAATTTGTCTAAAATCATTTGAGTAAATTATTATTGGCAAATTCATATATATTCTTCGGTTCGACAATTTCTCCCAAAAGTGTTGAGTATTCTTGCAGTTCCGCATTTTCTATGATTGGTTGAAGTGTCTCAGGGTTCTGAAATATCTATGGCGACCTGAAGAGGATGCTGTAGAGTAGAGTAACAGTTACATTAGAAAGTTATGAAGATTTCTATCCACAGAAGTAGCTTGAATGTTTTTCCATGGATGACATCTTCCATAATAATGAATGTTTGGAATACAAACATGAAAGTGATTTTCGTGAAAATCAATTTCAATATCTTTGAAAGTAGTTTTGCCAGGAGAACTGTTCTTTCAGTTTCTATTCGGAATAAATTTCTATGCATAACCTATTCATTTATTGATGACAAAATCCTGATACACTTCATTGTAAAGTTTTCACTGTGTGGGCTTTACTGTCGTAAAATCTGGAGCATTAAGGTATATTTTCCGGTGTCATAATTTTTTTCAAACGTGTTGAATATTATAGTCCCGCATTTTCTCTGAATGGAAATATAGCTGCAGCTGGTTAACGAAATAATAGATTCAAACAGGGTTTTTTTAGTATCTATAGTGACCTGATGATGATGAGGTAGAGTAACTTCTTGAAGTAATAGGTTCGTTCCATTTGGAAGATTTCTAGAGACAAAAAATGTAATTTCCACATAACTTACCTGAAATAAAGGAGAATAAAATATGTACAGAAGTGCAGACTCTATACATCTGTGTGAAGACAAAACTGATACACTATAAATTGAAAGGGTCTATTTTTAGGAGAGATTAATTTTTGAGAAAGAAAGGTTTTTGGCTGAGATTCATTCAAATAAGCGGATGAATGTTAATTACGTACTGTCATCGATGACATGGCTGAATTCAACCTATTCCGTGACAAAAAGTCGTAATTATCGTAATTATGAACGAACTGAGTGTTTTTTATAATGTTATCCGTATTTGCTACTGAAGAGCCGATTAGGCAAGTGTTTTACGGCGAAACATCGAAAGTCTAACAGTGAGGATGACAGTGTTTGATGTAAGTGAAATTGTACTTCTTTCATCAATTATATTGTGTAGGAATCCTGTGAATGATATCTGATTCGATTCCATTACGAATGTTTGGAATACAAATGGAGTAGAGAAATGTTTATGAGAAAGTGACTGTTTTGAAAGGATTTTTTTTTCAGTTTGTGTCTAAAATTTACTTCTTTGCATGATCTACACATCTTTGTATAAAGTTAAATTTTTGAAATTGATTTCTTTCTTTTCTTTCTTTGGAAGATTCTCCAATATTTTGTATCGAGATAATTCACTTTATTGAAAAATTTTCACATGAAAAAATACGAAACGAGTTTTCTCAAGCAAGGATATCAAATAACTCATGATTTACAATCGTTTCATACTCTCCAATGTAAGGTATTACCTTTAGTCCAATTGAGCAATTATTCAAGTCAATTATCTGAGAAAGCAATTAATCTATAATTCACCGCATTCTTGTGAGAACTGGGGAATAATAGTATATTATATACCTAGGGTGAGAAGTGAGCTATTATTTACTGAGCTACGCGCTACGCGCCGAGGGATATAGTGTTCGAGGTAAATAATAGTTTTCTCATCCGAAGTATATATGGAATTTTTTTCACTACTAACATTGATATATTGACAATTTTAATTTTGACACTAGTAATTTTCTAACAATTTGTTGAATATATCGGAATATCAAGTAGAGTGGAGCGTGTTTCTAATCAGACTGTCTTTATTTATGTAAAAAATTGGCATGTGTGAAATTTTGATATGAATCTAGGAAATATTCCATTGCATTTTTGATATATTTCAATGTTCCACTTCTCTCATCGCTTATGTATGTTTAAAACTTAGAATTTCTCAATTCTGCATTATAGTGAGAAAAAAATTTCATTGGTTATATGATAACCCAAGGCAGCTATGAATTGTTGCATGTCAAATTGAAACGGTACAGTTTTCATGTTGAATACGCGATGTCGATGATAAGCGCACAACATCTACTTAGGCCATGAAAACGTTTGCCGGCGTTTCCATGACAACCAAACACTGTACAATGATTATTATTGCTGTCAGTTGGCCAAATGCGGTTTTAATTCAAATTTAGATGTCATTTTGAAGAAGTTAAAAGATCTATATAAGTAAAACGTCAATATAATTAATTGAAAAAAGGGTGAAAATTGAAGTGACGATGATTTAGAGATGATGTGTACCCCGCCTGAAGTTAGAGTGGTGGCAGCAAGTACAAGTAGTGATTTATTGCCAGAAAAATCAAAGAGACTGTACATAAATGCATATAACCAACTGAAAACATGGTGTGAAGAAAGGAAAGTTGCTAAAGTAACAGAAAATGTTTTATCAGCGTATTTCAAAGAGAAACCTGAAGGCAAAAAGGAATCGACATTGTGGGCAAATTATTCCATGCTAAAATCGACACTAGCGATAAAATAAAATATTGACATCTCAAAGTTTTTCAAGCTTGAAGCATTTTTAAAACGAAAAAACAGTAAATATAAACCTAAGATATCAAAAGTATTCATAAAGGAAGAAATTGACAAATTTATAGTTGAAGCTCCTGATGACGAATATTTATCAAAAAAGGTATACTTTTTCATCATTAGATTGTGTTAAATTTTTTAATGGAATGATATTTAGGCTCTTATTGTAATTGGTGTTGCCGGTGCCTGCAGAACAGATGAATTATGCAATATGCTCCTAGACGATTCAGATGTTTGCGACGATATTATCATAATAAATATTCTTAATTCAAAGAACAGAACATCAAGGAAGTTTGTTGTTGTTGAGCTACAATGGGTTAATGTTATTAAAAAATACTTAGCTGATAGGCCAACTGATATTACAGAACTATTTATTTTATACCGTGAAGTTAAACATATTAAACAAAATATTGGGCACAATACTATTAGTAAAGTACCATATATCGTGGCTAATTATCTCAAATTAGAAAATCCTGAGTGTTATACTGGTCATTCTCTAAGACGTAGCTCGGCAACACTTCTCGTAGAAAACGGAGGAGACTTACTAAGCCTGAAACGACACAGTGGGTGGAAGTCGGCTGCAGTGGCTGAAGGATATATTGAGGAATCGATAGCTGATAAGAAGAGAATTGCCAAATTAGTGCAAACATGTAATTCACCCAATGAAACTTCAAATATAACTTCTTCTGCAAGTGAAGATGCTGTCTTAGAAAACGTCCATGTTGAAGATAATTTAGTGGAGAAAGGTAATGAATGCGTTCAAAATACGAGGATTGTTTGTGACACAGAAGTAAATTTACCTGGTCCAAATGTTAGTTCCATCAATACAGGCAATGCTGAAATACACATGATTTGTCACAATTGTACAATTAATTATAATTTCAAATAATTTTCAAGCGTATTTCCAATGTTCAATTTCCTACTTCGAATTGATAATTAAGTTAACAAAAGTTTCTGTGAATATCTTTAAAATTATAGAATTGTTCTCATTATTTACCTCGGTGTTTTTTTTATTATCGTTATTCACCAAGGGTGGGAAATATTAATTCCCGTTGGGGAAATGGAGTAAATAATAGCAATTTCTCAGGTTAGTAGTGAAATTAGTAAATTATATTATACAGTCATTTATTCTGGGTAATTCGATGGGGGACTATTTATATTTCGATAGGTAAAATGTGGCAACAGCATAATAAAGTTCGACATTTTTTAGCATAAACATACTCACAACGTTTTGATGTACAAGTGCTATTTGTTTTGTTTACACTGAGTTAAATAAATCAATGTGATCAAAAAATGGAAATTTCAAGAGAAGATTTTCGTTTAATTATTTTTCACAACTTTTGACGTGTATTAACTCAACAAAAATGTGTCGCTGAACTCATTTCTTCACACCATCAGAAACCCACAGTACATCGCTGGTATAGTGAATTCATTCGTGGTCGTAGTTCGGTCGCCGCCGAATTTCGTGAAGGTCGTCCAAAATCAGTTGTTGTGCCACAAAATATCGATGCAGTGCGTGAACTGATAATGCAAGGTCGTCATGTGCCATATTGAGAGATAGAGGCATCCTTGCACATTAGTCCTACTTCAATACAATAGATTTTGCATGAATACTCAGTTGTACACAAAATTTGTTCTCGTTGAACACCCCATAATTCATCAATCGTTCAAAAATGGCTCGTGTCAAGTGGTGTGAGGAAATGATTGAAAAGTATGACGGTGTTGCCTCAAAAGACGAGTATAAAATCTTGACAGGTGACGAATCATAGATATATGCATGTGAGCCAGAATCTACCGTGTGGGTATTCCAAGACGAGCTTAATCCAACAAAAGTTGTTCGTGGAAGAAGCACAGCGAAGCAAATGGTTGCTTGTTTATTGTCAATTCTGAGGAGTACATGACCATTCGCTTGCCGGAAGTGATCGGGAAAACTCGTGAAACTAACCGCCGAAGACGAATGATTCTCCATCATGAAATGCGAGCTCTCACACATCCTCCGTACAGTCGTGATTTAACACCTAATGACTTCTTTTGGTTCCCAAATGTCAAAGGTAAACTGCGTCGCCAACGATTCACGAGCGCCAAAGAAGCAGTTGAAACATGTTTTGGAGGTGTCTGAAAAAGAATGGAAAAACTGTTTTGACAAATGGTTTGAACGAATGCAGAAGTGTGTTGATCATCAAGGGGAATACTTCGAAAAACAATAAAGCCGTTTTCATTAAAAAATGTTTGTTATTCTTTGCTTTTCGCGAAATAAAAATAGTTCCCCTCTATTTTCGGGTAAGAAAATATTAAGCAAAAGCAAATTATTCGAATTGACTTGGTCTTCTATGACACATTTCAAATTTTTGAACTTATTTATTTTTATATTCGCCAGAAGGTTGACTTTCAAACCGTTCTTCTGGGAATGAAGAGTTTCAAAATTCATAATTGAATTCATGTATAAATTGAAAGGGTTATATTTTTAGGAGTGATTAATTTTAGGAAAAGAAAGTTTTTGGTTTTCTACTACTTCATCTTGATAAAAAAAATTGCTATCGTTCAACCCATGTTAGGAATCATACGTTGAAAGGTAAGACCCTGTTGGTCCTTAGCTTTCGCAAGTTTGGACTACTGAGGGTTTTCGTTCGTAGGAGTGCGACAGCTGGTTAACGAAAAACATATTCCAAAATTATTTTATTTTCCACAGTATAGAAGAGTATTAAACAAAATAACTTCCGATATTATTATATGAATATTGGGTATACAGGGTGTGACTAAATAAGTGTAAAACATTCAGGGAGGTGATTCCTCATCGAAAAAAAGATAGGATCTTTCATATAAAGAAATTTCATTGGAGCATCCCTTGTTAAGATACAGCCCCTTAAAGGTGTTACATAAAATTTGTATAATAATTTTTTTCACAAGCACTAAAGAAGTTACAAAATTGAAATTAACCTGACGTTTTGTACTACCAAAAAGACAGCCAGAAATTTATTTGGTTTACCCCATGGTTGTAAAGGGTGGAAAACGCAACCCCTAAAAATTAATTCCAATGTAACTTTTTGTCTTATCATTTGTTTACCATTTGAAAATTTATTTCCGATAGCCTGTTTCATTCTGAATAAAAAATGTCTCTTGGATTTTTTGCCCAAAATAAACTAGTTCACAGCAAAAAATTATTTTAGGAACAACTAGAGATACATCGTCATAAATGCGAGAATACGAAACTAATCTATCTAGTAGGTCGCTGTTAGCGATAGTGACAATTGAATTGGTATTGTGAATTTTCGAAATTGAATTATTACTAATTGTGTGTTGTCGTTCTGTTCTTAATTTGTTACTTCAATAATTCACTTGTTATTAAAATGGCATACACAAATGAGGAAATGGCTGATATGCATTACGTTTAAGGTCTGTCGCAGGGGAATGGGTTAGAAGCTTCTAGAAGATATGCTGAAATGTATCCTCAAAGGCAGCATCCTTCACATAGAATATTTGCTCGACTTCATCAACGATTACGAGAATATGGTTCATTCGACAAAAGAACGTAGGATTGTGGTCGCCATCGAGAAGTACGAACACCACAGCTTGAGGAAGCAGTACTTAATTTGATTGAAGAACAACCTACTACCAGTACTAGAAAGATTGCTTTCCAGCTAAATGTTGATCATATGACGGTATTTCGAATTTTAAAGGAACAACTCTTATACCCTTACCATCTGCAACGAGTACAGGCACTATTACCGGGAGACTTTCCGAACCGTCTTGTATTTTGCAATTAGATGCTGGAAATGATTAGAAGAAATTGTGACTTCCTGAAGACGATAGAATTCACAGACGAATGTAGTTTTTCTCGGTACGAAATTATTAATTTTCATAATTACCACATATGGGCTGATGAAAACCCTCACGCTATTGTCGAAACAAACCATCAAGAACGTTTTTCTCTCAACGTGTGGCTCGGAGTTATTGGGGATGATTTAATTGGGCCACATTTTCTACCTCCTCGATTAAATGGTGTGGCATACGTTCAATTTTTAAGAGAAGTGCATCCAGTACTGCTAAAGGAAGTTTCTTTGGGCGTCAAAAGGGATATGTTTTTCATGCATGATGGGGCTCCCGCCCATTTCAGTCAAGTAGCACGTCAGCATGTGAAACATATGCAAATCAGTGGATAGGTCGAGGAGGACCACAGAACTGGCCCACTCGACCCCCGGATCTCAATCCTCTCGATTTCTCTATTTGGAACCATTTACAGCATTTGGTTTATCGTACTCCTGTTCGCGATATAGAGGACTTGAGAAACCGCATCATCGATGCGTGCAGGGTAATCAGAGAGACTGCAGGAATATTTGAGCGAATACGTGGCTCAATGCGCCGACGTCTAGACGCATGCGTACTGTCTGAAGGTAGACATATGGAACATTTACTATGATTTCTACATGTTGTGTGTTTTGTTATTAATAAATTAGTTTTGTTTATTACCCTTTAATCGTTTAATGCAGGTACTGACTACAAAATAACAATAAATCCAGTTCGCATCTATGACGATGTATCTCTGTAGTTGTTCGTAAAATATTTTTTTGCTACGAACTGGTTTATTTTGGGGAAACAACCCAAGAGACATTTTTTGTTTAGAATGAAACAGGCTATTGGAAATAAATTTTTAAATGGTAAACAAATGATAAGACAAAAAGTTACATTGGAAATACATTTTAGGGGTTGCGTTTTCCACCCTTTACAGCCATGGGGCAAACCGAATAAATTTCTGGCTAAGTGTCTTTTTGGTAGTACAAAACGTCAGGTCAATTTCAATTTGGTAAGTTCCTCAGTGCTTGTGAAAAAAATTGTTATACAAATTTTATGTACCCCCTTTAGGGGGCTGTATCTTAACAAGGGATGATCCTATGAAGTTCCTTTATATGAAAGATCGTTTTTTTTTTTCGATGAGAAATCACCTCCTTGAATGTTTTACACTTATTCAGTTACACCTTGTATAATCATAACGCATATACGTAGATAATGTAATAATTAATTTTGATATTGGAGTTATAATTCTTATGGCAGTTTTCAAAGACAAAACACAAGCAATACACTGCTCTAAGATCGGTGCCTGTGCGAAAGTAGCGATTCACATTGAATTTGAATCGCTGGAGAATGAGTTAATTCGGAAAAACGTTCTCAGGAAGTTTATAACACATACAGTTCTCCAAATGAAAGAGTTATTAAGCAGTGACATTTGAGGTGTACTGAGTTGAACCCCAAAACGATGAGCAGCAACAGTCCTTCGCTTATTTCTGATTCGTAGCGCTCTTGGTGGAACACTTTCCGTGAAAATATCTATAGAAGAGAGACAAATCCTCAACCTTTCTTCGATGTTCCGGACTACCAAGGATGCAAGCGATATTCGCGTCTCCAATCAGGAGGATGGCTCCAGCAGCTTCAGGTTATGCTTAGGGGCAGAGCTCCATATATGAGAACCGTATTCCAAAGAAGGTCTGATCTGAGCTTTATGAAGCATCAAAAGTAGCTGAAGTGTGTACAGTTTTCTAGTTTGGAACAGTGTTTCAAGCTTTTAAGAAGCAGGCTTTGCAATTACAGCGACATGATTGAGTCAAGACATATTGGTGTCCATTTTAATCTCCAACAAACTTATCGAAGCATAAAGCGGAATTTTCTGTCCTGACATCATTATATCCGGTTTGGAGACATATATTGGATTCTTCGTTTTTTCCAATAAGTCGTTGATTTTCAATAAAAGGAGGGTTGGGGACAATATTAATCTCTGGGGATCACAAGCGTTGATGATTGAAGTATTCAAGAGATATCTATCGACGGTCACATGTAGGAAACGTTTTCTGAGAGCGCCTTAAAGATTTTCCTGTGGTGCTTGTGTTTCGTCCTCAAAAAAATAGTTGGATAGCCATGCACAAAAATGAGCTGACAAGCCACAGCATCGAAGTTTGGCCAGCAAACCCTCATCAACCAAATATCAAGCGCAACAGCTCTTGATTCTCCATGTTTCTAGATGGCGTTATTCCAAATATGGGTGACGTACGATAGAAGGTCGCCTGTTGATATTTGTTTTCGAAAGCCATATTGATGATCGCTGAAGATACTGAAGACGCTGAAGATTTTTCTTGCCTTTTTTGGGAATAGGCTAGATGCGACCAATCTTCCATTGAGAAGGAAAAACCTCTTCCTTATAAGACAGATGCCTTTCCCAGTTGATGGTGCCTTTCCCAAAAATTCGTCTGTGGAGTGGAACGCAAACTGTTCAGCTAGTAGATTTGATTTTTCTATTGATGTTGTTGCAACTAAACCAACTAGTGGTGGAATTGTGGATTTTGTAGAGTCCTGATTAACAGCTTTAGCTACCGACTAACTAACGAGGATCTACACTGTTTGGGATTGGCTAGCAGTTCATTTATAATTGTGACATTGTTGGCTTTCATTTATTGCAGCTGTTGCGAGCATCAGCAAACCTAGTTTGCTTTTCAACACTGAAATTGTTTGCGCCGTTGCTGGTAGGCAAGATTTTTTGAAGCGACAGCTTGCTCGCAATTTTTGTTGAAACAAGGTTTGCCGTTGGCAATAATACTGTTCATTTATAAGACCATATATATATATATATATATATATATATATATATATATATATATATATATATATATATATATATATATAAAATAAATAGAAAAATACTCTTTGATCATTTCCATATTGATTTCAATTTAAGAGCCACCGGTAGACAACTGTTTCAGCCTATTGGGATTCGTCAGTACCGGGCAGGCGGTCCTCGATTGAAGACAAAATGAAAAAACCAAGAAAGTACTTGATAAAAATAGCTGCGTAAACGCAAGCGAAACATAAGTGGAACCACCTATTGGTGTGACACCCAAGTCAACTTGCCAAGTTTTTATGTCAGTGTTGGTGGTTTGACCAATCAACCGACAACTGCGGTAGCAGAAATTTGGGAAGCTAACCTGAAATGCCATCGGAAAACGAATCCACATGTTTCTAAAAATGATATGAAATCTAGAAAGGTTAATGCAGTCAAGCTGCTGGAAAATAATTCCATAACAATCAAAAAATAAATAGAAAAATACTCTTTGATCATTTCCATATTGATTTCAATTTAAGAGCCACCGGTAGACAACTGTTTCAGCCTATTGGGCATCGTCAGTAACGGGGCAGGCGGTCCTCTATTGAAGACAAAATGAAAAAAACCAAGAAAGTACTTGATAAAAATAGCTACGTAAACGCAAGCGGAACATAAGTGGAACCACCTATTGGTGTGACACCCAAGTCAACTTGCCAAGTTTTTATGTCAGTGTTGGTGGTTTGACCAATCAACCGACAACTGCGGTAGCAGAAATTTGGGAAGCTAACCTGAAATGCCAAGTTGACTTGGGTGTCACACCAATAGGTGGTTCCACTTATGTTTCGCTTGCGTTTACGCAGCTATTTTTATCAAGTACTTTCTTGGTTTTTTTTCATTTTGTCTTCAATAGAGGACCGCCTGCCCCGTTACTGACGATGCCCAATAGGCTGAAACAGTTGTCTACCGGTGGCTCTTAAATTGAAATCAATATGGAAATGATCAAAGAGTATTTTTCTATTTATTTTTTGATTGTTATGGAATTATTTTCCAGCAGCTTGACTGCATTAACCTTTCTAGATTTCATATCATTTTTAGAAACATGTGGATTCGTTTTCAGATGGCATTTCAGGTTAGCTTCCCAAATTTCCCGAAAACTCGAAACATCCGGGTACGGGCGACGGCATCAGCAACCAATGACAACTTTCCATACCGTGGGACAAGTGACAATGCGTTCAAGAGTCATGTATCATGAGCAGAGAAAATGAGCCAAGAATGACAGCCTTCTGCATTTGTCCGGCTGTAGTGCGACAAGCCGATATAATCTTGAGATTCGAAAGTACAGAAAGCATCATTACACCAAGGATTCCAATAATCAGAAAAATCATGTGACCAAGTAGTCTGAATGAAGTATGTGAAGTTCGAAGAGAACATCCTTATTTTTATGTCTTTTTTTTGACGATATTCGTCTCATCCAGTGTTGAGAACTCCACCACCAGGCTCATCAGCTTGCTTGAGGACGAAAAATGAATGGTTCAAATGGAACGAATTCAATATTTCCCGGAGTATAAATCAAGATCGATGTCTCGTCAAAATCGAAATAGCGCCTTAGGTGGTAATAAAGTACTCTTGAGGCCGTGTTATATCGATTGATATGCTGGACATATTGACGGCAATAGTGTCCCAGGCTCTTCTTCAAAGGCCCTGCACTTTGTGTCAGGAACTTCTATTCCCATCACCCAACTATAGTAGACTGAGGTGTTTGTTTAAGACACCATCCTTGCGAAGCTTGCTTAAGAAGATCCCATACATTGGCTTATCTTTGTGTTGCCGCAGGAGTGAAGTGATCTCTGTGCTGATAACACACAGTATCACAGTGGCAAATATCACTGTTATTATTCACTGTTTTCATCTCTAGTAAGTGGCATTGTTCCGGTCCGAGGTAAATAAACATCTATTCGGCATCTATGAACTCTACATCCTCTCAGAAATCCCCGTATCATCCTTTTTTGGAGATTGTCTATCCCGAATTTCATGCCGATAGTATGCGTGTTTTTATTATTATTAGTATAAAAGTCATCAATAATGAGTGTTGATGAAAACGAACAAATCTGTTTTCAGCTGATATTCCATGTGTAACACAGACTCATGAGCATATATCCGGTCACCTCGCATTTCCTTTGTTAGAAAGGCGGAAACCGGTAATGCTGGCGATGGCAATGAATATCATCATGTATTATCATGTATTTCAAACTACCTGAGGTGATTGATAATGAATATTTTTATATATGAGTTTGTATTTCGCCACAAATGAAGCAAAATTCTGAAATGTGACAAATGTTATTAGCTTGATGAGTGATTTGTTCGAAAACATTCTTAGCATGTCATAAATTATTTATTAATTTGAATGGTAATACTTTGATTGCAGGTGAAAAAAACTACATTATGGCTTCTCGTGTGCATGCTACAAAATATCCTGACAGACAACATCAAGAGATAACATCTCTTCATCATTGAAGAAATGATTTGAAATAACAGGACTTTTCGAGTACGGGAAAAAAATCATACTAATACTGTACTGATGGATGAAAACCACTTAGCTATGAATCTTGCAGAAACAGAAAATCCTGAATTGTGTTAGGAAAATAAGCAGATTTAGAAAAATCAGAAAACTACAGCTATGAGGAGTTAACAGAAAAATAACAAATTTCATCCTCACCACGTGCAGCTACACAATGAGTTGATAGAAGCAGATTTTTTGAAGTGACCACAGTTTTGATGGACGATGTGAAAGAAAAGTACGATAAACTAAAGATTCCTGTGAGGCATTAGAGTCAGAGTCAGAGATGATTCAATGTCATAAAAGTTAAGGTTTTAATGACAAAGCAGGCTTAAGAACAAAAACAATTTGAAACATTAATATAAAGGTAAATAATTTAAAATAAGACATTAATTTGGCTCAAGCACACTTCAAAAAGCCTATGATAAAAGTATGTGATAAAAAATTTTAAAAGTCGCAATTATAAATTGCGAAGTCAACCGAAAGAAACTCCTCAATACTATAATAAGCTTTATTTACCAGAAGTTTTTTTACTCTTTTTCGAAACTGTCTGCAGCATGTTAACTTTCTGACTGAAAAGGGAAAATGATTGAAATATTTTTTGCTATTATAAAGAATAGAATTTTTAATTTGTGATATTGACGGGATAGGAAGAGGAATATTGAATGTGAGACGAGTGGCATAACTTTGAGTTGAGTTCGAGAAGTTACGTTTGTGCTTTTTGTGCATTAGGCAGACTATTTCTAAAATGAAGAGGCAGTCGACTGTTAAGATGTGATGAGTTGAAAAAAGAGGCGTACAGGAATCTTGTACTCCAGCTCTGGCAATGAATCTCACTGCTCTTTTTTGAAATGTAAAAACTTGACTCATTAGGTTTTGACAGCTGCTCCCCCAGAAACAAACTCCGTACCGCAAGTGGGATCATATACAGTGTCACACATAAAGTCCGCATCAAATGGGATTTTTTTTTGTTCATCTCTTCAAGCAACTTTTGATATCTCCATTAGGTTGTGCTTTAAAAATGGTGCCAAATGACATGCATATGACCGATCAAGTGATTTTTCTTCCCAGTCCAATTTGACATTTTTTCCAAAAAATGTTCAGAAAAGCAGTTATTGCTCGAAATTTCGAAAATCGGTAAAGAGAAAAGATGATTGTTTTTTCATTTTTCAGCCATATTCCAATTTTTGGCTCTCTAGTACAAATTTTGTTTTTTAACCGTTTTTCGAAAATTGGACATTTGCCGATTTCTCAAATTTAGCCAAACCTCAACAAAGTTAGTGCTTCATGCCTAACTTATCTTTCCAACGCATTTTTATTACCAATTGCAATTCTAAATACAACTTATTTCGCAAAAATGTAAAACACCAGAAAAAATTATGCCAAAAATGATGCAAAGTTGATACAGTTTTTAAAAACGGATAAATATTTCACTTTATTTCTACTTTTTGCGAAATAGCTTGATACATAAGCATAATTAAAAAACAATATTAATGAAAAGTCAATAATTTATTCTTTACTGCACTTTTCAAACAGTTAAACTTTGATTTACTAATTACGAAAAATTATCTTATCTCAATAGTCTTTATCAGTTTCAGATTCAAAATAGTTTATTCGTTTTCTAGTGTGTTGTTAAAAATGCTGAATCTTCAAGAGAAAATTGAAATCGTTTTAATATGCGGCGAGAATACCGGTCACCGACAAGTAGCTGATATTTTCAATGCCAGACATCCTGCAAGAAATATTCATCAGTCAACAGTTAGTAGGATAGATAATAGCTGAGTTCAAATCTACTGGCTCGGTTGAGAGTAAATTTAGAAAAGCACATCAGCCTTCTAGACATACTGAAGAAGTGGAATTTGAAATATGTTTGGATGTCATAGAACATAAAAAACGAGTATTCAAGATATTGCAGATAGAACCGATGTTAACCGAGAGAGTGTACGACGTATTTTACACAAAAATAAATTTACGCCTTATAAATCGAAATTTATCAATACATTAAAAGAAAGGGACTTCGATGTGCGCTTGTATTTTTCTTTTTGGTATCAAGGGGAAAAAGAAGAAAATTATCATTTTCCTTATCAAATTTTATGGACAGATGAAGCGACCTTCTCTTCAAATGGCGTTGTGAGCTCGCAAAACTGCAGGTGGTGGGCAAAAGAGAACCCACAATTCGTAATCGAATGTCGAGATCAATATTCGTTTAAGACGAATGTATGGTGTGGCATATTAAACGATCAAATTATAGGACCATACTTTTTTAGACATAATTTAAATTCTGCGGACTACCTACACTTTGTGAATACCGAACTATCTGAAGTTTTGGATAATATGTCCCTTCAAGTAAAAAATGTTGTGTGGTATCAGTGTGATGGTGCACCTATTCATACTACAAGGGTGGTTAAAGAGCGTCTTTTGGAAATATTTGGGGGCAAAGTAATCAGTCGCAATATGGAACACTTTTGGCCGCCTAGATCTTCCGATATAACCCCACTAGATTTCTTCTTGTAGGGTTACTTAAAACAAAAGGTGTATAAGCAAAGACCTTTTCGAGATATAAACCATTTAGAGGCAGTTATTCGAGAATATGTTGTAAGCACGAAACCCCGTAGTATAAAGAGTGCAGTAAAAGATGTTTTAAAAAGGACAATTGATTGCATTGAACGTGGTGGAAGGCACACCAAAATGTGACTTTTTATTTTGTATTTCTATTGGTATTCACATGGTTTAGGCATATGTTTCGATTTGATTTAGTGTTCTTAATTTAAATTATAACTTTATTTTAACAGATGTTTGTTAGAATTTTTTACGGTTTAGTTTTCTAGGCAACAAAATCTAAATTGATTTCTGAAGTAATTTTGTTCATTCATACCTCATAAAAGATATTTAGTAAATGTGAAATGAATTTCGTATAATTCCTTCCCTTAGTTTAATTGCGTTGTAATTTTTCGTAATTAGTAAATCAAAGTTTAACTGTTTGAAAAGTGCAGTAAAGAATAAATTATTGACTTTTCATTGATATTGTTTTTTAATTATGCTTATGTATCAAGCTATTTCGCAAAAAGTAGAAATAAAGTGAAATATTTATCTGTTTTTAAAAACTGTATCAACTTTGCATCATTTTTGGCATAATTTTTTCTGGTGTTTTAAATTTTTGCGAAATAAGTTGTATTTAGAATTGCAATTGGTAATAAAAATGCGTTGGAAAGATACGTTAGGCATAAAGTTAGTCATTTGGCATCATTTTTAAAGCACAACCTAATGGAGATATCAAAAGTTGTTTATCTCTTCAACTTTTGATATCTCCATTAGGTTGTACTTTAAAAATGATGCCAAATGACATGCATATGACCGATCAAGTGATTTTTCTTCCCTGTCAAATTTGACATTTT
This sequence comes from Leptinotarsa decemlineata, assembly GCF_025532065.1. Classification (NCBI taxonomy): domain Eukaryota; kingdom Metazoa; phylum Arthropoda; class Insecta; order Coleoptera; family Chrysomelidae; genus Leptinotarsa; species Leptinotarsa decemlineata. Next base: position 7,631,922 of record NW_027412703.1, on the reverse strand, counting down.
TTCCAAAAAATGTTCAGAAAATCAGTTACTGCTCGAAATTTCTAAAATCGGTAAAGAGATAAGATGATTGTTTTTTCATTTTTTACCTATATACCAATTTTTAGCTCTCTAGTACAAATTTAGTTTTTTTACAGTTTTTCGAAAATTTGACATTTGCCGATTTCTCAAATTCAGCCAAACCTCAACAAAGTTAGGGCTTTATGCCTAACTTAGCTTTCCAACGCATTTTTATTACCAATTGCAATTCTAAATATAACTTATTTCGCAAAAATTTATATATATATATATATATATATTGATTGATGCAACTAATTTTCCTTTATTTTGAGTATTTCAATATTAAATTCTACAAAAAGGATTTGAAGCTTTATATCTTCTATTAATTATCAGCGAGCGCTTTCGACAGTTGGTAGTACTGTCATCATCTGGCACTCCTCAAACATATGGCATATATATATATATATATACCACTTGGTTACCAGAAGAAATAAATACAAATGCACGGAGTCACCAGCAGGAGCCAGCCGCACATTTGTGGTTTCACTTAATAGATCTTGTGTTTACAAGAAAACTATCAAAATCACCACGGAGACAGCTATAGCTACCTGCGTGACATCCGGGTCCAGGAAATAATATAAATACGAAGGTTATCGAGTGTCTTGATATAGATAAAGGAGTTTTTTAATCGGACATAGCACTCAAAGAAGTGGCAAACCATAGACACGTGTTTCGGGCTTTTGGCCCATCATCAGTATGGTGCAGCCAAGTGTAAGGATGGGCAACACTTGGTTACCAGAAGAAATAAATACAAATGCACGGAGTCACCAGCAGGAGCCAGCCGCACATTTGTGGTTTCACTTAATAGATCTTGTGTCGGGCCAAAAGCCCGAAACACGTGTCTATGGTTTGCCACTTCTTTGAGTGCTATGTCCGATTAAAAAACTCCTTTATCTATATCAAGACACTCGATAACCTTCGTATTTATATTATTTCCTGGACCCGGATGTCACGCAGGTAGCTATAGCTGTCTCCGTGGTGATTTTGATAGTTTTCTTGTAAACACAAGATCTATTATATATATATATATATATATATATATATATATATATATATATATATATATATATATATATATATATATATATATATATATATATATATATATATATATATATATATATATATATTATATATATATATATATATATATATATATATATATATATATATATATATATATATATATCTATATATATCGCTTCAAAAACACTTGACTAACTTTCTGCGATAATTCATCTTCCATATTCTCCGTTTCACTATCACTGTCATTTAAATGAATGATGGATTTATTTCCACCAATGATATGGAAGTGTCCAATCTCCATATAGTCTTTTTCAACTAAAATTACCTTTTAATTACTTTTCTGCCAGTCTTCTTCGGTAATAGTAGATACTTCTTCTTTAACTAGCTCTATCACCTTCTTATCAAATTTTGGAAAATTATTTTTACGCCTGATGCTTTGTTTCAATTTTCCCCAAATCAACTCAATGGGATTGAAAACACAAAAATAGGGGGAAGGTCTCAATATGGTGTGTCCATACTTTTCAGCAATACTTTCAAAGGCATACACTTTTTCAAATGTTTTTGCCTATAAAACTTCAAGTAGTTGGTTTTTGGTATAGTTATCTTCAAAATGCAAATTGTTATCCATTGAAAAACTTTGTATTTCATCTTTCTTCGAATTTTTATTCGGTACTTTGATGAGCTGTCGCGAATGATAGGAAGCGTTGTCCAAGAACTATTACACTATTCGCATCCAAATTTGGGATCAATGTGTTTTCAAACCATTCCTCAAAAATATTAGCTTCCATGTTCTTATGATAGTTAACATTGCAGTCCTCAAGTTTTTCCCAAATATTTTCTAAGAATTCGTAAACTCTCCTTGACTTCATCCGCAATGCACACTGATTAGTCGCGATCCTTTGTTTGCTGGCATGTTAGCCATACACATTCTCGAACCATCAGCCCAACCTTTCGTAACAGTGTCATACGAAGTTTCGTCCAAATATAAAATTTGCTGTTGTTCTTGTCTATATTTAGTTATTTGTTCTAGTATTTGTTACGCAATTCCACTATTCTTCTGCTTTCCATAACTGCTTGACGTTCGTTGGAATCACTACACTGGAAAGTCTGCGTTTTTAGCACACTCGTTATTACAATTGGTAATTGTCCAATGACGCCACATTTTAAAGAAATAACAAAAAATTTTAAGTTATTATAATTGCACCAATATGGAATTTCAACACTCAAATTTCGATCAGTTCCTGAACTGAACACGACGGCGATAACATTTCCCGAATGTCTCATATCCATAACTTCACACTCTTTATACAGGAGATCTAACAAGAAACGTCAATTTCAAGACATGATCAACTTCATGAATCTCCTTTGGTGTACACGCAGAGCTGATTCCCATGCTGTTATACCATATCTCAAATGGCTCTCTACTAGAGAACTATATAATCGATTATTGTATATTTTATATGAGAGTCCCACCTTAGGTTTCTATCTATGTAGACGCCCAAGTATTTGATTTTTCTCAGGGAATCTATTTTTATTGTTTTTCCTTGTTCGCCGACATCAAGAGTTTCAAATGGACAATCATTGGATAGATTGCAGCTAAAAGGAAGAAAATTAGTTTTTTCCAGATTCACTGTCTGTTTCTACGTTCTTTTTCAAATCAAGCCAAGTGTCTGCCTCATAGAATATCGCAGTATCATCTGCGTATCCAATCCAATTATATAACTAGTGGAAATTAAACAAAAGTGTTTTCATTCAATCCATTAAAGTAGTCATGAATTTCCACAAAATAAACAAGCCATCAAGTACACAAATACCTTGTACTAAGTCGAATATATTTAAAGAAAACACAGATTTTTTGTCCTAAATAATGTACCAAATACGTGACTACGGTAACAAAATCAACATGAAAATAATTTGTATACAGTACCTACAATTACTCTCTTGCTTACGAATGTTAATGAGCTGATTGCACTAATAACCGTATTTTTATTAACTGTTAACATACATGAAGTATCTTTGAACAATGAGTGAACCGATTCCATACAAAATTAGTGTCGTGAAAGTGTTTTAGGAGAAACTTCAAGAAAATCAATTGGACGTAAACTACTGTTTATATTTCCTTCTGATTTGGTTCTGAGAAAATGTTTCTAATGTTGAAAACAATTTTTAGAGTTTAAGATGTATGTCAAGTCACCTTCAAAGTGTCATTCGATTCAGAATAGCGTATAGATGATTTTGGAAAAAATTCAAGTGACGCTTGCAAAAATTGTAAAAGTTTTTGCAAATATCTCAAAAAACTATTTGACATTTTTCGAATTCGAAATAAAATTCAAGAAGAGGAGACAATTATTATGGTTTATAAGATATTTGAAAATGAAAAAATCTTGAATTTTTTTTTACAAAGTGCTATGAGTGGAATAAATAATTGGGTATTAATTTGAATTTTGGATTGAATTTGTTCTTAAAATAATAGAGAATGAAGTCCTGAGATTTTCCATCGTATCTCAATTAGTTTATGAATTAAAATAAGTTCAAACATAGAAACACAGGTGAGAATTATGCAGTGAAGGTGAACAAAATTTTTAATCTCCAATATAAAATATAAATACCTTTTTCCCTGAGAAATAATACATTGTTGTTTTTTGGGAAAGAAAGTTTTTGGCTTTCTACTACTCCACCTTGATATAAAAAAATGTGTGAATCTTCCAAAGAAATGAAGGTATTAATCAATTTGAAAATAAGTAACTCTATACATGGATGTGTAGATCATGCAAAGAAGTAACTTTCAGACACAAACTGTAAAGAAGCCCTCCTGAAACAGCTACTTTCATATAAACATCGAATTACTTTTATATGAACACTGAATTATACAGGAGATACTTTTCTTTACTCAGTTTGTACTCAAAACATTCGTTATGGAATGAAATCAGATATAATTCACAGGAGTTCTACTTTAAATGAATGGTAACATATTGTTGATTGAATAAAAAATGAAAATTCAAATTAAAACATTTTATTACAGTTATCAAAGGGCAAAATGAATTGTGATAAAAACATGACAAACAAATCCATTTGTCAAGCAATAAATTTGTTTCAAGAAATATTTTTTTAATCATAATTAGCATCAAATATTATTTTGAAAAAAATTTTAGAACTACTCACAAACAGCGCATTCGTTTATAAAAATTCGAAAAACAATAATAGCAGATAAAAATCAAAAAAACCTTTTCATGAACATAAAAAACGAATCTATTATTGATGTTTCTTCCAAATTTGGAAACTGTCAAATAGTTTTTCAGATATTTGCAAAAAACAAACCCAATGTTTTTCAGTAAATTATTTTTAAAAGTTTTGCAATTTTTGCAAGCAGCACTTTTTCTCAAAAATCATCTATCCGCTATTTAAAATCGAATGACACCTCATTTGAAAAAGGAAAAAAATGTTTGACGTGAAAGGCACTGAACTAGACTTCTTTAAATGGTGTTAATTTTTATTCCAGCAGGCTATGATTTTTTCTAATACGTATTTGGAAGTTCTGCATGATGATGAAACAGTTTTCAAATGCGACTATAAACAAAAAAAAACAGGGGTGGTCGAAATAGAAGTGATACATCGTGTGTATAATTTCAGATTTGGATAATATTCGAGATGTGAGTATTAGGAAAGATTTCTAATAACTTTTCCAAATGAATCCCTAATATGTTTTCTTTTTAAGTAGTGTTGATTTTTTATTCCAGCAGGCTATGATTTGTTCGAAAATGCATAAATAAACTGACACCAACACTCATCTCAAAAAGATAGGTTTGACCTAACTGTGATATTTATAGTTCAATATTTTTCATATTTCACTCAAATTTCCGTTCTACTTGCTCTAATAATTTCAAAATTTGATGAAATTAGAATAAACAGGTCATATGCAGGAAAAAAATTCAATTCTATTTTACAGGGGTGGTCGAAATAGAAGTGGTACATCGTGTGTCTAATTTCAGATTTGGATAATATTGGAGATGTGCGTATTAGGAAAGACTTCTAATAACTTTTCCAAATTAATCCCAAAAATGTTTCCTTTTAAAGTAGTGTTGATTTTTCATTCCAGCAGGCTGTGATTTGTTCGAAAATGCATAAATAAACTGAGACTAACACTCATCTCAAAAAGATAGGTTTGACCTAAGTGTGATATTTATAGTTCAATATTTTTCATATTTCACTCAAATTTTCGTTCTACTTGCTCTAATGATTTCAAAATTTGATGAAATTAGAATAAACAGGTCACATGCAAGAAAAAAATTCAATTCTATTCTACCTAAAAATTGAAGTCCTAGTCTTTAACCAATAATTATATGGTCCTAGTCTTCAACCAATAATTATATGAAAACATATTTCTTCAGAGTGGGTTTTATTTTGTTTGTAATATACGCATTACTTAAATCAATCTTTGCATATTATTCAATCGCATTTTATTTGTTCCTTATAGCAAATAATTATTTGACAATTAGCCGTTAAGAACTAACATCATTGACTTCAATATCACCTAAGCAGTAATGCGATGTCGAAGATGATCCCAACCTGCTTTCTATATTCGTACACATTTCATCTTTTCATTATTTGGTATTGGGTATTGAAAAGGTTCCCATCAGGGTGGTATCGGGATTGTTGAGTGGCGGTCACTGCTGTGTTTTGTGAATTATTATGGAGCAATTGTTAAGCGATTTGGTTTGGAATCCCTTTTAACAAGATTCATAGGTAAGTACCGTATTGACAGTCATGTATATCCACGTGTCATTGTCCTGAGATGCATGCGTCGTCATTATACCGCAAATTATTGTTTAAATACGAGTATGATGGTACTCACGTAGTTATGTTGTTTATTATAAAATACCGAAGAATAAAATATGAGCCATGAGTATTATAATAATTTATTGTAGGGGGTGTAAAAGAAATGAAAGATGTTCTGTTCTATCACTTCAGAACAGCAAGTTTCAATTTACCCAAGAACTCAACACGACCATAAAAATAGAAGTTTGAACCAAATATTTGAGTCTGCCGAATTACAGTGATCTGCAATTATAATCTGACATTAACCAAATTTGTTCGGTGTATTCACTTTGAATAGTTTGTTGTAGATTTAGGACATTTTTAGATTTAAGGAGTTTTCTCTTTTTGCAATTGATAAACTTATATATTTTTTGAATTCCACATATTTTTACTATGATAATTAAAACTGTTATATATTTTCTAAGATCAATTGTGTCTTTTTACAAATTTTTTCACAGGTGAAATCTACAAGAAAAATCAAAGTTTGATAAATAATTGTTGTGTTTGTGCCTGAATCCACCTGAGAGGTTGAGAAAAATCTCTATACACTGTGGTATAGGATTTAAACTCAACATAAGAGTCTAGCCGATTAAAATTTTGATCAAAAATAATAATAATAAAAATTGGAAACAAATCAAATTTAAAATCATTCAACAACATCATCATAATTATATATATATATATATATATATATATATATATATGGTCGACGAAAATTCGTATGGAATTGTTATCAATGACGATGTAATAATGAATGTTCGATAAAACTTTTCGTGTCAACATGGCCACCATCAACTTTTTTTTATAATACGGACCTGTCTTTTTTATTACAGATATTGATAAAGTAATAAATTTACAATCCAAGAGTATGTCACATTTGATATTTTTATATCGTTCCATTTGGAATAACTACCATCATCAGTGTCGTTACTTCTTTTGTAAATTGTTTCGATTTCTTCAAAATATAATTCAGACAACCTAATAAGTTCGACAAGTAGGTACCCTAACACAATGAAAATTCGTTCTTTCGCGTTTTAGAAATTTGTGTATTGCAGTAATTCTTCTTTGAAGGCTTATTTCTTCCTAATCAATTATAATTCGTGATATTTTTATAGCTCTCAATCCTGGAAATAACGAAAATATCAGTTTTTGGTCAAAAGAGATAAGTCAAAAGCGATAAGCGTAGGCTTTGCTTGGTTTCTATGGCAGGAAAAATAAATGCGTTGTTGATATCTGTTGAGAACTGTCAGACGTTTATGAACATATCAAAGATATATTCAAATGATGTTATGTTATGCATAGGAATATTTTGGCAAGGAATATGTATGTTGAGCTATACCCGAATCGACATATCCCGAACATCCAAATGTTCAGACGATTAGAAAGAAATTTGAGGGACTATGGTGCATTTGACAAAAAATAACAAGAAAATGTGTGGTTACTGGAAGTGTGAGGAATCAAATAAATATTTTGGGTAAGCAAATATCACCACATAACACTTTACACAGTGAAAACATCTTTTTTTTCAAATTTAGGGTTGGTCAGTTACAAAAATGATGATAATCAAGATTTTTCTTTACCAGAAATTACCCAAGAAATGAAGATATCTGTAAAATTCACCAGAATTATTTTGAAAAAGGACAAATATGAATGCTACAGGATACGCAAAGTTCATCACCTCAATGAAAGTTATTACAGAAGGCGATTATGATTTGCGAAGTGGTTTAGACGTAGAAATAGGGAGGAAATATTTGTAAAAAATAATATGAAAGGACGAATCAAAATTCACCAACAATGGTTGGTTTAACAGAAATATCCATTATAGGTGAAATAATACAAATGAACATTTATATTGGTCAACCAATTTCCAAGAAAGGTTCGGAATAAATGTTTGGTTGGAAATTGTGGAAACAAACATCCCTGGCCCTGTTTTTTACGATGATCATTTGAATAGTGAAATGTATCTTCATTTCATATTCAATGAATTCGATGGCTAATTAGATGAATTGCCACTGAATATTCGCCATGAAATACAATATTTTTAACAGGACGGCGCACCTCCTATAATGCGGCAATAGTAAGGGAATATTTTGATGCAATATTCCCAAGAGAATGGATTGGAAACAATGGACCAATTAACTGGTCAGCTCGATCTCCAGATCTCACTCCTCTAGATTTTATTATCTGGGGATATATAAAGGATAAAGTTTTTTCAACACCATGTACAGATATCAACCATCTCAACCAAAAAATTAAAGATGCATTCAGCATCAGTATTACACCTATTATGCTAGAAAATTGCCACAGAAATTGTCTGGACCGACCACTAATGTGCATTCAACAAAGAGGTCGTCAATTCGAGCATTCAAATGAATTGTTTTTCTGTTTGATTGTTGTCACTGAAGAATGTGGTTATTTCAAATGAATATACAGCGTGACTCACGGTCGATGGTAGGTTAGACGTTTCTGGAAAACGCAAAGCATGATTTTTCTGAAAATATCACCTCTCACATTTCCGTACCTGTTCTATCGATCTAAAATATTTTCAGCATTGCGGCGTTGCCATTTCCATCAAAAAGTCCTAGCAACTTTATTTTTTTCAACACCCCGTATATTAATACATTTTTGGAATCGCTCTGGTATTTTAATACTTTTTTGTTGATAATGTCCTATACCAATCTCTATCTGTTTTCGAGATAAAAAATAAATTGTGCTAAATATGGTCCAAAACATAGCTTTAATTGAAATTAAGTACATCAGTACTCTCAATTCATTAAAAGTTGACATTTTGATGATAGTTTGGACAAACTCGAAATATTCAAATAACACCAAGAAATCGACTCCATATCATACAGAGCGTGCTAAAATTACTATTATTTCCATTGTGTTTTGATTTGTACTTGTTCCTCGATAAGTGATTTATGACTGTTGAATTTATGGAAGTTCAAGTTTTCCCAAATGTCCATGCGGTTTCCCTTGTTGATTTGTTTTATTAGTTTTATGTTCTCTGGTGGGGGGAAATTTTGTTTCTTTTGTATGGCGTGTGTTGCAAGGTTTGATTTATATACTGTTGGATTTATGTATGCCTTTTTGTGCTCATTGTACCTTTGGATCAGTTTTTTCTTGGTTTGGCCGATATAGAATTTGTTGCAGTCCGAGCATTGTATACTGTATATCCCGTTTTGGTCTTTGTCTTCTTCTTTTTCATAGTTGTTTAATTTTTGTGTTATCTTCGTGTTCGGCTTGTATGTGATATTGATGTTCAGTGGTTTGAGGATGTTTGTTAGTTTCTTGGTTTGGTATCCTACATACGTAAATGCTGTCCATTGTTGTGTTGTTTTGTCTGTTGGGGTAGCTTGATCCTTGTTCTGTATTCTGTATAACAGAATCAAACGAAAAATACAGAACGAAGATCAAGCTACCCCAACAGACAAAACAACACAACAATGGACAGCATTTACGTACGTAGGACACCAAACCAAAAAACTAACAAACATCTTCAAACCACTGAACATCAACATCGCATACAAGCCGAACACGAAGATAACACAAAAAATAAACAACTTTGAAAAAGAAGAAGACAAAGACCAAAACAGGATGTACAGTATACTGCAACAAATTCTATATCGGCCAAACCAAGAAAAAACTGATCCAAAGGTACAATGAGCACAAAAAGGCATACATAAATCCAACAGTATATAAATCAAACCTTGCAACACACGCCATACAAAACAAACATTATTTCCCCCCACCAGAGAACATAAAACTAATAAAAAAAATCAACAAGGGAAACCGCATGGACATTTGGGAAAACTTGAACATCCATAAATTCAACAGTCATGAATCACTTATCGAGGAACAAGTACAAATCAAAACACAACAAGATCTCACATTCAATATATTAAACAAAACCATACACATTCCTAGAGAAGATCTAACACGAAGAAGAGTACCTGATGCAGAACAAATACAGGCAAATTTACCTAAAGTACCTGAAATACCTGAGTTAAGACGCTCTGACCGTATAAAGAGACAGACAACAGGATGACCAGTTCAGTTTGAGGAGTGCCAGATGATGACAGTACTACCAACTGTCGAAAGCGCTCGCAGATAATTAATAGAAGATATAAAGCTTCAAATCCTTTTTGTAGAATTTATTATTGAGATATATATATATATATATATATATATATATATATATATATATATATATATATATATATATATATATATATATATATATATGACTATCCTGGAATGTCACGCCGCGTCTGACGTTTTGTGTTCGACGTTTCGGCTCCGATTTTACAGCCATTTCATGTATACTTGGGAATCTTTAACAATTTTATCCTTGTGGAAATTTGATTATTGGGGTGAATATCGTTTCAATGTTCAGACATAATTTTTGATATACTTATTTCTCAATTTCTCTGCCATATATATTTTCTAAGACTTCACTTCCATTATCTCTGTATCACTTTGTAAATTGATTCATTCTCAAATTCCTAATATATACGAATGTAAGATAGTGATAGTTTTGTCATTTTAAAGGCGAAACAGGTATATTCAGGCTATTAAAGTGATAAGAAGATAAGAGGTTACCCAAGGATGAATATTGATTTCAGGTAGATACTTAGAATAATCATGGCATGAATGATTTAAATCTAGTCATGTCATCCATGACATTAGGTAATGTAATTCATTCACTTATTCGCAGGAATTTTGTTTAAATTGAAAGGGGTATATTTTAGGAGAGATTAATTTTTTCGAAAGAAAGGTTTATACAAAAAGATGTGGGAATCTTCCAAAGAAAAGAAGAAAGCAGTTAATTTGCTGTTATCCTACTTTAAAATGACAGAGATAAATGACAGAAAATGAATTATAGGAACATGCAAACTGAATTTCGTAACAGACACAGAAATTTTACCGTAAGTATAATATCAAGAGCGATAAAAAATAACTTCACAGAAAACACTATTAAAAGCTGAATAAGACAGTGAGGTCATCCTTACAATAAAAACGTCTTCCATTATAATTTATATGGTGAGTTTTTGCCGGTCCTAATGAAAACAAAATTTCAATTGAAGAATACGTGACAGTGAATCAGAGCTAGGGATGAAACTGATTAGAACGCTCACAGGCTAGACACGTTCGTAGGAACCCGTTTTTGTAAGGTGGTTATAAAAGATGATTTATCCTCTATAGAATTGTATGCCTGAGCCTAAACATCCTCACTCTATTCAACGGTCATTCATCATTCATGTGATATTTCAGTTTTGAAATAGTACTTGGGTAATTATAAATTGAAAATGACCAGACATTCATTGGAAATATTTTTAACTCGCCTTCACTTCTTTTTATCCTGAAAGAAATATCCTGTGTATTTGAGTATGAATTGAGTTTCTTTATTTACTTTTATATGAGCTTGTCAAAGTTTTTCAACGATGTTGCTGAAATATTTAAATACATTTTCCAAATTTTGGGTACCGAGATTAAATCTTTCAACGAGATTAACTATACCAACCGACTTTTATTTCAAGGACAAAACACAAGCACTACAGGAAAATCCCTAAGGCTTTCTAAGAGAGGTGCCTGTGCATTGGATTTCAATCGCTGGAGATTAAAATCCATTTGGAAAAATGTTCTCAGGAAGTTTATTCCACATAAACGCAGTTCTCCAGATGAAAGAGTTTTTAAAACAGTGAAGTTCGAGGTTTACTGGTTCAGAACAGTGTTCTAAGCTTTTGAGAAGCATCTTTTGCAATTCCAGCGGCGACATGACATATTGGTGTCCATTTTAAACAAATTTTTGGAAAAAAGTCGACATATCACGATGGGATCATTTTATATAATTCAATTCCAGATAACATGAAGAAGCACTATTCCATTACAACATTTAAATATTAATTGAAAAAAAAAGGTATTTAGTGGATTTCCATAGTGTGCATTTTTTTGTATTACACTCGAATTCGTTCTCAACATATACTTTCATATTTGATTGCATTTCATTGTTACTTTTCTTCAAGATATAATAATAATAATAATGTTTATTCACTATCAAAAAATAAAATAAACAGTAAGTATACAGGATCACAAAACGAGTGAGTATTATCAAAAATATTGTGAATAAACATGAATAGGTCACTGAAGTGTGTATAACAACTGTAAGTTGCTACACCACTTGTGTGTGACTTCTCATGCTATTGTGAATGTATTAACATATTAATTTCTATATAATTTTTATCTATATAATGTTAAATAATAAAGCAAAGGTTTTATAAGTTAAATAAACGAAGTTGGTAAACTCTTGACATATGTGAAAAACAGGCGCAGTAGTATGTATTATCACATTCAGGCAACCATATAGAAAAAAATATTGAATAATGAATAGGCACATGGCATCGGTACAATCTTAAAAAATGTAGTAAAATATTAAAATATATAGGTTCGTACTCAGTAGTACACAGGTAGTTATACATACAGATATTCGAGGTTGACTGGTTACAAAATACAAGAAATAAATATATATATATATATATATATATATATATATATATATATATATATATATATATATATATATACAGGCTGGAAATACCGAATGGAAATACCATTCTGAAGGGACATTTTCACAAATAAATGTTCATAAGTCCGAAACTTGACTAGTTAGGTATAGGTATGATATGCATAGAAAGAAAGCAAATTTCAGCATCTTTCCGAATTTTCAATAATATACAGAGTGTTCCATTGAAAATAATCAAATTTCAGCAACTTTTTCAAGCAAACGAAAAAACTGTATTTTTTTACCACCCTGTATTGAAGTAACGGAGATTAGGCTGACGTGTGGGAAGTGTCCAAGTATCACCTAACTCCAAACCAAATTTCGATATCATAGTACTTCTTAACTAAAAGATATCGGCATTTTTAGAAGTCATGATTTTCGAAGAAAAAAATTTAAATTAATTTTTATTTCGAAAACGGCAACAGATAGGTATAGGGAAATATCAAGAAAAGTTGTCGGGCAATTGTTGGAGATTCCAAAAATAATATTATATACAGAGTGTTCCATTTGAAAAATCAAAGTTGCTACTGCTTTCTAATAGAAGCGGCAACACCGCATTGTCGAAAATATTTTAGTTGGCTAGAGAATGTCCGAATATGCCCTCCATTGAATTTTCAAAGTGATTCGTTGTCTGGTTCACCAGAAACGTCTAATGTGCCATCCACCGTGAATTAGCCTGTATATATATATATATATATATATATATATATATATATATATATATATATAAAACACATTAAAATTAGGTATAAAAGTAAAGGTTTACAAAATTTGAGGCTGATATTGTATAAAATTCAAGGTTAATAAAAACATAAATAATTCGATTACATCTAGTAGTGAACATTGATGAATGTTAAAATTATACCTGATTGATGAAATCTACAAAAAAAGATCTATTTTCCTTCAATATCCACATTTTGGCTTTTTTCTTGAAACTATTTCTATAATTAGTGTCTTTTTTGGTCCATTCCGTCTCCGTATTTTTACCTTGGCTTTTCAATTGAACCAAATTTGTTGAGATTTTGATCCAATCTTCTCTCATAGTTTCTGAGATCCCAATGGTGAGGATCGAACACCGCTTTTTTTAAGATATCTCCAAGCACTCGTACGACAAATATTCGGAGGAAATTTGACCTGTAGATTTCCCCGGGTTCCTGTTCATCTGCAAATTAATAATTTTTCTTGAAAATGACATGTCTAACTTACCTCATACGTACATCATTTATCAAATTTTTTCAGTTTCTTGGTCCATTCTGTCTCCGTATTTTTACCAATTTTTATTATTATTATTTTTGATCAAAATTTTAATCGGCTAGACTCTTATGTTGAGTTTAAATCCTATACCACAGTGTATAGAGATTTTTCTCAACCTCTCAGGTGGATTCAGGCACAAACACAACAATTATTTATCAAACTTCGATTTTTCTAGTAGATTTCACCTAGAAAAAGACACAATTGCTCTTAGAAAATATATAACAGTTTTAATTATCATAGTAAAAATATGTGGAATTCAAAAAATATATAAGTTTATCAATTGCAAAAAGAGAAAACTCCTTAAATCTAAAAATGTCCTAAATCTACAACGAACTATTCAAAGTGAATACACCAAACAAATTTGGTTAATGTCAGTTTATAATTGCAGATCACTGTAATTCGGCAGACTTAAATATTTGGTTTAAACTTCTATTTTTATGGTCGTGTTGAGTTCTTGGGTATTTTCATTATTATATGCATATAGTATTTAGAAATGGTATAGGTAAATACCTTACATTCCTCCAACACTGGTGTGTGTGAGTGTGATATTTCTGCGAAGCTGGAACTCATGGATATCTTACTAGACTTGGCTGTACAGGTAGGTTTTTTTCACTGAATTTATTATTACAAATCAGTATTGACTACTTTTCTGTTTACTTTTTAATTTATGGTAAATTTTCGTTATGTGGACACCCGGCGATTTTGGAAAAATTTTTGACTGTACTTACGTATTTTGATGCGTAGATTACGAATCCGAAAGAAAAAAGCGGCGCTCTCCCTTATTTAAAAAGTTACGGCCCTTCAAAGTTCAGAAAAGGGCAACTTTTCAGCCTTCTTTTTCACTAAATAAACTATTTAAAAACACAAGCATCTATTCACTAGGTCACCTTTACACCTTATTCTTCCTTCTTTAACACTTTTCACTTCAATAATCAACATTTTTCTTATAAAAATGTTAAAAAATGTATGGAGCTGCTTTTTGGTTACATATCACTGTATTTTACGTTTTTAAGGTTAATGATATGGTTGGTACGACTGATGCAGTCCATATTCCTGAAGTATTTCAAATGTTTTTTACCTTCATTCGTAAATTGGTTTTTGGTGGTGTATTACGAATTGGAAATAGTAGGCGACGGCAAATACCAACCGCTTTTTTCTGAAATGTCACTAGTAACTAACCTAAAAATAGAATAATGTCACCAGGAGAAGCATTCGTTTTTAAATTAAGTTTTTTATAAGAAACATGTTGATTATTGAAGTGAAAAGTGTTAAAGAAGGAGGAATAAGGTGTAAAGGTGACCTAGTGAATAAATGCTTGTGTTTTTAAATAGTTCATTTAGTGAAAAAGAAGGCTGAAAAGTTGCCCTTTTCTGAACTTTGAAGGGCCGTAACTTTTTAAATAAGGGAGAGCGCCGCTTTTTTCTTTCGGATTCGTAATCTACGCATCAAAATACGTAAGTACAGTCAAAAATTTTTTTAAAATCGCCGGGTGTCCACATAACGAAAATTTACCATAGTTTCGTACAAAAATAGTTAACCTCATTTTTATGTAAATATAAATATTTTCCAAAAGCATCACTTGATGTCAGTTTCTAAGGAAGTGATTCACAATAATAAATTTTGAATTTTACTTCATTCCTAAATAATAACAATTAGTTTGTCGTGCCTTTTTCGTTTTTTTTTATCACAGAATTTTGTCTTACATTTCTTTCTAACCTATATCGGTTATCAGTTTTTTGTATTTCGATGCATTTTGATGTAAGAATCTCAATATTTGAATTTCCCACTTTTATTTGCTTGTTTCCGGCCAAAGCTGTTGGTTTCAATATATGTACAGGGTGTCCTTGCTGTATTTTTGTATCTGAATTCCTTCGTGATATTTTCAAAATTCCCATACACTGTTGTATCCCGAGTCTTTTCATAACAAATATATATATATATATATATATATATATATATATATCGCTTCAAAAACACTTGACTAACTTTCTTCGATAATTCATCTTCCATATTCTCCGTTTCACTATCACTGTCATTTAAATGAATGATGAATTTATTTCCACCAATGATATGGAAGTGTCCAATCTCCATATAGTCTTTCTCAACTAAAATTAACTTTTAATTACTTTTCTGCCAGTCTTCTTCGGTAATAGTAGATACTTCTTCTTTAACTAGCTCTATCACCTTCTTATCAAATTTTGGAAAATTATTTTTACGCCTGATGCTTTGTTTCAATTTTCCCCAAATCAACTTGATGGGATTGAAAACACAAAAATAGGGGGAAGGTCTCAATATGGTGTGTCCATACTTTTCAGCAATACTTTCAAAGGCATACACTTTCATTAATTATAGAATTTAATATTGAAATATATGTATATATATATATATATATATATATATATATATATATATATATATATTATATATATATATATATATATATATATATATATATATATATATATATATAAACTTGGAAAATATCTTTGGGTGATCAACAGAATGAAACTGTACCCTTATATCACGAGTTATTCCAAATTTCGATAAAATATTTTATCATCTTTAAGGAAGAGCTTCAATTTTTTATGATGATAGTACAATATAAAATTATTACAAAAGGCTCAACTTACTATTAGTGAGGATGGCCGTGTCGAAAAAAATGTTGAATTTAAACAATTGAAATATGTCAATACAATAAAACAAGTCACTACATCAAAAGAGATCGACTCACCACTGATATGAATAAGATTATTGAATTCATTTACTAAAAATCGTTATTTGTTTTAAAATTATGGATCACCGATTCTAATGCTTTTTATTCCAGTTTTTGTCTGGAAGTTACTTCTTTGCATGATCTACACATCTTTGTATATAGTTAACTTTTTTGAATGATTACTTTCTTTCTTCTTTTGAAAGATCACTACATCTTTTTGTATAAAGATGGACACGTAGAAAGCCAGAAACTTTCTTTCTCAAAAATCATTCCCTCCTAAAAATATACCACTTTCAATTTATAGGTTTGAAAATTCAATTAAAACATTCAATAATGATCAAAAGTTACGTGCAGCAACTGAAATTTTCATAGTTGAAGAACAAAGTGAGTAAATATTTTGAAATGAAGACAATAATTTTATTCTCACGATGTATGGTGCTTATATTAACACAAATTTTGATAAAACGCGATACGAACATTTAAGGGCATTAGTTTCAAAGAATCGTTTTTGGAAGTATACCGATCCCGAATGATGAAGTCAGTTAGATAGGTACTCAATGGGGATTCAAGTCGATTATTATTAGACCATTTGCATACACAGTACCATTATTTTTATCTGCAAACCAAGAGACGAATATTAGCGATAATAAACTCTAATTCCCTAACCTAACTGCTGGTTTCATCACCCACGATTAAATTGTCAATTTGATGTATCTTTGAAAAAAGTCTACAATGCAGTTCTTTACCTCCGACAGAGGATGCCATGATGCGAAATAACACATCAAAAGAGTTTACTTGCGAGTTCTACAATAGGAAAATAGTGGTCTAATACCCTACTGAAGAATAGGGTTGGCAAAAAGATTACTTTAATTCAAACAGAATGGCGCATCCTGCAGCTGTTCCTACAAAAAATTCCTATTTGGGCATTTATCTACATATGAATAAGCGATTGAAGTATATATCTATGATTTCTCCCAGAGTCTTCATATCCATCATCATTATATTCATCAAAAACAAGTGTAACATAGGCGCCATATTACTTAAACATCTATAACGTATTATTGTTACACTGAACAGATATTCAAAAACTCATCTAATCACAGCTGTTTCTGAGGGTTTCGGAAAATTCAAATTGCCTATTTTACGTATTTACTGACGCTACTAGAAAGTATTTCAAAAGAAGTAACTCTATACATATACATGAAGATCATGCAAAGAAGTAAGTTTCAGCTACTTTCATATAAACATTGAATTATACGAAAGAAAAATTCTTTCGAAACGAATTCTTTCATATGGACACTGAATTATACAAAAAAAACTTTTCTCTACTCAGTTTGCATTCCAAAAATCCATTATGGAATTGAATCAGATCCCATCCTGTTTAGCCCGCTTTTTAATCTTCTGTTAGGAAGAGAATAATTACTAAGAACTTGCAGGTAGTTAATTATCGAGAAATTCCATATTGGACTTCAGGTATACAACTACAGGTAACAAATTTTAGTATATAAGGAGTAACCAGACTAGACTAGGTATCAATTTTCTTCTCCTGAGGATGCTAACTTTGTTGGCGAAACGCACGTCGAGTGCAAAAATATCAGTTTGGTGTCAGGGCAATTGATCTCGAAAAAAGCTATTCAAGTTATATAAGTTCTATCAATGATAGCTTGTGAAAGTTAACTGATCTTTGGTAAAGAAAGGTTTTGGAATTCTACTTTTCCATCTCCATACAAACAATTGTGGAAATCTTCCAAAGAAATAACTTTCAGAGACAAATTGAAAGAAAAAACCCTTTCGAAACATCTACTTTCATATAAACATTGAATTAAACTAAAAAAAAATACTTACGAAGGAAATACTTTTATATGAACACTGAATTATACAAAAACACTTTTCTCTACTTCTTACGTCCGATGTTTCGCCGTAAGACACTTGCCGTATCAGCTCTTCAGTACCAAATCTGGATAACATCATAAAAAAACACTCAATTATTAATGATAATGATAATAATAATACGTCTTTAATCACCATTGAAGTATAATTAAAACAAACAAAAAGAGAAAAAACAAAACAACTTTCAGTAAAAAGGTGAATAGGCGAAGTATCAGCCAAGGTTGTTTTTCAACTCAACCTGGAAATAGCAATAAGTAAACATTAAAAAAGAAGTCGAGTCATCAGTGATACTGTCATGAGTTCAAAAAATGTATGCAACCGCTGTAGAAAATTCCTTTGTGTAATGCCAATGTCGGGAATGGGCAAGAGACTGGACAGTTAAATAGGACTTCAGTCCTTTTTTTTATTGTATAAGATCTAAACTCACGGGGTAGTTGATTGTAATGTTTAGGTACATTATACGAGAAGCAGCGGGTGAAAATGAAAGATTTATGTTTGGGGATGATTAAAACTGAACTGTTCCTTGTGATAAAACTATTTATTGTTGAGAATGTTCTAAGCCTCTTCAGCAAGTAATCAGGTTGATGAGATATCAAAACTTCATGTGTGTTGTTCAGTAGATGCAGTTTTCTAAGTTTCTCAACTTTTAACTATCCTGATTTTTGCATGGCTGAAGATATATGGTCATATTTCTAGATACCAAACGAAAATCGGATAACAGCTATTTTGAATACACTCTAGACGAAGAGCATCCGATTGTGTAAAAGCAGGAGCATAAACACTGTCGCAATAAAATATTTTTGACATGATCAGTGACACGCATAGTCTCATTTTCAAGTTTGTGTTGAGCAAATGAGCAAATAACGATTTGGAAACAGCTGCCTGAGGACGTTATAAGAAGTTTGGTTCAGATAGCTGATATGCTTAGCGAAGCGAAGTTCTAGATCAAACCATAATTCCAAGTTTTTCATCAGTTACAGAGGGAAGTATTTCATTTTCGATGCGGACTTGAAAAGTGGGGTTGGTGAGCCCTCTGTTATTCTTGGGTCCAAATATCATTATTGGACATTTATTAGGAATTTGCTTGAACTCATGGGCTGTATAAATATCAAAGATGGCTTTAAAATCCTTATTAATATATGACTGGGCAGAGGTAGAATCACGAGGCGGAAAAGAGAAATATAACTGCGGCTCGTTGGCATAGTGTCGTATACTGTATTTTTCAATAAACTGATAAAAATCGCAGATGTATAAGCTAAAACGCAAGGGCCAAGAATATATCCTTGTGACACTACCTTTGATACCGGTATAGCATCCCGTACAACTCCATCTACAACAACTTTTTGAGTACGATTTTTTAGATAGTTTCTTAAAAGTGACACTGCTTTCTGAGAAAACCCAAAGTGGACAAGTTTGTTACATGAAATGAAGAAAGAAAGCAATCAATTTCAGAAAAAAAGTTTAAACAAAGATGTGAAGATCATGCAAAGACACTTTCAGACACAAACTGGAAAAAATCCCTCTCGAAACAGCTACTTTCGTTTCACCATTGAGTTATACGAAAGAAAAATACTTAAATTAATATCGAATTATAGGCAAAACACTTTTCTCTATTCAGTTTGTACTCAGCATTCGCTATGGAATTGAATCAGATATTATTCACAGGATTGCTAAACAGTATAGTAAATGAAGAATAAAAACTTTCATTTACATGAAACGTTGTCATCCTCATTGGTAGACATCCGATGTTTCGCCGTAAGACACTTGCTGTATCAGCTCTTCAGTACCAAATCTGGATAACATTATGAAATAAATATAATTTAAAGAACTAAAAAACACGCTTTTGAAGAACATCGAATGGAAAAAGTTGAAAATTTTTTTTTAAATAAGGTTGAAACAACAACTAACGAAAAATACTAGTATTATTGTGGAAAAAGCGACGGGCGTTTGATATACAAAAAATATGACACAAAGCGCCCAAGCTTATTAAAAAACAATATTTTTAACTTTTTAGTTCGATGTTCTTCAGAAGGCGTGTTTTTTAGTTTTTAAACTCAATTCATTTTTCATTTTTCAGTTTCGTATGCTATGAAAGTGTGTTTTTTAGTCTTTTCAAACTATATTTGTTTTATCTAAACTTTGGGATCAATCAGTCGCATATTGTTTAGATAAATAATCATTAATATTTTCGTACAGCGCCATCTGCCCGCGAATAGATCAAGCAATTATGTCGATATATCAAGGATGTTAGGTACAGCGCCATCTGCCCGCGAATAGATCAAGCAATAATGCCGTTTATTCTGTTAAATACAAATCCCGAGCTTGAGAGTTACAAACATACATACCTACATACATACAGGTGAAGCTAATATAAAGCATGAAAAAAATTCTCATTTCATTCAAAAATCACGAATGAAAATGGGTTTGATCTACTCATATCATCGATGACAGTACGTAATGACATTCATTCACTCACTTGATTAAATCCCAGCTATAGGAATGTTGTTTAAATTCAAAGAGGTATATTTTTAGGAGATTAGCAGTTTCTAGAGGGCTTCTTTACCGGTTTGTGTCTGAAAGTAATTTTTTTTTGTAACCCCCCCTGACATCAAACAGAAGTTTATTTTGCCACAGAATTTTTGAATCAATCGATGAAAGTTACTTCTTTCCATAATCTACACATCTTTGTAGAACGTTCATTTTAAAATTGATTGCTTCCTTCCTTTCTTTGGAAGATTCTCACATTTTTTGTATTAAGATGGAGAATTAGAAAGCCAAAATATGGAACAACGTTTTACTTTTTATTGTCACAAATATTCATTCCTCAATATATTCACCTAACAATTTATTTGTTTGAATTTGATTGATTCATGCATTTGTTGGACAAATTAAAAACGATTGTTCGCAAAATTTGTTCTATTTTAAATGACACTTGATTTAAAATGTTACATGAATAAAATTGTTATTTGAATAAAAAATACTAATGAAATAACTGAAGCTTTTATTGATTCCGAAGAAAAATATTATTGGAAGATAATATTGGAAAATGCAACGCCTATTTACTATATATTATGCTGAAAAATAATCTGTATACATATAGTTCAACTCAGCAATTAACAACCATTTTTATTAAAGTCAATGGAATGTATTATTCGAGTAAATTTAACAAACGTTTCAATTCCGCATATAATGTTGACCTTTGAATAAAATGTTAGCTATTTATATGACTTTGAATTCACTTTCTAAAAGTAAGTGTGGGAATAAAGTTTCAATGAATATATTTGAATGACTGTCAAAGTTTTCCCATAAAACATTGTTGGTAATAAAAATAGACTTTCGTTTGTCTGAAAATATAGCAAATTAACTTTCCATACTGAATATTTTTCTATGAATAATAAAGATTAATATATTTCAATTTTATTGAAAGTGTTGAATATTTCCAACATTCACTTTGATGCATTCAATTTAAAATTTGGTTACAACTTTTGTGCAAAACATTCTCAAGCAAGTATCATTTTATTTCATTAATTTTTGTAAAAAGCTGATTTCTGACAAAGAATTAAATTTTTTTATGATTTAAAAAGTTTGTTGTATTTGAAAGATACATTTAAAACAATTGTTGATAATTTTAATTAGGCGCTGGTCTCGAGCGGATTTATCAAGAACTTCAAGTGTTAAATTTATTGTACAAGTACAAGTAGTTCATTTATTTCACTAGTTCGGACTTCCATTGTCTGCTAGATGAAATGATTTGAAATCCCTGAAACAACTAAAAAACAAGAATTAAAAATGAATAGCTGAAAATAACAATTATATTAAGCAAAATAAACCTGGAATGAGATAAAAGTGAAATAAAATACAAGTAAAAATAGAACAATTGAATAAATGAAAAATTAAGAAATGAAAGTTTTGAGTAGCCGAATCTTTGGAGCTGAGGATCGGTCTAAGCGGATTCGGCTACTCGAAACTTGTCTAGATTTTTACTTTCCTTAATACAACCATTACAAGGAAAAACATCGTCTTTTGTGAAGAATTCAATGCATTTTGTCGAACTACTAGGGTCAATTGTGGTTACACAGGAAGATCAACTAATTAGTTTCGACGTAGAAAGCCTTTACACCAACGTCGAAGAAGCACTCCAAATCATACAGAGAAAGCTATCTGAAGACGGGAACCTGAAAGAGAGAACGAATCTACCTATAGAAGTAATTATGGAATTACTAGGATGCTGTGTACGAAACTGTTATTTCCAACTGAAGGACGAATTCTTCACACAAGATGAGGGACTGCCAATAGGATCGCCACCTTCACCTGTCATAGCCAACATATATATGGAGTGGTTTGAAACATTGAAGAAGCCCACAAGAAACCTCGACACCTTCATAATATGGAACCATGGGAATACTGAACTAGACGCCTTCCTGAAACACATCAACAGCGTGGGACCTTCCATCACTTTCACAATGGAGAAGGAAATCCACAACGAATTGCCATTCTTAGACGTTTTGGTGAAGAGGACCGACACTAAGTGGAAAACATCTGTATACCTAAAATCCACTCATACGGGAGAGTATCTGAACCTCGAATCCAACCACCATCAATCGACTGAAAATGGAATCATCAAGATTCTATTAGACCGTGCTTTTGGGCTCTGTAATACGAAGGAAGGTCTCGAGAAGGAACTAGACATTATCAAAAATGATTCAACGGAATGGCTACTCCAAAGCGATGGTAGAAAAGACTTTGGCTAAAAGACAGCAGGAGCCTCACAAGAAAGAGAAGCCGTCACAACCAGTGCTTGCACTTCCCTACATCAGAGGATTATCGGAGAGAATACGAAGAATTGGTTCCAAGTACAACATCAGAACCTGCTTCAGATCCGGTAACACTATCCGTAGCAGCCCCACGAAAACCAGGCCACCAAACGCGGACTGCGATTCCAAGAATTGCATTTACCGGATACCCTGTGAGTGCGGAAAATCCTATATTGGTGAAACTAAGAGACCATTGAATGTTCGCATTGCCGAGCACCAGAAACACACACAGCGAGGGGAAACCAGCAAATCAGGAATAGCAGACCATGTTTGGACCCATCAACACAACATCGAGTGGTCCCAAGCTGAGATCTTGCACAGAGAGGAAGATTGGTTCAGGAGAGAATTCAAGGAAGCCAACTCCCACCAAAACGGTAATCTCCCACGGAACCAATGAAGCGGAAAATGGAAAGCGGGGATAAGTGAAACTACTCGAACGACCTATAAATAGTCCTCACTCGGAGGAATCAGTCCAGTCATCACCCGAAGACGATTGTAGATAGTAACAATCGAAACGTCGTGAACTAACGTGACTTGGAATCTCTCCACTTTTTATTTTTATTTTCTTTTTTCATTTCTTTATTTTTTATTTATTCAATTGTTCTATTTTTACTTGTATTTTATTTCACTATTATCTCATTTCAGGTTTATTTTGCTTAATATAATTGTTATTTTCAGCTATTCATTTTTAATTCTTTTTTTTTGTTGTTTCAGGGATTTCAAATCATTTCATATAGTAGACAATGAAAGTCCGAACTAGTGAAATTCATCATGAAACATTGTCAATCACCTTCAAACAAATAGTTCATTTATAGTACGACAAAACGTCGTTCAACCGTGGCGCCTAATAAAAATTATCAACAATCAATTTAATTCATGTGTCACTGAAATTCAACAAACAAAATAATTCAGCTCATTTCGAAGGAATATTAATAATTGGTATTTCGTAAAAATGAATTGTTTTGACTGTTGCATTTAGGTGATACATGAATTAAATTGATTGTCGATACTTTTTATTCGTCGCTGCAGTCGAACGGATTATTACCGTACTATAACCAACGCCATACAAATATGCAGTGAGTAGTTCCACAAAAATACGCCTGACGTTCGCAACTTTTCATCAAATAAATAATTCATGTAACATTTTAAATCAAATGTCATTTAAAATAGAACATTATATGCGGAATTGAAACGTTTGTTGAATTTACTCGAATAATACATTCCATTGACTGTTTAATAAAAATGTTTGTTCATTGCTGAGTTGAATTATATGTATATAGATTATTTTTCAGCATAATATATAGTAAATTGGCGTTCCATTTTCCAATGCTCTGAAATAATATTTTTCTTCGGAATCAATAAAATCTTCCAGTTATTTCATTAGTCTTTTTTATCCAAATAACAATTTTATTCATGTAACATTTCAAATCAAGTGTCATTTAAAATAGAACAAATTTTGCGATCAATCGTTTTTAATGTGTCGAACAAATGCATGAATCAATTAAATTCAAACAAATAAATTGTTAATTGAATAAACTGAGGAATGAATATTTGTGACAATAAAAAGTTAAACGGCTTTCCATACCAAAACCTCTATCCTAAAAATACCCCTTTCAATTCTTTATCTCCTTGGTCAAAGTTCAAGTAATTCAAAAGATCGTGTCACATTCTATAGGAGCCACTTCCGATTAGCTTCGAATAGATTCGTCTCAAGTGAACATGTCTGAACATCTGGGCACAGTATGTGTCCAGATAATATATACCTAATATAGAAAATACTTCCACTTCATTTAAAGAGAGTAAAGCTGTGAATGGGCTGTTTCTTGAGGTGACTTTTCATTTACAGTCGGTCAATATTTGAACAAAGGAAACTGATATAGATCATTTAAGTGATTACTACCCCTGTCTCTCTTTGAAAAATGAACATTTTCTTTAATTGCCATAATTCTTCCTCAATAAAACTAAACTTTTGGGTATTTTGTTCACTAGTGCCATCTTTCTTTGCTTTACTAAATGTAAATTATGATTGCTTTTATTTCAGTTAGATTCTTGCTCCTTCAAATGTGGCAATTGGTAACAGTGAAGAATTTTTTTTGTTTTTCCCAACATGTCTAACTACGTTTATTGAATTTCCATTCGAATAATTTTATGCATTCCATGGTTTAACTACTTCAACATAACTTAATTTACATGTACTGCACATTTTACATTTCAATATTATTTCAAATGAAAGAGATATATTTTCAGGAAGGATTAAGTTTCTGGCTTTCTACTACTCCATCTTGATACAAAAAGATGTAGGAATCTTCCAAAGAAAGGAAGGGAGCAATCAATTTCAAAAGTAGTAACTCTATATATAGATGTGTAGATCATGCAAAGAAGTAACTTTCAGACACAAACTGGAAGAAACTAATACTTTTATATAAACGCTTAATTATGAGAAAAACACTTTCCTCTATTCCTATTCCAAACATTCGCAGTTTTTCATGTAATTCCATTTTTATATGAGAGGGCTTTTTTTCCAGTTTGTTTCTGTAAGTTACTTCTCTGCATGACCTACACATCTTTGTATAGAGTGAATTTTCGAAATTGATTGCATTCTTCCTTTTCCAGGAAATTCCCAGTAGTAGAGAGCCAAAAAGTTTAATTTCCAAAAAATATTATTTCATTATGAATTTCACTAGTTTGGGCTTCCATTGTCTAATGTGGTACTAATATGATTGGAAATCTGTGAAATAACAAATAAAATTAGAATGAATATTAAACAGTTTCATTGTGAAATGAAAATACAAAAGATGAAAAATAAAAATGAGCGAAAAATTGAAAAAAAAATAACGAAACTAAAAAAAGAGTTCAAAGTAAGGTTACTGCATGACGTTTCGTCTTCGGATAATTACTATGTACATGATATTTTATGAATATCAATGTTCTATTGTTCCGACACTAAATCATCATTGACTGTTTTTGACATGTGTTGATATTTTATCTCTATTGTGAACATTGAATTTCCAATCTGAATTTATTATGTATTTCGTGAACATATTTCGTGAACCAATAAGAACAACACTGTGGAATATTATAATCTAATTTCTATATTTCGTAGCTGCTCCCTTGAAGATCATCCACAATTCGACTGTGGATGTTTAGTACATATTCATTTAGTTAGATTGAAATGCACAAAATAATTTGAAGGAAAATTCAACAAACATGTTGACAAGAACATAAACATTTTTTTCACTGTTACTACCATATAAAGAAGCAACAAATGTACACTATACGATTCAGATTGGGATAACCACTACATAGAAAACAAACAGCACACTGAATTCCTACGAATTCCCATAGACAATATATTAAAATTTGAAGAACATGTATCCCATTTGAGTAAAGAAGTATCTAGTGGATGTTATGCTATTAGTGTGATATCAAATGAACTAGGGTACACTACACCTAGAATGGCTTACTTTGCATTGATCAAATCTCATATCCGTTATGGAATAGCTTTTTGGGGCCATTGTTATTTACAGTTTCAGTTGTTTTTTTTTGGGAAAGAAAGTTTTTGGCTTTCTACTACTCCATTTTAATACAAAAAAAAAGGAAATCTTCCAAAGAAAGGAAGGAAGTGATCAATTTGAAAATAAGTAACTTTATACATGGATGTGTAGATCATGCAAAGAAGTAACTTTCAGACACAAACTGAAAGAAAGTCCTCCTGAAACAGCTACTTTCATAAAAACATTGAATTACACGAAAGGAAAAAATATTTCGAAACAAATACTTCTACACGAACACTGAATTATACAGAAGATACTTTTCTCTACTCAGTTTGTATTTCAAACATTCGTTGTGGAATTAAAATCAGATATCATTCACATGAGTTCTACTTTAAATGGCAACAAATTGCACTTACATGGAACACTGTCATCCTCATTGGTATAAATCGATGTTTCGCCTTAAGACACTTGCCCTAAGGCTCTTCACTACCAAAATTGGATACCATTATAGAAAATACACACAATTCATTCATGAATTACGATTTTCAATGTCACGGAATAAGCTTGATCTGCTTATGTCTCGATGACATCGTAATGACATTCATTCACCTATTTGATTCAATCCCAGCCAAGAGGAATCTTATTTGAATTGAAGGGGTTACAGTTACGATATTTGTGTTACAGAAGAGGTCTTTGAGATACCTCACAAAGTCTAAGCCAAGAGATCATTGCAAGCCTTTATTTTCATCAGCCACAAAATATTAACTGTCACCAGTTTATAGATGATGGATACAGTATGCTTAATTCATGAAAATAAAACTAGCATGTACACTCCCGGAACGAATTGTTACAACACCAGACAGAACCATATGCTTTACTTACCTATTCCAAAATTCATCTTGACTCAGCATTCTTTGATTTATGAAAGTATTAAAGTATATCATCACCTTCCTAAAGCATTCTATAAAACAGCACAAATATCAAAAAGTTCCGAAATACAGTTAAAGATCTTGTAATCAAATAAGCTCATTTTTCGATCCATGAATTCTACAACGATAACCTGTAAATTCTACTTGATTTTTCAATGTTCACCTAAACTTATCTGTCTTCTTAATATTTTATTTATGAAATTGCGATATTTGTATTTCTTATATTTTATGTCATGTATTGTATTTTGTTTTTTTTATATATTATGACATGCATTTAATACTTTCCCAAAACTTTTCCAATAAGATACTAATCTTCCGACAATGAAGCATATATTGATTGAATAAACTCACTAAAATTATTATTATTTAATATTATGTAATATTTACATTTTACCAAAATAAAGGAAGATGACACTTTTGAACAATATATTTTGTTTTATAATTTATTTATGGGGTATTGTGAAAATTAATAGAATAGTTTTATCTTTCAATAGAAAAGAAAGGTAACTATGGAACCTAAATTGGATATATTGCCGCTTTTTTTATTCCGCGGGGATTTTTCAGTGGTTCGACTAACCCTCATTCATCCAAGTAGGTATTGAAAAAACTCGGTTGAAAACATAATGAAATATTTATTATGAAAAATTAAAAAAATACGCTCTGGAATGAGCAAACTTTCAATACAATAGAGACAAGCGCTCAAAAGATTGAAACTC
Organism: Leptinotarsa decemlineata; assembly: GCF_025532065.1. Lineage (NCBI taxonomy): Eukaryota > Metazoa > Arthropoda > Insecta > Coleoptera > Chrysomelidae > Leptinotarsa > Leptinotarsa decemlineata. Next base: position 7,603,652 of record NW_027412703.1, on the reverse strand, counting down.
TGTTCAGAACCAGAAAATTGTACACACTCAGCACATACTAAAACTCAGATCAGACCTTGTGTGGAGTATTCTTCTGATGTATGGCGTACCCTGAAGCTGCTGGATTCCATCTAGAGAAAAACCATCCACCTGATTGGAGACGCGAACGTCACTTGCAACCTTGATCTGTTTTTCCGTTAACCAGCTGTCGCACCCCTACGAACAACATCCCTCAGAAATCGAAACTTGTGCGAGCTAAGAACTAACGAGGTCTTACCTTTTAACGTCTTTCCGATGTTTTTTCTTCCGGCCACCATCATCAACTTTATTTTTTCTTATGAATTTATTCAAACTTGTATCCTGAAAGACGACAACCACGTCGAACTATGTTCAAGTTATTAGATCAAAATCTCACCGAGTTTGGTTCGTTTGAAAAGCCAATGATATGAAGTCAAATTTCTCGCAACTGCCTGGAGTTGTTTATGTGTTCGTCATTTCGGTTGAATATCCCACAATTCGTAAAACTGCTTTCATATGTCCAAATAACATATTCCAGGAAAACAGGAAAATCAGGTTTTCTTATTAGCCAATTACAAAATTCCAATGGCCTTTTAGGATCATCTGGTTGCAATTTTTGAGATATGTCTATTTTGTAACATTTTAAACCGCTTTTTTGAATTATCTCCAAGCATTTGTATGACAAATATTTATTTCGGAGCAAATTTGACGTGAAGATTTCCCTGGGTTCATGTCTAATGTATAACTTACCTCATACATATCTCATTTATTAAATTTTCTTTAGTGTCCTGGTCCATTCTGTCTCCGTATTTTTTCCTCGGCTTTTCAAATGAACCAAACTCGGTGAGACTTTGATCCAATAATTTGAACATAGTTAGATGTGGTTGCCGTCTTTCGGGATATAAGTTCAAATACATTTCCGATGTCCTAACACTGTTTGTATCGTATTTGTAATAAATTTGTAACATATCTCTTTTTTCTTCATTCGTGAAAGCCATTTTTTGCCAAAATTCAATGACTTGTACGATAACAAAATGTCATTGAGTGTAACAAATTGAAAGCCAAATTTAGAAAGATCAAAGTCAAAGCCTATTATGATAGGAATTAATTTTATTCAATATCTTCAATTTTTCGAAAGAGAATGATAACCTATGATATATCATTGAAAAGAAAAAATCTGGTTATATTCAAAACAGAAAGAATCCAATGTAGCGCCCATAAGAAAAAAAAAGTTGATGATGGTGGCCGGAAGACGAAACGTCGGATAGAAAATATGTGGCAGGGAAAAGTGGCAATGTGTAAGTGCAATTTATTTTCGAATCCTTCGAATAATAAAACCAGAAAAAAATTACAATAATTTTCCGAAATTTATGTTTTTCCGGATACTCGGAATTTCAGAACTTTTTTAACGGGATATTGTTAGTCAGATAAATGCACAACTTTGCCCCAATTTAACCATCTTCGTATGTCTCATAGTTTCCGAGATTCCAATGGTGAGGATCGAATTTGAAACACCCTGTATACGCCTGTTGCTCCAGTATTGGCAACTCATTCAAATGGTGAAATCCGATACTTTCCCAGATGCACTCAAATATCTCGTAAAATGTGCTGAACCTCTTCAAGGCCTTTTTCAAATCCCATGAGTGATTTTCATGAGAGGCAGGTACCTTTTAAATGGTTGGACACGGTACTGAATGCAGAGTGGGTGTTGTTTTTTACAGAATGCATATGAAAGGAAGCGGATATACCGGAAATCCTTGTCAACCTGCCTTCACAAATAATACATGGACACTTTAATAATTTCAGTAAGCGTCTGACGCCCCGTTTTTGTATGCATTTTTTGTATCAGGAAATAGGGGATTTTATTCTCTGTTGGGTTGCGGACTAATTGGCTGGGGCGGTATTGGGAAAATTTGCCTAAAACAGACGGAAGTTGTACAAAAAACAATACTTAAAATAATGTTATTTAAAAAAAAGTATTTTCCTAAGTGATAAGATTTATAAGGACTCAATAATCATGAATATTCGACAATTTTATGTCAAAAATACGAGCATATTGAATTTCGTATCATGAAACCATACATATTATCGAAACAAGGGCAATAGCTGCAATTTTTTTTTCAATTCCAAGGACAGTAGGGCGAAGAATGTTTTCCTAACACTCAAAATATACATGCCAGGAAATATTAGAGATTAACAACTCTATAGACAAAATAAAAACTAAGAATGTTACTGATTGGAAGTATTATAAATTACTAAGAAACCACACCAATATCATGATAAAAGATGAGAAAAGAGCATATCTTAATCAAGTTATAAGTGGTAACTATAATAGTAAATTATTATGGAACAAACGGAATGAACTTAAAGATTTCAATATATATTCTCGTGAAAAAAATAACTTGCCAGAAAGACTCAATGATCCTATTGAAATCAATAAATGTTCTTTGAGTAATTCTGACCAACATTTTGTACCTAGTAATGAGTTATTGAAATATTATAACAGTAATTAAAAAAATAATATATCTATTGACAAATTTCGCTTTAAGCTGGTAACATAAAATATTGTTTACACATTTATTTTAGAAGTAAAAACACGAGTCATTGGTTCAGATGAAATTAATATAGATATGGTACTTCTTTGCAGTCCTATAATACTACCATATCTTACTAATATAATAAATTCATATTCAACGAAAGTAATTTTTTGTGGAAGGTAACAATTACCAAAAAAAGGTCGATAAAAAAATAAATTCATTTTTGCAAAATAATATATTTCCTGAAATGTGGAAGATTTCTTATACTAGATCTTCCTAAAATATCTATTTCAAACATTCTCAATGATCTGCGCCCCATAAGTCTGCTACCTACTTGTTCAAAAGTATTGGAAAAATTAATGAGTTTTCAAATCAGATGCTATTTGAATTCCTTTAATATTTTACCAATCAACCAGCATTTCATAAAGAACACAGATGTATAACTGCCCTCTTGAAAATAACTGATAATATTTTCGAAGCTGCTGACAAAGGTAACACGACTGTTTTAATACTCATAGACTTCTCCAAGGCTTTTGATACCATTAGTCATGCAATTTTATTTGCAATTTTGAACTTCATCGGGTTCTATGAACCTGCTATAGAATTAATTAAAAGCTATTTTAAAGATCGTTCACAGTTTGTAGAAACTTCGAAGGGAAAATCAAGCATTGAATCTATTAAATGTGCTTCAGGGTGCTTTTAGGTACCTAAAAATGAAAAAAGAACTCACGATAAAGTCAACGGTACATAGGGAAACGTGAAAGTTGCTATTGTGTTTTTATTTAACTCATTCAACTAATTTCCAGGGCCGTAATTTGAAAGGGAATAATCCACACAATTATAATCAAATATTACTAAAACATCCCGAAATATAGAATTGAATTTGATTTCTCAGTATAAAGGGAAGTCGACGATACAAAAACTACAACGAAAACTACAGGTCCGTATTAAAAAATTCAAAGATGGGGGTGGCCCGAGTCAGATGATACCCTGTATAAAAGATTTCTGGACGTATTCTGATAGTTCACATCAAGTGCCAATGGCAAAATGTGGACAGATTTTTAATATGTCTGCGAATAATGGAAGATATAGGCAAAAAACTCATTTGGGATTTTTTGGTTTATCCTGTATATCTCCAGAAACAGAAGAGCTATATTCGATGTTTTTACATCATTTAATAGGTCTCTGAAATACGCAACTTTGCCAGAATTTAATTGATACTCTATCTCTTATCGTTTACGAGATCCCCATGTACAGAAACGAATTTGAATGGCCCTATATATGACATTAGAAAATATGATAAATTTAAAGAAACCAATTGGTTAACTATGGAAAATAGACATGTTTTACACTCGGCTACCCTATTCCATAAAATATTAATTAACAATATCCATCATATTTTTGTATAACAAAATTAGATTTCGTAGCAATGTACATACTTTAAATTTGAGGTTTAAAGGGTTACTTTCTCCTCCGCCCTATCGAACCACTCTATATCGACGATCCTTCAGTTACAATATATATAGTTCCTCTCTCCTTCCTCTTTTTTTCACTCTTCTTTTTTCTTTGTTCTTTCTCTAGTTCAGTTTCCTTTTCTTCATGGCTAGAACTAAGATCAACAGTACCCTTCCCGTACATGTTGTTTCTAGCCTCATTCGTAGTTTTTTAAATTATTTTGATAGATTGAATATTTATTGTATTTATATGTAATAAGGAACTACAAATAAATATTATCATTATTATTAATCATTATTTATTATTATCATTATTATTATCAAAAAATAGGTTCACAAAATGAATAAAACTTTTTTTTGTAATAATTGATCTCTCTCAGAAAAATATTGAGTTGACATACTCTGCACATTAATTTGGTTCGCCGGCATTTTTCATAAATTAATTGGTTTCGGCTTGTGAGTAGTTGTCAAAGACAGGTTTGCCAGTAACGTGACTGAACTATTTCTTTGAAAATCTGGAAATGATAAACAAATTTTTTATTATTCATTTGATAAAAGTATATTTATGAAACATTCATTTGGTTCGAAAGAAAACAACTTTTGAATCTTCTCAAGTGAGCTCTCCGCATTGACGAAGTCTTTTGATGAATATACACACATCGGAAAAGTCTAGGGATATTTTTATAACATACTAAATATCATAAAAATAAATGCATGAGGTCGTTTAATTTCGATTAAATTGGTACACTCGACCACTCTGTAGATTTCTATGGGTTGAACAAAGCCTGCAAAAACGGTAACTAATCTTTTATCAAGTTTTTACAAACTGTAGGTTTTCGGCTAAAATGAATAATCTGAAAGTGTCGAGTTTGTACATTCTATGCGGTTCTTGCTCAGCAATTAAACTGGAAATATTGTGCTTTAACATGGAACGCCATCACTTACCATTGGCTGAGATGAATAGAGCTGTAGGGCTTCTTCAAGGTGGCATGCGACAAAATGATGTAGCTCTTTGTTTGGGGGTCTCCCAAAGTGTTATCATTCGATTGTGGCGGCGTTTCCGTGAAACTGGTAGTCCAGCCGAACAACATCCAGGGCGAGGACGCGCTACAACTGCAGTTCATGACCGATTTTTGGTCTTAACCGCAAGAAGACAACCGACAATCACAGCACCTGAGTTGATTAACGTGTTGCAGCAGACGCACCAGGTAACCATTGGTCGTGATACTGTCAGAAATCGACTGCATGAAGCAGATCTCCACAACAGAAGGCCACTTAGATGTCCACCTTTCGCGGTAGAAGATGAGAGTGGTGTCAAGAACATCAAAACTGGGATGCAAATGATTGGGCCACAGTTTTGTTCACAGACGAATCCATATTTGGATTTCATCCAGATTCTCGTCGAGTAAGACTGTGGAGACGACCTGGAAATAATGAACGTTTGAAACACGTCCAAGAAGTCCACACATACAGAGGTGGTACAGTAATGCTATGGGGCGGAATCATGATCGGCGGCAGAACCGATCTCGTTTTTTCAAATCGCTTCCTCACAGCTCGACAGTACCTCGACACCATTCTTCTACCTATCGTCCGTCCGTTTGCTGGTGCTATTGTCGCAACTCAGTTCTCGCTTGGCTATTAACGAGAGGATTTTTATTTGCTGTTTCACCCGCTCATTTATTCATCCCAAATAATGAAAGAACTCATTTAAAACTTAATAAAATATTTATTGTGAAAGAAACGGAAAAATACTTTAAATAAACTCACACTCAATGTTAATAAAAAAATACATTAAAATAATCAAAAAACTTACATTATACTGCCACCCAGCAAGATTGAAGAGAAGGAGATGTGCTGCATTTCTGATGACCCAATCGATACGTAAATGAATACTGTCTGTTGACTGTTAACTGTTAACTGTTAACTATGGTCCATGATCTTGACCTCCCTCAATATTTATAAAGAATTATACGCTGACATTGCGACTTTGATCCGGTCACTGTACTGAGGTAAAATGCACAGCATGCAATCTGTGCCAAGTTTGCATATTTGGAGATTGTTTTATATTCCATATCCTGTGATCGGATCAATTTCGATGTCTATGAACTTGAAATATTAAAATATGGAATTCTCAATACTGAGTGTTCTTGTGTTAAAATATTGAAGTGAGGTTGGAATATCTTTCCATTTATATATGTAATTAAATGAATCTGAATTATTTCATGATTATTTTCTATATTTGACACTATTGGTGAAAACTTCCACCTAATGCACGATAATGCTCGTCCACATGTCGCGCGTCTAGTGACTGACTGGCTCACCAATGAAGGAGTTGATGTATTGCCATGGCCAGCACAATCACCGGACCTGAATCCCATCGAGAATGTGTGGGACATGCTTCAACGAAGAATTACTCCGCATATGGGGAACATTCACACAACGTTTCAATTGAGAGAGCTTTTAATCGCTGAATGGGCGAATGTACCTCATCAAGACATTGACAATCTCATTTTGTCGATGCACGATAGATGTAGGGCCGTAATAAATCAGCGTGGAGGTCATACTTTGTACTGATTCCAATTTTTTTTGTATTATTATTTTTTTTCGGGGTGCCAAAGAAGAGCCATATTTTTTTTTAGTTTTGCTTTTTTTTCCCTAAAGCGATCTAAAAAAAAATATTGCCATTTTTAAAAATATCCCTAGACTTTTCACATGTGTGTATAAATGTATTCACCCGCATTTCTAGATTTGGAGTGAAGGTGCATTTTTAAAATCGTGCGTTTTTGTTCCATCGTCGATGACATGAGTAGATTAAACTCATTCCGTGACTTGAAGTCGTAATTTTATAGATGAATTGAGTGTTTCTATCAAACGGTTTTATTTAGCTTGCCCTGTTTGTTTGGGTTAAATTTATTAATTGGAGTTTGACACCCTTCCTGTTGACAGATTGATCTGATATTTGGTACACACACATTTAGTTTTGATGACAATACAATTCAATACATTTCGTATAATTGTGATTCCAAGACGGCCGCAACTCCAAAATGACGGATTACATATTTTTCCACAACTACCTCAATATGGGTATCAAATGAAAGAGTTGACGAATAGGATTGTAGTCAACTTTGAAAAAGAAGCATATTCAAGATGGCCGTCGCAACAAAATGGCGGATTACATATTTTTTCACAACTACCTCAATATGTGTATCAAATAACAGGGCTTGACCAGCAAAATAGTGGTATACTTTGTAAACTACTTCAATATTGGTACCAAATGATAGGCCTTGCATCGTAGAATAACTGTATCATTTGAGAAAAATTCAAATTCAAGGTGGCCGCAGATACAAAATGGCTGATTACATAATACCTTGTAATACTGAGGCACGGAATGAACTGAACAGAATGGTAAGAATTGAGTAACAAAATCAAAAACTAAAAACTTTAAAAAAAATAATTGAATTTTTTTATGTTAAATGGTTTTATTGAAAAAAAAGATAATAATGATGTAGATTATGTACTAAAAACAAAAAATAATTCGAAAGGCCCTAGGTAGCAGTCATCCCACCACTCTCATCAGCAATCTGATCAGATAAAAAAAATCATAAAATCGTTGGGCCTTTTACATATTTACTTTGCCCAATGATTTTATTATTTTTTTTATCTGATCAATATCGTAGATTGCTGAAGAGTGGTGTGATTACTACCTAGGAACATCCAAATTATTTTTTTAGTTTTTAATACATTATCTACATCATTTATTTCTTTTTTCAATAAAACCGTTTCACATGAATTTTTTTCCTATAATGTTATCCAGATTTGGCACTGAAGAGCTGATAAGGCAAGTGTCTTACGGTGAAACATCGAATACGGCAGTGAAATTTAACTCCTTTTATTCACTATATTGTGTGGCAATTCTGCGAATGATATCTGATTCAATTCCATAACGAATGTTTGGAGTACAAACTGAATAGAGAAAAGTGTATTTTTGTTTAGTTCACTGTTCATATAAAAGTATTTGTATTTAAAGTATTTTTCTTACGTGTAATTACATTGAATTCAATGTTTATATGAAAGAATCTGTTTCGAGAAGACTTTTTCTTCCAGTTTGTGTCTGAAAGTTAGTTTTTGACATGATCTATAAATATTTGTATACAGTTACCTTTTTGAAATTGATTGCATCCTTCGTTCCTTTGAAAAATTCCCACATTTTTTTGTGTCAAGAGAAATAAAAAGCTAAAACCTTTCTTTTACAAAAATATTCTTCATATTGTGTTTTTCATTAAGCAATCTACCTAATCAAGGATAAGTATCTGCCTAGGCGAGGATGCCTGTTCTGTGATACTGCTCCCCGGTGTTGGCCCATAGGATCGAAAAAATTTTATGCAACTTCTGAAAACATTTCAGACGAAACTTTTTATTCAGAGCAGATCTGGTCATTTATTCTTTCGGTATATTTATGTTGTGAGTTCTATATTTGCACAGTACACTGCGAAAAAAAATCGAATTTAATTTTTCAGTATGAAGTGAACGTAGACGATACAAAAACTGTAACAAAAAATACAGGTCTGTATTTAAAAATTCAAAGATGGGGGTGGTCCAAATCAGATGACACCCTGTATAAAAGATTCATGGATATATTTTGATAGCCCACATCAAGTGCCAATAGCAAAATGTGGACAGATTTTCAATATGTCTGCGAATAAAGAATATATAGGCAAAAAAAGAATATGTGATTTTTTGGTTTTTCTTGTATATCTCCAGAACCATGAGAGCTATATTCAATTTTGCTACATCATTGAATAGATCTCTGAAATACGCAACTTTGTCACACTTTAACTGACACTCTATTTCTTATCGTTTACAAGATCCCCATGTACATAAACGAATTTGAATAGCCCTGTATATTTGATGTTCAATGTTTTTCTGTCTGTTTATTGAGAAGCACCAATTTTCCAAAATAACTTATACGTTTCGTTTGAAGGTGATTGACAAGAAACCTCGAGTCTGATTGAGATATGTTGACGACACCTTCATAATATGGAACCATGGGAATACTGAACTAGACGCCTTCCTGAAACACATCAACAGCGTGAGACCTTCCATCAATTCCACAATGGAGAAGGAAATCCACAACGAATTGCCATTCTTAGACGTTTTGGTGGAGAGGACCGACACTAAGTTGGAAACATCTGTATACCGAAAACCCACTCATACGGGACAGTATCTGAACCACGGATCCAAACACCATCAATCGACTAAAAGAGGAATCGTCAAGACTCTATTAGACCGTGCTTTTGGGCTTTGTAATACGAAGGAAGGTCTCGAGAAGGAACTAGACATATCAAAAATGATCTTCAACGGAATGGATACTCCAAAGCGATGGTAGAAAAAACTTCGGCTAGAAGACAGCAGGAGCCTCGTAAGGAAGAGAAGCCGTCACAACCAGTGCTTGCACTTCCCTACATCAGAGGATTATCGGAGAGGATAAGAAGATGCATAACACGTTGTGCATTCAAGGTTTTAATTTATAGATTTTTTTAAATTGTGTGTGTATTGGTTTAGTCAAGCATGTATTCGATTCTTCGAAAGGAAATACTTGAGAATCATTATTTAGCAGGGGCTTTCTCCAACTCTTCTTACATAATGAATTGTGTGATGTCTCAAATTCAATTCTATTTGTGGCCATTTCTATTTCGGGATTATTCAGTTTTCTTTCCTGACTGAAAATGAAAACTGATAAAGCAAAAAATATATAATGGCTGCATGAAAACTATCCATTAATATTCAATTTATCTGTTAGGTAGTATTTTATTCTCACAAAAATATAATCTATAATCGTCTGTTTGTGTTTTGTGACCCTAATAGGTTTATTTATATATGAAATGAATGAATAAAGTACATTATTAATTTATTTTGAATACAAATCATGAAATTACAAAACAACAACAAAAATTAATTGGCGCTCCGGGGCGACTTCATTGATTCCAGTGGCGCATTTACTTTTCCAGTTGCAGGAAAACCCGGAAAAACCTGCATCACTACATTATCTGAAGATCCTGATCTTGAATGTATTCTTTTTCATACAACGAAATGTAGGGTGTCTCCAGAGACTCCAATAAATTCAATACATCGTCAGAACACTCAAGCGCGTCAGATTGAGATATATATGGTTCATCTTTATGTTTTAGACGTGCTCTCTCATAATCTGACGATTATCTAGAGGGATTCACTTAATCTGACACAAACATAGTTTTTTTTAAATTTTTCTCAATTCATTGGACTCAGTTAATTGAGAAGCTCAGTAAATAGCGTGTAAATAAATAAGTGTATGTTTTTTAAGTAGAATCTTTGTATTTATAAGGAAATAATTTTTTTTGAAATGCTCAAAAAATTTTAATTTTTCATAATCAATTGATTAATTGATGAAGAAAAGAGAAATGACACTTTCTATGTTTCTTACCACTTTTATTTGTGACTAACGTTACTGCAGTTTCGTCCTATAATGTCCTCATATATTGTTTAAGCTTGAAAATGTCCTTATAGGACGAAACTGCAGTAACGTTACTTACAAATTGAATTGGAAATCGTCAGATTATATATTTTTCGTTATCTTTGAATTATTTCCCTCAAAATAAAAAAAAAATTATCTACGCTCGAGAATGTCGAAATGACGTTATTTTTTTACAACTTCGCTGCTCTCCCCTTTCTTCACGTCTCTCTCAAATTGTCAGATTACTGGAATATACACTTTTCAGCAGGTAATTAACTCACCATACCTTAATCTGACGCGCTCGAGAATTTCTGATGATCAATTTTTTTTACTAATCTGATCCTTTATTCCTCACAGGTGGCCTTATATATGGGGCTCATATTTGGTGAAGGTACTCAACCGGGTACAAGGTATCCCTCTGTATATTTATCTGCCGCCCTTTAGTGAATCCCGAAATCCCCACTTGGGCTCCCCTATTATATCGAGAAAATGCTCAGTAATATACTAGGTCTGTTGAATAAATCTGTTTAAAAAATCTGTTTTTCCGTTAACCAGCTGTCGCACCCCTACGAACGACAACCCTCAGAAGTAGAAACTTGTGCGAGCTAAGGATTAACGAGGTCTTACCTTTTAACGTGTGATTCCTAACACGGGTTGGACGGTAGCAAGTGAAGATCGATCGTTCAGACTAGGGCTTGAACCACCGACCAACACGGCAGTCAATTCGAGTGAGTGAACAAATCACCCACGTCGAACCGCTTGGCTACCGAATGTTCAGATTTCGCGGGCTACTTACAGTCATTTATTGATTTTTTCATTTTTTTAATGTTGATACACTTGTCTCGAACATATGTTAAAGTTTCAGCTGTTTTGCACGTTTAGTTTGTTGATGAGAGGCATACCAGTTAGAAGTGCTTTGCGTTTTCGGCGATTTTCTGCTATCGAAATAAATGGACCAAAAATAGAATTAAGTGCTCAAAAACACTTGAAATGTTGACAGTCACATACGTTGATTGTACTCCCAGTCAGAAACCTGTTCATAAGCATTTCACAAAAAGGTCGAGAATGAAAACGCTCGCCCTGAACGCTCCAACACATTAACAACCGATTAAAATGTTGGGAAAGTGAAGAAAACTGTTATGAAGGATCAATGAATCCTAAAATAGTTGCTGAGGATTTTTGCTTATCGCTTGGCTCATCCCATGCAATTTTTTCGGAAATTTTGGGCATGAAGCGTGTGGCAGCAACATTGCTGAATTTTGACCAAAAGAACTGTGGCCAAAAACAACACCGTAATCATGCCTCGGCCACCATATTCACCAGGTTTGCCCCCTGAGATTTTTTCTGTTCGCTACTTCGAGGATTGGAAAAAATGTCGTCACAAGTGTATTATATCTGAGGGAGACTAATTTGAAGGGTCTATCGAAAACAATTTGTTCAGCTCAATGGTTTCAAATCTATCGAATATAGTGCTTCTTCCGGTATTCCACAAGGGTCAAATCTAGGACCGTTGCTCTTCAATATATTCATTATTGATATTGCAGATGTAATAGATGTGTATTTTCTTTCATATGCTGATTATCTGAAACTATACTGCCTCGTTGAGAACATAGATGATTGTGTGAACTTCTCAGCAAACGTAGGACGGGTTGTAGAATGGTGTTATCGAAAAAACTTGTCGCTAAACCCGGATGAATGTAAGGTCATGTCCTACAGTTCAAAAACGAACATCTTGATCTTTGATTATTCAATAGAAAACGTTTCCCTGGTGAGACCAGAAACATTACTGATCTTGGCGTCACATTTGACACTGCACTATCATTTAATAGGCATATCGATAATGTTGTAACCTCCTTCTGTCGTTTGTACGGATTATTTGGATGTAAAAATGGTGATATCAAAGAATTTTCGACATTAAAAACTTAATTCTATGCGTTCATAAGATCAAAGTTAGTTGTGTGGGGCCCCTTTCATCAATATCATTTTGATAGAATAGAAGCAATTCAACGACGATTTTTAAAACTGCTAAGCCTAAAAACCGATGGCATTTATCCTCCAATAGGAACAACCCAATTGCTACAAAAGCATAACTTTTTCAGTCTCGAAAAAAGGCGTGAATATTATAGTGTTGTACTAACCTATAAAATTATCAAAAGCATAGTTGACTGCCCAACATTACTGGAAAAGTTTAATATTTGCATTTCTAGAATCTGTTCCAGACACCCGAGTACTTTCTATATAAAAATATCTCTCACAAATGTTCTGGAGAATTCTCCGATCCATACCATGTATAAAATGACAAATTCTGTTAGCGATAATTTAGATATATTTAGTTGCAAATTGTTAAATATAAAATCCCACTTCCTAAAATAATTGTTTTGTCACCTATAATGAATATAAAATGTGTAGTCTTTATAGGCACTTTTGTAGTGTTTGTAGACTTTATAGTCACTTGTTTGTGATGTATTTATTATACTATGTTATTACCTGCTCTGTAATTGGACTATGTCCTGTGGAGTATTGTATTACTAATAAATGAATAAATAAATAAGAGATTTGAAGATCGACACCTTAAGAAAACCTGCCCTAGGAAATGTGGAAACTCGGGTAGGTGTCGTTGATCCCATATTTGATTGCCGATCATATCAAATTTTAATATTATGAATATTTCGGCAACAGGATAGACCCTCTATAATTCTCAAGAGTTCAGATTCACTCATTATGAATCCAAAATTGATTTCTTTCTTTCATTGGAAAGCCTTTCCAAACATTTTTCAGCTTTTCCGGGTGGAGCTGGCTAAAATTATTCCTGAATAAGCGGGTTACGTAAGTACTTTCATTGGATTATACGCAAGATATTTCAGCTCTAGCTAGTAATGTGAAAGACTGAACATGAATAAAAAACAAAAAATTAGTTTTACGAGAAGGTCAAAAGATATTTATCGTAATGGTATACTTCAAACGTGCATGACGATAACGCAAGTATCACTATTCTGGTATGTGAAAAGAGTGTTTTCAAGAGTAGATTCAATCCGTAAGTTCAATGTTTCATTCTACCTAGTAATGAAGCCAACTGGAACTGAAAAAAACGACTTCAAATTGAATGTAGATTCAAATCTTCATACCACAATATGTTACCGTCGCCATTTACATTCCTTAGTTCATTTTGATTCAACGTGGGTAACTATATAAACTCTCAGTTTAGTTGACAGTTTATTTCACCGTTATTTGCACAGAAAATTGGATGCAATTACTCTTCATCGAGTTCCATTGCATAGTGTTACTTTTACAAAATTCTTTTTGCATTTCTCCTTCCAGCCGTCAGATCGTCAATCATTGAATTTATATTTCTTGGTTGTACTGAACTTTTTATATTTCTCCAATTAAAAAATGTTTTCCTACTTTATTATATGTGACCAAGAATTTTCTAACAATGAACTGAAAATATGCCGAGAAAAATTCAAGCTGTGCGAGTATTTCATGATCGTTGGTTCTTTTCAGAATAGTTATATTCTGCTTCAGGCGTAATAGATGAGCATTCAATTTTTCATCAGGCAGAACCGTTCGGACGTTTGAAGATTCACTAATATCGAAAGAAGTGGGGTTGAAAGATGTTTTTTCCTCATATGAATGTTAACATCACGTTTCGTATTGAATATTTGATTACAAAAACTGCATTCCAAGTTTGATTTGGGTTCAGGAACTACAATCATTTCATTTCCATCTGATTTTCTTCTGGATGACAACTTTACTGACTTTCCATGTTGCGAAATTATAAATTTGAATAGTATATAATCTAACAGAAAGTAAATGGATTTCACGTAAAAGGGGTCTTCCAACAGGGATTTTGACAATCGATAACGGCCATCTTGTTGAAGCTACATGTCTCAAATTAGTTGTCATTCATTCAATACGCTTTGCCAAATTACTATGGACGAATATAGCATTCAACAACACGTGCAAATTATAAAATTGTTTTTATCAAATTGGGTGTTCTCTTCGGCAAAATACCACGCGCTTCGCCCATTTTACGGTTGCCATAATCGCAAAGTGGTGAATAAATTTGAGTCCACTGGTTCAGAACACGATCGAACAACCTGTACTTCGACGAAATGCAGGATCTGCAGAAAACATCGCCACTGTCTGTGAGAGTGTGCAGAATAATCCGACACAGTCTATTTCGCGTCGCTCACAACAAGTCGGCCTTTCGCAGACCACAATTTGGTAAATTTTGCTTCGTGACTTGGACCTGCACCCACACATTATTCAACTGACCCCCTAACTGAAAGTAAACGACCATAAACAACGACGTATATTCGCTAAATGGGCTCTGGGGCAGTTGGAAACTGACCCTAATATTCATGGAATAATCATCTTCAGCGATGAGGCCCATTTCTGGATGAGTAGGTACGTGAACGAACTGAATTGTCGAATTTGGGACAATACCAAGCCACATGAGATCCATGATCGCCCAATGCATCCCGAAAAAGTCACTGTTTGGTGTGGATTTTGGGCCGGCTGTCCATTGGTCTATATTTCTTTGATAACTATGTCATTGGCGAGCTCTATAGGTTGATGATTACCAACTTCTTCTGGCCTGAAGTGGATGATCTCGACACCGAAGACATGTGGTTTCAAAAGGTCGGCGCTACGTACCACACAACTCATGCCATATTGGATATTCTGCACGAGCGATTGAGGGCATGGTCATCTGGCGGGGAGGTGATATGAACTGGGCACCGATATCGTGCGATTTGACCCCATTAGACTTTCTCCTGTGGGATTTTCTCTAGTCCTAGGTGTATGCGAATAACCTACAAACTACAACGGTTCTCGAAGCCAACAAAACCCTTGCCATCGATCAAATTCAGCTCGATTTATCCGCCAGAATCATGGAAAAAAGGGCATTTTGGATACGCTCTACCCATAGAAGCTGTGGAGGAGATTTAAACTATGATATATTCCACACATGATGGTATCCATAGGTCATTCAAACGAATAGAAATTTCGATGACATTTCACATACACTTCGTTTTATTCAAATTCAAAATAGGAAGCGATTATTGAAAGATAATACTTGTTGATGATAAATTTAAACAATATTTTAATCAAATCAATACATAAAAATTAAATTTTTCATGAGCGTTGAAAGTGAAACTGATACGTTTCCTGATTTTTGATTTATAGTTCACTTGATAGATTTTTCAAATCGAAAAACAGTGCATTTCGTTTCAGCTCTCTAAGTACCGTAGTTTTTTCGTAATTAGTTATTAAAAATCGAATGTGGTAGGCCAGTGACGTCATGGGCCTATTCCCGCTTCTTGTTCGATTGGCCAATAGGAACAATAGAAATAATCAACATTGCCAAATCGTAAAATTTACGAAGCCTATAATTATCAATTTAATTATGGAAGTTTATATGAACCCGTTAACGTTTCAATTAATGAAAAATTCTCCAAATAGAATAAAATGTACACGAAATATCATGCTTGGACATATGTTCTATATCTGAAATCAGTACACAAAGTCGAAAAATCACATGCTCATGAATTCTAATGAAATAAATCAAGTATGCATTCATGCCACCCACCAAAAATAAGAAATTCAACGTTACTGGTATATTAGCCATATTGTCATCTAGTCAGCCAGCGCCCTCTGTAGTGTATGCGACAATGTGCTCTTTCTAATGTCAATGGTTTACACACATAACTTCGTATTTTTGTTAAAATAATTTTAAAATTAATGTGTTAGGAATGACACGTTGAAAGGTAAGACCTCTTTAGTCCTTAGCTCGCACAAGTTTCTCAACTTCTGAGAGTTGTCGTTCGTATGGAGGCGACAGCAAAACAACACAGAACAGAATGTTGAGCCTAGTTTTGTTATAGCTGACTCCGACATCTTGCCAAGAGTCGATTTTAAAATGATCGATGAATTTTACTTGAAAAATTTGAAATACTTTTGCATCGAAATGAAGAATGAAAAATTGAAACGGTAGGTGGTATATTTAGTAGGTCCCTTTTATCCATATGACATTCATTTAAGACTTTGTCTTTTATCAAAGGATGGAAAGTTTCGATTTAATTTTTTTTTAGCTCGACCAACTGAAGAAAACCATAGATCTCTTAGAGTTTCGTTTTTTGGAACACTGAAAAACTTTTTCTCCGGTATGGATGATCTGTTTTCACAACTAGGTACAAACAATCAACCATTTTGGTGGTAGACCTACCTTTTACAAAAAAACGTTTTTCAATCAGATAATTGTAACAGTTGTATTGACACCGAGTTATAATATAATATAATAATAATAATATGTTAATTATCACATACACTGATATACATTACATAGAGTGCTATCGAAAATAAACAAGATAATCACAGAAGCCATAGAAATCTACAGCTTGTTCGTGATAAGGATACATTGTAATTAACTGTATTAATACTTAATCTAACATTGAAAGATAATGAATGATGAATTAATCAATAACCTTATTAACAGAGAGAGTAGTTTCAGACAGAATACATAGTTATTTTCGTCTGCTCAACATATGCTTAAGTTAAATTGCTGTTAGAAATAGTTTGATTAACAAAATCAGAAAAGAAAGCTCTTTCTTTATTCAGAATGAATTTCTTCACTTTTCTCTTAAACATGTGAGAACTGTTGACATTTTTTATTTTTTCTGGTAATATTTGGTATAAGCGTGGTCCGAAATATGTTGCATTTCTTTGTCCTATGGTATGACATTTAGATTCCTAAGATGACAATCATTCACTCCTCCCCAACCTATTTTACCATATGATAGTTGGGATTGGACAAGTGCGAAGTACAACGTTTTCAGATGTTGAATGTCAAGAAAGTTTTTTAAGTTATTGAATTTAGAAAGTGTACCTCTTAACTCTCTGATTATTCCTTTCATATGTAGGTGCCATCGAAAATGTCTATCTAAATGGATACCTAGATATTTTATTGACTCGCCTTCGGTATGTGATTATTGTTTCCTATATTTAGGGGTCCCATATTGGGTAATGTACTGCAGTATGATGTAAAAGTCTAATATTTGTTTTTTCGAAATTAATCGTAAGTTTATTGTGACAGAACCATTTTTCGATCTCAATTAAAGTTTTTTCTGCAGACATTTTCAATTGGTTCCATGAAAAGTCGGTATACAAGACAGCCGTATCGTCAGCAAAGCTTAAAATATTACCTTTTGTTGGTATCTGCAATAGTTCATTTAAATATATTTTAAACAGGATTGGTCCTAGAACCGTTCCTTGCGGAACACCATGAGTAACAATTTTGGGATAACTCATAATTCCATCGATACTAACTCTCTATTCTCGGTCACATAGATAGCTTTCGAAAATGTAAGCTTTCCCACGTATTCCGCAGTTTTCTAATTTTCTCAGGAGTTTTGTATGACTGACGGTATCAAAAGCTTTGGATAAATCAACGAAGATGCACATTGCTGGAATTTTTTTGTCAAGAGCTTCGTAAATACAGGTAGTTAGATTTTGTATTGCATCTCCCGTTGATCTTCCCTCCCTGAATCCGTATTGCTGATCAGATATCAATTTGAATTTTCTAGTAAAATTCACTAATCTTATTTTTAGAATTTTCTCTATTACTTAGGCTATGTTTGAGATCAGTGATACAGGTCTATAGTTACTCACTATTGTTTTGTCTCTTTCAAAAAGTGGTTTTATTATTCCAATTTTGAATATTTTGGGAAAGCAGCCTTCCTGTAAACATTTGTTGATTAGGTGAGTTATTGGCGTTTTAATTTCATTGATAATCAATTTGAGCGTTTCTGAACGAATTCTATCATGACCTCTGGAGATGTCTTCTGTTTTAATTCCATAATAACTTTGTAAGCCTCCTCTTCATTAGTTTCTGATAGATATATTGAATTATGTAATCTTTGTTCATTGTAATTGTATTTTTTATCACTGAGCCATTCTCTGATTGAATACTCGGTATTTTCGTTTCAGGTCTTGATTTATTGCATATCTCATCGACACATTTCCATAGTTCTTTTGAATTTTTACTGTTATTTATTATTTTCTGAACATATTTTTTTTGCAGCTTTCAGTAACCTATATTCAATTAATTTTTTAATGAATTATATTCTTCTTTGAGTGTTTTGTTCCCGGGATATTTTAGTAAAATTTGATACTTTTTGTTTTTCATATTTATGAGCTCTGTTAACTCCGCAGTAATCCAGGATTTTTTATTTTATGTTTTTTCTTAGGTTTAGTTATAATTGTATTCTTTTCAATAAGATATCGTAATCTATTCACAAATATTGTTGCAGCATTATTGGCATGTTCTGTTGTATACATATTTTCCCAGTTTTCTGATAATAAAGATCTTGTTTGAGTTTTTCGTAATTAGTGAATTGTTTTGTTTCAGTTCCTTTATCGATCTCTGTGTTATCCAAATCATGTATTATGACAACTGTGTAGTGATCGGTTATACTCGTTTTGAAGATATAAGAATCAATTTGCAAGTCACTTTTGACAAAAATGTGGTCTAGACAAGTACCACTGTTTGGTCTAGTTACTTCATTAATATATGAAATAAATCCCTCTGTGTTCAGTATATCGTTATATTCTTCAACTATTTCACTCTCAGAAAGAAGGTCTAAGTTTATGTCACCGATAATTACATGAGTACATTTGTTCTTTGCTTTCTGTAAATAACCAGTAAGTTCGGTAATGAATTGTTTCGCACATGTACTCGGGGATCTATACAATGGCAGTTATTTTTATTTTGTGTTGTTTCATTGTTAAATTAATTTCTAAGACTCTGATATTTCCAATGTTTTGTACTTCACACTCATATTCAATACTTTTCTTGATATACATTATTACGCCAGCATTTTTACTAATTTTTTCCCTATTGTAGAGGGTTTCGTACCCTTTCATACTAATTGTCTCGAGGTCGTGTATCTTAAAGGTTTCTGTTAGAATAATTATATCAAATTTTTCATAAAATTGATTCAAAAATATCAACAATAACAACAAAAATGGCGTCTGTCAAATTGAATCATCGGATCTGTGATTGGATATCAACAACCAATACACTTGGCAACTTCGCTCTAGACACGATCAATTTTATTGGTCAACAGACACGCGGCCATTTTAAATTCTTGCTTTTCGAATTGTTCTTTTTTCTGCAAATATAAAGAGATCTTGGGACCGATTGGGCTTCATAAGTATACTATATCCCTAACTCGATCAGTGTATAAGCAAACCAGTATCATTTTCCATAGCATTAAACAAGCCCATTGTTGATAATGATTACATCACTATTCTTAACCGCCAATACTAAGCAGTAAAATTTCAGTACCATATAAGTAATTTTGCGAATTAGTTTCACACAGTCGATACATTTTGCATGTGCTATTTATTACCTGCTACATTTTTCAGCGAATTAAATAATTTGTTTGATTACAAATGTGATGTCGATGAAATTATCTGGATAGAACATCGACCTATAGTCGATTTTAGGAGATTTTTAAATCTATAAATAAATGACTTATTGATGACCTCTTGAAATATTCCATGGAAAGGGCATTCGGGACTTCCTAATCCGAATTATTTATTCATTCTGATTAGAGTTACATAATATTTGAATTTTAGAGGTTCAACTATATTTTTACAGCTCACCTTATTGTATGTTCTCTATGCTAATTCCATATAGAACCTTTCACCTTATTCGAAGGTTGAAAGAAACATACTTTGCAAATGTCTCACCACCATTTTTGAGATTATTGTCAAAAACACTCATTTGATAAGTTTATCTATTATAAAAATACCGATATGATTTTTTTCTATTTGAATAGTTGGCCATGCCAAAGAGACATTTCCCGGGTATCTGGCTAAAATAAAAGTCGGTAATGGACCAAAAAAATTATTTCTAATTAAGGCGTCATTTCTCACTCAAACTTTTTAAATCCACATCCAAATCTTTAGACATTTCGTTATAATGAACATTAGCTGGAAATACCAGAAGCAAACTGAAAATAAGTGAGTTATGAAAAAAAAAATAATAGAAACTCAAAACATTACCCACAAAACTGTAATAACAAATTATCAACACTTATTTATGAAATATGTTCAAAATGTAAACCTTCTGCTTCGATATATTTTGCACTGAGCCAGCCTAATTTTAATATGAAATGTTGAATAAAACTGCGGGGAAATGACCTGATTTATGTATTAACCGTTCTCTAATTGCCATTACTAGAAATAGCTATTTGTATGACAAGGGAGGAAAGTGTTACTTTTCCTCCCGAGAATGAAGTTTACTGCCCGACGCGTAGCGGAGGGCAGTAATCATTCAAGGGAGAAAAATTCACTTCACCCCCATGTTATACATATAATTTTTCCGCCTTCCTCAAATTTTTAAATAATTCATTTATGAAACTACCAAAAAATAATTTATTTATGAAACTTACAAACAAAATTTATTAAAGAACTAAAACTGAGAAGTAGGTACAGTATAACTCATAGGGACGGAATTTTCATACTTGCATCCTACATATTTTTAATTTCTGCTAGAGTAATTATTTATAGTGATGTTAAAAGTGCAGTTTTGAGCAGTGGTTATTTGAATACCACTAGAACTGAGAGCTGGATCCAACGCAGTTTTCGTGATATTTTCACTAACTATATTATTATACAGCTGGTATCCCTCGGAAATACTCGTACTTGGCTGATTACAATCAGTTTCATTAACTTTAGTGACTCCCATAATTAGGTTCGAAATTTTTTGCTTTTTTGCAAGAGATTGCTGCACATATCCTTCAGCGATATTTGTAGACTTCCAACCTCCGTGTTGCTTTAAAGTAAGAATGTCTCCTCCAGAATTTGCGAGTGAACTTGCCGAGGTTCTTCTGAAACTAAGCCCGGTATAATTTATGGCATTAGGCAGTTTTAAAAATTCTGCAATTTTTGAAGGAATTTCAGCTATAGTATTTTTCCCAACCATTTGGTTGATACATTTTCCTGCTCTATAGCAGACAAATAAACGTGTCTGATCTATTTTAGGGCCTAACGATATATATTTTCTATAAATATCAATATAATTAGGGCCATTCCCCAGTGAAGCATTGATTACAAACGTTCTCTGAATATTTGTTTTGGAATTTGTTATATTTACTATTAATATTGAACCTTTATGTTCAATATCTGTAGTGGCCATTTTAAGGAGCTCGTCACACCTGCATGCTCCTGAAATTCCGAAAATGAGGAGAACCTACAAAACAAAGAAAAATAATTAAAAAAAAAAGAAAAAAAACTGTCGACGCTGGAATTACAACCAAAAACTACAAGGCCGTCAAGAATAATGAGCGGTGCACCAACTCACTGCGCTACTGAGCCTAATAAACTACTTTTGCGGAATCATAAACATAGCATAAAGCTTTAGCTCTATTATAATATTTAACTTTTATTTTTTAAATATATTTACTTCTCGAAAATATTTTACCTTCATTAAAAAATAATTATTATCGGGGGCTTCTAATAAAAATTTATTTAGTTCCTCTCTTGAGAAGGTTTTTGCCTTATTAGGTTCATATCCTTGGTTTTGCCTTTTCAAGAAAGCAATTAATTTTGGGTATTTAATATCCATATTTTCTTTTATTTGAAGCATGGTACGTAGCATCGAATACTTGGACCACAATGTAGAGGCTTTTAGTGTATTTGCTAATATCGAAAAATATCCCAACATAACATTTTCTGAGTGAATACGAATATGCTTTTCTTCGGCCCATCGCTTGAAATGTAAATATTGTTTTTCGTATTTATCTTTAGATTTTTGGGGCAATAAAGATTGTACCGTTACATTAACTTGTTCCAAAATATCCGGTGGTGTATTATTTATATCTTCGAAATCGCTTGAATCACTCATTTTTAAAAGATTCTTAATATTTTACAGATATACCTGTTATGTATGGTGAATCACACTTTGAAACTGTCAAACGACCATAGCATGCTATAAAATTTGTCATAAATTCGAAAACCGGATGGATCTATGAATCTAACAAATTATCAATGAAATAATCGTTAAATTAAAATACCTACTAATTTATACCATATTGCAAAATACAGGTTGTTCTATAAATAAACGGTAAACTTTATATTTATATAATAGAATATAGTTTAGGTTGTCAATGCCGTATAAATTATTTCATTGATTATGTACCATGACGTCACTTTTACTTTTCCACCCTAGTGAGGGAAAGTACGACTTTGCTCCCTACAATGAGGCCAGGAAATGTATACTTTGGATAGAGGTAGGCGGAAAAACTACTTTCATCGGTCCATATTAGTTTGAGTAAAAACTGATCATCTTCAATAATTTAATTAAAGTTCCAGTTGTCTAACATCATCACCCGTTCTAACTTTTTGACTACAGTGAACTTTATAGCGTCAGTTATTGTTAAAATTTGAAGTTCGCCATAATCTCATTCTGGGCAGTTGGATTTGATTTTCAAAATGCTTAGTTGATTCTGGAGGTGAAGTATTCATCTTCAAAGCAATATTGTCAATGATAAAAATTGATATATTCTCAATAATATTTCAAGACTGACAGAATTCAAGATATTTTTTTTTTTTCAGCATTTGTTCACCAGTCATACTTTTTATGGATTTGTGGAAACTTCCAAATTCCAACAAATTCTTATCATGCTTCTTACGCTTTTCTGAATTTGAAAACAGTAATTTCTTTTTTCATATGATTTGGAAATGGAAATAACATAACAAATATTGGCATTTCAGTTGAACAATGACATTTTTATTTCGGTGTAAATAAAATGGTAGTTTTTTATCAAAAAACATTTTCAGATAATGGTTTTCGATATATCATCGCATTTATTCTGAGCAGGAATTTTCATTATAATTGTCCTAAAAAAAAGCTGCTGATGCTTTCTGAAGAAAGAAACGTCAGATTCAAAATCTGAGCAATGCGTGCAGTAGAACAAAAACAGTTACTATGAGGAACTGTTTTGATTGCTTTCGAACAACGTCAGAATCAATTAAAAATGAAATCGAGCATTTCAGGATATATCCAGAAGTATTCGAGACTCTTCAGATTTCGAAATATCGTTTTGAAGAATACCAAATAGTAGTTTTTATAATTGCTTGCTTCTTTCCTTTGTTTTGAAGATTCACACATGTTTTTGTATGGAGATGGAGAAGTAGAAAGCCAAAATATTTTCTTTCCCAAAAATTGTTCACACTTGAAAATATACCCCTTTCAGTTTGAACAACATTCCTATTGCTGGAATTCAATCAAATAAGCGAATGAATATCATTACGTACTGTTATCGATAACATAAGTAGATCGCGACACAAAGTTGTGATGTTGTGAATGAATTGAGTGCTTTTTCTTATAATCAATGTGTAAACAATTTGAAGTTTTTGTACCTTCTATCAAATTCCCTTCAAGCAAACCAATTTTTTTATGCGCTTCCCATTATTTTCTTCACCTCTTCTCATTTCTCTGGGTGTGATTTCTCTGTACGCCTGTATACTTTCTGCACGAATATGTTTTCTATTGGTTGGTATTCCCCTATAAACTTCATTTTTCGACGTGTAGTGTAGTTAGAGCTGGGTATCGTGGTGGCCATACTACGAGAGAACCATAGGGTCCTATCCATTTCATAGGTAGGTTCCTATTCAACCAAACCCTTGAAATTCGACTATTGTGAACTGGTCAATCGTTTAACTGGAAAATCAGGATATTTCTCACATCTACAGATAGTTTTTTCAATACAGGGTAGACATGTTCGAACTTCTCGTGATTGACATTACCAGTTCTTTCATATGTTGTTTTTAGAGCCTGAAATGTCCTTTCATCTGTTTGTCTTCTTTCAGGGAATTATTATTTATCTCTGTAAATCCTAGATACAAGGAGGCAGGTCCCGTCACTTTCCCCCAAAGCATAGACCATTTGCACCATATCATCCAATACATAATTCATAATGAAAATCTTCACGCGAGAGAAACTTCAACACATGGCGTTTTTCACAAATTATGAGATAACTGGGTGAGCAGTATGAATATTCTTTAGGTACGTAAGAAAATAAATTTTTTTGTGGTTACAGCAATTACAAAACCTAGGTATAATTTGTAAAATATAAGTTTTTCTAAATTATACCTCTGATAAAAATGTAGTGAAATGTTGAAACATTTCATGGAAATGAGAAAATGCAGGGTAGTCCATTTGAAAAAGTTGAATTCGTCTTTTTGAAAATGAATGAAACTTGACCGGTTTTACCGAGCACCCTATGTATTGTTTCCGAAAGTTGATATTCCAGTAATTATAATAATGATGTTGACTAAGTAGGTAGGAAGGTCTAAAATGAGAGGATCTATTCAATCCTCCACCGCAACCCACAAGGGTTTATTGTGGCTCACACCTATTCACACTCGGTTAAATAAACCCAGCTTCTTAACGAAGCCGATTAGTTTGTATGGTGAGTGGTCTTTCAGGTCAGATGGTGAAAGTACGGATCTGACGATCTCAAAGAACACGATTCGATCCCCAGTAGGGCAGGCATAAAGTATATGCTCTGCTGTATCATCATTTTCCAGACAGAGGCGACACACACTGTCTTCCGACAGTCCAAGTCTCTGCATATGATGATTCAAATGACAGTGATCAGTAAGAAGGCCTGTTAGGCATCGTAGTTCATCTCTACTGCAGTCCAACAACTGGTTGGAATCAAGCTTCGAAGGGTGAATAAACGCCTTGAAGTGAGCCAATCCTGGAAGATTCTGCCAGAAGTCCATAAATCTTCTTGCCATCCAGGTGTTCAGTGTTTGTTTGGAAAAGCCCAAAGCGATGCCAATGACAGGTTCTGGTCCAATAAAGCCGCTTGCAGCACCCTCCTTAACAAGAGAGTGCGCAGTTTCATTGCCTTCCAGACCAGTATGGCCAGGACTCCAGACCGAAGTCAATCTGTTAAGTCTTTCTATCGACGGGAGTCGTTTTTATCAGATTTATCTAATCTCTCCTCACACAATTCAATAGCGTAAATTTTCGCTTGAAATACAGTCGCATAAGTTCCTAGGCAGGTAGATAACTCTGTCCTGGGTCTACGACTGAAAACACCCGCATCGGAACCGGAAGGTGTTTTTGATCCATCTGTGAACCGAGATCTATCTGCTTTCAATATTTCCTTCTCCTGGAGGATCCAGTCCTCTCTACTTGGGAATAGTACTGTATAAGTCAGTTCGTAGTTGACAGTTGGAGGTATAAAGTCAGAGGTCATTTCTAGAATGCTGTGACTTCCAGTGTCAACCAACAGTCTGTTGCACTCTGCATTGGATTGATTCGTGAGCGTTCCAGGTGAGACTTCTGTCATGGACAATGCCAAGATATTTCACGTACGTTCCAAATGGAAGTACCACACCATTGAAGGAAAGTGGCGTTACATCGTCCAATTTTCTTCTCTTGGTGAAGGGGATTAACACAGTTTTTCTGGGGTTGACAGACGTCTGCTCCCTCAAATACCAACTGTGAACAACGTCCAACGCGCTTTGGAGGATATTACAAGCAACCCTTCCCGACGTGGACCTTGCCAGGATGACAAAGTCATCTGCATAAGCTTGCAGATCAACTTTTCTTCTGTCGAGGGCAGCATGCAGACTATCCACCAGGAGCGACCACAGAAGGGGAGATAGTACTTCATCTTGAGGGCAGCCTCTGGTGACCCTGAACTTGATAGCCTTGCCTTGAAGAGTCATAGTTGCAGTTCTGTTTACTAGCATGGCATAGATCCAGCCAGTTATGGTCGATTCTATACCCTTCCTAGCCAGAGACAATCCTATAGATTTAGGTAGTGCATTGTCAAATGCTCCTTCAATATCAATAAACACAGCAACCACAATCTCTTTGTTGTTTAATGCTGAATCTGTTGATTTGCCGGTTTGACAAGCATACTGGTGTTCATTCAGGGGTGATGCATATAATGCTACCCTCCCGATAAGTCCGTTCAGTTGACTAACCATCTCTACAAACATCCACTTGATTGCTGTAGACATGCGGGTGGTGATTTAAAAAATATTGTCTGCAAAATAGGTTTTTCTGGAATAACTTGGCAATGTCGCAATGGAGATTCGATAGAAAAAATTCCTAAGACAGCTTGAAGAATATGGAATCGAATAATGTATTCATAAACTAGGTGTTGTTTAAAAAAATATATAACTTTGGTTGGCCACACTTGGCTGAATCACCCAGTATGCGGAAAAATAATTTTCAAAGATAGTATTTATCATTATCAAAAGACGGCGTGTTACGTCGATTGAGGAGAGAGAAATTGAAAGCTCAAGACACAACAAAAAGTGCTTCGAGAATTGGAAAAAACGCTGGCACAAGTGAGGGGAAATACTTTGAAGTGGACAAAATAAAAATTGATGAAAGAATAAATTTGTTTCACCTGTGAAAAGTAGGTTGAGTACAAATTTGTGAATTTTGAGCTAAGGGCATCACCAGAAAGCTAATTTTTTCTCTTTTTTGTGTCTAATGGGCTAAGTGATGTGGCTTTTACTGCGCTCAATATTACACTGTGCATCATGGGTTGCTACTTCGAAATACAACTTCTACCTGTGAGAAGGGAGTCAAGTATTCTTATCCCATTGTGCACACATTTTCCGTAGCCTAAGTATTTGTGGAATGGGAGTTATGCAACATATATTTGTACTTAACATATTTCTGGTTAGCTTTTTTAAATTCCCTTTTAACTGTCTTGGCACAATCTACTACGTATACAAAATAGTATTTCCTTATTTGTGTTTACCAGATCATAGAGGCGCTTCATCTGATGAACGCGGCAAAATTTTAAGAAATGACGTTAGAGATTTCCTTAAAAATACCAACATACGAAAGTCATTATTCCGGCCGAGATTGCTCTGAAAAGTTTTTGCCTCCTCATCTAACTATAACAAAGCTTCATGAAAAATGCAGAAGGACCTCGGTCCTCGAAGCATGATCAGCTCATTTTGAAATTTTTCGACAAGAGTTCCAAGGGATGAATCTCCACTTTAAAAAATGTAACGTCGATACCTGCGCGACTTGTGACTGACCCTTGAAGAAAATTTGGCTCAAGCAGAGGGCAAAACGATGATACAAGAAAAACTGCATTTACATGAATTTGATGCTGATCAAAAGCGAAACGACAAAAATTTCGTAGTATGATGCATTAAATAAAACCTTAACATTTGACTTGCAATAATGCCAGGCAACTCCATTATTGAAAAATTGAATTTCCTTTCATAAAAGGACGCTATGGACCTTTAATTCACTCATTTTCGATTGTGACAAAAACCAAACCAACGGTTATGTGTGGCACGAAGCCATCGCCGGCCGTGGAGCAAACGAAATTGGATCATGTTTGTATCACTGTTTCACAAACATTCTTGAGCGTTGAGCCAGTAGCCTACAAGAGATAAACCACATATGGAGTGCGATACCTCTCATGCTCTCATATAGAAAAACCAAAAAAAATTCAGCTCACCGCCTGAACACCCTCATGATTGGGCGCAATTAATGCGTGACACCGGGAAAAAAATACAATTCATGAAATCGAGTTGGGGAGAACCAACTTCTATAATTTCTCGGCATTACTAAAAATCTGCATTAGTTAACAGAAAAAAAAAATAACGATAATGGTGTGATGCATTGGGGTAAGGCTAGATGGCTAACTTAGGATCCTTTAGATTTACTTTCTTATATAGATCCAACATACAGCAATTTTTATGAGGACCTCAATTCGGGCAATATATCTGATGCATATCCCGATTCCCAAGATGAAGAAGCCGAAAGGGGTATTTTATGATGAAATTTGGGAAAGCAACAATTATTTTTAACTTTTTTTACTATGTCTTTACTTCTTCAATAATTGTTTTTTGAAAGCACATTTTGTATTACTTATTGTTCATTTCAGGATCCTGGCTACTTATGTCTTTTTTTTAATTGTAATAAAATTGTGATGAAAAATTATCCGAAGTACGACATATTATTATTGTTCACCTAGCTATTGTGTTCCTATGATGAAATTTATGAAAATAGTAAAATGTATTGTTTACATATCATTTCCTTAAGCTTTTAACAGGGTAAATATGACATAAAATTGCCAACTTCTTGAGGTACTATTGAGCCTCACTTATCACTGATGGAATCAGTGTAAAACGCACTAGGTACAGATAATTGAAAACAATTCGTAAAAATAGATGTTATAATTAACAATAAAAAAAGATAACATTTGCATAATTAAGAAAAAAGTACTGCCAAAATTTCAAAGCTTCAAAACTGGAATTTTATCAATTTGTAGATTGTGGAAAAATTCTTAAATATTCAATTGCGTTTTGCGAAAATGTGATTTTTGCATTTAACTTCCTTTCCGCAGGTGACACAGAAATATTTTTGAGAAAATTAAAATTCACTTTATTTTTAACAGAACTCAAAAATGGAAAACCATTAGTACTAGAAACGACAAAAGCAAAGAGAACTGCTCTGGGAGTTGATACAACAATATATTTCAACAACCTTTTTTTTTGGGTATTTGTTATCTTCCACAATCTAAAAAATATAAAAATTATAATGGAGAACTTTATACAAGTGTAGAAGGGCAAACTTTTTAGTTTACCCCGATAAGTTACTGCGTAAAAAAGTATTTTCCACAAAGAAAAATCTTCTATTCATCAGAAGAAATAATACTTATCTTTTACTTATTTCTTAATAATTTTTTTTTGATTGTTAAATATGAATATGAAAAATTGTTAAATATGACAAGTTACTGATGAATAGAAGATTTTTCTTTGTGAAAAATACTTTGATTTTCACGCAGTAACTTATCGGGGTAAACTAAAAAGTTTGCCCTTCTACATTTTTCATTTTTCATTTCATTTTCATTTCATTTTTCAGATTGTGGAAGGTAACAAATACCCAAAAAAAAAAGGTCGATAAAAAACTGATTTTTCCTCCTCAAAAAATGACTTTCGTTGAATATATCAACAATATCATCAAGTTGGCAGCAAAAATCAATAAGCAACTATTTTCCATGGTAATCTCATGGCACCACTCGTTTTTTATTTATTGAAACGATTGTAATTCAATTCTCTTAAATAATTTCAGACATCAATTTAGCAAGTACGTAAAATAATCTAAATTCTAGTTGATTGCCGAGTTAGATTGTTTCCTTAACAAATAACTGTTATTTCGGTGTTGCAATTAGGTACTTCTGTTTCGGTTGGTAAAACGTTTCCGTAATTTACAGATTTATACTCCAATAAATACGGAAGATACGTGGGTATTTCCATGAGAAGTGAAACAAATTGGATGATTCAGAACTGACATTTTATTAGCGAAAATCTCTAATGGTAATAAAATCGATCGGCTGATTCCAAATCCGTTGGTGATTCTGTGATTCTATGGTCCCCAGAGAGCAGTGTCACTTGATCACTCAGATCAAGATTTTTTAGACTCGGTATATCTATCGATCCTGAAATTCACAGAGTTCTACTCCAATCGTTACGGTAGATACGGGGGTGTATATTGGGATGTTTGTTTAACGGTGGTTGACAATGCTTCATGGTGAATTTCATTGGTTTGAACTTCCATTATTAAAAAAGACTTACTGAAAATGACAAGTATATTAAGCAAAATACACAGAAATGAAATCACCACCATCAATCTAACAAAAGAGGAATCATTAAGACTCTAGTGGACCGTGCTTTGGGGTCTCTAATGCACAGGAAAAAACTGGCCATCATGAAATAAAATCTTCAAAGAAATGGTCACTCCAAAGTGATGGTGTAACAGACTTTGGCTAAAGGACCGCAAGAGCCTCGTAAGGAAGAGAATCCATCACAACCAGTGCTTGCACTTCCCTACATCAAAGGATTGTCGAAAAGGATACGAAGACTTGGGTCCAAGTTCAACATTAGAACCTGCTTCAGATCCGCTTGAAAACAATGTTTTTTCAATTATCCTCTTACCCAACTAACCCACAAAAATAATCGCATCACTAAACCAGTTAATTATTTATGAATAAAGATTCTACAATTTCGTCAACTCTACCCTCGCGCATCGATCCTCGCCGTATTACAGTAGACGCGACGCGTCTGGCTTATTGCGCTGCTTCAAGTTCATCTTGTCGTGATAACTTTTGAACGATTCGTCAAAATTACATAGTGTATAAGACAAAGTTTACCTATATTAACAACTTAAAACGACAAATATATCAATTTTTATTAGGATTTGATAGATATTCTGAAATGTGCATAGTAAAAATAGTATCCAATTTGATTGTTTTTATGGCTAAGTATTTTGCATATAGTGTTTACCACATAAGAGGCGGATGTTTATTTAGAACTATTCGAGAAAAACAATCGTACGGTACATTATCTGCATGCAACTCCAACGGTATAGGCAGGACACGCCAAGATAGCTCTCAGGAAGCAAGAATTTTTCCGACTTACTTAATACTTATCGTTATATTATGACCAAAGTTACACGAAGCCTTTGTAACTGTAGCCTATATGTTATTCTGATGTATAAACTGTTTTTATGTTAAGTTTCATCTAACTCCGTACAGCCGTTTAGGCGTGAAAGAGCTACGAACATAAATACATGTATCAATCCTTATAAACTTTCACATTTATAATATTAATAAGTCGATTCGATTGGTATAAAAAGTAAATAGTTACCTAACGTCGGCAGTTTCTTTGTATGACAAGGGCAGCGTGGTATACTTTTTCAAAATTAATTTTACTTTTCATAAACCCACATTGATTTTTTTATCAGTAGTAAAGTAAAATAGTAACTAGTCTTTTGTTTAAATCAGTCGTTTTCCTTTTCCAACAGGCCAATTCAATCCGGTAGACAAGCCTTCTAAAAATGCTTGACATGAATTCGTAATGTTTTTGTCTTGCCACAAATTTCCAACGGTATATCTTTCATTAAGTCGAGTCTCGTCCAGAAAATACATTTTTTTATTATCACGTTGAAACTCTCTCTCCTGACATAGGTTAGGTTAGCACATGATTTAATTTTCGATTAAGAGCGATTTTCTGTTTTGTGTTTTCTGTGAAATTTGATTTACCTGAAATTTTCCAATATTTTCTTCTGTCTATAATTGGAGACATACTTTTGGATTTCTTTCAAGTTTTTCATTACTTTGTCGAAAGTCTGTATTTATTTCCTAAAATGAATTGAACGTATGGTTTTCACAGCTTCGTTTTCCATCCCATTATTAAATTTGTATATCGATGGTTTTAAAACTCCCGTCATTTGCGAACACATTTCCACTAGAGTATTAACGGTATATGCATAGATGATTTTGGTTCATAAGAACATCATATACAGCTACCGAACTGAATCTTGGCCGGTGGAAGAAATCGCATCTGCGTTAAGTTTGGATTGGTGTATGACAAAGAAAGTTTGTCTATTTGAAATAATTTTATGCAATTCACTTTTAAACTGCATCACCAACTGAATACGGCCCTGAAATTGGATGTTTACGACTCGGATAATCTAACAGACTGATAACAGATTTCTACATATCTACTGCACATCTTGAGAGGGGGGGGGGCTTCTCAGCGGCCATGACTCGGTTCGGCAGCTGTATAGCCGAAGTAACCGGTATAGTGCATAGTTAAAGGTGTCGGCGTTCTCAAAGGCCAAAAAACCAATACAGAGAAATAAAGCCGCTGCCAACTAGTCCGCGTGGACTGAAGAATTGGTGGTTCGTATTGGATAATTTTTACTAACCGAGTTTTACTATTGGCTGATGAAGAGTCATGAAATTACATTTGATGTCATGTTACGGTGACGAATAGAATGCGAAGATGGTTATGGCAGTTGTGTTGTTAATGTTCAGTTCAGGAACTGATCGCGATTTGAGTGTTGAAATTCGATATTGGTGCAGTTATAATTACTCAAAAATTTTGTTATCTGTTTAAAATGTAGCATCTTTGAACTTTTTCTTGTGTAGTGATTCCAATAGCAATGGTGAACAATGCGAAAAAGAGATACCAGTGAATAAGATTCGAAGTCATTTGAATACTAAAACATAGAGAGAGCGTTACAATGTATATAAGAATCTACATCTCAAGTTTGGTTTCCAGGGAAACAAATTATTACAAGCAACATCAGATTTGACCGAAATTCATTTCTCAACTGTACGCAAAATAGTCAAAAACAAAACTTATTGACGCAAGACGCGATTAAATTTGGAATTTCATCTATTATAATCTTTGAAAAAAACAATATACGTCTGTTACAAAAGCAATGAAAATGTTCTATTTGGACGAAAATTGGTATGACACTCACGACACAGTTACGAATGAGTGGACTGATGGTTCGAGAATGTGTACGCCTAACATTTCTGCAAACAAAGGATCGCGGCTAATCATTGTGCATTGCGAAAGAAGTAAACTATGGGTTCCGAATCCTTTGAAATTATTGAAAAAGTGTATGCCCTCGAGAGTATTGCTGAAATGTATGAACACACCATATTGAGACTTCCCCCTATTTTTGTGTTTTCAAACCCATCGAGTTGATTTGAAGAAAATTGAAACAAAGCATCAGTCGTAAAAATAATTTTCCAAAATTTGGTAAGAAGGTAATAGAGCTAGTCAAAGAAGAAGTATCTTATATTACCGAAGAAGACTGGCAGAAAAAGATTGAAAAAGTAATTTTAGTTGAAAAAGACTATATGGAGATTGGACACTTCCATATTAATGGTGGAAATACATTCATTATTGATTTAAATGACGACAGTGATAGTGAAACAGTTAATATGGAAGATGAATTATCAGAAGCTTTCGAAGAAAGTTATTGAAGTGTTTTTGAAGCGATCGATTGTATACATATGTGAGTAAGTAGTCAAATGAAATGAATAAAAAACACTCTTGTCTAAATACCCTTGGTAGATTTTATTTATATGACCGGTTTCGGTTTTGACCCCGGGGTCAGATACCTCTTCTAGGTATCTGCGTCTTGAGTGTCTTAAATTAATTTCACAATATTGCCTTAAGAACTTGTACCATGTGTACCCTAGCTATGTTGAGGTTATAAAAAAATATTCAAAAAGAATCTTCTACTGTTAACACTTTTCTATGCAACAGATGTTCAAACACATAAATAATGACTAGTTTAAAAGTGATACTCATCCAAAATAAGTTTACTAATTAATTGTTTAATCAATATTTTCCTGCAATACGTCTAATTAACAAAAAATATATTAGCTATTAATGCTAGGGTTCCACATTTTTGTTACTCACCGTATTCTACTGTGATTCAAATGAATATTTCATGTAACATTTTTTTAACAGACTTCAGTAAGTTTTGATATGGATTTTCATCAATTTCCGCTAGTTCCATTCAATTAATTTTTCCATTAACTCATTCGAATATTTCTGTTTTTCCGTCAATCAGCCGTTAATCAGAAGTTGAGAAACTTGTGCGAGCTAAGGACTGACGAGGTCTTACCTTTCAACGTGTGATTCCTAACACGGAACTGTCTCAGTATTTTCAATATATTTGATTCACTTCCTTCTTTTAAATTTCAAATCTGTCAACACATTTTTATAGTGACTGAACCCCTTAAATTCACCAAATCAGTCCTTTCTTGCTATGAAATAATGCTCTTTGAATAAGAGTGGAGAGGGAACTTTCAATTGTCTAAATAATTGAAATAAATATGAAATAACCTCAAATACGTTGACAAACGGATGTAATGTTACGTTTAAATTTGACCGGAAAAAATTATTCACGGATGAAAAAACAGACAGACAGAGCAGGATTTCAAGAGAGTTTTTACCCCTTTTCAATTATTACCAAATCTGTTATTGTATTCGTTTGTGAACGATTTGATATGTAGAAATTATCAAGTTCAAAAAAGATTTCAGACGGCAAAAGTACTATTGCCAAAGGTTTTTACAAATCCCAATAAAAATTTAACACCTGCCACTGACGGCACAAGTGCACGTTATTATTAATTCCATTTCATTGTTGGTAACGTCGATTTCATGGGAGAATGAAATTTTGATGCACTGTTGTTAGGCAACCATCAAGCATCCGCAACAAACATAATGAGAGTTTATAATTACTTCAGGCTACCTGACTGACGGCTTCCAACTTACACAACACGGTGCCTTACTGTGTCGTGATTATGCATCATGGTGCATCACATGCTTCAAAGTGGTGGGAGTAAGAAGACCCACCGAGTGCCGGCGATGGCCTATGTTTTCAGTTTTCACATCAGTATTCAGTTAACTGGTTGGTGAGGTTCGGCTTGTGGAGATAATTCAGGAAGACTTTTTCTACGTGTACCCACATAGCGTGACGTATTATTGTTGTTATTGTTGTCGCTCTGGTAACATCGAATCAATAGTACCAGTTAGATTTGTGTACGATATTGATGAATCAGAATATTTGTAGAACACAAAAATGATAGTTTAGCTAATTTGAAAATATTTGTGTTTGAAATAAAAACAATGGATACCAAACTAATAATCATTTTTGGTATCGTTCTGGTTGTGTGCAGTGGTTTGGAATTGAAGAATGGGGCTTATGAAGATCTGGTGATTAAAGTGGCTGATAATGTGCCCCAGGAAGATTGTACTAAGATACTTCAAAACTTAGAGGTGAGACTACTTAACATAGTATGTATTTCATTTATTTTAATTATTTCCTGGGGATCCGATTTTTGAAAGTGAACGAATATCTGATTCCCAGAGGATAAGAACACATAATCATCTTCATTTTAATAAAAGAAAATTATAAACATATCTATTTGGTCTATAATTATGTAGAATAAGAGAACTGCTGTAGATTAGGAGTTAATGAACCTGAAAGATTTACTGCCACAAACACTGAGTCCTATGGGTTGCAACATCATTTCTTTCAAAGAGATAAAATGGATTTGATAAATAATTTCAGAGATATTGGGTGTATTTTAATGAATTAATTATTCATGTTACACAATCAACTTTCAAACATTTTCAAATAAAAAAAATGTAGGAAAGAATGGTTTTGGCTTTCTACTTCTCCATCTCTATAAAAAATGTGGTAATCTTCCGAAGAAAAGAGGAAAACAAATAATTAAAAAAAACTCTTTACAAAGATGTGTAGATCATGCAATGAAATAACTTTCAGATACAATCTGGAAGAAAAACCCCTCTCAAAACAACTACTTTCATACAACCATTGAATTACACGAAAGAAAAAACAAATTCGAAACATTGAAGATGTAGGTAGGTGAAATTTAACCTTTTTCATAACTATGTTGTGTAGTAATTCTGTGAATAATATTTGATTCAATTCCATAACGAAAGGTTAAAGTGCGACCTGAATAAAGAAATATTTGTTTTGAGAGGGCTTTTCTTTCAGTTTTTGCCTGAAAGTTAC
Source organism: Leptinotarsa decemlineata (assembly GCF_025532065.1). Classification (NCBI taxonomy): domain Eukaryota; kingdom Metazoa; phylum Arthropoda; class Insecta; order Coleoptera; family Chrysomelidae; genus Leptinotarsa; species Leptinotarsa decemlineata. Next base: position 7,567,754 of record NW_027412703.1, on the reverse strand, counting down.
GATCTACACATTTTTGTAAATAGTTCATTTTGAAATCAATTGTTTTCTTTTTTTGAGAGATTCCCACATTTTTTTGTATGGTTATTCAAAAGTAGAAAGCGAAAACCTTCCTTTCCCAAAACTTATTCTCTCCCAAAAATATATCCCTTCGAATTTAAAAACAAATTTCGGCACTTACTAGTCCTTTATTTCGTAGTTATGAAATAGTAGTAGGTAAGATTGTGATAATTCAGCAGGTTATCAACAACTTTACAAAAGCTTTCAGAATCCTTTTAACTTCTTGATAACGGAGGAATTTCTTGCAAGTTATCTCTACTGATTCAAAAGTTTGAAATGTTTTAAAAATCGTTAGAACCCAACAAAGATTCAGTTTTAGTACCTTACATTCCTTTTGAAATGCCTGTATTCTTTGGTGATATAGGTACTTAAATATTTGAATATGCTTACAGAGACATGCCCATAGTTTGGAGGAAGTGTCACACCCACTGAATATTTATTGTTTCCAAGTAATGGGGCTCTGTAATGTATTATTAGTTTCTGTCTCTCTTCTTCAACCGAGTCTTCTGCTAATGTATTGGGTTACAAACGTGATTCTGTTAGTAAATACCACGATGACCTAGAAATAAGTTGAAGACGCATCGGAGGCCAGTCCAACAATTGACTTTCACACGATTATATTAACGTAAAACATATTCATAGATATCTTTCGAATTAGCACTGTCAACAGGGACGGTGAATAGTGACTGAATAGAAATACTTTTGAAAAATATAGCTTGCAAAATTATAAATCATTATTTGAATCAATCACATACACATACAATTCTCATACACCGTTTTTATTGAAGAAATAGTATTATTCGTTAACGACGCTACTAATTTATCTGCATAAAAAATAATTTTTCCTTGGAAGAGTATGACAAATGGTTTCATCATACAAATATTCATTTTATCATTCTCAAGGGGTGCATCAAATATTCATAATAGAAAGAAAATTTATTTTCATTTATTCGAAAAGCTACAACTTTCACCTACTGAAGGGTTTCGACTCGGATCACTTGGTTTCAAATTCTTATTATTGGGAGTTTGAACAACGAATCATTCAACATTTTTCATAATTTTTGACATTTAGTATGAAGGTAATTGAGAAAAAGTATTTTTTTCTGTTCAAATCAATATCCATGCGGAAAATGAGTAGTTGATTCAGGAGAAATTTCTTCTGGTTCGCATTTGAAACGAACATCTGTCTATGATGTACAAGGTCTCATGAGGTGGATTTTCATTTTGCTCAAAAAATATAATAATAATAATTGGTCTTTATTCATCTTTGAACACACATGTAAATAGATAACAATAATTGGTATTCAACAAAGATAAAGTGGCGAAGTGTCACCCGAGGATGTTTTTCAACTTAACCGTAGAAATACAATATTAATTTACAATTTTCTTCATTATCTTAGCTATAATATCTACCATGACTATAATTCTATTACATTGTAGAATAATTTTGCTGTCTGAGATCTGTCAAATTAATTAGTACATTCAATTCATAAAGTGATTGACTGGTCATTATCCGTTCTGTAGATGCAGAGTTTGACATTTTTTAATCATATTTTGAGCTGATAATAGGGATTTCAACTTTTTTTTGAAGTTCATCAGAGCATATGTGCTGTACTCATGCGGAAGTTGATTATAGAACCTACATGCATTGTACGTGCAGGATCGCTGAGAAATGGAGGTTTTATGTTTGTACAACATTGCCAGAAACCCCGAGTTACGAGTATTATAATCACTCAGATTCCCTATTTTGATTAGTTTGTCATATAGATATGTTGGTGTCCTATATTTCAGTACTTTATGAGTCATATTCAAAAGATGTAATTTTCTCATAACCAGCAATTTCAGTATTCACATTTATTTATTCATCAATATCTATTTTGTCCCTTTCAAAGTAGCCCCCCAATCCTCGAAGTAGTTCTGATATACACTTTTTGCCATGATCTTGAGGTGTCTCAGCAATTCAGTTTTTCATCATCTCAACAGAACGCGTCCTTTCATGGATCTCTTCAATCTTGGGAACAGGAGAGCAAATCTGGTGAATACAGTGGCTGGGGTATGATTACGGCAAATTCTCTAATAGAGATTCGACGATTCTCTATAACAATTTTCTTCACTTTCTCAATATTTTCATCAGTTGTTGATGTGCTGGGGTGTCCAGGGCGAGCGTTTCCATTCAGTACTTCTTGACCTTCTGTGAAAAGCGTGTATCATTTGTAAACATTTTTTTGACTCAGAGTACAATCACCGTATGCCACTGTCAACATTTGAAGTGTTTTCAAGCACTCATTTCATTTCGACAGCAGAAAATCGCATAACACGCAGAACAATTCTAACTTTTATGCCTCTCACCAACAAACTAAACATCCTAAACAGCTGAAACTGTGAACATATGTTCGAGACGACAACATAAAAAATCGCTAATCGAATGTAAGTAGCTCGCGAAATTTGAACATTCATCTAATTTTGTAAACATACCTTGTACACGTGAAGAAGACATTTTATGTAATAGTTGAGAATTAGAATACCAAAAAAATTAGTTACAAGGCAAAGCTATCGAAATGAAGTTTTTTCAACGTTTGCTAAATATAAGCTTTAAAATCCAGGGGTTACGACTTTTAATTCCAACAATATAATTTAATATGTGAAAATACAATCTACAATACGGAACAAACCAAAAAAAAATCATTATTGCGACAACGCAGAAGTAAAAAACACAAGATGCACTAATAATGGGGAATGTTCCTCCTGACGAAAATCAAATAGTTTTCATAAAAGACCTCTAAAACAACTCATTTTAAACTTATCATTTCAACCTTTTTCTTTAAAAAATTATTTAAATACTTAAAAAAGAGGAATGAAATAATGCATTCAACATTTAAAGGGATTCGTTTTTATTTCACCATTTGGCAACATCGGTTATAGCTAATAAAGGACAATGAATCTGTTACCTGTATGAGACAAACAAATATGACATATTTCAGAGGCGTGCTGTTCTGTTTACTTATGTTCCGAGCTCCGAGACATTCTGTTACATATGACATTTTGTGCACCTAACTTATATATAAATATTAAATATTTATATATATATATATATATATATATATATATATATATATATATATATAAAGAATAGTAGTTTTTCGGGGATTCGGTCTGATTAGAATAAATATTTACTCTTTTTAGCTGCCCGAGCTTTCGCTAATGTTTATTAGCTTTATCGAGGGCTGTAATATAAAAAGGACATGATAAATATAGATATATAAAACATAATAACGGATAAAACAGAATACCTGTGCTATTTGAGAATATTCAATTTGAAAATTTCAATTTTGAAAGAAGTCTTCAACATCAAAATGACAACTTTTTGACATTGAATAATGTGAAATACTTTTTCAAATTTTTATTCGTTCATTATGGGGATTCATACTGTGTTACTATTACAGGGTGTATTCAGATATATATATATATATATATTTACATATATATATATATATATATATATATATGTAAATAAATAAAAAAACAACTGTTGTTTATGTGGCTTGTGGAGGTGGTATTGAACTATAATTTATATTTTGCCTTAATTGTTGATTTATAAAGATAATTTTCCTTTTTTAAAGTAGAATATCTAGGTAACCTGAACTCCGATCTAACATTTTAGGCGCTGTTGCCAATATGTGAATCAGAAACAAATCCCGTTAAAAATTGAAAGCCAACATTTGAAACATCAATTTGAATACTTTCGAAGTGAATTTGAAAAACTCATGAATTAAACTCAACTTTATTTTTTTCAAACTTGCGTTTGCTGTAATAACCCAAATTTAGGAGCATTCCCCATTAGGTGCCATCAGGAAATTATTGAAATATGCAGCTATATTTCATAAGGTAAATGAGTCTACTCAAATATCCTCTAGTGAAATATTCCAAGTCAGTGACTAAAAAGCTCGCTGAAAAGGAGAACAGAGTTTCATTTTCAATTGACGTCTGAAATTCTTTGCGGAATGTCAAATGATTTCCAAGAAAACAAAATATACGTATCTTAATATTAGATATTTGCCATTTCACCTCCCTAGAAAGTTTTTCGAAACAATTTTTCAACATAATTCAATTGGCGAAGCATTAAAACTCGAAGTCCTCTCCAAAATTCATCATCACCCTCAGATGTAAGAACGGTAAAACCATCAATCAGTACATATTTCGAACCTATATCATCACCTAATTATTTAAAAATTCTACAATGAAGAAAATGAAAGTATAAATGAAGTATAAAAATACTTACAAGGAGAAGAAGATTTTTTATAATGGAGAAAAGAAAATTATCACATGTTACCAATGAACAAATGGTCACAATGACATGTTAATAATTACAAAAACTACACCTCACGATTTGAACTCCACAAACTTTATTTGAAAAATATATCACATGTTTCGCTAGCACAGTAGATTTTTGAAGTGATTCAAATTAAGCTTATGGAGATCAAATCGTGAGGTGTAGTTTTTGAAATTACCATGGATCTTCATCAAGTAACGGCCGAATCAATCAGAAAAAAAAGACATGTTAATAGTAATGAATTTTTTTTTCTTCATTACAAAAAATGTTCTTCTCTATGTAAGTATTTTTATATTTCATTGTGTTAACTATTGTTATGTTGTTCTTCTTTTATTGTAGAATTTATAAATAATTAGCTGATGATGAACCTATATAGGTTCGATACATGTACTGATTAATGGTTTCACCGTTCTAACATCTGAACGATATAATAAATTGTGGAGACGACTTTGAGTTTTTATGTTTCGCAAATCTACTACACTCCACTTCCAGATATAATGGACTTCTACCAGAGGATAATTCAATTAGCTAGGTCAACAACAGTGCTCGATTAGAGAAAGTTAATTTTTTATATCAACTGATAGTAGACATGATAATATATTTTCATTAAGTTTTATTGAGAGCTCAAGAAATATATGGTGCAGTTCCTGATAAAATACTGTGTGTGTCAATAAGATTCCCTCGGTCCATTGCTATCAAAAGAAAAAATGTTCAAACTGCTCAATTTTTTTGCAGTCGTATCTATAAATACTATCTTTTAAAATTATTTTATCGCATACTGGGTGAATCAGCCGAGCGTGGCCAACCAAAGCTATATTAGTTTAAATGGAACACCCAGTATATAAATACGTCATTCGATTCTATATTTTTTTAACTCTATAAGGAATTCTTGTTTTTGAATTTCCATTGCAGCATTGCCAAATTATTCCACAAAAACCTATTTTGTAGACAATATTTTTTTAATTCACCACCCGCATGTCTACAGCAATTAAGTGGATTTTTCAGGAACAGTTATTCAACATCACTATGATAATTTCTGGACTCTCAACTTTCGGAAACAATATATAAGGTGCTTGGTGAAACCGATCAAGATCCATTTATTTTCAAACGGACAGTATTCAACTTTTTCAAATAGAACACCCTGTATTTTTTCATGTGTATGAAATGTTTCACTACATTTTCCATAAGAGGTATACTATACGGAAAACTGATATTTTACAAATAATACCATGTTTTAATAATTTTTGTAACCAAAATAAAAAGTATTTTCTTACGTTCACTTACTCATATTTGTTTTTCGAATATTCAAACTAATCGCTAGTACATTAGCATTTTCCATACCATCTAGTGATAGTTATCAGCGGTTTCAACGGTAAGAAAGGCATAAAAAACCTGAAGAATATTTATACCGCTTTTTCCTTAAAAAACCCAGTTATCCATGACTGACATCAAAAAAATGAATCTCGGAATTTCTCAATAACGCCATGGGTTGAAGTTTCTTTCGCGTGTAGATTCAATCATTTTCATTAGGTATGAATTATGTATTGGAAGATATGCTTTGGAGGAAACTGCCTCCTTGCATCTAGGATTTACAAAGAGAAGTTCCCCGAAAGAAGACAAACAGATAGAAGGGCATTTCAGGCTGTAAAAACAAGATATGAAAGAGCTGGTAATGTCAACCACGAGAAGTTCGAACGTATCTGCCTTGTATAAAAAATGAAGAGAATACATTTCAAATAGCTCTTCACTTTGTTGAAAATCCCCATGTGAGTACCCGAGACCTGAGCAGGAATGATACGAGCAAGTGAATTTCATCCTTACCACATGCAATTGATGCGAGAGTTAAGAGAAAGAGATTTTGAAAAACGTGTTCAATTTTGCCGATGGGGCTTAGAGAAGATCAATCAGGAAAATTATTTTTTCGTGTTATTTTCTGATGAAGCGACTTTTCATAAAAATGGAACTGTGAATCGGCATTATTATGCATTATTATGCAACGGAAAAGCCCCATTTTGATCGTTCCCAGAACCATCAACAGCGTTGGTCACTGAATGTTTAGGGTGGAATTCTCGGAAAAAGAGTTATCGACCTCTATTTTTTGAATGGGCATCTCACTGGAAGAAAAGATGTAAGATTTCTACGGAATGAGTTTTCGACTTTATTGGACGGGGTTCCATATGAAACAAGAGTTAGAATGTGGCTACAACAAGATGGTGCACCATAATATTTTAAAACGTATTTAAAATACTGGGTTCAAACACCCAGTATACAAGTATTTATCGATATATCTGCGAGAAAAAATTGAGCATGTCGGAAAGTTGTTTTTCCTGATAGCAATGGACCGAGGGAATCTTGTTGACTCACCCTGTATAAACGAGTTTTCAACTGAATCCACAGTTTCATAGACTACAACGGGAACGATTTGATCTTCCCAAACTTCATTTTAAAAAATATCGCAACATGTTTCGCTATAACAAAAAAGCTGCGAGTCAATCATAACACTAGAGTTGTAGTTGAAACTTTGTTTCAAAATTTGCTCAAATGAAATATTATAAAATTTAGTGGGTTCGTAAATACACTGTTTTTTACCGATATTTTTATTCTTTCAATGGAAAAAATTACATTGAATTTATGATTCATTTCATAGTTCATTCTGTTTCGATGCTATTAGATATGAAAGTAAAGATGGTATGGTACAACCTTCGGCTTGAAAATTAATAACGGTCGAAAGGTTAATATTACAACAGGTTTCTTGAGTGTACAGTAATTGGTTGGGGCTTGGAATGAAAGATGCGCTTTCAAGTGTATATTTACATTCACATCCACTGAGAGCTCTGCCTTCAAAAATGTTATGGGAGAAGTCACGAAAGGTCTAAGTAGTTCTCACGGCTCTCCGGCAAAGTGTTATTGTGTATTGGTCATACGGTTTTAAATTCCACTTTCAGTAAATGATTTGCTTTATATTATTGAATCGAACAGTTTGGTCGCTCTTCTCAAAACAGTCGAATTATGACTACAAAAAATCATAGACATATTTTGAGACATCTGTTTACTTTTTTCTGCAACTATTTTATTTTTTTCACTCCCACTTCGAAGTTTTTTGAGAAATACCTAAAAAAACATTCACCGAAAATGTGAGCTCTTAATATTAATATTATGATTTCCCGTTTAAAATACACGTACCTTAACTTTTTTTCTTCAATATTCTACAGCTCAGAGGCATTTTATGGTATAATCTTGATCGATGGTAGAAATCCTTCAGAATTGAATGCTCTTCAAAATGTCCATTGCGGCGTAATTGTAATTCGAATTGGCGTAGTAGTACGGGTCACTAAACCTAATTTTTTCATGAAATTCTGTTTTTTTTTTGTTTCTATCTTGTGGATCACGAAAGCTACATAAAAAATATAAATGTTCAACTTATAGGAGAATGAATTTTCTACAAAAAAGTTCCAGATCACCAAATTACTAACAACGATATTTCTTGAGATATTTGGATTTTGAGTTGAGTTATAGATTATTAACTCAAATATTTGATTATTCATTTGTTAAGTTGCAAATGATTGAAAATTTGATTATATGAAAATTTTTAATACTTACGTCCGTTTAGGAATTCGGTATAGACGAAGTTCAAATTGTCGATATCTTGAACGGCAAAAAAGAAAACCTTGATTTTATTGAAAATCAATTCTATATGAATAATCGTACACTCAAACAATTCAATGTTAACATTCAAACAGTTATGAACTAGTTGTCAACACTTTTTTGCTTGGATTAAGAACATATACCTACAAAGTATTAACTTCCTAATTTTCCAACTCATTTAATTTACATATTTTAGATTCCTTTTCCCTCAAATATTTTGTAATTATATTTCTTATTCAACATTGTTTGAAATTCATTAACTCGTTGTTATTTTTATTTCTATTTTTCGATTGGAATAATCATCCAAAGAACGGCTATAAAGAATGATTAGTGCTAAGCAGTATCTCTTTGGGTGGTGTTACGAGTAACAGTTAAGATGTGAAATTCAAAGCTCTTGGTGCTTGTCATCATTCAAAATGGCTCTCTAAAAATAAGGTTCAATGGTCCAAACGCGATAAAAGCACCAAAATTAATATTTACAATTGATGAAAGATCTCGATCTCGAAAAATTCATTCCGAACGTACCAATGCAACACTCGAGGAACTATATGATATTTGCACGAATCAAATCAAATCACTTATTAATCCTGTAGAACTTACAAAGTCATAGGATAGATCAAATAGTATTTTGTACATACATAAAATAATACTTGAAGTAAAATTAAACCAAACATACATGAAAGATTGTCATATGCATACATATAAACTTCAATTAACTTCAGCTTCATTGAATTAATATGATAGAGAAATAAAATTACGGAATATTAAAAATTATGATCTAATAAAAACTTTTAAGGATGGGAAAGAAAGTAAGTAAGGTGAGTTAGCGGTTATGTTATATTTCACGGGATTTATGTGAAAATAATTGCACGTTCTTATATTTAAATTATAGTAAGATGAAATGCGATCATATTTCGACCTATTGGTGTGTATGTAGTAAACTTACCTGAAAAAACATTATATATTGGATCTGTAAGAAGCATTTAATATCTAGGCGTGTATATCGATAATAACTTGAGATGAAACTCCCATATCAACTTTGTTATTAAAAAACTGAGTATAATCATTTATCAATTCGAAACTCTTGAAAATGTTTGCCCATCACCGAATTGAAAAAACTGTACTATTCTCTTGTTGAGAGTCATTTGAGATAAGCTATTACGGTTTGGGGAAACGCAACAAGGATATATTTGAATCCTTTGGAAATAATCAAAAAAAGATTCATTCGACTAATTCTCAATAAACCCCTCAGATTTTCTTCCGATAGCCTGTATAAAGAGTCAAATTTTTTTGATATTAGACAGCTATATTTTCTGCAGGTTAAAGTCAGATTTATTTATGTAATTCAGAACCAGCTAAGCTAGAACACGAATATAATACAGGAAATCAAAATGTACTCACCTACCCATACATTCTAAAGAAATCAATTTATCAACGAGCCTTTTCATATGTCTCATTAAAATTTAATGATTCAGTACCTGAAACAATAACAAAAATTAATAATGAGCATTTGTTCAAAATGGGGGTATATATACTCGAACGTGGGAGATATTTTGTACAAATACTGAACTAAGACTTCAAATACTTACCAGGACTTGACACAACTTTAAGAACTGGGCTTAACGCATCTTTCGCAGATGAAATCTCCTTACTCATTGTATTTTTTTATTATATTACTATAATGAAATTTTATTAAATTGAAATTTTATTATAATGTTTATACACCTACCTACCTATAACTCCATTGAAAATTCATTATAATTCTTATAGATCTATTCAAAATTAATTTCATCTATGTTTTATTGCTATGGCGGAACAAGTACTTGGGTACTTATCGTTTTTTACTGTCTTATTCATTTAATAATTATTTTAAAATGTATTCATATTTTGTATTCTGTACAGCTATCTGTTAAGTGAAAAAAGTTATTATTATTATTGAATTGTGTATTCTTTATGTTGCTTGACTAATTTATTTATATACACACGCATTCTTAAATTGTTAAAATTTTCACATTTTATAATTTTTTATCATATTTTTAATTTTGTAATATTTTCTAAATATTACAAGCATATATTTTTTGTACATAATACCATTCATACATATATGTCAATTTTTATGGGAAACAAGTGCTCTGCACTTATCCTAGAATTAATTCTTTGTTGTAACTTATTTGTATCTGTATTTTTATTTGTATTTATCTTTTGTGAATAAAGTTATATTATTATCATTATGAATACACACCAATAGGTTGAAAATATCTGGGAAAGTTAGAATTTTCAAATGTTTTTATAAATAGCTAGCTTGCTTGGCTCTCTTTGATGATAGGATGGTGTATACCGGAAAGAATAGATGGTGTATACCGGAAAGAATAGAAAATTGCTGAAAAAATAAATAGAAACATAGATTTCAAGAAATTCAATAAGCATTATTAGGTATACCTTAAACGATACTTTCTCAACTTGCTCATGAGAACATCAATGATTTTGTGTTTCTAAATTCATCGTACATTTTGAAACAGTTCATTATTGCTTATGAATTATTAAATACTGAATCACACACATGGGAATCAAATCCTGATTACCAAAAATGTTTTGACACATTCAGAAGGTTGAAAGTGGTGAATGATACTGCTGAAGGAGGAGTCGCTTTTACTGAGAAATGAAGCATCGACTCAGAATGAAGATGAAAGGCAGACAATTTTTGAAATAGTATAGTCGAAGTAACATTTATTGTGAACACTTGAAACTATCGGCGCCCTTGAAGGACAAAAAAACCAATACAAAGAGATAAAGCCGCTGCCAACTAGTCCACGTGGACTGAAGAATTGGCAGTTCGTATTGGATGATTTTTACTAACCGAGTTTTACGATTGGCTGAAGAGTCATAAAATTTTATTTTGAAGCATGTTACGGTGACGAATAGAATGCGAGCCGTCGTGTTGTCATTGTTCAGTTCAGGAACTGATCGCGATTTGAGTGTTGAAATTCGATATTGGAGCAGTTATAATTACTTAAAATTTTTGTTATCTGTTCAAAATGTGGCGTCCTTGGACAAGTACTTATCGTAATAAAGAGTGTGATAACAACGCAGACTTTTTCCTGTGTAGTGATTCCAATAGCGCTGGTGAACAATGCGAAAAAGAGATACCATTGAAGAAGATTCGGATGCATTTGAATATTGAAACACAGAGATGATGTTTCAATGTATATAAGAATCTACATCTCAAGTTTGGTTCTTTGAAATTATGTGGAAACGAGCTTGAGGACTGCAATATTGACTATCATAAGAACATGGAAGCTAATATTTTTGAGGAATGATTTGAAAACACATTGATCCCAAATTTGGATGCGAATAGTTTAATAGTTTTTGACAACGCTCCCTATCATTCGCGACAGCTCATCAAAGTACCGAATGAAAATTCCAGGAAAGATACAAAGTTTTTTTGAAGGTGATTGACAATGTTTCATGATGAATTTCACTAGTTCGGACTTCCATTGTCTACTATATAAAATGATTTGAAATCCCTGAAGCAACTAAAAAAGAATAATCAAAAATGAATAGCTGAAAATAACAATTATATTAGGCAAAATAAACCTGAAATGAAATAATAGTGAAATAAAATACAAGTGAAAATAGAACAATTGAATAAATAAAAATAAAGAAATGAAAAAAGAAAAAAAAAAACTGGAGAGATTCCAAGTCACGTTAGTTCACGATGTTTCGATTGTTAGTATCTACAATCGTCTTCGGGTGATGACTGGACTGATTCCTCCGAGAGATGACTATTTATAGGTCGTTCGACTACTTTCACTTATCTGGGACAGTATCTGAACCACGAATCCAACCACCATCAATCTACTAAAAGAGGAATCATCAAGACTCTATTAGACCGTGCTTTTGGGCTCTGTAATACGAAGGATGGTCTCGAGAAGGAACTAGACATCATCAAAAATGATCTTCAACGGAATGGCTACTCCGAAGCGATGGTAGGAAAGACTTTGGCTAAAAGACAGCAGGAGCCTCCCAAAGAAGAGAAGCCGTCACAACCAGTGCTTGCACTTCCCTACATCAGAGGATTATCGGGGAGGATAAGAAGAATTGGTTCCAAGTACAACATCAGAACCTGCTTCAGATCCGGTAACACTATCCGTAGCAGCCTCACGAAAACCAGGCCACCAAACGCGCACTGCGATTCCAAGAATTGCATTTACCGGATACCCTGTGAGTGCGGAAAATCCTATTTTGGTGAAACTAAGAGGCCATTGAATGGTCGCATTGCCGAGCACAAGAAACACACGCAGCGAGAGGAAACCAGCAAATCAGGAATAGCAAACCATGTTTGGACCCATGAACACAACATCGAGTTGTCCCAAGCTGAGATCTTGCACAGAGAGGAACATTGGTTTAGGAGAAAATTCAAGGAAACCGCATACATGTTGTTCAACAACGTATTCAGCCAAGCCAGCGTAGAAATACGCAAGCGAAAAATGGTCAACTCCCGTCAAACGGTCATCTCCCACTGAACCAGTGAAGCGGAAAAGGAAAGCGGTGATAAGTGAAAGTACTCGAACGACCTATAAATAGTCATCTCTCAGAGAAATCAGTCCAGTCATCACCCGAAGACGATTGTAGATACTAACAATCGAAACGTCGTCAACTATCGTGACTTGGAATTTTAAATCATTTCATATAGTAGACAATGAAAGTCCGAACTAGTGAAATACAAAGTTTTTTAATGGATAACAATTTGTATTTTGAAGATAACTATACTAAAAACCAACTACTCGAAGTTTTAAAGACAAAAACATTGGGAAAAGTGTATGTCTTCGAGAGTATTACTGAAAAGTATGTACATAACATACTGAGACGTCCCCTCTATTTTTGTGTTTTCAATTCCATCGAGTTGATTTGGAGAAAATTGAAACAAAGCATCAGGCGTAAAAATAATTTTCCAAAATTTGATAAGAACGTAGTAGAGCTAATTAAAGAAGAAGTATCTAATATTACCGAAGAAGACTGGCAGAAAAGGATTGAAAAAGTAATTTTAGTTGAAAAAGACTATATGGAGATTGAACACTTCTATATTAATGTTGGAAATAAATTCATTATTGATTTAAATGACGACAGTGATAGTGAACAGAGAATTTGGAAGAGGAATTATCAGAAGCCTTCGAAGAAAGTTGGTGAAGTGTTTTTGAAGCGATCGATTGTATATATATGTGAGTAAGTAGTATTCAGAAGTATTTTCAATCATCACTCTGTTATTTGAATCCATACTTTCCCACTCATCTCCCTAACTATATTATTAAAAAGGAACTGTTGGAAGGCTGCACTATATCGTTTAGTTGAAGTATACAAAATCATCGCTCACAATATCCATTGTGTACAAAATCAATTTAATCTCAGACATTTTTTTCCTAAAAGTTGTTTTTGGATAAAATATTTACTTTGATTTAATATTTCGTCATTAATATTTATAATTCATTAACACCATCACCGAATATATTGTTTTATTTTCTAACGATGACGATAAAAAAAGCATTCTGGCATGAATAGCCATTCATTTCCATGTAAAAAAATTCATGATAGAAAACAAAAAATTAATAATTCAACTAATTCAATCGAGCAATTTAAACAATCCATGAAAATTCCATACTACCTCAACTCAAAAACCTAATATCTCAAGAAATATCGATGTTAGTAATTTGGAGCTCCGGAACTTTTTTGTAGTTAATCGAATCTCCTACAAGTTGGTCATTCATACTTTTCATGTATCTTTCGTCATCTACCAGATAAGAACTAAAAACCGAGTTTTAATGAAAAATTTGGGTTTAGTGACCCGTATTACCACGCCAGTTCGAGTTACGATCACGCCGCAATGGACATTTTTGTAGTGCATTCAATTCTGAAGAAATCCTATAATTTACCAAGAATATACCGTGAAATGCCTCTGAGCTGTAAAATATTGAAGAAAAAAATCAAAGTTTACGTGTATTCTAAACGGTCGAGCAGAGAATGTTTTTTTTAGGTATTTATTACAAAACTTCGAGGTGGGAGTGAAAAAAAATGAATTATTACCAGAAAAAAGCAGCCTTATGTTCAGTATACAAATAACTCAGAAGAGTATTTTTGTTGCTAATTTGCTTTTAGTCTGGCGATGTTGTTTGATAGATTAAATATACAGGGTGTCAATTTGAAAACTTTCCACCCTCAATATCTTCTTTTCAGTAAACAATTGAGGAATCGAAAAAACAGATCAACTTTATTGTCAAGGGGGCAGAGTTGGGTCGGATACAGGAAAAAAGGATCCGAATACCGGATACGGATACTCTCACCTAATAATGTACTTTTACGGATACTTTTAGAGTTAGTTAAAATAGTGTTTTAATATATACAAGTAAAAATACTATTAATGAATATCAAAAACAAAAAGTGATAAAAAATATAGGAAATAAAAGAAACTCAAAAACTGTTCATATTTATTTTGTAAACAAACAACATTTCAGTGAAAAATTTATATTTTTAGCTTCTATCACATTGTTCGCTAGATGTGACTTTTATACCTCAAAGTGTTCATCAATTAAATTTTTTTCTTTTTGGCGTATCAATCATAGTTGCAAAAGAGAAAAGTCTTTCTAATGGTGCTGACGAAGGCAAGCATGTATTATACTTGAGTGATACCTTTTTTAATATTGGGTATTCATGTAATACTTGTAAATTCGTTCTTTTGTCTTCCAGATATCCTAATAATTCCAGCTGAATGTTTGTAGTTCTATTGCTACTTTCACTGGTACCCTCAGTACCCTGTTCGTTCATAGTACTACTACTGCCTACAGTGCCTACTTCTTGGTTATTTGAGAATCCGTGAAATCAAAAAAGTCGTCCACATTTTGGTCCCCTCTTTCATCGGATTCGTTGTAAGATTCATATTACATCTGTTTTTTTTGCAACATTCATTATACATTTTTTAATATGTTCCAAAGATTTTTTTGGATTTTTCACAATGTTATACCACTTCAGTTTAGATATGGGAAGCAGAACTGCTGCTATAATTGGATCTTCCCATTCCAAATTTAAAATTTTTTCAAAACGAGTATTTAAACTTTTTATGCACATTTTTGCTAAATGTTCTCCTCCATATTTCAATTTATTTTGGGTTTGGGCAATGAGTTTTTCATACTTGTTAATTAAAGAAATTAGACTGGGCAACATATATCCAAAAGTTACATTGTCTTCACCTTGTAACAAATCTTACGTTAAAACCAAAGATTTCATAACTAAGCAGTATTCTTCCAGATACAATAGTTCAGTTTCCTTGAATGGTTAAACTTTGTAGCAGAATTGGAAGTTTCTCCTCCACTTGCAAAATCTGCGCAACTGCATCATAAACGGAGTTCCATCTGGTTGCCTCTGGAGAACTCAGTGTATGGGAATTATGAAATGGCCACGCACTTACGTCATAGGTTCTGATTCAACAAGATTGATTGGTACTTGGTATCTTTTAGTAAAAGATTTTACCGCCTTACCTCACCCCGTTTTCAAGGATGCTGAACTTTGAGTTTGGGTGTCCCAACCTAGTAAACGGAAGAAAACATGCCCCAAGAGGAGTCTACTGCACATTTTTGATATATGAGACACTCATTTTTCGAGGTGACAAAGTACTAAAATTGCATTTCACCGTTTTCGAAGATGTCGTGACAAAATGCGACAAGATACGCCTGCATAAAATGGGTCTGTTTGGTCTGGTTCTCATTCATCGAATAATTCAAAAGTATCCGAAGATCGAAAAAAGTATTCGGTATTCGGATACTTACAAATTTGGCCACGGATACGGATACTGAATACAAAATTTGAAAAATATCCGAATACAGCTTTTGAATACATATAAAGTATCCGGATACTGTATCCGAATACAGAGGTATTCGGATACTACCCAGCTCTGCAAGGGGGACTTTGTCGAGGACTATTTGTAGCCTTCGTTGTTCAACCCCCTAGGAGGGGTAGATGTTACCCTTAGAATTTCAAATGGAAAGGGGGTCAAGTGGCACATCATTTTGATTGGCGTTCAATTCTGCTTCCAATGGTATCCTGACTGATTATTTTTTGATGAGCATTTTTCGAAAAATAGCGTTCTAAACTAACAGAAGTAATTGTTAGTACGCCTATATTGAGGTGCATTATTTGACCAGAACTGGTAAGAATATTAGTAAGTACCGTTCCAATCCTTCACTAGGGGTAACATTCGTCATTAGCTCTAATAGTAACATAGATGGTGGTAGAGTTGTGTTTCAGCGATAAGCGATGGCAATGTTGAAAGACAAAATTGTCGCTGTTGAAGTGACAAAAATCCACATATTTTTCGGGAAGGGCATACACAACACCCACAAAAAGTAAATGTTTGGGCTGGTATTGCATTTCCAATGGAAATGCCATTATTGGTCCATTATTTCTGGAAGGAAACCTGACTGGCAATCTGTACCTCAAAGTGCTTGAAGAGAGTATCGATCCTCTCATAACTCACGAGCTAGAAACTCAAATGAATGCAGAAGATAATGAACTGTTACATCTCCAGCAGAACGATGCTCCACCTAATTATTTTCTTCATGTCCGACACGGTGGTTAAACGAGACATTTCCGGATAGATGAATTGGCAGCAGAGGAGCAGTTGAATGGTCTCCAACATCCCTGGATTTAACACACTTAAATATCTTACTTTGGGGGCATCTTAAATCAGTTGTTTATAAAACACAACATTCTGATATTGAAGAACTTAAAAGACGAATTGCAGCAGCATACAAGTCATTTTCAAGTGAAGTTTTCCGTAATGTTAGAGGGGAGTTCGAAAACAGACTTTATTACTGTTCAGAGCAAAATGGACGACATTTCGAACAGTTTATAAAGTGTAAGTAAGTGAGAAAGTAATATTATATGTTTGAAATGTCTTTCTCGCAAATAAAATATTATTTTGTAAAAGGACAATAACCGATAAATAAAAAATCTCACGCGTAATACATTCAATCCCGTCATTCAAGAGTTGGAACGGTGCCAACTACTCTTCTACCATTTTTATCAAAAGGAGTCAATAAAATAATGCATCTCAGAATAGGCAAATTCCAATTACATGTGTAAGTTTAGGACGCTATTTTTTGGAAACTGCTTATCCAAAAATGAAACGTCAGGGTATCATTAGAAGCAGAATTGAACGCTAATAAAAATGATGTGCCATAGAACCACGAGGGCTACAAATATTCCTTGAAATTGACCTGTTTTTTCGATTCCACCTATTATTTACTGGAAGAAAGATATTAAGGGCGGGAAGTCTTCAAATTGACACCCTGTACAAATTCATGGTGATTATATAGGTATTACATACTGTTTCACGGGAACACATTATTATTTGAAATATTTTCATTGTTTTTTTGCATTACCACAAATAAACATCAACCTAACATTGAGTTCAAAACATTCGTTAAAACATTGTTGCTTGAAAATGAACATGTGCTTTTGTTTTAGGATGAGTAACAATTGAAATTGATAAGACATTAATGTTATTTTTGAGAATAAGTGGTTTGAAAAATATGAGCCCCATATATAAGGCCGCCCGTGAAGGATAAAGGATCAGATTAGTAAAAAAAATTGATCATCACAGAAATTCTCGAGCGCGTCAGATTAAGATAGAGTGAGTTAATTACATGCTAAAAAGTTTTTATTCCAGTAATATGACAATTTGAGAGTGACGTAAAGAAAGGGGAGGGCAACAAAGTTGTAAAAAAAATAACTTCATTTCGACATTCTCGAGCGTAGCTGATTTTTTTTCATTCAGAAGGAAATAATTCAAGGATAACGGAAAATATATAATCTGACGATTTTCGCAAACCAAAATACCAAAAATTTGTCGATAAAGTTTAATGCGTGCAGATGTGTGATACCTATATTTCCCTCTCCGAGTTTCGATTCCTCTTTCACTTTTTCTCTATCTATTACTCTGTCACTCCATCCCCACTCTGAAATCTGTTGCCATTATGCCATAACAGCTGATCACAGAGACTCGTTCGTGATGAAGATGATGATTAATTAATCAATTGATTATAAAAAGCTGCTATTTTTAAAATTATTTTTTCATAAATACAAGTATTCTACTTAAAAAACATACACTTATTCATTTACATGCTATTTCCTGAGCTTTTCAATTATTTAAGTTCAATGATTAAAACAAAAATTCAAAAAATATATTTTATTGGTAGATTAGGCGAATCCCTCTATATAATTGTCAGATTATGAGACAGCAGGTCTAGAACATACAGATGAACCATATATATCTTAATCTGACGCGCTTGAGTATTTCAAAATGTCGAATTTTTTCTGCACATTATAATAATGTCCGCGAGTTTGCGTCAGATCGAAATCGTCAGATTATTGAATGAGAGCTTTTTTTTGTTGCACTCAACAACCCTTTAGAAAATCTGACGCGCTCGATTACATTTTTTTTTCTTTTCACTTTTAACCCTTACGTAAAAGCACCCGCATCATGCAAACGATCAGATTAACATACGAACATTATTAAAAATACGTAGGACATTGATGTTATCAATATCTGACACGCTGATTTAGCCCAATACAATTTTTTAAATTCGAAAATTATTCAAGTGTCTAGTGGTGTTGAAATATTTTTTTCCAAGTTCAATATTATACTCGCAACTAATAACGGTAGAAATTGAAGATTGTTTTTACGTCTTTTCTTTGTAGATCATTCTTAAACAAACAAGTCTAGTAAATATCATTTTATCGTCAGGAAACAAACATGATTTTCTTGTAATTTTTTATTGTTTATAACTGTTTTTTCAATGATCATTGAACAAAACTGGCCGATACTTGATGAAAATTCATATCAAAAATTTACATGAGCTTTATTTTGATTCTTGCTACGAAGGGTTTACAAAACCGTGGCACGCGTTTCGCTATATAACGGATTTTTAATTGTTTATCGAGAACTAAAATTTCTTGAATAATCTCTTGAATAAATTTGATTTTTCTTTTAAAAGAAGTTGGAATTCTAGAAACAGTCATGTAATGAAAACAAATTTTTTTGAATTTTTCATTACTCCTTTTAATTTTATAAGATAGAGTCCGCTAGATTTGTTTAGAAACAAATACAAGTTTCAAACTTTCAGAGATACGGCGATGTACACTCGAATCATTTTTATAAAAGACTGGCGATCCGCCCAGGCTTCGCACGGGTGCAATGCTGATACTAAATAATCACTACATAGTATGAAACGAAGTCGGTTTTCGATGTCTGTCCCTGATGTAGATCTTTGAAACGACGCAAAGGATTTTGTTGCGGCTGATTCAAGATGAAGGTTCATATGTATACAGGGTTTTTTTATGAACATGCAGCAAAAATTCAAGGGACTATTTCTTGGACTATTCTAAGGACATTTTGTACTCCGATGATTTTTGATAGGGCACTTTGTTTCGAAGATACGGAGCGAAAAAGAATATCGACAATAACAATTTATTTCCAAAACGTACATGTAGGTAATGTTAAATCACCTAAAGAAACAATTCGTTCAGGCCAGTATCAATTTCCTACACTGTAAGTTAATGAACTGACATCCACCTGAAAACAACTACTTCCCTGGCTAATACCACGAAGGGCGTTGGTTTATATCCGACAGGTGTCAGTGCAGGATTCTTCACTGAAGTTATTCCTGCATATGCTGTTGGCAATACAACTGCCGCAATAGATTTTCAATTAAAAAATATGTATAAAATATGTTTTTCCGTTAACCAGCTGTCGCCCCCATACGAACGACAACTCTCAAAAGTTGAGAAACTTGTGCGAGCTAAGGACTAACGAGGTCTTACCTTTTAACGTGTGATTCCTATCACGAATTATTGGAACACGCAGACCGGTTTCGGGCTGTTTGGCCATTCGTCAGTGCAAGGTAGTGTCTATCATCAACATAAAGTCGATGATCTCCGAAAAAAAAAATTTAAATTGAATTCCTTCAGAGTATTATTCTTCGAACTAGGCTGAAGCGGACAACAATCAACATGTTTGTCATCGCCCCATCTGTCTGTGAACGAGGTAACCAACCGCACATCCGAAATTTGCCCAATTCCTCGTATAAGGAAAGAAAACTTTCCACATATAGTGGGCATACTTGAAGACTGGCTATAAATCAAATCATCCGAAGGAACAATTCGTTCCTAATCTTTAAGAACTGTTGAAAATGACTATTTCCTAATTGGATGCAATAATCCAATCTTCTCCTCATCGACTCCCGAACTCTTTCATAAACACCAGTATCGTTTCTAATTGCGTGGCACCGAGCAAATTGAATGTCTGCAGCCTTTTTTAGTAATCGGAATGTTATTGATAGGTACCAACGGAATTGTTGAATTTCTTATTATTTGTGATGCACTGTGTGGAACCTTTGGTGTAGTAATAAATATTACTGGAGTTCTTTCCTAACACCAAACCGCCACTTTGAGACCCCGACTCGTGTTTCGATCACCAAGCGATCATCTTCAAGACTTCAAGAGGAAAGATATATATATATATAAATATATCATGAGTTCATGAGAGCTATATTTTGATATATTTTTTGAATATACAGGGTGTTTGGTGTAGGTGCTACAGACCAAAATTCCATTTTTTAAAATAGAACGCCCTGTATATCATTACATATTCAGATGCTACGTTAAATTCTGATATCATTTCATGTTTGGTTTTTGAAATTCGGTTACGGCGTTGTTGAGTTATTGCACTTTTCCTTAAATATAAAGTTTCAAAAAAACTTATTTACTCGTACACGATTCCAGTCTATATCTTTTATTAAATTGAACTAGACTACTACTGAATACAAACCATTATTCTCACCTCTACGATACGATATCGATATCAGTTGAATATAATATTGAAATTCTTGAGAATGTGACTAACTTGAAGGTGATTTGCTTTATATTGTACAATTTATCAAGTAGCTTATGCTCGTTGATGCCATAGTAACAAATGTTGTTAAATTGTATCTACTTGTCAGTTCGATTCGGTGATTCTTTGCAAAACATTAACTGTGTTCTTTGTGCGAAAACTCCAGTATGCCTTTCGCATTTAGTCCAAGTGATTGCATTGATATGTTATTAATTTTTGGGGAATGTCAGAAAAACTGCCGTCAAGCACAACGTCTATACCAAGAACGTTTTCCAGACAGACCCATTCCGTCACGAATGACTTTTTCGAGAGTTGTAGAAAAATTGCGAACTGGGTCATTTCCTTCTACTATAAAGCATCGTCATCATACGAGATCTGTTAGAACTGAAGATTTAGAGATCAATGTGTTGGCTTATATTTTTATTCATCCACATGTTTCTATCCGTACTCTTGCAGAAGAAGTCGGTGTGAGTAAATATAATGTACAGAGAATTCTGAAAGAAAATAAATACCAATTATTCAAAATTCAGTTGGTACACGGTTTGAAACCCACGGACTTTGAACGACGACTTGAATTCATTGCTTGTATTCAGGTAATATTACATGAAAGTCCTAACATATTCAGTCAAATTTTGTGGAGCGATGAATCGCGATTCCACAATAATGGAGTTGTGAATCGACATAACAGTCACTATTGGTCTCAAGAAAATCCCCACTGGGTCCGCGAAAGTAATTTTCAAACTACTTGGGGTATTAATGTATGTTGTGGATTGTTCAATGGCCGCATCATAGGACCTTACTTTTTCAATGAAAATCTCATTGGATTGCGATATTTACATTTTCTAGAAAATGATTTGATCCAGTTGATGGAAGATATTCCCATAGCATAACGACAAGGAATTTGATGGCAACAAGATGGTGCTCCTTCTCACAATTCACAGGTTGTTACTGAATATCTGGATAGAACGTACCCAAATAGATGGATTGGTAATAAGGGTCCAATTCGGTGGCCGGCTCGTTCCCCAGATTTATCACCGCTTGATTTTTTCCTATGGGGTTATTTAAAAGATATTGTTTTCACTACTCCCCCTTTGAATGTGGATGATCTGAAAATGAAAATTCGACTAGCGTGCAGTAATATTACGCCTGATATTATAAGAGCGACTTGTACGAGAGAAGTGATTCGACGTTTCGAAGTCTGTATAATATCTAATGGGCATCACTTTGAACAATTTTTATGACTTATTTCTAGGTACCTACCATTCTTATGAAATGATTTATTATTTACATTGTTATTAATTAAAGATTTGTTTTCGAATACACCTCTTTCAAGTTCGCAATTGTTTCATATTCAAAATGATTCCTGACTGAATTCCACAACTCAAAATTGAAACCATTACTTCGAACACCCAAAGTTTTGACTAATTTTCATGTGATCTGATGCAGAGAGAATAATTGTATGAGATATTTTTAAAAATAATAGTCGTTCTCAAGACTTTACATTTTAAGCAATAACTCAATATATATATATATATATATATATATATATATATATATATATATATATATATATATTTCAGAGAATAATCCACAATAAACATGTTTCATCCTCGAGAAATAATGGCTTATTTCGAAGCGATTTTAAGCAATACAGCAATAATTCTTATCCATTTTAGTACCTTATATACATTTTACATTTAATATAGATCACCATGGCTCTTTACAGCTTGTAATTTTAATGAATATTTTCGAAGATATTACAGATTTAAAATGCAGAGACATAACGGTTGCGGCGGTACCGGCGGCGCGTGCCGATAAATAGCGCGTTGAACGCCGCGATCGCACGCGTTTATATGTATATTTGATGTCAGCATAGCACCCGTGCGGAGCCGGGTCTGCTCGCTAGTAATTGATAATTCAATTGTGGAACCAGAAGCATGTACAAATATAATGATATTGCGTAACAAATATACATATTAAAAACATTTAATATAAATACTATTTCTATAGTTATATTAATATAAACATGTCAAGACAAATTTGTGCACTGCAAAAGTACTGTACAAGACATTCTCAGTTTGTATATTTTTTTAGTCTCTATTTTTGTGTGACGCCATGAAAATTATGTTTCGATTTTTCAAATTTTGACACACCGATCTCAAAAGGTTCGCAATCACTGCGTCACAACGTTTTAGTTTTCTCACCAGTATATTTATTAGTAAATTATGAAAGCACACCTAAATGTTTTTTCGCACTATATGTATTGTACTGCAATATGGTCATTGTTCATGTTCCATTCCCTAAATGATTTCCCCTCATGAGTGCACTTTTACTACTTCGTCAAGTTTCTACTACCTGCCAGATGTTTCATTTCCACTCTGTTTTTCATACAAGATTAGGTTACATGTCTTTAATTAAACCGAAGCTTTATATGTAAATTAATACTTTGTCGTTCCTGTTTATAAATTTGAGACGATGAGTTACACGGAAAAACTGTCGGGTGGCAAATGAGATCTAAATGACGCAATATGATTTTTTTAAACATTCACTTTACATCTATTATTTCGTACATACCTGCATTTTTTTTAATATATCGAGAATTTTTCCATTTCACTATTTCAATGTTTATTATCGATAACTTTCTTTACCATCATATTCACTCTGATTACACCCTTTTTGAATATTACTGGAGTTTTTTTCCAACACCAAATCGTTATTTTGAACACCTCGACACGTGTTTCGATCATCAAGTGATCATCTTCAAATAGGAAGATTAAACTAACACGAAGCTAACGCTATTTATTCTATATAGATATCCCATACAGGTAAACCATCCAGGTGTACTACCCATACAGGTACACCAACCTAAATTAATTTTACAATTTTGCCTTATCTATTATTTTACATACAGCTGTTATAGCTAGCTATATATAAAACAATTTTCAGCTATATAAAAATTAATTTCACAATATTGCATATCTAAATTTATTTTTGCAATGTGTCCGTATGTAGTAATCAGTAAACCCAACAAAATTATTTTAACAAGCTATATAGTATGCTCTTTGGTATAGGTCCGTCATCGTTATTCATAATATTATTATGTTTACTTATTTCTTCACTCTCATAGGCATATAGTTGCCTGTTGTTGTTAACTTGTCTAACTAACCTTAATGAACTGAAGTCTATGGAATGGTTTTGTTGCAAAATATGATGGGCGACTGCTGATTTTTCAGGTCTTCCATATTTTGAGTGTGCTATGTGTTCCTTATATCTAACTTCAATAGATCTTTTTGTCTGTCCATATTTTGCATCGCAGTCCTTACATTCAATTTCGTAAATTCCAGACTTTTCCGAATTCCCGACTTTGATCTTCCTCTTTGAAGATTATCACTTGGTGATCGAAACACGTATCCAGTAATATTCATTACTACACCAAAGGTTCCAAACAGTGCATCATAAGTACACCCTTCTTCTAAAAATAGCCCAGTCGAAGTAGGATTTGACAACCCAAGAATTTTTACTGACAGTTTTCTTTCAAAATTCCTTAGGGGGTCACTGGCAGTCTAAATTTGAGTCACTAAATATTCTGGTAATATATTGAATTCATTGGAGCCTCTGGAGACATCCTACATGTTTTATAAGAGAGAGGACATTGGCAGATCAAGATCTTCTGATGATGTGGTGCTGCAGGTTTTTCCGGGTTTTCCTGCAGCTGAAAAAGCAAATGCACCACTGGAATCAATGAAGTCGCCCCGGAGCGCCAATTAATTTTTATTGTTGTTTTATAATTTCACAAATAAAATTTAATTTCGGTATTTGTTACAAAAGTTGTTTGAAATTAGATTTTTCACAATTTTGGTTTACATCAATCTTTTTCTAGGATCTATATCTTTCGATTTATAGCCGAAAACAGGGTGTCAATTTTTTTATTGAACAACTCGTTTATTTTCAATTCAAAAAGAAAACTCGTTACGAAAAAAGTAGTTCAAAATCACATTTCCTACAATTTTGGTTTTTATCACTTTTTTCGTAGGGTCGATATTTATCGATTTATACCCAAGAAAGGGGGGGGGGGTAAAATTTTATCATTGTATTATCACGTTTATTTTCAATTTTACGAGAAAACTTGTGATGACCAAAGTTGTGAAAAATTAAATTTCCTACAATTTTTGTCTCTCATTTTTTTCGTAGGTTTTCGTTGGATTGATTTTTTATTTGTAACCGAGGAAAGGAGGAGAAATTGTTATCATTGTGAAGAAAAGAGAAATGAAATGTTTTATGTTTTTTATCACTTTTATTTGTCACTAAAGTTACTGCAGTTTCGTACTATACGGACATTTTCAAACTTATACAATACACCGGAATTTATTGTATAAGTTTGAAAATTTCCTTATATGACGAAACTGCAGTAACGTTAGTTACAAACCAAAGTGTTAAAAAATACAGAAAATTTCACTTCTCTTTTTCTTCATTATGATTTCCTACCACGTAGTAATGGCTACATTCATCAATTCATTATCATTGTATTATCACGTTTATGTTCAGTTTAGCGAAAAAAGTTGTTAAAATTTATATAAAATCAATTGTTTTAAAATTTTGGTGCTTATCAATTTTTTCTTAGTATCGATATTTTTGGAATTATACCCGAGAAGAAGAGGGGGAGAGAAATTGATATGAACAAAGTTGTGAAAAATCAAATTTCCTACAATTTTTGTCTCTCATTTTTTTCACAGGATTGATATTTTTCGATTTGCAACCGAGGAAAGTAAGGGGAAAGTATTATCATTGTACTATCACGTTTATGTTCAGTTTTACGAAAAAAGTTGTGGAATACAAAGTTGTATAAAATCAATTTTTCTTCAAATTTGTTTTCAATAATGTTTTCGTAGTATCGCCATTTTTCGATTTATACCCGAGAAAAGGAGGAGGTAAAATCTTATCATTGTGAATTGAAGGGGTTATATTTTTTTTTGGAGTGATTAATTTTTTTTTGAGGAAAGAAAGTTTTTGGCTTTCTACCACTCCATCTTGATACAAAAAACAAGGATGAGGGAATCTTCCAAGGAAAGGAAGGAAGTAATCAATTTTAAAATAAGTAACTCTATACATGGATGTGTAGATCATGCAAAGAAGTAACTTTCAGACACAAACTGAAAGAAAGTCCTCCTGAAACAGCTACTTTCATATAAACATTGAATTACACGAAAGAAAAAATTCTTTCGAAACAAATACTTATGTATGAACACTGAATTATACAGAAGATAATTTTCTCTACTCAGTTTGTATTTCAAACATTCGTTGTGGAATAAAAATCAGATATCATTCACATGAGTTCTACTTTAAATGAATGGTAAAAAATTGCACTTACATGGAAAACTGTCACCCTCACTCGTATACACCGATGTTTCGCCTTAAGACACTTGCCACAAGGCTTTTCAGTACCAAATTGGATAACATTATAAAAAAAATCGTAATTCATGAATGAACTGTGTGTATTTTCTATAATGTTATCCAATTTGGTACTGAAAAGCCTTGTGGCAAGTGTCTTAAGGCGAAACATCAGTTGATGCCAGTGAGGGTGACAGTGTTCCATGTAAGTGCAATTTATTACCATTCATATAAAGTAGAACTCATGTGAATGATATCTGATTTTTATTCCACAACGAATGTTTGAAATACAAACTGAGTAGAGAAAAGTATCTTCTGTATGATTCAGTGTTCATACATAAGTATTTGTTTCGAAAGAATTTTTTCTTTCGTTTAATTCAATGTTTATATGAAAGTAGCTGTTTCAGGAGGACTTTCTTTCAGTTTGTGTCTGAAAGTTTCTTCTTTGCATGATCTACACATCCATGCATAGAGTTACTTATTTTAAAATTGATTACTTCCTTCCGTTCCTTGGAAGATTCCCTCATCCTTGTTTTTTGTATCAAGATGGAGTAGTAGAAAGCCAAAAACTTATCATTGTATCATCACGTTCATTTTCTTTACGAAAAAAGTTGTTGAATACAAAGGGTTATGAAATCAAATGTTCTACAATTCTTGTGCTTATCAATTTTTAGAAGGATCGATATTTGTCGATTTATACCCGAGAAAAGGAGGGGCTGAAAAATTTATGAAAAGTAACACTATCCATGATAATAATTGAACAATTTTCAGAAACGTTTTCATTTCTAGAAGCTTTTCGCCAACACATCTAACAAAATTACTGAACTATTGTCTTTTCTTCTTCTACTCAGCAAAGAATGCCCATTGTGTGTTCGCAAAGGTTTCCACGGTCAGCAATCTGATAACCTGAAGACTGGGTTGAACCTCGTCGGGTGTTTTCAGTTGTTCGACGTTTCGGCTTCGACTTTGAAGTCATTTTCTAGAAGCTATTAGTACAATACAATACAATACTTTATTTTTCTTGAGACTTTTTCACAAGTATGACTTCACAGGTCTCAATCTGCTTACTCTTCAGTTAGTGACACGCTGTAAGGATTTTGTGACTTGATGCCGGGGTCTGTATCTGCCTCCTCCCCAGGTTTCTACAATGATCCTAAACTGTCTACTTCCCCAAAGGACCTGCGGGCGCATGATATTCCAATTTCAATATTTGTATAACTGTCTTCAGAGGCGTTTCATAAAAATTATGAATAATTGTGATAGCGTTTTGGGTGTTCGATTTTTCCATTTCATATTTTCTTTCTTTCAGAATATTTTATTTCTATTTCTTCAATTTTTTCTGATCTGTTTCTTAAGTATTGATAGGTTTTGATTCATTACCGAAGTACTGAATGGTTTCTACAGTGTCATCCCCAAAGTATGCACCATATGGGAAACTTCTTTATTAAGGGTTTTTCGACAAAAAGTTATTCTTGATAATAGTTTGAACATCCCCTAAAACTAAACATGCACCAACAAAATACAGTAAAACACACGTAATATACGAGGAGCCTTCAAATATTTGATTTTGAGACAAGAGTATTTCGAAAAATCTCGGGAAATGTTGTTTGAAAAAGTTGTTCAGCATTAAAAAATACATCTAGATTTAAAGTCATGGCCATCTAAATGGAGGTAATTTTTTTCAACCCATTTTCCAAAAAGAGTACTACGAAAAGAAAAATTTGCTAAAACGATAAATATACAGTATCCTGTATACGACGTTTTATTTTAAAAGCCTTCAATATTATATATTACACAACTATGGTGTTAACCATGGTCAATTTTGTTGAAGAGTAAAATAATTTTCAAAGTTTTTGGTGCAAAGTTATTTTTATTTTTTGATAACACTGAAAATTACTCAAAATTATGCCGTATTATAATAATAACTTAATTTTCAATAATATCAAATAACAAAACATCAAAATAAAATAGGTGTTTTACAACAAACTGATTGATTTTCTGGAGATTATTTTGAAGAATTATTTTGAATAAGAAAATCTCTAGAAAATCAACGAGTTTGTTCCGAAATACCTATTTTATTTTGATGTTTTGTGATTTGATATTATTGAATATCGAGTTCTTGTTTACAGTACTGTATAATTTTGAGTAATTTTCGGTGTTAACAAAAAATAAAAATACCTTTGCACCAAAAACTTTGAAAATTTGAAAATTGTTTACAGTACTGTATAATTTTGAGTAATTTTCGGTGTTAACAAAAAATAAAAATACCTTTGCACCAAAAACTTCGAAAATTATTTTACTCTTCAAAAAAATTGACCGTGGTTAACACCATAGTTGTGTAATTCGTAATATCACAGGCTTTAAAAATAAACCGTCTTATACTATTTATCGTTCTAACAAAAATTTTTTTCGTAGTGCATGTAGTTGGTGCATGTTTATTTTCAGAGGATGCATAAACTTTCATCAAGAATAACATTTCGTCGAAAAACCCTTAATAAATAAGTTTCTCATATGGTGCATATTTTGGGGATGACACTGTATATATTATTATCTTGATTTGTTAACAATAATTTCAATATTTCGAATGCTGTGAAAACATCAATAGCCATTTTTCCATATGTCATTCGAAATCGACATGTCCACGAATTCCAACTCGTGAAATAGCCTACATGTCACATTCTCACCTTGGATTGTTTCAATTTCATCATTTATTTATGTGATGATCTCAAAATTAGCAGTATTCTGTTATTTTGTATTCGGGAAGCATATCAACAATAGCGTATCACAATGAATTTCAATCGTTTTGAATATTCATACTGACTCATTCCAAAAGTATATATTGGCACCGTAACCACGAAATTTCATGAATAAGTAATGAATCAGCTATTTGCATATCATTTTCAGATTATCATGAAACAAACAATGGGTCGGTATGTTTGTGACACTTCCTTGATTCACAAAAATACTAAACTACTGAAGCTTAAAATAATACCAAATAACTCGTAAGATCAATTAATGAGCAACAACTATTTAAAAAGTAAATCAAGATTTCATGTTGGGTATATAGAACTGGGGTTCTATATTATCGTCTCAATGGACCATCAGTTCCCTCACACCCCCATACGACTGAGGGGGAATGAAATTTGAACTGGCTAAACCCAATACCATTGAGGTTATCCGGATATACATCCAGTGGGGTCCAATAACTAATGGATATGATATGCTTATAATGCCATAGGGAAGTTGGAATATAAATAATTTAATATAATAATAAATGGTTACAACTATATCAGCAAAAATCATCAGGAGTTAAAATAGTAAGTTTTATGATTACTCAGTTTTGATTCAATGAACTCAAATTGAAAAATGCTCGTGTCAATGAATTATTACTACCTGCGACATTTTTTCAATAGATGTTCATAACTACGAGTACCTAATATCCATTTAAATTGATATTGAAAAACTATTTGCTGTACGATTTCCTATTTGGCACCTCGCCTATTGAAGTTAATGCCTGAAAATCTTAAAAATATGAACTCCGGAGCACTATTTTTGAAAAAGGTCGAAAACTTGGATATATAGCTCATCTGTTACGCCAGCGACGCAAAGTACGGAAATCACATTTAGAAAATGTAACAATTAGGTACTTTTTAGGTGCTTTTTAGGTACCAAAGTCAAAAATTAGGTGCTTACACCGCAACTCAATACTCAAAGTTGCGTTGCTAGCATTATGTAATGCTGTAATGACTAAGATTTTATAGTACGTTCCTCAATAAATAAGGGCAAGAGAATAAAGTACTAACTAGGTGCTCACTAGATGAATAATTGTTAACCTAGATTTCATAATTTCTTTGGGGCTTATGGACCCGATAACCACCATTTGATTCAACATAAGAAGTGTGAGATATTATCTTAAACTGACTAAGGAGAAGATTTCCAATTTTTATTTTTTTACTATAATAATAGGAAATATTTATCCTAGCAGGTTTTCAGAACTTCATTCTTCTTCATCTGTTAAGTAGACAAAAAAGGATCAGAGCTTTTTTAATGAGAATTGAATTGCCGACAAGAACAGAAACTTCAATATCTGATATTGTTTTTTGTAAAAATGAGGATCAAAATGCTATTTTATTCAATTCTTGACATTTTCATAGAAATAGATTATTTTCAGACGTGTACTAACGAAATGAATCGAATACGAATCCAATAAAGAACATCAACTACGGAAATTTTGAGCGCGAAAGTCAATAGGCATTATGAATATCATGAATATCTAATACCTAATTAGCACTTTATTCTCATGCCCTTATTCATTGAGGAACGTACTGTAAGAACTCAGTACATCAGTCATGGTGGTTTTCAGGTCAATGAGCCCCATTGCAATTATGGAATCTTGGTTTACTATAAATATCTAATGAGCACCTAATTAGCACTTTATTTTCTTGTCATAATTTATTGAGAAACGTACTATAAAAACTCAGTACATCAGTCGTGGTGGTTTTCAGGTCCATGAGCCCCATAAGCATTATAGAATCTAGTTTCCCTATGAATATCTAGTGAACACTTAATTGTATATTGTTAATTTTTTTCTCAAATCAGGTATCCCGAATTTTTTTTCCAGCTTATTCATGGTCGTTTTCATCTTAATTTCTTGCAAGCACCTAATTAGCACCTTATTACCACAATTAGTTTATACCTGATTGAGCATTCGTCCTCATTTTTGAAAGAACTGATTCTTAGATCTGTTGTTTAGCGAAATTGGAAGCTTTTGTTTATTAATTAGAAAATGTTGTGATCCTCACCGTAAGCACTTAATTAGCCCCTATTAGTGTTTCCTCAACATTCATTATTTCATTATTATTTTCATTGCGTTGCCGGGTAAGTTACAGAGAACCTAATTTTTGACTTCGGTACCTAAAAAGCACCTAAAAAGTACCTAATTTTGGCATTTTGTAAATGCGATTTCCGTACTTTGTGTCGCTGGCGTAACAGAGCTTGAATATATGGAACAAAGAGAGGCATAGTCCATAGCATAATAGAAATATGACCATTAATCTTGCTACGAATATGGATCACATAACTCATTCATAACACCTGGGCTGAAAAGTCTCGGGCCTGAGAAAAAAAATTTGTTCAAAATTGGCTTCAGTCATCAACGTAATCTCTATCAAGAGCCATACAACCATTACAGCGCCGCTCTAACATTTCAATATCACTTTTGTGAAACGATTTATCTTTTGCATCAAAATAGGCCTCAGTTTCAGCAATATTCTCTTCATTTGAGGCATATTTTTGAGTTCTGCGAACAGCCAGTAGTTGCTGGGGGCCAAATCTGGCGAATACGGTGGATGTGGTAGCAATTTGAAGTTCAATTCATTTAGTTTTGCCATATTTTTGATTGATTTGTGACACCGTGCGATGTCTTGATGATAATAATAATAATAAGGTTTATTTACAGTAAACAACATATAAATAGATAACAAAAATATTTCAAAATACGGTAACTCATTAAATTAGGATGAGTGGTGAATAAACATGGAAAAACACAGAAGCAGCTGCAAAAGCTACTTGTATATGTGTATATGAAGGCAACACTTTCTTTTTCTTCGAATGGGGTCGATTTTCCGTAATTTCGGCCTTCAAATGCTCCAATGGCGCTGTATAATATTTCATTTCTCAAGATAGTCTATTAATATAACACCACGCACATCCCAAAATACCGAAGCCATAACCTTTCACGCCGATAATTGTGCTTTCGGACGCTTTGGTCGAGGTTCACCAGTTCCGAAGTGAGGTGATGGATCCATGTTTCATCCATTGTCATATATCGATGAAAAAATTCTGGTTTGCTATATTCAAATATGCCCAAACACTGCTTAGAATCATCAAGACATTCTTGTTTTTGGTCAACAGTGAGCTCGCGCGACACCCACTTCGAACAGAGCTTTCTCATAGTTAAATGCTCATGCAATATAAAGCCTATAAGTTTTTTTTTATATTTTTACAATGTCAGCTAACTTACGCAACTTCACTTTTCGATCATTCAAAACGATTTTGTGTTGGTTCTCAAGAAACGAAATATCTAAAAATGAGGTATTCTGCTGCAATGTAATGCATCAATAAACGAAAAATAGTTGAAAATGAACACCGGAAAATATGGAAAATAAATTACAAGATGTAATTCCTCAACTGGATGGTACATTGCGTTTTTTTGTACACCCGCTACATCTTTCTTATCTTTGAAACGGATGAACTCCGGCGCTAGATGCGCTCGCTCTCCATCTTCTGACAGTCATGCGTCAGGTGATGCGCTCCCTCTTACGCTAAATGCACACACACCGATTCTGTCGTCCACTATTCCTAGTGAACCACTAGGTCCCGTACCCCCATGTGGGTACACACGGCATGTGTGGCACACACGCCGACCGGTGATCGGCGTCGATCACCTGTAACGCTAAATGCACACACACCGATTTTGGACGGCCGATATTATACCGGTCGTCGTAGTGAACCACATGTGGATACGGGACCTGGCACACTCGCCGACCGGTGATCGGCGTCGATCACCGGTAAGCATGTGTGCAAGGTCCCGTTCCCATATGTGGTTCACTATAGGAATTTGGACGACCGGTATAAAATCGGCCGTCCACAATCGGTGTGTGTGCAATTAGCCTAAGCATGTGTGCCAGGTCCCGTTGCCGCATGTGGTTCACTATAGGAATTTGGACGACCGGTATAAAATCTGCCGTCCACAATCGGTGTGTGTGCAATTAGCCTTACATGTTGAATGTCCATCTAGTATCTTAAAGTCTAGAAATGAAGTATTTTATTGTATAACGGCAACACTGTACATTGGACGCCACTCCGCTATCTCAGAGGAAAGGTGGAGGGGCTGGAGCGACTTGGAACCTGATTTTTTCTGGCAGAGTTGCCAATCGTAGCGGAATTCCGCTACTATAGCAGAATTTACTCGACGGTAGCGGCGTAGCGGATTTGAACATAAAGTAGCGGAACTTTCTACAAATAATCAATATTGAAAAAAATGGAAGAAGAAGGGCAGTGGACAGCACAGCGGAATTTGAAGTAGTGTAGCGGAATTTTGGTTCATGTGTAGCGACTTTATAGTGCATGCAGTTGACAACACTGTTTTCTGGTGTTACTGCCTCATTTGGACATCCACTACGTTCTGCATCATCGGTGGTTCTACGACCACGTTTGAAGCCAGAAAGCCAAAATGGGCTTGTTTCATGCTATGGAAAATGATACTGGTTTGCTTATAGACTGATCGAGTTATGGGTATATTATACTTATCAAGCCTAATAAGTCCCAAAATCTCTTTATATTTGCAGAAAAAAGAATAATTCGAGAAGCAAGAATTTAAATCGGCCGCGTGTATGTTGACCAATAAAATTGATCGTGTCCAGAGCGGAGTTGCCAAGTGTATTGGTTTTTAATATCCAATCACAGATCTGATGATCCAATTTGACAGACGCCATTTTTGTTTTTATTGTTGTCAACTCGGTGTGAATACATCTTTTACAATTATCTAATTAAAGAACGTTTTTTGTAAAAGGTAGATCTCGGCGGATGTCTATTTTGCTGCATATTCCGTGTCATTAGTATACATTCCGAAAAATATTTTTTCAGGTTAGTTTTGGATTGATATGTTCTAGAGTAATTCTACATTTCACTGTACATATTTTTGCTTCTCTTTTCAGTCACCATACTTCTCCTTGGCCGAGATAAAATAAAACTTTCCATCCTGCTATAAAAGACAAAGTCTGAAATAAATGTCATATAAATAAAAGGGATCTACTAAATATACCACCTACCGTTTCAATTTTTCATTCTTCATTACGGTACCAAATGCAAATTTCTCAAGTAAAATTCATCGATCATTTCAAAATCGACCCTTGGTAAGTTGTCGGGTGTCAGCTTTAACAAAACTACGCTCAACATTCATTTTGAAATTATTTTAACATGAATACGAAGTTTGTGGAAACCGTCGACATTAGAAAGAGCACTTGTCGCATTCACTACAGAGGGCGCTGGTTGACTGGATGACAATATGGCTAATATACCAGTAACGTTGAATTTCTTATTTTTGGTGGGTGGCATGAATGCATAATTGATTTATTTAATTAGGGTTAAAACCATTTGAAAATACAGCTCTTTTAATTCTATTTAGAATCATATTAAATATAATTTGTAATAAATCAGTTATCAAGGCAAATATTATTGTCCATTTTTATGCTTATTTCGTGGATTCAAGCAATCTTATTATTTTATATTTGTTTGCTGGCTTTATTCTTGAAAAAAATGAATGAATAATTACAGAAAATTTTAATTGATCAATCATTTTGTCAAGAAAATGGAGTACCCATATCACAATTTATTGGTTTATTCGGCATTGAAAATGTATGTCATATCGAATCCATTCTGCTTATTTTTGCAACATTGAGTTTCAACTTTTTCTTAGCTGACAGCTCGCGTAGGAACAATTCGTTTTTTCATCGAGTTTAGTTTGTGTGTGTTTCAAAAGTGTTTTAGAGATATATTTGAATATTAGTATGGTGCATTCTTGTGCTGATTTTAATTGTGCGGAATGGCACAAGAAAACAGGAAGCGCATTGGTTTATAGATGAGTTACCTATTTCATATAATGAGTTTAGGTTCCCAAAGGATAAAATGATGAGAAAAAAATGGGTGAAAGTATTGAAAAGAAAGAACTACAATCCTTCTACTGTTCCAAGACTTTAGAGAAATCATTTAAAATGTGATTATAAATGAAAGGGAGACGAAAATATTGAATTTGATTTGGTGACACAGTTTTTTATTTCAAGTTCAAGTATTCTCCACAGAAAGTATTATCTGGAGTTAATACTGTTGCTGAAAGTATGATACATTTTACTTCATTAAATTTTATCATATGATTAATGTTATTACCTCAGAAGCTTTTGTTGGATCAATTCGAGTACAATCAATTCTGTCTATACTTGACCTCATTCAAACTTCCTCTCAAGTTTTGGAAGATTCAACAGATAACCCAAGCGGGCCTATAACGCTTAAATTTACTAGCTATATTAAAAAGAGGTATATATGTGAGAGTCGTTTTTTTTGTAATAAATTGCAGTTGTACAGATTGAGGATTGTAGAATAAATTGAATGTTTGAAATGATTCCTTAATCCAGTTAGCTATATTTTTTGATTTTCATAACTGTGTATTATTAAATAATGCATAAAATCATAGTTTAGGTAAATATTTTGTAATCTATCGACTTCGTGTACTGAAATTAAATATTGAACTTATTTCCAAACATGAGTTTTCGTGTATTCCATGTGAAGAATTTTTCATTAATTGAAACGTTAACGGGTTCATATACACTTCCACAATTAAATTGATAATTATAAGCTCATGATGCACTGTTTGGAACCTTTGGTGTAGTAATGAATATTACTGGAGTTTTTTCCCAACACCAAATCGTTATTTTTAACACCTCTACACGTGTTTCGATCACCAAGTGATCATCTTCATTAAAACTCAGTTTTAATCTTCCTCTTTGAAGATGATCACTTGGTGATCGAAACACGTGTTGGGAAAAAACTCTAGTAACATTAATTATAAGCTAAGTAAATTTCACGATTTTGCAATGTTGATTATTTCTATTGTTCCTCATCAAGAAGCAGTGTAAAATTAAAACCCGAAATTGTTTTTGATCCATTGTTTTGAAGATGACAAAAGTAGTGGAACTCTTAGCACAATAATTCACGTAGTTATAAGTAGAATAACATGAAATTTCAACAGCTTTCTTTTGAAGGTTAGAACTAACTAAAAAAGCGGTGAATGCAATCTATGTTTAAGGCCCGAGACTTTCCAGTTCATGTAGTGGTTATCGTAATGCATTCATTATTAAGAAATTATATTGAACAACTGTTTTGATAGATTGGGTTATACATGAAACAAAAAAAAGGCCAGGAATATAAATAGAAAAAAAAATTGATGTAGAGTAGACTGAAAAATGGAACAAGAGCAATAGATCAAGAAACAAGTGAGAAAACGGTACACCCTGAAGTCGCCAATTCGAAAGCTGTTATCCTTATCTCCAGAAGATCCCAACTTGATTGGTGAAACGCGCGTCGAGAAAAGTTTTAAATTTTTGGTGAATGAAAAAAGTGCTTGTTTTGGATTTATTCTATGCTAGAGATTCCATTTTCACCTGGTGTTTGAGAAGATGATAAAATGTGATCGAAGGTCAATTTTCACATTTTTCCATTCATGTAATTATTCACATTCAAACTGTTGAAAACTCTTTTTCTACACACGTTGTGTGGAGAATACCTAATAGTAATTTCCATAAGAAACTATGTTCCTTCCTATGATAATAACTAGACCTATTCAACAGTGTACAAGGATTATTGGCAGTTTGGTACAATCTACAATAAATAATACTATTTACTCCCATTTCCTCATTTGCATAAATGTATTAGATAGAGGCTTGTCTCGACGAGATTACTTATTCACTAATGAACAAACACACGATTCTTCACTGTTTGCTGTCTTCAATAAATAATTTTACAATTCTAGTCACAGTAAGTTGGATTGCGATTCACACTCATCAAACGAGAATCGAATTAAATTGAACAATGCATGATTCAAACGGAAATTACGTCATTCACAGGTAATTTTGTAATTGACTATTGTTTCACCGGTTGAAAAGAATCACTCTGGAGACATGTAGATATCCAATGAATTTTCGGAATTTTATATATATATATATATATATATATATATATATATATATATATATATATATATATATATATACTGATAATTCTTTGATAACTGATTGGTTTGTGAAACCTACTAATTCAGGAAGATATATCAATTACTACTCTGTTCATAAGAAATCAGTTAAAATCAATTTAATACTCTGTTTGAAAAAAAAGAATAGAAAAATTAATACACCCTTCCCTCAAACAGAAAAATCTCAAACTTCTTAGAGACATATTGATCGAAAATTCCTATCCCAGAAAACTTCTCAATAAAATAATTTTCAATACTGGCAGTAATACAAATTCCAATGTAATCAGCAGAAATGTATGTAATAATAATAGTTCACCTATCAATTTTTCTCACAAATCTATACCTATCATGGAAATTTATCTTCAAATATCATAAAACTATTTCATAATGAACAAAATATCAAAATATGCCAAAAAAAATATTAAAACTATAAAGAATTTGAATACCAAATTAAAAGATAAAACGGATGCTACCAAAAAGTCAAATGTGATTTATAACATTCCTTGTAACAATTGTAATTTGGATTATATTGGAACAACATCTAGAATTCTTAAAGATAGAATAACTTCACATAATTGTATGAATAAGAGAACTGACATTGATAATCTCAGCAGTATATACAGTAACTTGCTGGAACTATACCAAAACTCATATTGATAATAATGAAAATTGTATCAATCAACTTTCCCTTTAGAGTCAAAGATTATCAAATCATCATGCCCATTGAAAAATGACATTCATATGAAGGTATGACATTTGTCAAACCAAAAAACTCCATTAATGTTTAACTTTTTTCGTCGATTTATATGTTCAATTAATTGTTTTTTACTCATTTTTACTGTAAGTATGATTTGTAATTTTATTCATTGGCAAAAAAACCCACAACTCAATAAATTATAGGCCCTGAAGAAGCTTCCCACTAGAAGCGAAAGCTTGGCAAAGTAAAGCAGAGTATGATTTTTGATTTTTTTGATCGAGAAACCCCGTTATTCCATTCTTCTGTATATATATATATATATATATATATATATATATATATATATATATATATATATATATATATATATATATATATATATATATATATATATATATATATATATATATATATATATATATATATATATAAATATATGTATTTCACATTATTCAATGTCAAAAAGTTGTCATTTTGATGTTGAAGACTTCTTTCGAAATTGAAATTTCCAATATATATACAGCAAAATTATTAATCAATACTGGCAGTAATACAAATTCCAATGTAATCAGCAGAAATGTATGTAATAATAATAGTTCACCTATCAATTTTTCTTACAAATCTATACCTAGTCTTGGAAATTTATCTTCAAATATCATAAAACTTTTTCATAATGAACAAAATATCAAAACATGCCAAAAAATATCAAAACTATAAAGAATTTGAATACTAAATTCAAAGATAAAACGGATACCACCAAAAAGTCAAATGTGGTTTATAACATTCCTTGTAACAACTGTAACTTGGATTATATTGGAACAACATCTAGAATTCTTAATGATAGATTAACTTCACATGAAAGTGATAAAAAATCATGCGCATTAGCACAACATTCTATAGAAACAGAACATAAACCAAATTACTCTAATATCAAAGTTTTACATACAAAAAAAAATATTTCTAAACGCCTTTTTCTTGAAATTGTTGAAATTAATAAGTCCTCTGTTTGTATGAATAAGAAAATTGACGTTGATAATCTCAGCAATATATACAGTAACTTACTGGGACTACATAAAAAACATGATAATAATAAAAATTGTATCAATCAATAACTCTTTCTCAAAGTCAAAGATTATGAACTCA
This sequence comes from Leptinotarsa decemlineata, assembly GCF_025532065.1. NCBI lineage: Eukaryota > Metazoa > Arthropoda > Insecta > Coleoptera > Chrysomelidae > Leptinotarsa > Leptinotarsa decemlineata. The sequence goes on along the minus strand of NW_027412703.1, from coordinate 7,528,753 downwards.
TCATACCCATTGAAAAATGACATTTATGTGAAGGTATGACATTTGTCAAACCCAAAATAATCTTATACATGTTCAACCTTCTCCGTCAGTTTATATGTTCAATTCATTGTTTTTAACTCATTTTTACTGTGAGTATGAATTGTAATGTTTTTCGATGGCAAAAAAAACCAACAACTCAATAAATTATAGGCCCTGAAGAAGCTTCCCATCAGAAGCGAAAGCTTGGCAAAGTAGAACAAAGATTTGATTTTTGCTTTTTTGACTGAGAGACCCCGTTAATCCATTTTGCTGTACATTTCTCCAGTCGCTAAGATTATCCACTTTATATATATATATATATATATATATATATATATATATATATATATATACCCTACAAAAATAAGTACTCAGGATAATGGCTGGGAAAAGTTTCAATGAACATTGTAAACCAATTTTTAAACAATTTGGAATTTTAACACTTCCTTCCTGTTTTATATATGAATGCTTAATCTACATGAGGAAGGAAATCTCCAAAGGCAATATGATTAGAAATGAAGAAATACATAAATACCCCACTAGAAAGAGAATGGACTTTAGATTGCCTAAACCAAGAATAACCAAAACTAAGCACTCTTACAGATATCTGGCAATAAAATTTTACAATGCTCTTCCCACTGATCTAAAAGACGTAGCCCTGAATATGAGTCAATTCAAAATTAAAATCAAAAAAAATTTTATTGCAGAAAGTTTTTACTCATTCGAAGAATACTTTGATTTCTTTTTATATTCAAAAAGATAAGTATGTACATCTCACGAAGTCTGATAAATGTAATGTTACTGTTACCCTATGGTGTATCTAATAATTTAATAATTAATAGTGTAATTCTATTTATGTACATGTAAATGTGTATATACCTACATAAGTTATGTGTGTCTGGTGTACATGTATGTGTGTGTTCTTTTGAGTTTATCAAATTATTGATTTGACGTATGTAAAAACACTTTGTGTAATGGCATGAATAAATATCTATCTATCTATCTATCTATCTATCTATCTATCTATCTATCTATATATATATATATATATATATATATATATATATATATATATATATATATATATATATATATATAGAAGATCAAGAGAAGATCAAGAAAATTTTAAGTAAAAGGAGATGCTGAGTAGAAGCAAAACAAAAAAGTGTGTTAGCAGGAATTCCTTGAACTGAGCCTGTATTATTATTATTATTATTATTACAGCTGCCGGACTGAGTGATTGCCGGTACGAACGCCCTTCAATCAAGATTTGCAGTAGATGTGTAATCAGTCTGTTAGATTATTCGAATCGTAAACGTAAAATTGCAAACAAAAATGTTTATTTCTTTTTTCATAATACTCTTTGTCATACAGCAATACAGCAATTATCAAAACCTATAAAATAGTAATAATTCATAAATACCGACTCTACGTCATGGCGTAATGGAATGAATTGTGCATTTTGACGGCTAATTAGGTGAAAGATTTCTGAAATAGGGCTGACGATAGGGCATACAAATGATATTTGTTTCTTATATCTAATGAATGAAGAATCGACCTAGGTATTAGTTTCCTTAATAGGGTCTGAGGAATTTTGCATTTCATTATTTCATACAGTAATAAACAACAATTATACTTTCTGCGGTCAGACATTGTCAATCATTTGAATCTAGCGATCTTATCGGAGACATGGTCGAATTTTCTAAGTGACAATATAAATGATGGAATTGGCCGATACTTGATGAGAATCTATGACTAACGTAACCAAAAAACACTTTATTGTGAGATTTTCATTAGAGGATTTCACAAAAACGCAGCACGTGTTTCGCCATACAATAGCTTCTTCGGGCGTGTAAAATCGTTCAGTGAAAATCTCACAATGAAGTGTTTTTTGAATACGTGACAATATAAACCGACAACCAAAATGTTATACTTTCTATGCGACTTTGCTCAAATTTTGTAAGTAGGTTTCCAAAGACAACATCCACATAACTGAATCTCGAAAGAACCAAGGTTTCAGTGAGCAATTTATGAATTGAATTATTCAATGGGCGTAAATCAACCTCAAACTATTGTAATATTTCTTTAATAAACTAACATGGGGAATAAATTTCAAATCAGAATTAAAAGTTTCTGTAGATTCAACAATTGATACCATGGTATTACCCATTTCAATATTGATGTTTTGTGACAGATTCCGTGTGATATGTTTATTGCCAAATAGGATTAGGTAACACTGAACCGGATATATTGATTATAACAACAATAAAAATAAAAACAAAAATAAAAATTAATTGGCGCTCCGGGGCGACTTCTTTGATTCCAGTAGCGCATTTGCTTTTTCAGCTGCAGGGAAACCCGGAAAAACCAGCAGCACCACATCATCTGAAGATCTTGATCTACCAATGGCCTCTCTCTTACAAAAAAAGTAGGGTGTCTCCAGAGGCTTATTCTAATTAAGTTTTAACTCATTTTCATCTGCTAGGCGATTTGTTGATCTGAGTTCACTGTTGATATGATTTTGAACTGATAGACAATTTTTTACATTTAAACTTGAATATATTTGGGTATCATCTGCATAAGCAGTATTTCACCGAGGTTAATATATCACTTGTGTGTATAATAAAAAGCAATGGCTCCAATATTGAACCTTGCCACAAAATGCACCGAGAAAAATGCTGAAATTTTAACTTTCTTTTTTAACGACTCTTGATTGTCATAGTGTAATGAAAGGAACTTTCTTTTCCAAGCCGTCTAAATAATGGGTGGAAATATTTGAAAAATTCAAAAGTCTCGACTTTATACATCTACATGACCGTGTGAGGTGGTGGAAATGAAATGGGAAATTTTAAGATATCGTATTATCGAAAATTGAATGAACACCAACAAGATTTGAGACATGTTATTCTTAAAGACAGATTCAACAAAAAATATCTCATCAGAGTTTTCCAAGCCGCCTGTGAATGATGGAAATGGAATGGAAACTATAAACAACATTGAAAATTGAATTTGTACAGTCAGCTTTTTTTCGAATCGGGCATCAGGAGAAACATATCTCATTTTTGTAAATGTCCTAATACAATTTTTATTCAACACGCTTTTATTAGCTTCACCTGTATGTATGTATGTTTGTTTGTAACTCTCAAGCTCGGGATCTGTATTTGACATAATTATCCACTTTATTGCTTGATCCATTCGCGGGCAGATGGCGCTGTACGTAACCTCTCACATATCGACATTATTGCTTGATCTATTCGCAGGCAGATGGCGGTGTACGTAACCTCCTTGATATAATTCGAACTCACTGTACATGTATTTCTTCATTTGAAATAGGTATAACACGCGCGCCTGCTGCCTTATTTGTAACTCTCCTTTGCGCGCCTACTGCCTTGGGCTTGGTAGCTGATTTTCAGGCTCCCTCTCCGGAATCGTAAAATATCAATGGTCATTTTTTAAACAATATACGGCTGATTGATCCCAAAGTTTAGATAAAATTAATATAGTTTAAAAAGACTGAAAGATACGATTTTAAAGCATACGAAAAAATGAAAAATGAATATAGTTTAAAAAACTGAAAAACACGCTTTTGAAGAACATCGAACTAAAAAGTTAAAAATAATTTTTTTAATAAGCTTAAAACATTAACGAACGAAAAATAACAGTATTATTATGAAAAAAACGTGGGCGCTTTGTGCTATATTTTTTGTATATTAAGCATCCGCTTAGTATACAATTATACTAGTATTTTTTGTTCGTTATTGTTTTAAGCTTATTAAAGAAAATAATTTTTAACTTTTCAGTTAGATGTTCTCAAAAGCTTGTTTTTTTTAGATTTTTAACTGTATTTATTGATGATATTATTTTTTTGTTGAGCCTGTCATCACCAATAACATAAGGTGTGCGTAATGAATTTTCAATGATACAAGTTTTTTTAGTTTCTACTCCGATTCCATTCCCACAGACATCCCGAAAAACCCTATCATCAGTAATAAGCTAAAGTTCCCAATTTTGTATATGTACAAATTCAATTTTTAAAAAACGATTTTGTAAAGTTTCCATTCACTTTTCATCCCCTCCACCACTTTCAAAACTTGAAACTTGTGCTAGCTAAGGACTTAACCTTTTATCTTGTGATTCTTAACACGGATCTCAATCTCAATCTGGAGTTGTACAAAGTCGATTTTTCATTTCACGATTTTTTATTATTTCCACTCTATTTTGACCACTTCAGACGGCTTGGACATTTCTATAATTCCACTAAGTCAATCAGTAACCAATCATTGAAAGATGGAAATTGAACAGAGTGGTTTAAAGAAAAATTATAAATGATTTTTTCCTCAGTGTACTATGTGGATGTGAATAACTTCACAACCGTTAATTTTGCCGTCGTAGGTATAAACTATTTCAAAAAATCTTAGTCATGAATTGTGTTCCTGAATTGAAGCAAAATTCGTAACTGGATTTTATATCAGTACTTTTCCATTCAGTATTTTTTAAAGCAGTTGGAGATGTTCAAAATCGTGAGTTTAAGTCACGTTTCCATTCCCGTTCGCTACGTGAACTTTACTGTTCGATATATTTACTAGCAGGTAATTTTATCTTAGATAGAAAATTTAGGTAACAAATCATTTTATAGAAATTTTCGGTTTAGAGTAATGACAAAAGGCTATTTACGTGTAGATTTACACAGATGTGTATATCAATATATTTCCTGGGGATTTCATGATGGACATGATTTGAACACGAAATAATGATTTATCCTTGAAAAGAAATAGTACCATTTCATACCAAATAACTTGATTTGAAATCTTTTTTGTTTTTTGATATTCTTCATTATTTGTATTGATTGAATTCGTTTAACTGTATTTTCATTTCACTTTTTTATTTGAATTGAAGGGGTTATATTTTTTAGGAGTGATTAATTTTTGGGAAAGAAAGTTTTTGGCTTTCTACTACTCCATCTTGATACAAAAAAAGAAGGATGAGGGATTCTTCCAAAGAAAAGAAGGAAGTAACTCTATACATGGATGTGTAGATCATACAAAGAAGTAACTTTCAGACACAAACTGAAAGAAAGTCCTCCTGAAACAGCTACTTTCATATAAACATTGAATTATACGAAAGGTGAATGAATATCATTACGATGTCATCGATGACATAAGCAGATCAAGCTTATTCCGTGACATTAATAAAAAATCGTCATTCATGAATGAAGTGTGTGTATTTTCTATAATGTTATCCAATTTGGCACTGAAGAGCCTTTGGGCAAGTGTCCATCGGTGTATATCTGCCATCGGATGGCAGTGTTCTATGTAAGTGCAATTTGTTACCATTCATTTAAAGTATATCATGTGAATGATATATGATTTTTATTCCACAACGAATGTTTAAAATACAAATTGATTAGAGAAAAGTATCTTCTGTATAATTCAGTGTTCATATAGAAATATTTGTTTAGAAAGAATTTTTTCTTTCGTATAATTCAATGTTTATATGAAAGTAGCTGTTTCAGGAGGAATTTCTTTCAGTTTGTGTCTGAAAGTTACTTCTTTGCATGATCTACACATCCATGTATAGAGTTACTTCCTTCCTTTCTTTGGAAGACTCCCTCATCCTTCTTTTTTGTATCAAGATGAAGTAGTTGAAAGCCAAAAACTTTCTTTCCCAAAAACTTTTTTATTGTTTGTATATGTTCATAAAATAAGTTGAATGTTCAAATTTCGAATGCTGCGTATATTCAATTAGCGATTTTTAATTTTTTTATGCTGTTCGACGTCCCGAATATATATACACAGTTTCAAATGTTTAACATGTTCAGTTCGTTGGTGAGAGGTATGAAAGTTAGAATCCAAAAATATGGATCAAAGAATTTGCATCAGATTTTGTGTAAAAAATGGAATTTAGTGCTCAAAAACACCTGAAACGTTGACAGTGGCATACGGTGATTGTACGCTGAGTCAGAAAACTGTTTACAAATGGTTCAAGCTTTTCACAGGAGGTTGAAAAGATGTGAATGACGAAGCTCGCCCTAGACTGCGCAGCACATCAATAGAATAGAATAGTTTATTAACTACGTTACATTTTCATGTTTGTAGCAAGTCAAGTGTATAGGCTTCCTTAAAAAAACATATAAAATAAAGAAGTAAATTGTAAAAATGTAAAAATATTAAGCAACGCCGGGGTTGCCTGCGTACATATACAGGGTGTAACTAAATAAGTGTAAAACATTTAAGGAGGTGATTCCTCATCGAAAAAAAGATAGGATCTTTCATATGAAGACATTTCAGTGGAGCATCCCTTGTTAAGATACATCCCCTTAAAGGGGATACATAAAATTTGTATAACAATTTTTTTCACAAGCAGTGAAAAAGTTACAATATTGAAATTGACCTGACGTTTTGTACTACCAAAAAGACACTCAGCCAGTTATTCATTTGGTTTACCCCATGGTTGTAAGGGGTGGAAAACGCAACCCCTAAAATTAATTTCCAATGTAACTTTTTGTCTTATCATTTGTTTACCATTTAAAAATTCATTTCCGATAGCCTGTTTCATTCTTGACAAAAAATGTATCTTGGGTTTTTTGCCCAAAAAAAACCAGTTCGTAGCAAAAAATTATTTTAGGAACAACTACAGAGATATATCGTCATAAATGCAAAAATAGGAAACTGATCTATCTAGTAGGTCGCTATTAGCGATAGTGACAATTGAATTGGTATGACGCTGTCAGTTTGTGAATTTTCGAAATTGAATTAATACTAATTGTGTGTTGTTGTTCTGTTCTCAATTTGTTACTTTAATAATTCACTTGCTATTAAAATGGCATACAGAAATGAGGAAATGGCTGATAAACATTACGTTTACGGTCTGTCGCAGAGGAATTTTCTAGAAGATATGCTGGAATGTATCTTCAACGGCAGCATCCTTCACATAGAATATTTGCTCGACTTCATCAACGATTACGAGAATATGGTTCATTCGACAAAAGAACGCAGGATTGTGGTCGCCATCGAGAAGTACGAACACCACAGCTTGAGGAAGCAGTATTTGATTTGATTGAAGAACAACCTACTACCAGTACTAAAAAGATTGCTTTCCAGCTAAATGTTGATCATATGACGGTATTTCGAATTTTAAAGGAACAACTCTTATACCCTTACCATCTGCAACGAGTACAGGTACTGTTACCGCGAGACTTTCCGAACCGTCTTGAATTTTGCAATTGGATGCTGGAAATTATTAGATGAAATTGTGACTTTCTGAAGACGATAGAATTCACAGACGAATGTAGCTTTTCTCGGGACAAGATTATTGATTTTCATAATTGCCACATATGGGCTGATGAAAACTCTCACGCTATTGCCGAAACTAACCATCAAGAACAGTTTTCTTTTAACATGTGGCTCGGAGTTATTGGGGATAATTTAATTGGGCCTCATTTTCTACCTCTTCGATCGTACTATGTACGTTCAATTTTTAAGAGAAGTGCGTCCAGTACTGCTGGAGGAAGTTCCTATGGGCGTCAGAAGGGATATGTTGTTTATGCATGATTGGGCTCCCGCCCATTTTGGTCAAGTAGCACGTCAGAATTTAACTGATACATATGCAAATAAGTGGATAGGTCGAGGAGGACCACAGAACTGGCCCGCTCAATCCCCGGATCTCAATCCTCTCGATTTCTCTATTTGGAGCCATTTACAGCATTCGGTTTATCGTACTGCTGATCGCGATATAGAGGATTTAAGAAACCGCATCATTGATGCGTGCAGGGTAATCAGAGATACTCCAGGAATATTTGAGCGAATACGTGACTCAATGCACCGACGTCTAGACGCATGCGTAATGTCTGAAGGTAGACAATAATGAACATTTACTATGATTTCTACATGTTGTGTGTTTTGTTAATAATAAATTAGTTTTGTTCATTACCCTTTAATCGTGTAATGCAGGTACTAACTACAAAATAACAATAAATCCAGTTCGCAATTATGACGATGTGTCTCTGTAGTTGTTCGTAAAATAATTTTTTGCTGCGAACTGTTTTATTTTGGGCAAAAAACTCCGGAGACATTTTTTGTTCAGAATGAAACAAACTATCGGAAATGAATTTTTAAATGGTAAACAAATAATAAGACAAAAAGTTACATTGGAAATACATTTTAGGGGTTGCGTTTTCCACCCCTGAAAACCATGGGGTAAACCGAATAAATTACTGGCTAAGTGTCTTTTTGGTAGTACGAAACGTCATGTTAATTTCAATGTTGTAACTTTTTCAGTGCTTGTGAAAAAAATTTTTATACAAATTTTATGTATCTTAACAAGGGATGCTCCAATAAAGTTTCTTTATATGAAAGATCCTATTTTTTTTTCGATGAGGAATCACCTCCCTAAATGTTTTACACTTATTCAGTCACACCTTGTATAATTCAGTATAATTTATTTCGTTTTTTCATATATTTCGAATCAGTCAACACCATTTCTGGCAATTATTTTGAAAATTTAAAAAAATTCCGCGTGTCTCGGAAGCCATTGTATGGCGAAACACGTGTTGCGTTTTTGTAAAACTGTCTAGTGAAAATCACACGATAAATTGTTTTTAGAATGGATTATGGATTTTCATCAAGTATCGACCGATTCCATCATATATAAAAAATTATGGAATTTCAACAATAAACAACTATAGATTTGTCCTATCGTGTATCATTTGCGTTATTTTTTCACTTTCCTTTTATTTTTCAGTCAACCCTTACCAGTGCCTCGCAATACCTGTTTTCTGCTTTAGACAGCCGTGCTTTCTTACGATCCGCAACTGTTATACTTCCTTCGTCATGGGCAGATTCTTGTGTGGCTTCATCTGTTCTTTCTGCTTCCGGAGAGATGTCGGATATCACCATAATCCCCAGCGATTCAGTCAGGGGGCCCATCTGGACACAGCAGTCTTTGGGGTGTGGACAACCGGGTGACCAGATATATGTAGGATATCAGCATTTAATTCAATCAAATAACGATTTAGGTAAGTATCTGAGCTGTTTCACATGACATTGTGAGATAATATGTTTTGAAATATGTTTTTCCGTAAATCAACTTTCGCCCCCATACGAACGACAACTCTCAGAAGTTGACAAACTTGTGCGAGCTAAGGACTAACGAGGTCTTACCTTTCAACGTGTGATTCCTAATACCGTAATATAACGTATATCTCTCTTGTCCTGTTAATTTCCTTCTTTCATTATTAATTTCTTTCTACGTGATTTTTCACAAAAAATTACTGAACTATTGGGGTAAACAGCGTGCAAACGTTTTATTGTCATCATCAGGGAAACCACAAAAATGAAGATGTGTTATTTACATAGTGCTTAAGTTTTGATAAAACTAACATTGTTACAGTCGATAATTAAAATGAATGTTACGATTGTTGAAATTTTTGCGAACGCAATATATAAACTATTCACATCAATGGGAGTATACAATCCTCCACTTCAATCGAGTATTTACAGCTTTGAATCTGGTTTCCTACATTTTCTTAAATTCGTAAAACGAACCGGTAGTTGCCGTGAATTTTCTTCAGTTTGGAATGAACAAATTTTCAGTTTCCAATTAAACTTTGTTGTATATTTATGATTATTATTCAAGTCTTTTCAAATACAATTATCGATGTAGGTTTTTCTTCATGGTTTGGTGACTAAATTTTTTCCCACTATTTTGATCAATTTGTATCTCGACGTATCGTGAGTATTGTTCAGAATTTTATCATAAATAAGAAAATCCAAGCTCATACGTTCACTATTTAATCTCATTTGATATCGAATAAAATTATATTCATCTAGTTTGAAATTATCAGGTGTAAATAAGCAAATATTGAATTCTCTAATGAACTAAATCAAGGGAAAATTCCATTAATAGACGTTTTTCTACTTCCTCCATTTTAAACTAATCATTACGTGTTTGACAGCAGCTAGGTACTAGCTCATTTAGAATATTATATATATATATATATATATATATATATATATATATATATATATATATATATATATATATATATGATGAGCTGTTTTCTCGGGTTTCGCTCCGTGTTCTGTGTATTTTCTCCCCATAAGGATTATTTTCACAACGTTTCGGCAAAGTCTCATTTGCCATCTTCTGGTGATGTCTGGTTTCAACTAGTTGAAAAAACCAGACATCACCAGAAGATGGCAAATGAGACTTTGCCGAAACGTTTGCCATCTTCTGGTGATGTCTGGTTTTTTCAACTAGTTGAAAAAACCAGACATCACCAGAAGATGGCAAATGAGACTTTGCCGAAACGTTGTGAAAATAATCCTTATGGGGAGAAAATAGAAAATACACAGAACACGGAGCGAAACCTGAGAAAACAGCTCATCATACTTTATCCGTGAGAATCTTCGAGTTAACATATATATATATATATATATATATATATATATATATATATATATATATATATATATATATATATATATATATATATATATATATATATATATATATATATATATATATATATATATATATATATATATCTATCGAATATAGCTCTTTTGGTTCTGAAGATATACAGGAACAACAAAAAATCCCAAATTATTTTTTGCCTATATCTTCTTTATTCGCACACATTTTGAAAATCTGTCCACATGCTAGTGGCACTTAATGTGGGCTCTCAGAATATATCCATGAATATTTTATACAGGGTGTCATCTGACTTGGGCCACCCCCATCTTTGAATTTTTAAATACGGACCTGTATTTTTGTTGTAGTTTTTAGATCGTAGACGTTTACTTCATACTGAAAAATTAAATTAAATTTTATATTTCGGAATTTTTCGGTAATATTCGATTATAATTGTGTGAATTATTCCCTTTTAAATTAAGGCCCTGGAAATTGGTTGACTGAGTTGAATAAAAACACAATAGCACCTTTCACGTCTCCCTATGCACTGTAGAGTTTTTCGAGAGTTTTTATCAAGTACTTTCCTGGTTTTTCACATTTTGTCTTCAATCGAGGACCGCCTGCCCGGTACTGACGATGCCCAGTAGGCTGAAACAGCTATCTACCGGTGGCTCCTAAATTGAAATCAATATGGGAATGATCAGAAGGTACTTATCTATTCATATTTTGATTTTTATGGAATTTTTTCCGGCAGCTTGACTGCATTAACCTTTCTCGATTTATATATATATATATATATATATATATATATATATATATATATATATATATATATGCTTGTCCCATCATCAGTACCGGGCATGGCTCCCTTCCGGGTTAAGTGCCCTGAGTTGAAATCTTCTCAGTGAATCTGAAAATGAGATGAATTTGAATCTGGTTGAGAAATGTTTATACTTACCGAAGCCGCCTGATAGCGACTCTCGGGGGTGGTCTCTGGTTCTGCTTCGTAGGCCTCCTGTGTTTGTTTCTCTCTCGGAATCTGGGGTCATCCCTATTCAATGCATTGTGTAGATCGCTTACCGCTGGATATAACAAATATAATTCCAGCTAGTCATGAAATCTTTCTGCAGTTGATTCAGTGGGATGTCTGCATCACCTGCAGACAAATCCAGGAAACAACTCCACAAGCATACTCCGGGGTGGTTGTCGGAATAACGACTTTGTAGGTACGTGTGGCAGATACCCAACGGAAAAACAACTCTCTGCACGGCATTAACTGGGTTAGTTGTTGGTTTTTCGTTGAGTATATGCCACACGTACCTACAAAGTTGTAGGTCTGCATGAGAGGAAAGGGGCAACCCTGAGCATGTGATTTCTTGGAAATTCAACTGAAGTGTTTCATATCATTTTTATGTTTTTCTGTATTTGTTTGGGAGAGATAGTCAGGTCAGGTGTAATCTCCGGAAATATTCATCTATTTTTTTCTATAATTTGTTGAGATGAGTTATTCAAATATTGAAATTAATATTTTTTCATTAAAGGTGAAATCTACAGTAATGGCTCAAAATGGATTGAGTTATGAATATCTGTTAAAGACAAATATTACATAATGACAGAAGGATTTCATTATTAGGCTAAGACTAATGTCATGATATGTAAATATTGTTTCAATTTTCAGCCCGATTCCTCATCAAAAACTTTGCAATGTATCGATATGGTGTTTTTGAAGAACAAGGTCATTATGATGATCCCATATATCCCATGTGTTATTACGACGACCAGAGTAACCAAGCCAAAGCCAATGGATGCTCAGATTTACCAATCAATGGAAGCGGGTGAGTTTACAAAGGGATTTATAAGGATCTCTTCAGTCAGAAAGTAAAAATTGCACCTCATTCTCTTTGCATCACTTCTTGTTTAACTGAATTTTCGATTTTAATCTTGTAGTGTTTTTCTAGTTGGTGAGTTATGAATCTTTTTTTTTTGCAGAGTATGTTCGTTGACGTCACATTCAATATTCAACCGGACAAGTATGGTAGATGAAAAGGCCAGATCGTCGATAATGTTTGCTGCAGAAGCTCCTTCGATTTCTATGTTCTGCGACGAAGGAAATCACAATCGTTTGGCTCCTACGAAACATAACTTTTTTTGTGAACGTCGAAGCGTCCTCGATGTAATAATGAGTCACAAAGATTTTCTCAGTTCTTCGCAATTCGTATCGAAAGGAAATCATATAACTGATACTACGCCAAGGATTGTATATAAGAAACAAAATGTTACCCGCTACGTATTTGTGATCGAGAACTCTAAAAACATGATGCAAAGAGAGTCTTGGAGTTATCTCAGATTGGCGATGAGGCAGTGGGCCAGATATGTTTTACCTGACAATTCGGAAATTGGCATGGTTTTGTTCGATTCCGTACAATCAACTCGTGCACTGAATATAGTATCAGCCAAAATTGACTACGATCGGTTTGGAAATAGTAACCGGGATAAATTTTATTCTGCCATTCCTTATACACCCAGTGAGAGCCTGCAATCTGGATGTCTTCATTGTTCTTTGAATGAAGCTGCAAATATGCTAAAGGAACGCACGAAATCTAATGGCCGGCAAATAACGTTATTGTTGCAATTGCAGCAGGGATGGCTCTGGATGACCACTTAAAAGACCTTATAAAAGATTTGAAGGAATTCAAGATTAAAGTAGCGACAATCAATTATCCGAGCATAGTTCTGGAAAACACGTTAGGCTTATTAGCAAAGGAGACAGGTGGAGCTGACTATGCAGTTTTTGAAGAGAAGCTCAACGTTGATACAACTTCACTAACAACTTACTTCGAACTCCACAATATTTTATATGATATTGTAGTAAAATTCAGTTCTGTCAGCCCTGATGGTCTTCCAATTGAAATTCATCGTAGGGAAATTACTGATGATGGCAGACTTTCTGTCACAGGTAGCTTTATGCTGGATTCTAATATGGGGGAACCTGCTCAGTTCACATTATTCACACATAACACAGTGACTCCATTGATCAAAGGGTTGAAATTGATCAGTCCAAGCCATCAGATTTTTACCGACAGGAATGACAAATTCATTGACTTCAAAATGATCACTTTGAACACAAATATTTCTGAGGTGAGACTTATTACATTTTCCATTGAAATTCTCATAGACTGTTGCTTAACGATCTCATTAATAAGTGTACCTACATGTAATTTGGACTCTGAAAAGACTATAATTTGGAAGTAGCACTTGCATTTCATTTCCAAATATAAGGGTGGTTAGAAGAGGTAAAAAAAAAATAAAAATTTAATTGCACACTATTGCTATCTCGGTAATGGTAGAAGATACGATGTTAAATTAGACAAAAAAAATACTTTTTAGAACGCAGTGGATCTATGTAACTGGAGTTTTTTCCCAACACCAAATCGTTATTTTTAACACCTCGACACGTGTTTCGATCACCAAGTGATCATCTTCAAGAGGAAGATAAAAATGGAAACTTCGCGAAACTGAAGCTATTTATGCTATACTATTTATTTATACTACATCATACAGATAAACCATACAGGTATAAGGCCAATGGATCTATGTTCAGACATCCAGACTATCATAAGCCATTCGCGAAATAATCGGAAAACATTGAAGTCGTTTCTTCTCTGGTATCTTTTCTTTACAAAATATGAAAAAAGTGCATGAATGTTTCCGACCAAACTTGCTGAAGGTTACCATACGCACTAATTTCATTTTTCACACGTTTCGATTACTTCGTGCCACCTTTATTAATTTCATTTCAAATTCTCAACGTTTCATTCGAAAAAATATCATCATATGAGTTAATTGTATCTGAAATTCAATATCTAGGTACTTGAGTACTTGATTTGTTATTTAAAAAAAATGGAACTTTAGGCGTGTGATAAATATTCAAAATTCAATTATGCTTGGAAAAAGGTCGAAAATTCACTATCCAATTTCGTGAAAGTCGTAAGCCGTTTATTAGATCGGTTATCGGTTATCATCACATGAATTGAGTTACTCATTACGTTAATTTTTGTTCGGTCCTTTGTACCAGAAATGTCAGAAATCAATACCTACTAAAGACACACTATCATCATTAATTTTCTGAACGAAGAAACAGAACACGAAAAAATAATTGATATTTCATTCAAGTTTCATTCAATGCAAGATGAAAGAGCAGCATCAGAATTTGCTGGAAAAATTATGGGGGGGGGGCTAAGTAAACGAAACATCGTATGAAAAATGAAATTATTGCACATCGTAGACTTCTTCATGAATTTCATATAATTTTTAGGAAAGAAAGGTTTTGACGTTCTACTTCTTCGTATTTATATAAAAAAACTGTGGGAATCTTCCAAAGAAGGGAAGGAAGCAATCAATTAACAAAGTTAACACTATAGAAACACTATAGAAAGACGCTTGGATCATACAAAAAATTAATTTTCAGATACAAAGTGTGAGAAAATGTCCTCTCGAGACAACTACTTCCATATAAACACGAAAGGAAAAAATCTTTCGAAACAACGAATTTTATATGAACATTGAATTATAGAAAAAAAGCTTTTTCCTATTCAGTTTGCAAGCCAAACATTCGTTTTGGAATTGAATCAGATATCATTCACAAGATTGCTACACAATATACTAAATTAATGAGGTAAAATTTCACTTACATTAATTTTTAAAAAAGATAAATTTCACTTTTCTTCTCCATCTTCATACAATATAAAGTTAAAACTTTTGTTTTCCAAAATATCTTTCATATTTTGTACACTCAATACACCTTAGGACAACAGTCAAAATCAACGATTCCATTTTTTTTTCCATAATTCATGACAGTTTATGATAGTCTCGATTTCTCAACATGATTCCATTGCATTCTGAAAAGTACACTTTTTGTGTACTTTGTCTAATTTAACTAACATCGTATCTTCCACCATTACCGAAATAGCAATAATGTGCAACTGAATTTTCGCCACCCCGTATATAAAAGAAGCATTCTGTAAACTAAAACTCTACTAGATATCAAAATCAATCTGTTGTCGAGGTGCCCCGGATTAAACTATTACTATATCACTGAAATACATGCTGTCTCAGACGATTAATTTGTATTGCAATAACTAGGAGTAACACTCCGAAATCACTGTGTAAGTGATCACTCTAGTGAGCTCAGCGATTTTCTTTGTGAGAAACGTTTCAAAAATGTTTCTCAGATATGATTCAATGTCAGTCGTGTTATTCACCAGGAAAGTAGATGTTTTCTGTCGAAAATTCATTATATCATTCGATATGTCCGATTTTTTGAACACGCCCCCATTTATTTATTATCGAATCTTATCCAAAATGATGAAGCACACTTTGAAAAATTCGTTTATTGCCCCAAATATTGAATTGAAACTAAGATCTCAAGTATCCGGAAGGGCTATACATCACTGTCAGTGATGAATAGCTTGTTTCAAAAGTTTTATAGGTTTTCATGAGTCTACTTCAAAGTAAAGTGTAAGATATCAGTGAATCTTATTCAATTCAATCAAAATAAGCGCAATTTGAATCAATGCACTTTTGCCAATGTAACACAAGTCGATAGATTCCGTCAGCATAAGAAGTATGTGCTTGGGATTCGATGAAGTCGATGAAGGTCGTTTTTGCCTGGTCCTGATTCACGAAGGTTCGTCAGGTGAGAAAGTTATCAAAGTGCGGGCAATAGTACTCTGCTGTGATGATTTGGCTGGTTACAGAAAGTTATAGTAATTCACAACAGCCGCTGACCACCATACAGTAACAAAGTTTGGGAAGTGCCTGGGCGGCTCATCGGTGCTCAACCACTGTTCTGATTGTCTCCTCTTGTAGTAGAGGATCCATTTCTATTCAAACGTGACGATCCGTTTCAAAATGAGATCGTTCTGGTTGCACAAATGCAAAGAAGAACAAATTTCTGTGAATCGTTCGAACTGTGGGCACCCACTTTTGAGGTTTTTGATCTTTCCAATACGTTTCAAACCATCAAAAACCGCATGGGAAGTGACGCCCAGTTTTTCCGCCATTCCACGCCCCATTTATGATGGGTCAGCCTACACCAGAGTCATCAGATCCTCGCACTAGATTACTATGGGTCGACCACTTTGGAACGAAATTTTGCACTCTTGAACAGTGCGTTCATTAACACTATCATTTTTTATTTGAAGGTGGTTGACAATGTTTCGTGGTGTATTTCATCAGTTCGGACTTCCATTGTCTAATATAATATAAATTGAGTTGACAACCCTGAAAAAAAATTAAAAAGATTAACCAAAAATAACAATTTTATTAAACAGAAAACTGAAATTACAAAGAAATAACATACAAGCAACAACAAAACAAATAAAAATTGAAATATTAATAAAAGCTGAAATTTGAAAAATCAAAAATATTGGAGCCTCTGGAGACACCCTACATTTTGCTTTATGAGAGAGAGAGGACATTGTTAGATCAAGATCTTCAGATGATGTGGTGCTGCAGGTTTTTCCGGGTTTTCCTGCAGCTGAAAAAGCAAATGCGCCACTGGAATCAATGAAGTCGCCCTGGAGCGCCAATTAATTTTTATTGTTGTATTTATTTTATTTTTATCGTTAGTGAAACATAATATACTTATTAACAAAAAATGAAGAAATTAAAATTAATAGATTTCAAACCAAGTTATTTCACGACGTTTCGACTGTTAGTATCCACAATCGTCTTCGGGTGATAACTAGACTTATTCCTCCAAGATCTGACTATTTATAGGTCATTCGAGTGCTTTCACCTATCCCCTCTTCCCTCTTTCCGCTTCATTAGTTTTAGCGGGAGATGACCGTTTGGCGGGGAGTTTTTGCTTGATTAGAGGTTCCTCCAGTGTTCCTCTTTATGGATGATTCCAGCTTGAGCCCACTTGATGTTATGTTGATGAGTCCAAACATGCTCTGCTATTCCGGATTTGCTGGTTTCTCATTGCTGTGTGTGTTTTTTATGCTCAGCAATGCGAACTTTCAATGGCCTCTTAGTTGTCTTCTAGCTAAGGCCTGTTCTACCATCGCTCTGGAGTAACCATCCCGTTGAAGGTCATTTTTGATGATGCCTAGTTCCTTTTCGAGACCTTCCTTTGTATTACAGAGCCCAAAAGCACGGCCTAGTAGAGTCTTGACGATTCCTCTCTTAGTCGATTGATGGTGGTTGGATTTCTGGTTCAGATACTGTCCTGTGTGAGTGGGTTTTCGATATACAGATGTTTCCCACTTAGTGTCGGTCCTCTTCACCAATACGTCTAAAAAAGGCAATTCGTTGTGGATTTCCTTCTCCATTGTGAATGTGATGGAAGGACTTACGTTGTTGATGTGCTTCAGGAAATCCTTGTTGATTTTCGGGCTGTTACGGCAGCGCTTTGGTTCAATTTCTAAAGAAACATTTGCCGAAATTCGCTCAACGATATCATATAATAATGAGCTGAAAATGGTTAAAAAATTAAAATTCAGAAAAAAACGAACATCATCACTGAATAGAGTACAAAATTCTCTATCGATCAGTATACACTACGACACAGTAGAATAAATATTCATTGGGATATGGTGCTACCAAAACGCATGAATTTAAAACGGACAAAACTTTTGAAACAGACTAATACTTTGTACCACTTTCGTGGCTACAGTTACGATATAGAGTCGCTCAAAACATGAATTGTGAATGAAGTTTTGCTCCGGAATACCAAATATGTTTTTCAGTAAGAGATAGAATTGAATATTTTGATCTAGAATGATTTGAATAGGTTACTTTACTTTTACAACATGATGGGATAGTGAAAACACTTTTTCCGAAAAATAGTCTTTTCAGAGTCGTAGTCTATGGGGTATGGGGAAGTGATTTACTGTTCTTGAAATATTTATTAGTAGATACTGCAATAATTTTAAACTGCGGTTTCAAATATTTCATGAATATTCAAATATTGGGTGTTTTAGTTTTCGAAACTACTAAAAAACAAAAAATATTTGAAACGCTTTGCAGTTATTTTGATATACTAAAAATTTTTGGCATATAATTATTTTATCAGTAAAAAAATATTCAACAATACTTTTTTTGCATAGGTGGGAACCTGGACGTATACTGTTGAACCCTATCAAGGTAATCCACAACCCCACTTCATACAGGTGATGGCAACTCCTCAAGGAGTTTTTGCGCCAGTTATCCGGGCCAACTTTCGAACTCACAGAAATTCTCCAGGAAGTCCTCTGATTTTACTAGTTGAAGTAAAGTATGGCGATTTACCCATTTTAGGATCAAAAGTTGAGGTTACAGTCACTAAAGTTGGCATGAATGGGTCCAAATCAGAAAAGTATAAAATAGAACTCCTAGATAGCGGGTCTGGTGACCCTGATATTACTAGAGGCGATGGTATTTACACACGATATTTTAGTACTTACGAGGGCGGACCTGGACTATACACATTTGAAGTTGTTGTTGATGACAATGGCAACACGGCGTATACATGGAGTAATAATTCGATAAAAAACGGTAAGCAGTTTTTTTATACATCAACATTTCATTGAATTCTCAACATTTCATTGAATTCTCAACATTTCATTGAATTCCTCAGTCACTTTGAAGGTCATCAAAATATTTGTTCGATTACATTCGAGTATTTAGACCAAAAATCGTTCAAAGTCAATTATAGTCCCTTCATTCAGTATCGTCTTCAAATAAATGTTCATGTATTACTGACGATTCACCGCGAACACTTTTTTCATATTTTTCGTAGATAAACTAGTTCTATGAAAATGGTAACACATGTTCTATATACAGATCGATATACAGGGCAGATCAATGTTTTTAATCTTTTCCAATTTTGGTATAATAAGATATTTTCAATTATATGTAATACTGATAAATATATTTTTATTTTTGGTCATCAGAAGTTGATCGAAAAAGTTTCATTGAATAATGATTACATGTTACAGTTTGTCAAGAATAGAAAAAAGTTTCGAAATATTAATTTGAGACCGCCTTAGCTGTGCGCAGAAGACAGTAGTGGAAACCCGCACAGCCCAGTCAGTCGAATTTGTTTGTTGTGAAGTGAGCATCGTGGGTTAACCGAGCAGAAATAAAGCGTAAAGGTTACAATTTGAGTATTGTAACTTAAACAGGATGGAGTTCAAATCAAACCTTAATCGTAAAGTGCTGACGAGTCAAAAGAGGGAAGTTATAGCCAATGTTATTTTTTTATGCAATGAGAAGCGGCAGAAAATAAACCTATAAAGGACTTTAAACAAGTTAAAAAAAGAGCTGCTATGGCAACTGGCGTGAGTTTAAGCAGTATACAAAAATATCAAAGCAAATGAAATCGATTGAGAATGGAGAAGACGCTGCTTTTTTGACACCAAATATAAAAAGAAAGAAAGCCGCAGCTAAAACTAACTCATATGGTTTTGATAAAAGGATTGCTTCGAATATTTATTAGTCGATAAAAAGGTTCCAACTCTTCGGCGCATACATTATAAATTTAAATCCGAAAATAACTATGCTGGTTCCTACGAAAGCATGAGAAAAGTTATGCATGACATGGGATTTCGTTGGAGGAAAACGAAAAATAAATGAAAATTATTAATGGAAAACCAGATATCGTTAACTTAAGAACAAATTTTTTGCGAAGTATGAAACAATTTCGAGAAGAAAAGCGACCCATAATTTTCATGGACGAAACCTATATTCATTCCTCGCATACCCACATAAAAACCTGGTATGAGAACACCAGTGAAGGTTAACATTAACTAGTATCAAAAGGGCAAAGACTAATAATAATGAATACGGGCTGTGAAAATGGTTTTGTGAAAAATGCTTATTTGAAATTTAGATCAAATACGAAGTCAGGTGATTAGCATAACGAGATGAACTTCACGAATTATATAAAATGGCTACCAGAGATGCTTATTCCTAATTTACCACCAAAGAGTGTCTTTGTGATAGACAATGATCCCTATTACAATGTGCAGGTAAATACGTCTCCTATATATGTAATAGGAAGATCGAAATGAGGGAATGGTTAAGGCAACGAAATATACCTTTTACAGAAGATATGTTAAAATTGATTTGTATAGTCTAATTAAAATTCATAAACCCCGATATAAAATGTATAAAATTGATGAAATTATGAGCGCCTACGGACATACCGTTCTAAGGCTTCCTCCATACAACCCTGACTTAAATCCTATAGAGTTATTGTGAGCGTCTTTGAAGCAATATGTTGCACAAAGAAATGTAGATTTTCAGCTTAAAAACCGTGGAAAGATTATGCGATGAATTTTTTAGAACGTTTTTTGAAACTGAGTGGAAAAAACGATGTGAGCATGCTCAAAATTTTGAACAGTTTTTCATGGAAAAGGAACCAATATTAGATTTCATAGTAGACGACATGATAATCAACTTGCAAGAAGATAGTTACACTGAACCAGATAACATCAGCTCAGACCTCAGCAAAGATTCATCCTCCGAAGATTAAGATAAAATATTTTTCTATCAAAATTTTGCGTTTTTTGCCTTTTTTGCCTTCTATAATTTTTTGCTTTGTATGGTTTTAATTGTAATTGTTACGTTTTTAGAAATTTTTTGCTGTATTTTACGTTTAATTTAAGTATAAAAAATGTACATATTTGGAAATAAAATGAAAGCAACCTTGTAGTTCAAAGCAAGTTTTATTTATTCATTTCAAACATTTCTCCGATTGATGACATAACCATTATTCACAATTTTCTAACTCAAAAGAATAATTCCATAATTAAACAAGTTATCTTTATAGCCCTCATTTCCTTTCTTGACCAAAATTATTTTGTTAGTACGGACTTCCATTGTCTAATATAATATAAATTGATTTGAAATCCCTGAAAAAAAATTGAAACGATTAACCGAAAATAACAATTTTATCAAACAAAAAACTGAAATTACAAAGAGAACATACAAGCCAACAACCAGAAAAATAAAAAATTGAAATATTAATGAAAGCTGAAAATAATAAATATTAACAAAAAAATTAAAAATAAAAATTAAACGATTCCAAACGGATTTACGTCACTTTTTTAATTTTTTTTGTTAATGATATTTTTTTTTAATTTCAGCTTTTATTGATATTTCAATTTTTAATTTTTTTAGTTGTTGGCTTGTATGTTATTCCTTTGTAATTTCAGTTTTTTTTGTTCAATATAATTGTTATTTTCGGTTAATCTTTTCAATTTTTTTTTCAGGGATTTCAAATCAATTTACAGGGTGATTCAAAAGTACTTTGACAAACTTCAGGAGGTGATTCCTCACAATATTCTAATATGAATTGTCCAAATAAATAAATGTCCGGAAACGCTTCGTTTCCAAGATACAGGATGTTGAAGTTTTATTTTTATTTTCGTTTTTGTCAAATAACTTTTGAAATACTGAACTTAATTAAACGAAACTTGGTAATAGGGGGTTTTTGAGGTGTCGAATTCGAACCTGGGTTCTTATTGCTCTTACTCGTAGGGGGCGCCACCTACACGTCTTTTTCTTTTTTAAAGATTCATAACTTTTTTGGGCGTACTTCTAGCACATTTTTTAGTCAAAAAAATCGATTCCTCTATCATCTACGTAAATAAGCTACCCTTGTTACTAGTCGCTGTAAGCAACCGTTTTCTAAATATTTGGACTTGAAAACTTCAAGTCGATTATTTGATAATCGATGCATGTTTAAGTTATTACGAATAATTTTCTTTCTTCACAAGAATGCTTTGGAAATGAATTTGACGTTTTACTCGTTTAAAGAGGTCATTACTGTTGGGTACGTTCCTTTATGACATCCTTAAGCGAAATAGTTATTTTTGTATCAAGGGTGCATAATCAGTATTTGTTTTAATAAAATTTGCAAGAAATGTCAACATTTTATTTTAGGAAATTTTGAATCTGTAGAATAAACTAAAATAAACGAAACTAAATTGTATTCAAATAAATTGTTGGGAGTGTCCACCTTCAGCGAAGATACAGGCAGTCAGTCGTCTAGTCATTGAATCTCGTACCCGCTCAAAAATTATTGGTGTGTTTCTTATTGTTTCACAGGCGTCTACTATTCGGTTTCTTAGATCTTCCTCGTTCACTACTGGAGTCTTATAAACTAGTGACTTCAAATGTCCCCAAAAATAAAAATCTATCGGGTTTAGATCTGGGTACCTTGGTGCCCACGCCTGGTTAGGTTCTTCTACACCCCTACCGATCCATCGATTTGGATAGACTGTGTTAAGGAATTCCCTGGCTACAACGCTAAAATGGGCCGGAGCCCCATCATGCATAAACCACATGCGGATACGAATTTCTAATGGTACATTCTGAAGTAGTCCCGGCAATTCATTTTCTAAAAAGTGTCTGTAAGTTGCGCCATTCAGTCGGAGCGGAAGAAAGAAAGGGTCTATCAAGTAATCATCAATTATTGCCGCCCATACATTTACAGAAAATTGATACTGATAATGCCTTTAACTAACTGCGTGCGGATTTTCGAGAGCCCAAACATGGTTGTTATGAAAGTTTGTGATAGCATTTCGGGAGAAGTTTGCCTCGTCCGTGAAGATTACATATCTCAAATATTGAGGATTTCCAGCCAACTTCTCAAAAACCATTGACACATAGTAATGCGTTGGGGAAAGTCTCGTGGCAAAAGAGCTTGTACCCTTTGAATATGGTATGGATAAAACTGTTGATCGTGGATAATTCTCCAAACTGTGGACTGAGTAGAATTGACAGCTTTAGCAATTACTCTTGTGCTTGTTTCTGGATTCTCCTCGAGAGCGTTCAAAACAGCTTCTTCCAATTCTGGGGTTCGGACTGCTCATGGTCTTCCAATAATATCAGCTGCCTTCTTAAAGCTACCTGTTTCTGCCAAACGACGGTGGAGACTAGCAAATGTTGGAGCTGACCCAACAGTAATGACCTCTTCAAACGAGTAAAACGTCAAATTCATTTCCAAAGCATTCTTGTGAAAAAAGCGAAATATTCGTAATAACTTCAACATGCATCGATTATCAAATAATTGACTTGAAGTTTTCAAGTCCAAATATTTAGAAAACGGTTGCTTACAGCGACTAGTAACAAGGGTAGCTTATTTACGTAGATATGATAGAGGAATCGATTTTTTTACTGAAAAATGTGCTAGATGTACGCCCAAAAAAGTTATGAATCTTTAAAAAAGAAAAAGATGTGTAGGTGGCGCCCCCTACGAGTAAGAGCAATAAGAACATCAGGTTCGAATTCGACACCTCAAAAACCTCCTATTACCAAGTTTCGTTTAATCAAGTTCAGTATTTCAAAAGTTATTTGAAAAAAACAAAAATAAAAATAAAACTTCAACATCCTGTATCTTGGAAACGAAGCGTTTCCGGACATTTATTCATTTGGACAATTCATATTAGAATATTGTGAGGAATCACCTCCTGAAGTTTGTCAAAGTACTTTTGAATCACCCTGTATATTATATTAGACAATGGATGTCCGAACTGATGGAATACACCACGAAACATTGTCAACCACCTTCAAATAAAATTATTCTGAATTCAATAATGAGATGGACTAATAGTGGGGACTTTGTACGTTGGTTTCACAGTTTATTCAGGAGACTGTACATCTACACTAAGCAGAGACAACTTTAATCGCAAATATGTGCATCTTTGTTTTTCCGAATGCTTTCTAGCTTTTCGATACGCGCAGGCCGCAAAAATTTCACCATTTTTCCTATTCTTGACAAACTGTACCCATATTTTTATATCTAGTTTTCTGTATGAAAAATATCTGAATTTGAAGATTTTTCTACAAAAATAAAATTTTGCAAATCTTATCACATTACCTATAAATAATTTAAAATAATTTTTCAATTTCATTTCAGGAAATGATGAGTGCTGTGGTAGTTCCATAATGTCCAGTAATGTGCAACCAGTTTCGCCTTTTCAACGAGTTCTACCGAAGATTTCACTCAAGATAACGTCGGACGATCTTTTCTTGTCCAAGTCATCTTCAGTCGGCCGCATCGGAAATTTAAAGACTGAGATTATTCCAGACGATCTAAAAGTACGATTGTCTTGGACATCCCCAGATATGGCTGGAGAGATGGTTTCAAAGTATGAGATTCGATATGCTGATTCCGTTTTAGACATCCTAGACAAATTCGAAACTAATTCAGAGTTATGGGATGATGGGCAACCACTTCCTCTGGCACCTGGATCTGAAACAACATTCACCTTAGACTTCAATAAAAAAAGTGATCTTCTTGATAGGCCGCTCTATTTTGCCATAAAAGCATATTCAAAAGTTACGACAAATTTGTCGTCACCTATATCAAATTGGGTGAGAATTTTTATGCCGGCCCCTTCTTTACCCTCTACCACATCGACAACATATCCCTCTATCGAACAAGCAGTTTGGCCAAATAATGCGCTAGGAAAAGATTCTATTAGCACGAGTATGGTAAAAAGTATGCCAGTAGGTTTGGAACTCATACTACCTGTCGTTATTGGTTTGATACTCTTATTGATATTATCGATTTTGTATTGCTATTTCTGTATTATCAAGAGGAGAGGAAGAAATGGTGACAAAAAAACTGCCAAAGAAACTACTCTCAGGAAAGATAATTTAAGCTCGACAATCACAATAGTACCAAGTTCTCCTCCGAATGTTTCACAAAATTTAAGTTCAAGTTATGTTGGTGTTGATTCAGATTCTCATCAAATATGTCTTCCTGCGAATAACTACGGATACGAGGAAGACTCTAAAAAACGTTATTCACTCGTGAATCAACAAGAGCACCAACTTATTGAAGAATTGAAGCAACAGCAACAATTGTATCAGCAACGAGATGATTATGGAGGAGTTAGTGTTATTTCTGTTAATACAGTCAACAGAAATCAACCAATTCTGAGCCCGTTCAATTCTTGGAGTGCATCACAACTTTTACATGAGCATGAGAGAAGGCGCAGTCCACTGGATTTGATGGATCAGGATCAACAAGAAATGTCAAATGGAGACCTAATTTCAAATCACGATCATTTGAGTTCAAATGGACATCAAGTTCAAGAGCATTATCCACCACCTGTTCCACCCCTGCCAATATTCAATGATAACAGGTACCCAGTTAACTACGATGTATATGGTCTTCAACAAACTGGCTTCCCACAAGATCATTCCATCTATCAAAGTATGAATAGAAGGGAACAATTCAATTCCAATATACAGGGCTCTATGAGCTCAGTCAATTCTGGAGAGAAAAAAATAAGGAACGTGACAATGGTATAACATTGTGTTTCGATAATACGAACTATAAGTGTGAATGAATATGAGACTTACACTACTTCATGAAAGTAGAATGTTTTTGTATATTTTGTGTATATTTTTTTCACTAGTCAAGTAAAATATTGCAGAAAAATGAGCCATTACTTAATAATTAGTATACAATTATTTTTTGAACATTGTTTTTGTATAAATATTTTAATTGAGACTGATTTCACTACTTGATTGTACTATTCCTTTGATTTAATTGACTTAGGGTCTTACCAATAGAATTGTAAATATTTCCCGACTGGCAATCACCAGTACATCACGCCCATAAATGGATTAATAATGCAACTGTGTATTATTTTGTTTCAACACAATCTGTTACACTGACTTCTATAACGCAAAGGAAATATTTTCTATTCCCGTTAAACAATTGTCACTGAAATTACTCGCTTCTAATTGATTATGAGCACATTTTTCGTAGTATTCAGTTGATTGAACACTTGAAATATATAATTCATAATTGGGACCCTTATCACTGTTTAGAATTATCAGGGAACCCTTTGACGTTACCGTAGTATTGGAAGATCTAGTGTCAGGTATCGACCTTAATAGTTTTGAATATTGTATCCCAGTTCTAGGTTTGTTTTCAAAATCAGAATGGTCATTTCTACATATTTATTGGGAAAAGTTTTGGCTTTCTACTTTCCCAACTTTTGTACCGTTCTCACTTGTTTCTTGATGTAGAGCAAGAAAGCGAAATAACTTAGTTCTTGACTTATGGAGGCGAGGGCGCAGGTCAGTTCTCGATATTTTATAGAAATTCAATTAAAACTGCTGAAAAGCGTATATCCATTCCCAATTGGAACGGCGATAAAAATAAGAGTACAGTCATAAACATTTCTTGCCTGTGGCCCCTAGTCGCCCAGATAGTCAGTTAACGTGCTATCAAATGTAGTTGATAGAAGTGAAGGCTCGTCTAGCTGGACTGGCTGAATAATAATTTTTTGTCCGTTTCACAATATTTCTTTATCAGTGCCCTGTGTTCGTGGGGTTAGGTGAGGTAGTGAGTAGTTTTTCAAACCAATTTTTGAAAACTTTTTCTAGAGATCAATTACCCTAACACCAAACTAATATTTTTGCACTCGATGCGCGTTTCGCTAACAAGGTTAACATCTTCAGGAGAAGTAAATTGATACTGAATCTAAAGACAAGGGTTAGCTGTTTATATACCTAAAGTTTTTTGGTCCGATGTGGACTTTGTTAAATGATGAATATCCTAATTGATTTTTCGGTAATTAACTAGTAAAACCACTACCTGCAAATTAATTTGTCAACAATAGATTAAAAAGCGGACAAATTAAAAAAACTTCAGGTTTATAAACAGCTAACTCTTGTCTTTAGATTCAGTTCAATTTGTTTCTCCTGAAGATGCTAACAAGGTTAGGGTAATTGATCTCCGGTAAAAGTTTTCAACTTTTACACCAAAGGTTCAAATCTCATCGTTTAAACCGATTTTTGTAAAAATCTTAGTGTTTTTGGGTACTTTCATCAATAAGGCTTTCTGGAGTTCTTTTGAAACAAATGATAATAATAATAATAATATTAATAATAGGTCTTTATTCCAATAATGATACATTGAATAAACGGGAAAGGCTGAAGATCAGTTGGTTGCACCAAAAGATGCAACCTCTGTTTTTCATCTTAGGCCAAAAAAAGAACTATGTATACATGTATACACAATACATATACACATATATGTACCCATATACACACATACACATATGTAATGCAAAAAAACAAAAAAAAATCGGCAGAAAAAATAACAGAAAAATATTCAAAACTATTTACAAATTGTTGAGTGAAAGTACTAAATATATAATTGACATAATAGTATATTAGACATAATTATAAACGGTTAGAAAAAAGAAGGTAGTAATGTTACGACAATGTTATTGACAATGGGTGTACATTAGATTTCGTTCAAATATTTCCGTTTCAATGCTCTTTTGAATTTTTTCAAAGACATCAGTTTAAATTCATCAGAGATTGAGTTGTACACTCATGCGATCTGGTATGAAAAAGATTTTTTGAATAATTCTGTACGGTGTATGGGGGGTGTTAGTCTTCCCCTGTAACGAATATTGATATTGTGGACATCTGAACGGCATGACAATTTCTTGTATAAATAATTGGGAGCTTTTTCAGTGATAATTTTATGATATAGACAAGCAGCTAGTAGTGATTGCCGTTTTGCCATATTGAGCCAGTTGGTATCTTTGAGTTTATGAGATATATGTTGGCCACGTTTGATGCCGTGTATTAGAATAGAATAGAATAGAATATTTATTTACCAATATTTGATACAATACTGTATATTTGGCACGTCACTTAAATATCACACACAAATAAATATCACAAATAAATGTAGAGTCATGTAACACGTAGACGTAGACAATTGTTTTGAACAACCTGAATTCTACGTTTATCTTCATAATCAATGCCTGGCCCATAGAATGTGCTTCCAAAATTAAATCTGGATAATAAGAGAATCACAGAGTATGCTTTTTACTTTTTTGTTGAGACATTGTCTGCTGCTATAAATTATTTGTTTGATGTTCATATAGGCAATACTGATGCATTTATTGATGTGATGTTTGAATTTCAAGTTTGAATCAAGGATGATACCTAAATTTTTTGCATGTTCAGTCGGTGCAACCACATCCTTGTCTACAGTTAATTGAAAGCCATTCAGTTCTCTCTAAGCCCCAAAGACCAAAACTGAACTTTTACTAGCATTGATTTGAAGACAATGCTGCACAGAGGTAGAAATCAATGAGGCTATGTCTTCATTTAGCATCTGCATTGCAGTAATCATGTCCGAAGGGTGGAATGAAAGATGTAATTGTGTATCATCAGTGTATAGGTTTATTTTGGAGTATTTGATTACGTTCACAAAGTTTGAGGTATATAATATAAATAGAACAGGACCTAAAATCGAGCCTTGTGGAACACCGCGATTTATCTTCAATGGACTGGATACTATATTATCTAGTTTGATTCTTTCCCCTCGCTCGCTCAATTAATTTTCAAAAAGTTGAACCGCGATATTTGACAAACCAATGGATTCGAGGATAGTGAGGAGAATAACGTGATTTATCGTATCGAAAGCTTTCGAAAAATCAAGCATAACAAGTGCTGTAGCTTTTTTATGGTCAAGTGCGCTGAAAACATCATCTGTAATGTTCAAAATTGTCGTTTCACAGCTATGAGATGGGCGGAAGCCCGATTGTGTTTTTGTTAGAAGGTTTTTAGTTGAAACAAATTCAGAAAGTTGGTTGTGAATCACTCTTTCAAATAACTCAGAAACAGCTGGCAGAATGCTATCTGGGCGCAAATCTTTGAAGCTTTCTGGATTACTTTTTTTTGGAAGAGGTATTACCAGGGCTTATTTTCAACAATTTGGATAATCACCTGTTTGAATGCAGAAATTTATTATGTGTGTTATGTAAGGTACTATGAAAGGACAACACATAATCAATAATCTGATATTTATGCCATCGGAGCCTTGAGCATTACTTTTTATAGTGTATATAATTTTTTTGTATATCAATTTCGCTTATTTATTGGAAGGAAAACTGCCTTTTATCATTTTTGTAAAATTCCAGAATTTCAGGATGCATTACCAAGTTGGGATTTGAATTCACGAAAAAGTTATTAAGTTCATCAGGCTTCTTAAGTTCTTTTTTCATTTTTACATGCTAGAGTGGTATAATTTCTCAAAGATTTATAATACTCATAATGATCTACATTTTTCGATCGTTTCCACCTAGCGCGAGCCTTATCTCTTAGTTTCATTAATAGTCGTATATTATCAGTAATCCAAGGAGAATAAGGTTTTGTTATTCTGATAGTTCTCAGTGGGGCATGATGGTTGAAGACCGAAAGAATGGAGTCGTTTAGAAGTTGCAGTTTCTCGTTCATACCATTCAGATCGTAAATCGAAGGGAACGGAGCATGCCGGATATCTGAATAGAAATCGTCTATAGAAAAATTCCGAAAGTCCCTGATAACTTTGAATGTTTCCAGTTTTTTGGGTGCCGAAGTAAGTAACTCAGCATATATGAGTTCATGATCCGACATATCATCTGCTGGTACAACAGCAGCGCATTTCACGAAGTTTTCAACGTTGCTTGTGATAATTAAATCGATGAGAGTCGAAGTGGAGAGTGTAGTACGGGTAGGTGACTCAATAATTTGTGAAAGTCCGTAGGCTTCAAGCATACAATTGAGTTTTTTGGAAGATGGATTGTTGGTTGATAGCATATCAATATTAAAATCACCTAAACAGATAAGTTCATCATATTTTGAGATGAATGAGGAAAAATTATGTTCTAGGTCAGTGATGAACTCATTGGTAGGAGTATTTGGTGGTCTATACACGAATCCAATCACAAACACTTGAGTATTTATGTACAGTTCCATCCACAATTGCTCGGTTACTGAATGTGGTGTGATGATTATGCGATATTTGAGGGATTCACTAATATAGAAACACACACCACCCCCTCTTCCCGAGTGTCTATCTTTTCTTACAAGAGTGTACCCTTCAATCTCTAATGACTCATTATTCACTGCTGAAGTCAACCAGGTTTCTGACAGTCCTATTACAGAATAATTATGTGATGATACATGAGCCTCAAATTCATCAAATTTTGGGATTAGGGATCATATATTCGAATGAGCAATTTAAAATGATTCAGACATTATAAAAATATATTATATGAAAATTTGATAATGGACAGCATGTAACTAACGATCAAATAAGAATTTTTTAGACATTTGCTGATATATTGTTGACCTCTCACTTTCATCACTGGACACTGAGTTGAATACGGAACACTTCACATGTTCTTTATTTTGGGATGTTTTTTTGGTATCGACCATATCTTTTTCTTCAAAGGGTTTCAGTTTGGTAAGCGCTATTTCAGAGAAATTATCCAGTGCTCTGGCCTCATCCAGCAGATGAGGGAATGTGGGTGTAACAGGAGCACTACTTGATATACTTTTTGGCTCTGACGTATCTTCATCTATTAGTTTCAATTGGTTAACCGTGTACATTTCTCCATTTACTTGCAGAGTGTTACCTCTTATTTTGGCATTGAACTGCTGCGCTCTTGCCTTGTTCCGATGTTTCAATAATATTTTTTGGACTTGCCTGTCTTCTTTGGATAGATCTTGTGCTATATGGATTTGTTTTTCTTTGAGCTTCTTGGAATTTTGAAGATCTAAATCTTTTGTTGAAAGTCTGGTGAATTCAATTTTAATTGGAGGAGATTGTGACTCACTTTTTAATTGATAAATATTACTGATATCGGACTCTAATATGTGAATACACAGTAACTCATTCAATTTCTCAAGTGTGAGGAATCTGTGTGAATCGACACGGATCCGGGATTTGAAAATAAGGACTTACATCAAGTTCAGCGAGTAATTTTAAATATTCATGAATGCTTGAAGAAGGAAAACTGTCACACTTTACAGAATGCTATTGTGAATAGAATATGCGAGTTAACGAAACGACAGTTCTTCGAGTCATTAAAATAGAGGATGTCATTGACTATGCAATGAAAACAAAGGAATAAAAAATTCGCAAACGTTGATGGTGCTACAAATGATGTGATTCGGCGAACGATTTATGGTATATACCAAAAAAATGAAGTACCAACCTTGAGAACGTTTTGGTATAAATTACTCAACTATCCGGATTACAATTACAAATCTTTAGAAATACTACGAGGTGTCTTACTGTCTTGTGGTTTC
Source organism: Leptinotarsa decemlineata (assembly GCF_025532065.1). Lineage (NCBI taxonomy): Eukaryota > Metazoa > Arthropoda > Insecta > Coleoptera > Chrysomelidae > Leptinotarsa > Leptinotarsa decemlineata. The sequence continues at coordinate 7,497,211 of NW_027412703.1, read as the reverse complement.
AAATATAAAAATCGAACAATCGGATGGTCATAATGGAATCGACACGCATTGTTCATCTCCGACAAGAATATTTGAGGCGAATGAAAAGCTACCGAGAATCCAGCAGACATATAATCTACCTCGACGAAATTTGGTTTGACACCCATGATGTTGTAAAATATGGCTGGGTAGACGACACCAAGTATTGTGCTTTGAACACACCTTCTTCAAGGGGAAAACGTGTTATAATTTTGCATGCCGGGAATGAAAGTGGTATATATATATATATATATATATATATATATATATATATATATATATATATATATATATATATATATATATATATATATATATATATATATATATATATATATATTATATATATATATATATATATTTATATATATATATATATATATATATATATATATATATATATATATATATATATATATATATATATATACATATAGAAGGAGGTGTTATCGAGTGTCTATGATTTAATTTAAAAAGGAAAGGATTAGTCGGAACAGCACTCAAGAAAAATTATTGGCAAACCGCGGACACGTGTTTCTGGCTATTGGCCTCATCAGCGCGGTGTAGCCAAGTGCAGAGATGGGCAACACTTGGTTGTCAAAAACGAAAAAACAGCACAAACGAACGGAGTCACCCACAGGAGCCTACCGCACATTTGTGATTTCAATTAGGAGACCTAGAATTTCTAGGAGGCTGTATATATTAATATATATATATATATATATATATATATATATATATATATATTGTTCTTTTTTTGTATTGGCAAATCCTGTTGTTTGCAATGGTTTGTAGTTCTTTTTGTTTATTATTATTTTTATTAACTACTACATAAAAAAGTTTTATTTACTGTCTAGATTATTTCTTCTGTATTTCTTTTTTGTTTGTTGCTATAGTTTATTTCATAGAATACGTATATTTTTTTAATCGAAAATTTTGGCACTTTCACCGCATACAAGCTCTGCTTTCGCGATGTTCTCTGTTGGTGTTTATTTGTATTATTATTTGTTTATTATTAAATATTATATATATATATATATATATATATATATATATATATATATGTATATATATATATATATATATATATATATATATGTATATATATATATATATATATATATATATATATATATATATATATATATATATATATATATATTAAATTTCACTGTTATAGACTCGGTCAAGGTCAACTGAATAAAACAAGCAACTGTCTGCTATCGTTGTTATTTTGGTACTCCTTTATTGTGTTTCACTCAAATCATTTGAGATATAAAAACTGCAAAGCTTTTTACCTGAACGTATAATACAGGGTGAAACCTACGGGCATATATAACATCTCCCCGTTTAAGATTTCACTGATATAATAATAATTTCAAACTAAACCTAACTTATTCCTAACTACTGACTAACTGACTACGTCTTCTTAATATTCTATCGAAAACTGGATTATTTTCACAGTTATTGGAAGAAACGTTTTCATTGTTTACTTGAGCCCTATTTCTATTTGCACTATTTACAATATTTACACTCAACTCTGAACGAGGAATGATATTGATGACATCCTTTTTATTTTTATATAAAATAATATGGTTTTCAAGAGAATTATCTTTTTTCAATTGGTCTAGATGGCGTTTCCATATCATTCCTTCATTCGTTCGTACGGAATAGGTTCTTTCTCCTAACCTTTCAATAATTTTACATTTACACCATTTATCAGCACGTTGCCGAAAATCCCGAGCCCAAACAAAATCGTTAGCTTTGAAACTTTCCGTTCTTTTACCTTTCGCATGATGTTTCTGTGACTCTTGATTTTTGATAACATTTTGATATACTGAGGGCCATCCTCGTCGCCAATGTTATAGACTCGGTCAAGGTCAACTGAATAAAACAAGCAACTGTCTGCTATCGTTGTTATTTTGGTACTCCTTTATTGTGTTTCACTCAAATCATTTGAGATATAAAAACTGCAAAGCTTTTTACCTGAACGTATAATACAGGGTGAAACCTACGGGCATATATAACATTTCACAAAGAAGATTTGAAGCTTTATATCTTCTATTAATTATCTGCGAGCGCTTTCAACAGCTGGTCGTACTGTCATCTTCTAGGCACTCCTCAAACTGAAATTTGCCTGTATTTGTACTGCATCAGGTACTATTCTTTGTGTTAGATCTGCTCTAGGAATGTGTATGGTTTTGTTTAATATATTGAATGTGAGGTCTTGTTGTGTTTTGATTTGTACTTGTTCCTCGATAAGTGATTTATGACTGTTAAATTTATGGATGTTCAAGTTTTCCCAAATGTCCATGCGGTTTCCCTTGTTGACTTGTTTTATGAGTTTTATGTTCTCTGGTGGGGGAAAATTATGTTTGTTTTGTATGGCGTGGTTTGATTAATATACTATTGGATTTATGTAAGCCTTTTTGTGTTCATTATACCTTTGGATCAGTTTTTTTTTGGTTTGGCCGATATAGAATTTGTTGCAGTCCTAGCATTGGATAATGTATATCTCGTTTTGGTCTTTGTCTTCTTCTTTTTCTCCCTTACAAACGACAACCTTCAATAGTAAAATCCAGCTTGCGACTTAAACCATCGTTTCACTTGACGGTCAATTGAATGAGTGGAACAAACCAAAAAATCAAAATGAAAAATAGTTCATTGAAAATTTTATATAACAATACGTCAGTATTCCAGGATTTCCACCACCTGGAGGTTGGAGTAGATAAAGGCCTCTTCTTCTTACAGATGCGCCCACCGGTCCGCTGGTAGGGGCGGTGGGAAACGTTCCGTGGGATGTTAGCGGGTTGCGCTCACCAAGAAATACGGACTATACGTGTTCACTAAGAAATACAGACTATAATTGTTCCTCCTTCCATGGCTCATGCACACAATCTCATGGTGTTGACATTCAGGTCCCTCAAAGATTGTTCATGCTGTGAATACCAATTTTGGCCGACTATTTCTGAAAGAAGTTTGTTGAAGCTTGTCATTCGGATTTTCCAATTATTCAATTTGTTGCTTGTTTTTATACTTTTTTGCTCGCCATATAGTTGTTAATAAAAAAGAGAGACTGTCAGTCTCTCTTGGACTTGGAAAAGTCATTGAAATTTTGTTAGACTGAAATACAGTTTTTTTGACGATTCCTGAAAGGAAAAATAACTAGAGTCTTAACATTGGTAACCCCGACAAACGCACGACATGGACAAAGATGCGTCGATAAATTAACAAACATCCTTGCTGAACAGACCTAGTGGAGGAACTGCAGGGATGAACAGGAATCTTGATGATGACTATATCTGGCCCGATAAATTTGGCAAAGAAAGAAGTTGTATACCGTCAAATCCTGTTTCAATGAAATCGAAACAATCAAGAGACAAAATGAGTGAAGTTTTCACTCTACATTCACAATTAAGCATAGACCGAAAGCATTAGCATTTGAAAATGAGTAAAAGAAAGAAGAATTCGAATTGAATAGCTCAAGTACCACCGATGGAGTAAAAGAAACGAAACAAAGAGTGTATCAATGGATAGAAAACCACCCAGAAGAATGCATATATGAAGAAACAAGAGGTAGCGATGATAGAAAAGAAGCTATCAGTGAAATTAAATTACTTTGTCAAACCATTTCGAATGCCATCAAGACAGTTTCAAATCCGAATGCGAATAATCAAAACAAGTTCTCAATTCGAAATTCTTTTGAAAATGATTTTCCTTGTTATGATGATAATCCACAAGAATGGCATTTGTTTCACAAACACTTCAAAAATATTTGCAGTCTATGTGACTTAAGTGATGGAGAAATTATGCAACAGATAATATGAATTTGGTTATGCAAACCCTTGAATTACGATTTGGGCGACCTGAATTTTTTATCGATGGTCTAATATCCAAAGTAATAGTTCTTCCCTATCTGAAAGATTCAAATTTTGAGAAACTTATACAATTCTCCAGTGAAATAAACAATATGGTTGCAATCATGAAAACTCTCGAATCCCCAGGACATCTTCAGAATCCACAGCTGCTGAAAGACCTGATCATTTGAGGCTGAAATGGGGCGAGAAAATGATTGAAGGAAATGGAAAGTTGGATTTGGAAGATTTTGCCAAATGGGTGGGAGAAGTTGTCTGCTATGTCAGTACTCATTCAGTTTCTGAAAGATTTGATCAAAAATATTTTTCTAAAATGACTGAAAATGTACTTTTCTCCAAAGAGAGCTTTCAAGAGAAAAACTGTTTTTATTGCAACGAAAAAGCTCATGTCCATGATATTTGGAAAACGATGACGTCAATAAACGGAGGAAAATCGTTGCGGAAAACAAACCGTGCTTTTCGTGTTTCAAAAAAAATCATCATAAGTTCAAATGCAGGACAAGGAAACCTTGTGAAGGCTGTAAACTATTCCACCATCGACTACTACACAGAAATATTCCGCAAACGTTTCATTGCCCTAGTGAACGAGACGAAGCAAATCCAGAAACAGTCTATACACTGAGATCCAGCGAGAAAAATATACAGTTGAGAGTACTCACTGTGTTGATACATGGTAAAGAAGGATCAATTGAGGTATTGGCATAATGTGATAAGGCATCGACAGTGACTTTACTTGATGAAAAGATTGCTAAACAACTTGGAATACCCGGCTTCACAGAACCTTTGTGCTTACAATGGACTAATGATGAGAAGTCATGGCAAAATGAATCAATGAAAATTCACCTGAATATATCAAAGAGCGATGACCAGAAAAATATTTTCATAATGAAAGGTATTAGAACAGTAAACAATTTGTCGCTGCCTTCACAAAACGTCAAGATGACAGAAACGTCAAAATTTCCGCATTTGAGAAATATACCAATAAAAGATATTTGCAATGAAAAACCTGTTCTCCTGATTGGACAGGACAACATCGATCTTATCGTTGCTCGGCAGATACAGTGTGGTCCAGAAAATTCTCCTTTGGCAAGTAAATGCAAATTAGGATGGGCTGTTCATGGTGTGACCAATTCTGAAGTTGGAATGTCTGGGGAATCTCATTATACCTTGCATATTTGCGAATCAGATCCAGATGAAAATTTGCAAAAAATGGTAAGAAAGTCATTTTCTACTGAAAGCTTCGGAGTATTGCTCACGCCAGATAGACTGAGTAGAGAAAATGTAAGAGCACTCAAGATCATGCAGCAAAGCATCAAACGATGCGAAGATAGGTAGGAAATCGGTCTGTTGTGGCGAACTGACAATATCGTTATACCTGAAACTGAAATACCAGCATTACAGGGATTAGAATGTATCGAAAAAAAATGTCGATATATTCCAAACTTTGGCAAAGAATACTGTCAGAAACTACGATAATACCTATGAAGAAAAAGAATATATACGAAAACTCACCAGAGAAGAAGCAAAAGTCGAAACTCCACGAACATGTTATATTCCACATTTCGCTGTCGAGAACATAAATAAGAACAAAATTCGTCTTGTATTTGATGCAGCCTCAAAGTCACATGGCGTAAGCTTGAATAACCATCTTCTCGCCGGTACTGATTTGCTACAGTCTTCAGTAGCAATACATTTTAAATTCAGTCGTTTCGGATTTTGTGGAGACATAAAGGAGATATTTCATCAAATAAGAGTACGTGAAGAAGACAGAAATTCACAAAGATTTTTGTGTCAAAATTTGAAATATAACAGGGAACTTGACACCTATGAAATGATGGTTACGACCTTTGGAGTCACCTGTTCACCAGTATGTACCCAATTTGTTTAGAATTAGCCCGCAGAGAAGTTTTTGACAGATCCACGTATACGAGAAGTTATAACGAAGAAATTTCATGTGGATGATTACTTGGATTCTAGGAATTCTGAAGAAGAAGCTGTCCAAACTGTCCAAGCCATTTGTAAGGTGATGAAATCTGGAGGATTAGATGTGGTGAATTGGATGACTAACTCTAGAGTCCTGAAAGAATTCACATCAGAGCCTTCATCTGGAATCAAGCAGATAGATGATCATTCCTCGCTTCACAGAGTTCTTGGTTTATGGTATGAAGACCAATTCTGCTTCAAGGTGAACTTGAAAGACAAAAATTTTGAAAGAAACCCGACAAAAATATTGTTCTCCGCACAATAATGAGTATACATGATCCACTCGGCCTGGTTTCAAGTTTCACGATTGAGTCAAAAATTTTAATGCAAGAGGTCTGGCGTTCTGGAATTGGTTGGGATGAGGGTTGCATGAGAACCATTCAACAATCTGGAAAAAATGGTTGAATGAACTGCCCAAACTCAACGATATCACAATGTTATAGTTTGCTCATTCCAAATGCCTCAAAAATAGAACTTCACACTTTCTGGGACAGCAGTGAGAAAGCGTTCGCAGCAGTTTCTTTTCTACGGGTAATTGGAGGATCTAGAGAGGTAGATGTGTCACTGGTGTCATCAAAAACCCTTGTCAGTTCCAAGATTAGAGCTGCAATCGGCTGTTATGGCAAGCAGACTGGCACATTCAATACAATCGGAATTGGACATACCTATAACCCAATTGTATTTTTGGTCAGACTCCAGATGTGTTTTTTTTGGATCAGGAGAGACGGTAGAAAATTCAAACAATTCTTTTCACATAGAATAGGAGAAATTCAAGAAAAGACTAATGTGGAAGGCTGGAGGTGGGTTCCTACCGACCTGAACCCGGCTGATGAAGGGACTAGACAGCATTTCATAACACGAAAGTAATTGCAGATGTTTGGATGTTTTGGACCCAAATTCTTGCGACTACCCAAAGGAGACTGGCCCAAAGAAGATTTTAATAATAAATCACACCGCTTAAACACAACGGAAATGAAGACAGAATTTGCTATTTGACCATTTCTGAAAAGAAGTACCCTCTTCCTAACATAAAACGTTTATCAAAATGGCTGAGACTTGTGAGGTGAACAGCATGGTATATAAGATTTTTGAAAACTCAAAAATCTATCCAAGTTATTTATATTGTTATACTAATTGATAACACTCTACCGAGGTATGCATGGAAGTTGGGGCGCGTAATTGCAACCTACCCAGATCCTGATAGCAGAGTACGTGCCGTAGATGTGAAAACTTCAAATGCCGAATACGGGCGATCAGTGACAAACATTTGTTCATTGGATCTAGAGGAAAAATAGTTCCTCTATCGGTGGGGAGGATGTTGAAACTTGTTATTCAGATTTTCCAATTATTAAATTTGTTGTTTGTTTTTATATATTTTTGCTCGCCATATGGTTGTTGATGAAAAAGAGAGACTGCCAGAAGTTATTTTGGAAAAGTCATTAAAATTTTGTTAGACTGAAATACAATTTTATTAGCGATTCCTGAAAGGAAAAATAACTAGAGTCTTAACAAAGTTCATTGAAAAGCCAAGACAGAACTGTCGATTCGAATTTTTTGTACCAATTCTTTCATGAACTCACAAGCTGTCGGCCACATGACATTCGTGGAGAATATCGAGCGTTTGTCAAAGATAATCACCAGGTATTTTGCATTCTTCTGTTCATCCATATACTTTCTTCGAATCGTCAATTCTCTGAAGATATTCACGTAAGTGAATTCATTTCTAAAATTTTTTGTCGAATCAAGTCTCATTTTACTCCGCTCTATGTAAGGTACGGCTAACCGATCCAATTATTAGGCCAACTTGGTTACAAAGTGAGCCGAATTCTAAAGAGGCTCGATATGAGAACAGTATTCACAACCAACAACTCACGAACACCTAATGATACAATATCTAATGAGGCACAGAGCTTATACGAAATACCACGTTCCATCTTCTCCAGAATTCACATCGGCCAGATCAACAGAATACTTTTTAACAGAGCTTATGAACATTAGCTTGCTGTCCATGAATCAGATCCAGTCTCATCTCCCTCAAAACGTTATCGTGAAACAGGCCACAAAATCACCTTCGAAAACACCAAAACCATTGCCACCGGAAAAACTCTCAAGGCCAGGATAATTTGCGGAGGTAATGAAACTGAAAAACTTCCCAACTGCCTCAACAAACAAGATGATATTCAGAGATTACTCATTCATGGACATCATTACTGTCACACTATACAACTCACAACATTGCGTCACAGACTCACCTAATGAAAACCAAATACTATAAAATAATGTGAATTAAACAGTCCTCCTCTAAATTCAGGTAAATGTCAATATACCACCTTTTGTAACAAACATACCACTTTTGACCAGAATTATACTATAAACGATGATTCACTCGTAAAAACAGACAGCTACAAGGACTTGGGAGTATTCTTCTATCCACACAAGTATGGCAATCCCTCAACAATATAATTGAAATCATATTAAGGATTTTAATATGACTGATAACCAGTCTGTGCAAAGCTTATTGTTGAATCATATGAAAATAGGAATTTCAACGAGTAATGATCAGATGTATTGCCTAATATGCGCCAAACTAACGGACTATTATAAGACAACAAGTATAGCTGAGGCATCTGTCAATCTAATAGTAACACTGATGATCTTCAAACATAACTCAACCTCTGATGGAAGCACCAAACTCTTACGAAGGTTCGAAAGAGATGAACACTTGAATCTAGCAGACCACTATTATAATCTTCATGCAGTCATTGTTCACTGTATTTCTGGTGATGAATCTGGTCATTATTACAAAGACGTAATATCATATCAGTATCTTGAATTAATTGGAGCATCTGGAGATACCCTATATTTTATTTTATGAAAGAAAGGACACTGGCAGATCAAGATCTTCAGATGATGTGATACTGAAGGTTTTTTCGGGTTTTCCTGCAGCTGAAAAAGCAAATGCACCACTGGAATCAAACAAGTCGCCCCGGATCGCCAATTATTTTTTGTTATTTCATAATTAGTATTACTTTTTTTATATGTTTCCATAATCGAATATTCCTCACTTACAGTTAAAAATAGTTAATATAAAATAGGAAATTAGGTCAAATTAACACACTATGTACGACGGTCAACAAAATCCTACTGAGTACCTACATAGTATCAGATTGTGCAAGACTTTTTTGACAGTAGAAAATGTATATAGTTGAATTATTCCCAGAGAATATAAATTCTGTTATGATAATGATTTCCTCGCCTTTTTTTCAGTTTCAGATTAAAAAATAGTGATGCAGCTATCAAAGACGGTTTAGACGATAATTCCAGAAAAGCTTTATTGTGTATAATGGTAACCCCAGATGGAGACAAGCATATGTGTGAGAAAGTTTCCATGATGTTCGACGACACTGGAAAAAATCAAGTTTCTGTGAATTGACTATTGCATGAAAACAATATTCAGTATGTAATATAACTGAGAAATTCTGTAAATAGTTCAGTTACTCGATTTTCCCGATTTCCAGAATTGATAAATGAATGACTGAATTAAATTAAAAGCTCAACACTAAATCATATTCAAAGCCTACCACTGCTAAAGTTGTTATAACCAAAGATTCGACATAATACTCGGTCTACCGGCGAGTCCTGGGCTCAATAAATTAAACGCTTTTTTTTAAAAATTGGCTTTATTCATCAACTTAATCTCCATCAAGAGCTATACAATCATTCCAGTGCCGCTCTGACTTTCCAATACCACTTTGGTAGAACGATTCATCTTTTGCCTCAAAATAGACCTCAATTTCAGCAATAACATTTCCATTCGAGCAAACTTTCTCACCGGTGAGCATTTTTTGGAGGTCTGCGAACAGCCAGTAGTCGCTGGGAGCCAAATCTGGCGAATACGGAGGATGTTGGAGTAATTCGAAGATCAATTCATCTACTTTTGACATTGTTTTGATCGACTTGTAACACTGTGCGTTGTCTTGATGAAACACTTTTTTTTATTCGCCATATTTATGCGGTCATTTTTTTTGCAATTTTGGCCTTCAAACGCTCCAATAACGCAATATAATATTCAATGTTGATGGTATTTTCCTCCTTAAGATAGTCGAAGACTATTACACCACGTACACCTCAAAATACCGAGGCCATAACCTTTTCAGTCGATTGTTGTGCTTTCGCATGCTTTAGACGAGGTTCACCAATGAGCTCATTCACCAAATTTTTTTCATTTCATTATTTGAAAATTTATACTTCAAATAGTACATCTGCAAAAAATCTGAATTTTCACTCTTTATCTTCCCCTTCAAATTGATAGTTGAATGTGGCATTCACCGAAACGGGGCGTGGTCAAATTTGACGTCACATCAGCCGCCAGTGCTGGCGGATAAGCGAAATACATACGTGTACTGAAGCCGTAGAGAGCAAGTTGTGTGTTGTTTATTGCAGTGTATCAACTGCGTGAATATGTAACACGTGGTGTTTCCAAACCAGTCAGCAAATGAAACAAAATCCGACGATGGCAGCGATTCATAATCTCCAACTACAGGCCCGGTTGCCACCGCTCGGAGCTCATTGCTTGGTGTGACGTCAGGATGTACTGCGGGCGATATCACATTTTCAATTGCTCTTGCTCAGTTGTTAATTGACATGAAAACCGAAAAATTTTGTGGGATACTTGGGAGACGATTTACTTTTATAATATATAATTTTCAATAAATAACTAAATTAGCCTGAACGAGTCCATTACACTCCACTCAAATGGCTATCGTTTTGATTCCGAAGTGGAGTGATGGATCCATGTTTCATCCATTGTCACATATTGATGCAAAAATTATTCCATGTTTAAACATGGCCAAACATTGCTCAGAATCAGTAAGACGTTTAGTGAGTTCGCGCGGCACCCACTTTGAACAGAGCTTTCTCATAGTCAAATTATCATGCAATATAAAGCTCATACGTTTTTTTTGATATATCTTTACAATATCATATAATGTCGCAACTCATTACTCGCTTGGCGATTAACGAGAGGATTTTATTCGCTGTTTCACCCATTCATTCATTCATCCAAAATAATGAAAGAACTTATTAAAAACTTAATTGAATATCTATTGTGAAAGAAACGGAAAAAATACTTTAAATAAACTCATACTCAAATGTTAATGGGGAATATACATTGAAACACCAAAAACTTACATTAAGCTGCCACCCAGCAGGATCGAAGAGAAGGAGATGTGCAGCATTGATGATGATCAATAGATACTCAAATGAAAATCTGAATACTGTCTGTTAATCATCTTGACCTCCCTCAATATTTATAAAGAATTATACGCTGACATTGCGACTTTGATCCGGTCACTGTACTGAGGTGAAATGCACAGCATGCAATCTGTGCCAAGTTTGCGTATTTGGAGATTGTTTATATTCTATATCCTGTGATCAGATCAATTTCGATGCCTAAGAACTTGAAATAATAAAAGATGGAATTCTGAATACTGAGTGTTTTTGTGTTAAAATATTGAAGTGAGGTTGGAAGATCTTCCAATTCATGTATTTAACTAAATGAATCTGAATTATTTCACGATTATTTTCTATATTTGAAAATAACTCAAGCAACTTCACATGTCGATCCTTCAAAAAGCTTTTATGGCTTTTTTATGTTTTCTGGTGTTACTGCCTCATTTGGACGTCCAGTGCATTCTGCATCATCGATGTCTCTACGACCACATATTTATGAACAACTTGGCAACCTCTATAGTGAATTCCAACCTGGGTATAAAACATTCATTTTTGTACAGATATGTGGACTGTGATGTCATGGAATTGAGGAAGTTGAGCAAAAAAACAACCTACTTTGAATAGTTTATTTGCCTATTCAAACGTCACTCTTCAAGGACAACTTACCATCCACTGCCTACTTGTTGATATCCTATTTACAAACGGTGTTGTCACGTTGTTCCCCACTTGGGTTAATATACCCCCTTGGGAAAAATTCAATTAAATTATATTTACAAATACTTGTATATACAATTATTATATATACTTATTTACTATATACAATTTTTGTATTTACATTGCGTTCACTCTGCCTTGTAATTAAATCAACTTTTTGATTTTCCAATACATTTTCAATATATTTTGAATAACTTTTGGAAGATTGATTTTCAAGAAAAATAAAAAACACCTCAATATTAGTGTACAAGGGACATATTTTGACATATTCACATTTGATGTAACTTTTCCTATCGCATCCCCAGAGCATGTCACCATTTATTTTAAATTCATCAATTGTTTTGCATTATCAGATGTTTCATGATGCACAAATTTCAACAAATTAGAATACATTATGGTCTGAAGCTCATAGTTTCTAAGCTGAAAATTATTTTAGTTGAAAACGAGGCACCCTGAATGAAATTCTGTACAATCTGTTGCCTAGGCTTCATAGGAGTTTTTGTGATATATTCTTCAAAAAAGTACAAAAGTTATTCAAGGTGGCTCGTTTTTAAATCAAATAATTTGTAGCTCCCGAACCATAAGCTTCAGACCATATATTTTATACTTTGTTGCTCATCATGGAGCATCTGATAATGCGATAGAATATAGGGTGATCCATTCAAAAAAAATTGGTGACGTGTTCTGGAGGTGCGATAGGAGAAGTAACATCAAATGTGAATATCTAAAGGAATGAACTTTAAATGTTCAAGCCTGTTTCGAATATACCTACACAGTAGGTTGAATGAACAGACACCTAACAGAAAACAACTACTCCCCTGGCTAATACCACGAAGGGCGGTGGATTATATCCGACAGGCGTCAGTGTAGGAATCTTTACAGAAAATTTCCTGCATATGCAATTGGCAATACACTGAAAGAGTCGACCTTCAATTTTGGAACGGGCACACTTGCAGAACGGTTTCGGGTTCATTAGCCACTCATCAGTGCAAAATAGTGGCCATCATCGACCTAAAGTCAATGATATTCCTTAATTGAAAATCGGAATTTTCGGAGTATTTCATTCCTCTTCCTAAGTTGGAGCGAACAACAAAATGTCACTCCATCTAGTGGACGAGGTACTAACCAACTGCATATCCGTATTCGAGACTGGCTTGAACAATTAAAGTTCATTTCTTTAGATTTGTTTACTGCCAGTCTTCAAGCATAGCCCACTGACTAATAAGAAAGTTTTTCTTCCTTATTCAGAGGAATCGGGCAAATTACGGATATGCAGTTGGTTAGTTCCTCGTCCACTAGATGGAGTGACATTTTGTTGTTCGCTCCAACTTAGGAAGAGGAATGAAATACTCTGAAAGAATTCCGATTTCAATTATGGAATATCATTGACTTTAGGTCGATGATGGCCACTATCTTGCACTGATGAGTGGCTAATGCACCCGAAACCGGTCTGCAAGTGTGCACGTTCCAAAATTGAAGGTCGAATCTATCAGTTGTATTTGCCAATTGCATATGCAGGAAATTTTCTGTGAAGATTCCTGCACTGACGCCTGTCGGATATAATCCAACGCCCTTCGTGGTATTAGCCAGGGAGTAGTTGTTTTCTGATAGGCGTCAGTCTATTCAACCTACTGTGTAGGTATATTCGAGACTGGCTTGAACATTTAAAGTTCATTTCTTTAGATTTGTTCACTGCCACTATTCAAGCATAGCCCACCGACTAATAAGAAAAAATATGTCAAAATGTGTCCCCCCTGTATACTATGGTTGATTTGTTTTTTTATTTTTCCTGCAAATCATTTTACCAAAAGTTATTCAGGATGTCTCGTTTTAAATGGAACGCACTGTAGTTCATATTTTTAATTTTCTTCGATCATTCTGAAAAGCATATTCGTGTCGATGGTTGAAGCGCTCGAAAAAATCTGAACAAAACAGTGTCCAATAATTGATGAAGAAATTTCTGCTCTTTCACGCTTAGGACGTACAGAAGAAAATTTACGACATTTTATGTACTCTATCCAGTATCATTTCCAAACTCTGTCTCTCATATGCTGACAGATAGTAATTATTCCTGATTGGGTTGGGTCAATTGGAATTGGGATTCATCGGAAAAAATTAAAAATAATTGAGAAAATTGTTCACACATATGATTTATTGTTTGTATTAAATATAATATTTTTATATTCTGAAAAATTTGTTTTGTACGATAATAACTTTGTTTGACACCACATCTACATTCTCTGCTGGAATATTTATCAAACAGGGGTAGTCTTTCTCAAAGATTCCATTCCGAAAGTTCGTCTTTCTGAAGTTCTAGGATTCATATCAGTAAAACTGGGTGGATCGAATTCGAATGGTACAAATTCATCTTCATACCTAATGGAATAATTTTCATCGAAGAGTTCATCGCTCACTGTGTCTGCTGTTGTGCTCAATGTGTTTTTAGTTATCTCTCTAGACAAAACTTTCAGATTATTCAAATCATCTACACTGAGATATGATGTTATATGAGGGGGAGGCGGCAAGTTATAAAAAATAGATATGTCTCTCAAGGATTTTGATTGAGATATATGCCGATGGATACTACAAGGAACAATATATCTTTTCCTTCTTGCGAAATAGTTTTTCTCATTGAGAAAATTGTTTTTTGTATATAATAATGCACTATTGAAATTGACAGAAGACTCTGGATGACGTTCACATGGAAATAACATTGATGATCCTCTGGTGTCAGAAAAACTACCCTCTGGCAGAGACATACTCGATTTCTTCATATAATCCAACTGTTTTCTTCTCGACTTGTATTGAGTTCTATATATGTATAAGAAAACGCATGATATTCCAGAAAGTTTAGTGAATACAAGTCCGATAAGATAAATGATGAAGGAATAACCATAAATGTATTCGAAGGCTGCAGGTTGAAGTTGTGATTTTGGTCGCAGTTTGCCAGCTACTTCTGATTTGAATACGGCGATATACATGACGAGTCCACAGAGCATAACCAAACCTGCAAAAATATAACGGATCACTGTCAATTTCCAGATTACTGAGAGGAGTCAAATACATATTTCATGGCAAATAATCACAGTAAAATCAAGAAATGCTGCAAAAAACGAAAAAAAATACAAGTCATGGAAACTCTCGATCGTGAGTTAAATTCAAATTTCATCGCGTCATCGAAAGTTTCAAACTGGAGATATGATGATCTGAACATTCCTCCTGTTTTCACTTTCCCTCGGAAAGGAAATATGGGAAACTTCTGAAAAAGAAAGAACGAAGGAGCGAACGAAAGGAAGAAAGAAAGAGAGGAAGGAAAAAAGGAAGAAAGTTATTTTTTTGTAGATGGTGAAGTAGAAAGCCAAAACGATTATTTTCAACTGATCTGCTTTACATAATGTCTCCTTTTCTCTCAAATAAAAATATTCTGTTCATTGACCGAAGCAATTATTGGGGTTTGCTGTATTACCTAACGGTAGAGTCGTTCGGGAGATGATAATAATTCACTCTTACTCCCACATTGCTTTCATCAGATAGATGAACTGATGAAGAAAACACCCACGAACTATAATGGATAATTTCATTAGTTCGGACTTCCATTGTCTAAAATGATATGATTCGAAATCTCTGAAATAACAAATGAAAATTGTAATCCTCTGCCTTGCGGAGCTCGTGCTGTCTTTAAGCCACAGTCTGTTCTACCATTACTTTGGAGAAACCATTCCGTTGAGGATCTCCTTTGATGATACCTAGTTCTTTCTATAGACCTTCCTTCGTATTACAGAGCCCGAAAGCACGGCCTACTAGAGTTTTGACGATACCTCTTTTGGTAGATTGAGGGTTTTTGTGAAAGTAATGGAAGGTCTAACGCCGTTGATGTGATTCAAAAAAGTGTTTAGTTCTGCATTCTCCTGATTCCATATTATGAAGATGTCGTCAAAGTATCTCAACCAGACTCGAGGCTTCTTGTGGGATTTTTCAATTACCAGAGTTTCAAGACACTCTATATACAGGGTGTTTCTTAATCACATGCTAATATTTAAGGAGGTAATTCTTATACCCATTTTAAGGAAAAAAACGTCCTATGGACGTATATCCTAAACGCCTTAACTTTTGAGATACAGGGTGGCAAAGTTTTCAAAAATAATCAGTTTTTTAATAATAACTGAGATAATTTTGTAGACATCTTTGGCATATTTGGTACATATGTTCCATGCCTCAAGGCGCATTTTCTGATGTACAATTTTCTTAATTTTCTCTGCCAGTGGCGTACGTACGAGTTTTGAAATCTATATTTTTGAAAAAAAAAAATACTACGCCACTGCTTTTTCTTGAATTAAAAATTATTTTTAAAATCTCCATACATTTTTGAGCACATTTGATTTACTGGGTTTTCTTTGTCCGACGCATGGTTTTCGCTTAAAAAATTAAAAATCGCTTTACTTAAGGATAAATTCCTTAAAAATCTGATGCGGTATCGTGCATCGACTGATAGCAAACTAAGAGATCAGATTTCTTGCAAAATGATTGAGGATCTTAATGGTATTGGTCTTCACAAAAGGTTGGGATTGTTCTTGTTGTGGTTGTATCATGGGAAATAAAAATCTGGACAAGATTTAAGTAGCTGAATATTTGCAATGGAAGTCCGAACTGATAAAATTCACCATGAACCATTGTCAACCACCTTCTAACAAACTATAATGGGATTGTCCCAAAATTTCATGATTGGAGAAAGGTACATGAACCTGAATATTTCCTAAAAAGTCTATACCTATTTGTTAAAACTGAAAATCATAAAAAGCAGAATATTTCTCAATTTGAAATCGAAAATACAATTTGTACAATATTACTGCAAATCGAAAGCGATATTTTCATAAGGCCTCTTGGAGGAGCGTAAAATCGTCATCTGTACCTGTTTGAGTCGGTTTGAGAATCCACGGACTATACGAACCTATCGAGCTAAATAACAAAATCATGTTATCCTCTTGAGTTCCATATCAAAAATACATGAAAAAATACATATCTACGAAAAACTCCAGTATATCTACGAGACTCGACACAAATGCACAAAAATTTACTATTACCGTCCGAAAACAAAAAAAAAGTACATAGGTATATCTGTCCGTCTGTATATGTTCATTTCTGATTTGCCAATACTCCTTAAGTGAGTTTTCTGAACTGGTTTCATCTTTACGAAAACCATTTCTTATTATCTTCATCGAAATTGTGAGTGTGAGTTTCCATCTGAACACTTGTCATCAATTTTTATAAGTAACAAGGATTATTCAGGTTCATGTACTTTCAACCAATCATGAACTTTTAGGACAAACCCATTATAGTCATATAGTAAGAAAGACTCCATCTTTTGTGAATGATTCAAGGCATTTTGTGGAATTACTAGGGGCAAGACACAGAGCAAGATCATTTGATCAGTTTTGACGTGGAAAGCCTTTACACCAACGTTTCTGTCGAAGAAGCATTTCAAATTATACAGAGGTAATTATCCGAAGACGGGAACCTGAAAGATGGAATGAATTTACCTGCACCAACATCTATATAGAGTGGTTTGAAACTCTGGTCATTGAAGAAGCCCACAAGAAGTCCCCAGTCTGGTTGAGATACATTGACGACACATGAGCATGCAGATCTAAATACTTTTCTGAATCACATCGACAGTGTGAGACCTTCCATCACATTCATAATGGAGAAGGAATTCCAAAACAAATGGCCATTTCCAGGCGTATTGGTGAAGAAGACCGACACTGAGTGGAAAACATATGTATACCAAAAACACACTCACACAGGACAGTATCTGAATCACGAATCCATAAACCCTCATTCTACCAAAAGAAGTATCGTCAAGAGAAGTAGACCGTGCTTTCGGGCTCTGTAATACGAAGGAAGGTCTATAGAAGGAAGTAGACATCATCAACAAAGATTTTCAACGGAATGGTTACTCCAAAGTGATGGTAGAACAGACTTCGGCTGAAAAATAGCAAGAGCTTCACAAGGAAGGAAAGCCGTCACAACCAGTACTTGCACTTCCCTACATCAGAGAATTATCGGAAAGGATAAAAAGAATTGGGTACTACATCTGAACCTGCTCCAGATCCGGAAACACCATCCGTAGCACTCTCATGAAAACTAGGCCACCAAGCGCGGACTGCGATTCCAAGAATTGCATCTACCAGATACCCTGTGAGGGCGGCAAATCCTAAATTGGTGAAACTAAGAGGCCACCGAGAGTCCGCATTGCCGAAAACAAGAAACACACACAGCGAGGAGAAACCAGCAAATGGGACCCGTCATAGAGCGTAGAGATACGTGACGTAAGGAATCCCATGTTGAGGAGAAAAACGGTCAACTCCCGCCAAACGGCCACTCTCGCTAAACCAGTTAAGCGGAGAGAGGGAAGATGGGATAGGTGGAAGCACTCAAAATACCTCCTCCTCTCGGAGAAATGAGTCCAGTCATCACCCGAAAACGCCGTGAAAAAACGGCTTGAAATCCGTCAAATTTTAATTTTCATGTAATTTCAATTTTTTTATTCAATTTTAATTGTTAAATTTTTTGCTTCACTTTCATTTCATTGTAATGTCTTTCCAGGGTTTTTTCACTCAATATAATTGTTATTCTCATCTATTCTTTTTAATTTAAATTTGTTATTTTAAAGATTTCAAATCATATCATTAGACAATGGAAGTCTAAACTAATGAAATTCCCCATTAAAGTTCGTGGGTGTTTTCTTTATCAGTTCATCTATTTGATAAAAGAAATGTGAGAGTAGGAGAGGGTTATTATTATCTCCCGAACGACTCTGCCGTTAGGTAATACAGTAATACCACCATATATAAGTAAACTCAAGTAAATTCACTTCCGTTCGGTCTCTTTGATGTTTCGAGTCGAAATTTTATTTTTTGCTGGCATGTAGCGGGACAGAAGGGTGTAGGCCAAAAGCTATTGTGCACCTCTGCACGAGGTTCGATCAAAAAATATGTGACCATGATCTGACTTCGTCTACGTGCTACGAAAAGCTCCAATAAATATCTCATATGATTGTGAACTGTTTAGGAATTGATAAAAATAAGACAAGGTGGTGAAATAAGCATATATTTCATATAGTAAGATTATACAATTTAGGTCAAAAACGTATGCTAATCTATTTTAAAGGTTTTTCAGAAAGATGAGGTTTTGATTTTTCTAATTCTTGTTTTCAAATGTCTATTGGCAAATTTCAAAGTATAATCAATTCTTACCCTTGTGAAAAGAGAAAATAAATAATCCAAAGGAAAATTATCACAAAGGTGAGAAATGTTGATTTTTGAAAACATTGTTTTGAGCTGGTTGCCTATGCAATCAGTCGCACATAAATTCTTGAAATGATTAAGAAATTATGTCTCTAGATGAATGATAAATTGTAAAAATGAATCTGAATGAATGAATGAGTGAATGAATGAAAATGAATTATATATAAACTTCCATACTTTTTGGCTACTGTATTACTATATGCCTTGAAATGACTACATACTTTTGTTTCAATTGAAGGGGTTATATTTTTAGGAGTGATTAATTTTTAGGAAAGAAAGTTTTTGGCTTTCTACTACTCCATCTTGATACAAAAAAATGAGGGAATCTTCCAAAGAAAGGAAGGAAGTAATCAATTTGAGAATAAGTAACTCTATACATGGATGTGTAGATCATGCAAAGAAGTAACTTTCAAACACAAACTGAAAGAAAGTCCTCCTGAAACAGATACTTCCATATAAACATTGAATTACACGAGAGAGAAAAATAATTTCGAAACAAATACTTCTATATAAACACTGAATTATACAGAAGATACTTTTCGCTACTCAGTTTGTATTTCAATCATTCGTTGTGGAATAAAATCAGATATCACTCACATGAGTTCTACTTTAAATGAATGGTAACAAATTGCACCTACATGGAACACTGTCATCCTCACTGGTATACATCGATGATTCGCCGTAAGACTCTTGCCCTAAGGCTCTTCAGTACCAAATTGGATAACATTATAGAAAATACACACAATTCATTCATGAATAAACGCCTCAGATTCAGTCGGTCGCGCTGTAATTCGGCCGCGCATAAAATTCGAAGTGGGGAATCTTGACCCATATATGGCGGAGAGTGAACTTACTTATGTTTACTTCTATACGGTGGTAATACAGTAATGCAGTAACTAACATTACTGCAATTTCATCCTATAAGGTTATTTTCGAACGAATACAATGAAATGAAATAATCAACAATATTAAACCTTATATACCTATACACCACTGTAGGTAGGAACAGACGGTCCTTAACTTGAATGACTATCTAAATTATGTTTAGCTGTGATAATGTGGGTACGCTAATCTGAAAATCGGCGAGTAGACCAAGTCGATTTGGTCGGTTACATCCGTAATGCTTAAGCTAATGAATTTTTGAGAATTCTGAATAATTGAGTTCCCAACCCTTCCTTGCATAGTGCAACATTTCCGTATCGTTTACATTCTATAACTTGTGGTTGCATTCCAAGGGATGGTTTTTTATCTAGTGTGAAGGACCTTTCATGTTCAGCATACTGTTTTGAGAAATTTTGGCCATTTATATTCGACATAAAAAATGTGACTAGATAACCCAGCATGCCACTTACAAATTGTTTTTTCTGAAAAATTCCGCAACTAAAATATGTTAACGTTACAAATTTCTTGATTTCTGATTGTTCGCTCTGGGGATATATTATTCTGTGCGCAAATTTTAGGCTTCGTTTTCTGACTAGCTTCTGGATTTTGTGTCTGCGTTGTAATCGTGATTATGTCTCATCTGAATAATTATTTTGATTTCCTTACTTAGATTGGTAGCAGATAAAAGTAACAAGAATGCTCTGTAGAACATTTAATTGTAGGCTGCTAATTCATGACTGTCGTGATGAAAAGAATCACTTGGTATTGTAATATATGTATAGCTCGGTTTTCCGAATACATTGAAAGCAAATTTGTTATGATTATGTGTTTGTCAGGTCTGAGAAATTATGTTGTTTCTCTATCTCTGTTTCTCAAAAGAAAGTGTATGTTTTTATCAAGATTTTTCATAAATGTCATGAACTGGTTGAGCTGCCGTGTAGTACGAGCAACTCTGGAACAGATGAGAATATCTTGTACATATCTGTACCAAAAATAAATATGTTTTTCACCCAGGTCGGAATTTACTATAGTAGTCTTCAAATGTACTATATTGATCTCTAAGTTGTTCATAAATATTTCTGCTAAAAGTGGGATAAGGGGTGTTTGTTTATAAAATTTTTCAATGAACTGTAAGTACTTCTGATTTAGGCATACATCGAAAGCTGTCGAACCCCTCCTGCCCTAAACTATATGGCCTAATGAAAATTCATAAATACAAGATAACCCTATAAGACCGGTAGTTTCCGGTGATAAAGTAATTGGGCATACTTGAAGATTGGATATAAATCAAATACACTACAATAACAATTCACAATTGAAGTAAAAATGATTCCAAACCATTCCTTAGAATGCAAAAACAAGCTCCCGAATCTAAACTTGCACAACGCAAGCAAGGGTTGGAAACTCAATTATTTAGAATCTTTGCATAAGAATAAACATTGACGATGTTATATACTGAATGACCAAATCGATTTGTTCTGTGGCAAGTGAGGACCACAAAAATTCTTCCCTTCAAGACTAACTTGGTGTCAATTTTCGTTTATATAATACGCCAAACGAATATAAACATCAGTAATTCATATCTAAAACGAATAAACTAATTCCAGAATTATACTGGGAGATTGAAGAAAACGGGCAGGTATTTATCCATTCATTTATTCATATTTGATCAGAATACGCCTCTTCTTTCATACACCACTAGTCTAGTTCACAAGATAAAAATAGTGAAAAATAGAGAATGGTCGAACAAATACGTGAAATTGAGATGTGAATATTAATGGAATTTTTCCCCAACACCAAACCGTTATTTTTAATACCTCCTTCTCTTGAAGATGGTCACTTGGTGATTGAAACACGTGTTGAGGTGTTACAAATAACGGTTCCATGTTGGGAAAAAGCTCCAGTAATATTGATTACCACAACAAAGGTGGTGCAAACAGTGCATTACAAGTAAATTAGGATGTAAAAACAATCATTCAGGTTTTGCAAGTAATTGAAAAACTATAAAGAATTAAGGAATTGAAAAAATAGATCCTTGAAGAGGAGAAAGTTTTAAAAATAGTGCCACCTCTCGAAACTTCATCTCAACAGTTTATAATTTTAAATTAACGCCAAAAACAGGCCTCCGTGGGTGAATTTGGGGCAACTATCATCGGTCTTTTTCTATTCAAAATGTTTAAATAATCAGGTAAGAAATGTTTTTCATTTTGAAAATCATAATTGACATTCCTCAACGAATCACCAAATTTGTTTTCATTTATAATTTCATTCGTTAGGGATTACGATGGATAAAGAATTGCGTTGCACAGATCAGGTAAACGCAGTATCGGGTAAATTAACGTCAGCTTGTTGTGTCATTAGATACCTCAGGGATCACACTTGCTACATGAATGGCATTTTACAAGTCTTGTGTTTGTAAATCTTCTGAAGGAAAAATCCTGATTTGTTTACTTTGTAGTGAATGTTCAAGAGGTAGCAAAACCCTATGTGAATTTCTGAAACTTCATCTAGCGTTTCCTGATATGACTAATAACCAGTCCGTGCAAAGCTGATTGTTAAATCATCTGAAAATGGAATTTTTAACAGGTGATGATTTACTGTATTGCCAAACATGCGCCAAACTAACTGACTGATATAAGGAAATGAGTATAGCTGAGGCACCAGTCAATCCAATAATAACACTGATGATCTTCACACAAGACTCAACCTCTGACGGAAGCACCAAACTCTTTCGAAGGTTCAATATAGATGAACACTTCAATTTAGCAGACCACTATTATAATATTCATGCAGTCATTGTTCACTGTGGTTCTGGCGTTGAATTTGGTCATTATTACGCCTTGGTCAAAGATGGAACGGACTGGTTTTAGTTTGACGATAGTCGAGTCACGAAGTGTTCTGGCTATGTATTAAATTCATTGGAGCCTCTGGAGACACCCTACATTTTGTTTTATGAGAGAGATAACATTGGCAGATCAGCTGCAGCTGAAAAAGCAAATGCGCCACTGGAATCAATGAAGTCGGTCCGGAGCGCTAATTAATTTTTGTTCTTGTTTTATAATCCCATGATTTGTATTGAAAATCTATTCACAAAATAGATTTTTGATTTATTGAAAAAATATATTTTTGTAACGTATTTGCATTAGATGTCGCGTCCGCATCTCCAACTGGGATTGAGTCACGAGGGGTGCAACAATTTTTTTTTAGTTTCCTATTTTTGAAGGAATCATTGAAATATTTGCGAAAATCTGAATACTGATTTGTTTATGGACTCTGCAATTTTTTATGTGCCGATAAACATTGCCGAATCGGATGAACCATCGCACGATTTTTTCCGACATTTATTTCTATTTTCAACTCGTGTACTAGATTACACATATACAAAAATATTTTGAATGGTTATGTCTAATACTAGCTCATTTTGAAAAGTAATCATGAATAAATAAAAATTTCACATTACCTGTCTGTATGAAAATAACTCCGGAAAATAATGTATAACGTGCTCTATTATCCATACATTGGCCAATTAAACAGGACATATAACCAATCAGAATAAATATGCTTCCCATGATGATGAAAATAATCGACTTTTTGACTGCATCTGCAAGAGAAAAAATTCAGAATGTTAATCAATAATCAAATCAGTTAAAATAGATGAGCTGGAGTAAAAAATGGGATCAAATGCGAATTACAAGAATTTTTTTACACCCATCTTCGTTTATATTATGATTTTCTGATTCGTAACATTCTAGTGCAAACTTTAGCGAGGAGGAGCCTCAAAAACACTTATCAATAATCAACAGAAAATTCAAATGTGCATTTTTAAAATGATATACGGTATGTAAAAGTCAAATGGAATAAATTCATTATTTCGGTCACTGTACATATTAAAAAAATACCAAAATACGTCAAATGTTAATTATAATTTGAAATTTTTTAAAGTAAAATTGCCACCCCTACCTTCAACCCCCTTCGAATGACAGGTACAACCCCCAATTTTTTAAATGGTAAGTATATGTTTGTGATATTTTGTTTGAAAGGTCTTTTTATTCTCTATCCAAAACTGTAATCGCTTTCAAGTTCATTGCAACAATTGAGATAAAATAAATTAAAATTATGTGGTTACCGAAATTCGATAAAATACACTCAAAAAATAATGCAAAATGTAATGAGATGTAGAATACAAAACAGAACTATAGATGTTGACGAAGTAGATGTTCAAAATGTTCCCGCGAACATCTTGACAACATCCTAATCTCAAATGAAACTGTCTTCTAACATCATTTAACATATCAGGCGTAACCGATCTAATCGCACGCGTTATTGGTTCTTTCAAGGCATTCAAATCTGAAGGTTCAGTTTTGTACACAATGCCCTTTGCATATCTCTATAAAAAAAATCTAATGACGGAAGATCATATGATCGCGTTGGCCATTCAATCGATCCTCGCCTCCTTATCCACCGAATGGGAAATGTTGTATCGAGGTATTGCCGTACATTAACTTGGTAATGTGGTGGTGCTGCATCCTGCTGAAACCATATCGTATTCCCTGGAACTTGAGCGTTTCCTGGATCAGGATATAAATTTGCTAAACTTCGAAAGACATCATTTTGAAGTAGTGCCAAATAGTTGCCGCCATTCAAGTTGCCCTGAATGGAAGCAATTATATGGTTTCCTACAATTCCTGCCCAAACATTAACCTTTTGAGGGTATTGCGAGTGTTCTTCTCTCATCCAGTGACAATTTTCCGTTGACCAGCAGCGGCAATTTTGCCGATTAGCATGACCGTTAAAAAAACACTCTTCAGAAAACATAACGTCTTCTAATTGGATGATATTGTTTTACAACATGTCCATCTTTTGCTCACAAAAATAAGTTCTTCTATCGGAATCGTCTTCCATGAGCTTCTGAGTAGGTATCATTTTATAGGGATGCGTTTTATTTTTTTTCAATATGTTTACTATCAATGAATGGCTACTTTCTGTTGTATTCGAGTTTAATCTTCGTAACCAATCATCTGTAAAACTGTTATTTTATGCATTTCCGTTAATCTAACCATTTGTCAGACTTAAGGTTAACGAACTTCAAACTTAAATTGAAATGCTGACAACTAATGTTGTAACATACAAAATACGGCGTTTTAAACTAACGTTGCCATTGAAATCATTTGAAGTTTTTCAAAGGATACCATCTAAAAAGAATTTTGCTATGGTTTTTACTTACTGTCTTATTATCAATACCTCATCACGAAATAAATTTTGAGTATATTGCAATAATATTGCAATATATCCTAATTGTTGCAATAATCTTGAAAGCAATAACATTTTTGAATTGAGAATGAAGAGACCTTTCAAACGATATATCAAAAGCCTATTCTTCCCCTTGAAAAAATTGGGGTTGTACCTGTCATTCGATGGGGGTTACACTTTTTTTGAACCAAAAGTTTTTAATGTGCTACCGTCTGAACTCAAAAGGATTAACTCATACGGAATGTTCAAAAAAAAGTTCAAAACTTGGCTGTTCACTATTCCGTTAGAAAGACTAGAAAGCTGCAAGCAGAGTATGTTACAGACTTGCATGAGATGTTGCTCATAATATAAATTGCAGATGTAATTATTCTAAAGTGATTTTAGTGGCAAATTTTTTCCTTAATCTGATATAAAACTTAATATTTCAGAACTATAAGTTGACTAAATCTTTTACAATCTCATTTCATTTTGAATTGTTCAATCTTTGATTTGAATTTCAATCTTCCAGTATCAACAATGTATATATTTTTATATTCAAACCAAATTAGAAAATATTTGTATTCAAATGATGTTCATGCTATATGTTCAAACAGAGATTGATTTGGTTTGTTATTGAATCGTTTAGATCTGCATCTGCATCTACATTTTATATTTAAACAGATCTGAATTAAGATATGTAACGTAATAGTACGAATAAAACATTATTATAATTGTATATGCCAAAGATTATTTGGAATAGATTATTTCGAAAAGTTAGTGATTGTTCAGCGTTGAGTTGCAGAATTTTTAGGAATTACAGCGCAAATTTTATAGTCCTCTCAGCTGCATTGGAAGTTATCCTGAAAATAAATAAAGAGAATTCGATAATAAATAAATAAATAAAAGAGAATCTCCAATTCGTCTTATTTTTTCAGATAGTCTTGGAATGTAAGGTATAACATTAGTTGTGAAAGGTGTCGGTGGATGTTGAGTCGGTAATTGTTTAGTTGGATGTTGTTGAATTCGTGAAGCTGTTTGTATGTTCGTTTGGTTTTTAATTGACTCTTTATTTTCTAATGCATTTATCGTTGAATTTATGAACGAATCTGGATAAGCGTTATCTTTCAAAACAGATTTAATTAATGATATTTCTTCATTGAGATTCTCAGTTGAATTGCATATCGCTTTAGTTCTTTTGTAAAGACAATTTATTATACCTTTTTTAACACTGGCATGATGATTTGATGAATAGTGAAGAAATCTATTTGTATGTGTTTTCTTCCGATAAACATTTGTATCTGATGACTTCTCTAACATTACATCAAGTTCTCCATTATAATTTTTATATTTTTCAGATTGTGAAAGGCAACAAATACCCAAAAAAGGTCGATAAAAAAAATTGAAAATATTTTAGAGACCAAAAAAATACTTGTTCGCTCTTGTAATTGACATCATCATATCATTAAAAACTCTTCAAAGTTATTTATTCACTCACAAAGTGAATATCAAATGCCACCCATATCACAATCAGACCTCATATTGGTAATCGCCAGAGTAGCTCAGCGGTAACGTATATATTTTTGTATACAGTGTGTCAATTTGAAAACTTCCCACCCTCAATATCTCCCTTCCAGTACATAATATGAAAAAATGGTCAGACAGGTCAACTTTATTTGCAAGGGGGACACTCTGAATGAATATTTTCAACCCTCGGGGTTCAACCCCCTAGGAGGGGTGGATGTTACCCTCAGAATTTCAAATGGAAAGGGGGGTCAAGTGGCACATCATTTTGAAGGGCATTCAATTCGCTTGCCGACGGTGCCCTCATTTATTATTTTCCGATCAGCAGTATCCGAAAATGTAGTTCTAAACTAATAGAAGTAATTAGAATTGGCCTATACTAAAATGCCTGGTTATCAAGTTAGTATGCAAAGGAATACAATTTATTGACTCTCTTATAAGTAAAACTTGTGATGACGGGTCAGCTTTTCAACTTTCCATCAGGGGTAAAATTAGACAAGCCTCAAAAAATTTACATTAATTAGTTATCTGATTTCGGTGACTTTCATTTGGGTTTATTATCGGATTTAAAACTCTTATCCCTTTTTTGTTACTTCTGCTATAAAAAGTATCGTTTTTTGAGCAAAAAAGGTGTTCATCGCATTCAAGCCATTTGGTAGTACTATCATTTCAGTTTCATTTGTTGAGCTGATCAGCGATACCTTAGAAAGTGTATAAATTGTAAGAATGGTTTACACTATCCAAGACCGAATTGAAATAATTTTTATTTATGGAGAGGTGGGCAAGTGCGCACGAAGGGCGGCATCTCTTTTTAATGAAAGAAATCCAAATCTTAATATAAGTCACCGGTATGTGCTTGATTTGGTGACAAAGTTTTCCGAAACTGGTTCGGTGAAGAATAAAAAAGGAATAACCCCAGAGTACTGAATGAGGATGCTCAAATTGAGGTGTTGGGAACATTTGCTGCAGAGCCGACTAGCTCCTTACGATCA
The DNA here is from genome assembly GCF_025532065.1 of Leptinotarsa decemlineata. Lineage (NCBI taxonomy): Eukaryota > Metazoa > Arthropoda > Insecta > Coleoptera > Chrysomelidae > Leptinotarsa > Leptinotarsa decemlineata. The sequence continues at coordinate 7,469,461 of NW_027412703.1, read as the reverse complement.
GTAGCAGAACAGACGGGAATGTCACACGAGACTGTAAGGAAAGCACTGAAAATGCACAAATTTCATCCATATAAAATGCAGATTCTCCACGAGCTCCATGAAGATGATTATGACAGAAGAATAGAATTCTGTGAAATCATGACTCTTCGAATCAATGCTTTACCTAATCTTCTGTTCAATATCTGTTTCAGTGATGAATGTTCATTTTTCCTGAATGGCAATGTTAATAGGCAAAATTGTCGCTATTGGAGTGACGAAAACCCTCACAATTTTCGAGAAGGACATACACAACACCCACAAAAAGTTAATGTTTGGGCTGGTATTCTTGGAAATGCCATTATCGGACCTTTATTTTTTGAAGAAAACTTGAATGGTGATCTGTACCTAGATATGCTTCAAGCACCTATCGATCCACTTATAACTCACGAGCTCGAAACTCAAATTGATGCACACGGTAATTTACTGTTGCAGGAAGATTTGTTACATTTCCAACAGGACGGTGCGCCACCTCATTATTTTCGCCCCGTCCGACAATGGTTGAACGAGCGATTCCGGGAGAGATGGATTGGCAGAAGGGGATCAATTGAGTGGCCACCGAGATCACCGGATTTGACTCCATTAGATTTTTTTCTTTGGGGATATCTCAAATCTGTCGTTTATAAAACACAGCCCACTGATATGGATGACCTCAAAGGACGAATTACAGCAGCATGCCGGTCAATTAGTGGTGAAGTTTTCCAAAATGTTCGAGAGGAGTTCGAAAACAGACTGTATTACTGTTTAGAGCAGAATGGACAACATTTTGAACATATTATCAGATAAAGCGTAACAAGATGGTTGAAATTTGTTTTTTGCAATTTAGTATTTTTTGTTTGCACTCGATGCGTATTTCGTTAACTAAGTAGTTCTACATTCCTCTCACATCCACGAATTCGAATATTACTCAAGGGTTGGAACGATGCTACCTAGTACGATGCTCACCTTTTCCAATAGTCCATTACAATCATTTGTTTTGAATACCAACCTGAATACCAAACATCTAGTGCGGGCGAGTTTTAATCATTTATTCTTATTCACTTCTAATCACCGTTCGTTTGGAACGTTATTGTTCAAAAACTGCTCATCAAAAACTAATGAAAAAGGTATCATTGGCAAGAGAATTGAATGCCCTTCAAAATGATGTGCCACTTGACCCCCCTTTCCATTTGAAATTCTGAGGGTAACATCCACCCCTCCTAGGGGGTTGAACCCCGAGGGTTGAAAATATTCATTCAGAGTGTCCCCCTTGCAAATAAAGTTGACCTGTCTGACCATTTTTTCATATTATGTACTGGAAGGGAGATATTGAGGGTGGGAAGTTTTCAAATTGACACACTGTATATTTTTTCTATAACCCGAGTTCAAATCCCACTGCTAGAAGTTTTTCTTATGTAGATGATATAATTCTATATTAATTTTACTCCTCGGAGGGGTTTATTCTTAGGTTGTGATGATTATTGGTGTTTCTGGAGCATGCCTAAAAAAAGCTCTGAAAGATATGCAAATACATCATATTAAAGATATGGCCGAACTATACAACAAAGTTCCGGACACAAAAACCAAAATCAAAAGCCCATTTATTGTTTGTGGCAATTTCTATAATATTTGTAGAGAGTACATGAACCTGAGACCAAGAAATGTTGACAACTATGAAGAGGGCAATTAATTCACCGGATAACCCAAAAGTCGAAAGCTTGTTGAGCAGGTAGCAGGATACTATGGTCAAGTATGTCGAACGCTTTAGAAAAATCAGTGTAGATGACATCAGTCTTAGACTGACAATCAATACCCTCTGCAATATAATGAGTGATTGTTACCAGATTCGTGATGGTTGAACGTCCTTATATGAAACCATGTTGATTGGGGCTAATACTGTTGCTGGCATGACAATAGATTGTCTTCTCAAGAAGCATCTCAAACACTTTACAAAAGTTGCATATATGGTAGAGATTGGTCTGTTATTTTGTATCTCACTTTTATCTCCTTTTCTGAAAATTGGGCAGACTTTCATCATTCTTCATATTGATGGTACAGTTGATGTTTTCAGGCATATTTTAATTAGAGTTGTTAGTGGTTCAACGAGAGCTGAGGCACAATCTTTAATAATGAATGCTGGAATATGATCAGGTCTCGCAGTAAATTTAGGCTTTAATTTTTTAGGGTATGATAAACATCTTCAATACTAAAGTTTTTGATTGCTAAGCTGGGAATATCACTACTGTTATTCACATGGTCACTTAATGTTGACACTATACAGGGTGTTCCTTAAACACATGCTAATATTTGAGGAGGAAATTCTTAGACCCATTATGAGAAAAAAACTTTCTACGGACGTATGTCCTAAACGCCTTAACTTTTGAGATACAGGGTGGCAAAGTTTTCAAAAATTATCAGATTTTTATTAATAACTGAGATAATTTTGTAGACATCTTTGGCATATTTGGTACATATATTCCATGCCTCAAGGCGCATTTTCTGATGTACACAAATTTGTATTTTTTCAAACAGTGGCATCCCTACGGGTTTCGCATTGAATATTTTTGGGGAGAAAGTACTACGCCAATGCTTTCTTTTCAAAATAAAATCATTTTTAAAATCCTCATTTATTTTTGATAAAATTTGATCTCTTGGTATTTCTTTGTCCGACGCATGATTTTCACTCAAAAAAATAAAAATCGACAGAAAGCAAATTAGGAAATTAGATCAATTCTAAAATGAATAAGAATCTGAAAATTGCTTCATAACGCATTATCACTTCATTAATAATATTTGAAAACATAATCTGCAAAAAACTAAATTTTTCACAAAAATGATTTTTATTTTATTTTGTGACAGTAAGTCTAAATGAATAGAACAAATTTGTTAGTTAGTAATAATACCAAAACTGATTATAAAAATTGTTGGAAGTGGCCACCTGCACTTAGTATGCATGCTTCCGCCCTTCTACGCATGGAATTACACACCCATTCAAATATTCCCGGCGTATTTCGTATAGTTTCACACGAGGCAACTATTCGCTCTCTAAAATCTTCTAAAGTATTAACGGGAGTTTTATACACAAGAGTTTCAAGGTGACCCCATAAAAAAAATCTAAACTGTTGAGATCGGGGGATCTTGCTGGCCATTGCTGAGGTCCTCCGCGACCTATCCAACGATTAGGATAAACTGTATTTAAATGGTTTCGGACAATTACACTGAAATGAGTAGGGGCGCCATCGTGCATGTACCATATTCGATTCCTTAACGCAAGTGGCACATCTTCCAATAACCCAGGTAAGTCTTCTTCGAGAAAGTGTGAATAAGAACGACCATCAAGGCGTCCTGGTAGAAAAATTGGGCCTATTAGATGATCACCCATAATTCCTGCCCATACATTAACCGAAAATTGGTGTTGGAAATGGGTTTCGGTTATTGCATGGGGATTTTCTTCAGCCCACACATGATTGTTATGGAAATTTTGAATGGCATTCCGAGAAAAATTTGCTTCGTCTGTGAACAAAATTTGTGTCTCAAACTGCGGATTTAGTGCAATACTTTGTAGATACCACTGACTGAAGTTCACACGCTGTGGAAAATCTCTGGGGAGTAATGCCTGCACTCTTGAAATATGGTATGGGTATAACAAAAAATCAACCAAAATACGCCAAACAATTTGATGACAAATATCCAGAGTTCTAGCGATCTTCCTCGTACTCGTCTCAGGATGTTCCTCAATTTCTTGCAGCACCGCTTCCTCAATTTCAGGAGTTCTTACTACACGCGGTCTACCTTCCGGAGTTCCTTTCTTGAAACTACCAGTTTCCCCAAGTCGACGATGAATATTTGAAAAGGTTCGGCTATCTGGTGAGGCACGATTAGGATATCTTTCCTGATAAATGCGCCTGGCTTCTGTTGCATTACCATCGGCAAGGCCATATACGTAATGCATTTGCGCCATTTCCGCATTCGTATAATTTACCATATTTACTGATATTCAGAAAAACAGCGGACTACCAAAATAACTTCAATAATACTTCAAAATCAATCAAAACGCGCTGTGACAGTTTTTAACACCAACACCTTACTTTAAACCAACATCAATATTAGCCACTGACGTTTGTACATACAGAGAATTCGTTTTTTATTGCTATGGTGGGTACGCTGTTTTTTCTGCTTTTAATCTCTAAAAGAAATCACATATCGACAAACTCTATATTTCCAAGAGGTGCAGTATATAAATTCTGCTACACGTCATTTATTCCAGGATAACTAAATTTATGTTTTCAAAAATTATTAAGCGGTGCTGCGTTATGGCGTAATTTTAATTGAGAACAGTGCATCTGACAACAAACAAATACCTTTTAGATCCTCAATTATTTTGCAACAAATCTGATCTCTTAGTTTGCTTTCAGTCGATGCACGATACCGCATCAGATTTTTAAGGAATTTATCCTTAAGTAAAGCGATTTTTAATTTTTTGAGCGAAAACCATGCGTCGGACAAAGAAAACCCAGCAAATCAAATATGCTCAAAAATGTATATAGATTTTAAAAATAATTTTTAATTCAAGATAAAGCAGTGGCGTAGTATTTTTTTCGCCAAAAATATACATTTCAAAACTCGTACTTACGCCACTGGCAGAGAAAATTAAGAAAATTGTACATCAGAAAATGCGCCTTGAGGCATGGAACATATGTACCAAATATGCCAAAGATGTCTACAAAATTATCTCAGTTATTATTAAAAAACTGATTATTTTTGAAAACTTTGCCACCCTGTATCTCAAAAGTTAAGGCGTTTAGGACATACGTCCATAGGACGTTTTTTCCTCAAAATGGGTCTAAGAATTACCTCCTTAAATATTAGCATGTGTATAAGGAACACCCTGTATAAGAACCACTGAAGAAATCTGCAAAACCATTAAGAATATCTGAGGTATTATCGAGTAGCTTGCCTTCATGTAACATTTTATCTCCGATTCCATTCGGATGTTTTGACTTGTCAATGAATGACAAAAACTTTTTGGGGTTATGTATAATCTCGCTCTCAGGTTTCTGAATAAATTTTTTATAAGCTATTCTAATATCTGCTTTGATTTCTGCCCGAAGACGTTTGAATTCGTGAAAAGCGTGAATGTCGCCGTTTCTGTTGTATTTACACCAAAATTTTGTTTTTGTTCGAATTTTCTTCATCAATGCACCATCAAAGTAGGCTGGATAATTATTTTTAGATTTTATCGAGAATTTTGGCACGCAGCGATCAAATACTCTGTATAATTTTTCATAATACAGGCATCATCTGCATTGCGAAACGCATTCAGAAACGTCCAATCGAGATTGAGGATCAGCTCATACATGAGCGGATATACGGCAGAGAATAATAAATATGTGTAGAGTTATTGACGTTACTGTGTTCAAAAATGTTGGACATGAAATATCGGATAGGCTGTTCATATGTCAAGAAGTTCAAGGCATCCATTTCAAGCATCTTCTGAACTGACCTCAAGCTTATTCCCTCATATTATGTAGTTAAATTTCAGTGCATTCAGGCAACCGTGTTAGGAATCACACGTTAAAAGGTAAGACCTCGTTAGTCCTTAGCTTGCACAAGTTTCTCAACTTCTGAGAGTTGTCGTTCGTATGGGGGTGGCAGCTGATTAACGGAAAAACAGATTTTAAACAGATTTTTTCTGAAACAGAATTATTGTTCCGCCCTTTTGTAGTAGTTGAAGTTATTGACATTATATTCTAGGGTTGTGAAGCATTTGGCAGGAGCTTCAAAAAGATGTGTCACAAGAACCCCCTTTTCATTTAATTTTTTCCCATATGGCGCCCAGTCGCCATCTTGAAAGTTTCGTCTGTCCAGTTCCCTTCAAAATGAGGTATTCATGCATTGATGTCAGTAACCCAAATTTCGACATATTACATTAATTTTCGCTGTGAAGAAATACGATAATTTCTGATTGTTCCTGTTAGATGATCAGCCATTTACCAGATTTTAAACAGATTTTTTACCAGTGGTTAATTTCTCGTGATAGTTTAGTGCGTTGGTTATAGTGCGCAAGAACCTACCAGACTTCTGGTGAGTACATTCCAATTTATCTTTTTCGTTTCTGTTCATTGTGCTCACGCCTGATAAGTTTCAATTTCGTTCAAATTTGTCCACTAGTAGTATGGAGGAACTGCTTCGCGGTCTGGCTGGAAGGGACAGGACCGAGATAGTTAGCATTATATGCCAGCTAATCTCGTGCTTTGGCCTGGATCAGTCAGAACTGCACGGCAGCACATTGCCAATCTCTGGGACTGACAGCCGCGAAACAGGGAGTGGCTAATGCCCCTACTGAAAGTGGAATAAAATTTAAATTTTTTGAGTTGACCCGTTCAAAAAATAAAAGGGGAGGGGGACTTTACAGAAAATGGTACTAAGTGGACGTAGATAGCTCAATTACAACTACCCCTCAGTCTACATCGAAAGTAGTTGAGAACGTATAGTACCACGTCAACAATCTCTAAAATGGTCAATTCTCGTCCATTGGAAGACAAAATCGAAGCGATTTTTATTTAAGGTGCGACGGGCGTAACTTCCACGAGACTGTAAGGATTTTCATTGAACGTTTTCCGAATCGTCCTATCTGTAGAAAATATTTGGGGGAACTTGTATCCAAATTCACTTTTACCGGTAGTGTACATAACAGGTCATCCGTCCATTCCGGAAGAATAGCAAGTGCAAATATTTGGTGAGATGGTAGTAAATCCTGCACAGTCTACTTATTTCGTCGCGAATGTTTGTGAGGTGTCTCCTTTTACTGTGTGGAGACTTTTGAAGATGAATAGGTATCATTCATACAAAATTAAAATGGTGCACCAATTAACTGAAGATGACCCTGATCGAAGAACATAATTCTGCGACATCATGACGAAAATCACAATATTTGTTTCGGCGACGAATGCACATTTTTTTGAACGGCAATGGTTGGGCAGAAACATTGGGAAACCATATTGTAGGACCTCTATTTTTGCTGGAATGCTGGAAACTACCGTTGACCCTTTCATCACTGAAATCGTTGAAGCGAATCCTAATGAATTTGGTATTTCTGTATCTGTATCTGTAGAGTAGGGAGGATGAGTGTAAGCCCACGCACTTAGGCCACATGTGACCCATTGTACATCCTCCCGAGGAGTTGTCCTCCTAGGTCGTCGTCCATCCTGTCCTTTCCAGGAAGGTGGACAGGTCGCTGGGAGACATCTCCTTCATATCAGCAGGTGTAGGCCAAGACTCGCCGAACACACACTCTCTTATTGACGATAACTCCGGGCACTCGCACAGGACATGCCTGACAGTCTCATCTTCCTGTTCACACATCCTGCATAGAGGTGTGTCCACTAGCCCCATATTATGTAGGTGTTTCCTTAGCTGACAGTGGCCAGTCAGAAATCCTACTGTAAGGCGTAGATTTTTCCTGGTCATCGCCAGATATTTCTTCGGCGCCAGCTTCCCAGGGTCGCCCAAGGTGATCCTGGCAAGATTACATCCTTTGATTCCATCCCATCTCTTTAGAGATTGAGCATGGGTGTAACTTTTGACTAGTTCCGCAATTGTCGAAGTCATCAGGCCGTGGGTGCCACTTGGTCCTAAAATTCTTAGTCCAGCCGCTTCCTTGGCTAAAGAGTCGGCAATGCGATTACCTTTACTCCTGTTGTGCCCTTTAACCCACCTCAGGATAATGTTATTATCTATCGAGGCTTTGGCTAAATCTTCGTGACACTCTAGTGCTAGCCCTGAAGTAACACGGTGTCTGTTCAAGGCTAATAGTGCTTGTCTGCTATCAGTGCAGATTGTTATGTTTTTGCCAGAAATTCTTTTCTTGGTTATTTCTTTTGTGGCGATTGAGATACCAGCCAGTTCTGTTTGGACCACGCTGGTATTTCTTCCCATTCCCCACTTAATCCTTAGGCTTAGTGATCTGGAGTACACTCCACATCCTGAGCCTTCTTTGGTTTTTGAGCCATCTGTATAAATCCGTATTGCATTTGTAACATCTGACTCTGTGTTCTGCTTGATTTGTATTTTGTAGGGTTTATTAAACACAAACCTGGGTTCAACTGCATCACTTGTTGCCTGCAGCAGAGGTTGCGCAGTAAGCGCTTTCTGCCATAGGCCCAACCTCAATCGACCCATTCCTACTTCTAGGTTTACACCAGCCGTGTGCAATCGTACCATGGCCATTAACGCAACCTCCTTAACGTACAGGTCCAGAGGGGTCAGACCCGTGATTAATTCCATTGCCGCGGTTGGTGTTGTTCTCATGGCTCCTGTGGTGTTTAAACAAGCCAGTCGCTGTATTTGGTATAATTTTTGGATGGCCGTTGCTTGTAGAACTTTAGGTCCCCATGCAATGGCTCCATACGTTAACATAGGTCTTATTATTGCAGTGTAGATCCAGGCGACTACACGGGGTGAAAGACCCCATGCGCGTCCCACTGTCCTCCGACATTGCTCATAAGCCACGTATGCTCTTTTTGCTCTACTCTGTAGATGAGAGTTCCATGTTAGCTTCTTGTCGGGGATAATACCAAGGTATTTCACCTCTTCAGAGAAGTTTAGTTGGCTTTTGAAGATTTCGGGAGGTTTTAGGCTCGTTAAACTTCTTTTCCTGGTGAAAAGGACCATCTCAGTCTTCTTGGGATTGATCGACAGTGAGTGTTCCTTACACCATGTTTCTATCAATTTGAGCCCATCCTGCGCTCTATCGCACAGTGTGTTTACAAATTTGCCGGTCTGCAAGATAACTATGTCATCTGCGTATGCAATTGTGTAGAATCCATTTTTGTTAAGGTGATTAATTAGGGTATCCAGAACTATGTTCCAGAGAAGAGGTGATAAGACCCCTCCCTGTGGACATCTCCTCATGACCAGTCCTTTTACTGTGATGTCTTCTACATTAATACTTATTGCTCTGCTAGAGAGCATCTGGAGTATCCATTCTCCTACTACCAGGGGTACATTCCTGGAGTGTAGTTGCTGGGTAATTGTTGGAAAGGTTGTTTTATCAAACGCTCCCTCAATATCTATGAATATACCTAGGGTGGATTCTTTGTTATCCAATGATCTCTCGATTCTGCCAACCACATGATGAAGGGCCGAATCAGTAGACCTTCCCGGGGTATATGCATGCTGATTTGGATGAAGTGGGTTGTTAACAAGTACTTCATCTCTTATATACCGCTCATATAGTCTCTCCATGGTTTTTGAGAAAAACGATGTGAGACTAATTGGTCGGAATGCTTTTGGTAGGGTGTAGTCCATCCAACCTGGTTTGGGTATAAATACTACTCTTACTTCTCTCCACTTACTGGGAATATACCTCAGAGCTAGAGAGGCTCTGAATATTCCAACCAGGTGTGGCATAAGAGTGTCCAGTCCCCACTGAAGTAGGGCTGGTCTTATACCGCCAGGCCCTGGTGACTTGAAGGGGGAAAAGCTCGATATAGCCCATGTTATTTTGTCCTCATCAATTACTGTACTAGCATATTGCCAGTCATATTGTGAGGGTGTTATTGGTACATTCGTCCAGTTCGCCGTTCCAGGAAAGACAGAACCTGGGAAGTGAGTTTCCATAAGAATCTCAGCACTCTCCTGGAGGTTGGCGGCTTTGTCGCCATTTTCCCTCGTCAGGATGCCGATAGTCTTATGGTGGTCATTTGAGAGTGCCTTCTGTAGCCTAGAAGCTAGTGGAAAGTCTTCGACTGCCTCACAATAGGCTCTCCAGGCTTCTCTTTGTTTTCGTCTGCAGACTTTTTTGAACTCTCTGAGGTTGGCTTGATATATAACCCAGTCCTCTTCGAGTCTTGTACGTTTTGCCTTGTTAAAGGTCGAATTTGGTATTTATATTTTATTCTAAAAAGATGGAGCACCATCACATTACTCCCGGTCTTTGGATTGGCCGTCGATGTCCTACAGAATGGTCAGCCCGCTAGCCAGATTTGACACCTTTGGGCTTTTTTATTGGGCAATTTGAAGCAGAAGGTGTACGAAACTGCTTCAATATTGAATATTTGGCAGAGAATAATGAATATTTGTAGAGATATCGACGTTACTGTATTTGAAAATGTTCAGCGTGAAAAATCGGATAGGCTGCTCATCTGTCAAGAAGTTCAAGGCAACCATTTGGAGCATTTTCTGAACTAACCTCAAGCTCATTACCTCATATTATGAAGTTGAATGTCAATGCATTCTGGTCGGTAGCCAGGCGGTTCGACGTGGGTGCTTTGTTCACTCACTTGAATTGACTGCCGTGTTGGTCGGTGGTTCAAGCCCTAGTCTGAACGATCGATTTTCACTTGCTATCGTCCAACCCGTGTTAGAAATCACACGTTCAAAGGTAAGACCTCGGTAATCCTCAGCTCGCACAAGTTTCGACTTCTGAGGGTTGTCGTTCGTAGGGGTGTGACAGTTAGTTAAGGAAAAAACAGTTTTGTTCCGTCCTTTTGTAGTAGTTTATGATATTGACATCATATTCTAGGGTTGTGAAGCATTTGTCACGAGCTTCAAAAAGATGTGTAACAAGACCCCCCTTTCCTTTTAATTTTTGTTTTCCCAGATGGCGCCCAGTCGGCATCTTGAAAGGTTCATCTGTCAATTTCACTTCAAAATAAAGTATTCATGCATTAATTTCATTATCTCAAATTTCAATTTTTTGAGTGGACTCGTTCAAAAAATAAAAGGGGGGGAACATTAAAGAAATGCACTGTATAAGATCGACTCGACTACTCAATATGTCATTTTTCAATAGCCAACAGGAGTTATTGGAATATCATCAGAGATTGATTTTGTTTCATCCGATAAGATAGTCTCAACCACTTTCAATAAGATATTTCAGATTTGTACCTGTGAGAAAATATATTTCGAGTAAGCATATCTGAACGAACCAATTGCTAAATATGGGAAAATACATAGAACATCATCTAAATCGATTCACTAATAATGATTTCTTTTTCACTGCTACTGACTTCTGTGATATGGTACCAAATTATTCAAGTGCAGTTTGTATTATACCTATTCTGTTCTTCATTGAGATATCGATCATATTTGTTATTTGTGAATCATTTCTGTGATCATTTCATTACGAATGTTATTATTTAGGACCATTTCAGTTGAAGAGATGCTTTTCGAAAACCATCAAACCGATATTTCGCAAATACAATGTGATTTTTGACATGTGTATAATATAAATAACTGTATATAGCCTACATTTCAGATGAAAATAATATTTTAAGTTTTTCTTAAAATTTTTAAGGTGATAATACTCACATGGAATAGCCGGTGAAGAGTCATTGGGATCGGGACTGTATATCTCTTCGGAAAAATACTCTATTTTATTGCAATGGTATTCTCGTTCTCCAGCTGCAAAAAAGATGCATAATTGGTAAATGTTCAGTTCTTCAGTTGACTTTGGTTCATACTATCACTTTTAATCATGTTGAAAACCAGAATATCATATTTCAGTTCTCCAGCACAAATAGTTAGAAAAGTACATGTTGATAAATCAATTCAAAAATGAACGTGAGAAAGTAAAATGATCAGGATAATATACTCACTGTATAATTTTTGGGAGGGGTGGAAGATAGCCTTTGGCTAATCCTTTTCCTTTCATGTATAAATGTATTTTTATGCATAATAACCCCGAAGCCCCGATACATTCGGGAGGGCGCGCCAGCATTATCAACCAATGACCACTCCCCACACCGTGGGGTAAGTGATCATTGGTGAGAATCATGTGCCCTGAGCAAGCGCAGTGAGCCAAGAATGACAGCCTTCTGCATCTGTGCGGCTGAGATTTCTGCCTTAGTGCGGCAAGCCGGTATGATTTTAAGATTCGAGAGTAGAGAGGACATCATTCCACCAAGGACTCCAATAATAAGAACAACCATCTTGACAGAGTGATATGGATAGAGTCTGCGGAGTTCGAAGAGAAAATCTCGATATTTTATCCGTTTTTTCTCCCCTTTTCTGACGATATTCGTCTCGCCAGGAGCTGGAAACTCCACGACAAATATCGTTTTGCTCTGGTGGTCGAGAAGGACCACATCAGGCTTATTAGCTTGTGGGTGGGGAACGAATAGTTCCAATAAATTTGGCACTTCTCGCTGAAAGCAAGTGCATTAGGGTCTCGGGCGCCTCGCGGCAGGCCCTGCACCTTGTGTCAGGAACATCTTTTCCCATCACGCGACTGCGGTAGATTAAGGTGTTGAAGACACCATTCTGGCAAGCCATGATGAACCCCTCAGTTTCCGATTTCAACCAACTCAACCTGGAAAAGCGAAGGTCAGGCGCTTTGATAAGCCAAGGTCTCCAATGTTATTGAAGAAGACCCCATGCATTGGCTTATCCTTGTGTTTCCGCAGAAGTAAGGTAATCTCTGCGGCTTTTATCTGAGCTTTTTGCTGAACAGGTTCCAACTCGGTGACAGATTTGTGGTCACCTCGTTCAGTGTCGAAAACTATGCCGATTTCACCAGCTGCTGGGGCAGCTGCCCTGAAGAGAAATGCTCCAATTCCTGCTCTCCTCTCATGGTCACGGACCATGCAGAGGGTTGAATATCACCCGAAGACGATTGTGGATACTAACAATCGAAACGTCGTGAAGTAACTTGGCTTGGAATCTTTTAGTTTTTGATTTTCATTTCTTGGTAATAATTTTTAATTTTCGTTTCTTGTTAATAGTTCAATTTTTAATTGTTGCTTGTATTTTATTTCATTGTAATTTCCGTTTTCTTGCTAAACATAATTGTTATTTTTCAGTCAATTAAATTATCCGAATAATTTTGTTTTATCATGTTCATTTGTGAAATAATTATTGATATCTGTTTGAAAATCTGTTTTTCCGTTAACCAGCTGTCACAGCCTCACGAACGACAACCCTCAGAAGTCGAAACCTGTGCGAGTTAGGGATTAACGAGGTCTTGACTTTCAACGTATGATTCCTAACACGGGTTAGACGATAGCAAATGAAAATCGATCGTTCAGACTAAGGCTTGAACCACCGATCAACACGGCAGTCAATTCGAGTGAGTGAAAAAAGCGCCTGGCTGAGAAATTCATGAAATGAATCGAAAAATTTAATTTGGTCCAGTTCAATTCGATTCAATTCAGTCAGATTCATTGTTCAACGAAGAGGATGGTTTGTTTCCGATTTGATTTCAAACGCAGAAAACAAAGCAATTTTAATTCATCAGGATGAAAGTTGTATTCGGTTACAACCTAAGGTTACAGCGCTATGAGAGAAAGAAAGTTCGAAAACGGATAGAGAGTGACGCGCAAGGGTGAACACATTGATGTTACGAAGGTCTCTAAAGTGATTCTGTTGACGTGGGATAATTTTGGCTTCTCAATAATCTATGAGTAGAGCACAAAAAATAATATTCTCTTCAATTTGACATTTTCAGCTACCCGAGATTGTTTAAAAATGATGTCACATGATCTCTTCGTTTCAGCGAAAATAACGATCGGAGATAGGTATTCTGACTTTTTGGATCCTGGAAGAAGTTCCCAGCTCAAGGTGTGAGCCAAAAACAATATCACCGTAGTTGAAAATTGATTAAATAAATGTATCATCGCATAGTTTTCAGGCACTCACCTCTGTTGCGTCAGTAGAAATAATTTAGAATTGAGATTTCATTTCATAAGCTCTCAATCGAACTGAGGTTGAAAATGCCACGACTTGAATGCCTGCAATTTAGCGGTTCCTTCAATGAAATAACAATGGTGTACAACACAGCTGAACACATGGAAATGATTTTTATTTATCAGTGTTTATTAAGAACGAAGGCGAATTTTCAAAAAGCTTCATACTAACAACGCGTCTGGTATTGATGAAGTGCCCTTCGTCGTTTAAAAAAGTGTGCAAATGAACTTGCACCAGTATTTTGTAGACTTTCCAAACTGTCTCACAAGGAAGGAGTTTTTCCTTCTTGTTAGAAGATTGCTCGTGTTCAGCCCATTCCCAAAAAGGGCTTTAACATCTTGAGCGATCATCAATATGGCATTCGGAAACAGAGATCCACAGGCGACCTTCTATCGTATGTCATCCATATTTGGAATAACGCAATAAAGAAACATGGAGGGTCAAGATTTGTTGCGCTTGATATTTATTCAACCTATGACCATGTGTGGTATAGAGGTTTGCTGGCCAAACTTCTTCAGCTTCTTGAAAGAACGTTTTCTGCAAGTGACCTTCAATGAATATCTGTCAAATATTTTCACCACCAACGCTGGTGTTCCCCAGGAATCCATATTGTCTCCAACCCTATTCTTATTGTATATCTACGACTCACTGAAAAAAAACGAATTCAATATATTGCTTTGCTGGCGACAGCACACTCATTTTGGCATTCTATTTGGATTCCAGAACATCTGCAGATGCACATCTTCACCAGAAGCATATCTTATTGAGGATCTAGAAGTGATTTCAAATTGGGGTGGAAATAACCAGGTTTAATTCAATGCCACAAAAATCCAGGCATAGATTCTCTCCAGAAAGTTGAATGTCAAACAGGATATAATAATGCCAGGACAGACAATTCCGCTTTCTGTTTCGATAAGTTTGTTGGAGGGTTGAAATGGAGACCAAAATGTCTCAGCACAATCATGTCGCTGGAATCGCAAAGGGTGCTCCTCAAAAGCTTGAAATACTGTTCCGACCCAGAAAACTGTACAAACCTCAGCAACTTTTAATGCTTTTCAAAGCTCAGATCAGACCTTCTTTGGAGTGCTGTTATTATGTATGGAGCTTCACCCTGAGCATACCCTAAAGCTGGTGGATTTCATCCAGAAAAGAGCCTTCCGCCTGATTGGAGACGCGAACATCACTCGCAACCTTGATAGTCTGGCACATTGAAGAAAGGTTGGAGATTTGTCTCTTTTCTTAAGATACTTTAATGGAAAGTGTTCAAGTGACTTGGCCCATTTGATTCCACCTTCATATCAGAAATACGTAACGGATCGTGGCTGCTCATTGTTTTGAATTTCACGTCAGTACACCTTGAACTCCACTGTCTGGGAACTCTTCCATTCGAAAAGCTGTGTTCATGTGTAGTCTTCCTGAGATTGTTTTTTGAATGAATTTGATCTCCAGCCATTCAAATCCAATTTGAATCGCTACCTTCGCACAGCCACCGCTCTTAGAGTGCCACAAAGATTGTTTTTTGTCCTTAAAACAACAGCGGCACCTGGAGAGAAATGTACGTCACGTGTAAATTTGCCTACTAGTAGCAAAATTTCAATAAACTGGACGAAGCAACGTAAATTGAAATACTCGTCAGGCAGCTACAGCAACAGAATTATCCCGCGAATAAGCAAAGTACCTAAATCACATAAATTTCATTCACATAAAATGCACTGTTAGTACCGGGTTAAATTTGCGGTAAATATTTTCTCCTTGAAACTTTGAGTAAATAATACCATATTCTAATATCACGCTTCAATTATCAATTCGACTAGATCATTTCACCCGGTAAGTAAAAGAAGAATCCAATTTTTATTTTCCAGCTAACCTATACTTGAGGATATATGATTTGTTTAAAACAATTCCCAATTTATATTGAACACGTTTCTGGTTTTGAATGTTTTCTTTTGGACTAATTTACCTGGACTATGGTAATTAGTTGAAATGATGAATTTTCGATTTTTGATCTCGGATTGGCCGAGGTATCAGAGGGGCATGCGCGTTTATCACTGAACTTTTTCAAAATAGGCGAGAATGCAATCCTTCTCCCGGTCAAGGTCAAAATTCCTTGTTCTCGAAGATCGTAGCTGGCAGCCATTGAAGAAAATTTTAAAGGGCTTGTGGAATGAAAAGTTTGTGATATCAATTCCCTTGGAGGATTATATTCCTGGGCTCGATATTAGTGGAAATTATCCCCTATATTAAACTTATGATATTGTTGGTTGTGGCATTCCACTCTATTATTGAGGATTAGCAAATTTTCATGTGAGTCGGCATTTCTTTTATTTCATCATGTTCACTTATTCACCAGGAAGTGGGATTTCATATAATTTATCTCTCGTAGAGTTCGGAATTCATTCTTGAAATTCCATCGAATTTTTGCCGGACCGATTCCAAATTAAAGGAAAAGTAGTTGTTCAGAGTGTTTTTTTTTGGGAGATTGAAGATAAAATACAATACAGAACTGATGTACAATCCCTTAACTCAAGACATATAAATACTTTTACTATACCTCGCCACCATACTGATCGTTTTCTTATTGGTGGAAGCTATAAACACAAGCTTCATAACGGATGTATTTCCGGCATGCTCAAAAACAGCCATTGCTATTCCTTTGCACAAAGTAGGCAACACTAACAATCCTAACAATTTTAGGCCTATTCCTATGCTACCTGTCCTTGCTGAATTCATAGAAAAACTTGTTAAACACAAAATGTTGATATTTGTGAATAAGCATAATATTATTAGTAGCAGTCAGTTTGGGTTTCAGAGGTAGAAAAACACGGAAGATGCTATGTTCCGTCTACTGGAAAACGTTTGTCTCAATTTGAATAATGGAATTCTGCTGCAAACACTAGAAGTGTATGGCTTTAGAGATATATCTTTGAAATAGTTCAGATCATACCTGTCAGAACGTACTCAGAAAGTCAAACTCCCGGACAACATATTCCATCTTCAGACAGTTACTGTTGGTGTTCCACAAGGATCGATTCCAGGCCCAATTCTCTTCTTGTTATATATTAACGACCTAGCCCGCATTAAGATAATCGCAGAAATAACCCAATTCGCTGATGACACTACATTATTGTGGCATTGCAAGAATGAAAGCGAACTACATGATTTGATCAGCATGGATATTAAAAAAATAAAAGACTGGTGTGATGGTAATCTCTTGTCATTTAATATCTCAAAAACTAGCATCATCACCCTCAAGTGCTCTATACTAGATATCTACCTGGGTACTCAATTAATAGAAAACAAAATGTCAGCAAAATTTCTGGGATTGAAAATTGATAAAAATTTGGATTTGGAAGGTCACATAAATAACCTATGTAAAAAAATTTCATCAGGATGATTTGCAGTCAGAGTATCAGCAAATAATTGGGCACTAATATGTCAAAAAATGTGTACTTTGCTCTCATTGATTCTCATGTGAGATACGGTATCTGTTTTTAGGGAACATGTTGCCAATACTTGTTTGATAGGGTGTTTGTACTACAAGAAAGAGGAGTTAGAAATATGTGTAGAGTTGGATTCAGGGATTCCTGTCGACCTTTATTCAGAAAGCATAAAATCTTGACCATACTTCTATTGGAAATGTTATGCCTGATGAGCTCAATATAGGTTTACCGATTCCAATATCATCAAAAATTGAGAGGTCTTTCATATATAAAAAAAAAGTTTAACCATTTGCCAATTGAGATCAAAAGCATAACATTTGTTTGAAGGTGGTTGACAATGTTTCGTGGTGTATGTCATAAGTTCGGACTTCCATTGTCTAATATAATATAAAAATTGATTTGAAACCCCTGAAATTTTTTTTTTTAATTTACCGAAAATAATTTTATTAAACAAAAAATCTGAAATTACAAAGAAATAACATACAAGCAACAACCTAAAAAATAAAAATTGAAATAATAATAAAAGCTAAAAATTAAAAAATATTATTAACAAAAAATGAAAAATAACAATCAAAACATTCCCAACCGAATTACGTTGAGTTAATGATATTTTTGAATTTTCAGCTTTAATTAATATTTCAATTTTTATTCTTTTGGTTGTTGCTTGTATTTATTTCTTTATAATTTCAGTTTTTTGTTTGATAAAATTGGTATTTTCGGTTAATCATTTTACAACAAATATTATGCCATTATAAAAACATAATAGAACACTTTTGACATCTATCAATACAACAAATTTGGCATTTGATAGTCTAGAATGAGAGTAACGTATATTTAAAATCAGTCTTACCTTACATCTACTCATACAATTTTTGTTTCAAGTTGTCAAATTTTAGTCTTCACTCACGCTGCCATTACGAATTGACTGATGTAAAGGACCATCGTGGACTATGTTTCACTAAAGAAAACATCTAGGTGGCATTATTAGTCCCTGTGTAATTCAAAAGGATCATTTTCTTCCAGTTTGTGCCTTTGCATTTTCTACACATTACCTATTGCTTGGAGGTAATTTTTTGAAATTGATTGCTTCTCTCCTTTCTTTCTCTTTCAATTTAAATTTTTATATCATATTTGTGTACCTATGTTATAATAAACACGATATATGACCAACATCGTGAAATGAAACCAAAGTTAAGTTTCCCCCGACACACCCACGGCAAAGGAGCTTCCGAATACCTTTCTTGCAGCGAATTGAATAGTTTCAACGAGAAAATAACTTTTTAAAAAGAATGTATTGCTCAAATTAGAGACGACTATCACCCACAATTGCTACAAAGAGAATATCAATTGATATGAATGTTAACTGGAAGCAAACTGAATGCCAAAATATAGGATTCCTGGAAGATTTCCTAGTCAGGTGAATCTACGTGTGAATGGCCGTGGCGTGGGAACTGTGATCACATAACAAGCATCAGGCTCAGTCCTCCATGCCTCACCCTAGGCTAATAGGGGCATGATGAGTGGACAAAGTGAGCTCAGATATTGAAAATAAAAATTATGTGAATCAATAATTCCAGTTTTTTTTCGTTTCTTTTTTCACAGACAAGAACATCTTGGGATCGCAAATTCAAAGGGGACACCCTCACATACACAAGTCTTTTGAAGATTTCTGAGAGTTGTAACCAGTTGTGAAGCAACCTGTAACATTCATCATCATCCATTTCATTAGTTCGGACTTCCATTGCCTACTATGATATAAATTGATTTGAAATCCCTGAAAGAATTTGTGAAAAATTAAAAAAAAAATCAGCTGATAAATAACAAGTAAATTTATCAAAATAACTGAAATTACAGTGAAATAAAAAACAAATATGAACCAACAAAAAATAAATAAAAAAAAAATTAACTATTAACGCGACATGAAAATAAAAAAATATGTCAGCAAGAAATGAAAATTGAAAGATTCCAAGATAAGTTATTTCACGACGTTTCGATTGTTGGCATCCACAATCGTCTCCGGGTGGAAACTAAACTTATTCCTTCAAGATCTGACTATTTATAGGTCATTCGAGTGCTTTCACCTATCCCATACTTCCCTCTCACTGCTTCATCGGTTTTAGCGGGAGCTGACCGTTTGGCGGGAGTTGGTCGTGTTCCGCTTGATTAGAGCTTTTTATATGTTGCGTATCTCTACGCTAGCTTGGCTAAATGCGTTGTTGGACAACATATATGCGGCTTCTTTTGATTTTCTCCAGAGCCAGTGTTCCTCCTAGTGGATGATTTCAGCTTGAGCCCACTTGATAATAATAATAATAATAATAATAATAATAATAATAATAATAATAATAATAATAATAATAAGGAATTGGAGCATTTCTCCTTAGGGCAGCTGCTCGAGCAGCTGATGAACTCGGTATAGTTTTCGACTCTGAACGAGGTGACTACAACTCTGTCACCGAGTTGGAACCCGTTCAGCAAAAAGCTCAGATAAAAGCCGCAGAGATCACCTTACTTCTGCGGAGACACAGGGATAAGCCGATGCATGGGGTCTTCTTCAATAACATTGAAGACCTTGGCTTATCAAAGCGCCTGACGTTCGCTTTTCTCAGGTCGAGTGGGCTGAAGTCGGAAACTGAGGGGTTCATCATGGCTTGCCAGGATGGTGTCTTCAACACCTTAGTCTACCGCAGTCGCGTGATGGGTATAGAGGTTCCTGACACAAGGTGCAGGTCCTGCCGCGAGGCGCCCGAGACCCTAATGCACTTGCTATCAGCATGTCCAGCATATGCGGTCTCGGCCTATATCCATCGACATAACGCGGCCCTAAGAGTGCTATATTACCATCTACGGCACTCTTACGGTATTGACGAGACACCGGTGTTGCCCTACGCTCCGGGGGATATTGAATCCGTTGTGGGGAACGAGAAGTGCCGAATTTATTGGAACTATTCGTTCCCCACCCTCAGGCTCATACAAGCTAATAAGCCTGATGTAGTTCTTCTCGACCACCAGACCAAAACGATATTTGTCGTGGAGTTTTCAGCTCCTGGCGAGACGAATATCGTCAGAAAAGAGGAGGAAAAACGGATAAAATATCGAGATTTTCTCTTCGAACTCCGCAGACTCTATCCAGATCACTCTGTCAAGATGGTCGTTCTGATTATTGGAGTCCTTGGTGGAATGATGTCTTCTCTACTCTCGAATCTCAAAATCATACCGGCTTGCCGCACTAAGGCAGAAATCTTAGCCGCACAGATGCAGAAGGCTGTCATTCTTGGCTCACTGCGTTTGCTCAGGGCACATGATTCTCGGACCCAATGATCACTTACCCCACGGTGTGGGGAGTGGTCATTGGTTGATTATGCTGGCGCGCCCTCCCGAATGTATCGGGGCTTCGGGGGATAGGGCCTGACCAGCGCACACTACGGTGAAAAAAAAAATAATAATAATAATAATAATAATGTAAAGTCGTCAGGAGTTCGGATCCCCTTCTCTGCATGGTCCGTGACCATGAGAGAGCAGGAATTGGAGCATTTCTCTTTAGGGCAGCTGCTCGAGCAGCTGATGAACTCGGTATAGTTTTCGACTCTGAACGAGGTGACTACAACTCTGTCACCGAGTTGGAACCCGTTCAGCAAAAAGCTCAGATAAAAGCCGCAGAGATCACCTTACTTCTGCGGAGACACAGGGATAAGCCGATGCATGGGGTCTTCTTCAATAACATTGAAGACCTTGGCTTATCAAAGCGCCTGACGTTCGCTTTTCTCAGGTCGAGTGGGCTGAAGTCGGAAACTGAGGGGTTCATCATGGCTTGCCAGGATGGTGTCTTCAACACCTTAGTCTACCGCAGTCGCGTGATGGGTATAGAGGTTCCTGACACAAGGTGCAGGGCCTGCCGCGAGGCGCCCGAGACCCTAATGCACTTGCTATCAGCATGTCCAGCATATGCGGTCTCGGCCTATATCCATCGACATAACGCGGCCCTAAGAGTGCTATATTACCATCTACGGCACTCTTACGGTATTGACGAGACACCGGTGTTGCCCTACGCTCCGGGGGATATTGAATCCGTTGTGGGGAACGAGAAGTGCCGAATTTATTGGAACTATTCGTTCCCCACCCTCAGGCTCATACAAGCTAATAAGCCTGATGTAGTCCTTCTCGACCACCAGACCAAAACGATATTTGTCGTGGAGTTTTCAGCTCCTGGCGAGACGAATATCGTCAGAAAAGAGGAGGAAAAACGGATAAAATATCGAGATTTTCTCTTCGAACTCCGCAGACTCTATCCAGATCACTCTGTCAAGATGGTCGTTCTGATTATTGGAGTCCTTGGTGGAATGATGTCTTCTCTACTCTCGAATCTCAAAATCATACCGGCTTGCCGCACTAAGGCAGAAATCTTAGCCGCACAGATGCAAAAGGCTGTCATTCTTGGCTCACTGCGTTTGCTCAGGGCACATGATTCTCGGACCCAATGATCACTTACCCCACGGTGTGGGGAGTGGTCATTGGT
Source organism: Leptinotarsa decemlineata (assembly GCF_025532065.1). Lineage (NCBI taxonomy): Eukaryota > Metazoa > Arthropoda > Insecta > Coleoptera > Chrysomelidae > Leptinotarsa > Leptinotarsa decemlineata. The sequence goes on along the minus strand of NW_027412703.1, from coordinate 7,447,804 downwards.
TGATTATGCTGGCGCGCCCTCCCGAATGTATCGGGGCTTCAGGGGATAGGGCCTGACCAGCGCACACTACGGTGGAAAAAAAAAAAAAAAAAAAAAAATAATAATAAGACGTTTATTAATCCGAATTCACAATTACATGACCAGTATAATAATACATATATTTTGTGATATACAGATTAATTGGCCTATTGTCAGCTTTCTGATACGAGTTCAGGTACTGTTGAGGCCCAGAGGGAAAATGTATATACTGAGAATAAGATTGAGATTATTATATTTCGAACATTATGAAAACTGTCAGGTGAGTACTAAATATCTTAATGTTGAGATAGCTTCTCTTTTACCATTCTTTTGAATGACGCCATCGATTTTGTGAAATCAGTGATCCAAAATTTATTATGTTAATGAGTCCAAACACGCTTTGCTATTCCTGATTTGCTAGTTTCTCCTCGCTGTGTGTGTTTCTTGTGCTCAGCAATGCGAACTTTTAATGGCCTCTTAGTTTCACCGATGTATAACTCTCCGCACTCACAGGGTATCCGGTAAATGCAATTCTTGAAGACGCAGTCTGCGTTTGGTGGCCTAGTTTTCGTGAGGCTGCTACGGATAATGTTCCCAGATCTGAAGCGGGTTCTAATGTTATACTTGGACCCAATTCATCTCAATTTTTCCGACAATCCTCTGATGTAGGCAAGTACAAGTACTGGTTGTAGCGGCTTCTCTTTCTTGTGAGGCTCTTGCTGTCTACTAGCTAAAGTCTGTTCCATCATTTTAGAGTAACCATTCCAGCTCGTAAGCACGATCTACTAGAGTCTTGGTCATTCCTCTCTTAGTCGATTGATGGTGGTTGATTTCCTGGTTCAAATATTGTTCCGTGTGAGTGGGTTTTTGGTATACAGATGTTTCCCACTCAGACGGAACAGTATTTGAACAAGGAATTCAATCACCATCAATCGACTAAGAGAAGGATCCTCAAGACTCTAGTAGACCGTGCTTTTGGGCTCTGTAATACAAAGAAAGGTTTCGAAAAGGATTTAGGCATCATCAAAAATGACCTTCAAAGGAATGGTTTCTCCAAAATTATGGTGGAACAACCTTTAACGAAAAGACAGTTGTTGATGTGCTTCAGGAAGTTGCCTAGTTCAGCACATCAACAACGTAAGTCACAACCAGTTCTTGTACCTTCCTACATTAGAGGATTGTCGGAAAAGATGAGAAGAATTGGGTCCAAGTATAACATAAGAACCTGCTTCAGATCTAGAAACACTATCCGTAGTAGCCTCATGAAAATCAGGCCACCAAATGCGGACTACGATTCTAAAAATTGCATTTACCGGATACCCTGCCAGTGCGGGGAGTAAGAGACCATTGAAAATTCGCATTGCCGAGTACAAGAAACACACATAGCGAGAAGAAATCAGAAAATCAGGAATAGCAAAGCATGTTTAGACTCATCAACATAACATCAAGTGGGCTCAAACTGTAATCATCCACAAGGAAGAACACTGGTGTCTATTTAGCCAAGCTAGGGTAGAGATACGCAATATATTGAAACCTCTTATCAATCGGAATACGACCAACTCCCGCCAAAACGCAAAAATGCTATTATCTCATTTCAGTTTGTTAAATGAATATATTTTCCTCAACAGTTCAATAATTTATAAAAGCTATGATATACATTGTGGTGTTATTTCAATTCCGATTTATTAAAATATATTTTTATTGAAAAGTTTTTATGATACAAACAGTAGGTACATTTCGTATAAAAATAATAGAGGGGTAATTTATACCAATAGTACATTGATACACAATTGATCAAACCGTGCGAATTTGAAAATATGACTTAATGGCCTAATATCACATATTAAACGCAAATGCCTGAATAGTTCTATATAAATAAATAATGATTGGGATTTTACGGCTTAATAGAGTACCTAAATGTAACCTATCATTTTCAAAATATTATATCGTGTTTATAGGTAATCGTGGAACTCAATACAAACAGTTACTTTCTTTTCTTCGTTGATATAGTTGAAATAAAATCCATCATGAGAATGTATGAAAAAGAATTTCGAAATGTCTTCAGGTTACTGAATTTTGTTGGTATGCATCCAATGAAGAAATTAGTTACACCTCTAGTGATAATGAATAGCCTTCTTACCTTTTATTTGACTGTTTTGATCGTTCTTAAACTATTTTTGGGAAAAGAATTGGTCGCTGTTGAATCGTTCGGGGTATTTTCTCAAGTAAGTATAGAATTTGATTTCATTTTGTTGGTTTCTAATCAACTAAAAATGCCTGGATATAAGAATCCTGTACTTTTGCAATGCCGATACATAATGGTTTTGTGAATGTGATATATCTTTTCGAAAAAGTGTGTTTACTGTAATGTCACACATAAATCAAGTAACTCATTCGAAGATAACGTAATATATTTCCAAATCAATTGGTGACCATGCAATGAAATTGAAGAAAATTAAATTTTTCACCAGTAAAATACATGCAAAATTCAGAAATATACAATAAATTTCTTCAATGTCCCCCCTTTTTCATTTTTTGAACGGGTCAACTCGAAAAATTGAAATCTGGCATAATGAAATTAATGCATGAATACTTTGTTTTGAAGTGAAATTGACAGACGAATCTTCCAAGATGGCGACTGGGCGTCATCTGGGAAAAATAATTAAATGAAAAGGGGGGTCTTGTGGCACTTCTTTTAAAGCTCATGACAAATGATTCAGAACTCTAGAATATAATGTTAATATCTTCAACTACTACAAAATGGCGGATTTTTTAATAATTGCCTGAATACATAGATATTTAACTACATAATATGAGTTAATAACCTTGAGGTCAGTTCAGAAGATGCTCAAAATGGTTGGGTTGAACTTCTTGACATATGAACAACGTATCCGATATTTCACACCGAACATTTTCGAACACAGTAACGTCAGTATCTCTACAAATATTTATTATTCTCTACCGTATATCCAATGTTGAACAGGTTCACTTTCGTACAAAATTCAAAAGTGTCAAATCTGGCCGGCCGGCCATTCTGTAGGACCTCGACGGCCAATCCAACGACCAAGAAAAAGTATCCAAATAGTTTCTTACTTGTCTGGAGTGATGTCATGGTGCTCCATCTTGTTGAAATACAATATTCATATCGAATTCATTTGGATTCGCTCCCACGCTTTCAGTGATGAGAAGGACAACAGGTGTTTCCAGCATATTCAAATAAAGTTCCCCTGTTAAATTTTGATCAATATAGTTTCCCAATATAGTTTCCCAATATTTCTGCCCAAACGTTGATTTTTTCTGGATATTGGGTATGTGTTTCCCGGAAAACGCGAGGGTTGGTGTCACTCCAATAACAGCAATTTTGTCTGTGAACATTGCCGTTCAAAAAAATGTACATTCGTCACTGAAACAAATATTGTGGAGATAGGTAGGATGCCTTGCAATGGTTTCCGTCACGATTTCGTGACGTGACTTCAGTTAATTGGTGTACCATTTTGATTTTGTATGGATGATACTCATTCCTCTTCAAAAATCTCCACACAGTAGAATGAGACACCTCACAAACCTTCGCGACGGAATAAGTAGACTGTTCAGGATCACGGATTATTTAATAATAATAATAATATTGTTTATTATGCATGAAAATACATTCATACATAAAAGGAAAAGGGTTAGCCAAAGGCTATCTTCCACCCTTCCCAAAAGTTATACAGTGAGTATAAGAAAATAATTATAAACATACTTATTTACTGTTTGAAGGTGATTGACAATGTTTCATGATGAATTTCACTAGTTCGGACTTTCATTGTCTACTATATAAAATGATTTGAAATCCCTGAAACAACTAAAAAAGAAGAATTAAAAATGAATAGCTGAAAATAAGAATTATATTAACCAAAATAAACCTGAAATGAAATAATAGTGAAATAAAATACAAGTAAAAATAGAACAATAGAAAATAGAACAACACTAACTAAACTAACCAACTTGTTAGTTAGTTAGTTAGTTAGTTTAGTTAGTGAACTAACGTGACTTGGAATCTCTCCACTTTTTATTTTTATTTTCTTTTTTCTTTTTCTTTATTTTTATTTATTCAATTGTTCTATTTTTACTTGTATTTTATTTCACTATTATTTCATTTCAGGTTTATTTTGGTTTATATAGTTCTTATTTTCAGCTATTCATTTTAAATTCTTCTTTTTTAGTTGTTTCAGGGATTTCAAATCATTTTATATAGTAGACAATGGAAGTCTGAACTAGTGAAATTGATACTTATTTACTATCATAACAATGATAGAGAAGAGAAATAAATAATACATCATATAGTTACTATTAACTCTTAACATAATTTTGGTCAATTTAACAATTTCATTGTACTACCGTACATTGAATTTTGAATAAGCACTGAGCAGTAAGCATCTGCTGTTCTTCCGGAATGGACGGATGACCTGAGGGATTTTTATTATGTACACTACCGGTAGTTGTGAATTTGAACACAAGTTCCTTCAAATATTTTTTACAAATAGACCGATTCAGAAAACGTTCATTGAAAATCCTTTCGGTCTCTTGAAAGTTACGCGTCGCACCGTAAATAGAAATCGCTTCAATTTTTTCTTCCAATGGACGAGAATCGACCATTTTAGAGATTGTTGACGTGGTGCCTGTCTACTAGTAAAACCGAAGACTAAATAAGAATATTCTAACTGAACAATGATGTTCATTGTCGTACTGACATTTTTTGATGTTTTTATAAACAAAAAATAACTCAACAAACCTTATCGTATTGTTGGAATTACCATGGAACATTAAATAATTTCCTGAAGACAAACACAATAATATCGATATGGCAGATAAAAAGGAATATTTCTAGAAATATTCCTGCTTATCTGCCATATCCATATTGATGTGTTTCTCTTCAGGAAATTATTAAATGTTTCTCCATTTTGTAGTAGATGAATATATTGACTTAATATCCTAGGGTTGGGAAGTATTCGTCAGGAGCTTCAAAATGATGTGTCACAAGACCCCCTTCCTATTAAATTTTTTTCCCATATGGCACGCAGTCGCCATCTTGAAAGTTTTATCTGTCAATTTCACTTCAAAGTAAAGTAATCATGCCTCAATTTCATCATCCCAAATTTCAATTTTTTGAGTTGACCCGTTCAAAAAATAGAAAAGCGGGGGAGGGGACATTGATGAAATGCACTGTATACTTATGATTGATAGCGTGTCCTTTGTTCTCTTCGAAAAAAGACAAAACCCTATAAATGTTCAAAATTGTTACAATTTCGCCGACTACGTACATTCGATTAGCGATTTTCTTATTGATGTGATAACTTTTCATTGGAGAGTAAACCGCTTCGTTGCCTGATGCGGCGCCAGTTTATCTGGCTTTCCTTTCTCTCACGCATACGTCAGCGGAAGACAGGCTCCTCCTCTCTCGTCGGACAGACGTGGGTGTCATACAGATATTGTTGACAGTATTATAAAAATCTAACCAGCAAGCACGTAATTTTCTTTTTTCATGTGAAACGCGGCTTGAAGATGATGATACTAATTTTGTGTATGCACATTATTAGTATCATTATTTGATTCCATTTTATTTTTTGCTTTATTGCAAGCTTTATTTCCACTGTTCTAGTGGTCTACAAATTCACTTTTATTTTTTGAGATTTCAATTCGGAAATACAATTCTGAGTTAGTATATGCAATTGATTATTTTGATTATAATATTGATGTTTGAGTTATATATAATCGGGATTCCTTTTCAGCATTTCATCAAAACAATTTTTTTCTGAATGTTATGGGTTTTGTCCTTGTTTATTATTTTGATTTCATTTGTGTTTCTGTTTATATGATGTAGTTTAGGTATTCATGAACATCATAGCTATTAGATTCATGTCGTTTCGCTCATAGATATCTTCCCACGATTGGTTATTCAACATTAATCTCAATTTTTGTTAATTGATAGTAATAATATAATAATGATAATAATAATATCGTTTATTATGCATTGAAATACATTTATACCTAAAAGGAAAAGGGTTAGCCAAAGGCTATCTTCTTCCCCTCCCAAAAATGATACAGTCAGTATAAGAAAATAATTATAAACATACTTATTTACTATCATAACAATGATAGAGAAGAGAGAAAAATAATACATCATATAGTTGCTAATAACTCTTAACATTATTCTGGTCAATTTAACAATTTCATTGCACTACCATACATTGAATTTTAAATTTTTTAAATTAGCACTGAGCAGTAAGCATCTGTGATTTTATTTCTTTCTCAAATTGATGAATATTATAATTCAAAAGGGGTAAAATTTCATTCAGATAAGAAGGGGCTATATAAAAAAAATATCCTTGAAATTTAGAAGTACGGTGCCTAGGTATGTTGAATGAGTTAATTCTCAAATTGACTACACTGACAAATTGAATATATGTCAGAATGCATGCTCAATAAACAATATAAATAACTATGTGTTTCAGTTTAAAGCAACTTAAACAAAATCATTTTTATCAAATATTGGACTCTGTACCTCACATTCAGCTCCTTCATTTTTAACAAAAATGGGGTGACATGTTCACCTTATGGTATTCAGCATACGAATCGCATGCAAGCATTTTGTATACGTTGTATAACTTCTGTTCGTTATATTGCGACAAAAAATTGTAATACACCGAACAACAATACTCGATATGGGGGTAAATAAGAGTTTTAACTAACCTGAGTTTCATTTCTTCCGATAACTGATACTTGCATTTATACAGCGATTTGAGTTTGAAGAATGATACTTTGAAAATGTTTGTCACATGTTCATGGAAAGACAAAGATCTATCTATGGTTACGCGAAGATTTTTAGCACTGTCTACCCAGTCAATGTCTGCATTATCGAGAGTGAGCCTAAAGTTACACTGAGTTTCTACTATTCATCTTTGAGATCCCATGCATAAGACCACAGTTTTATTTGGATTGATTTTCAATCCATGATTCTTCAAGTATAGGAATGTTTTGTGCAAATCTGTGTTTATATTGGTCACGCAACTTTCTGTATCGGTGTTATGAGAAGACAAATATGAGTGTATATCATCTGCGTATAGATGTACTTGACAATGTGATAAGAAAGTGGGGTAATCAAAAATAAACACTGAAAACATCAAGGGTCCTAAAATACTTCCCTTTGGTTCACCTGAGATTGTTTCTTTTAGAGAGGACCATAAGTAATCATCCAGTTTGACCCTCTGTGATCGGCCTGTGAGATAGCTGTTCATCCATTCAAGAGAAATGTCATCGAATCCTATGAACTTGAGCTTGCTGATGAGTAAATCGAAATTTACTGAATCGAAAGCTTTACTTTGATCAAGCAGTATTAAAATGGTGACTTTTGATTGATCTCTGAATCTCGCAAGATCGTCGATTACTTTTAAGAGGGCCTTCTGTGTTCCGTGTTTTTTGCGAAATCCAGATCGCTCGTACGGGAGTATTCGATTTACTTCAAGAAAAGCTCTTATTTGACGGGAAATATTTTTCTCGAATATTTTAGAGAATGAGGGCAGAATGCTGATAGGGCGTAGGTCACTGAACGTGGCAGGTGCATTCTTTTTCGGAATTGGAATTACATTAGCAACCTTTCAAACATCTGGAAAAATACCCTGTCCGAAGGACTCGTTGAAAATATGTTTAACTTCATCAATACAGTATGGTACCACGTAAGAAATCATCTTGATATTTATGTTATCAATACCTAAAGCATTAGATTTTATTTCTTTGATAGCAGTCAAAATATCATCATCACATATATCAGTAAGGAAAAAGTTCATAGTAGCGTTCAATTTATTGTAGAATGAAAGAGTGTCATCCACGTTTAAAAAATAGTCATTGATTCCTTCAGGTCTACGTAGTTCAATGGGCAGGCTATTGGTTTGCGAGGATGAATTTGTAGTAACACCCCAATCTGCAAGATTTTTCCATGTCATTTTTGAATTGTTTTCATTTTTGTTCAAAACAAATTGTATATATGCTGTTTTTTCACGTTTTACTGCGCCATTGACGTAGTTGCGTAAAGTTACAGAGTACTGTCTAGCGGCTGCTGTCTTTTCTTCAACTATTTGGCATGACCTCTATCACGGGTTTTCATCATCAATTTGTTATCATAAGTTATATACGGAGATGCTTTATATTTTCTGTTTACAGTGCAAATTGGAGCATGTTTGTCAAAAAGCATAATGATACATTAGTTGAAAAAATTTACTTTGGAATCAATATCTTACATAGTCACCCCAAGGTCAGTTAGCATCATCTTGAGAAAAAATTTCATGATTGAAATTTTTGAAATTTCTATAAAAAATCAAGTTATCATAAGTATCTTCGCCTTCGAAATCAATATCTCAAAATATCATCAGATGGTCAGTTATACCATTCATATCAAGTGTATTAGAATTTCTTACCATCACTTTCTTACTAATGCAAATGACATCAATCAGAGATTCAGAAGTTGTTAATATCCGAGTAGAATTTTCCAGAATTTCATTCATATCGAAACAAGAAACTAGGGCAGTGAATAGTTGAGTGTCGCGAGAGTCACAGTTTAACAATTCAATATTAATATCACCAACTAACACCACAGTAGATGTTTCCAAATACACGCGTTCCAGTACATCAACTAACTCCTGCATACAGTCCTCTACATTTGTTCCTGGTGGTCGATAAACAACTCCACAGGCTACTTTTTGTTTGTTTATGTTGACTATAATCCATAGCTGCTCTAGACCATTTGCCGAAATAGAAGAGTGATATAATTTATATTCATACAGCGATTTGATGAAAAAACATACTCCACCACCTCTACCATTACGGTCCATACGTATCAAGTTGAAATTAGGTATAGTAACAAATTTATCTGGATATTCTGGAGCGAGCCATGTTTTCTTGACTCCAATTATTGAGATTTTGTTATTATTGATAGAGTCTTTGAAATCACCAAAACAATTATTCAAAGAACGAATATTCACGTGACCGAATCTTGTATTGAGTTTTTTGATTCACTGATGGAAGGAACGCCATTAACATATTTGATGTATATGTTATCCTCGCCATTTTGTTTTCGTTCATTAAGAGAACCTTCTTCAAATATTCATGTTGAAGAATTGTCTTATCGGTACTGATCTGAACGTTGAAATTGAAATTTTTCATTTTATGTTTATTTTTCAATACCATATAGACGTCTTCTCGTCTATTAAGAATTACTTTCAGTGGTGGTGGTTGAACACCTCTTCTTCCAATCCTGAACGTTTTAATATCTTCACTATTTACCGACGAAGCAATAGCTCCAATTATATCTTTGGCATTTCTCATATCGGAGTTTTGACCATCATCCTTCGGTTTATATATAATTATATTTTCTTCTTTTCGTTCCGAAATTTCAGTTATAATGGTTTCAGCACTATCAGAGTATTTGTTCTCCTTGATTTCCTTGATTTCTTCCTGCAAACCTTTCACTAGTACAGTAAGATCCTTGATCGTCCGAGTTAATGCGCGGCAATTGACACACTCTGTACCCGGTGCGATAACGGGGTCCCCGCCCATGAGTTGTCTGCAATCCTCGTATTTATAAAATTTCCCTTCCATGCTAGTAAAAACATCACTTTGTTCTTTAGACATTCCAAGGCATTTGTAGTGAAAAAGTTTTCAACAAAAACTACATTGTAGGCCTGGCGCTCTATCATTTGTAGTTTTTGTGCATTTGTCACATTTCGCTGACATATATTCATTGAATTTCTAATTTTTTACTTAAAATCGAAATACAACAGTGAAAATGAGTGGTGTTATGTGTATAGATTGTACAAATAATGAAATTTTGGGTTATTGTTGGTATATAGTATTATTTCTGTCGTATCTTTCCAATAAGTACGGAACAATTTCTCACACGTCTACACTCACTTTGCCTTTTAGATGACTTTTTCTGTTTTTCATTTCTCTTTGTATATTCCATATCTAACATTGAAGTAATAGGGCGATGGTCACTTATTTGTTCATGGAAATTGAAATATTTTATCATGTAAACGGATATCAGTTTCAACAAAAAAAGTGGTTAAGACATTCGTGACTACATGGTCGACTTGCATCATTATTATAAGAGATGAATTCAGAGTACTCCAGGTTATTATTATATTCTACATCAACAATCATCAAACAATAGTAAATAATTTCATATTTGTTGAGAAATTTGAGCAGTATTTTGCTATGCTACGTACAGAAATACCGACTTTATCGTCAATAAGCTGTCAGAAATCGTGAAAGTCCAAGAGCGATCTTGCCGAAATCTCTGATTAAATATTGTTGTTTTGAAATATGCAAAAAACAGGAATTATTTTACTATGAGACCTGGAAGTGAGCCACTGGACCCATATATTGACTTTTTCATTCATCAAGAAATGAGCCTCATCGCTGAAGATGATTTTTAGATGAAAATTAGGGTCAGTTGCCAACTGCTTCAGAGCCCATTCAGCGAACACACGTCATTGTCCATGGTCGTTTACTTTCAGTTCTTGGTTCAGTTCAATTTAGTACGGTTGCAGGCCCAAGTCATGATGCAACATTCTCTAAGTTGTGCTCTAAGTTGTGCGGAAGATTGAGTTCCTGTGAGTTAAATCGACTGCCTCGGATTCTCCTGCACATTCTTAAAGACAGCGGCAATGTTTTCGGCAGATCTCACCTTTCGTTGATGAAAGGGTGTTAGTCGATCATTTGCTGAACTAGTGGACTCAAATGTGTTCGTGTTGTTAAATGATGTATCCGTCCGTGGTATTCTGACAAAATGAACTGAATTAATGACATCTGATTTAACAGATGTAGCTTTAACAAGATGGCCGTTATCAATTGTCAAAGTTCGAAAGTCCCTGTTGGAAAACCCTAATAAATATGCTACGGTTCATATTTACATTCAAAACTAATTCATTATTTTGTTGAATACTGATAACCCATGTCATCACCATAAACAGAACAAAACATATTTCGAGCCTGTACAGAGTGTAACATAAGTAGGTTAAAATATTCAAGTGACGTATTCCTGAGACAATGTGTCCGAAAATGCTTCGTTTCATAGATACGGGGTGTTGAAATTTAATTTTCTTGTTCGCTTTTTGGAAATAAGTCTTGCAAAAAATAGGTTATTTGCACGAAATTCGGTACCCGGGTTTTTTTGACGTAGAAAATCATAATTTTGTATTAATTTTCATGTAACATCTAGAGGGTGCTGCATACGCTGTCATTATTTATTTCAAATTGCCCTAACTTTTTTGACAGTAAACTTTTGGTACTTTTCATGAAGAAACCTAATTCTCACACCTTTTCCAAGTAAAAAAGGCACACTTCCTCAACAACGCTGAAGGTGATCGTTTTTGAGATATTTACAATTTTCTATATCGATGCATATTACTCAGCTCCTAGACCACTAAGTGAAGTTGCTGAGAACATTACAAAAACTAAGTATGTGGTGGATCTCGTCAAAATAAACAACTTCTTCCTATAAATGTTCAACGAAGAATGATTCGTTTTCGAAATACAGATTGTTGAAATTTTTTCAAAACATGGTAAGTTTTTTGTTATGAGTTTTTTGAAATTTTAGTTATTTTCATCAAACTTTATACGCAGTATACCCGTACAGACTTCTTCTAAACTGAGCATTATCGAACTGTTTATTCAATCCAAATTAAAAAATTTTGTCAGGTTTAATTATTCAATTAGAAAGTACTACATTTTGGAGTTTGTAAAAAAGCAATTCGGAGAAGTACTATGTTATTTATTAGGAAAATAGACATATAAAAATTTAACGAAACAACTATTACAACAATTGTTCAATGCAAGCTTCTGCTCTCCTCATCAAAGAATTCCGCACCCGGAGTATTTCTTATCGTTTCGCAGCAAGCTATGATGCGATCCCTCAACATTTCCTCGTTTTCAATGGGGCTTGCAAAACTAGCGATTTTAGGTGTCCCCAAAAAAAAATCGACGGGATTGAGATCCGGTGACCAATGAGGGCCAATGCTCAGTGCCTCCTCTTTCTATCCATCGTTGGGGATATGCTTCGTCTGAAAAAATTCTTTCTATAACACTAAAATGAGCGGGAGCTTCATCATGCATAGACCAAGAGTGATTTTGGTGGGAACATCTTCCATAGGTTGGGGAAGCTTGTGCTCCAAAAAACGTAGATAAGCATCACCATTCAAACGTAAGGGGAGAAAATAGGGCTCTATTAAATAATCCCCAATCATGTCTACCCATACATCTGTCTTGGAAATGAGTTTGCGTTATCGCATGTGGGTTCTCTTCCGCCCAGATGTGGTTGTTATGGAAATTAATGATACCATTTCTTGAAAAATTAGCCTCATCTGTGAAGAGAATTTTCCATAAAATTCGCGGATGGTGTTCGACTTTTCTTTGAAGCCATTGAGCAAATTCGATACGTGGTTAGAAATCACGTAGCGTAAGTGCCTGGACACGCTGAATATGATGAGGATATAATTGCTGTTCCTTTACAATTCTGTAAACCGTCATGTGACTCACTTTTGAAATTTGACTCATTTTTCTTTTACTTGTCTCTGGATGTTCACTAATTTCTTCGAGAACCGCCTTCTCCAATTCTACAGTTCTTGTAGTCCGTGGCCGTCGTAATGCAGAATTTGTTTTGAAGCTTCCAGATTCGGAAAGTCGTCGGAAAAACAAGGAGTCACGCGTTGGGAATACCTTTCCTGATAGATGCGTCTGGCCTCGCTTGAATTTCCGTCAGACAAGCCGTATGCAAAAACCATATCAGCCATTTCAGCATTCGTTTCAAAAAGCGAACAAAAAAATTCAATTTTAATACCCCGTATCTCCGAAACGAAGCATTTTCGGACACAAGTTCATATAGATTTTTTTTTCTCAAAGTTGTCTCACGAATACGTCACATGAATATTTTAACGTACTTATGTTACACCCTGTATAGGCAGTTCAATTTAGCTGATCACACTATCACTATCTTAGAAACGGTTAGACCTACTACGTTGGTTGAACTGAACAAATATATTTAAAATATTTGTTTAAATATGTTTTTTTCGCTAACCAGCTGTCGCACCCTCACGAACAACAACCCTCAGAAGACGAAACTTTTGCGGAAATAGAATAATCTTCTTCCAGATAGAGAATATTCTGTTGGTTTGTGAAATATTCACTAAAACTAGAATTGTAGAATTTCGTTTGTTGAATCTACTGCCTTCATTCCAAATGATTGAAAGAAAGGTACAGAAACTACATATTTTTAATGATCTGATATGAACCAATTTGCAATGCGACGTTTCATTCGTTAGATTTTATTTTCATCTTTATTTTTTTTAATACGAACCTGTATTGCAATACATAGATGAATTTGAGAAAGAAAGCTTTCAGCTTTCTACTTCTCCATTTTCTTACAAAAAATGTGTGAATCTTCCAAAAAGGGAAGGAAGCAATCAATTTCGAAAAACTAACTCTATACAAAAAGATGTGTAGATCATGCAAAGGGGTAACTTTCAGACACAAACTGGAAGTAAAGCCCTCTCAAAACAGCTACTCTCATATAAACATTGAATCACACGGAAGAAAAATACTTTGAAAACAAATATTTTTATATGAACACTGAATTATACAAAAACACAATGTCTTTATGAAAGTAGCTGTTTCGAGAGAGTTTTTTACTTTCCAGTGTTATTTCTTTGAAATTGATTGCTTCCGCGCTTTCTCTGAAAGATTCTCACATTTTTTTGTATACACATGGAGAAGTATAAAGACAAGTTTTTCTCAGTAATCAATATCTCCTAATAATATACCCCTTTCAATTTGAACAAGATTCCTATGGCTAGGATTTAATCAAATTAGCGAATTAATGTTGTTACGTACTGTCATCGGTGACATGAGTATATTGAACTCATTAGTGACAAAGTCGTAATTTTATGAATGAATTGAGTACCTTTTTTACAACCCTATCCATATATGGTCCTGATGAGTCATTTCTCTAAAAGATTCTCATATTTTTTGTATATAGATGAAGAAGCCAAAAGCTGAAACATTTTCCAAACATCAGTCTCTCCTGAAAATTTATCCCTTTCAATTTATAGCGGAATTCGTTATAAAAGTGGCTATCACAGTGAAAAAAAAATTGTCCGTATTTAAACAAATAAAGTTGATGACGGGATGAAATGAACGAAACGTCACTTCGAAATTTGGTTTGTTGCAGATTATAACAAATATGAAACAGTTTCGAAAGTTCCTCTGCAGTCTTTTTACATCGTCCGAAATGGAGGCGGTAGAGCCAATAAACGAAATTTGATAATTCTAATTTTTTGCGAAAATTTACAAAACAACCGCTGATTTTCCCGATCTAAAAAGAGATCATTCTAGTTACCAAAATAGAAAACATTTGTCCAATGCAACCGACTGTATATGTCTTACCGTTTTCGAGACAATTTTGGTATCAGCTAAAAATACTAAAAAAATGAATTGAAAGGGTTATATTTTTTAGGAGTGATTAATTTTTGGGAAAGAAAGTTTTTGGCTTTCTACTACTCCATCTTGGTACAAGAAAAAAAGGATGAGGGAGTCTTCCAAAGAAAGGAAGGAAGTAACTCTATACATGGATGTGTAGATCATGCAAAGAAGTAACTTTCAGACACAAACTGAAAGAAAGTCCTCCTGAAACAGCTACTTTCATATAAACATTGAATTATACGAAAGAAAAAATTCTTTCGAAACAAATACTTCTATATGAACACTGAATTATACAGAAGATACTTTTCTCTACTCAGTTCGTATTTCAAACATTCGTTGTGGAATAAAAATCAAATATCATTCACATGAGTTCTACTTTGAATGAATGGTAATAAATTGCACTTACATGGAACACTGTCACCCTCACTGGTATACACCGATGTTTCGCCTTAAGACAATTGCCCTAAGGCTCTTCAGTACCAAATTGGATAACATTATAGAAAATACACACACTTCATTCATGAATTACGATTTTTTAATGTCACGGAATAAGCTTGATCTGCTTATGGCTGGGATTAAATCAAATAGGTGAATGAATGTCATTACGATGTCATCGATGACATAAGCAGATCAAGCTTATTCCGTGACATTAAAAAATCGTAATTCATAAATGAAGTGTGTGTATTTTCTATAATGTTATCCACTTTGGTACTGAAGAGCCTTGGGGCAAGTATCTTACGGCGAAATATCAATGTATACCATTGAGGATAACAGTGTTCCATGTAAGTGCAATTTGTTACCATTCATTTAAAGTAGAATTCATGTGAATGATATCTGATTTTATTCCACAACGAATTTTTGAAATACAAACTGAGTAGAGAAAAGTATCTTCTGTATAATTCAGTGTTCATATAGAAGTATTTGTTTCGAGAGAATTTTTTCTTTCGTATAATTCAATGTTTATATGAAAGTAGCTGTTTCAGGAGGACTTTCTTTCAGTTTGTGTCTGAAAGTTACTTCTTTGCATGATCTACACATTCATGTATAGAGTTACTTCCTTCCTTTCTTTGGAAGACTCCCTCATCCTTCTTTCTTGTACCAAGATGGAGTAGTAGAAAGCCAAAAACTTTCTTTCTCATAAAAAAAATACTTTCATCATTTTTATTGTTAGTGGCTTCGAGGTTAAACCGTATAGATAAGCATTTGAATATATCCGAAAAAGTTTTATACTCGGTGAAAAATTTTGGTAATGGATGTACAAACTTTCCTCACGTCAGTTTTTCGACACCTACATCAGTGGCAACTAGCAGGAGTCGTCGGGAAAAAAAGAATGAACCTGAGTCTTTGACCACAAGGAAGCTAGAAAACTGCGCGGCATATGGTAAAGTGAATCAGCATCGAACAAAGTTATATATTTAAAGTATATTTGATAATTCATTTCCCATTTCATTGACACGAAAGACTGCCGTAATTGGAATCCATAAGGAATCTTTGCTGGACACTTGTGAATATTTTATATCAGTATCTACATTGGATAAATAGAACTGAAGAATTCATTTCATATTGTCAGAAATTGGTCTGACTGTGTATATTCACATTCTTATGAAGTTAGAACATTTTTTGTTCTGAACTGTCAGATTTTGATTCATCAAGTGTATGCAACATTTTAATAAAGTAATCATTCTTCAATATTGTCAATTTGACATACTAGGGCAATATATTTATTCTCCTGCCTTCTGAGAGTCCCCAACAGTTACTTGTTGTGTATATGCGTTGCACACATTATCTAATGGTAATAATCTATCTGATGGTGACAATGAATGATTTCTCCCAGTTTATTTGCGAACCACATTATCAACTTCAACCATTTTATAATTTTGCAATAGAGGCAATGATATTCATATGGGAATCTTGCATATCAAGTTCCCAATAGTAGGTACCTATAGTGATCAATAAGTGTAGTCTGTAATTTACTCTGAATCTGTTTAAAAAATTAGATATACTTGTACCTTTGATATTCTATATACAAAGATAATATAAAAAGCTTGTACTTTGTTATACCAGTCATCTTTATTCAATACTCTCTGAACTTTTGAGTGATCTCTCAGCCAAATGCTGTTTACTCTTCTGCCATCTGTTGCGCAATTTCCCAAATACTCTCATGGATAATGGCACGGGCCTAGTTCTCTACTCGGGCTTACTTCTTTACCCTCGACGATAGCTCCTAGATGCCGCTACGTGTTATTATTGGTTTTCAAGTTTTTCTTTTAAAGTTGCTTTCCATTTTGCGAAAGTGTGTTGGAGTTGTTAAAAAACTGATGCGTTCGCCAAAAGGGTAAGGGAGCTGGTCTCCAAACCTGAATGAAATTAAGATGGATTTCGTCTGATGCGTTATATCATCTTGGATTTCTTGTATCAAGTTTAAAGTCGACACTATAACTAGGTATGTACATTTTAATCATTTGAGTATCTTAATTTTTCGTCAAACTGCAACTACAAAAATTGTTCACAGATATATACCTACACGACATGATGTTGTGAATATGCACCCTTTCAACATAGCATCTCGTTAATACAACTGATGATGATCATATAAATGCCTAAGACTGATATTGTTCTGTTGTCAGAAATACATTCGTTGAGATGACAGTTTCTTTCATTTCTAACAAGATACTTCACTTCACTTCGATACTTGACTATACTTCTTTTATAAAAATATAACCCTTTCAATTTTAACATAACTGTATTATGAATTACGTCTCCATTCAATTGACTTTTCAGTTATTGTGATCTTTCAGAAAATATTTACCGATTTTGTTGTTCTCACAGATAAAATGCATAAAAAATGTAATAATAGATTTGGTGTTGTTTTCTTCAATATATTATTATATTATTGCTTCTCGAATACTAGATACTGATTCGAATAATATTACTAATATTTTCCAGTCGTCTTCTTCAGAGCTGTCAAAATAAAAACATATTTTTCTATATAATCCGGCGGATCTAATTGTTTGAAAAATAAACATTTTTCGAAATGAAATGAAACATAAACAATTTCGAAATAGAGCTACTTTCAACAAACAGAAGTCAATAATTTCGTGAAAATCTTTACATGTTTGTGACAGTGTTGTGACGAAGATTTTTTCAAATGATAGTATAGTAAACTAGTAGGTATTGACCCATCATCATTATTCATAATATTATTGTGATGAAATATTTCTAAGCTGTCATAGGCATCTAGATGCATGTTGTCTAATTAATCTCAATGAACTGAATTTTATGGAATGTTTTTTCTGCAAAACATGATGGGCGACTGCTAATTTTTCTGTTATTCCATATTATAGGTGTCCTAAGTGTTCCTTATATCTTATTTCAATAGGTATTTTAGTCTGTCCATAATATTTCCCATCGCAGTCCTTACATTTGATTTAATTTCGTAAATTTCAAACTTTTCCGAATACCAAATAGCAAAATGGCTCACTGAGGAATTCAGAAGCTTGCCTATTGCGAAACCAGGTTTCAGTATGAAAAACTCCTAAGAGTTTATACAATATATAAAAAACATCGTTCTGAAAGAAGGTGAAATTTTAGTTTCAGTGTGTGAGAGTTTAGTACATAGCTCGTTGAAATATAATTTTTAGTTATCAGATTCACCTGACAGAGGTATACCTGTATGGTATAAATAAGGACAACATTTTATGTATAGATTTATTTTAATCTTACTCTTGAAAGTTTTGAAATTAACAGTTTGGGGTTGAGATAGAACTCCAGTAATATTCAGAAAAATACTATTGTAAAATTATCCTGATGACTCTACGATTAGTTGAAATCATCAATTTTATGTGATGTGTATACGTGATTTTATGTGATCCACTTTCAAATTATTATCAATAAAAACCTCAAAAAATGGAATTCATTCTTATGGATGATTCTCAAAAATTTTACCTAAATCACTAGTACGTATCCTCTACACGAAGCCAGGTACAGAGAAAACCTTTACAAAACTTCATCTTTCACAGATATAATCGGTAATGGTTCAAAGTTCAAGCAATTCTACCATCTGTTACAAAGTTCCTTCAGACATATACACAAAGTTCAACGATTCTGAGTAAGACGTGACTAAAAGTAGATATCTCACTCTGTCCCTCACTTCTCACTCTACTTTACACTACACTACTTTACACACACATTTTTATCGAAGTACTCGCACTGGTTGGGCCTATTTTTATGACTATGTACTATGAATGTTGTAAAACATCAGCAGCAGTATATGTAAAATGTGGCAAAATATTCCATAGAAGCTGCCTAGATAGAAAAAAAAAACACGAAAAAATCTATGACTGTAGAATTATATGTTGCAGTGACGTCTCTCAAGAAAATAACACAACAGAACACCCTATAAGAAAAACCCCAGAAATCACAAACGCAAGCGATAAAAATTCCTTAGTGGACTCCTTGAAGAGGGAAAATGATCTACTGAAGGAACTTCTTGCTGAAAAAGACGCAAAATACGCAATTTTACTAGAAAATAAACTTTTACTAGATGAGAAAGTATCTGGCCTACTGCAACTGAACAAAAAACCAACTAATGGTAAAAACAACATTCACTATAAAAACAGCACCACAAAGTAAACAATAAATGAGACAAAAACAGGGGACTCCTACGCTACAAAAAGTGTAATTAAGGATCCTATTGACAATGAGAATGTAGTTGAATAGACAGGGGGAAACAAAATACCAAATTCTATTGAGGGGAATAACCACCAATCTAATACTACACAGGACTTACCAAACAAACAACTCAGAGTTATGCAAGAGGTCATAAACCTTTCCAACCCAGAAGATCCTGAAAACAACTCAAATTCCAATAATACTGTGAAAAAATCACGAGAGACAAGATATCTTCAACATAATGACCAACAGAAACCAAAAGGCTGGAGTGAGATCAGGAATAGGAGAAGACGTCGCCCAGGAGGAGTAGGGCAGGCTGAGGGAAGCCCCAGTAATTTTAGAGGTGCTAAACCTAAGGTATGGCTGTTTCTGCACCATGTTCAACCAGACGTGTCTGAAGGAGACATACGTCAATATCTCGAAACCAAAATGGAGAGAAACACCGACTTCATTGTGAAATATCTTCAAACAGAGGGCCACTATAAAGAATATATGGTAGCTGCGGACTTTAGCTATAAAAATGTGTTCTATAATCCGACTTTTTGGCCTAGAGGAGTAAGGTATAAATGCTTTGATTTCAATATACAAAGACAAAAGAAAATCAGTACTCAAGCACAAAATTTTTCCAAAGCTATGACCACAAACCAACCAATGTAGCCCGTAGCACTCTTGACACAAGACAAGCAGGTGAACTACATAGTATAATATATTGAAATATCCGAAACGTAAACACAGAAATACCCGAACTACAAGTCCAGATCAAGCCTCATGACCCAGATGTCATTTGCCTTGGTGAAACTGCATTATCTGAAGAACAACTGCAAAATGTTCATATTGATAGTTATACTTTAATGAGTTATTTCTGTAGAAGCGAGTTCAAAATGGGAGGTGTTGGAATTTGGCTGAAAAGCTACATCTCAGCTAAGGCACTGCATCTCATTAATATTAATGCCGAAAAAGACTTTGAAATTGCTGGTTGCACCTATTTTTCCTTGTGTTCAGTATATATAGATCACCTTCAGGTAATTTTAAATCATTTTTAATAAAACTTGATGCCTTACTTAATGAGTACTTCAATTGTAAAAAAAGTATATTTTTATGTGGAAACTGGAATATAAATTTTGGGGTAAAGTCCAGTGAAAGAGATTCTTCAATCAACTTACTTTCTTCCTATCAGCTAATACAACTAGTTATTCAGCCTATCAGAGTAGTGAAAAATACAGCGAACATCTTAGACAATATACACACATCGGAAAAGTCTAGGGATATTTTTAAAAATGGCAATAATTTTTTTTTAAATCGGGGTGATTATTAAACGAATGTAACTTACAACAAAATTTATTAAATGGTCAAAAATACTGAGTGCGCATATAAGCAAAACTAAAAAAATATGGCTCTTCTTTGGCACCCAGAAAAAAAATCATAATACAAAAAAAATTTGAATCAGTACAAAGTATGGCCTCTACGCTGGTTTATTACGGCCCTACATCTATCGTGCATCGACAAAATGAGATTGTCAATGTCTTGTTGAGGTACATTTGCCCATTTAGCGATTAAAAGCTCTCTCAATTGAAACGTTGTGTGAATGTTCCCCATATGCGGAGTAATTCTTCGTTGAAGCATATCCCACACATGCTCGATGGGATTCAGGTCCGGTGATTGTGCTGGCCATGGCAATACATCAACTCCTTCGTTGGTGAGCCAGTCAGTCACTAGACGCGCGGCATGTGGACGAGCATTATCGTGCTTTAGGTGGAAGTTTCCACCAACAGCACCAGCAAACGGACGGACGATAGGTAGAAGAATGGTGTCGAGGTACTGTCGAGCTGTGAAGGAGCGATTTGGAAAAACGAGATCGGTTCTGCCGCCGATCATGATTCCGCCCCATAGCATTACTGTACCACTTCTGTGTGTCTCAAACGTTCATTATTTGCAGGTCGTCTCCACAGTCTTACTCGACGAGAATCTGGA
The DNA here is from genome assembly GCF_025532065.1 of Leptinotarsa decemlineata. Lineage (NCBI taxonomy): Eukaryota > Metazoa > Arthropoda > Insecta > Coleoptera > Chrysomelidae > Leptinotarsa > Leptinotarsa decemlineata. The sequence continues at coordinate 7,426,636 of NW_027412703.1, read as the reverse complement.
TGAAATCCAAATCTCGATTCGTCTGTAAACAAAACTGTGGCTCAATCATTTGCATCCCAGTTTTGATGTTCTTGACACCACTCTAATCTTCCACCGCGATTGCCACTCGACAAAGGTGGACATCTAAGTGGCCTTCTGTTGTGGAGATCTGCTTCATGCAGTCGATTTCTGACAGTATCACGACCAATGGTTACCTGGTGCGTCTGCTGCAACACGTTAACCAACTCAGGTGCTGTGATTGTCGGTTGTCTTCTTGCGGTTAAGACCAAAAATCGGTCTTGAACTGAAGTTGTAGCGCGTCCTCTCCCTGGATGTTGTTCGGCTGGACTGCCAGTTTCACGAAAACGCCGCCACAATCGACTGATAACACTTTGGGAGATCCCCAAACGAAGAGCTACATCATTTTGTCGCATGCCACCTTGAAGAAGCCCTACAGCTCTATTCATCTCAGCCAATGGTAAGTGATGGCGTTCCATGTTAAAGCACAATATTTCCAGTTTAATTGCTGAGCAAGAACTGCATAGAATGTACAAACTCGACACTTTCAGATTATTCATTTTAGCCGAAAACCTACAGTTTGTAAAAAACTTGATAAAAGATTAGTTACCGTTCAACCCATAGAAATCTACAGGGTGGTCGAGTGTACCAATTTAATCGAAATTAAACGACCTCATGCATTTATTTTTATGATATTTAGTATGTTATAAAAATATCCCTAGACTTTTCTGATGTGTGTATTCACTAACACAGATATCGAGCATAATACTGTGAACACATTCGACACTCACTTAACAGACCACAATTACATTTTGATTGAACATAATACAACAAAATCCAACTCTACAAAAATCTACTTCAGAAGATCATTCAACGACGACAATAAGGCACTATTTTGCTACTACTTATCAACTGAATCCTGGGAGGAAGTATACAATGAGACTGACGTAAATAAGAAAGCTAAACAACTAATCAATATCTTGAATAACTATTTTGATATATGTTTTTCCTACAAAAAATTCTACACCAGACAGAATAAAAACTGGATTACCTACCAAATTAAAAGGGAGAGTGTCAGAATAAGAGATTTGTATGCCTTACAAAAAACTTTCGACGTATTTAGACCAATGTATAATAAACATGCCCAGAAGGCATACAAAAATCTAAAATAAGGTACAAACATCAAGTAACAAATCAAAAACTATGTGGAATATAGTCAAAGAAATAAAAGACACAAAAAAAGATAATTCTATCAAAGAAATAAATGTTGGTGGCACAACTATAAGTGACCCAAGTCAAATAGCCAACCATTTCAATACTTTCTTTGAGAATTATAGAGCTATTCAAAAACAAAAAAATCCTCTGGTGTCAGTGGCATATCTACTATAGTTCTCAAAGAAGTCAAACACCTACTAGCAGAACCGATAGATAGGTCATGTTATAAATGAATCTCTGAACTCAGGAATCTTCCCAGAAATTTTCAAAACTGCAATAATATCTCCAATACTCAAGAAAAATGATTGTCATATCTTGGATAACTTTAGGCCAGTCACCCTCCTATCCTCAATCCCCAAGCTTTTTGAGTATGCAATGCTCAGTCGTTTTTTACCATGCTTAGACAAATTCAAAGTACTCAGTAACTCACAATTTGGCTTTAGAAAAAAGAGATCAACTGTGGAGGTAATCCTGAACTTTTACTGCGAAATCATTGAAAATTTTGAAAATAAAAAGTACCCTGTAGGAGTTTTTTGTGACCTAAGCAAAGCATTCGACTGTGTTGAGCATGATCGGTTACTCTATAAACTGGAAAAATATGGTATTCATGGCATTCCATTCAACTGGTTTCAATCTTACTTAAAAAATAGAAAACAATATATCGAAATAAATAGTAATGTTAACCAAAACAAAAAAGTCAGATCAGAAACCTCCACCATTAATATAGTGGTACCTCAAGGCTCCATACTTGGGCCTATACTATTTATTCTGTACACTAATGATTTACCATGCTACACTGGAGACCACAACGTCACAATATATGCAGATGACACAAATTTTCTAATAACTGGTTCAGATTCCCTAGATACAGAGGCAAGTGAATTGTTTTCTGCTAATAATAAACCAAAACGAACTTCATAAATTTTCACCCACGGCAAAAATCTATAGACCATATATATATATATATATATATATATATATATATATATATATATATATATATATATATATATATATATATATATATATATATATATATATATATACTATAATTATAGAACCAGAGCACCTCATACAAAACAGCTCAACTAAATTTCTAGGGGTATACCTACTGCCCAAAAACGAATAATTAGATGTATGACCTCTTCTCATTATCTTGAACCATGCAAACCACTTTTTAAACGCCTAGGCATTTTAACAGTGGTCAACCTGTATATACTGGAAATAGCATGCTTTGCACATGATAGGAAACACCGAACCAACTGTCCAAATAATACACACCCATATTTCACAAGGAAAATACAAGAAATAATTCCAAACCACACCCTACAAATTACCTGTCAGAGTCCCACAGTTATGGGAATTAAACTATACAACTATCTATCCCCTACTCTGGAATCACTTACCACCTGCAACTTTAAGTTGAAACTCAAAGAAATACTCATTCGGACTCCCTTCTACAGATTGAATGAATTTTTTAATGAAAATTTAGTCTAGTTTTGATGTTATATAATTTACTTATATCAATACACCAACTTTATACACCAAATACTACCACTTTATCTCTATATAACTCTAATTATTTATTTTATTTTATAATGTACTATTTTTAACTACTAATGTGACTTATCCTATGTATATTTGCTTGTGACTTTATTGGATTAATAAATATCATTATTATTATTATTATAAAAATAAACTCTTTTACTGAACAAAAGAACAAGACTAATAGTTGACATTTATTTGTATACCACACTGTTACCTGAATGAAAGAATCAAAATGAATAATTTGGACATATAATAATAATAATAATAATATATCTTTATTCACACTTAATTATAATACGATAATACAATACTATATCCCATAATAGTGTGTAAGGGCGGAATTCAGTCGCCCCTATACAAGGATACTGGTGACTTCTCTTCCATTCAACCCTAAAAACAAAACTAAAGAGAACGAGAAAAAAGAGAAAAAAAAATAAGAGAAGAGAAAACAAATCTAAATCTAGAGGTTCACAGGCTTTACAAGTGTAACTTGAAGTCACGAAAAAATATATATTATTTACAATCAAATCAGAATGGTTTTCGTTTCGCAGATTTTGTAATACCTGTTGTACTGAAAATCTTGCATTGAACTGTATTTTTTTGCATACATTCAATTTTTATTTGGTAACTCGTTTCTAGTTTATTGGCTGAAAGATATATTTTCATACTCAAGAGATCAATTGCCAGTCATGGTTGATTTCAAATAATATTCATTTATAACGGCACCAATTTTTGAAGTACGAATGACAATAAACTCTGATAGGGACTCTACTCCTACACCCCATTCCTGACGTGAAGGCATAGTAGAGTAGAGTAGAGTTTTATTTAACCATGTAACCTATAAATACATACAGGGCTTTCTAACGCAAATTTGATCCCCCCTGTAAGTCTGAAACGGACTTGTAAATGAAAATTTCAAGGAATACGTCACTTTTTATTTTTAGGGGGACTAATTCTGATATGATATTTTTTTTAATGGCATAGGGGGTCGTGTGATACATTATTTGAAAGGTCTTGTGTCCCTCTATTACTTCTGTAACTTTTTTCGGAATTGGTTCATTCGTTATTGAGAAATTGAATGTTGAGCGTTTTATTCAAGAAAAACCAGAAAATTCGCTGTCGCTGAGGAAATCAACAAAAATAATATCAATCAACGAATAAAGTGTTCAAAATGACCTCCATCTAGTTCCATACAATAATACAGTCTACTTTCGAAAGCGTTCCTTACTTTATTGAAGATGTCCGGAGTCATAAATCGGCATTCCCAAACAATTCTCTGTCGCAGGTCTTCTAGATTTGTAGAATTTATTTAATTAGCAGTAAACGTTTTGAAATGGACGACACTGTTAGTTTTTTTGTACTGGTAGTTTTTGTTGAATCTAGTTGTCGCAGAACAAAAAAGTATATAGTTGGCCTCTGTCACCTTATCACAAATTATTATTCAGTCATCCTTTTTCACTGTGTCCCAACATGGTTTTTTCTACTGAAGAAGGAATAGAAATTGTTGCAACCTATTATCAAAAATAAATGAATGTCCTAAAGCTGCTGCAAGAATTTATAATACGAGTCATCCAGACCACAACGTGAGCCATCAATACGTTAAACAGAAGACCTGCGCCCTGAATTTAAAACATATGGACAACAACAGATAGTTATTTACAAAGTATTTCATATTTCTAATGTATGTTTTTTTACAGATTTGGCTCAAATTCTTCATTCTCACTACGAAGAGGGAAAAAATAAAGCAAGTGATCAACGACACCCAACTATTCTGGAAAAAAGATCCGGAGAACAGCCAGAATCAACAACAACTGAAGTATCTTGCTAAATTCGAAAGGATATTTTTATCATACATAGGTTGCAGTACTTGCATGTTTTTGTTCAAACCCCTATTGGTGGAAGGGACAACTATCTACTATTATTATAGAATACCGCAGATTCCATTTTCTGTATCGTATGCCATAGAATTTTATGTGACACTCGTAACTATGTCCATGGTTATAGCCGTCAACTTATTCATTGCGATCGTTATCGTACTAGGAGCCGGCCAATTCAGTAATTTGAATGCAAACATAAGACAACTTGACTGTAGTAAAGCCGAAGAAAATGAAGAAGCAATGAAAATCTGTATTTTGGAAATCAACGAAAACGTCATATATCACCAATTCCTCATTAGGTGCGATTGAGAAAATACGAATAGCATAAATTTTTCAAGTACAGTTTCAATATTTACGACCTTTGATACTTGTTTTTAGCATTGATTATTTCAACTAAAAAATGAGAAATGAAACTTTCTTTGTTTTCTACCACTTTCATTTGCAACCAACGTTACTACAGTTTCGTTCTACGAGGACATTTTTAAACTATTGCCACAAACTTGTTTATTGTAATAGTTTGAAAATGCAGTAACGTTAGTTACAAATAAAACTGGAAAAAAACATGGAAAGTTTCTTTTAACATTTTTTATCACGCTTCTATTAGCTTCATCTGTATGTGTGTCTGTCTGTCTGTTTGTTTGTTTGTTTGTTTGTAACTTTCCTTTTCATCTCAAATTTATTCCTGTTTGAATGCTCGGGATCTGTATTTGACAGAATTATCGAAATTATCGCTTGATCTATTCGCGAGCAGATGGCGCTGAAAGTAACCTCCTTGATATAATTCGAACTCACTTTACATGTATTTCTCCATTTGAAAAAAGGCCTGCTGCCTCATTTGTAATCCTCCTTTGCGCGCCTGCTGCCTTCTTTGGGCTTGGTAGCTGATTTTCAGGCCCCCTCTCCGGAATCGAAAAATATCAATGGTCATTTTCCTAAACAATATATGGCTGATTGATCCCAAAGTTTGGATAGAATAAATATTGTTCAAAAAGGCTTAAAAACACGCTTTCATAACATACGAAACTAAAACATGAGAAATAGGTAAAAACAATAAAAAAACACGTTGAAAATATTTTGTTTTTTAAATCAGCACAAGTATCCTGGTGCAAAATTTGAACCTTGATTTTTTGGTGTATGCTGGGACAAAATATATCCCGCTTTGTAATGAGCTTATACTTCGTGGTACGTCGGTTCATTTTCTTTCCCGCATCAAATAACTCACTCCTATTGGTCTTCGTCATCATCTGTTCAAGGCTGAATCACAGTAAACGAAGCGTTAGTTGTGAATAGCAAACAATCGAAACTCGTAGAGGACGTGTTTCTCCATTTGAATTTCGGTTGAAAAGCGTATCTATTTATTGTAATAACCCTTGTTGTATGAAATATAATAATTATATGTCTGAATTATTCAGACAAGATAGGTAAGCTACCTGTTTCATTATTTCAATTTATAAGTTTATTTTTCATTCATAATCTGTGAAAATAAACTCTGTGCAAAATTTGTCCCACCATACAACAACACATTTTCGTTCAGAAATGGCCAAAAGATTTTCAAAGGAACCCTTGCCACTCACGCTGATTGGGATGACAGAAGAGGAACTGTACAATGAAATAAACCTGGAAGTCGATGCTACGAAGGAATATGCAGATATACCTTCTGATATTAGGTCTGAAAATGATAGTGATGGGGATAATGACTGCGAAATTACCAATGCAGAAGCTGAATTCAATTTTGATGATGATAACATAATGCTGTCGGATAAAGAAGATGATACACCTTTACCCATGGATACATGGGACCCAGAAGATTTACTACCCCTATCACAGTTGAAGGCAATGGGAAAGATACAATGGTGCAAAATGCATAAGATCACTCCACCAGAAGATTTCAAAGAACCTTTCGGTGTTGCTCAAGATATCAAGGATTCGAGTAATCCATCACCTTATACTATTTTCTGTTAGTTTATCTCGGATGAAGTATTGAATAATATAGTTTTCCAGACTAATTTATATGCTGAGCAGAATTATCAGAAAACTGGGAAACCATATAAACTGACAGACATACCTGAAATGAAAACATTATTTGGGAATAAATTTGTTGATGGGCATGAAAAAGTACAGAGATCACTGGAGTCAAAATCACGACTTTCATGACACTTATGAAAGTAAATTGATGACTGTTCACCGGTTTGGATGAATGTTGAGTAATATTTATCTGAATGACAACATTAGAATGCCTGAAAGAAATACCAACCAATTTGATAAACTGTATAAAATACGCCCTTTCATAAAAATTATCAGAGATAATTTCAGATGCATTTACCCACATGAACATATAGCAATAGATGAGTCAATGATTAAATTTAAAGGTCCATCTTCTCTGAAGCAATATCTTCCAAAAAACTTTTCAAAAGGGAGTATAAAGTCTGAATGATTTGTGATGAAACAGGATATTGTACGGACTTTGAAATCTACACAGGCAAAATAGCTGGAGAAGTGGAAAAGGCTTTGGGTTCTAGGGTTGTGAAAAGATTATCTTCAATGATTGAAGGTAAATCTCACAGACTATACTTTGACAATTTTTTTTCGAGTGTTAGTCTGATGAAAGATTTAGTAGATAATCATATATATGCGTGTGGTACTGTCAATACTAATAGAAAACATTTACCAATTTTCGCACCAGATAGAACCATGAAAAGAGGTGATTATGAATGGTTTTGCAGTAACACGGGAGTTTGTGCTTATAAATGGCGAGACAAAAGAGCAGTTCATCTCCTCTCGAATTTTCACAGCCCTCATTACTTTACTGAAGTGAGACGAAAAGGAGGTGATGGAAGCATCACAAAGATACCGTGCCCTGCTATTTTTGTAGATTATAATAAATACATGAATGCAGTTGATAAATTTGATCGCGGGCGCCTCGCGGCAGGCCCAGCACCGTGTGTCAGGAACCTCTATACCCATCACGCGACTGCGGTAGACTAAGGTGTTGGAGACACCATCCTGGCATGCCATGATGAACCCTTCAGTTTCCGACTTCAGCCCACTAGACCTGAGAGTATTAATATAGAGAGAGTATTATTGTTACTATTATTATTATAAATCATAACTCCTACACGAAGTAAACCACTTGACATTATTCATATAAAAGACCTTTGAGGCAGATGGACAGAAACGTTGTGCATGCTCAAAAAAAGACAGTGAAAACCGGGTTGGTATACGGTGGTCAGATGGAACTTGTAGTACCAAAAGTTCTGCTACTGCTGCAGACTGCGAGAACGAAGGTTATACTTCAAATTCCGATAGTTTATAATTGAGATATAACTCAGATGATTTTGGCCTATTTAATTTGTGTCACATATCACGATCCAACTATTATTATTGAAGATGATGAATTCAATATTCCCGCCCCTTTCATTTCATATGCCCACACGTGACGATCCACCTATCGACACCGAAGATATGGCTCAATACTTTGTTTTTCATTGTGTCATATATAAGTTAGCGCTTTTTGACATGCCACAATATTGTTTTTTTTGTCACTTAATTCATCATGTCTTCATGTCTGTTACTTCCGATGCCGCCGTGCTCATGGAAATGTGGACACAATTTTCCTAGGTGTGCCAGCTTCGCCAAAAAAAATTAACATGTCAAACGCGCCAGTTTCAAATTCAAATCCGGGCATCACCATATTTTTCCTACTATGTCACAAAATTCATACTAAGACAAAATCAAACCTATCCGCTGACTCAGGTGTACCACCACAATGTCCAGTTTTCATTAATTTCCACAATAACATATTGGTGTTGAGACTAAGGTCAAGGCCTAGTCGCCAACGATATGAATTCAATGCGTATCCGAATATTTTTTCAAATGTATCTAAAGGAGCCCTAAGGAAGCTTCGAAGGGTGGAGTCTCGTTTCAAGTAAAGGATTCTCTACTTGTAGGAAACTCTAGAATAGTAAGAAATGGTTGTTTCCTGTACCAGTTTGATACCAATTTACGAGCTGGTATAATAATTGAATACCAATTGGCTCACTTGAGGTACTTGGGAAATCAGAAGGTCAATGTGATTTTTGCAAAAAGATCTATCAACCATTATAAAAGAAGTACATTGAAAATCGTGCAAGAATATATTGTTTCCGGTAAATGGCGCAACATCAAATTTTGCCCAGCGAACAATTCTCAACAAATATCTGTAAAAAAATTAATGAAAAGGGGTACAAGAATCGCTTGGCCACCGCGGTCTCCAGATACGAACTTCCCCAATTCTTCTTCGAAGCTATATGAACAAGAGTACTTATGATCAAGAGTATAATAATTTCCGTTTATAGACAGGTAAGAAACTAGTTTTGAGTTGCTAATAATAGAACCTAATAAGTCTTCATTGCTCATGAACAGGCATGCAAAAAGGAAACCCATACAAGTTCAAACATACCACAAGACCGGAATGATTTTGGAACAATAATTGACCAAAGTAAGCCTAAACTATTGATAACAATTTCATTTTCATACTAAAGAAGCGAACTGACCTACCGAAAATTTTCAAACAAATAAGACCTGCAGGAAATATAGTATTTTTCACCAGAAGGGGCATCTTTGTTGACAGTGTGGTTTGAATTACAAACCATTGAACTTCTGAAAATTCCCAGAAGCAGAAATGTAAGAAAGATTATCTGAAACCGTGAAAGAACGTATATGAACAGAGATTGACATTCGCAAATCAGAAATACCGGATTCATCTTTGAATAGTTGAATTTTTGGGTAATTTCTTATTGAAATTCTTTTGATTTTCCCATAATCATTGAAATAGACCATAGAATGGAGAAATTGATCATTCAAAAATCATTTATTTTTTCCCCGGTATAAGAACCAGTTATATATTGTTGTATATGATATATAAGTGAAAGAAAAACTGGTTAACAGAAGCTTTTGTAACTGATGCCTTGATGTATTCCAATACAGATTTTTCGCTAAAACTTTTTCTTTCTTTTTCAGGTATGTGAGACGACTGGATGATATATTTTCCATGATGTTCGTAGTTCTAATCGGGATAATAACTGCATTGCTCTGTATGAATATGTATGTCCTATCCCTGCCGTGAGTATAATCATTTCTTAGAAAACCTAGTTCAATAGCAATTGAACATATTGAAAAAGTTCACATAATATATGGGTTGAAAGGAAACTGATCAAAATTGATTCATTTTCTCAAAGGGAAAGTATTATTGATCATAGTACTCAAAAATAAAAAAAAAAAGCAATCATTTTTTATTGTCAAATTGCACTATGTCAAAAAATATTCAGAAAATCCTCGAACTATTATTTTAGTATATTTTCAGCAAAAGGTTTCACATACTTCACCAATTACCAGTTGTAACCACTGGAAACATTAGAAATCACAAATGCAGCATGTATCAATTATGCGTGAGTAGACAATAGCTGTTTTCTTACTCGAAATGAAAGTTTTTTCAGTGTCACTATTGTTTGCGTTTGAAGGCCGTCAATTTTTGATCTCCGATGATTGGATTGTACAGCTGCGTAAGCCGTATTTATATTGACCCATGTAGTTTGCTTGCTAATACCTGTACCTGGATTAGGTAAATTGTCAATAACATTCCTGCCATCATGCTGTTTGCTATTCTTGAACCTCTCAGACTGGGATTTCATATTCGGTTGAGGGTCACAGCTTCTTCTTTTCTGTAGAAATTATCTGTGTGTTTTCAACAGAATCCTTCAGTGAGTGCGTGTTCCGCCACAGCCGACTTTTCCGTTAAGCCTAGTCTGCAGTTTCATTCATGCTCCTTAAGCCTAGTTCTCATGGATCTTTTGGTGATTACGATGTATACTTTTCCACAAGTGCACGATATGCGATAGTGAGTCTCTTATGTCTTCAGCCGACCTGAGGCTTTGTTGTAACTTCTTGGTAGGTTTGGAAACCGTTTTAATGTTGTGTTCCCCCAAGAGTTTTCCAATTCTGTCTGTGACCCTAGGGATATAAGGTAAATACTCACGTGCAACCATCTGATCCTTCTTTCAGTTTTAATCCGTGGAACTCTTCAGTTTCATGGCCTTGTTGATCTCGAGTACCCTGTATCTCAAACTCAAAGTCACTTGAGGACGTTCCGGTTCTTTCTCGAATTTGCAATATATTTCTTCAACGTTGTGTTCTCGTTCTCACTGAACGCTTTACGGCAACTGCTCACCACACTTCTTATAAAACTCTAACTCATACCTCAACTCCGTCGCCGAAATCAATCCCAAGAACGAACCCCATGTCCAAGGTCATAACTCTAGGTCATATGAAATCGTCGGCGACCAATTCAGGGTCACATAGCTCAAAGTCGTGTGACGTCATTCGAAAACATCTTGTCACATGGGGAGTCGTATCTCAAAATCAAATTCCATATTTGAGGTCAAACATCACGGTCAAGGTCATATTGCTTGCACATAATACAAGTTCATGGAACGTCATTCAGAGTAGAACCTCAAGATCACGTGCCGATACGTAGTTGAATCTCGAGGTCGGACTCCACGTTTGAGGTCATCTGGTGTGCATTTACATCAAGGTCATGTGATTCCTTACATCAAACCTCAAGGTCACGTGTCTAGGACATAATCAAATTTCGAAGTCAAACACCATGTTTGAGATCGTATAACATTGTACATCGCATAAGGCCACGTGACGTCAGTTAAGGTCGAAAGTGGTAGGGGAAGGATGTAGAACAGGTAAGAGCTCCCCACTTGTGGACTGGATTAATTCAGGGGATACGTTATTTCGTTACGATTGGAGTGAGACCGAAGTCAGCCAAGTCAACAACACCACATGATGGCACCGGAACGAACCATCAATGGGGTGACGGACCTTAATAGAAAGGTCTCCCAAAAATACGGGGTTGAAGGTATTTCCAAGCACTGTAAAACAATAGAGAATAGTAACAGAACAGTAATAGATTCCAGCGATCCATTCAGTATACATATGTGTGGATCTACACATCTTTGTATTACTTTTTCGTATGAAAATGAAGAAGTAGAAAGCCAAAAGTTTGTTTGGAACACTGTTTGGAATCTTTGGTGTAGTAATGAATATTATTGGAGTTCTATCCCAACACCAAACCGTTATTTTTAACACCTCGACACGTGTTTCAATCACCAGGTGATCATCTTCAAGAGGAAGATTAAACTCTTCCTCTTGATAAAACTTACACAGCAATCATCAAAGTGTTCATTCTGAAATACGGCAGTCGAAGACACTGAAATCAACACCGAGGATAAAATTATTGATATTATTTTTTTTTTGACAGATTCATGACCAGATAACAGGTCAATCTAAAGTGATGGGTTCTATCGTCGTTGCAGATGTAACATATTTTGAATTCCTTGCCAATGTATTTTATGACTCCGTATACTAGTACTAGTAATAAAAGATCGGTGAACAATCACGTGAACAGAATTGATCATGTATTACCAGAAAGTCACTAGATGCGGGACGTTTATGAGAATAAACTAAAAAAAAAAATATCGTTAGCGAATCAGTACTTGGACATTATGATAAAAATCGAACTTTATTTTGACGTGTGATGCAAGATGCAAGCCCATATGGCGTCGGTTGCGTGCTCAGTCGGCCTAATGGTGAAGATATATAAACTCCAGTCGTTGAAACCCCAGTGGTAGAAACCCCATAGTAGAATACATTTTTATTTTAAAGCCTCATTTTCAAACCAGGTGAATTCTCACATCGAGAGAAAAATTGGATGTCTCTCTCGTTTTCCAAAGTGAAATAGAGAGGGACATCAGATTTTTCTGTCGATGTGAGAGTTGCCCTAATTTGAAAATGAATTCCGTGAAGGAAATTCCGATGATCTGACAGTATTCAAAATTATCGTTGGGGTAGATAAACATCAAAAGAACATTTGTGAGAGACATTTAATCTTATTGCCGTTCATAAACTTCTACTAGGTAGGAGTCTTCTAATCAGATGAAAGAATTCCAGAAATTGTGTCAATGTCCATTGTGACAAGTTTGTTGAACGCTCATGACTATGGTTGAATATACTGTTCATGAAAAAGTATTGCTAATGCATATGACCTCAGCAGATGAATGCTCCAGAAGTACTAATATGCGAGGATATCTTAGTGTTAGAATGATTTTTGGTCGAAGTTTTCGAAAATGAGGCAAAAAAGTACCAAATTTTGTCCCGAGTCCCACAATATATATGGAAAGTTGGAAAATGAATGCAAAAAAATTATCGTATTTGTAACGAAAAGACGAGATAACTTATCGTGTTGCTGTGGTGCATACAAGTAAAAATTGCTTCAGGAAACAGAAACTCTTCCCTAAAAATATTGCACTTCAAAACGCTGGAAACAGTCAAAATGAATGATTCGCCGCAATACTGAGTACGATGGCTAAACTTAGGAAACGAAAATGAATATTCAGTGAGACTGATTAATACAGTTTATCATATGATTTTCACTAAGGAAAGTTCTACAAAAACCGCGACACGTGTTTTGCTATTCAATAGCTATCTCAAGCATAAACTATAAGTCACTTCTAAATTACAACTATTTTATACTTTAACACTTGTATGCCTAATTCTAATGAATGAATCTACCTGAAAAGACCGGGTATGAATTCATTAACTATATGAATAAATTAATTTTTCGAAAGTACCGTGAATATACTTACATTTTCTTACCTGGAAATGAACTGATTCAATGATGGCGAATTAATCAGTTCAGTTTGAACAATCACAAGATATTGAGAGTTTTTGACTTTGTTTATTTCCATACTCTCCAACAGGTTGAGTTTCAAACCTTTCTTCTGGAAATGGAGGAGCTTGAATTCATGTTTGAACTCATGTCCCTCTGTGATTACATGAGTGGTATATACGGAATTTATTTTTCAATTCCGGAAAATATTTCTGTGTTCCTTTATGCGGGCTTTGAACGTTCTTCCAGTTTGACCTATATAAAACATGGGACATGTTATTGTCCAGTCCTTAAAATTCATAGTGACATCCTTTACCATCTCCATGGTGAATGTGATAGAAGGATGAAGAGAATGGATGAAATTCAAGAACTTAGTCAACTGTCTGTTCTTTCCTGAGTTGACTAAGTTCTTGAATTCCATCTATTCTCTCCACCCTTCTCTCACAGTCACCATTGAGATGGAAAAAGACGAATCTCTGTTAACAAAAGGTACCAACAAATATGATTTTTCAATTTATCGTAAACCAGCACATACGGATATCATCATTCATAATTCTTCCACCCACCCATATCAGCACAAAGTAGCAGCATTCAACAGTATGATCCACAGACTGATGAATGTTCCCTTGTCAGAGGCGAATTTCAATAAAGAACTGAACATAATGAAATAAATTGCCGTCTACAATGATTACGAAAGCAGGCCAATACATTATATGTCATCAAAAAGTTATACAGTCAAGCTTTGAAGGAAGTCTACCCAAATCGAATTAATGAGGATAAAAGTTAAAGAACCTTTACCTACTTAGACCAACCCACTACAAATATTTCAGCTTTCTGCACAACAAAGGTGTGATTTCATCAGTTCGGACTCCCATTGTCTAATATAATATAAATTGATTTGAAATCCCTGGAAGAAATTAAAAAATTAACCGAAAATAACAATTTTATTAAACAAAAAACTGAAATTACAAAGAAATAACATGCAAGCAACAAACAAAAAATGGAAAATTGAAATAATAATAAAAGCTGAAAAACTAAAAAATAAAATTATTATTGACAAAAAATGAAAAAATAAAAGATTTCAAACCAAGTTAAGTCACGACGTTTCGATTTTTAGTATACACAATCGTCTTCGGGTGATAACTGGAATTATTCCTCCGAGATCTGACTAGTTATAGTCAGATGACTAGTTATAGGTCGTTCGAGTGCTTTCACCTATCCTCTCTTCCCTCTTTCCGCTTCATTGGTTTTAGCGGGAGATGACCATTTGGCGGGAGTTGGTCGTTTTTCGCTTGATTAGAGGTTTCTGTATGTTACGAATCTCTACGCTAGCTTGACTGAATGCGTTGTTGGACAACATATACGCGGCTTCTTTGAATTTTCTCCTAAACCACTGTTCCTCTTTGTGTACACTTTCAGCTTGAGCCCAAAAGATGAGTCCAAACATGCTCTGCTATTCCGGATTTGCTGGTTTCTCCTCGCTGTGTATGTTTCTTGTGCTCAGCAATGCGAACTTTCAATGGCCTCTCAGTTTCACCGATGTATAATTCTCCGCACTCGCAGGGTATCCGGTAAATGTAATTCTTGGAACCGCAGTCCGCGTTTGGTGGCCTAGTTTTTGTGAGGCTGCTACGGATAGTGTTCCTAGATCTGAAACAGGTCCTGATGTTATACTTGGACCCAATCTTTCTTATCCTTTCCGATAATCCTCTGATGTAGGGAAGTACAAGTACTGGTTGTGGCGGCTTTTCTTCTTTGTGGAGCTCTTGCTGTCTTCTAGCTGAAGCCTGTTCTACCATCACTCTGGGGTAACCATTCCATTGAACGTTATTTTCAAGACAGAGAGCACGGTCTAGTAGAGTCTTGATGATTCCTCTCTTAGTCGATTGATGATGGTAAGATTTCTGGTTCTGGTTCCAAAATTATATTCAAAAAGATAGCAGGCAAGTATATTCTAGTCTCACAGCCGCACTGGAAAATAACCAACACAAATTCTAATCAACATGAGGCTAAACATGCTGGTGAACAGGGTTATTCCAGATTTTTCCGAAAATATGACAAATGAACAGCTGAATTGATCAATCTTGTGATAGTTTTTGAAGATAACGATTCAGTATTTTCTAGTTCATATGAACCTGACCCGAATTGGGCATTCTCAATTGTCGTTGAGTTACCAGGCCCTTTAAGGTGGCTACACCAGATATGAAAATAATTAGGAGATACAGTGAACCAAATATCGATTGCATACAAGCCCAAATGCATATTCTACATATCGAAGAATCAGTCCAAATATGACATTTATACCTAAAAATGTGAAAGATGCAATCCAGCAGAATCAAAAGGATCATAACGCAGAAGAAAGAGTGATCAAAATGCCTGTAAGTCCCATGCAACGTCCACTTCAAAATCAGGAAGTCCCCTAAATATTTTCTAGACTACACTGTCTGAGTTCTACCCGGAAAGGGACGGGTGTCATTACCCAGATCACCTGAGAATATTGCCACGCGAAACACAGATAACATGATACCAGAGTTTTCTCAAAATTCAATTAGTCACAAAGACTTTACCCAGATATTTTCATTATTCAATTGGTTCATTATACCAGCATTGTAATTTTGACCCGTCGACACGTGTTTCGATCACTAAGTGATCTTCAAGAGAAAAATCAAACTCTTTCTCTTGAAGGTCATAGAAACACGTGTCGAGGTGTTGAAATAACCGTTAGTTGTTGGGAAAAAACTCTAGAAATATTCATTACTGCACCAAAGGTTACAAACAGTGCATCACAAGTACATTTGTTATCAGTAGTAGGTACCTACTACTACTATAAATGAAAAATTGATGCTTACAATTTTTTGACTTAGTTTCCTTTGAACTATTCTCATTTCCCTGGACTGAAATATTACTCAACCATTTCACTTTTATGATACAATATTCCAATTTCAGGCATACAACCGTAGTGGATATGATTCGTTGTGGAACTATGGTGTGTGCGTTCAATATCGAATTTTTATTACTATACGGTGTTCCTGCACAGAGACTGATGGATGAGGTGAGTTTCATTTCAGAACTTCTCTCTAACCTCAACTGACTTATTTTGAATAACTGTGGAAGGGTGTATAAAAATGATCATTTTTAAGGCTGAAGAAGTGGCAAATTCTGCCTTTTATCACTGTGAGTGGTACCTTCCCAATATAATACCTGCGAGAAAAGCTCTAACCTACATGATACATCGAAGTCAAACATCGGTATGTTTATCAGCGATGGGATTTATTGACATCAACAGACAAACCATAGTGGCGGTAAGTATCAATTTTTTTGGAGCCCTTCTTCTTTTGGCTAATTTTGGTAACAGCTCAATATTTGAAAAATCATGTTTGTTGTTCATTCTACTAATGGTCAAGTCCAAGAGATTAATTCAAAAGTTTTAATTATAAGAAATCCGTTGAGTCCCTTACTTGCGGATATTTTCATGGATAACCTAAAGAAGACGATTCTTGAACATCCTTGTTTAAGTATTTCTGTGTATTGGTATAGATATGTGATAACTGGTACTGTGCATACTTAAAGTGCCGGCGACCTCAAAGGCCTAAAAAAACAATACAAAGAAATGAAACCGCTGCCAAGTAGTCCACGTGGACTGAAGAACTGGCGGTTCGTTTTGGATGCTTTTTACTAACAGAGTTTCTTAATTGGCTGAATTGACTAATTGCGATTTGAGTGTTGAAATTAGATATTGGTGCAGTTATAATTAGTCAAAATTTTTGTTATCTGTTTAAAATGTGGTATCATTGGACAAGTACTAATAGTAATAACGAGTGTGATAACAACGCAGAATTTTTTCTGTGTTGTGATTCCAATAGCGATGGTGAATAATCCGAAAAAGAGATACCAGTGAAAAAGATTCGGATTCATTTGAATATTAATACACAGAGAGTATGTTTCAACATATATAAGAATCTACATATCAAGTTTGGTTTCGAGGGAAACAAACTATTAAAAGCAACATCAGATTTGACCGAAATTCCTTTATCAACTGTACGTAATAGTCAAAAACAAACCTTATGAACGCAAGACGCGATGTGATTCGATATTACCAAAACCTTTAGATGTTCATCGAATAAAATCATTGAAAAAAACAATATATGACTGTTACAAAAGCAATGAGAATCCTACAACTGGAATCATAAGGAAGAAATTGAATATTTCCGGACATAACGTGAGCTGCTGTGACAAAACTGTTCAGAATTAGATGAAGAAAATAAGATTTCGACTTAAAATAATAAAAAACGTCAAGCAGTTATGGAAAGCAAAAAAATAGTGAAATTGCGTTACAAATACTTAGAAAAAATAACTATTGGTATATAGACAAGAATAACGGCAAATTTTCTATTCGGACGAAACTTGATATGACTCTCCCGACATAGTTACGAAAGGGTGGACTGATGGTTCGAGAATGTGTACGATTAACATATCTGCAAACAAAGGATCGTGACTAGTAATTGTGCCTTGTGAAGGAGGTAAAGAATGGGTTCCGAATTCTTTGAAATTATGTGAAAAAAAACTTGAGGACTGCAATGTTCACTATCATAAGAACATGGAAGCTGATATTTTCGAGGAATGGTTTGAAAACACATTGATCCCAAATTTGGATGCGACTACTGACAACGCTTCCTCATGCGCGACAGCTCATCAAAGTACCGAATAAAAATTCGAGGTAATATGAAATACAAAGTTTTTCAATGGATATCAATTTGTATTTTGAAGATTACTATACCAAAAACCAACAACTTGAAGTTTTACAGACAAAAACATTTGAAAAAGTGGATGCCTTTGAGAGTATTTCAAAAAAGTATGGACACACTATACTGAGACTTTCCCCTATTTTTGTGTTTTAAATCCTATAGAGTTGATTTGGGTAAATCATAGGGCGAAAAAATAATTTTCCAAAATTTGACAAGGAGGTTATGAAGCTAATTAAAGAAGTATCTGATATTACCGAGGAAGACTGGCAGAAAAGGATTTAAAAAGTAATTTTAGTTGAATAAGACTATGTGAAACAGAGAATATGGAAAATGAATTATCAGAAGCTTTCGAAGAAAGTTAGTGAAGTGTTTTTGAAGCGATCGATTGTATATATATGTGAGTAAGTAGTAGTCAGAAGTATTTTCAATTATCACCCTGTTATTTGAATCCCTACTTTCTCACTCACCTATGTAAACAAAATAAGTACCATTCTGATCATTCCCATATTGATTTCAATTTAAGAGCCACCGGTAGACAGCTGTTTCAGCCTATTGGGCATTGTCAGTACCGGGCAGGCGATCCTCGATTGAAGACAAAATGTGAAAAACTAAGAAAAGTTCTCAATAGAAATAACTGCGTGCGTTCACGCTGACTCGATTTTACAATCTATTTCACTCTGTAATAGAGTTCTTGGAGAATTGCACGATAACCTCATCACTTCAAAGAATGACAGACCTGCATGAATTATTTAATGATGTCAATCTCCAACTTCAAGATGACGACTTGAATTTGATTTAAAAAAAAATGTCATTGCTGCTTTTGTAGCCAAATTGCTCTTATACAAGAATAATATCGGCAGACGTGAGTTTGGCAATTTCCCTGATTTTTCAGCAGTATCCTTCAACAACGACCACTTGCTTGTTTACTGCCAACATTTGGAGAACCTCCACAGTGATTTCGTAGAACGATTCCAGGACATTTTAAAATTGGAAATACTGAACTGGGTGTTGGATTAGTATTTGAAAAATCATTTTTGGCTTTCTACTGTTCCATTTTCATTAAAAAAGTGGGAATCTTTCAAAAAAAAGGAAGAAAACAATTACTTTCGAAATGAACTCCTTACAAAGAAAAGACTACAGGTTTTCATATAAAAAAAATGGGATTCAAAGCATTCAACTTATAACTCTTTCATATTTCTGATAGGAATATAAGGGAATATCCGCCTTTATATAACGATAACGTCCCTGAATTGTGCACATTGCTAGATTTTTATGACTCACGTTTCGTCTACTACTGTAAAAGACGTTCTCAAAGTCAATGAGGTAATAGAAGGGCTCGAGTTGTGTCACAGCAGATATCGCGCCAGCTTAAAAATCTGTAAACCGCGGCCAAGAAACCCAGAAAATAGCAAGAAAAAAATGATATGTTGGAAATGTCGGTCAGGATTTTCGGTTTCTCGTTCTGGGTGTGTAGAAATGTTTGACGAACTTCAATTTAACTTTAATATATGAAAAATACAAGAATAGAACTCAATACATCAATTACAAAAAGAAAAAATCTGTTTGACATCTCTGTCAAAGTTTGACATTGCTCTCTAAAACCTCTACATGGTGAGCCAAAGTAATAAATAAATTACGTCAGATTGAAAAAGTGGTTGGTAAATTAGTTTTCCCAATAAAATCGGTTGTATTTCATTGGCCTCAAAGAATAAAGTACCTAATAAACAATAAACTGTTTTTATCCAAAAAATCGCTAACAGCAATGATTTGGTGAATTTCAGGAATTCATACCAGGAAATGAACAAACTTTTCAGAAGTGGCAAAAAACGAAAATATATATATATATATATATAAACCAAGGACTGTTATTATCAACTTTATGACAAAACATTTTTCTTCCTCCACCTCGTAGCTTGTACATGAGGCTCACAATGTCACAATATACACGCTAACAGTTTCTTTGTTCATTTGAATCAATTATAATAAGTTTAGCTATTCCTTGGTAGATGGCGCCACTATGTCCTTTCGCCATAAAAATTCAAAACTATTTTTGTAGAGGTTTTTTTATAACAACTTCATTTGTGAAAAGAAATTTGAACCTTTTTCAATGAGCAAACTCCTTATGAGAATATTGTTCATTTCCATTTTCCTGCAAAAGGTGAACATTAACGTCTATTTGGTTAAATTTGCAAATAAACGTGAGGAGAAATCATGGTCAAGCTTCTTTCCCAAAAACTATTCTCTTCATAAAATATACCCCTTTCTATTTAAACATGAATCGAACGGCTGGGATTGAATCAAATGAGCTTCTGACTGTTATTGTGACAAGAGTAGATTTATGTCGTCCGTAACATAAAGTCGTAAGGTTATGAATGAAAGTAGATTTTCACCTTATTCTCCAGAAACATGGTAATGGGGCGATAAGACTTAGTACCTCGTTCCAAAACTTCGAAGTCGACATTGTGTTTCATGTGAATACATTGTTTCTAAAGGTATCTAATTGATTATTGATTCAATTCCTTGCCGAATCTTTGAAGTACAAACTGAACAGAAAAATGTGATTTTCGTATAATTCAATGTTCATATGTGAGCAGTTGGTTCAATAATCATACTTGTGATGCACTCAGGGCCGTAGCGAAAAGAAGAACCAGTGGGGGGAGGGAATCCAAATTTTCCCAACCCCACCAGCAAAATTTCCCAACTTTCGAAAAAAATGAAAGCCGAGGGATTAGTTACTACTATAATATATGGAACTGGGTGGAGGTCATTTTAAACAATTCATCCAGTGATTTTGTATTCACTGATATTATCTGTTGTTGATTTCCTCATTAAAATGAGCGACAGCGAATTTTCTGTTTTTTTTTTCTAATAAAACGTTCAACATTAAATTTCTCAATAACGAATGAACCAATTTCGAAAAAAATTACAGAGGTGAAAGAGAGATAAAAGACCTTTCAAATGTTGTATCATTCGACCCTCTATGCCATTGAAATAAATTGGGTGGGTAGTTGCTGGCCACAGAGGGGTGAAGTTTCGGGTATTATTTCCATATCAGAATTAGTTTCCCTAGAAATAAAAATTGACGTGTTCTTTGAAATTTTCGATTATACGTCTATTTCAGGAGAGATCGAGTTTTCGTTGGAACGCCCTTTATAATTATTGACAAGTTTCCTTCCAATGATGTTGACTTCTATCTGAACACAATATCCCAACCATTCAATAATTGCTTTAGATATATCAATTTCAAGTTCCTTTATTCGATAGTTTATACTGTTGAATATAGCAAACCGCGACAGTTTTTCTTCGAAACTTTTGTAATATCGTAATTCCAGTGAGATCTGAAATTCTCTAGATGTCAACGGTATTGGGTATTGAAGAGGAAATTCGTATCATTATTTGATGCATCTAGCATGCCTGTTCGATTATTACTGGGGTTCTTATCCCAACACCAAACCGTTATTTTTGACACCTCGACACGTGTTTCAATCACAAAGTGATCATCTTCAAGAGAAACTTTAATCTTATTAGTTCAATATTCCTCATGAAGATGATCACTTGGTGATTGAAACACGTGTCGAGGTGTTAAAAACAACGGTTTGATGTTGGGATAGAACTCCAGTAACATTCATTACTACACCAAAGGTTCCAAACAGTGCATCAAAAATGTCTGTTCGAATTTGTTCATTCACAAGACACTTTTCTCATAACTGCTGTTTTCTGATATATCATTCAGATACATGATGATTTCTCATGGTTGAAGGTGCGACAGTTCTTAAAAATCAGTTGCTATCTAGTTTGGTGCAACTATTCGCCTAAGGAGCAAATATTTAGTTTTACGATATTTTCACTACCAATTATCAAAACTATAGCAATGACTCAAGAATGATATTTCATGATCACAATGTTTGAAAATCGTTGACAATGTTTCGAGGTGCATTTCATTAGTTCGGACTTTCATTGTCTAATATGATTTGAAATCCTTGAAGAAATCTGTAGAAAAATAATTAAAAAGATTAGGCTGAGAAATAATAATTATATTAAGTGAAAAAACTGACATTACAATTAAATGAAAAATACAAAAAACAATAAAAAAGTCAAAAATTGACCTATTAATACTGGATGAAAATTAAAAATTATAAACAGGAAATGAAAATTGAAAATTAAAATATTCCAATCCAAGTTACTTCACGATTGGTACTATCCACAATCGTCTTCGGGTGATAACTGGACTTCGAAATATTTATACCTATTTATAGGTACTTCGAGAGCTTTCACCTATCCCCTCTTTCTTCTCTCCGCTTCATCAGTTTTAGCGGGAGCTGACTTTTGGCGAAAGTTTGTCGTGCTCCGCTTGATTAGAGGTTTCCATATGTTACGTATCTGTATACACTAGCTTGGCTAAATGTGTTGTTGGACAACATATATGCGGCTTCTTTGAATGTTTTCATCGTAAACCAGTGTTCCTCCTTGTGGATGATTTCAGGTTGAGCCCACTTGATGTTATGTTGATGAGTCCAAACATGCTCTGCTATTTCGGATTTGCTGGTTTCTCCTCGCTGTGTGTGTTTCTTGTGCTCAGCAATGCGAACTTTCAATGGCCTCTTAGTTTCACCGATGTATGGTTCTCCACACTCGCAGGGTATCCGCTAAATGCAATTCTTGGAATCGCAGTCCGCGTTTGGTGGCCTGGTTTTCGTAAGGCTGCTACGGATAGAGTTTCCAGATCTGAAGCAGGTTCTGATGTTATATTTGGTCCCAATTCTTTTTATCCTTTTCGATAATACTCTAATGTAGGGAAGTACAAGTACTGGTTGTGTCGGCTTCTCTACCTTGTGAATATCTGGAGATATTCATACATATCTGGAGAGAATCTCAATGAAACATCATGCAAACTGCACCACAACTGTATCTTATGACTCAGCATATTTCATCTAGCCGAAGTCTGTTCCACCATCACTTTGGGGTAACCATTCCGTTGAAGGTCATTTTTGATGATGCCTATTTCCTTTTCGAGACCTTTCTTTGTATTACAGAGACCTAAAGCATGGTCTACTAGAGTATTGATCTCTTAGTCACTTGATGGTGGTTAAATCCCTGGTCAGATACTGTCCCGCGTGAGTGGGTTTTCGGTATACAGATGTTTCCCATTTAGTGTCGGTTCTCCTCACCAATAAGTTTAAGAATGGCAATTCGTTGTGGACTTCCTTCTCTATTGTGAAAGTGATGAAAGGACTTACGTTATTGATATGCTTCAGGAAGGTGTCTAGTTCTGCACTCCCATGGTTTCATACTATGAAGGTGTCGTCCACGTATTTCAACCAGACTCGGGGCTTCTTATGGGGCTTCTTCAATGGCCAGAGTTTCAAACCATTTCATATATATTTTGGCTATAGCTGGTGAAAGTGGCGATCCCATTGGTAGTCCCTCATCTTGTCTAAAGAATTCGTCCTTCAGTTGGACGCTAGCCAAGTTAGCGTAGAGAAACGCAACATAAGGAAACCCATAATCAAGCGGAACACGATCAACTCCCGCCAAACGGTCAGCTCCCGCTAAAACCGATGAAGCGGCGAGAGGGATGAGGGGATAGATGAAAGCACTCGAAGGACCTATAAATAATCAGATCTCGGAGAAATAAGTACATTCGTTATAGTAGGCCCCGACACTTTGTCGAATGAGGCCCCTATGTCCTCTACCCATCTCGTCCCAGCCAGGTAGGGGTACACCGTGAAGGGCGGCACTGAAATTCTGAGAACATTCATGTCGCCATTTTACCATCAGTCATGACCCATTTGTCCCTCTGACAAACATCAGTTGGAAGGGTAAGGCAGCCAGGCTCCAACCTGAACGAAACGAGGAAACTTTCCACAAATAAGTTCAGTTATCACCCGAAGACGATTGTGTATACTAATAATCGAAACGTCGTAAAGTAACTTGGGTTGGAATCTTTTAATTTTTAATTTTCATTTCTTGTTGAGGATTTTTAGTTTTCATCTCGTGTTAATGGTTCCATTTTTTGATTTTTTGATTGTTTCTTGTATTTTTTATTTTATTGTTTTTTTTTGCTTGATATAATTGTTATTTTTTAGCTAATCCTTTTAATTTTTTATAGATTCTTTCAGGGATTTCAAATGGATTTATATCATACTAAAACTATGTTTGCTGTATCGCTGCTGTTCCAATGTTTTGACAGAATCAGAATCAACGAATTTAGGCGTGCGCAGCGTTATAGAACAGTGCTTTCAAAAAATTGTTCTACAGCGCCATCTAGTGGCGAGTTACAGAAAAATTGATAGCCTTCTCTATGGAAAATTACTTATACATGTCAAGTTTCATCACGATCTGTTGAGCGATGAAGAAGTTTATCACTTACCAACCAAGCAACCAACCAACCAACCAACCAACCAACCAACCAACGAACCAACTAACCAACCAACCAACCAACAAACATTCATTTTTATATATTAGATTAGACAATGGAAATCCGAACTAATATAATGCACAATGAGATTTATATCAGTTGTTATGTGTTTTTTCCAGATGCTGAAAACTGCTTACTCATTCTTCACATTTCTTCAAACGGTTCAACCGAGCGATGGATCGAATAAATAATTCAAATTCAGTAAACACGTTTTGTAGTTAGATATCCACTGTTTTTTGCCACGTGTGATAATATTCTTCTCTCCACGTATTCTCTGATATTTGTAATATGCAATCTGAAATAAAAAGTATTCAAAACAATGATATTTGTTCTGTTATGATGAATATACTAATTGATGACATATTATTTTTTATATTGATCCTACTAATCGTATGATATCGTCCTTCTGCCCTAGATAACAGATAACATTTCAATTTTGTTTTGAATCTGAACAGGTTTGGCTGATTCTTCAAGTCATTATGTAACATGTTAAAAAAGTTTGCCGCAGCATATTTTGGGGATTTTTTAAAGTCGAATAGTTGACAATTTCCAATCTCAATTGGTTTCTTTGACGGGTTGGGTAGTGGTAGACATCCGCATTTCGAATAAAATGGTTTTTATGAATGTAGGCAAATATTAATAATTTATACAAATAGATACTCGTGAATGTCTTTGAAAACATATCTGCAAGATTCTCGAAAACCCAAGTGGAATATCAATCGTATATATGATTCTTTTCTATGCTATGAAGACTCTGCTGCTGCCAGTAGTGGGACCATAAACTGTAATATCATGACTAATAGAAGAATATGCCATTCAAAGAGCTCTTTAAATTTATCAACGCAAAGAAGTGCTTATTCAAGGTGTAACATGTGAGTCAATGCATTTGTCCCATTTGAGGTTTTCGTCGACGATTGTACCCAAAAACTTGGAGCTACTTTGAAATTTGATTGATGAACTGTTTTTTTGAAGGTTTTCACCGATGGCTCTTCTCGTAGTCGTTATGTGGAATCGAAAACCAACAGTCTTCGAGTAGTTTATTATTAAATTGTTCTTCTAACACCACTGGTCGAATTGATTTGATACGTTTTTTGTTTTAGCTAGTAGTTCATCTCTGTTAGGGTCAGATATCAAGATTGAGGAATCATCTGCGAACAAGTAAACCTTTCCATCTTTCACATGTTCGGGAAGGTCGTTTATAAATGATAAAAAAAATCAGTGAACCCAGGTCGATACCCTGAGGAACTCCTGAGTCCACTAAGAATTCATCAGATGTTTTATCATTCACTCCAACTATCAGTTTCCTGCCATCTAGGAATGAACGGAACCAGTCCTCAATTTTTCCACGTATACAGTGTCATCCCCAAAGTATGCACCATATGGGTCACTTCTATATTTAGGGTTTTTCGACAAAAAGTTATTCTTAATAAGAGTTTGTGCATCCCCTAAAACTAAAAATACATCAACATATTACAGTAAAACACACGTAATATACGAGGAGCCTTCAAATATTTGATTATGAGACAAGAGTAAAGTACCCTTATTTTCAAAAATCTATGGAAATATTATTCGTAAAAGTTGTTCAGCATCAAAAAATATATCTAGATTTGAAGTCATGGCCATCTAAGTGATTTTTCACCCATTTTTTTTAAATGGGCACTACGAAAAAAAAAATTTGCTGAAACGATAAATAGATAGCATCCTGTTTGAGACGATTCATTTCAGAAGCCTATAATATTACGCATTTCATAACTATGGTGTTGACCACGGTCAATTTTTTTGAAGAGTGAAATAATAAGTTTTTGGTGCAAGGTTATTTTTATTCTTTGTTAACACCGAAAATTACTCAAAATTATACAGTATTGTAACAGGAACCTACTATTCAATAATATCAAATCACAAAACATCAAAATAAAATAGGTATTTCGGAACAAACTCGTTGATTTTCTGTAGATTTTCTTGTCCAAAATAATTCTCCAAAATAATCTCCAGAAAATCAATGAGTTTGTTCCAAAATAATTATTTTATTTTGATGTTTTGTGATTTGATATTATTGAATGTTAAGTTCTTGTTACAATACTGTTTAATTTTGAGTAATTTTCGGTGTTAACGAAAAATAAAAATAACTGCACCAAAAACTTCGAAAATCATTCTACTTTTCAAAAAAATTGACTGTAGTCAACACCATAGTCGTGTATTTTGTAATAATGCAGGCTTCCAAAATAAACTGTCGTATACAGGATGCTGTCTATTTATCGTTTTATCAACTTTTTCTTTTCGTAGTCCCCATTCAAAAAAATTGGGTTTAAAAAATAAAACTTCGCTAGGATGGCCATGACTTCAAATTGGGATGTACTTTCCAATGCCGAACAACTTTTTTGAATAACATTTCACGAGATTTTTCAAAATAAGAGTACTTTACTCTTGTCTCAAAATCAAATATTTGAAGGCTTCTCGTATATTACGTGTGTTTTACTGTATTTTGTTGGTGCATGTTTAGTTTTAGGGGATGCACAAACTTTTATTAGGAGTAACATTTTTTCGAAAAACCCTTAATAAATAAGTTTCCCATATGGTGCATACTTTGGGGATGACACTGTACCAAGTGCATACATTTTTGTCAGTATGAAATTGAAGTTAAGAGTATCGAAGGCACGGGATACGTCGAAAAACAATCCAATGACCAACTCACCTGCCTCCATCTTATCCTGTACTTATCATTTTCGTCATCGGAGAGTTTTCTTTTAAGTGTATGAATTAATGAAAATCTGAAAATGATCGCTTCAGAATCATAATTCCACAAACTTCTTCTTGATGATTCAAAAACGAAAGTCATTCTATTCGACAATGATTGTGAGGAGTTATATAGGGTGATTCAACAAGATGATTCATATGTCATATGTCATATCGATGATTCAGCCAAGCGTGGCCAAACAAAGTTATATTTTTTAAATGGAACACCCAGTATATGAATGAATCATTTGATTCCATATTTTTTTTAGCTCTCGAAGGAATGTTTGTTTCCGAATTTCCATTGCGGCATTGCCACGTTATTCAAGAAAAACATATTTTGCAGACAATATTTTTTTAATTCACCACCCGCATGTCTACAGCAAATGAGTGGATCTTTTTATAGTACAGTTTTTTGTATAGTACACCTCAGATTTGAAACATTTCATACAAATGAAAAATTACAGAGGGTTCCTAATGAAAAAGTTGAATTATGTCTGTTTGAAAATGAATGAAACTTGACCGGTTTTACCGAGCACCCTATATATTGTTTCCCGAAGTTGGGATTCAAGAAATTATCATAGTGATGTTGACTAACTATTCCTAAAAAAATCCACTCAATTGCTGTAGACGTGTGGGTGGTGAATTAAAAAATTATTGTCTGAAAAAAAGGTTTTTCTGGAATAACTTGGCGATGCCGCAATGAAAATTCGAAAACAAAAATTCATTGGGGAGCTGAAGAAATATGGAATCCTTGGTGTTCTATTTAAAAAGTATACTTTTGTTGGCCACGCTCGGCTGAGAAATGAAGAGAAGAAAGTGTTGTGACTGGTAATATTAAATATGAATAATTTTTGTGGTTGCAGCCAATGATATAGTTTGATTACAGAAGATTTTGTTTTGTCAAGCTCTCGACACCTTTTGATCCCTCTCCCACGACAACTGAAAATGGATACTAATTGATGTTATAAAAATAAAAGTAGAGTACTCACTAACGTAGGGTTATTTGTAAAAATTGGAATATCTAATGAAAAAGAAGAGCATTCATTGATTCTAATTGAAATCAATGATAATGACAGCCACTCATGCTGGCGAAATGTTAGGATAGAGTTCCAAACCACGACGACTTTCGAACCTGAATGAAGATCATAACAATGAAAATCTCGGCTGCGAAAGTCTAAATCAATTTATTTGACAATGACAGATACCAAGACGGAAAATTTTGATCATAGGGTGAATCAAATTTGTATTTTTCTTTTTAATATTACAGAATATAGGTGTACTCGTATATCTAACAGTGATATATACTGAAAGATGTTGACGCGTGTATTCGGTATGAATCAAAAAGTGGTAAATAAGCGGAAAAGGCGGAAAATTGGGCAAAACCGCGGACTCTTGTTTCTGTCTATCGGCCTCGTCAGCGCGGTACAGCCAAGTGTGAGGATGGGCAATACTTGTTTGGCTCCTGTGGATGACTCCGTGTATATGTCATGTGTGTTATATAAGAAAATTACGCAGTTCTAAAATGTTACTTTCAAAGAGAAATGCAAAGCAAAGAGTGGAACAATCTTGAACAGGAAACAAGATTCCCGGGGCTTTGTGCAGGACAATAGTCTGCTCGGGTCTTTGTTCTGAGGACACCTGGGCCAAATCTCTATTGAACGTTATATGAAATAACTCTCTATTACAAGGTGTCACGAAAAATTCAATACCGCACTCAGTTATTGCAGTCTTTTGTAAATATATTCCCAATATTCTAGGAGTCAAGGGGAAGGATCAAAGTATAAATAAATGTTTTCAAATATCTTCCCTAAGTTCAACAACGTGTTCAGAAGTCTATGAAGAAAGACATTTTGAGCAAAATTATTAATGCAATTGCCAATCCATCAAAACTAAAACAATGTATCGCGCATTTATAGTGCCCAGAATTGAAAGTTAACATGATATATTCCAATAATTATGTCTTAGCATCATATGTTTCTAGACGAAACTAACACCTTCAAGATTTATCGAACCTTCAAAGAAATCCAGCACTATGAGAGATTGTAAAATGATCTTGTAGTATTTGCAGAAATCTGTGGCAATAGTAGCCTATACTCAAATCTCGATAAATGTCACAAAATAACTTTCACCAGAAATAGAAATCCCATTGAGTTTCAATATCAAATAGAAAATCACACAAACAAAACGCGATTTGGGAGTGATAATGGATTCCAAAATGATTTTAAAATCCCACATTAAGAAGACCGGTAATATGTGTAATCGTTTATAGGGTTTCATTATAAGAAATATAAGACATTTCAATAAACGTGTCGATTGTCCTACGTTGATAACAAAAATTTCATTAAATACACCTCGCAGAGACTTGCGAAACCATTTAGAAAAACCTATTCAGGAAAAAACTCTCCTTTATGCAGATTTGTCAGATCATTCAATACTCATTGCAATGATATTGAAAAACTGAGGTTACCTTTCCTTAGATTTAAAAAGTATGTGAAATCTATTTTTATTTATAATTAGTTATCGGTTCTTCATATACTGTTTTTTTTAATTTTTTGTAAATATTCATTACTATATAGTGTAATGTACTTAACATTTATATTTTGTTTACTCACTATTTTTCATATGTAAAATGAGAATATTTTTTGGATGTATTCTGTTTGTATCCCTATTTGTGTAATAAATAAATATATTGTATTATTTTTGGGAAAGAAAGTTTTTGGCTTTCTACTACTCCATCTGATAAAAAAAAAAGGGATGAGAGAATCTTCCGAAGACAGGAAGGAAGTAATCAATGAAAGTTACTTCTTTGCATGATCTACACATCCATGTATAGAGTTACTTATTTTCAAATTGATTACTTCCGTCCTTTCTTTGGAAGATTCTCTCATCCCTTTTTTTGTATCAGATGGAGTAGTAGAAAGCCAAAAACTTTCTTTTTCAAAAATTAATCACTCCTAAAAATATAACCCCTTCAATTCAAATATTGTATTATATTATATCAAATCAGACCTAAACATACTACTTTAAAACAATCCATTCTATATGTGTATTGAACTTTTGAATTATCTCATCTATTTGATGAAAATGAGAACAGGCATTATGGCATTGAGAATGAATTCAAATTGTGTTGATGATTACTTCAACCACCAACATCGAATTTGCTGCTGAAATATATACATACCTATGTTTCGACGATCATATAAAAACTTGGTGTGTTGTTTAATGTGTATCCATGTGTATGATCCATTTTTCTATTTGTAAATGTGGTATTTATATAACTACTTTCGGCATTTTCGATATAATGTGCTAATATTGATGATGAAATAAAATTTATTTAATTTTCACTATCATACCATGAAAATATATACTCAAACTAATATTTTGCAAAATTAAAGTTTCTTGTTTAATGTAGTTTCGAATTGATAATAAATGTTCACTGTGGTTATCGATTTTGTAATCAACAGAAAAACGAAATTATGTATTATTTTTGAGGCTGTCATCTACAATGGAATTATTATCCTTCCAGAGATCTCTGAATTACATTTCTACTTTCTAACGTCTATCAAAATAAACCGTCAACTAAGTTCAGTAATCCTATATGCCAACTTACAAATACTTCACTATTTATTTGGATCCTTGGATTTCTATGTCTTGGTCAATGTTGTTTTGGTGAGTATCAGAAAGAAATAAATCTTCTTTTCTAAGAATATCTCAGGTAGGGCTATTTTCGCTAAAATGAGATGTACTCAATTGTTTCTTTTGCGTAATCAGAAAAGTTGGAGAACTGTTGATGATACTGAAGGTCAATAGTATAGTATAGTTTTGAAAACAGAACTTTTATAAAACCATCTCCGAACAATAATATAGATATGAAATATATTACATAACCTATTTTAATGATTTCGTATGAATCACGAGTATATTGAAAGTTTTGCTTCATTTCTTGATCATATATTTGTTTTTTCATTGCGGTACGGTTATCCAAGATTTACCTGGAACTATTAGTCCAGTCATTTAAGGTGTTATCTGCGGAAAAATTCCTACTGAGTTGAATTTTGTTATACAACTCCATTATGGTGTTTTAATGAAGATGTGGAAAATCGACATTGATATCGTGCCGGCTGAAAAAGTTATGAAGGTCAAAAGGTCACGAAAATAAGTTTTTCGGGAATATCCCGCGACCTATGGCTCGGAGGTCAATAAAGATCATAATAAAAATTGTTCCTCATACGAGGAATGCCTCCTCCATTTTTCTGCAAAGTCAACCGTTTTCGGACTAGAGCGCTGAGAAAGCGACTAGACTAGGTAGAATGCAAGGCGCGTTTATTTTACATGGTTTCCTCCGTAGGCATAATCCATGAATTGTAATAAAAGGTTTTTTCATTTTATGCTCAATAATTTTTTATTCGTACATTGAAAAATAGGGGAAAAATTTTTGTATATAATTTTCTTTTATATTCATTCGTTGTCGATATCCTCAATTTCAACTTCATCAAAAGTTGCTGACAAAACATCGAGTGGACTTATTGCTGTATTTGAATCAACATCTTCATCATTTTTTTCACTGACTGACCACGACAATGTCCAGAAGCTTTAGAACATCTAAATCCAATTTTTTCACATCCACATTTGCCGCCACAACCTTTTGTACAATTACAAAAGATTGTGTTTAGTAGATCATCGTGTGCTGGTGGCAATAATGTTGTTATTGGTTGTAATATATCATTTTTGAACTCCCAACCCCACTGTTCTAAATCAATTCATTTTCCTAGCCAGGTTTGTATTTGATAATAGACTCGATAAATATACTCTTGAACTGCTGAAGAAGTGGGTGGTAATAATTGAAATTTCACAGCTGTGCTTTGTCTTGTTAGTTTAGCAAAGCTGCAGTATCTGTATAATGGTCAATTGAATTTTCTGATTTTGGATCACCGTACATTGCTAGTAAAAAATGTAATCCAACAGTGACAAGGGCATCTCGAGCGCAATTTTCTTGTTGGAATATTCCTGCAGAATTTTGTAAATCGGGTCTTTTTTCAAACATCTTCACGACTTTAATTTTTTCTTTCCCAAAAAGTGTTGAAGTTGTGTCACATCCGGTCATAGCATGTAGAAACAGAATATTTTTCTTGCAGTGTGGATACTTGTTGAGGCTCTCAGTCGAGAATATTTTTGTTTCAACATTGTTTTCCCTGGTTTCTTGAAAAAAATGGATGTAGGTTGATCAAGTATTTGTGTGCATTCTATGAGAAGTACCAATAGATCTATGTCTTCGCCAACGATAATTGTAGTATTATTTATTGATTTTTCAAATGCTGTTTCAACTATTAAGACGTCAGCATCATCACGTGGTTGTCTTGTAGAAATACCAACTTTTTCGAAATTCTCATGAGCATTTCAATTAATTTTCTTTTGTTAAATCGATTAGATAAAAATGTTTCTTGACTGATACGAACTTCCATCGATTCATTGAAGTGCACTTCACGGGATGTAGAAACGGCTGCGGGTCGTCTCAGTTGTTCCATTGCTTTGATATTTTTACTGGTATCGGAGTAACCATCAAAAATGACAACAGTATTTCAACCAAAATTGTTTTATAAATAATTAATGTATTTGTTAATGATAATCTTGAAAGTATCATTTTTTGCTATACAACACGATGCATAAGAAACAGAACATCTGCCAGTGGAGGTCATTTGTATCTATTATATATAGTAGATTTTACTAAGTTTCGAAACATCTATACTATGAGTATATCTGTCACAAAACGCCTGAATGTAAGCAATAGAGTTGACGCCTTATATGTATACGGTATACAATACCCTATGTGAGTGCATTCTGCTCGCTTTCTCAGCGCTCTAGTCCGAAAACGGTTGACTTTACAGAAAAATGCAAGTAATAATTTTTGTAGATAATCGTATGAGAAATATTTTTTTAAGCTCTTTTTTGACCTCCGAGCCCTAGCTCGCGAGATATTCGCGAAAAACTGATTTTCGTGACCTTTTGACCCTTATAACTTTTTTAGCCGTTTCATTCTGTCCTTCCCGTACCTCCAGATAACGAAGGTGTCATCCACGTATCGTAAAATGGTTGGTTTGAAATCGAAAGCGTCGATTGCCTTCTCCACAAATTTTTTCATGGAGAAGTTGGCTATCACTGGGCTGAGTGGACTTCCCATCGCTACGCCGTCTAATTGCTCATATAAATCTCCTCTCCATTGCAAGACAGGCCTTGAAGGGTCCAACAATATCACTAGGGAACAGGTTGACAATCTCTCTCAAAGAATTTTCCAGCGGGACATTGGTGAACAAGGACACAACGTCGAAACTGATCAGAATATCACTTGGCTCCAAGGTTATACTCTTAATTTTTCCCACAAAGTCTGTTGAATCCTTGACGTACGAGGTTGTTTTTCCAACGTAAGACTGGAGGAGCGTTGCAAGGTGTTTTGACAGGTAATACGTAGGCGAACCCGGTGCTCTTACTATGGGCACCGGGAAAACTAATATAATTACATTGTTCACGAGAATTATATGACAGCCACGTTTCTGTACTTTGGACATTTTTGTACTGTTGCGTACGTTGAGTTCAAATATGTGATACTGCGTTTACAGGAGTCAACTTATTTAAGATAGATAGATAGATATATAGATAGATTTTATTTAAACTGTATTCCAAACAGGTTTACACCCGATTACATGTATACAGTCAATGTCATGGTACATAAAATACAGGCTGATTCACGGTGGATGGCACATTAGACGTTTCTGGTGAACCAGAAAATCACTTTGAAAATTTAATGGAGGGCATATTCGGACATTCTCTAGCCAACTAAAATATTTTCGACAATGCGGTGTTACCGCTTCTATTAGAAAGCAGTAGCAACTTTGATTTTTCAAATGGAACACTCTGTATATAATATTATTTTTGGAATCTCCAACAATTGCCCGACAACTTTTCTTGATATTTCCCTATACCTATCTGTTACCGTTTTCGAAATAAAAATTAATTTCAATTTTTTTCTTCGAAAATCATGACTTCTAAAAATGCCGATATCTTTTAGTTAATAAGTACTATGATATCGAAATTTGGTTTGGAGTTAGGTGATACTTGGACACTTCCCACACGTCAGCCTAATCTCCGGTACTTCAATACAGGGTGGTAAAAAAATACAGTTTTTTCGTTTGCTTGAAAAAGTTGCTGAAATTTGATTATTTCAAATGGAACACCCTGTATATTATTGAAAATTCGGAAAGCTGCTGAAATTTGCTTTCTTTCTATGTATATCATACCTATACCTAACTAGTCAAGTTTCGGACTTATGAACATTTATTTATGAAAATGTCCCTTCAGAATGGTATTTCCATTCGGTATTTGGTAAGCAGGCCATGATTACTATTTGACAGTAGCGTTGTGACATTCTCCTAATAATATCGACATTTTCGTCACTTCAGAAGTTGCAAATACCTTTAAAACGATGGAACAAAACTATTCAAACGAAGTTCTTATGAATTTGTTTATTATTTTTGGACAGTGTGACAAAATTATCAGCAGAACATGTAGAAAGTTCAATGAAATGTATCTGAATCTACCGCCAATGAACCTCAAGAAATTTATACGAATTCAGAACAATTTCAATATGTTTGGATAAACTTTAAAAAAGCACCAAGAAACTTGAAATTGGAAATATTGATTTCATATCAATATTTTACTTATTTTATAAAAAAGTAAAACAATCATGTGGAATATTTCAAAATATGTTCGAATCGCTGGCCGTTCACTTCCAAGCACTTTAAAATGCGGGTGTTGACTGCTTTCGTGGTGGCAGATCTGATTTCATTGGGATCCAAATCTTCAAATGTTTGGGCAATCCTTTCTAACAATTCATCTCTCGAACGCACGGGTATTTTGTAAACTTTTTCTTTAAACATTCCCCACAAATAAAAATCTAATGGATTAAGATCGGGTGATCTCGCTGGCCAATTCCATGGTCCCAAGCGCCTCATCCACCGATCGTCAAATAGTCTATCCAGTTCTGCGCTCACTTCTCTTGTGCAATGTGCAGGAGCTCCGTCTAGTTGGTACCAACAGTTTCGATAATCTTCGAGTGGCAGATTATCCACGAAACTGTCTACAGTATTCTCCAAAATATTCAGGTAGCTTCTAGATGTTAATGACTCCTCGTATATCACGTACCTCAATTTGTTGTCCATCAACATGCAGAAGACATTAAAACTAAATTTTTCTTGAAATCCGGCTTCTTTTGTGACGTGAGGATTTTCACTGGACCAATAATGACGATTTTTTCCATTGAAAATCCCTTCTCTCGAAAATTTCGATTCATCAGTCCAAATAATTTTATTTAAAAAAAGTGGATCTTCTTGAATGCGTGTCAACAACATTTCACAAAATTCTACTCTCTGTTGAGGATCTTGAGGCTTCATTGCTTGAATTTTGGTGAATTTATAATCATGCATTTTATGTCTTCGCAAGATTCTTTGAACCGATGAATATTTTATACCCAAATCTTCTTCAGCACTTCTTATCGATGACTCGGGAAATGCGTGAAAATATGCTAAGACATTAATCTGGTTGTCTTCGAAAGTTACGGGTCGAGGCAAGTTTCTTGGTGCTTTTAAAGTTGATTCAAATGCATTGAAATTGTTCTGAATTCGTATAAATTTCTTGAGGTTCATTGGCGGTAGATTCGGATACATTTCATTGAACTTTCTACATGTTCTGCTGATAATTTTGTCACACTGTCCAAAAATAATAAACAAATTCATAAGAACTTCGTTTGAATAGTTTTGTTCCATCGTTTTGAAGGTATTTGCAACTTCTGAAGTGACGAAAATGTCGATATTATTAGGAGAATGTCACAACGCTACTGTCAAATAGTAATCATGGCCTGCTTACCAAATACCGAATGGAAATACCATTCTGAAGGGACATTTTCACAAATAAATGTTCATAAGTCCGAAACTTGACTAGTTAGGTATAGGTATGATATACATAGAAAGAAAGCAAATTTCAGCAGCTTTCCGAATTTTCAATAATATACAGGGTGTTCCATATAAAATAATCAAATTTCAGCAACTTTTTCAAGCAAACGAAAAAACTGTATTTTTTTACCACCCTGTATTGAAGTAACGGAGATTAGGCTGACGTGTAGGAAGTGTCCAAGTATCACCTAACTCCAAACCAAATTACGATATCATAGTACTTCTTAACTAAAAGATATCGGCATTTTTAGAAGTCATGATTTTCGAAGAAAAAAATTGAAATTAATTTTTATTTCGAAAACGGTAACAGATAGGTATAGAGAAATATCAAGAAAAGTTGTCGGGCAATTGTTGGAGATTCCAAAAATAATATTATATACAGAGTGTTTCATTTGAAAAATCAAAGTTGCTACTGCTTTCTAATAGAAGCGGCAACACCGCATTGTCGAAAATATTTTAGTTGGCTAGAGAATGTCCGAATATGCCCTCCATTAAATTTCCAAAGTATCCGTTGTCTGGTTCACCAGAAACGTCTAATGTGCCATCCACCGTGAATCAGCCTGTATATGGTTTTTAAAATACACAGAGTAAATAAAGACCTAAAATCACGTACAAGAGAAACGTTAATGAAAACAGGTATATATGGCATATTTTTTTTAAACGACTGTCTTATTTCTAATCCATCACAGCAAAAAAAATATCAAGACTTTGGTGACTTACGACTAGATCATTCACTTGCCGAAGGCAGCGATTGAGTGGAGACTCTGATCGGGTGTCTACATAGAAAACCCTATTGCGATTTCTTAGACTAGCACTAGGAACATGAAGATTGATCACACTGAGGAGTTCAGGTACATTTATTATCTGATGTTGAATATAAATAGTACATCATTCAAGCCTCGTCGATACGACAGGGTTGGCATGTCAAAATGTTCTAGTTGGGTTCTATAGGAGATCATAGAGGGAGACTCTTTATTTTTTTTGAAGTAGGTGTACCCAAGAAATTTCTTCTGTATTTTTTCTATCATCTCTGAATGAGGATTCCAGATTGTTGAAGCGTATTCGAGCTTTGATCTGACAAAGGCATTGAATAGAAGGATTCCTAGTTCCCATTTGAAATCCCTGGCGTTTCTTAACACAAAACCAAGCTTTCTGTTTGCATCACGTATAATATATTTTATGTGACTTCTGAAATTGAAGTTACTATTAAATATGACTCCTAGATCTTTGGTTTGAGAAAGTTTTTCCAATTTGGTGCCATTTAGTGAATATTCCGTTGGAGCAATAACATTTTTCCGTGAAAAAGACATAACTTTGCATTTACCCTCATTCAGCATCAAGTTGTTCGTCTCACAAAAGATAGTGATAGAATCTAAGTCTTTCTGGAGGTTTCCACTGTCTTTTTAATCGTTGATTGGTTGGTATAGTTTGAGATCATCTGTATAGAGCAGGAATTTGAAATGTCTCATATAATCATCTATATCGTTAATGAACATTATGAATAAAAGTGGACCTAGAATTGATCCCTGAGGAACGCCTGAGTTTGGTCTGAATAGTGTCGACCTTTTTCTATTGAAAGCAACAAATTACTCTCTATCTGATAGATATGACTTCACTAATGTTATCATTGATTGATTCATTGAGAATTTCGTTAATTTGGCGAT
The DNA here is from genome assembly GCF_025532065.1 of Leptinotarsa decemlineata. Classification (NCBI taxonomy): domain Eukaryota; kingdom Metazoa; phylum Arthropoda; class Insecta; order Coleoptera; family Chrysomelidae; genus Leptinotarsa; species Leptinotarsa decemlineata. The sequence goes on along the minus strand of NW_027412703.1, from coordinate 7,388,727 downwards.
GAAAACTCCATCGTTCACTTTGTCGAATGCTTTCGCTAGGTCTGTGTAGATTACATCAACTTGTTTTCCAGGATTTATCGAGAGTGCTAAGTTATTGCTGAACAACATGAGATGTTTTATTAACAAAACCGTGCTGTTCTCTGCAGATAGTGTCTTCAACATGGGCATATAGTCTGTTATATAAGACTCTCTCTAAGATTTTTGATAATGAGGGGAGTATTGTTATCGGCCTGTAGTTTGTTATGAGATTTTGATTTCTAGATTTATGGATAGAAATTATACGTCCCATTTTGAGTTGTTTTGGAAACACACTACTTTAAACAACGCTATTGAAGATTATGTTGAGAGGTCTTATTAAGTTTTCCATATAACCTTTGTAAAAGTAAGATGGAATACCGTCAACTCCAGTTGATGTTTTGGGTTTCAGGGATCTAACTGCTTTACAGATATCTTGTTCGGAAATTGATGATATACATAATTCTCGCAGGTTGATCTCTAGAGAGAGATTAGTACCACTTGGAGAATTATTACTATAAACTGATTGAAAATATTCAGCAAAAGCATTAGCAATATCTTGGTCATCAGAAATGACTTCATCTTCATATCTGAAATTATTAGATATTTTGTAATCATTTTTTTTATTGTTTATGTAATTCCAAAATTCTTTAGAGTTTTTACTGATTTTGTTTTCAATAGTTTGTACGTGAGAGAGCTTACATTGTTCCATTAATTTTTTCACTTTTACTCTAAGTTCACAAGATTTATTTATGTATTCATCATGTTTTGGAGTTACACGTTTGGATTTTTTAAAGTGTTTTTCCTTTTCCTTTATTGCCTGCCTAAGTTCAGCGCTATACCAGTGGGGGAATTTATTATTGTACTTTATTTCCTTTATTTTTGCAAGCATTCGTCAAAGATACCATAGAGTCTTTTGTAAAAAGCATCAACCAACTCATCAGGATCTTTTGATACTAACATATTTTCCCATTGAGTTTGGCTTACAAGGTGATAGAGTTTGACGTAATCACCGTAATCCGGAAACCATAAATATATTCTGGGATATTTTCTTGATTTGTCACAGATTCTGAACCGATCTAAGTAATATCAATTTCTAGTGGGGGGTGATACTCGTCTATGCCATCATATAGGCTTGAGGTTGCCTTTGTAACAATTGTGCTGGCTAAATTTGTTAGGACGAGGTCAAGAGTGACGTGGTTTGAATTTATTATATACTTTACAGAGAAAAGATCATAGTTGCTCATGAGGTAATCAATATATTTACCTTTATCTGTGCAGGTCTCGAAACCGAACGATGCACCATTTATTTCCGGAATATTGAAGTCGCCTATAATGTAGACAAAATCGGAGTTATTCAATTCATCAATTCTTTCTAGAGATTAAATGAGCTCATTGTATACTTCTTGTTTTGAATTTGAGGGAATGCATACACAACATATTAGGATTTTGATTTCTCGAAACTTAACAGAGGTGATTATCCAGTCATAGTCTACACTATTACTTTTGGTGATCAGCTGTGGAGAATGCTTCTTTTTTGGCTAGAATCATGACACCTCCGCCTCTTAAGGGTTGCATTTCTTCATACTTTCTGTCATTGCGGAAAACCCAGTACCTGGAGTCTCTTATTTCACCATCATAGAAGGAATCATTCAGCCAGGTTTCAGTGACAGCTAGGACATCTGAGTTCTGGCACGATACATTTTCATTAAAGGGTTCTAATTTGGTACGCAGGACCCTCACGTTTATATACACAATTTGGAAATGCTTCTTGGAACTGCTGTGGCAGCTCACTTCTGACCTAAAAAATAATTTCCTCTGTTTTTCAAAAAGTTGAAACGTCTTACTATGACTCCAGGTGGCCAGTAATTCGGGTTTTCGAATTTACTCAGCAGATTCATGGATGTTCCAATCTTGAAGGATGAGAACTTTCCTTTATTTTCGAGTATTTCCACAGTGAAAACGGCGTCTTTGTTACCTTCTTTGAGCCAGTTTTCTCACATCCCCGGTGTTGCTTCCTTATTTTTGATTTTTTCCACATAGAATCAAGCTCGTCTAGGGACCGCTGCTCCAATTAAAGTACCATTGGACCTATCCTCGGTTAGTGTCCTGATTTTTTCGTGGATTTTCTTCTTTCTTTTCACCACCTCCGTCCACGAGTCTTGTTTGTTTTCATCGCTGTCATTAATCATTGTCATTTGTGTCAGGCGTGTCATCTGTGATTTCAGTGTTGCCAGTATGTAGGTGTTTGCTCTAGCTCCATTCCATTTCCAGGGCGTTCTGTATCTGTTACTGTCACACTTTGCTCCTGTTTGGACAGGGACAAATTGCTGCTTGGGTTGGCATCTTCTGTTGCGTTTCCAGATGATTTTACCGTTGTACTCTGTTTGTTTTGTTGGTGATGGTTTGACCCTGGATTTTGATTCGAGCTTTGAAACGGTTTTTTCTTCGTCGGACTTGAGTTGTTTTTTTCTCCAGCTGCGCAATTCTTTGGATAAGAAGTGCATTGTTTTCCTTCAGAATTTGATTTTTATCTTCGATTTCCATAATGGCATTCTGTTTCATTTTGAAATTTTTCCATCAATAGATCATAGATACCTGAGCTGTCACAGCAGATTATTTTGCTTTCATCTATCTTGATATTTTTCATTCGAGCTACGCAACTTTTATGGTAGACAGAAAATCACTTTATACAAATTATACAAATCACAGAAATTTGAACATTTAACTCATTTTTGTATTTTCATTGTATTTTTCCTTGCAGAGACGTCATCTATTTACACTTACTATCGTCCAACCCGCGTTAGGAATCACACATTAAAAGGTAAGACCTCGTTAGTCCATAGCTCGCAGAAGTTTCGACTTCTGAGGGTTGTCCTTCGTAGGGGTGTGACAGCTCGTTAACGTGAAAATATATTTTTGAACAGAATATGGTGCTTATTCGCAGAACTAACACATCCGCTCTTGATAGGGTTCAAAACGGTAAAGATACAGAAATCATACGTCAGGATGATCACCTAGGGTTTTAGCGTACGAGTATTTCTCTTCAAGGTCCTGAAGGGTATTTATTCCATAGGGGATGCCAAAATTTTTGTTTATACTTTCAGGACTGAGACATGTCCTCACTATCTCCTGATTTTTGTCTCGGTCTAAAGACTAGAACCATCAGTCTCCACAGAAAATTGTTGGAAGTATTTCTTTTTTTGACGAGACGAAACACACACACTTTTCTTTTGCAAGTTTTCAGAGCTTGCATCAACATATAATCAATCAGGCTAATGATTTATATTCCGTAAAATCCTCAATATAGAATATTTTTGTGATAAAGAAAACTTGTCGTTAAAGACGTTTTCAGAGTAGCATGGATAATAGCGTGACAGTTATCAAATGAAAAGTGTATGTTTGGTCGATACGACTTTAATAACATCTAAAAATTTACAAAAATATTTAAATATTTAAATTTTTTGAAGAGTACTGAGAATTAGTTTCAGTAAAAATTTAGTAATGGAATATATCTACGCACCTACTTTATATCTTTATCATTGATTCATAACTCAAATTTTTTCTTGTATTTGATTTACCATACCGAAGTACGTTGGTATTTCTTTCAGTAAAACTTTGAATCGAATACAAAATAATCATCACAGTGAAAGGACTGGTCATTGGGGGATGTCCACAGGGAGGAGTCTTATCACCCTTTCTCTGTAACATAGTTCTGGATACCCTGATTGATCACTTCAATAATAATGGATTCCGCACAATTGCATATGCAGATGACACAGTTATCTTGCAAACCGCCAAATTTGTGAACACACTGTGCGATATAGTGCAGGATGGGATCGAATTAATAAAAACATGGTGTATGGAACACCCACTGTCGATCAATCCCAAGAAGACTGGGATGGTCCTTTTCACCAGGAATAGAAGTTTATCGGGCTTAAAACCTCCCGAAACCTTCAAAAGCAAACTAAACTTCTCTGAAGAGGTGAAATACCTTGGTACTATTCTCGACAGGAAGCTAATCTGGAACTCTCACCTACAGAGTAGAGTAAAAAGAGCATATGTGGCTTATGAGCAATGTCGGAGAACAGTGGGACACGCATGGGGTATTTCACACCGCGTGGTCACCTGGATCTACATTGCAATAATAAGACCTAACAGTGTCATTTCTTTTCGACTTTGAAAGCCATGGATTTTTGGAATTTCTTTCTGACGTTTCGCTAGCGCGAGTGGCTAGCTTCTTCAGAGGTTTAACCATCATGGCTTGCTGTCCGATGACTACCCTTTCGGCTTCGTAAAGCGTATTTATGCCTTGTCAGGTAATCAGTTGTATTTGTACCTGCATATGTACCTGTACTCGTTCCTGCACTTGAACTTGGAACATTAACAATCTTGCTGCCTGTTGTCCTGTTCGTTATTCTCGAATTCCTTGAAATGGGGTTCCATATTTGATTGAGGTACACCGCTTCTTCTTCTCGGTTGAAATTCTCCGTTAGTTTGTGGATCTCTATTGCCTCCCGTACCAGTCGGCTATGGTATCCCTGGTTGGGGGCAATTAGTTCTGTGTTTTCAAACAGAATTCTGTGGTCTCCTTCACTAAGTGCGTGTTCTGCCACAGCTGACTTGTCCGTTTGGCCTAGTATTTTAGTCTTGTTCCCATATAGCCGACTGGTACGGGAGGCAATAGAGATCCACAAACACACAGAGAATTTCAACCGAAAAGAAGAAGCCGTGCACCTCAATCAAATATGGAACCCCATTTTAAGGAATTCGAGAATAACGAACAGGACAACAGGCAGCCAGATTGTTAATGTTCCAAGTTCAAGTACAGGTACGAGCACAGGTACGAATGCAGGTACAAATACAGGTACCAATACAACTGATTACCTGACAAGGCATAAATACGCTTTACGAAGCCGAAAAGGTAGTCATCCGACAGCAAGCCATGATGGTTAAACCTCTGAAGAAGCTAGCCACTCGCGCCAGCGAAACGTCAGAAAGAAATTTCAAAAATCCAAGGCTTTTGAGTCATCTCGCTCCTCAATGAGAAGTCATATTTCACATATTTCGCTCATCAAACTTTTTCTTTTAATACTCGTATCGAAGTGTTAGATTTTATAAATCACCATTTTGCGGCATTCGCCATATTAGATTTTAAATGGCGTTATTCAATTTATCGTGCTTTTTACACGAAAACCAAATGTGTTCGTGAAAATTCATCAAAGTCTGTTGAGGATAACTGATTCAGAATTCAGTTTCAAGATTTGTTCTCCACTACACTAATTTACGATAGCATACGAACAGATCAAGTGGAATTGAAACTTTTCCACCTGGTTTACCATTGCCTATTAGGAAAAACAAGTACTGTTGAAATTTTTCTATTGTTGTCAGTATTTTACGACTCATTTTTGAATGTATTCGGAATCGTCTTTTGTGTAGTACCGAATAAAAATAAGTGCGTCCACGTGTTTTGATTTGGTGCATCCACGTGTTTGATTTGCCCTTTATATATGGCCAGGTGTGAAATTTTAATATTCCGAATTTCTTCCTTCAGATATTTATGACTTGAGTTGGTAGCAAACTGATGTAATAATTTCAAAGGAGTAGAGACATAGTCCAAAAGTTTGTTATATTGCAAGCATATTCACATTATGTTCATAATTATTAAGACAAAACTGAAATTATCAGTCATGCTCACGCATGATAGGTCACGAATGCCGAAACTTCGGAAAACGGTGGCTAAGCATTTCGAACTTAACAATATATTGCAGGTTAACATTGACTATGATTTAGAATTAGTTTCTGATATTCTGAATTGTGAACTTTGTTTAAATAGATAGCCTATTCTTCACTCCATTTATAAATTCCATGCGGTTATTCAAATTCGAAAATATGCAGGGGGAACTAATAAACTGTAAAGGCGGATTTCCACCAAACGGACAAAACCATAACAAAACAAAAACTTGAGTTGTCAATTTGAAGACTTTGTTGCGATGACTGTTTTTGTCAACAAAGAAATGTCTCGTCGGCAGGCGGAAGATCAAGAGGTTTCTATTTTTTTGTAAACAGAGTTCGCTATGGGGAAACGGTTGGCGACAACAACAAGCAACTATTCAGTTCACTACTTTGTTTCAATGTGTGACTTCATGTGACATTATTACTTTATGTAAAGTGTGAATCTGTGGTGCATATAAATTACGATAATACTAGTTTTCCATTCATTTCATTCATCTATCGAATCTGCCCTAATTTTATCCGTTCCATAATCTATTCATCTTCTTAACAATAATCTTATCCAGCATCTTGTTTTTTCACTTTGGCTCCAATCGCTTAATATATTCGTCTAGAGCAGGCATCATGAAAACTGTTCATGTAGCGGAAACGACAGAAAACATTTACTACAAAACACACGACTCAAACTTGTTTTGGTGGAACTCAAGTTTGCAGTTTGTTTTTGAAAATAAACCAAGGTTTTTTTTTTAACGAAACTAGTCGCCAGCGATTACGTTTGGTGGAAATCGGCCTTGAGAAATAAATAAGAATTTGACAGTTTCCGGATCTTTTAAATGATACCAAAACGTTGGCTTTGGGTTTATTATACAGCAGAAACCATAAATTTCGAAATCAGCTTTCTGCGGTATTTTCTTCGTTTACGGAAATATTGTGAATCTGTTTATATTTGTTAATGGAAAATTTCAGTTTTCTATCAGAATGTGATCAACAATATTTTTTCGTCCGACATAGAAATTCTTCAACTTTGACATTGTGAAAACAGACATGTAAACCAATAAACGGAAAAACATCCGCAGTTAAACGTGCGTCACACTAACCTCAGGTTAGTATTTTGTGTTTGCTTTTGTCTACAATATACGAGTATAAAGCTGACTTTTCTAAATCTCATGGTTTCTGTAGGATACGTGAATATGCTGATGATACCTAACTTTATGAACCATTTTATCTGGCTGATCTGAAAATCAATTCTGATATTGATTTCTGTTTTCACTTCCGAAAGCTCATGACCTTTCATTTAACGAAATCATAATTGAAATACTACTCGATACTTTGATATCAAAACAATGAAATCATGCTACAGATCAATATAGACAATTTAGTGCTACATGAAAAAGTGAAAAGTTGGGAGTTTAAAAAAAAAATCTTATGCTGAATTGAAAATACTGTACACACATAGAGAAATATTCGACAATGCCAAAAGGAGCCATTGTATGGCGAAACACGTGTTGCGTTTTTGTAAAACTGTTTAATTAAATCTCACAATAAAGTGTTTTTTTAACATGTTACTGAATTTAAGCTCAATCTGCGTGACATCGAGTATTCTCTACTGGCCGAGGCTAACAGTAAGATACAAACAAGCAGAGTTTGTAGAAAATTTAAAACTTTCGTATGGGATATTTATACGATTTTAGATTATTTGATCATAGAGTGCATTTTTTTAATGCCCTCCCTTCATTTTTTGAACGCGTCAACTCAAAAATTTGAAATTTAGGATAATGGAATTAATGCATGAATACTTTATTTTGAAGTAAAATTGACAGATGAAACTTTCAAGATGGCGACTGGCCGCTATCTGGAGAAAAAAAATTAATAGAAAGGGGGGTCTTGTGACACATCTTTTTGAAGCTCCTGACCTACTACACTACTACACCTACTTCAATAATTGTCTGAATACGTTGACATTTAACTACATAATATGAGGTAATAAGATTGAAGTCAGTTCGGAAGATGCTCGAAATGGTTATCTTGAACTTCTTGGCATATGAATAGCCTATCCGATATTTCACGCCGAACATTTTCGGCATCTTCACAGAAAATTTCCTGCATATGCAATTGGCAATACACTGCACTGACGCCTGTCGGATATAATCCAACGCCCTTCGTGGTATTAGCCAGGGGAGTAGTTGTTTTCTGATAGGTGTCAGTCCATTCAACCTACTGGGTAGGTATATCGAGACTGGCTTGAACGTTAGAAGTTCATTTTTTCAGATTTGTTTATTGCCAGTCTTCAAGCATAGCCCACTGACTAATAAGGAAGTTTTTCTTCCTTATTCAGAGGAATCGGGCAAATACCGGATAAACAGTTGGTTAGTACCTCGTCCACTAGATGGAGTGACATTTGGTGATGTTCGCTCCAACTTCGGAAGAGGAATGAAATACTCTGAAAGAATTCCGATTTTCAGTTTTTAGGGAGCCAGGCTTCAACCTGAATAAAATTAAGATGGATTTTCAATTATGGAATATCATTGACTTTAGGTCGATGATGATCACTATCTTGCACTGACGAGTGGCTAATGAGCCCGGTATGCAAGTGTGCCCGTTCCAAAATTGAAGGTCGACTCTTTCAGTTGTATTGCCAAGTGCATATGCAGGAAATTTTCTGTGAAGATTCCTGCACTGATGCCTGTTGGATATAATCCAACTCCCTTCGTGGTATCAGCCAGAGGAGTAGTTATTTTCTGATAGGCGTCAGTTCATTCAACCTACTGTGTAGGTATATCGAGAACGTTCAAAGTTCATTTCTTTAGATTTGTTTATTGCCAGTCTTCAAGCATAGCCCACTGACTAATAAGAAAGATTCCCAAATGCTCAGGGGTATCGCTGTGGTATTCAACAAGAAATTCAGTCAGCTCCAAACATTACGAGAACAGAATCCAGAAGTCGGAAGAGTGCTACAGTTGAAGAAGGGCCAAAGAAATATTTTCTACTTGGTGACCAAGCATTTTCAAGACAAACCGTCCTATAAAGATGTCCGGAGGAGTCTTACCAGACTGAGGGACATGATGCTCGACCAGAATCTGAATTGGAGAATTGTGAGAAGTATGTTGGAAACGATATTCAGATCCAGCGGCATCAAGATTTTGTTGTGCGGTAAACATCTTCCACGACCGAGCATGAAAACTATGGAGTGTTGCATCCATAGAACTTCACAGTGCAAATATGGAGAGTCCTGCAGGTATCGGCACATGCCAAGAGATCGTATTTCATCCCTACTGTAGTGCAACAACTGTTTGTTATCAAGCATCGAAGGGTTAATGAATGCCTGGAAGATTCTGTCAGAAGTCAATAAATCTTCTTGCCATCCAGGTGTTCAATATTTGTAGGGACTCGACGTACAAATCGGCAACACCTGTTGCAGCGATTTTACCAATATTAGTTTTTGCTGAAACGGCCAGAACATCTTGAACAAAATCACCCCTCGTATGTTTATAGGAACCATCTAGGAACTATATATTCCAGTCATACCCAGTTTGAATATTCGTTGTAAGCAGAAAAATTGCACGTTTACGTACTTGATTTTTTTTTTTTAATTTGAAAACCAACAATTTGTTCAGTACTATTTATTCACTGCTCTTCCGAAGAAAAATAGCAAAAAACGTGAAAAATATCTACCCTGCTCGTCTTTTCAGAAATACAGTTATCCCATGACTTGCATCAGTGTCAATACCAATGAATATCGAAATTTGTCAATAATGCCATCTACTAGAGTTTCTTTAGAGTGAAGAATAATTTTATCATCATATATTATGTTATGGTTGATATGGGCGAATGGGAAATGTGCAACATATGTTTGGTATTTTGCAAATATCTCGAAAACTATTGAACTTTTTTTAAATTCAAAATAAAATTAAGAAGAGAAGGGAATTTTACACAAACAAGTTAGGGAACTGTAATACCAATATTTAGAATTTTCCCAGAGGGTTGCGCAAGACACGCCCACAAGGGAGAGAATGTAATTTTTGGTCCAGTGGATGAGCTAGCAGCTCATAACAACTCTGTAAACATAAAAATATTCTATAATGGTATAGGTATACTTTTTGTAAAATATTCAATTTTCAACAACCTTCGAGAAATTCAATAAGTAGAGGAAAGTCACCTAATATGGGGGTAGTGCCTAATATGGGGTAGTTCAATTTTAAGCATGTACTTGTTCCGACACCTATTGTGAACATTAAAAACTAACCACAGACTTCCTAGAAAGCGCCCATTCACGTTTTGGAGCAAACATTTCGACAAATTAGGTTATTGTAATTTTGTGTATGAATAAGAATTTCTGGTGACTTTTGCATTTAAGATATTTAAGGAAACTTGAAAGTTTTTAAAAACTTAATAATATCATTCAATACAGAATTTTGCGTAGTTCATGGAAATGGTTTTGTTTTTTTAAGGAAACATCACAGTTTTTTCAAAACATGTCCCTTTCAAAAATCTAATTGGTTCGTAATATGGGGTATCTATCAATTCCTAATATGGGGTACCCCATATTAGGGGACTGTGTACTTTTCCGTATAAAACTAAAGTATTTTCTTTCAGATGCCTAAAAAACGAAGAGTTTGGAACAGGGAATAAAGGATTTCAGCAATTTTAGCTGTTCGGCAAGGCGAAATCAGATAAAAGAAGAGTGCGCAGACCCACGGCACACCTCAAATAACCTTAGAAAGGTACATAAAGATGAAGGTTGCACCTGAAGGCATTGTGAATTCTTCGTTAGGACGAAGGATAGTCTTTCTAAATCCATCAAGAATGTGCTTGAAAGAAACCCAAAAAAATATCCGCAGCTTCCTCCAGAATCGGGTGAAAGCCTCATAGCACCAGCCAAGAGTTTTTTTGAAGGGGATGGCCCTCCTCCCATCCTAGATTTCAGTCAAATTATCAGCTTCCTAGAAAAATCATTCAGTTCATCTGACTCTATCAACATAGCAAGAACATATACGGAGGATATTCATGGACTACTAGGCATCCTCACCAAAATGTACCCACTTTTGACAGCTCGCAATATTAAGGCAAGAATCACTAAACTCCTTGAAACGCCTGAACCAAGAACTGGAAACTAACTCCAACGTATCAGTCTCTGAAGGTGACAGTGACCTGTCTCAAGACACCTACTGAAGTTCTTCTCCCTCAATTAGCAATTACTCTTCATTTCACAGTGGAACATTAAAGGGTTATTCCCACATCTAGAGATGCTTCAGTTGTTGATGAGAAATGAAAATCCTTCAATCATATGTCTCCAAAAAACAAATTTCAGAACCGATCGAGTATACAACCTAAAAAACTACAGTTTTTTCCATAAAATTAGAACAAATTTGGGGATTGCTTCTGGTGGTGTAACAATTTATGAACACGAATGCTTGAAAGCATCACAAGTTCCACTTTCAACAGATCTAGAAGCATTCGCAGTTATTGTTGAATCCCCCCAGAGGATTTGCATATGTAATATCTATGCCCCACCAGATAGCGATATGAATATTCAAGATTTAGAGAGAATAATAAATCAATTACCAAATCCACATATAATTCTCGGTGATTGTAATGCTTTCAACCATATGTGGGGTTGTCTCACAACTAACCAGCGTGGTAGGATGATGGAAACATTCATCGGCAGATCGAATCTGGTGCTGCTCAACTCCAGTGACATTACCAGGATTAACATTACCACTGGCAACCACTCAGCTCTTGACTTGGCCTTATGTCACCGCTCAATATTTCCTAAGCTCTCTTGGAATGTTCTTCAAGATTCACATGATAGTGATCATCTTCCTATCATCATCAAACATATTTTTTCTCAAAACTCATCCAACATATTCCACCCTTCCTGGAAACTCAAGAAAGCGGATGATACGAGTTGGAAGATATTCCAAAGTATACTGGTGAAGAGTTTTCCTAACAGATCACCCCACCATGAAAATGATATTGATTCCCTTGTCCATGAATTTTCCAGTACCATTTCAAATGCTGCTGCTTTAGCCATAGGTAAAACCTCTAAAATCAATGGACATCATCCAATGCCTTGGTGGAATTCAGAATGTCAAAAAGCGACAACGGAAAGTAAAAGGGCATTCAACAAGTTGAAACGACATTTTTCCACTGAAAATAAACTGGAGTTCAATAAACTCAGAGCTTGAAAACGGTATTTGATAAAACAGAGCAAACGCAAGTCGTGGAAAAAGTATGTGTCATCACTTCAATACTCTACACCCATGTCAGAGGTATGGCAAAAAGTGAATCGCATAAAAGGAATAACTACAAACTTTCGAATTTCGTCCTTGGAAACAAACTGCTCTTTTATCTCTGAAAACATTGAAATCGCCAATTTATTGGCCGATAGATTTCAGCAACTCTCCAGCGATGAAAACTTTGATGAGCACTTTTTACCTATGAAAGAATTGGTCGAAGCTGTACCCCTGCATATCGATGATGACAGCGAGAATTATCTGAACATTCGAATAACAATGAATGAAATGGAAGACGCACTCTCCAAAGTCAAAAACTCAAGTCCTGGACCTGACGATATCCCATATGTTTTTCTGAAGAAACTTCCCCTGATAGGAAAACAACGTATGCTTGAAATATTCAATATAATTTTTCTCACTCGTCAATTTCCTACTAACTGGTCAGAAGCGATTGTACTTCCTCTGCTCAAAGAAAACAACAACGATATGATCCTCAGTCTTATAGACCCATTTCTCTGACTTGAACTATGTGTAAACTTCTTGAAAAAATCCTCAACGCCAGACTATCTTTTTTCTTGATCAAAATAATTTGATTACACCCTATCAAAGTGGTTTTCGTAAACAACGCCCCACTACAGATAACCTCATTAGCCTACAATCTGACATACACGAAGCATTTGCTAACCAACTTCAAGTTATTGCAATATTCTTCGACATTACCAGAGCAGTCGACTCTGTTTGGCGACGAAATGTTCTTGAAAAACTCAAGCGCTGGCAAGTTCAAGGAAATCTATTAGCATTTATTTCTAACTTTCTGAGTAACAGATCCTTCTCCGTTAGAGTCAATGGTGTGCTCTCTGAAAGTAAGTCTCAAGAAAATGGCACTCCGCAAGGATCATGCCTGAGTGGGAATCTATTTCTCATCGCCATTAATGATATCATGGAAGATGTCAGGAAGCCTGTAAGAGGAAATATATATGCGGATGATTTGGTCCTATACGCCAGTGGAAAAAATGTGAATTCTATTTGTTCTCATTTTCAGCAGGCAATCACGGGGCTTCAATCGTGGTCTCGTTATACGGGTTTCCAATTCTCCCCCACTAAAACTATATGCGTTCTATTTTCTAAAATATCCCTACAGATCAAACCTTTTCTGAAATTAAATGATCATCAATTGGAGTTTGTGGACGAAATGAGATTTCTGGGGCTGACATTTGATAAGACAACTGAAATGGAAATCCCATGTAAGCAATCTGAAGAAAAGCTGTCAGAGGGGTTTGAATCTGATGAAAATACTCTCGAATCATACATGGGGAGCTGACAGTATTACTCTCTTGCGTATATATCGTGCTCTCATTCGATCCAAGCTAGATTATGGTTCTGAAGTCCCTGAATGTGATCCAATATTCGGCCATGAGGATTGCCTTGGGAGCTTTTTGTACCAGCCCAGTGGAGAGCCTACTGGCTGAAGCCGGAGAACAACCCCTTAAGTTATGCCGCAAGAGTAGCCGCTTCCAAAAACCATCCTTCCTATCGATATACATTCTCAGATCGTTTCCAACATATCTTTGAACAGAAACAAAATTACCCCTTACCTATTTATGTGAAAATTGCCAAAGTTTCTGATAACCATATAGACTTTCCAAATATTCTTCCTCTTGACTTGAAAATTCCCCCTCCCTGGACATTACCAATTACCCCCTGTAATACCTATCTCCTTAACTTTCCCAAATACGATACTCCTTCAAATTTCATAAAGAAATCCTTCGCCGAACTGGTCTCCAAATATCAGCACTTCAAGCATATATATACCGATTCTTCCAAAACAGTTGAAGGAGTAGGAGCCGCTGTGATAACAGATACCACCACTTACACTTATCGACTGCCGTCTTTCTCCAGTATCTACTCAGGAGAAGTATTTGCTATACTCAGCACACTACAATACTGTTGTAGATCCGTTGGTGGTCATGTCATTTTCACTGATTCTCTCAGTGCTGTTTTGAGCATCCAACAACTCTACCCGAAAAATGCTCTTCTTCTTCTCATTAAGACTGAACTGGGAAAGTTATCACAGGATGGTAAACACATTGAGATAGTTTGATTCCTTCTCATATGGGAATAACGGGTAATGAAAGGGCCGATTCAGAAGCTCGAGAGGCCATTTCAAACCCCAACTGTCGCGAGATCCAACGAGTGCCCTATCAAGACGTTTATCTCCAAATCAAAGAGCTCATATGCGACAGATTGAGGCAAAGATGGCAATTCCTATATAATAATAAACTCAGAGCCATTAATCCGAATCTAGTCACTCAAAATTACGGAGCTCTCACCAGCAGACAGCAAGTTTTACTTACACGCCTGAGAATTGGACATCCGAAATTCACTCATCTAAATCTCCTAAAGCATGAAGAGCCTCGCATTTGTGATACCTGCAGTGTGACGATGAGTGTTGAACATTTCATCTCTGATTGCCCAGCTTTCAATGATGAAAGACAATTTTTCGGATTAACAAGCGACCTCACCAATGCATTGGATGTTACGAACTTTACTTCCCTTTATAGTTTTTTGGAAAATGTTGGCATCTCTAACTAAATTTAATGTAACCGCTAATAACCCTAGTGATTGATGCGGTGTTTTTCCATTCAAATTAAAAAAAAAGTGCTTGACAGAAATGAAATGAAAGAATTGTCATGAGAACGCGCCCCATATGCGCTCATTAAATCATTTACCAGAGAAAATGTTGCAGAATTTTTTGATTTGTATGATCCACTTTTCGAAAAAATACATCAGAATCCAGTCAGGATCTTCAACTGTGATAAAACTGGCCTAACCATAGTCCAACAAAAGCATATTAAAGTTGTGGGAAAAAAGTAAAAAAAAACAAATTGGTGCAATTACATCAGCCGAGCGCTGATAACCTACATACCCAAAAGAAAAAGAAACAGTCAGTTGCTGAAGAAAAAGCAAAAAAACGCAAATTGGTATCCAGGAATTCTTCTTCAGATTCGGCCACTGAACCCGAGTATCAAGATTCAGATTACCAGCAGGTAGAAAACTTCGAAGAAGATGCCATTTTTTATTTTTGGCGGAAATCCGTACTCAGAAGATGTCAGAGGCGAAGAATGGGTAATGTGTCAAAGCTGCTTCAAATGGGCTCATGTTGAATGTGCTAATTGTGAAAGAAATCCGTATGTTTGTGTCTTTTGCATTGATAAATAATTTGTTGTATGTTTTTCCAGATGAGAATTTTTTTATGTGCATAAGAGACGCACCTTTTCATTAGATATACTTTTTGCATTTCCATAAATAAATATTTCGCAAAAAAAAAACAAAATTTAAAAACTTATTTTGAAATTTTACATATTAAATTGAATATCCCATATTGCGAACATAGTGTACCTACCCCATACTAGGATATCATATGTCTCTAATATGGGGTAGCGCACATATTTTCATCTGCTTTTTTCAAAAACACGTTTCTTCTTATTAAATGTTTGATAGTATATCCTGCGAAATATGAAATATGGAAATAATACCTGAAACTACCTCCATATTTTTATTGTGGTGTTTTGAAAAAAACTACCCCATATTAGGAGACTTTCCTCTAGTTATTTCCCACATAGCAATAGATATTCCAGGAATATTTCATGAATATACATTCAAGGATATTGTATTATGCTATGAATATGCCATGAATATAGATATCTCCTGTAGAATATTCCCTGGAAGTGCTCCTGGCGAACCTTTGATACATTCTAAGAATATTCTTTGGGGATATTCTTGGAATATCTTGAAATATTCTTAGAATATGTAAGGTATATTCTATTAAGAATATTCCGAGAGTAGAATCCGAGGAATATTCATAAAATATTGGGGATATTCATAACTTATTGTAGGAATATAAAATAGGGAATCACCATAGAATATTCTAAAAATATATTTTATGAATATCCTAGGAATATTTGGAATATTCCAAGAATGTGACGAGTATATGCTAGTAGGCATATATATATATATATATATATATATATATATATATATATATATATATATATATATATATATATATATATATATATATATATATATATATAGTAATAAAATACATAATATTCATAAATACATTTATTTCAGAAACAATATACATTGAAATACTTGACGTTTCTACAAATATTGAAAATAAAAAATCTAATTCGAGATATTTATTCACTGAATAAAATATTCCTGAATATTGTCATGTTACAAATATTACAAATTAGGATGTCCCTACTCTCAAAAAAATGTACACTGAAAAATATACTAAAATAACAACTCTCTGAATTCATCGGCGCTAATTGAAAAATAATAAATATATCATTTCATTCAAGAAGAAAAAATGTATAACATCAAGAAATGAGTGAGATATAGGTTTCTCACTTCAAAAAATAAACCCACAAATAAATTATTTCAAATGAATTTCACTTACTCAAAGTTATCCAAACTTTGCTCACCAGAAGAGTTTTCCTGATATTTGTCCAACATTAACGTTCATTATTACTATTTGAAAGTGGCACAATAAAATTGGAATAAAAATCAAATAGATATTTTTCTCATAGGTTCCTCATGAACATTTACAACTTTTTATGACTTGGAGAGCAACTTGCATTCCCTTGTTGAAAAGTACTCATTACGTTTTTAGTTTCTTGGCGCACCGTCTTGTACCGGGTACCACTCCGTTTCCTTTTTGGGCATATTGATACTATCTTGAAAAAAAAAATTATAAAAATTATGAAAACAAATGATACAAAAGTCATTCACTTACTTTTCTCTACTGAAGATACACAACTAAAATCACTCTAGTTTATAAACATGTCAAACCAACAAATCCCACACACGAACTTTCCTCGGGCCTGAAATGAGGTATTGTACGTTAAGCATCGTGGCTACATTATGTCATTTACTTACTTTTCTTAAAGACTGAATATGTAACTTCGCTGTGCTGCAAATTGGACAGCCTCAAACTATAAATGGTACTCTGAACATGAGAGAATTATACTTTGATACTGACACCAATACGCCATACATTACACACGCAAACCTGCCATGTCAACCGCCATGTTAAATCAAATGTCGATTTCAACGCAAAGCTGCCAAGCGATGTCTGTCGTGCGCTACACTTCAATTGACCAATAAGAAACGTCCAACAGTTCACTTCCCAATTTCTCTGTTGCCAGGATTTGTCGCTTTGTAATTGAATAATTTCAGTTACAAAAAGACAAATAGGATGAGAATAAACCGATTCATTGATGCATTGGTTCATTTATTGGCCCATTCGAATTTTTTTGTCGTTTCCAACAGTTAGAATCTTCGCGTTAAGTTCAAAAAGTTAGGTTATGCATTCGATTAAAATCTTCAAATATTTTTGTTTTTAATAATATTGAATTATTTCAATACGTTATCATAAGATAATTCAAAATTCCAGTAATACATATAATACAATATTCCAAAATATACCGTGGGGATATATTCTAAGAATATACCATTTGGTATATTCGATCGACATTATTCTTTAAATATTCACGGGAGAATAATCCATTTATAGATATTCTATGCACATTCTTTCGGGAACAATCCTGACATATTCATTCAAGCATATTCTATGAATATTCTAAAGGCATGTATGTATTCTAAGAATTTTCTATGAATATTTGGAATATATACGTTCGTTTTATGACATAGAGGGAATATTCCATGAATATCTGGTGCTGTGTGGGTTAATACTGAGGCAATAGGTATTACTTTTTTTATATAACTGAATTCGTTTTTCCCTTGATGAATTGAAATATCAACAAGTAACAATCAAGCAATAAAATCGCAGTGCTTAGATTACTGACATGGAAATATTTGTCATTACTCCTTTCGTATCGGTATGAATGATTATTTTCCGTTTCCCTCACTGTATGTTTCGAAGCTGGTACTGAAAAGAGCGAGGTAAATAATGTTATTTCAAATGAACGATGGGGTTACTTGTAGGGTACCAGACACATGTTAGTAGTTGGCACACCTGGCAGACCAGCTGTTCCCTCCTGAGCAGCCGGCACACGGTTCCGAACAAAAGAAAACCTTCCCGGCCACCTTTTCTTACATGGATTCGTATTGGCGGTTCGATGAACAGTTGATCGAAAAGAACGAACATCTGCCCTAATATTCTTGCCGTGAAGACGATGGACGACTATCTTTTATTTCTGTATGGGGACTGCAACAATTCAGTTTCAGAGACCACTTACTAATAATTAATCTGTTTGGATTTTCAATTGTCGTTTATAGTGTATTCGAGTTCGGAAGCGCAGTAGGGCCACATACATTTTATTATTCGTTCCATGGAAATTACGACTTTGAATCTCGAAATTTCGACTTTACACTCGAAAGTACTACTTTTGAACTCGAAATTACTTACTACTCGAAAATTCGACTTTGATCTTGTAATTTCAATGTAACGAGATTGAAGTCGGAATTTAGAAATTACGAGATTGAAATCGAAATTTCTAGATTTAAACTCGCAATTTCCAAGAAACAAATAATAAAAATCAGTGGCGTAGCGTGTGTATCGGCTGCCCGAGCGGAAGACAATTTTGCCGCCCTCTTAATTAGGTTTCAATTTGATGTATACTATACGTATAATATAATTCTATATAATTCTAGAGAACTTATGATGCACTGTTTGGAACCTTTGGTGTAGTAATGAATATTACTGGAGTTTTTTCCCAACACCAAATCGTTATTTTTAACAACTCGACACGTGTTTCGCTCACCAAGTGATCATCTTCAAAGAGGAAGATTAAAACTAAGAACTAGTGAGAGCTAATCCTATTTATGCTATAAAGGTAACCCATACAGGTAAACCATCCAGGCGTACCAACCATACAGGTATACCAACCTAAATTAATTTTACAATTATTTTACAATATATGTTTATATACAACAATTTTCAGCTATATAAAAATTAATTTCACAATATTGCCTATCCAAATTTATTTTTGCAATGTGTCCTTATGTAGTAATCAGTAAACCCAGTAACATTATTTTATTTTATTTTAACAAGCCATATAGTATGCTCTTTGGTATAGGTCCGTCATCGTTATTCCTAATATTATTGTGTTTACTTATTTCTACACTCTCATAGGCATCTAGTTGCCTGTTGTTGCCTTCCAAAAGACAAAAGACAAAGTCGAGATTTCGGAAAACTCTGGAATTTACGAAATTGAATGTAAGGACTGCGATGCAAAATATTATGGACAGACAAAAAGATCTATTGAAGTAAGATATAAGGAACACATAGCACACTTAAAATATGGAAGACCAGAAAAATCAGCAGTCGCTCATCATATTTTGCAACAAAACCATTACATAGACTTCAGTTCATTAAGATTAGTTAGACAAGTTAACAACAACAGGCAACTAGATGCCTATGAGAGTGTAGAAATATGTAAACACAATAGGTTCGTTCCAACCTTGAGTCACCAACAGATTTCCAACAGTTTGTAAATCGTTCTCAACGCGCATGTCTGGTAGATATTGGTTTCTGATTAATTTGAAATTTCTGATTGGAACAGCTGATAGTTCAACTGAAGTTTGGCATGGAATTTCAACATAACCTTTAAAAATAAATCGAATCAAGTGTATTTCTGGAGAGTAGTAGTAGTAGTAGTAGACTTTATTTTAGGAATCCTAATATACAATATATAGTTATGGATATATGAATAATTAATATACGTATATAATTTTACAGTGCGTCATGTATTATAATTTGATATATTCTAACAATAACTTTTTGAATACTTTTAAGGAATTTACATGTTTTATTTCATCAGGTAACTTATTGAAACTATCTAGACCTTTAAAGAACAATGAATTCATTCCACTCTTATAGTTTGTTCGGGATCTATTAAATGTATTACATGTTCTTGTGTTATATGAATGAATGTCACTATTTCGAACTAAATATCTGCTAAGATAGGTTGGTTGTATCCCACTCGTGATTTTGAAAATAAAAATCATGCTCAAACAATACAGTCTTTTATGTACCGGCTGCCACTGTGGGGTATTCAACATAGATTCAATAGGGGTATACTGGTTGCATCTCAAAATGATTCTCATACCTCGATTTTGTAGTTTCTGCAACTGTCCCATTTGATTTTGGTTGAATAGATACATCAGTGTGGCACAGTAGTCAAAGTGTGGCCTCATTATGCAGTTGTAACATGTTAGTGTAGCAAAGGTTGATAAAGATTTTGAAATTCTAGAGAAAAAATACATTTTCTTACATATATTTGTAATGGTATATTGGGCATGCTTATTCAAATTTAATTGATGGTCTATAATGAATCCAAGGTACTTAATTTCATTCCCTTAATCTTCCTTCCCTATGTCAATGACTTGCCTCATAACATAAAGGACGGTAGAGTTTTCATGTATGCTGATGACACCTCTATTGTGGTGTCTGACACTGATCGCCAAAGACTACAGCAGAAAACTGACTCAGTTTTGAAAGATTTTGCGGATTACTGTATGCAGAATACACTAATAATGAATCAAAGTAAGACAGTAATAATTGAGTTTCACACAAAACATGGAATACCTTCTAATTTCACCTTCGAAGTCAATAATGATATTGTTGAAACCTCCACTTCATCTAAATTCTTATGAACGCTCATAGATTGTAACCTAACATGGGAGGATCAAATACAAATAGTATGTAAAAAAATCAACAAAAGCTTTTATATTTTGGCAACACTAAGAAATATTTTGAACACAGATTCATTATTACAGGTTTACTATGCATTTGTGTATTCCGCAATTTCCTACAATATTATAGTATGGGGTCAGGCATCAGACATAACAAGAATTTTTGTTGCTCAGAAAAGAATTATAAGGCTTATCTTTAACATTAGTAGTCGCCAATCATGCAGACAGGTTTTCAAAACTAAACGGATTCTCACGGTTACATCAATTTATTTAATGAAACTATTATCATATATTTTCAATAACAAACATTCATTTCCCATTAATAGTGATTCACATTCTTACAATACCAGAAATAAAAATGATATCAAATTGAACAAGCCCAAACACTCCTATTACAAAAAATCTCCCATCAATGCAGGCTGCCGTTTTTTTAACTGTCTTCCGAAAGAAATAAAATACACGGGATCCCTGGCGGTTTTTAAGTATAGACTTAGGGAACTCCTTATCAGAGAATGTTTCTATACTGTTGAGGAATTTGAATTATACTTTTCAATTTTGAGATGATATCGAAGTGTATTTTACATAGTCTATGTTAGTCATCATTGTGCTTGTTTCGTCCTGTTTGTCAATTAAAACTTAATGACACTGTTTTTGACTTATCCTATCTACTGTTAACAATAGTTGAAAGGATTAATAAATATTTTATTTTTATTTATTTTATTTTATTTATTTACAATTGTGAGTTGATTATTGAATATGCTGATATTAACGTCGTTAAAATCAATCTTTCTTCGATTCGAATTTGTTGTAACCCTCATTGCCTTAGATTTATTGATATTCAATTTGAGTTTATTCATTTGTAGATATAATTTAATGTTCTTTAAAGATATATTGATATTTTGTACAGCTTTTTTTAAATCACAGTTTTCCGTATATAGAAGGGTATCATCAGCAAATAAGAATAAAAGAAGATTGCAGTATTTTATATCTCTATTCTATTTACCAATCAACATGGACTGGGAGGTGAAAGTAGGTCACCGCAATAATTAATTTGTATAATTAAAGATGTTCATATATTAGGTTCACTTAAAGAATTCCTAAATTTTCCTGCGCCAGCAAATATATAATTTATTTTATAACAATTTTTGCAGGTTATGTTGTTTGCAAGTTGCATGAACATAAAACAGAAACAGTAATACGGAATACGCATGCGTCAGATTAATGGTTAGAAGATCATCCTCAAACCATTCTGATAGATTTCGAACAGGTTGGAATCTTGGATGGAACAGAAAACTGATAGTTTACTAATGGTTGGAAACTTACGTTGGAACGCAATCACATTACTGCGCAGAATCCTGACTGTCAGAAACTGTTTCTGATGCTGGTTGGAACGAACTTAATATTATGAATAACGATGACGGGCCTATACCAAAGAGCATACTATATAGCTTGTTAAAATAAAATAAAATAATGTTGTTGGGTTTACTGATTACTACATAAGGACACATTGCAAAAATGAATTTGGATATGCAATATTGTGAAATTAATTATTATATAGCTGAAAATTGTTTTATATAAACATATAATTTAAAATAATAGATATGCGAAATTGTAAAATCTATTTAGGTTGGTATACCTGTATGGTTGGTACGCCTGGATGGTTTACCTGTATGGGTTACCTTTATAGCATAAATAGGATTAGCTCCCACTAGTTCTTAGTTTTAATCTTCCTCTTTGAAGATGATCACTTGGTGATCGAAACACGTGTCGAGGTGTTAAAAATAACGATTTGGTGTTGGGAAAAAATCCAGTAATATTCAATTCTAAAGAACTTTTCGCCAAGAATCGTAATCATTATTTTGCATTACACAAGTTAGATTTTGAATAAAAAGTCCATTTGTTTTACAATCACGTTTATTAATACAAAAATAAATTCCTACTTCAATCATTGATATAACATATACATAGGTATTATTTATTCGACATGATTAAATAATTAGCGAACTGAATATAAAACGAAAATCAGTTTTTAATCAGAACTAGAATGATACTATCAAGTAATATTTGTATATTTTTGAAGAATAATATAGATAGATATTTGTTAGAGTTAAAAACAAAACCTCCGGCTTTAATTGAAAATTAAGGCGTCTACTTTTTTAAAGAGCAAAGTCTTTTATTGCATCATCAATGTCTATATCATCACACACCTCTTGTTCAATGACAAGAAAGACAAATTTGTTAGTCTTAGAGTACTCATTGTCGACCTTAAATAATGTTTAATCAATTTCAAATTCGAAAAACTTCTCTCACAGCTGGTATTGCTTACGACAACTGTAAAAAATATTCGCATCATGATTAAAGTATTGGGCAGAATGTCTTTCAACTTATATTTTACAATTAACTTCAATAATTCAACTGAGTCTGCATTAATTAATTTATTTTCGTTTCTAGGTTTGAAGGTCCGGTTGACTGTGATGAATTTAAGTTTAATGTAGAATCTGACGACTCAGGAACAACACTTTTTACATATTTAGGTAAAGCCCCTTCTCTTGCTCTAATATTTTCCAACTTAGCTCTTCACTCATTACGGTAAGATGTCCCACTTTCTTTTACTCTTCTTATTTTTGATGCTTGAATAAAAAAAATAGTAATGATGAAAGTTAGAGTTACAAAAGAAAATAACGAACATTTCAAAAACTAGGTATATTTCACAGCACATCTATCTATAGGCAAAAATCTGAAAACCGGAATTGAACAATTTCAAAAAAAGTGTACCCTGATCTGAAATTCGGTTTTCATACCTTATGTGTGTATTTTCAATTTTGATCCTAGTATAATAGGCAATAGAGTATATTTTCGTGATCGTAAAATAAGTCACAAACGGAGGTCCCATATTGCTACCTTCTTGTGGTTTTGAATTATTTAAAAATTAGCTTTCGTACTTAGCACTTTCAACTTTTTAGTATCAAATACTACACAAATTTTGCAATTATTAACAATAACGATAGCCAGAGAAAATAGATTTCTAATAGTAAAATTCGGTCACATACTTAAGCAAAAAAATTGAAACCCGGAACATTTCAACAAATTAGTCACTAATTAGTTTCACATTGAAAACAGAGTACCGTCTCCCGATGAAGACAATATGTTGTGTTCCCATTTCGTACTGAATTCTTTTTACGATTAGAAGATTTTTGCGAAAAATAGCGGTCACAAAACGGAATGTTCCGCTTGACTGAAATTTAATTTTTAATTTACGATTTTGATTTCTATTTATTTTTAATATAAAATAATAATATTGATACTTCTAATTGATAAACTCGACTTTTACGAATTTAATTGTATTTATAAACCATTCCCAATACACTTTTTTTGGAAATCATAGTTTTTCTGACCCTAGTTGGGAAGGGGACAGGTGGTCTTCAATATTTTAACATCTTCGTAAGTGTTATATTTAGTTAAGTAACGTCATAACCAAGGGTTCACTTTTTTTTAATTGCTCAAATATTTGTTCGGAACCCTGGGTATGCGAGTGTAAAACTCGTACATGACCGGATTTTAATAAATTAAAGCTTGAGCAACACATCAGACATTCCAACATTCAATTACATAAATAAAATATTTAATACTCACACCGTTGAATGTGGGTACACGTAGCGGAAAATTAAAATTATCACTAAGTTATCCAACAATTTTATAACCACTACACGTACTAATTTGCACAAAAGTCGAAGTAACGAAACATTGTGAACTGAACAACTGAAGATCCACGAATAAAAGTTTCTTTGAATTGTCAAAGCATCACGTACTTTCTCAAAGGGACGTAATAAACAATATTGAACTTAATAAATATGTAAAAGAAATCATTCCCGCTGATTGTAATCCAAGCAGATTCCAATCCAAGCACAAAATAAAATATTGGAAATCCCTGCAAGTCAGTATAGACGGTGTTACCATTCGTTACAAAATATCATTCAAAGAAAGGGGACTTTCCGAATTCGTCACAGAATAAGTAATGAATATATTTTATTATTTACTGTGAAAAATTTGCCGCCCCCTAATCAGTGTCGCCCGTGGCGGGCCGCACCCCCCGTCCCAACTACGCTACGCCAATGATAAAATTATGTGGGCCTACTGCACTTTCGTATTTGAAAGCATATGAACAATTTTTTTTTCAATTTTCAAAAATTTGAAAATTTTTACCAAATATGGAAAATGGAGTTATTTCAAGGAAACTGTGCTTGATTGAAAAAATTATTTCTGCCCAGAAACATAATTTTTGGTGAACTAGTTAGTGATCCAATAATTTTTCTGAAGAAAGGTTGGTTGGGTAACAGGATCATTTGAAAAAAATTATTTTCTTGTCATCGTTTCGAATTTAATTAAATTCTTCTTCAGAGCTCGAAAAGTGAATTCTTATTGTTAATATTACAATTTTATCTTTGTTTCATGTCGTTTTGTGTTGATTTAGTAGCTTTGTATGGTTGTTGCAATGTTTTTTATTTTATTTTTAATGTATCAAATATATCTAATGGTTTTTGAAATAGTAATATTACCACCAAGAAACTACTTTTCTAGCCCTGAAGAAGAATTCAATTGAAATCGTTGACAACGTTGTCAAGAAAACAATAGTTTTTCTAGGAGAAAATTGATTCTGTTGCCCAACTAACCTTTAAAAACTAACCATTATAATTTTCATTATAGTTTGAATGAATAGGAAAGTAAAAGAGCAGAAGTTGGTAGATTGCTCGCGTTCAGCCAATGCGGAATGTTCCTCCTGACGAAAATCAAGTAGTTTTCATAAAAGAGCTTTAAAACAACGCATTTTAAACTTATCATTTTAACCTTTTTCTTTAAAAAAATATTCAAATACTTAAAAAAGAGTAATTAAATAATGCATTCAACATTTAAAGGGATTCGTTTCTATTTCACCCTTTGGCAACATCGGTTATAGCTAATAAAGGACTGTTACCTGTATGAGACAAACGAAGATGACATATTTCAGAGGCGTGCATATTGTGCACCTAACCTGTCTTCCTCTATATGAATAAATTCAAAACAACTGTTGTTTATGTGGCTTGTGGAGGTGGTATTGAAATATAATTTATATTTTGATTTAAATGTTGATTTATAAAGATGATTTTCCTTTTTTAAAATGGAATATCTAGGTACGTATAAATTATTTCGACTTGATATAGGCGATGTTGCCAATATGTAAATTATAAACAAATTCCTTTAAAAATTAAAACCCAACATTTGAAACATCAAATTGAATACTTTTCGAAGTGAATTTGAAAAACTCATAAATCAAACTCAACTTTATTTTGTTCAAACTTGCACTTGCTGTAATAACCCAAATTGAGGAACATTCCCCATTCCCAAAAAGGGCAAAAAAATCTTTCAAATAACTATAGACCAGTCGCTTTGTTATCAGTGATATCAAAAATCATGGACAAAGTCGTAAAACACCATATCCTCAAATATTTGGAGGACTTCAACATCTTGAGCGATCGTCAATATAGCTTTCGGAAACAAAAACCAACAGGCGACCTTCTATTGTATGTCACCCATATTTGGAATAACGCAATCGAGAACTATGGAGAATCAAGAGCTGTTGTCCTTCATATTCATGAGGCCTTTGACCGTGTGTGGCAGAGGGTTTGCTGGCCAAACTTCGATGATATGCCTTGTCGGATCATTTCTGTATATGGCTCTTCAGTTTCCAGAAAGAACGTTCCCTGCAAGTGGCCGTCGATGAATATCTCTCGAATACTTTCACCATCAACGCTGATATTTTCCAGGGATCCATATTGTCTCCAACCCTCTCTTGATTGTATGTCAACGACTTATTGGAAAAAACAAAGAATCCAATATATTGCTCTGCTAACGACAGCACACTTGTCTCGTCATTCCTTTGGATTCCAGGACATCGGCTACGGAGGCACATCTTCACGGGCAGCAGGAAGTTGCATATCTTGATGAGGATTTAGAAGTAATTTTGAATTGAGGTGGAAGTAACCAGGTTCAATACAGCTATCCGCTAGGACTATACACATCCGTCTTTCAGGCGGAAGTGTATGCTATCTTGCAGTGTGCAAGGCTCATTGAATTGAGACCTCAAAGGAATGAGCGGATCAATATTTTTACAGGGGCTCTGACAAACCCGAAGGTGACATCAAAACTGGTCTGGAAATGCCATGAAGAACTGAATGAACTTGCAAACAGGAACAAATTAACTTTGTACTGGGTGCCAGAGCATTCAGGAATCACAGGTAATGATAAAGCTGATGAATGCGCTAGACACGGATCATCAACTTCATACATAGGTCTTGAACCAGCTCTGGGGGTACCAAAATCGGTGATACAAAACCAGATTAGGATATGGACTAATAAGAAGCACACAGAGTACTGGACAAAAGTACCTGGCAACAAACACAGTAGAATATTCATTAGGGAACCGTCCGAGAAAAGGACCGAAGAACTACTTCAATATAGTAGGGACCGGCTCAGAACAATTACAGGGTTACTAACCGGTCATTGTCCGCTTAGAGGTCACCTGAATAAAATGGGGCTATATAATGGAGACTTCAGCTGCAGATTATGCAACGAAAGGATAGAAACAGCTCTACCCATCTTATGCGAATGTGAGGCACTGAATCACAGGAGGCAGGCAATATATGGACGTATGAAATTGCGTCCAGAAGAATATGACTATCATCCAACACGAAATCTGTACAAACTAATACAGGGAACGAGACTGATGGAATGGGTGTCATGAGAAAATGGGAGAATAAACGCAATAAGCCCAAGAGGCTGCAGTGTTTTCTGGAGACTTTGACTGAATGGCAAGTCAGACACCTCCTAAGGCACCAAAAAAAATAGGTTCAATTCAATGTCACAAAAACACAGGCATCGGTTTTCTACAAGAAGATAAATGTCTCCGAACCGGATATAATGATGTCAGATCAGACAATTTCGCTTTTTGCTTCGATACGTTTGTTGGGGATTAAAATGGACACTAATATGTCTTGGCACAATCGTGTCGCTGGAATTGCAAAGGGTGCTTCACAAAAGCTTGGAACACTGTTCCGAACCAGAAAACTGTACACACCTCAGCAACTTTTGATGCTTTATAAAGGTCAGATCAGACCTTCTTAGGAGTATTGTTCTCATGTATGGAGTTTTAGCCCCAAACATACCATGAAGTTGCTGGATTCCATCCAGAAAAGAGCCATCCGCCTGATTGGAGACGCGAACATCACGTGCAACCCAGATAGCCTGAAGAATCTTCTATAGATGCCTCCACGGGAGGTGTCCAAGTGACTTGGCACATTTGATTCCACCAAGAGCTGTACATATCAGAAATACGCGACGGACTGTTGCTGCTCATCGTTTTGAGGTTCAACTCAGTACATCTCGAACTTCACTGTTCATTTAGGGGCCTGCGTTTATGTGAAGTAAACTTGCAGTATGGTTAACGTGTTGGTTTGTCTTTGACTGATCCATTTATCGGTTGAGGTACTCTACCGTCCGGGTTTAAAAGGATGTCATTAATTTATTTTCTATTATAGCCCGTATTTCCCATTCGGTTATTATTATTATTCTCATTTCCTGTACTTTGAGCATATATTCGTTTTGTTTTTTGTGTATTTTCTGTATATACTTCCTTGTGCTTTGAGAGCATCCAAGGATTTTCCTGTAGTGCTTGTGTTTTGTCCTTAAGAAAACAGAGATGATAGAGAAAATGGCATAACGATAAAATTAATGACCAAATTTATCTGGTTTGTAATAAAAAACTGAAATCTAGGCCCATCTATCTTCTGGTTATATCTGAATATTTTGAGATTTGAAATATTTTTGTGTTTCCATCTTGTAATCCTGAATATTAATTATGATGTTGTCAATTGAAAAATAAATGAATAATATTTGTGTATGAAACAAGTTGTTATCATAGTGGAATGCTCACACAAATCCACGTTATCATAAAGAAAAATCTGGCAGCCCAAAAATAGTTGAACAAATCGATACATTACATTGATAACAAAGATAAAAATGATTAAAATAGCATTTTGCATTTGAAATCATCCGTTGCACGGTTGTATTTTCCCGACAACAAGGAGGCCGTGGAGTTTGAGTTTGGAGTGTTTATATGACAGAATTATACTTGATGTTCGGATCGGCTTCTCAGCGATCATGGTAGAGCGGAAATCGGAGTTTTTCTTTTTGGGGCAGCTAGCTACCCGAGCGGCTGATGAACTCGGTTTAGTAATCGATACTGAACGAAATGATCACAATTCTGTCACCGGGTTACAACCCGCTCAGAAAGAGGCCCACACAAAAACTGCAGAGATCACTTCACTCATACAGCATCACGATAAGCCAATGCATGGGTTCTTCTTCAACAACATTGAATACGTCGGCTTATCCAAGCACATTCTTAGGTCGAGTGAGCTGTAATCGAAAACTGAAAGGTTTATCATGGTCTGCCAAGATTATGTTTTTATTAGGTTTGTTTTGGTTCTGTATTTCGAACTGTTATTAAACCGTCCCGTATCGACGCCGAATCAATGCACAGAACATTACAGTCACAGAACAGTTCTGGAACGGTCCCAACAAATGAAAAACCAAAACATATAAAAAAATTATTCTGACAAGTGTATAAACAAAGATTGGAGGTTAGGTACCTCTACTCTGGTATAACGATCATTGGACTTTTGGGTTAAGTTTATAGACAAGAGTGAAAAAGTTAAGCAAATATATAATCAAAGTGTAATGATGTTTTTGGAAAAATGAGAGTGACAGGAATTAACTAAGACGTTATCTCCGGTTATCCAAAATTAAATTAAAAATATATTGTACTCTCTTTGTAATCTTATACTAATGAGTTTGACAAAAACATGCCAAGAATAAATTTTTAGAATTGTAAAAGATGTGACAATAATAATAATTATTATTATTGCTACATACATTTCACGTATATCTGTTATGATATAAGAATAATGTTGATAAACAATTTTGTCTTATTTACAGGTCGCAATTAACTCTCCAAGTTTTTTTATTTTACCGGAGACAGTATTGTAGATTAAATATCAAATGAAACACCAACTGAAATATGGATGAAAATGAGATTATGAAAACGTCACTACCAAAATCCACAACGCAAATGAAAAATTTCATTAATGCGCAAGAGCAAATTCGAAGTTCTAAACGGTCCTTACTCAAATGTACGAACTAGTAATTACCGTTCTGGAATAGTTCCGAATCGGTTCGGAGAAAACCAAAACACTTTTTGAACGATACTAGAAAGATTTCGAAAACACTTTATTGTGAGATTTTCACTAAATTGTTTTACAAAAACGCAACACGTGTTTCGCCATACAATGGCTTCATCTGGCGTGTCTTTCAACTAATTCTACACATTCAATACTAAATATATATATAGTTTATGGAGTACCTGAAATCAAAGTAGCTGTAAACGAAGTACCTGAATTTTAAGTAGCTGATATTTTACCTGAATTTCTAACGAATTAAATTACCTGCATTTATGTTCCATTTTCACATTTGAAAAAATATATTCAGTAACGGAGAGTTATTGAGTTCTAATTGATCATTCAGTAAATTACCCGAATTCCTGAATCTATTGATTTCTAAACATTCTAGAAGATTAAGTTTCAAACTCTTCTCTTCTAAATGTAACACCTCGTACTCATGATTGAACTCATGTCCTTCTGCTAAAAGATGGTTTGCAAATGTGGAATTGGTCTATTTACAAAACTACTCCTATGTTCTTTAATTCGTTGGAAAAATGTTCTTCCTGTTTGGCCAATATACAGTTTTGGACAAGAGCCACAAGTCAGCTTATATACTCCTGATCTATCCGACACCAAAGTTTTGTCCTTATTGTTTTTAATAAATTTACTTAGGTTATTATTCGTTCTATAAGCTACGTTTACGCCTTCTTTCTTCAAACGGGCAATATTCCTGCTTGGTTCCCCCACATATGTCAATGTCTTATAACGAACGTTATCGCATCTTGAATATGGGTAGACCAGATCCATGGCTTGCTTTTGTCGTTTTTTGGAAAGAATAGAGCTTACAATATCTACCTTATAACCGTTATTAATCGCGATTTGTTTGATCAAATTCAGCTCTTTCTGGAAATCCCTATCAGACAGTGGAATATTCAATAATCTGTGAAGCATACTATTGAATGCAGCAACTTTATGCTGGTACGGGTGTGTGGAGGAATTATGTATGACAATGTCCGTGTACGATAGTTTGTGGCGAAACACGTGTTGCGTTTTTGTAAAACAATTTAGTGAAAATCTCACAATAAAGTGTTTTTGGAATACGTTAGTTATGGATTTTCATCAAGTATCGGCCGATTCCATCATATACTAAAACGATTCTAACTGAACCAAAACACACCTATTAGGTTTGTTCTGGTTCTACGAAATTCAGGTTCTAGGACGTCAGGATCATGCGCAGTTCATATAGAGCGTTCTGGTTTATTGAGGATAGGTTCGGATTTATGAATCCTCTGTTCGGGTTTCGACTGCGAAATGATCCTAAACTGTCTTGAACTGTCCCGAATCGTTCTTGCTCTCGAGGCTGAACTGTTAAGAACTGTTCTCGTTACTCATTCGCATTCATGTCGAAATTTGTTTGGGATATTGTCTAAGATGTTTTTTTTTATTTATTTGATTCAAATAATTGATGATTGAGGTTAGATAACATTTGAACTCACTACAAGTATACACTATATAGCAAAATGGACATGATCAACAGTATTTTCTCGTCATCATCTCTTCATATATACGATAGTGGTCTCCTCAAAATGCTTCTGGTTTAACCAAGTGTCCGAGTCTTTTTCGGACTGTTTGAGATTTTTTATTTGTACGCATCATGTCTTTCGCAGTTTCCAAACAGTTTTTGATGTTAGAACCAGAACAAACCTATTATTTTAGTCTATCGCTGACACAAGGTGCAAGGCCTGCAGCAAAGCGCCTAATGTACCCAAATGTACTTACTGTCAGCATGTCCAGCATATGCGGTCTCAGCCAATATTCATCGATATAACGCGGCTCATGGGATATTGAGACCAATGTGGGGAATAAGAAGTTCTAATAATATAATAGGAAAGAAGGTAACTGTCATCGGGAACAATACAATAGTCGAAGGAAATTCACAAGAGTCCTCGCTGCTCTCGAGATATACGGGAAAAACCAAAAATGCTGTTATTCGTTTTTCTCGAATGGAACTGTTATCTCGCGAAAAATCAAAAAACCATGGCTACTCCACCATGCTCACTATGGAATGTTTACTTGTTTTAGATTCTCTTCGCTTTGCCAATGTTCAGATATGAGAAAGAAATCGAATGGAAATTCATTCAGAAAAAGTTCGATTTGTTCCAGTTTATTTCCAATACTTTGCATATTTACATGAAACATACTCACCGAACTTCCACATTCACAATCATTTAAAAAAAATCTTGATAAAGATTTAGTCAAGTAATTTTCGTCATTTTTTACAAGTTCTCCTCCAAGTTGTCTCTCTTTAGAAAACTTACTTTTTTGGATTTTGTTTTGAACAACTTTGTTTTGAAGAGATTGTACATTGACCGTTAAAACTGACACTAAATTTCCGTTGCTTGGAACTGAGCACTCTCTAAAAAATTTCTTTCAATATTAATAACAGAGTTGAGTTGGTTCTGACTATTTCTTGGCAATGATACATTGGACTCATTTTGTTTAGCCTTGTCGTCATTGATCAAGTCAACAGTGTTATCCGTATCAACTGTGAAATTAATTGAGCAGTTCATTGGTTTCGTTTTAAGAACAACATTGCTGGGAGAATTTACAGAGAAGTAGCCAACTAGGCTATTGTATACATCAAATTTGGAAGGTGCATTTTTCATACTTGGGTACATAGTCAATAAAGTGTTCATAATGTTTTTTTTTAATAGAAAAAGTCCGTGAAATATAATTCTCTTCAGTGTTGTCCTCAAGTGAATTGATTTCGGGCAGTAGCAAAAGATTTGTAGTCTGCTTAACCCAATAATATTCTTCAGGGCTAAATTCAACATTTTGGAGTTACTTACATTGCTAGTGTTGAAAAGTACAATCACTACATCATCTTTGCTATAATTTACAGCATCATAAAATAAATTTTTGTGAGGTCCGCTAGTTCAATGTTAGGTTTGATGACCTCCGAGATAACATAATTTTGGATATTATTTACAGTTTTCAACAGGTTTGTGAATCCTTGGCCATACTGGTCTCCATAGACTAGAATTTTTCTTTTACCATATTCCAGTATGTTCCTTTGCGGTGATTGGATGGGGTGCGCATCTTTCATTATAATCGAGCTGTTCTGCATAGAATTGTTGGATATGTCTTGGAGCTCTCGCTCTAAGGCTAAGGTAATATCGTTGCTATTATTTTCTTTCCAAGAGCTTATAGGTATGTTATTTTCCGCAGCTATATTTATATCATTGAGATTGATTACTTTTTTAGTGTTTTTGAGGGATGATCTACTAGGAGCAGTTTTATCCACGACATGGACAGAGAAGGAAGAAGATTGTAGTTTATTTTTGTTATTTTTTTTATAGTTGTTTTTTGCCTCTTCCCCTGAATTTTTTCTCAATGGTTCCTTAATATTTCTCTATTCGTAGGGTTTAGGATGTTTACAAGTTTATATTCTTTGGTAGTCTTGATCTTTTCTTCTCTCTCTAGTACCCTAATCGTTTCAACCATATTTTCACTAACCCTCTTCAGTTCATTTATCTCCTCTATTACTCTATTTAGGGATTCCGTTTTTTCTGTAATTTCATCCCTAGTTATTTTTACAAATTCTTCCATCTTGGTCATATCTCCTTTCAGTTTTATAATGGCTTCTTCCAACATGATCTTTTCGGATTCTAAATTTTTTATAGTAATCTCTTGTCTATCTAGCTTTTCTATAAAAGATGCTTCAGCTTCTATTTCGGATTCTTCAAAATTTTTAGAACATATTTTTAGTCTATTAATGAACTTATCCTTATCCTCTTTATTCTTATCTTGATTTTTTTTTATAGACTCGCTATTATACTTTCTTGCTGATTTTTCATTTCCTCATCTATTTCCGTCTGATTTTGACACTCTGATGAACAATAGATCTTGTTTCCTACTATTTTAATAATATTTTTAAAGTCTCTTTCCATGCAAGCTGGGTGGAATATGTTGAAGCAATTCACACAGCAATAATTTCTGAATTCCTTTTTGCAACATCTGAATTTTTTAATCCATTTTATTTTTTTTAAAGCTCCCAGATTTGTGTTGTATTTGAAGTAAAGTTTATTAGCCTTTATGGTAAGTCAATAAGAATTTAGTGTCTCTGGTGGTCGTCGCAGTAGCCACTACCAATTTACTATTTACAGTTTTTGTCCATTAACATTATTTTCACCATTTATATTTTGAACCACCCGATTTTTTTTTTGGAACTGGGTTTAATTCAATTACAAGTCATAACTTTTGCACAGATATTGAAAATGTACAACCGCTTTTGTAGACATGGAGTTTACATTTTTCTTTACACAACGATGTAAATTTCAAGCGATGCACATACGTAGAACATTTGAGCAAATATAGTTGCAATAGAGCAATAAAACGTTTTGTGTCAATATGGCCACCATCAACTTTTTTAAAATACGAACTTTTTTTACAGATATTGATGAAGCAATAAATTTACAATCCAACGGTATATAACATTTGATATTTTTATAGCGTTTCATTTGAAATAACTACCATCATCAGTGACAATAATTTCAAATTACGATCCTGTCGTTACTTCTTCAATTATAATTCGTAATATTTTTATAATTCTCAATCCTGGAAGTAAGGAAAATATCAGTTTTTGGTCAAAATTCGATTGTTGTATAATTTGGTAAGACCAAATAGCGTCTCATTTCATTTATCATCTTAATCGCATAAGATTTGCTTGGTTTCTATGGCTGGAAGAATGAATGCGTTGTTGATGTCTGTTGAGAACTGTCAGACGTTTATGAAGATATCAAAGATGTATTCGAATGATGAAAGGACTGATATGCTATTTAGTTATGCAAAATCCTCTTTTGGCAAGGAAAATGTATGTTGAGCTATACCCGAATTGTCTTATTCCGAACATTCAAATATTTAGACGATTAGAAAGAAATTTGAGGGACCACAAAATAAACTAAAATAAAAATTTGATAGAGGTGCTGGAATAGCGGCCAGGACTGGTTTCATCGCTTCATGCAAAGAAATAAAAAATCAACTATCCGGATGCCACCTGGTACTGAAGTTGCCATGACAGAAAAGGGCTGTGTCACCAAAGAATCTTTTAAGTTATGACTGCAACATACCCATCGCTATGATTTTGTGAACCGCTCAAAATCTATCATCATCATCAAGCTACAGCATGGCAACACTTACATCCGAATTAAAGAATCACAAAAGTTGTTTTCGGAGCACTTTTCCAAAGGGCTTGGAATCAGGCTGCCACTGTTGACAATGCTACAAAAGGCTTCAAAAAGACAGAAATATTGCCACTAAACGCCAATGCAATACTTGACCTCAAGTTTATCAGTGATCAAGAGTCAGACATTGTGGAGTCTCAAGTCCTGTCCCCAAGTTCCCAACAAAGTCAGCCACAAGTTTCAAGCCACGAATACACAACCAGTAGCTGATTCAGTGTCAGCTGCAAGTTCACGACAGTCTGACAAAGCCCAGTGTGCAGATGAAAAAAAGAAGATGAAGAATAAAGCAACACCTGGGATAAAAATTAAGAGCAAAACAGAGAGACTGTGAAGTGCCGACAAGTGCATCCACAAGATCATTCCTGAAGTGCAGAATAAGTACAGTTAAAAATAAAGGTACAAGTCCAAGTCACAAATACAAAACCACTTGATATATTGCTATCCACAAGTTCGCAACAGTCTGACAAAGCTCAGTCTTTTATCTGTTCAGAAATAATTTAAAAAATTCTTCTATCACCTTTGAAGTCACCAATTGCTTCTAAAAGAATTCGTAAACTTATGTGGGATATATATATGTGATTTATGTCCTGATGATTAAAATTGATCTCATTATTAATTTTTACCACAGCAAGTGTTAAAAAACTCAAAATTTAGTTACATGTTGTATACGATCCGATTCACCGCGGCTAAGTAAGAGAATATATGGATGATTTGAGTTTTCAAATGTTTATTTCATAGCTGATTATTACTTCTTACGTTTTCATCAATAAAAGTAACAATATATAACACTTTTGTATGATTTGCTCAACCTCAAAGAAAAAGTGATCCGATTCGCCTCGGTCTACCCTAAACGTTATGGGTAAGCAAATATCACCACATTAAAATTTACACAGTGAAAACATCTTTTTTTAAAATTTAGGATTGACCAGTTACAAAAATTATGCTAATCAAAATTGTTTTTTACGAGAAATTGTCCACGAAATGGGGATTTCTGTAAAATCTACCAGGACTATTTTGAAAAGGAACAAATATAAATGCTACAGGATACGCAAAATTCATCACCTCAATGAAAGGGATTGCGGAAGGCGAGTACGATTTACGAAGTGGTCAAGACGTAGAAATAGGAAAGTTGGAAATATTTGTAAAAAATAATATGGACGGACGAATCAAAATTAACCAATAATGGTTGGTTTAACAGAAATATCCATTATAGGTGGAATGATACAAATGAACATTTACATAGGGAAACCAACTTCCAAGAAAAATTCGGAATAAATGTTTAGTTGGGAATTGTGAGAACAAACATCCTTGGCCCTTTATTTCACGATGATTATTTGAATAGTGAAATGTATCTTTATTTCCTATTTTATGATAAGAGATAAGTTGGGGGACAAAGAAGAATAAAATAGTGTGGAAAAAAACAAAACAAAAAAACGAAATTGCACATAGATAAAAAAAAAAAATTTTGGCTTCTGGCAATAATTTGAATACAGTGGTGTACAATATCGTTTTTACTAAGGTTAAAGATGCGAAGAAATTGTCAAACCTGTAAAGAGGAAATGCATGAGAAGGACAAACTGGTAACCTGTGACAGCTGTCATACAACAATGCACGCCAATGAAAACTGTACAAAACTGGGTCCTTCAGAGTACCGAGCCGTTATACTGCAAAATAGTTCTCTGATTATTTTTGCTATGAATGTAGAGGTACATTTAAAAAAATACCTCTGCTTCTCAGACAAATAGAAGATTTCAGAAATGAAGTTAATATTATGAAGCAAGAAATAACTGAACTGAAAAACAAAAATGTGTCAATGGAAGCGGAATTATTGAAATTAAAGAACGGAGATGAAAAAATGGAAATGGAAGAATTTATCAATGAGATGGAAGAAAGAAGAAAAAGAGCGAATAATGTAATGATCATCAATGTAAATGAGTCGAATGCTGAAAACAGAATCCATAGGCTTGAGGATGAAAAAAACACTGTTAAACAACTACTACAGAATATAGATAGTAATATAGAGAATTTTAGAGTTATGAGGATTGGAAAATATGATGGAAGAAAAAGCCGTCCTATCAAAGTTATATTGGATTCAAATGAATCGGTAATAAATATTCTGAAAAATAGTAGAAAATTAACAGAAAAGGTACCTTCAGTAAAAATATTTAGCGACCAAACGCCTAGGCAGAGAAATTACTATAAAGAATTAAAATCAAAACTTGAATCAATAATGAGTGCTGGTGATAATTCGAAATGCATAAGATATATAAGAGGAATGCCAAAAATTGTAAATAAATATTATGACAAAAAAGATTCAAAAAACTAAACTACTCATATATTAGTCATCATAACAAACTTGAATATAATTCAGATATAGTTTACTTAAATATTGAAAGTTTATTAGCTCATAAACCTCAACTCTTAGCTGAGATATCCTACTACAATCCATCATTTATATTGCTCAGTGAATCAAGAACTACAGTGGAAATGAATAATCATGAACTAGATATAAAAAATTACTCCTTAATCAGATGCGACTCAGATTCTAGACATACAGGGGGTGTTACTATCTTTGTAAGAAAAGAAATTCAATATACAGTATATAAAACATTTGTCCATAACCGTAATTACTGGTGTAAATTTATCACAACCACATATGCTGGTACAAAATGGGTAATTGGTTGTTTGTATCATTTTCCAAACGAAAGTCATGCAACTTTTTTGGAGCATTTGGAAAACATATGTGAAGAAATATTCTGTAACAACTGTCGTACAATCTTGGTTGGAGACTTTAATTTGAATTTCTTTTCAGGTGACTTTTATACAAACAAAATCAAGGATATATTTAATACATACGGCATAACTCAAGAGGTAAAAACGTTCACCAGAGTGACGAATACAAGTAAAACACTAATTGATTATGTACTAACGAATTTCGAAAATAGTCAAGTGAATGTACTAGACGAACCAAAAATTACTGATCATGCTGTAATATCAAACAAATGTTTCTATTCTGAAAAATTAATTTTAGCAACAAATGTATGAAAACTGTAAGACGATTAACTGATTAAAATCTCGATGATATTAATTTAAACTTGATTAACTGCACTTTTCTGCTAAATAGTACCAATATAGATGATATTTTCATTAATATAAAAGAACACTTCAACCAAGTTGTAAATGAGATAGCTCCCTTAAAAACAATTACTCATTATGAAAATGAATTACCCTGGTACGACAACGAAGTCAGAAAACTAAGTAGAGATAGAGACATAGCATATAAGTGTTTTAAACTGAATTCAAGTGGTGTGAATTGGGAAAATTTTAAGCTTAAACGAAATGCTGTTGTAAATATCATTAAAAAAAGAAAGATCACTTTTACTTCAACCAAATTGATAGAAATGTACATAATCCACGTTTAATGTGGAAAACGTTGAAAAACTTAATAAATCCGAAAAAAACCACAATTACTATTTTAATGGTGTATACTTTGAACGGAATGGACGAAATATATTGATAAAAGACAGTAATGACATAGCAGATTGTTTTAATAAATACTTTCTAAGTAGTATCAACGATATTATCCAAAGTATTGAAGAGTGTGAGTTAGTTTGCTATATTGAAAATTATGAAGATAGCTTTAGTGCCTTCGAACTAATAGACCTAAAACAGCTGAAAATAGTAATATCGGAAATTGATGCTAATAAAGGTTCACCTATTGATGAAATGTATAGTAAAATTATAAAAAACAGTTTTCAGGTAATTGGTCATGTATGGTGTTATTTTATAAATACATCATTAGAAAAAGGTATGGTTCCTACAGAATTGAAGATTAGTACTGTTTCTCCAACTGAAAAAGTGACTAATACAAATAAATGTAGTGAATTCCGCCCTATCAACACTTTACCTTGTGCTGAAAAACTGTTAGAGCTAGTAGTTTATAAACTGTTGCAATATTTTAATGAAAAGAGTATACTTTTTATGAATCAATCTGGTTTTAGATCCAATCATTCATGTGAGTCAGCCATTCAGTTAACTGTTAATGAATGGAAAAGTAGTATGAGTAAAAATATGTTCACTGTGGTTGTGTTTTTGGATTTGAGGCGAGCATTTGAAACCATTAACCATAATATACTCCTAAAAAAAACTGAAACTCTACGGCATAAGGGGAAAAGTACTTGAATGGATTAACAACTATTCAACAGGTAGACAACAACAAACAAAAGTTGGTAATTCATTGTCAGCTCCATTGGAAGTGCAACATGGAGTTCCACAAGGAAGCATTTTGGGTCCGCTATTGTTTCTTCTATACATAAATGACATAAAGCATTACAATGAATGTGACTATATACACTTGTTCGCAGATGACACGTTAATATCAGTAACTGATAGAGATTTGAATAATGCCGTACAAAAGATGAATAATTCTTCAAATAGAATAACAGAATACCTCAAAATGAATAAATTGAAACTGAATGTAGACAAAACAAAGGGGATGATAATTGCCACACCATTTAAATACAGACAATTTGATATAAATGAAATTCACATCAAAATAGAAAATAATACAATTGAATTAGTTCAAGAGTTTAAATATTTAGGGTTTATGCTTGACAACCACTTAACGTTGAATGGTCATTTCAATTATATTCAGAAAAAAATACTCAAAAAACTATATTTTTTTTCGAGGGTATCTCAGCATTTGAGTATGAGCTCAAGAATTACCGTATATAATACAATTATCAAGGGAGTCATTGCTTACAACAGTTTGCCAGATGATATAAAGAAATCAGAAACTCTGCAACAGTTTAAAATAAAAATGATAAACCATTTACAGCAAAAGTAAAATCGTTGTATTGTATATCTATCAGGATTAATAATTTTTAGTATCAATACGAGTATTAATATATGTATCTTCTTACGGGATATGAGTGTATAGTGGGTAGTGGGATAGCATAACTTATTGGTTTCATATGTATGTTTGTATATGATTATTGTGGTATTTGGCTGTACGTGAATGGTATCAATATATGTATTTTCTTTCGGGCTATAAGTGTATATTGGGATAGCATTCTTATTGGTTCATATGTAGGATTGTATATGATTATTATGGTATTTGGCTATACTTGAATGGTTTTCTTTTAGCAAAACAATGGAAAATATAACTCGAAATGTAAATACCTAGTGTGTACGTTTAAATTTAAAACAAAACAAATATATTAATACTATCGAAGGAGCTGTTAATTACTATATATAAGATTATACTTTGTGAATGTAGATTAGGATTACCTATTTCAAATAAAGATTATTATTATTATTAAATGAATTCGATGACTACTTAGATGAATTGCCATTGAATATCCGTCATGGAATACAATATTTTCAACAGAACGGCGCTTCTCCCCATAATGCAGTAATAGTAAGGGAACATTTAGATGCAATATTCCCAAGAAAATGGATTAGAAACAATGGAACAATTAACTGGCCAGCTCGATCCCCAGATCTTAATCCTTTAGATTTTTTTTGTCTGGAGATGCATGAAGGATGAAGTTTTTTCAACATCAAGTAAAGATATCGACCATCTCTAACAAAAAATAAGAGATACATGTATTAGTATTACACCTGTTATGCTAGAAAATTGACACAAAAATTGGCTGGACCGACAACTTATGTGCATTCAACAAAGAGGTCGTCAATTCGAGCATTTAATGTAGAGTGCCATGTAGCTTTGATCCCAATAGAATTTCGCAAAAAAAAGAATGGATTGTCAAAACGTCGACCTTTTTGAACAAAAGAATTGATGACTGTGAAAAATGTTTTCATGCTATCTTATATCTCATTAGACTAATTGGATTTTTGGGAAAGAAAGTTTTTGGCTTTCTATTTCTCCATCTTGATATAAAAAAAGATGGGGGCATCTTCCAAAGAAAGGAAGTAATCAATTTGAAAATAAGTTATTCTATACATGGATATGTAGATCATGCAAAGGAGCAACTTTCAGACACAAACTGGAAGGAAGCCCTCCTGAAACAGCTACTTTCATATAAACATTGAATTACACGAAAGAAAAAATTCTTTCGAAACAAATACTTCTATATGAACACTGAATTAAACAGAAGATACTTTTCTCTACTCAGTTTGTATTTCAAACTTTCGTTATGGAATAAAATCAGATATCATTCACATGAATTCTACTTTAAATGAATGGTAACAAATTGTATTTACATGGAACACTTCATTCTCACTGGTAAACATCGATGTTTCGCCGTAAGACACTTACCTTAAGGTTCTTCAGTACCAAATTGGATAACATTATAGAAAATACACACAATTCATTAATGAATTACGATTTTTAATGTCACGGAATAAGCTTGATCTACTTATGTCATCGATGACATCGTAATGACATTCATTCACCTATTTGATTAAATCCCAGCCAAAAGAAATCTTTTTTGAATTGAAGGGGTTATATTTTTAGAAGTGATTAATTTGTGGGAAAGAAACTTTTCGGCTTTCTACTACTCCATTTAGATACAAAAAAAGAGAGATGTGGGAATCTTCCAAAAGAAGGAAGGAAGTAATCAATTTGAAAATAAGTAACTTTATACATGGATGTGGAGATCATGCAAAGAAGTAACTTTCAGACACAAACTGGAAGAGAGTCCTCCTGAAACAGCTACTTTCATATAAACATTGAATTACACGAAAGAAAAAACAATCTTTCGAAACAAATACTTTAATATGAACACTGAATTATACAGAATATACTTTTATCTACTCAGTTTGTACTCCAAACTTTCGTTATGGAATAAACTCAGATATCATTCACAGGAGTTCTACTTTAAATGAATGGTAACAAATTGCACTTACATGGAACACTGTCATCCTTACTGGTAGACATCGATGTTTTACCAAATTGGATTATAGAAAATACATATCCATATATAGAGTGTATGAACAAATTGATTACTTCCTTCCTTTCTTTGGAAGATTCCCACATTTTTTTGTATCAAGATGGAGTAGTAGAGAGCCAAAAACTTTTTTTCCCAAAAATCAATCACTACTAAAAATATAACCCCTTCAACTCAACTAATTGGATATTCTGGAAAGTGTTTATTACTTACTATAGTAATGATTCTGACGACCTTTTTTCTTTGCTACTCATTCTTGGTTCACTGCGCTTGCTCAGGGCACATGATTCGCGGAACCAATGATCACTTACCCCACAGTGTGGGAAGTGGTCGTTGGTTGATAATACAGCCTGACCAGCGCATACTTCGATAAAAAAAATAATAATAATAATAATAACTAATCTTGAAGTTATGCGCCGATTGCGAGAAGCAATACGGAGAAAACGCCCGGTATTGCTGAAAAAAAATATATGGCTTCTGCACTACGATGATGCACCTGCTCACTCGTCATTGCTGGTTCGTTATTTTGTTGGCCAAAAACAACACCGTAATCTAGCCTCAGTCACCGTATTCACCAAATTTGGCCCCATGCGACTTTTTCTGTTCCCAACATTGAAGGAGACCCTTGCAAGGACTATTCGGGCGATAGAAACCGAAAAGCTGAGAGAGCCCAAGAACTTACAGCAAAAAGAGCATATCAGAACTGTGAGGATTGTGAATAACGCTGCCACAAGTGTATTATATCTGGTGGGGACTAATTTGAAATGAACAAAGTAGATATTGGTGAATACATACATGTTTTTTGAGAAAAATTAAAATTCACCTTATTTTGTTCAAAAGACCTCGTACTTTTCTGGCGGTATCCGAATATCGAAATCAAAATGTGCCAAAAAAGTGTAGCTTTCAGATGATACGCTCTCACTAGTCATTGGTGAATAATTCAAAAAAGGTCAATTCGTTGATGTTTAAAGTGGGTATTTTTGCCAATGAATAACATTACAAATCATACTTACAGTAAAAATGAGTAAAAACCAATTAATTGAACATATAAATCAACGAAAGAAAGTTAAACATCAATGGATTTTTTAGGTTTGACAAATGTCATACCTTCACATAAATGTCATTTTTCAATGGGCATGATGATTTGATAATCTTTGACTCTACAGGGAAAGTTGAATAATACAATCTTCATTATTATCATTATGATTTTTGGTGTAGTTCCAGTAAATTACTGTATATACTGCTGAGATTATCAATGTCAGTTCTATTATTCATACAATCTGTATAAAAAAAATGTTTATCCAATATAGTACAATTTACAATTGTTACAAGGAATGTTATAAATCATATTTGACTTTTTTGTAGTATATGTTTCATCTTTCAATTTGGTTTTCAAATTATTCATAGTTTCGATATTTTTTTGGCATATTTTGATATTTTGTACATTATGAAAAAGTTTTAAAGAATAGTAGGTTAGAATTAGTAGGTTTGACATACTAATCAATGATCAAGGAATTATCAGTTTTACGGTTAACTCTTGTATCAAGAAAAGGATGGGTCTGAATATTTTCTATTTCGATAGAAATAGAATTCGATATTTCAATATTCGATATTTCGAATTGCAATTTTTTATCATATATATTGACAACATCAAGAATTTCATGAGATTTGTCATAAGGTATTGCACAAATAACATCGTCAACGTATTTCTTTGAAAAATTAATTTC
The DNA here is from genome assembly GCF_025532065.1 of Leptinotarsa decemlineata. Classification (NCBI taxonomy): domain Eukaryota; kingdom Metazoa; phylum Arthropoda; class Insecta; order Coleoptera; family Chrysomelidae; genus Leptinotarsa; species Leptinotarsa decemlineata. Next base: position 7,344,890 of record NW_027412703.1, on the reverse strand, counting down.
AAAACTCAGTTTAGGATGTATGTTTTCGAAAAAATCGTCTATTACGTATTGAGCTATAATAGGAGAAACAGTAGCTCCCATTGGTGTACCAAGAATTTGTTTATAGTATTTACCTTCGAAAGAGAAATAACTTGAGTTGAAGATGAAATCAATTATTTCAATAAATTTTTTTTGGGTTATTATTATTATTCTTTCCATAAAAAATCAGTTAGAATCAATTTAATACTGTGTTTGGAAAAAAGAATAAAAAAATTAGTTCACCCTTCCCTCAAGCAAAAAAATCTCAGACTTCTTAGAGACGTATTAATCGAAAATTCCTATCTCAGAAAACTTCTCAATAAAATAATTTTCAATACTGGCAGAAATACAAATTCCGATGTAATCAACAGAAATGTATGTAATAACAGTTCACCTATCAATTTTTCTCATAAATCTATACCTAATCTTGGAAGTTTATCTTCAAATATCATAAAACTTTTTCAAAATGAACAAAATATTAAAATATGCCAAAAATATATTAAAACTATAAAGAATTTGAATACCAAATTGAAAGATTAAACGGATACTACAAAAAAGTCAAATGTGATTCATAACATTCCTTGTAACAATTGTAAATTGGATTATATTGAAACAACATCTAGAATTCCTAAAAATAGAATAACTTCACATAAAAGTGATATAAAGCTCAACAAGAAATCACGTGCATTAGCGCAACATTCTATAGAAACAGAACATAAACCAAATTACTCTAATATCAAAGTTTTACATACAGAAAAAATATTTCCAAGCGCCTTTTCCTTGAAATGGTCTTCTGATTGTATGAATAAGAGAACTGACATTGATAATCTCAGCAGTATATACAGTAACTTATTGCAACTACACCAAAAAACATAATGATAATAATGAAAATTGTATCAATCAACTTTTCCATCATGCTCATTGAAAAATGACATTTATATGAAGGTATGACATTTGTCAAACAAAAAAAAAATCCATTAATGGTTAACTTTCTTTCGTCAATTTATATGTTCAATTCATTGTTTTTTACTCATTTTCACTGTATGATTTGTAATGTTATTCATTGGCAAAAAAAACCCACAACTCAATAAATTATAGGCCCTGAAGAAGCTTTCCACTAGAAGCGAAAGCTTGGCAAAGTAGAGCAGAGTTTTGATTTTTTGACTGAGAGACCACGTTAATCCATTTTACTGTACATTTCTCCAGTCGCTGAGATTATCAACTTTATATATATACATTTCATGAACTAATTACATTAAACAAACTTCTATTGGAACATTGCGTTTATCATAGTGGGGCCTAATGTATCCAAGACAACTACGAAAACCATCAAGATGTTCATAAAAACAAAAACATAAAAATGAAATATCTTCACATTGCTTTCCATCTGCCCGAACCAGCACGTGTTTCCTGTTTCTGAAGTGCCTATGTGGCAGGTGTTATTATTTTCTCCTTTTTTTATTTTCAGTGATGAGCGCGTGGCACCACTATAATTTATGTGATTAAAATTCGGTTACCTATCCAGCCTGCCAGATGCTGATATCAGTGATAATTATTGATTGAAAGATGTACCGATGGTGATAGTTTCAGAAACATTATCAGTTGATAATAGGACAAATAGGATTGTGTAATGATGGTAAGAGTAGAATAAAATGAATTTGGTAACATGTTTAAAAAATTGTTATTGGAAATTTTTTATGGATAATATGCCGAAAGAGGCAGATTTTGACCCCCGAAACGTTGAGATAAGTGCTATTGCTAGTTTTTTTTGACGGTAAAATCATAAAATACGTGGTGATAAGTTACTGATAAATAAAGCATTTTCTTTTGTGAAAAATATATTGAATTCACGCAGTTGTTTCGCGGTGAATAAGGAACTTTGCACTTTCTACAACTGAATAAAGCTTTAAATTACAGTTTTCATTTTATTCAGATTGTGGAAGATGAAAATCCACAGAAGAATCCGTTGAAAAAACTCTACGAAAAATGTTTTTTGTTCATTGTGATAGAAAAGTTCTACAGCATGTTTTTAAATAGCAGTAATGTATGAATCATAGTCAGACATTCCCATCTGTCAAATATGTTTCGAAAGAAACTGAAAATACAGTTTTTTGTGATTAAATCAAAATGAAAAATAGAAACCATTTAATTCTCCTAATCGATTTGATATAACCACCTGATATTTTTCCTGACTGAATAAATTAGGAAACATATTGATAAATATAATGGGATTCGCTTTGTACAGGGTGGGCCAAATTGGACAGTTTTAAAGGGAAACTCCTGTTTCCAAACTAGATAGATGAAGACTGTGTTTGGGGGTCAAATTTTATGACAAACTCAATGGTGAAAACAGCGTATCGATATCTATCGTCGTTTATGAGGTACAGCATTTTTTTGAAAAATGTGCATTTTCGAAAAGTTGATGGTATTTTTTTTCTGTCAAAAATTTCCTGTTTCTATGAAGACATTTCTAAAGCCGTAGAATTCAATGGTGCGGAAAACTTATTTTTACAAATGAGATAACAAGAGTTATTGATGGAAAACTATGTTTTTAATGAGACACCCTGTATATTCGTGCATATTTATATAAAGATTAAAATCACCATTCCAAAAATGTAGCACACTTGATGTTTTTCTAGAGTCATCTTTGAAATACAGAGCTTTTAGGTGTTTTCATGAAACGCGCACTTTGATACTTGATACTTGATCAAATGCTTTGGACGAAGCGGCGATAAAAAAGAAAAATATTGTTCAATAGTAGCTATCAAATGTTGAGAAAGCTTTTCTTAGCAGTAATTAAAACGCATAATTTCAATAAAACTGATGAATTTTTTTGCTATATTAACTACTAATATATGAAACTTCACCAAAAATAATAATAATAATAATGACAGAGAAATATAATTCTCCAGATGAGGTGTTCGAAATGTATGCCAGCGTCTTCTACACCTTTCCTGATCGTTTTTTACTGAATTAATTCATTCAATGGGAGTGAAAAGCATAACTTTGCATCACTATCGCTTCCAATTCGTATCTAGAATTGACCCGCAATTCAAAAATGTGATTTTTCAACCTTCCCTAGAGTAAAACGTCCATAGGTCCGGTGACCTGGCCGGCCAACGGTTGGGTTTTCGTTTGGCTATCCAATTATTACCGAAATAATTTGCAGCCGAAAAATTGGTGATCACTGCAGTGTTGTGAGGCGAAGCCCTGTCTTGTTGAAAATATATATTTCTTGAGCTCTATTAGTGGCAATTCATCAACAAGGAGTTCAATATTTTGCTTCAAAATTTCTAAATAAGTCTGAGATATTAGAGTACCATTATAAAGTGCCGATAATTCTACCCCTATAAACACCCTCTTGCAAACTAACTCCAAATCTTTTTTGATTTCTACGCTCCACAATAGAATAAGGATTTTGTTGTACCCAAATATAATAATAATAATATCGTCTTTATTATCTGCTAATTCATTTGAGGCCAATTATTCAGGTACAGTTCATTTATTATATGAAGATAAAAGGCGAAGTTCAATTTACATGATGACAAGTCATCATTCAATTGCTCTTCCACTTAACTCAAAAATGTCGCCTAGTACGCAAAGGAATAAGCAATAAGGATTTTAAATATATTAAAATATTATCACTATTTAAAGATTTGGAATAGGTAGGTAGCTATTGGTTCGTTAATAGTTTGAAGATAATGAGCATCGTTTGAAATCGGTATTAAAATGATTGAAGTCATCTCGTTTCATTGCTCGGGAATGTCATTATAAATTGCACAGATCTGGTAGCTGAAACGCCTTCTAAAGAACTCGGTGCGAAAGGATGGCGGAGTTAGTCGGCCTTTATACCTCACATTAATGTTATGCACATCAGTTCTAAATGTTATTTTCTGATGTGAGTGAGACGGCATTTTACTATTAATTATTTTGTGAAAAAAGTTGCAGCATGTAACACTCTCCTATTATTCATATTTATCCAGACAGCATCCTTCAGTTTATGTGATATTGCATCTCTTCTTCTAATTCAAAAAATCAAACATAAGCAAGAATTCTGAATTTTTTGTATCTTATTTTTGAAATGGTTGGTTAAACATGGACCATACAAAACATCAGCATAATTGAATATAGAAAAAACTAACGATTCACACAAATTCGCCTTTACCTTCACGGGTAGGAAATTTCGGTGTCCATATATAATTTTAAGCGAATAATATGCCCGCCTAATAAACTGATTACCTTGACTTTCTAATTTCAAGTTCTTACCTAAAATGATGCCCAGGCTTTTGGCTTCTGGGACATCCCCAAGTACATGATCATTTACTACTACATTCACAGATTTGCAAATATTATTTCTAGGGCCTTTTGGTCCAAAAACAATAACATTGGATTTACTACAATTTATATTTAAGTAGTGATCAGAAGCATGATTTTAAGTTGAATACACGCATTATCTATCATTTCAGGTGAGAAGCTATAATTCAACTGGGTATCGTCTGCATACAAATGTACATTACAAAATTTTAAACATTTTGCAAGTTGAGATGTATAGATAGCAAACGTAAAGGGTCCCAAAATAAAACCCTGTGGCATTCTACATATCAGCTTTAAATATTGTGAGCTGTTTCCTTCCATGGTAACCTTTTATTGACGGTTGGTGAGATACGATCTGATTAGTGATATATCATTTTAAGAGAGTCCTATATAGCCAAGAATTAATAACATTGAATCGAAGTTAATAGTATCGAACGCTCTACTGAAATCGAGAAGTACCAATACTGTATTATTGTTTGCGTCACGTGCTCTTATAATATCGTCCACTATATGCAACAAAGCAGTTGTACAACTTTGTCCTTTACGAAATCAGAATTGAGTTATCGGAAGTAAAGAAATTGTCAATGTGTTCTTTCAACTGAACTTCAATAGCTCTTTCAAGAACTTTTGACAAAGTTGGTAATAAACTAATGGCGCGTAGATCTGTATACTCTGATTAATGTTTTTTTTGCTACAACTTTTTTCCATAACGTGGGAAAAATATTATAATTCATACAAAAATTCACGATATGTTACATATGGAATTATATGTGCACAACACATTTTTATGAGTTTTATATTCAGTAAATCATATAACATTGTAGCAGTTGAAAATGCCGGCATTACAACACCAAATGTTCCAAACAGGGCATCATGAGCTTCGTATGACCAAATACAATTTGAAAAAAAAAAAACACGCACTTGGTTACAACTTTCCAGAAACCACTGGCAAAAAGCCATGCGGCAAGTCAAGTCAAGAATGTTTATTGGTTTTTAAGAATATTTACAAAATGTTGTGAATGTGTATTGTGTGGGGCCCTGCTATAGGCCTATGCCTCTTCAGGGTTAGTGGGTTGTATGTGTGGTGTCTTGTGTGATGATGTCTAGTGTAGTGTTGTTAAGTGTCATGTGTTCCTTTTGTTTTTAGCCTTTCTTGTTCCGTTAGAGTGGTCCGGCTCAGTTTCAGTGGTCGTTGGGGTTTTTATGGTACGGGTTGTAAGGCCGGGGGTCATGGCTTCAGATTTCAGCTCCTTCCAGGACGCAGCTGTCCGCTATCTGATTCCAAGTGGGTATTCCTCTAGGATACCCTAGATCTGCTCCAGTGGATCTTTCATTGTTCCCAGGAGTCTGGCTGGTGGAAACGGGAGCTTCTTCCTAGAAATCCTTCTGGGTCCTCCACGAGGAGTTGATGGCATCGTTCTAGTCGCGTATCGTCCCTGAAGTTCCTGAAATCGTAGGTTGATTGGTGTAGTGGGATGGGTAACGGTAAGGGAGATTGTGGATATTGCGTAGGATTCTTCTCTCGGTAGTTAGGATACGGTGGGATAGTCTCGGGAGAAACTTACAGTATATCATCGCTCAGCAGTCTAGGACTGGTCTGATGAAAGATGTATAAGTATGTAGGTGAGTTTTACTGTCGCACCTCCCGAGCTTGCCTCTCAGAGCAGGTTTGCCGTGCGGCGTTTAAAATATCCTGGTGATAGTTGATGAACTCTTCTGGTACTCTATGGCATGAATTTGTGTTTTTTTCAATTCCTCTTAACGTTAGTACTTGCTAGTCCTATTAATGTTTTCAAATTTCGCGTTGACATTTTGAGATTATTTTCAACAGCTCCTTAAACAACTATTTCTTACAACTCCTTATCCCTATTTGATTCATATAACACAGCTCTACAGAAAAATTTTGTTTTGTGTTGCCCTGGATATTTTTGCAAATTTTTATGGTTTCGAGTGCCTAAATCACGAATATATTTATGAAAGTACCTACTGAATGTGCTCCATTTTTTATGATTTTTACGTATCTTGTATTTTTAATAATAATCGGCTTGTTAGTAAAAAAATGTATTTTCTCAGTCATGATTAGGCTTCTGCATAACATCACGTACAAACATCACGTGATCCCCACTTCTTGGGCTCCTTGCTCTGCAAAACAGCTGAGAACTCAGTTATTTGATAATATTGAAGTACTAACACCGAAATCTGGATAAGTTGTTATATGTTGATATTTTGTTTCAATTGTTGAGTGTCCGTTCTTGTCTTTTCAAACATGAGTTTGTCACGAAGGAAGTGCAAATATAGTAGTGATTTATTCTGTTATATCTGTGGTATTTATATATCAAAAAAACAAAAAAGAAATATCACAGACTTTGTTAAGGAAACTTATGCTGAATATTTCAGTTTAAAAATGGACAAATTATGGGTTCCTAATAAAGTTTGTAAGCCTTGCGTTGAGTCTTTGCGGTTGTGGAAAAAAGAAGAACGTTCTGGATTAGACTTTGGTATTCCTATGATCTGGATGGATCCTAAGAATCATTTCGATGATTGTTACTTTTGCGTAGTAGAGGTTTAAATCGAAATCAAACGTGGAGATATCCAGACTTACAGTCTACAAAATTTCCTGTTTTACACAGTGAAAATCTCCCTCGGCCTACTTATGTTTCAAAAGTGATTCGCATGCCCTCAGAAACAATGATGTTGCCAAATTCACAGAAATCGAATCAGTCTACCAGTGGAAGTGAAACATCTACGCCAAAGATATTTCTCAAAATAAACTCAGTGATTCAATACGTGATCTAAATTTATCAAAACTAGGATCAGAACTGTTAGCTTCAAGATTGAAAGAAAAAAAATTATTGGCACCAATAGTTACAATTACAACGTACAGAACGCGAGAAAGTGAGCTATTATAATTTTTTATGAAAATGAAGGATTGGTATACTGTAATAATATTGCGAAGCTGCTTCTGGACATGGGTTTGAAAGAATACAAACCTACTGAGTGGCGTCTTTTTATTGATAGCTGTAAAAGAAGTTTAAAATGCGTCTCACTGCATAATGGAAATAAATTTGCATCAATTCCAATTGCCCATTCTACAAAACTCAAAGAAGAATATGAAAATGTCAAATTAGTTTTAGAAAAAATCAATTACTCGGAGCATCAATGGTCGATCTGTGTGGATTTAAAAATGGTTAATTTTTTACTTGGTCAACAAAGTGGATACACGAAATACCCTTGTTTCATTTGTATGTGGGACAGTAGAGCAAAGCAACGTCATTGGGAACAAGATGTTTGGCCTGAAAGAAATTCTTTAACTGTCGGTAAAGCTAGTGTAATAAGAGAGCCGTTGGTGAGCAGAGACAAAATTATACTTTCACCATTGCATATTAAGTTAGGAATGATAAAGCAATTCGTAAAAGCTTTGGACAAGGAAGGAGATTGTTTCAAATATATTTGTAGAAAATTTCCAAAACTTAGTATGGAAAAGTTGAAAGGTGGAATATTTGATGGTCCTCAAATACGGCAATTGATGAAAGACACTGATTTTATTAAAGTTATGACTGTTCCGGAAAGTAAAGCTTGGGAAAGTTTTGTGTTGGTAGTCGAAAATTTTCTAGGTAACCATAAAGCACCAAATTATGAAGAAATTGTACAAAATATGCTGACAAACTTTCAGATTCTAGGAGCAAATATGAGTATCAAGTTACACTATCTTCGCAACCATTTGGATAAATTTCCAGATAATTTAGGAAATTATAGTGAGGAGCAGGGAGAGCGGTTCCACCAGGATCTGAAAGTAATGGAAGAAAGATATCAGGTTCGATGTCACAGGATTGTCACATGATGGCCGATTACTGCTGGTCTTTAAAAAGAGATTGTCCTCTGAAAAATTATAAAAGAAAATCTCTTTACTTCAAAGTATCATTATTTTTTCCAAATAAAACTGAGATTATAAATATATCTGTTAATTTGTTTCTTGTTTTCGAATTTTTGTAATGTAAAATGAAAATAAATATTTAAAAGAATACGAGAGCAAATCTTACAAAACCATTGATAATTTCATGAATTGTGAGTATGACTACGCACCCAAAATCAATCTTATATCTAGGGCAACAAAACCACTGTAGACCAATGTTATCTATCTAATTTGAAAACAGATGTTTCCCTTTCAATTTGGCCCACTCTGTACATTCCACCAATATTTTCATGAGTTACTAACAATATCACTTCCTTCAAACAAATATCACAATTTTTTGACCTGAATTGAAATATGAATAACCTTACAGATAATACCCTCCCCTAAAAATATTATGCACCCTTTTCGCTCCCATGTTCCACATATATTTCATAACCTGTTCGCGCACACGATTTCCCACATTTTTTTTCGAAGGTTCAACTTCCTATTTCACTGTTGTTTGACGAGGAGCATGTATAGAAGACTGCACATAATATAAACCTATTTCACAACCACCTTTTTCAATACGATTTTCAAATGGGAATATTATTTTATTGAAGTTTAGATATGCCCACCTGTGGAATGAATACCTTTACCTTCTCTGTTATTTATGCGGAAATCATAAATTAATAAATTTATTATCGTAATCCCATCGTAAAAGTGTCGTGTAACTCTGGTGTGAAAGAGCCCTTGACTTTGTTCAAATTAGTTTATTGATGGTCACAAAGCCATAAAGTGAATAATTGAGAAGTCATATTTTGACACATCGAAAGAATCAGTGAAATTAAATACGATTTTTCTGAAAGTTATTTTGGTTAATAACTCAAATGTCTTTCAAACGACTTATTGATGAAGCTAATATTTACATCAGATATATTAACGACATTCTATTTATTGTAAAATCAGAAAAACAAATTTCAAAGTCGATCTAGTACACAAGTGTCGTTTCACATGATTTCAGTTCACCTTCATCGGGAATTATAACTGAGTTATAAGTAAAGTAAAGACACGAAAGAAGAAGCCATTGTATGGCGAAACACGTGTTGCGTTTTTGTAAAAGTGTTTAGTAAAAATATCACAATAATATGTTTTTAGAAACCTGAGTTATTCAATTCAAAATACGGTTTTGTAAAAAGCAACACCTGTTTGTGAAAAATATAATAATAAAGTGTTATTTCAATACTGAAACTGAAAGTCACAAATTTCGAGATTGGCTGAATCCTCATTAATAAAATAACTTTTCGGTTAACATTGCTGATAATGACCATGTGAATCTGAAACTAATAACAATGAAATCACTGATTCTCTGGAAAACTGCAAATCGGAAGTATATTGCGCCGATATAATCAACATATACATGGTGTTTTCTAACTACGGTGCGAAACTTCAGAGGTTGATTCGTTAGGACGTTGCAAGAAAAAAGTTCCTATGAACACATGTCCGGAATTGCTTCTTTTCTGAGATACAGGGCGTTGATATTTTAAAAAACGGTTTCATAAATATCCCAACACCGATTGGGTTGAAATTCACTACAGTTATCTGAAATAATAAGGCGCTTCTTTGGCCCTAACTAGATTGAGATTATTAGATCCAGTGGAGTCTCAGTGGACACCACAGCCAACAATATTCGAAAAAAAGGACGCCACTGACTTATTGTTGTAGTTTTTTACTTTTTCGCTTGTATTTTCTGCATTCGTTTTCAGGAAAAAAAAATCTAGCTATTTTGCATATCATGAGCACCTGCATTGGGACCAGCTGACAGTGATAGTTGTTATATCAGTAAAAGTTGTCAATTAGCAGTGATTCCATCATGAATCATTTTACTAACGCTGAAATAGCTGTAGGTAGGTCTAAAGTGAGTGGGTCTATTCGACCCCTCACCGCAACCCGCAAGGGTTTATTGTGGCTCACACCTATTCACACTCGACCAAATAAACCCAGCTTCATAACGACGCCGATTAGTTTGTTTGGTGATTGGTCTTTCAGGTCAGATGGTAAGAGTACGGATCTGCCGAACTCAAAGAACCTGATTCGGTCCCCAGCGGGGCAGGCACAAAGTATATGCTCTGCTGTCTCATCATTTTCCAGACAGAGGCGACACACACTGTCTTCCGACAGTCCAAGTCTCTGCATATGATGATTCAAATGACAGTGACCTATAAGAAGGCCTGTTAGACATCGTAGTTCATACCTACTGTAGTCCAACAAATGTTTGAAATCAAGCTTCCAAGGGTGCGTTTTTGGCAGTTTGCTACCAATTTAGACGTTGCTCGGTAGGAGCCAAAAGCTTACAACGTCGCTTGACTGTCCGAGAATATTTTTATTGACTTGTGTGTGAGGTTGGATTTATCCAGTCTCTCCGCACACAATCCAATAGCGTCCTGGGTGTGCGACTGAAAGCACCTGCACCAGAATCGGAAGGTGTTTTTGATCCATCTGTGAACCAACAACTATCTGCTCTTAATATTTCCATCTCCAGGAGGATCCAGTCCTCTCTACTTGAGAATAGTACTTTATAAGGCAGTTCGTAGTTGACAGTTGGACGCATAAAGTCAGAGGTCATTTCCAGAATGCTGTGACTTCCAATGTCAACCAACAGTCTGTTGCACTCTGCATTGAATTGATTTGTGCAATTGGCAATGTGCACAAGTCTGTATGCAGTCCATCTAGCCTCTCTTCCCAAAAAAATGTGGAGGGGAGGTAGATCTAGCAGGACCTCCATGGTCGCTGACGGTGTGGTACTGATGGCACCACTGATAGCCAGGCAAGTCTGTCTCTGTAAACCAGAGAGCTTCGCTTGGGCCGTTTTCTGTAAAGCATTCGGCCACCAAACAATTCCACCATAAGTGATCATTGATCAAACAATCATTACAGAAATTCAATGGATTTGTTTGGGACCTAAACCCCAAGTTTCACCACAAATCCTTTGACATGTCCATAGAGACAGTCTGGCTTTATGTAGAACTTTTTCTAAGTGAGCGTTCCAGGTGAATCTTTTATCAAGGACAATATCAAAATATTTCACCTACGTTCCAAATGGAATGACCACACCATTGAGGGTACGTGGCGTTAGATCGTCCAATTATCATCTGCGCAGCTATTTTTATCAAGTACTTTCTTGGTTTTTTCTCATTTTGTCTTTAATCGAAGACCGCCTGCCCGGTACTGACGATGCCCAATAGGCTGAAACAGCTGTATACCGGTGGCTCTTAAATTGAAATCAATATGGGAATGATCAAAGAGTACTTATCTATTTATTTTTTGATTTTCATGGAATTATTTTCCAGCAGCTTGACTGCATTAACCTTTCTAGATTTCATATCATTTCTAGAAACATGTGGATTCGTTTTCCGATGGCATTTCAGGTTAGCTTCCCAAATTTCTGCTACCGCAGTTGTCGGTTGATTGGTCAAACCACCAACACTGACATGAAAACTTGGCAAGTTGACTTGGGTGTCACACCAATAGGTGGTTCCACTTATGTTTCGCTTGCGTTTACGCAGCTATTTTTATCAAGTACTTTCTTGGTTTTTTCTCATTTTGTCTTTAATCGAAGACCGCCTGCCCGGTACTGACGATGCCCAATAGGCTGAAACAGCTGTATACCGGTGGCTCTTAAATTGAAATCAATATGGGAATGATCAAAGAGTACTTATCCATTTATATATATATATATATATATATATATATATATATATATATATATAAAATAAATAGATAAGTACTCTTTGATCATTCCCATATTGATTTCAATTTAAGAGCCACCGGTATACAGCTGTTTCAGCCTATTGGGCATCGTCAGTACCGGGCAGGCGGTCCTCGATTGAAGACAAAATGTCTTCAATCGAGGACCGCCTGCCCGGTACTGACGATGCCCAATAGGCTGAAACAGCTGTATACCGGTGGCTCTTAAATTGAAATCAATATGAGAATGATCAAAGAGTACTTATCTATTTATTTTTTGATTTTCATGGAATTATTTTCCAGCAGCTTGACTGCATTAACCTTTCTAGATTTCATATATATATATATATATATATATATATATATATATATATATATATATATATATATATATATATATATATATATATATATATATATATATATATATATATATATATATAAATGGATAAATCCTCCTACGAAGCTGTACCCAGGGTGGAAAACGATAACTATCACAAGTGAGCTGTATCGTTATTCATACTGTTTTTCTGGCTAAAACTAAATCAAGTTTTTTTTCTACCACATATATCTTGTCCTCCTATTATATACTTACATGAACCTTTGGTATCGATACCTTAAGGGGACTCCTTACTGGATATAGACGATATCGGTTACCCCTGGCTATTTGTTTGAATAACGTTGAAATAGAGAGCTAGATCTCGAGTTACTTTGTTGTCCTATTTTCACACAAAAACATAAACGAAGTGAAGTTTTTTTTTGTTGGAAATTATACAACTCGCTACAATCACTCATCATAGTGTTTGAATCTTAATCTACCCACTCCTTGAGAGATTTTTTTCGAGTAGTCAGCTACCTTGACTCCTTATTGCATAATTTCGAGAAATTGAAAGTGTAATGGAAAATTTGAAAGGTAGTAATTAGTACGAGTAACAACAAGTGGTATAAGTTTTCACAAAATGACGACACTCGCCGTGAACACCTCAGCACATCGACAACCGATGAAAATGTTTTGAAAGTGAAAAAAATTGTTATGGAGTATGGCGAATCACTATTAGAAAAGTTACTAAATATGTCGGCATATAAATTGGCTCAAATCATGCAAGTTTCATAACTGGCAACAAATAATGGATATATGGTTATGAAATTGAAATCAAAGTCCAATCGTCCCGATAGAAAAGCCCAGAAGAGTAAAGACCAGAATTAGATCGCCAAGTTTGATCAAATTTCGAGGTTCTGCTCAATGTTTTCTTCGATTGCCGTTGCGCAGTGTATGAGCAGTTCATGCCACATAGTCGTACGGTTAATAAAGAGTGAACATCATGCATGAATACGGTTACTTATCTATAACTAGGTTTTGGTGTGTATAACTTGGTGTGTCACATTAAGTTTCGTGACAGACCATTTTAAACAAATTGTTACAATATTTTTTCATCAACCCAAAACTTCAGGTTTCCAACTTCAAAAATACAGTTACTGAAAAAACATGCCAACTCTACTAAGTAATGAATAGATTCGGGAATAGAATTGTGTTACCTATAAAGAATGTCGCATGACTAACATAACCGTCAACGCATCTGCCCGCGTTCAGGTTGCATTCTCGGCGATGGCGCTTCATTGCTTAGACCGCCCTCCTATCCCCGCACATCGTCAGTAACTTTCAGAAAGTTACTTCTTTGCCTGATCTACACATCCATGTATAGAGTTACTTATTTTAAAATTGATTACTTCCTTCCTTTCCTTGGAAGATTCCCTCATCCTTGTTTTTTGTATCAAGATTGAGTAGTAGAAAGCCAAAAACTTTCTTTCCCAAAAATTATCTGCATGTAACTCCAACCGTATAGGCAGCGCACGCCTAGATAGCTCTCATGGAGCATACATTTTTCCGACTTACTTAATACTTATCGTTATATTATGACCAAAATTACACAAATCCTTTGTGAATTGTGGCCTATATGAATGTTACTTTGAGGTTATGCGCCGCTTGCAAGAAGCAATACGAAGAAATCCGGTATTGTGTAAGAATAATTCGTGGCTTTTGCATCACGATATTAAAACTGCTCACTTGTGATTGAAGTGACTCATGAAAGGAAGACGTTTCGTGACGATTGAGGAGATAAAAACAAAATCGCTGAGGGAGCTCAAGAACATACCTACCAGAAAGTGCAAATCAGAACTGCTTTGAGGATTGCAAAAAACGCTGGCATAAATGTATTGACTGGAATTGACTACTTCGAAGGACACATAATAGAAATTGATGAATAAATAAATATTTATCGAGAAAAATGAAAATTAATTTTTTTGTATATGTAAATTCATTTGTATTCAAAAACATTCATAGGAGGCAGGTATGCATATATGGAATACGGATTGTTTGAAGATGGTTGACAATGTTACATGGTGTATTCATCAGTTCGGACTTCCATTGTCTGATATAATATAAACTGATTTCAAATCCCTGAAAAAAAATCTGTATATCGAAAACTCACTCACACAGGACAGTATCTGAACCAGAAATCCAACCACCATAAATCGACTGAGAAAGGAATCATCAAGACTCTATTAGACCGTGATTTCGGGCTCTGTCTTTATAAGGAAGGTCTCGAAAAGGAACTAGGCATCATCAAAAATGACCTTCAACTTAATGGTTACTCCAGAATGATGGTAGAACAGGCTTTAGCTAGAAGACAGCAAGAGCCTCACAAGGGAGAGAAGCCGCCACAACCAGTTCTTGTACTTCCCTACATCAGAGGATTATCGGAAAGGATAAGGAGGATTGGGTCCAAGTATAACATCAGGACCTGTTTCAGATCTGGGAACACTATCCGTAGCAGCCTCACAAAAACCAGGCCACCAAACGCGGACTGCGATTCCAAGAATTTCATTTATCGGATACCCTGCGAGTGCGGAGAAACATACATCGGTGAAACTTGGAGGCCATTGGAAGTTCGCATTGCTTAGCACAAGAAACACACACAGCAGAGTATGTTTGGACTCACCAACATAACATCAAGTGGGCTTAAGCTGAAATCATCCACAAAGAGAAACACTGGTTTAGAATGAAATTCAATGAAGCCGCGTATATGTTGTCCAACAACGCATTCAGTCAAGCTAGTGTAGAGATACGTAACATATGGAAACCTCTAATCAAGCGAAAAACGACCAACTCCCGCCAAACGGTAATTTCCCTCTAAAACCAATAAAGCCGAGAGAGGGAAGAGGGGATAGGTGAAACCATTCGAATGACCTATAAATAGTCAGATCTCGGAGGAATGAGTCCAGTTATCACCCGAAGATGATTGTGGATACTAACAATCGAAACGTCGTGACGTAATTCGATTTGGAATCTTTTAATTTTCATTTTTTGTTAATAATATTTTTTAATTTTTCAATTTCCAGCTTTCATTATTTTTTTTATTTTTTTGGTTGTTGCTTGTATGTTATTTATTTGTAATTTCAGTCTTTTGTTTTAATAAAATTGTTATTTTCGGTTGATCTTTTCAATTTTTTTTTTTTTTAGGGATTTCAAATCAATTTATATTATATTAGACAATGGAAGTCCGAACTGATGAAATAGAATACAGAAAAATTCCACTAGTTCGGACTTCCACTGTCTACTATGTAAAATGAATTGAAATCCCTGAAACAACTAAAAATGAAGAATTAAAAATTAATAGCTGAAAATAACAATTATATTAAGCAAAATAAACCTGAAATGAAATAATAGTGAAATAAAATACGAGTACAAATACAAGAACAATTGAACAAAAATAAATAAAAATAAAGAAATGAAAAAGACAATAAAAATAAAAAGGTGAGAGATTCCAAGTCACGTTAGTTCACGACGTTTCGATGTTGTACTTGGAACCAATTCTTCTTATCCGTCCGATAATCCTCTGATGTAGGGAAGTGCAAGCACTGGTCCAGTCCAGTCATCACCCGAAGACGATTGTAAACGAACAATCGAAACGTCGTGAACTAACGTGAGTTGGAGTCTCTCAACTTTTTATTTTTATTTTTTTTTTCATTTCTTTATTTTTATTTATTTTTGTTCAATTGTTCTATTTTACTTGTATTTTATTTCACTTTTATTTCATCGATATTTCTAGAAATTTTTTTTTCTGCCATATGGCGATTCCAACAACCCGATAAGATTTGTTAAATTATTTTTTGTTTATAAAAACGTCAAAAAATGTCAGTAGGGCAATGAACATCATTGTTCAGTTAGAATATTCTCATTTAGTTTTTGGTTTTACTAGTAGAAAGGTACTAAAATGGTCAATTCTTGTCCATTGGAAGAAAAAAATTGAAGCGATTTTTATTTATGGTGCGACGCGTAACTTTCACGAGACCGAAAGGATTTTCAATGAACGTTTTCCGAACCGTCTTATCTGTAGAAAATATTTGAGGGAACTTTTATCCAAATTCACAACTACCGGTAGTGTACATAACAAAAAGCCCCCAGCCATCCGTCCACTCCGGCAGAACAGCAAGTGCAAATAATGGACTTGTTTCATCCATTTGAAGATACAGCTCGTTAAATTCCATTTAGAATCATATTTGGAAATAACTTGTACCATATCAGTTATCAAGGCAAATATTATTGTCCATTTTTATGCTTAATTCGTGGATTAGAGTGATCTTATTATTGTAGATCGAGGAAATGGATGAGGGAAATGGAGTACCCATATCACATTCTGCTTGTATTTGCAACATTGAGTTTCAACTTTTTCTTACCTGACAGCTCGCGTAGGAACAATTCGTTTTCTCATCGAGTTTGAATGTATTTTAAAAGTGTTTTAGAGATATATTTGAATATCAATATAGTGCATTCTTGTGCTGATTTCAATTGTGCAGAAAGGCACAAGAAAACAGAAAGCGCATTGGTTTATAGGTGAGTTATTTCATATAATGAGTTTAGGTTTCCAAAGGATGGAATTATGAGAAAAAATGGGTGAAAGTATTGAAAAAAAAAACCACAATCCTTCTAATCTCCCAAGACTTTATAGAAATCATTTAAAAAGTGACTATAAATGAAAGGAGAACGAAAATATTGAAATTGAAAACACAGTTTTTTATTTCGACTTCAAGTATTCTCCACAGAAAGTATTTTCTGGACTTGATACTGTTGCTGAATGTATGAAATGAAATGAATTAATATTTTCGCGAAAAAGCAAATGTTTTTCATTTTACTTAATAAAATTTTATCATATGATTAATGGTATTACCTCAAAGGCTTTTGTTAGATCAGCTCGAGTACAATCAATTTTGTCTATACTTTACCTCATTCAATCTTCCTCTCAAGTTTTGGAAGACTCAACAGATTACCCAAGCGAGCCTATAATGCTTGAATTTAGTAGCAATATTAGAAAGAAGTATGCATGTAAGGATCGTTTTTCTTTACAATAAATTCTAGCTGTGCAGATTGAGGATTGTATGAATATTTGAAATGATTCATAATTCCAGTTTGCTATATTTTTTGATTTTCATAACTGTGTATTATTAAATAATGCATAAAATCATAGTTCAGGTAAATATTTTGTGATCTTTCGACTTTTTGTACTGATTATAGATATAGAACCTATTTCCAAACATGATTTTTCATGTACATTTTATTCCATATTGAGAATTTTTCATTAATTGAAACGTTAACGGGTTCATATACACTTCCATAATTGAACTGATAATTATAGGCTTCCTAAATTTAACGATTTGGCAATGTTGATTATTGTTATTGTTTCTATTGGTCAATCGAACAAGAAGCGGGCATAGGCCCGTGACGTCACCAGCCTACCACATTCGATTTTAAATAATTAATTACGGGAAAACTACGATACTTAGAAAGCTGAAACAAATTTCACTAGTTCGGACTTCCATTGTCTACTATATAAAATGATTTGAAATCCCTGAAACAAGTAAAAAAGAATAATTAAAAAAGGATAGCTGAAAATAACAATTATATTAAGCAACAATAAACCTGAAATGAAATGATAGTGAAATAACCTACAAGTAAAAATATAATAATTGAATAAATAAAAATTAAAGGAATGAAAAAAGAAAATAATAAAAAAGTGTAGAGATTCCAAGTCACGTTAGTTCACGACGTTTCGATTGTTGGTATCTACAATCGTCTTCGGGTGATGACTGGACTGATTCCTCCGAGAGATGACTATTTATAAGTCGTTGAAATACTTTCACTTTCTCTGCTTTCCATTTTCCGCTTCACTGATTCCGTGAGAGATGACCGTTTTGGCGGGAGTTGGCCATTTTTCGTTTGATGATGGGTTTCCATATGTTTCGTATTTCTACGCTGGCCTGGCTGAATACGTTTTTGGACAACATGTATGCGGCTTCCTTAAATTTTCTCCTAAATCAATGTTCCTCTCTGTGCATTAGGGTTGTGAAGCATTTGATAGGAGCTTCAAAAAGATGTGTCAGAAAACCCCCCTTTCTATTTAATTTTTTTCCCAAATGGCGCCCAGTTGCCATCTTGAAAGTTTCATCTGTCAATTTCACTTCAGAATAAAGTATTCATGCATCAATTTTATTATTCCAAATTTGAATTTTTTGAGTTGACTCGTTCAAAAAATAAAAGGGGGGACATTAAAGAAATGCACTGTTTAAAACAAATGACCTTATGCCTCCGGTTTCTGGGGGTACCACAGTCGAGTTTTTCTGAGCACAACGGATAATGACAATAGTGAAATGTAGAAAAGGAATACATCCTGTTTGACAATGACACGCTCTGTGTGAATTCTAACTTGATCGGGTATTAGGGTAAAGCGAGTCCCCCAGGGTGGTATCAATTGTTCAAGGCATCTCACTATTTTGTCGCGTACCACAAGGCATCTGTGCATGAGAGAGGAGCTCATATGATAGTATATCGAATACACCACCGTAGGGCATTCAAAATAATATCACTTTAGAGGTCACCATCATCTAACGCAATGAAACTCATAGGGCAGATCAAAACATATTGCAACTCACTAGATTTCAACACCGACTAATCTCTTTTTGTGGGTGACATCACAGTAGATATTCTGAATAATAATGATGTGCCTGTTGATTGTTTGAACATCATGCATGAAAACGGTTACTTATCTATAATTATTCAAAAGAACTACATCAGATTTAGTCTTATTACTTCCATGTATAATGGCAACCCATCTCACCGATCATTATATCATATACCTACCTACAAGTTATACACAGAGTTTGAGTTCCATTATTAACGAAAAAAACATATATAATGCAGATTAAAATAGATTATATCAGATTAAAAATCTTAGTGGAAAACATAACCTAGAAAACTGTCTTACAGTTCAAAGATATTGAAAACGCAACGGATTAATTTCTTGAAATAATAACGAAATTTCGAAATGTACAACTGAAATGAAAGGTAAATTTGGAAAAAGGAAATGTTGGATAACAGTTGGTAACAATGGGGAATGTTCCTCCTGACGAAAATCAAATAGTTTTCATAAAAGAGCTCTAAAACAACGCATTTAAACTTATCATTTGAACCTTTTTCTAAAAAAAATTATTTAAATACTTAAAAAAGAGGAATGAAATAATGCATTCAACATTTAAAGGGATTCGTTTCTATTTCACCATTTGGCAACATCGGTTATAGCTAATAAAGGACAATGAATCTGTTACCTGAATGAGACAAACAAAGATGACATATTTCAAAGGCGTGCTGTTCTGTATACTTATGTTCGGAGTTCCGAGACATTCTGTGACATATGATATTTTGTGCACCTAACCTATCTTCCTCTATATGAATAAATAACAAAACAACTGTTGTTTATGTGGCTTGTGGAGGTGGTATTGAACTATAATTTATATTTTGCCCTTATTGTTGATTTATAAAGATAATTTTCTTTTTTAAAGTAGAATATCTAAGTACGTATAAATTATTTCAACTTGATATAGGCGCTGTTGCCAATATGTGAATTAAAAATTAAAATTAAATTTGAAAATTAAAACCCAACATTTGAAACATCAATTTGAATACTTTTCGAAGTGAATTTGAAAAACTCATGAATTAAACTGAACTTTATTTTGTTCAACCTTGCATTTGCTGTAATAACCCAAATTGAGGAACATTCCTCATTACAGAAAGAGACAAAATGTACAAAAACTTATTGAAAGACCTATTGAACTGAACACTCAAAAGTTATTTCAAAAACTATAGAAACAGACTCACACAAATTATGAGGGAAGAAAAATGTAAATACTACAGAATGAAGATAAATGAATGTAGGAAATACTAAATGCTTATGGAAAACTGTGACAGAAATATGCATGAAAACTAATATAAAAGCTATCGAAACAAAGGAAATTAATAATCAGGAAAGTCGTTAATTGCAAAATATATTTGATATTTTCAGTAATATTGATACAGATCACTTCCACAATTTCTCAGGATATAACATAAAATAATGAGACATAAGAAAATACATAAACTATTTATGTTAAATAAATGGCAATCCTTGCAATTTTTTTTATCATATGTATTTTAAATTAATATTTTTATTGTTGTCCGCCGATACTTTTAGTGCACTTTTCAACTTCTATAAACAGAAAAAATTCCCAATTTGCTGAAATGTGACACGTTCATTCATTGATGTTCACTATATCAACTATAGCAATTTTAATATTTGTTTTGTTTAATATTTCTTAGATATTTGTCGAATAATTTACACTAAAGTATTTTTTCGTCCTGAATTGAATTGTTAGATTGAATACATTCGTATTTGGTAATCTGTTTAAAAAAATCTGTTTTTCCGTTAACCAGCTATCGCACCCTCACCCTCACGAACGACAACCCTCAGAAGTATAAACTTGTGAGATCTAAGAGTTAACGGGGGAGGATTTAACATGTGATTCCCATATGAATTATGTATACCATTTCACTAACACACAGGGATTCATCCCTTCGTGGGTTCTTTCTTTATTTATCTGGCAGTAACGATTTTTGTAATAATTCATTATGTTTTTTGGTGGTAAATGAATATTATTATATTTTCATAAAGAATAA
The DNA here is from genome assembly GCF_025532065.1 of Leptinotarsa decemlineata. Classification (NCBI taxonomy): domain Eukaryota; kingdom Metazoa; phylum Arthropoda; class Insecta; order Coleoptera; family Chrysomelidae; genus Leptinotarsa; species Leptinotarsa decemlineata. The sequence goes on along the minus strand of NW_027412703.1, from coordinate 7,323,879 downwards.
GCTGTCCCTGAAGCTCCGACATAGTCGAGAGGGCTCGCCAGCATCATCAACCAATGAATACTCCCCATACCGTGGAGTAAGTGATCATTGGGTCCAAATATCACGTGTCCAAAGCAGACGCGCGAACTCAAGCATGTTATCGGCCTGTAATTCTTAGGAATCTAAAAATCTCAAATTTTGAAGATAACAGTAAGGTCAGGAGAACAGAAGAACAGCACGCTTCAATAATCCAATACGGAATCTGGTACTTATGCTCTATGAGTTCAAAACTCTAGCCAGATGCTAGTGGATACTCAGTAATTTGTTCAACTCATGAGTATCGACCATCAGCAAAGTTCTTAGAACTCACAAGAACTCTTCTGACATTATGCGGCGCTATACTGTTACACAATTCAACGTGCTCAGTTTGCGTAAGCTCTCTATTAAACCCATTATTATTATTCTACCTTGAATATTGTGCTGGTCAGGCCGCCCTTTCCCAGAAACTCCGATATTTTCGGAGGGGCGCCATCATCATCAATCAATCGTGAGGTAAGTTATCATTGGGTCAGAGCATAATAAGAATCAAGTAGGAGAAATGGAGTTATGCCCCCGGCATTAATATTATTATTATACTTGCAGAATTTGTCACACATCCGGATAGCGGGCTTACATTACCAAGCAATAACCACTCCCCACATAATTATGTGAGTGATCATCGGGTCTGAGAATCATGTACCCTAAGTAGACGTAATAAACTAAGAATGATAGGTTTCTGTGTTTGTCCCGCCAAGATTTTTTATAATATTATTATTATCATTATTAACGGGATGATGAGCGATAAAAGGTGGGCCCTCTTACATTATCATATTGATATACATGAAATTTAAGTAATAACTCATGTTAAACAATTTCAATATTGAACAGTTCAATCTAGGTTAATTTAATTTATCACGTTATCACTTCTGTCGGGCATCCCAAAACGCAAACGTTTTAAATTTCAACTGAAAGAGGTATATGTTTAGAAAAGGCTTTCTACTTCTCCATCTACATACAGAAAAAATTGAAGAATCTTTCAAAGAAAGGAGGAAAGTAATCGATTTCAAAAAATCATCTCTATACCTACAAAGATGTGTGGATCATGCAAAGAAGTAACTTTCAGACACAAAGTGAAAGAAAAATTCATTTCAAAACAGCTACTTTTATATGAGCTGTGAATTTACTAAAAACACCTGTTTTTATTCAGTTTGTATTCCAAACATGCGCTATGGGATTGAATCAGATATCATTCACAGGATTGCTACACAATATTTTCACTTACATGGAACGCTGTCATCCTTACTGGTGTACATTAGATATTTCGGAATGAGACACTTGCTTTATGCCAGGAATTTGTTGAATCTACTCTTGGAGAAGTAGACAGCATAAATGTTTCTTTCCCAATAATATTTTTGTTGGTGTTTTTTCCATATTTGCATACTGTACAGACATTTTATTTTGCTTCTTAATGATGATTTTGGTATGTTTTTTTTCGATGAATATTATTGTCAATAAGTGATTATTTTTCTATAATAAATTGTGAAGTGAATTTAAGGTAGGTTATTTTTTCATAGTTTCATCTCAAAAATTAGTCTTTATCCTCAGAGGCGGTGTAAGACGTGGGCGGTGTGAACGACCGCCCACGACCTCGCAGTGCAAAGGGCCTTGCGCCTCAAAGTAGGAAATACATTTTAAAAAATCCAAAAGTAAACACCATGATTTTTTTATAATTATTACATTAGAAAATTCTCAACCTAAAGATATTGCACTCTTCGGCCCACGAAAGCATATGAATGAAAAATTCGTGAATATATTTATTTTTGTGATAAACTACATTGTATTAGGAAATTGATGAATTGAAAAATTCTCATCTTTGTCTTATTTTTATTATTTGAATATCGATAAACCGCATAGAAAATTGCTTGTCTGACGCTCGTCAGTTTATTGAGAAAAGCAGTTATGATTTGCTAAGAGATTTTAATAATGAAAGTATATTCAAAAAGAAAAGGATGTTTGATCATGAAGGCAGCGATCAACTTATAAAGTCTGCCAAAAGCCGGTATGAGCAAACATTTTTAATACTATGATTGATTCTGTGATAAGCAATATGGATTCGAGAATTATATCAACACTTTGAAGATTTTGGTTTTCTCTAAACAAATTTCTCTTAAACAAATTGAAAAAAAATCCAGAAGAGCAAATACAGAAAAACTTTCGAGATTCACACACAGTCCTACAAGTAGCTGAGAGCAATAACTTTTATCCTTACGAATTATTCCAAATGCATTCATCAAAGACATAATTAGTGGATGGTTTGAAAGAAATTTACTTAAATTTACCTTAAATTACCTTTTCAAAATTAAAAACAATAAAAAATTATTCAAGAAATACAATGGGACACGAAAGACTTTCTGCTACGGCAGTTTTATCCAAGCAGATTATAGCATCAAAGCATTACCAATAATTAGGGAGTTCAGTAAAATCAAAAAAAGAATATTTTTGTTTCTTCAATTAATTATTTTTTCTTCATTTTAAATCCCAGACGCACAAACGGTGTGTTAAAAGTTAGACTTGTGCATCTGTATATATGTGCGTCTGTCTGTGGCACTGTAGCTCCTATAATAGTTGACCGATTTTGATGCGGTTTTTTATTTAATAGTTAATTTTGTCGGGATGATTCTTAGATATGTTTCACGAAAACCGCTTGAGCTGTTCAAATGTTACCAGTTCGTTTCCAAGAATATGAAGAGAAATTATGCATTCAATAATGGTTAACAATAATGACTAATCGAAAAAAAATATATATTTTCAAGAGTATGTATAATAACATTTAACTTTTGACTTGATGCTGCAACCAGAACAGTCTGCCAAGGGCCAATTCCTCATTTCAAAGGTCTCAATAAGTACAGTGTCACCGATAAAGTCCGCATCAAATTGGCAGTAGATTTTGCTTAGGAAATGATGTCAAATGGCGTCTACAAAATAGGTCACGTGATTTCCTTAACCTGTCAAAATTGACATTTAAAAAAAGAAACATCGAAAAAATGACATTATTCTTCAAAATATCCAAAAATATCAAAGAATAAAAACATTTTCTTTTGTAATTTTATACCCACACACCAAGTTTCAAACCCATAATAAGTATTTTATATTTTCACTATTTTTCCGCATTCCTGCTTTTTCTACTTATCAAAATTTAAGCACACCTGTACTAAATCATTTATTTTAACTAAACTCGTCACCGAATTTCTTTTTTTGTAATATAATAATATTTTAAGAGCCTCTTTGATGTTAAAAACAAATTTTGAAAAATAAAAGTTGTCAAACTTGATGCAAAGTTCATCTAGTTTCAACGGGGCTTTCCAAACTATACAGTACTTGAGTTTTTTAATGAGCAAATGGCCTCACAATATGAATTAGAACAAAACGGAACATTAGGAAATCACGTGATCTATTTTGTAGACGCCATTTGACATCATTTCTTAAGCAAAATCTACTGCCAAAATCAAATTTCACATAAAACGATAAATAAAAAAGTTTCCCATTTGATGCGGACTTTATCGGTGACACTGTATATAGCCGCAGTGTCAGTGACTATGACTGGAATTTTGATACGGCGACCTATACATGATGTTTTTATTGCTTCAAAGTTGTTTTTTTTTAAATTTTGTTGTTTGATGTTCCAAAAAAGTACATTAGTAGTAATCAGACAAAAGTTATTTTCTTTATTGTATATCCTATATGAATTTTTACAATCGTCATCAATCGAACACATTTCCAACAAACTTCGTTTTTTTATACTGCGGAAAATTAAAAAACCCAAAACATCGACCAATACAGAATAATTGAAATTTCTAGAAATTTGCGAATATAAAATCAAAATGCATATTCTTACTTTAGGAACAAAATGAAATTTAAGAAAAATCAACCTTCAGTAAAAAAACCGTAGCGAACATCTGTTCCAGGTGTATACAGATATTTTGTTGATTTCGATGTTAACGTACCTAGCTTCCACTTCTTACGAATATTTTTGATTTATTACTACCTGAAAAGCAATTGGACAATAGAGTCACGGGGACCAGGAATCTTTTGTTGGTACTCATCAAAATCTTTCGAGTCTATATAATAACCAAGTTGGATACCTACTCTCTTTACTCTGCCTAGAGGTTGAAACTTTCAGGTCCGTATTTGTAAAAATGACACGAATATCATAAAAAAAAATCTGAGAAATTTTGGATATTTTGTGCTTAAACCTAGAGATGTGCATCTTTGTACTTTCTAATAATAATATCATTTATTAATGAAAAGAGAGAGAATGTACACATCAAATTCAATTTTTTTTCATAAATGATACCTGCTCGATAAGTGAGCAATATATATATATATATATATATATATATATATATATATATATATTTTGATTGATGCAACTAATTTTCCTTTATTTTGAGTATTTCAATATTAAATTCTACAAAAAGGATTTGAAGCTTTATATCTTCTAATAATTATCTGCGAGCGCTTTCGACAGTTGGTAGTACTGTCATCATCTGGCACTCCTCAAACTCAGTTTGATATATATATATATATATATATATATATATATATATATGTATATATATATATATATATATATATATATATATATATATATATATATATATATATATATATATATATATATATATTGAACAAAAGATGTTCCAGAACACTACCTTGACTTGAGGCACACCATATTCAATATTTTCTTCTTGACTGAGGGCATCATCTACCTTTACGGTCTGCTGGCTATCTGTGATAATAGGACGTGACTCTCAGCTTTTGATAGGTCTATGAAAATATATAGATAGGACTTGTTCTCATTCAAAGCATTCAGATAAAATTTTATATTTTTCAAACCTTTTCTTTGTTGATTTCTCGAAAAGTTTCGATAAGTGCGTTAATATTGATATGGGTCAGTAATTGTCTACTCTTGTTTTATCTCCCTTTTTATGAAGTGGTATTATAATGGAGTTTTCGAAGGCAGACGGCCATATATCATTTTCTATGCATTTATTGAGTATGTAAGATGATGGTTTCATAAAGAAATCTCCAATAATTTTGAGAGTTTCAGTTTTAATTCCATCAATTCCAACTGATTTCTTATCCTTCAAATCTTTCAATATCGTAATCAGTTCGTTTTCGTACGTAGGAAACGAATTTGCAGTGATATTTCTCTTCAGAATATAATTCTGGTCTGTGGTAATTTTATCGGCAAGTATTTTTCAGGGTTTTGCAAATTTTTTATTGAATTCGTTGACAATTGCTAGTTTTGTGGGTTTAATTCTCAGAAGGATGAATGTTGAAGTTTTTTGTTTCCAGGATGGTATGTATATGAAAAGTTTCTATGTAGCTAACAAATAAATCACCAAACCATGAATAATTTTTAATGGCATGCAAGTATTCTTACATTAACGCATTGTTGGGCACATGAATAAAATAGTCCAATAAGATGAAAATTCAGAAATCCAATAGAATCAATTATTTACCGAGTAACACCAGAAATGTAACTCCCGATGGAAGAGTTTTTCATTTTCATTTCAGCCGTTGAATAATCAAGTACAACTGCAAACATATGATAAAAACAATATATGATCATTCAATGACTCCTTCCGTGCCCATACAACTATTTCTAGAACTACAGAACCAGAAAACTTATCAAAAAAGAAATCAAATCGTTTGTTCAAAAATAAGTATGCAAAATTATCAGGCCTATAAACAAACAACTCATAATAGCAAAAGTATCAATACTGATTTCTATGTAACTACAGCTGTAGTTACATAGTTCAGAATTCATCTGAAGGAAATGCTGATGATTTCAGATCTGACAAATCTGTTCTTCCTCAACCTCATACTTAAAAAATAGCTCTGAAGTATTGTAACTGAATCTTTCAGTAGACATCAACCTAATATCCTTTGAAGCATTAGAGGAGGTACAATCAACGAGTGTGAAGTGTCATAAACATTCTTTTAGTATTCTTTCAAGACACATATTTATCACAATGTCGGTGTTTGTAAACCCTAGGAAAACCTGGTTTCACCTATTTTCACACGAATAGGTCAGAAGGATGTATTCAAAATTGCGAGATTTTGGTGGATTATTTTCATTGATTACGTCATGAATACGTCATCTAAAGTGATAGTTTCTGACGTGAGTTGAAACACTTTCCGTGTAATTTTTCCATAATAACCGCAATTATCATTATCGCTGTGTGCATGTTAACGATATTGACATACACGGTATTCACAAATTGAAACATCGATGTCCAATTTGTTTCGATTTTTCACTGTAGGTACTGGTACGATAGGTTAAGTTAGATTACGTTAGCTTCAAAGTGCAGTGAGCTAATTATGAAAGATTCTGCCAGAAGTCCATAATTTTCTTGCAAACCAGGTGTTCAATATTTGTTTGGCAAAGCCAGAAGCGATAGCAATGACAGGTTCTGGTCCAATGAAGCTACTTGCAGCACCTTCCTTTGCAAAGGAGTCAGTAGCCTCACTGTTTTCCAGGCCAGTATAGCCAGGAATCCAGACCATATACAATATGTTAAGTCTTCCTATCGAGTACAGTCGTTTTTGGCAATTTGCTACCAATTTAGACGATGCTCGGTGGAGCCAAGAGCTTTCAACACCTCTTGACTGTCCGAGAATATTTTTATTGAATTGTGTATGAGGTTGGATTCTTCCAATCTCTCCGCACACAATTCAATAGCGTAAATTTACGCTTGAAATACAGTCGCATAACTTCTTAGGCAGGGTGATATCTCTGTCCCTCGTACTGGTAAGTAACATTCGATTTTTTAAGGAGAGATTGATGTCTTAGTCGAAGATATCAGGGGGGTAGCAATTGATATTTGAACTTCCAGCACCAAATAAGTCCAACAAAATTACTCATTTGTATATAATCAGAATGTATTCTTTATAGTTCTGTTCCATCATCTTGAAGCCGAGTACTGATGTGAAATGTTCAATGTTCGTTGAACTCATCTGCCCACACGCATGAACGTTTCTAATTCTGAACCTGTTTGTATCACAGGTTCCTGTGATGTTCGAACAACTGATTATAAGGCACCTGTATCATACAGTTGACCTCAGACCAATGACCTTTATATGTTTCTCTTTACAGTCGAAATAAAAATGGTTTGAGTGTGACAATAATTTATAACTGCCAACTACTATTCGTTTCCTTGACAATAGTTTTCATTCAGGCATTGGAAAACTGCGAAATTTCTCTGGCGTTGGAGGCTCATTGTTTGCTTCATTAACTCAACGCTCTTTTCCTTTGCACACTTTGGAATGTATAACATTTTTGAAAATAAATCTACAGATGCTCTGATTTTCCATAGTGATAACGTTTATTTCTGGGATTAGCTCTTTCATTGACTCATCAAGTCCATTTGCACACGAATTGAATTGAAAAAAATAGTAGTCGTGTTACCTAGACAGACAAATCTTCTAGGAATTTTGATTTGAGGCGATATTTTGAAGAAAAGTAAAAACTTTGGATTGTACTTCGACTTAAGTTGACACATTAACTATTTTTGTCAATGCCCTTATAGTATTTCGAGACAGCTATTCCCAAACCGTAATTTGTTCTCCAAGTCGATACCATTCCCATGCGAAACATCTTTAACTATGTTTGAGACTCTGCAACGGTAACCAGATGAATCATCCTGGATGAATAACTCTTCTCTGGAAAGTGCACCCGTAAAGAAATATTCATAAATCATTGACAACCAAAACACCAGAATATCCCTACATCAGATTCAACACCTTCTTCAATATTAGAACGAACTTGGTGCTCAAAACAGTAAACTGCTAACCAGTTCTACCTAAATTTCGCTCTACCATAGTTATATGCAGCTTATCTTATAAAGCACAGATTAAAAATTACCTGGTAAACATACATTTCACAGTTTACCTCATATTAAGGAGGAGCTACAGAATTTTTTTCCACCAGATGACTCGTCACTTGCATTTGGCATTTTGTTAACTGCTAACTCATTTAAAACCGAAAAGTTGTATGTTTGATTATAAATGTATCGCACTTACAGACGTATTCGACTCAAACAGGCACTTTTATCAGAATCAATACCCCTGACCGCTCTGGATTGAATGATTCCGTACAGTCTATCTCGTCTTGTGTTTATAGATCTTCTGTTGGGAAAGTCGTCACTAGCTTACTGTCAAGTACATGTTCAAGAGATGGCAAAAAGTGTATGACTTTCTAGAACTTCAACTAACGTTTCCTAATATACTTGTGATATACTGTTTGGAACCTTTGGTGTAGTAATGAATATTACTGGAGTTTTTTCCCAACACCAAATCGTTATTTTTACACCTCGACACGTGTTTTGATCACCAAGTGATCATCTTCAAGAGGAAGATAAAACTAATAACTACTCAAAACTAAAGCTACTTATACTAATCAGGTACATCATACAGGTAGGTAATCAGTAATACCACCCATACAAGTGTACCACCCTAAATTAATTTTACAATTGGCCTTTCTATTATTTACAATATGTCCTTATGTATGTTTAAATGTTACAGCTATATATAGAACAATTTTCAGCTATATAAAATTAGTTTCACAATATTGCCTATCTAAATATATTTACAATGTGTCTTTTTGTAGTAATCAGTAAACCCCACACTCTCATAGGCATCTCGTTGCCTGTTGTTATTAACTTGTCTAACTAATCTTAAAGAACTGAAGTCTATGGAATGGTTATGTTGCAAAATATGATGGGCGACTGCTGATTTTTCAGGTTTTCCATATTTTAAGTGTGCTATGTGTTCCTTATATCTCACTTTAATAGATCTTTTTGTCTGTCCATAATATTTTGCATCGCAGTCCTTACATTCAATTTCGTAAATTCCAGACTTTTCCGAATTCTCGACTTTGTCTTTTGGACTTCCCAAAAGGTTCTGCAGTGTATGACTTGTTTTAAAAACCACCTTCATACCTAGATCCTTGAAAATCTTTCCAAAGTTCTTCGTATATTGGTGGTATGGAACTGAGATGTATTTATCTTGGTTTTTGTCCTTTCTGAAAGTCGAGATTTCTTTCATTCTTAACCTAAACTTCTCTTTCCTAATTATGTCATCTACAATACCCCTCGGGAAACCGTTAGTGGCTGCTATTTCCTGTATTGTACGTTTTTCTTTTGTGAACCTATCATATGTTAGAGGGAAAGTCAAAAGACGATGCACCAAAAAATTCAACCCAGCACGTTTGTGCTGTCCACAGTGATGTGAACTGTCAGGAATATACCTGTTGGTGTTGGGAAAAAACTCCAGTAATATTCGTTTCCTAATATGACTGATAACCAGTTGGTGCAAAGCTTATTATTGAATCATCTGATAATAAGACTTCTAACGGGTGATGATCAACTGTATTGCCAAATATGCGCCAAACTAACTGACTATTATAAGACACCAAGTATATCTGAGGCACCAATCAGTCTAACAAATAACACTGATGATCTTCAAACATGACTCAACCTCTGACGGAAGCACCAAACTCTTACGAAGGTTCGAAATAAATGAACACTTCAATCTAGCAGACCACTATTATAATCTTCATGCAGTAATTGTTCACTGTGGTTCTGGCGTTGAATTTGGTCATTATAACGCCTTGGTCAAAGACGAAACGGATTGGTTTAAGCTTGACGATAGTCGAGTCACTAAATATTATGGCAATATCTTGAATCTATTGGAGGCTCAGGAGACACCCTACATTTGATTTTATGAAAGAGAGGACATTGGCAGATCAAGATCGTCAAATGATGTGATGCTGCAGGTTTTTCCGGGTTTTCCTGCAGCTGAAAAAGCAAATGCGCCACTGAAATCATTCAAGTCGCCCTGAGCGCAAATTATTTTTTGTTGTTGTTTCATGATTTCATAACTTGTATTACTTTCTTTTTTATGTTTCTATTAGATACAGTTGAAAAACAACCCTTGTTGATTTTTTACCCAGTTTTATTTCAAGCAATTATATCTTATAAATTTGGTGTTGAATCAAGTCAATATATAATTATTACAACCAATCGAAAAATACGTGTACCCAAATCTACTCTACAAATTCTTTGGGGCTTTCAATAGGCTAAACTGATTAGTTTTCCGGAGTTTGCCACACTCTTGCACGGTCTCGTGTGGTTGTTGTTATTGGCTCTTGAATTAGTTCCGGAAGACTTTCTTCAAGTATTGATAGCCGTAAACCTCTTTTAGAGTTTCTGAAGTGTTTTGATACTTATTCCTTCTGATCTTCAATATGTTATGCAGTATTCATAGTACTGCAGATCACGCAGTGCTACTAATGGTGCAGTAGATTTGAATTTTCCCCTTCCGTCTGGCCGTTGACATTGGTTGACGACAGTATATGGCTTATCAAGACAGATGTTTCAGAGTTTTAGCTTGTGACATTCAAACCACAATTGGTTAGACTGTCTCCGATGACACAGATATAACCAACAGACCAATCACACCTCAGCAAATTTTGATGCTTTATAAAGCTCCGCCCCTAAGCATACCCTTTAGCTGCTGAATTCCATCCTGAAAAGAGCCATCCGCCAGATTGGAGAACATCACTTGCAACCTTGATCGACTGGAACATCCAAAAAATATTGGAGATTTGTTTCTCTTTCATAGATACTTTCACGGGAGGTGTTCAAGTGACATGGCATATTTGATTCCACCAAGAGCGATACGTATCAGAAATACGTGACGGGGACAAAAGAACTCTTTCATTTGGAGCGTGTATGTGGAAAAAACTTCCTGAGAACGTTTTTCCAAATGAATTTGATCTGCAGCGATTCAAATCCAACGTGAATGGCACCGCTCTTAGAGTGAATTAAGGATTTTCCTGTGTTGCTTATATTCTGTCCCCAGAAAAAATCAAGTCAAAAATGTTTATTAAGCATTAGGATAAGAATACAAAATATTGCGAAAGTGTGTTTTTGTAGAGCTTTGCTATAGGCTTATGCCTCTTCAGGGTTAATTGGTTGTGTGTGTGTTGTCTTGTGTAATGATTAATGATGTCTAGTATAGTGTTGTTTTATGTTGTCATGTGTTCCTCTTGTTTTTCTTGTTTTTCTGTTGCTCCGTTAGAGTGGTCCGTGTCAGTTGCAGTGGTCATTGGAATGTGGGTACAGGTTGTAAGGCCGGGGATAAATGGCTTCCGATTTCAGCTCCTCCCAGTACGTAGCTGTCCGCTATCTGATTCCCAGTGGGTATTTCTCTAGGATATCCTGGATCTGCTCCGGTGATCTACTCCGGTGGATCTTCCATTTCTCACAGGAGTCTTGCTGGGGGAAACGAGAGCTTCTCCCTAGGAATCCTTCTGGGTCCTCCACGGGGAGTCCAAGGTGTTGTCAGCGAATTGATGGCATCGGCGTTATTACTGCTCATCGTTCTTGTCGCATATTGTCCTTGAAGTTCCTAAAATCGTAGGTTAATTGATGTAGTATTTACTAGGTTATATAAGTTTTAAGATGGGTATCGGTGAGAGACGTTGTGAATGTTGCGTAGGAGTCTTCTCTCGGTAGTTAGGATACGGTGGGATATTCTCGGGGGCAGCGTACAGTATATCATCGCTTTATAGTCTAGGACTGGAATGAAGAAAGTTTTATATGTATGTAGGAGAGTTTCACTGTCGCACCTCCCTAGCTTGCCTCTCATTGCTTTTAGCAGGTTTGCTCTTTTCCGGAATCTGTCCAGAGTTTCTCTCAGGTCGACCTCTCAGATTAGGGTCCTCGTGAAGGTGACCCTCCAAGTAGGACACCGAATCTTGGAGTATGAGATTTTTTCTTGAGAAGTTCTCCACCGAGGTTCAAGTTATCTCAGAAAAAATAACTCAATATAACCAGGGACTGATCTCCGTAGGTAATATTTGGTTTCAGTTTACTCTCATTATATATTATTTGAGTTTTCTATTGACATTGCGTTGCTTCTAAGCTAGTCTAGACTCATGAATATATGATTCTAGAGCTTCCAGTGGACTTGTCTTTCTCATGCATCATACAGCTTCTTCCAGCGTACATAATATTTTCGATCTTGATAGAATACACATTCTCATGAATGATCAAAAATACGTATTCATTATCAACTTAAGAAATGTATCCAGCAAAAACACTTTTCTGCACATCAGAACGGCGAAAGCTCATTTCACCAATAGAATTGGCATCTGTTTATCTATTGAGGTCCATATTTGAAAAAAAATAAATTGATGATGAAATCTAATGAACGAAACACAGCATTTCAAATTGGTTTATATCAGATTATATTTAATATATTCCTGATCTGGAGGAAAGCTCATTATAGTTCCCCACAATACAAAGCTTTTGTCCTATTTAACTTGGAAAAACGGGTTTTCATTCAAAAGGTTTTAAAAAATAAACCTACTCTCTAGCTGCATAACACGTCAAGCTTTCTTCTTGATATTAGAAATTCTTCAGGGCGCTAAAAATGAACACAGTAAAAATGATATTCTACAAATTTTATAATACCTACAAATAAATTGAGGAAACATACTACATAATTATTCATTGAAATTTGTTTTCTACAATATGATAATAATGTCCAATCTTCGAGCATATTTGACATTATTCAAAAAACACTTCGTTGTGAGATTTTCAGTAAAAAGTTTCACAAAAACGCCTCACGTCTTTCGCTATACAATAGCTTCTTCAGGCATGTAAACATGTACAGATTACATCCCATATTTGACATGATTGTTATTTTCAAAGCTACGTTTTACTTCAATTCAGGTAACATTATTGATTATCTATTGGAGAAAGATTCATTTCGTTTTCCCATATTCAATAAAATACAATCACATAGTATAAAATATGTGATGTAATCGGTTGATGAAAATCCATAACGTATTCAAGAAACACTTTATTATGAGATTTTCACTTTTTTTCAGGACAAAACACAAGCACTACATAAAAATCCTCAAGGCACTCTAAGAGCGGTGCCTATGCGAAAGTAGTGATTCAAATTAGAATTGAATTGCTGAAGATTGAATCCATTTGGAAAAACGTACACAGGAAATTTATTCGACATAAACGCAGTTCTCCAAATCATAAACTTCTTGAAGAGTCAAGTTCGAGGTGTACTGAGTTAAACCTCAAAACGATGAGCTGCCACAGTCCGTCGCGTATTTCTGATATGTACCGCTCTTGTTGAAATCAAATGTGCTAATTCACTTAAACACTTCTCGTGAAAGAATCTATAGAAGAGAGACAAATCTCTAACGTTTCTTCTATATTCCAGACTATCAAGGTTGCAAGTGATGTTCGCGTCTCCAATCAGGCAGATGGAGACGCGATGGAATCCAGCAGCTTTAGGGTTTGCTTAGGAGCGGAGCTCCATACATGAGAACAATACTCCAAAGAAGGTATGATTTGAATTTTATAAAGCATCAACGGTTTCTGAGGCATGTACAGTTTTCTGGTTCGGAACAGTGTTCCAAGCTTTTGAGAAGCGGCTTTTGCAATTCCAGCGATATGATTGTGCCAAGACTTATTGGTGTCATTTAACAAACTTATCGAAGTAGAAAGTGGAATTGTCTGACTTGGCATTATTGAATCCGATTCGGAGACATTTATCTTTTTGAAGAAAACCGATGTCTGAGTGTTTGTGGCATTGAATTGAACCTGGGGACTACACAGTTTCACAAAAACGCAAGACGTTTTTCGCTATTTAATGGCTTCTTCAGGTGTGTCTTTACTGACACACCTGAATAAGCTATCGTAGCGGGACCTCATAAAGTATTGCTTGAATTCATAGTGAGTATTGAAAGATAGATCGAAAGCATTTTGAAAAAAACCTCTTTTACGTTTCATGTCACTTTCGTCAGTACAGGTAACTTTGAAAGCAACCATTATAATGTCAAATATACTCGAAGGTTTGACATCATTTTCATATTGGCCAATATTTTTATTGTAATTACTAACAGTGTAGGATCCCGCTGCAGAATCACTACGTCCATAGCGTAGTTATTTTTGTCTACATTTGTGAATAGGAGAATACATTTACGACAGGGTGCCAGTCAAAACGTGGCAGATATTTTTAATTAAAAGAGTGAGTGTGCTTCGAACCAAACGACTGAAGTAAAACTTCTTTAGCTCCATCTTTATGTATGTATGCACTTACAATGGCTATATCGGGGAAACCAAATAAAGTATAAGAAATCTGAAAACAAATTTCATAATAATTGAGTAAATATGAAATAAAAACAAATTTTGGAACTAACGGAGAATTATCTTCAAAATCGGTTTTTCATTGTCAAACATAACTGAGAAATTTCAGATAAATTTCCAGCTAGGTTAGGTGTACCATAAGGATCGAATCTAGGTCCACTTCTGTTCATAATTTTCATCAATGATTCACGTCAGTTCTGAAATATATAGTCTTCTTTTTGCTGATGATTTTAAACTCTTCAAATCAGTCAAAATAGTCCGAGACTGCACATATAAGCAAAAGGATACTAATAACATTTTAGATTGGAGTTTGAAAAATTAATGTAAGAGTTTCACAGAATCTGCTTCAGAACCATTTCTTAAGCTGCAATCGATCCTTCCAAGTGATGAAGGGTTTCGTAGAGGGATTAACCCGGCTCTTACTCCATGAAGTATTTTAGTAGCTTGATTTTTTTTAAAAAAAGTGTTGGCGGCCACTTTTTGACTGGCAACCTGTCATAAATGTATTTTTCTATTCATAAATGTATGTACAAATTTGAATTTGATTCACTACTATGAACGTAGTGACTTTGCGGCGGGATCCTGTATATTTTCTTAATTTACTTGTAACTATTGTAACATTTGTGAGATCTCTATTTTCACTTTGATTATTTTAAGCTTCCTGAAGGAGTCTTTAATATTAGACGAAAGCTTGACGTATTGTCAAAACCGAGTAGGTTTATTTTCCGAAGCTACGCTTGACTGAAAACCCGTTATAACCTCACTTTGCATAATAATTTCAGTCGCTGATTAAAGTGTTGAAATTACGCACTTGGTCTCGGCCCAATCCCCAAAACTAAGTCCACCCCTGATTTCACAGGAGGCCACCAGGTACACGATTCAGGAACAAAAGGTCCTAAGCTGAAGTTGCCCTTAAGCCCATTGCCCCTCCATCTGTACCATAACAGTTGTTCAAGTTCACGTATATAGACCATCTTCAATGTTCGGCAGAATTAGTTGTCCGCAATACTTGGTCGAAGGAGATAGTTGTAACGGTATATATTTTAAGGTTTGTCGATTTCAGTGAAGAGTGACAATTCACGAAGTGATGGTGATAATGATGTGACCCTACAGGATTTGGATTTACCTCATTATACTAAGTGTACGTACATTTTGAACTGTTTGATAGCGATTGCGTACTATCCTACTTTTCCAATAATTGTATCATTCAGAAACTGAATATTTGTTGCACGAATATGTTTTTCAATCATTCCTTTTACTTAGCTGATTTTATCATTGAAAATAATGCATGCAATGGCATGAATGGGCTTGGTAAACAGATAATTCTACAATGTGAATCTTTCTAAATATTTCTTTGAAAAATGTATACGAGACATGAATATATTCTTTTTGATGTCTCAATTTGAATCTATTAGTGAATAGTGGCGTATCAATTAATAAAATGATTATTTGCTTAAATAGTAGGCATTTAAATTTCTCAAATAGGTTGGTGGCTTTTTACCAATGATTTGATGAAAATTGAGAAATGAAACTTCCTATTTTTTTGGTACCACTTGTATTGGTAAATGTTACTACTTTAAATTGTATATGAAATACCATCAAGCATTCGCAGAACTTATGGTTCAACGAAGAGTGCCTAAGAAGAAAAATTTGTTACAAATATAAGTGGTATGAAAACAAAGGAAGTTTCATTTCTCAATGAACTCCTACCACGTAGTAACGGCTACATTCATCAATCTAATAAATGATTTGATTCTCACAGATATTATTTTTCCGAAACTACAACTGAAAAATGCCCGTTACAGAATCTAAGTAGGCAGAGGAAATTGAAATTGATTCAGATATCTAGTACATATCTCACAGTTACATTCTTTATACTTTCTGCAAATTATTTTTTTATAGTAACGTATCCATGCTTGAGGTACATAATTAATGTCAAATAGAATGGCTACATACATACTTCAATAAACATGGACTTTCTATATGACTTGATAAAGACGGTTGAATTTATTAGTCACACAAATACTCAATTATTATGGGGCCAATCAATATCTCCAAAAAAATTCAAAGATTTCCTTCTCGATTTCCATTAGTGTTAGCAGTAGTGGAAAAATTGTCAACAATTCGGTAAGCTGAGTGTGAAATTGAAAGGACAGTCATTTCGCTTACCGAGTTATCAACATCAGGGAATAAAAAATATACTCTGTACATCATTTTGAATTGAATTGTGTCAGATTTGTATGCATGTATCTTCTAGAGTTCAAAATAAATGTACCTACCTAATATTCAATAAATTATCACTAAACATCACCTAAGAAGAAAGTGGATTGTCGATTATGATAACGGTTCAAGAATCTCTCTAATATATACATACATTTATACTTAGAATTCCTGAATTTTTGAAACATATTCAAATAATTTACCAAATCTTTTAAAGTAGATACCTATGTATTTCTCAAATCAGAATCCTATGGGGATTTTGAAGGAAGCAAAGGTAATCAAAATATCTTCAAAGTTTTTTCAATGCCCACTGATTTTTGAACAAACTTGTGAGTGTGTTGTTTTTTTGTGTCATACAAATTATGAAAACTCAAAGAATCAAGAATGAGTCATAGAAGTTATGAAAAAATATTCAGTAAGTATTCAGAATTAATTTTTCTAATGGAAAACTGTTGAATCTGAATCAACAACGGTTCATCACATCTCAAGTTGTTTCGAAATAACGTTAACAGCTAAGTAAAACGTGAAAAATCCAACCGACAGATAAAGTGCACTGACCACAGCTTAGTCGATGTGACCCCGCGTACAGTGGTATCCCGCCTTTCGATGATTCATAAAGGTGTTACCTGGAAATTGACATACCGAAATCAAAAATTGAAAATGGTAATTATTATACGGTGGTACGGTTTGCCTTTGGGGAAATTTGATGGATTTTGTTTTCAGTTGATGAGATTTTTTACGGGTACATGTAAGTATATATTTAACTGTATTTTAAACAGCAAAACGAATGTCCCTCGCTGTTGATTAACTTGCACTCAGAGAGTTATATCATACTCTGGCCCAAAACTAATTAACCTCGTTCCTTCAGACATTAGAGCAATCTCCAATAAATACAAATTCAAGTCAAAACTGAAAGAATATGTGAATTAAAACTATGACATATTGAAATCTGTCTATGAACTGGATTCCTGATCAAAGTTCTCTCTAGACTATGGATATAAACTAAATCCTATTGTAGGTATTATCTTGAATGAGTTTGACAATCCAACGTCACCTTCCCTTCGACTATTACTCTCTCTTTCCACCAGTTTTCCTTCCTTCCAACTATTTGTATCATTTGTATTTACATTATCAGTATGAGTGTTTGCTTTATTATGCAACAAAGATACCTCATATTATATGTAAGTGTCTATGTATGTATATGTGTTTATGTGCGTGTATACATGAATGTGTATATATGTGTATACGTATGTATATGTGTACATATATGTTATATTAGAAAAGTGTGAACCACATAACAAATATAATCAATGTTTGAGTTGTTTACTTATAGATCGATACTACAACTCAAGCTCTGCTTAGGTAGCTCAGCCTTCAGAATTGTTTACTTATCATTCAATGTTATATCATTAATAAAATATGTAATTACCTGTATAAATTTATCTATCTATCTATCTAAATTTTAAATCACAACAGTTCTGATAATTGATTTAAGGACATTGGTACATCGAATCGAATTTGAGACTATTTGTAAAAGATATTTTTTCCTAATTTCTTAGTTGGTTCGTGTCATAATGAAATACTTTTGCGAAAACGCGACAACAGTACCTATTACTTTCACTATTCATTTCTATCAGATATTTTCATTAGATTTTAGATTAGTATTGAGAAATATTCGAATAAAATATCAGATAGGGATTCAGTTGTGAAAGTACAGTAGCTCTTACAGGACAGAGTCCTTGGTAGTGTATTTATATTTGTAGTGAAGCTGAAGTAATTAGAACGAATTCATTTTTAATACAAGCATGTCATAAGCCTAAAAGGTATCTTGATACATTTACTGGAAATATAAGGTTTGTGGAATACTTATTTCCAAGTTTAGTATAGTTAATTTCGATTTACTCATTAGCAAGCTCAAGTTCATGTGATTCGATGACATTTCTGTTAAATGGATGACTAGCTATCACAGAGGGTCAAACTGGATGATTACTTATGATCATCCCTAAAAGAAACAATCTCAGGTGTACCGCAGGGAAGTATTTTAGGACCCTTGATGTTTTCAGTGTTTATTTTTGATTACCCCACTTTCTTATCAGATTGTCCAGTTCATCTATACGCAGATGATATACAGTTATATTTGTCTTCTCATAACACCGATACAGAAAGTTGCGTGTTCAATATAAACACAGAATTGCACAAAACATTCCTATACTCGGAGACTCATGGACTGAAAATCAATCCAAATAAAACTTTGGCCTTATGCATAGGGTCTCAAAGAAAAATAGCAGAAACTCAGTGTAACTTTAAGCTCAATCTCGGTAATGCAGACATCGACTGGGTAGACAGTGCTCAAAATCTTGGCATAGATAGATCTTTGTGTTTCCATAAACATGTGACAAACATTTTCATAGTATCATTCTTGAAACTCGAATCGCTATATAAATTCATGTATCAGTTATCAGAAGAAATTAAACTCATGTTAGTTAAAACTTTCATTTACCCCCATATCGAGTATTGTTGTTCAGTGTATTACAATTTTCTGCCGCAAAATAACAAGAAGAAGTTACAACGTGCGATTCTTATGCTGTATACCACATGGTGAACATGCCACACCATTTTTGTTAAAAACGAAGGAGCTGAATGTGAGGTTCAAAGTCCAATATTTGATAAAAACATTTTTAAGTTGCTTTAAACAAAAACACCTAGTTATTTATATAGTTTATCAAGTTGGCATTCTAACATACATATGGTCAGTCTGAGAATTAAGTCATTCAACATACTCATGCACCGTACTTCCAAATTTCAAGGATGTTTTTCTAATATAGCCCCTTCTTATCTGAATGAAATTTTATCCCTTTTAAATCAATAATTATCAATTAAAAAAGAAATAAAATTACGGATGTTTACTGCTCAGTGCTAATTTAAAAAATTTTAAATTCAATGTATTGTAGTGCAATAAAATTGTTAAATTGACCAAAATAATGTTAAGAATATTAAGAATTATTAGCAACTATATGATCTATTATTTTTTTCTTTTCGATATCATTGTTGTGATAGTAAATACGTAATTTTATAAGTATTTTCTTACACTCACTGTATAATTTTTGGGAGGGGTGGAAGATATCCTTGGGCTAACCCTCTTCTTTTTATGTATAAATGTATTTTTTATGCATAATAAACGATATAATTATTATTATAAAATTCATTGATTCTGAAATTCTTCATGAAACATGTAAATACACTAGTCCTTTTTGAAATATTTGGGGATAATGATCAAAGTTTTCTGAATAGTTTACAGAAAATTACACACATGAGAATTGAACATGTCAAATGTAATGATGTTATTTAAGTTTGTTTCAGTTGGATACATTATTTATTCAATTCATGTTGGTACAGGTTCAAAAGGCATATCATTTCAAGCACTCAGATATTTGACTGTTTTCCGTTTTCAGCATGTTCCCAGTGATCTTCATTTCACCTGTTGCTTTTGCTGTTTGAATCTTTGCTATGTCTCTTAAAAAACCTACTGATTTACACAAATTTTTCATCAACTGTATTCCGTTCCGCGGCCCGCCTGTGTAGCTTGTTTCTCACTATGAAAATATCAAAACAGTGGACTTCAATTCGCTTTTCAGGAAGTTTGTGATATGTTTGTATTCGAATCTATCTCAAATATCAACACCAATTTAGTAAGATATGATTTTTTATATGTGAAAATGATCTAATTGTGATGTCTACATATAGTACAATACATAATTCACATAGATACTTTGTATCTGAGAAATAATGTATTTGGTTAGTCCTATAAGTTGTTTTTCTTTTTCTCTCACTATTTCATTCATTTTACATTATTTGTTTTCATTTTAATTTTTTTTTACTTCTCCTTTTGATTTTTTTTCTCTCTTTTTACAATTCTTTTTAATTTGATAAATTGATTTAGGCTTTCGCTGTTGAGATTTTCAGTGTTGCGATCTTCATTCTGGTTGAAGGCCGTCTTGGTTTAGAAATGTATCTTAACGTTTCGCCAGCACGAGTGACTGGCTTTTTCAGAGGTCCATTCATCTTGATAGTCATCGGTGAACCATCAAGATGAATAAACCTCTGAAGAAGCCAGTCACTCGTGCTGGCGAAACATTAAGATACATTTCTAAACCACGACGACCTTCAAACCCGAATGGAGATCTTTTCAATTTGTTAATTTTTTTTTCCTTTTTTCCTTCATTCTGTTTGTATTATCCTCGCATTACACTATACGAATGGATTAACATTCATTTGGGATGTGACAGAACGCGACTTATAAGTTTGCTGGTAGTCATGTTAGTTTTATTCTACAATATATAGAGAATAAATACTCACTGAAAAGTAAAATTATATTTCTAAATAAACTGTTTTGATATATTCGAAAAGAATTTTAAAAAGATTTGTGGTTGTTCCATCGACCCAATCTTATTGAGAATGTCATATTTTCAGTATTTCGTATAGGTTATCAATATGTTCTTTATTTTCAGTTCATTCCAGAATTAGATGATGTAACGTACCAATTTT
Source organism: Leptinotarsa decemlineata (assembly GCF_025532065.1). Taxonomy (NCBI): domain Eukaryota; kingdom Metazoa; phylum Arthropoda; class Insecta; order Coleoptera; family Chrysomelidae; genus Leptinotarsa; species Leptinotarsa decemlineata. The sequence continues at coordinate 7,302,853 of NW_027412703.1, read as the reverse complement.
CCACATGGGCAATTTGAATTTTCAGCTAATCCTAATAGGTTCGTTCCAACCAGCGTCAGAAACAGTTTCTGACAGTCAGGATTCTGCGCAGTATTGTGATTGCGTTCCAACGTGAGTTTCCAACCATTAGTAAACTATCAGTTTTCTGTTCCATCCAAAATTCAAACCTGTTCGAAATCTATCAGAATGGTTTGAGGATTATCTTCTAACCATCAATCTGACGCATGCGTATTCCGTATTACTGTTTCTGTTTTATGTTCATGCAACTTACAAACAACAACATAACCTACAAAAATTGTTATAAAATAAATTATGTATTTGCTGGCGCAGGAAAAATTAAGAATTCTTTAAGTGAACCTAAAATATGAACATCTTTAATTACACAAATTAATTATTGCGGTGACCTCCCAGTTCCATGTTGATTAGTAAATAGAATAGAGATATAAAATACTGCAACCTTCTTTTACTCTCCAGAAGTACACTTGATTTGATTTATTTTTGAAGAATTGAAGGGGTTATATTTTTAGGAGTGACATTCGTTGTGGAATGTTTGAAATACAAACTGAGTAGAGAAGAGTATCTTCTGTATAATTCAGTGTTCATATAGAAGTACTTGTTTCGAAAGATTTTTTTTCTTTCGTGTAATTCAATGTTTATATGAAAGTAGCTGTTTCAGGAGGACATTCTTTCAGTTTGTGTCTGAAAGTTACTCCTTTGCATGATCTACACATCCATGTATAGAGTTATTTATTTTCAAATTGATTACTTCCTTCCTTTCTTTGGAAGATTCCCTCATCCCCTTTTTTGTATTAAGATGGAGTAGTAGAAAGCCATAAACTTTCTTTCCCAAATTATTTTTAAAGGTTATGTTGAAATTCCATGCCAAACTTCAGTTGAACTATCAGCTGTTCCAATCAGAAATTTCAAATTAATCAGAAACCAATATTTACCAGACATGCGCGTTGACAATGATTTACAAACAGTTGGAAATCTGTTTGTGACTCAAGGTTGGAACGAACCTATTATGAATTTATATTCTGGGTACATTGCGTGTCTAGTTCGTATTCTGCAGATTGATCTGATGAAGTTTCTATTAATTTCATATATGTACCACCGAGACTGTTACGGATTCTCCTGAATTATTCTATATCTCTGACCAGAAGTCGATCCAGACTATGACCCCGCCAGTGATATAACATTTATAACTTGAACACTATCATTAGATCCGTGTATGGTATTTTGATATTGAAAATATTGTTCCCACCTCCTTTCTTCGGCATTTTATCCATAATTTAAGAATGAATTATATGTATCTTATATTTTTTCGTGTTTTCACCCATAGACAATTCCTTATATTTCACTATCTTCCATTGGCATTCAGTTTTATTTCTACCACCATGAGAAGTATCCAACTCCTTAAGGATTTATTCAAAAAATTCGCATCTGCTTCATTTATTGGTCAGTTTTTGTTTTACCACTCCGATTGACATACCTAATGAGTTTTCATTATCCATAACGCAAAAGTTATTGTGTTATCAATAACACAAAAGTCATTGTTTATGCCATGGGCACCTATTTCTAAAATTATACCCCTCTTCATCAAGCTTTGTCAGCCAGTTTATGTTTAATTACCCTGATGGTCTAATATGTTTCTCGCTATTCAAACACAAAAGTCATTGTTGAGTCGTCAGGGAGATGGTTCAGGCATTTTTTTCAAAAATTATCCCTGACCTTGTTTTTGTTTCACAAAATTGATCAAGATTATGAAAGATTAGTTATCTATTATGCAAAAGTAATTGTCAGGTCATCAGAACGATTCTATGGATATTGTTACTAAAATTCCTTCCTACTTCACCATGCTTTGTGAGTTTTCATTTCACTTATCACTGTGATTGGACTGATGAGTTTCCTGTTATCCACTTGGCAAATGTCATTGTTGGCTCGTCAGGGAGTGGCTATAGGCACCTACGTCAAAAATTATTCCCTACTTCATTATATTTTGTTTTTTATTTGTTTGTTTGTTGTTTATATTTCACCACTTCGGTGGGATTAATGAGTGTTTTGCTATTCATAACGCAAAGTCGTCTTAAAGATAACAAAACACTCATTATTGATTCAGTTAAACAAAAACTGACTGACAGAGACTAATGAAGTTGGGGGAATTTTTCGAATAAATGTCTGTTGCATCCCCCCTGACTGACAAATAACAAAGCTTATAAAAGATGGGGATAATTTTTCAAATGACAATGACATTCGCGTTCCAACTGAAATCGTTAAACAACAGAACTTATTGAAGCTGGAGAGATTTTTTTAAATAAATGCCTGTAGCACCCCAATGATGACTAGACAATGACTTCTTCATCACGTATATCAAGAAACTCATTATTTCAATCGGTTTGGTGTAACAGGTAGTTACTGACATAGCTCAATGATGAAGTATTTATGAAATAAATCTCTACAGTATCCCCTGATGACCCGGCAATGACTTTGTCCTAATGGATAAGGAAAACTCGTTACTCCAACTGAAGCTGTTAAACGAAAGCCGAACGATTAATCTGAATAATAGTTGGAGGGTTATTTTTGAGAATTGCCATTTTTGTGGTGTAGATAACAAAAACCGTACTATTTTAGTTGATTTGGGAAAACAAAAACTGAGCGGAGATCAATAAAGAAGGGCCAAATTTTTATTTATTGAGTTCGCCACATCTGAAGGCAGTCGAAATAAAACCGAATTTGAATGAAATGTAGTGAAATTTGGAAATTCTTTAATTATGTCACTAGCTTACAGAAGCGCACACACTGTTGTCATTGCCAAATGGTGATTGAAAAAATAGTGACTATTTTCACGACGACTTTTCTTCTGTGTGGAAAATGGCTATTATGAAAGTATTACTCAAAAAGCCTTTGGAATTCAAGAATTCAAATGTCTGGGTCCCATTAGCCGAGTCTACAGAGGAAATGGATGTCGAGTTTACGACTCCAAATGACTTCCATGTAAATTTAGATCAGGAGCGAGTCTAATGAGGAGATGTATGTCGAACTTACGACTCCAACTGACCTCCCTGTAAATTCAGATCAGGAGCGAGAGCTTCTCAACTCTCCAACTCCTGATCAAATAGGTTTGGTGGTGCAGCCAGAAAACGACTGAGTCGTCTCCTCAAACCTTACGAAACCGCCTTGTACTAAATTCTTGAGAATCTGTCTCAGGTGGAGAAACAAACCCCCATGAGCAGGTTAGCAAACGTTTGCGCTCAAGTGAGGTTTCACCAAAACCAGAGGTGAAAAAGCCCTGCACGACTGAATCTAAGGCATCGTCAGGTGTAGCTGACGTGCAAAAACCGTCATATGGGAAGGTTGTGGCGGGTATCAAGTTGGGAATCTTGCACCTTGACTACCCGACTATTTCATTAACGATGAAACAGCAGAGAATATACTTTTTGCCTGCCCCGCTATGGACCGAATCAGGTCTTTAGAGTTCGGCAGAGCCGTACTCTTACCATCTGACGTGAAAGACCACCCACTATACAAACTAATCGGCTTCGTTAAGAAGCTGGGTTTATTTGGTCGAGTGTGAATAGGTGTGAGACACAATAAACCCTTGCGGGTTGCGGTGGAGGGTCGAATAGACCCACTCACTTTGGACATAACCTAACCTAACCCATCAGCTAATAACTGCTCGCTTTATCAAAAGTACTACAGAGAGAGATATATCGAGAATCGAATCAAAGAAGTAATTGCTAATTTGTTTATATTCGGTCTAGTTATTATGGGATTCGTAGAGGTTTCAGCTGCATTACTGCTTTGATGTAAGTTGTTAACTATATTGTATGAGCTAGCGATTCCATAAAGAACACGATAATTGTTTCTTCTTGATTTTACTACCATTAATTTGATTTGATACCATTAATTCCAAATTGTTCTCAATGATACCAAGTGATATGATGGAATCGATATCAATGGTATCAATGGTATCAAGTAATATGATGGAATCGGCCGATACTTCATGAAAATCCATAACGGATTCAAAAAAAACACTTGATTGTGAGATTTTCACTAAATATTTTCACAAAAGCGCAACACGTGTTTCGCCATACACGCTTTGGGCGTAAGAAGACACGCCCGAAGCACGCATTGTCTTATCCTACGATGTACTGTACCACAAGGTTCAATTTTTAGTCCGCTTTTATTTACCACTTGGACATCACAACTGATTAAGTGTTTGCAAGTTTGTAGTATGCATTTGAACTTCTCACAAACTTGGGGTGAGTGATTATTGGGTTCAAGAATCGTGTGCCCTAAGAAGACTTTGAAATAGACAAATATCCGTTTTTAGGATCCGCCCCCTACAAACTAAGCCAGATTCTGCTGTCCTCAGTGAGCCAAAAATTAATAATTCTGGCCAGGTTCGGTGGGTACTTATTACTTCATTATTATTTTGTATGTAATTCCTCATCTATTTTTTTTATATTATTTCTTTTGAAAGTGATTGACATTGTTTCTTGATGAATGTGAAGTTCAGACATTCATTGTATAAAAGGCATTAACAGATCTGAAATCTATGAGAAAACAGATAGAATGAAAATTAATGAAATGTTGAATTGATTGAAAGTACTGAAAATAACCGCTCTGAAATGTAAACAATAAAAATAGAAATAAATAACATTAAATTATCAGGATAAATGATGAAAAAATGCAAAAAGTGTGAGAAAAAATCATAATATGACAAAAATACTTGAAAAACCAAGTTGAATGACTCGTTACTCTGCTTCACTTTTTTCGTGAAGCAACTTGGTTTGAAATATTTTTCATTATCTTCTTATTTGTCATTTTTTTGCATCATTTCACCATTTATATCAATTATTTTATTTCATTTTGCATTTCATTTTTATCCTTTGTACATAATTGACATTTCATTTATTGTTCAAGCCATATATCATTTCCCAATAATTCGTTTTCTTCAGAAATTATCGCCCTTTCCTCCTTTCGACATTATTTCCATTTGACTTGTCCTAAATTTTGGTTCTGTTATTTTAGTATTTTCAATAATTTCGTTTTCGTTCATTTTGGTTTTATTTGTTACTCCATAGATTTTAAAGATGTTAATACCTTTTTATACATCCAAAAATTATATTTAATACAGCAACTGGCTTGTTTAAACATCACAGGAGCCACGAGAACAACACCAACCGTGGCAATGAAATTAATTACGGGTCTGACCCGTCTGGACCTGTACGTTAAGGAGGTTGCGTTAATGACCATGTTACGATTGCGCACGGCTGGTGTAAACCTCGAAGTAGGAATGGGTCAATTGAGGCTGAGCCTATGGTGAGAAGCGCTTACTGCGCAACCTCTGCTGCAGGCAATCAGTGATGCAATTGAACCCAGGTTTGTGTTCAATAAACCCTACAAAATACAAATAAAACAGAACACAGAGTCAGATGCTACAAATGCAATACGCATATATACAGACGGCTCAAAAATCAAAGAAGGCTCAGGATGTGGAGTGTACTCCAGATCACTGAGCCTAAGGATTAAGTGGGGAACGGGAAAAATACCAACGTGGTCTAAACAGAATTGGCTGGTATCCCAATCGCCACAAAAGAAATGACCAGGAATGGAATTTCTGGCAAAAACATAACAACCTGCACTGACAGCAGACGAGCCCTATTAGCCTTGAACAGACAACGTGTTACCTCCGGGCTAGTATTAGAGTGCCACCAAGATTTAGCCAAAGCCTCAGTAGATAATAACATTATCCTGAGGTGGGTTGAAGAGCACGACATGAGTAAAGGTAATCGCTTTGCTGACTCTTTAGCCAAGGAAGCAGCTGGACTAAGAATTTTAGGACCCAATGACACCTACGGCCTGATGGCTTCGACAATTGCGGAACTAGCCAAATGTTACTTCCATGCTTAATCCTTAAAGAGATGGGATGGAATCAAAGGATGCAATTTTGGCAGGATTACCCTGGGCGACCCTGGGAAGCCGGCGCCGAAGAAATATCTGGCGATGACCAGGAAAAATCTACGCTCAACAGTAGGATTTCTGGCTGGCCACTGTCAACTAAGGAAACACCTCCATATTATGGGGCTAGTGGACACACCTCTATGCAGGATGTGTGAACAGGAAGATGAGATTGTCAGGCATGTCCTATGCGAGTGCCCGGAGTTATCGTCAATAAGCGAGTGTGTGTTCGGCGTGTCTTGGCCTACACCTGCCGATATAAAGGAGATGTCTCCCAGCGACCTGTCCAGCTACCTGGAAAGGACAGGATGGATGATGACCTAGGAGGGCAACTCCTCGGAGGATGTACAATGGGTCACATGTGGCCTAAGTGCTGTGGGCTTACACTTACCCTCCCTATTCTACAGATACAGATGATATTTTCAATCAACATTCAACAAGAAACACTGTCAACCATTTGGAACTAACTATTGTTTCAGATATCCAGTAAGGCAACTTTGAACTCTCCATGGAAGTGATTGCTTTTCAGCAAATTATCTACCACATCCATCGACATTGCTTCATTTCCTATGGTCCGTGATTCGTGACAATATTGAATATTTTACTGATATTGCACTAGTCCCGGCCTATAGGTGGTGTTGTTGATCAGCAAGGATCTGCCAATTTATATCAACGCCTCCTCCGGTCAGTCGAGAAGTGGGTAATTATGACGGTTTCCCAGCAATACCAATTCAAGTACTCGTTACTGAAAAAATCGAGAAAAATCTGAAGTGTTCAATATTGAAAAAGTGTTGTTTCGTTACAACACTAACGAAAAATTCACAATTCTAGCTTAAATAATAATGTATAGTCGACTCGTCAAAAAACAAAAAAGTTTTGTGAATAATCTTTAAATAGAACATATCTGTATGTATATGTGAAATTGTTCCTTATCATTTCGCGAAATTGTCGCTGACTCTTTATTTGTTCAGCCTACCAAAGATTCACCTGGTACATCCATCGAGTACAGCTGAATAATCAGAGTCGATTGTTAAAATATCTGATATATGATATCTGATTTACTGACATTGAAACATTATGGCAAGGAATTGAAAAGTTTCAATGCATTGATATAACTGTATCATTAACATACAAGTATGAATAGTCGATAAATGGCTGAAATTGATTGATATTTCTTTCACATTGTTTCGAAACTATGTTTTCTCTATACAGGGTGTCGATTTGAAAACTTTCCACCCTTAATATCTCCCTTGCAGTTAACAATATGAGGAATCGAAAAAACTGGTCAATTTTATTGTCGAGGGGGACACTTTCAAGGACTTTTGCCCTCGTGGTTCAACCCCATAGGAGGGGTAGATGTTAACCTTAGAATTTCAAATGGGAAGTGAGGTCAAGTGGCACATTATTTTGATTGGCGTTCAATTCTGCTTCCAATAGTACCCTGACTTATTATTTTTTGATAAGCATTTTCGATAAATAGCGTTCTGAACGAACAAAATTAATTATTAGTACGCCTATACTGAGATGCATGGTTTGACCGGAACTGGTGACAATATAAGGTGGTACCGTTCCAACCCTTCATTAGGGGTAACATTAGCCATTAGTTTCAAATAATTTACATCAAAAAGTAGTCTAATAGTAAAACGTAAATGGTAGTAAAGTTGTGTTCAGTAAATGCTCAATTTTCAATTCTCTTCGCAGAAAGTGTACAGCTAACCGTCCGTTTTTGCTAGTTCTGTTGTAAAAAGTTTCTGTTTTCAGGAAAAACATTGGTTCACAAATTTGAACAATGTGGTAGTATTTTGCATACAGTTGTATCTGTTGGGTTTTTGGTGATTACTTTAATAAATATATTGTATAAATGGTTTACATTCTTCAAGACAGAATTCAAATTGTGATGTATCTCATCGCTATGTGCTTGATTTGCTGAATGATTTTTACGAAACTGCTTTAGTAATAAATTAGAAAAGAAATAACCCCAAAGGACTGGGAACATTTGCTGCAGAGCACACGAGCTCCTTACAAGATCAGCATCAGAGCAGATGGGAATGTCACGCGAGACTGAGAAAAGCATTGAAAATGCATAAATTCCATCCTTATAAAATGCATATTCTTCAAGAGCTCCACAAGATTATGATAGAAGAATAGATTTTTGTGAAATCATGTCACATCGGCTCAATACCATACCTTATCTTCTGTTGAACATCTGTTTCAGCGATGAGTGTTCATTTTTCTGAATGGCGATGTTAATAGACAAAACTGTCGCTATTGTAATGACGAAAACCTACACATTTATCGGGAAGGGCATACACAACACCCACACAAATTCAATATTGCTGGTATTCTTGGAAATACCATTATTGGTCCATTATTTCTGGAAGAAAACTTGACTGGCAATCTGTACTTTGAAAAGTTTGGAGAGACTATCAATTCTCTTATAACTCACGAGCTAGAGACGCAAATGGATGCAGAAGGTGATGCTCTTTTTCAGGAGGATCTGTTACATTTCCTGCAGGACGGTGCTCCACCTCATTATTCTCTTCCCGTCCCAAAGTGGTTACACAAGAGATTTCCAGATAGGTAGATTGGCAGAAGGGGAGCAGTTGAATGACCTCGGAGATCACCGGATTCAACACCCGTAGATTTCTTTCTTCGGGAGCATCTTGAATCCATTGTGTATGAAACAAAGCTTTCTGATATTGAAGACCTTAAAAAACGAATTACAGCTGCCTGCCAGTCAGTTCATAGTGAAGTTTTCCATAACATTAATAAGCAGATCAAGCTTATTCCGTGACATTAAAAATCGTAATTCATGAATGAAGTGTGTGTATTTTCTATAATGTTATCCAATTTGGTACTGAAGAGCTTTAGGGCAAGTGTCTTAAGGCGAAACATCGGTGTATACCAGTGAGGGTGACAGTGTTCCATGTAAGTGCAATTTATTACCATTCATTCAAAGTAGAACTTATGTGAATGATATCTGATTTTTATTCCACAACGAATGTTTGAAATTCAAACTGAGTAGAGAAAAGTATCTTTTGTATAATTCAGTGTTCATATAGAAGTATTTGTTTCGAAAGAATTTTTTTCTTTCGTGTAATTCAATGTTTATATGAAAGTAGCCGTTTCAGGAGGACTTTCTTTCAGTTTGTGTCTGAAAGTTACTTCTTTGCATGATCTACACATCCATGTATAGAGTTACTCATTTTCAAATTGATTACTTCCTTCCTTTCTTTGGAAGATTCCCTCATCCCTTTTTTTGTATCAAGATGGAGTAGTAGAAAGCCAAAAACTTTCTTTACCAGTTTATAATGTCTTTATCGCAAATTAAATTTTATTTTGCACAAGGACAATAATCAACAAATAAGCAATCCCAGGCGTAATACATAATTGAACGCCAGTCAAAATGATGTGCCACTTGACACCCCTTTCCATTTAAGATTCTAAGGGTGACATTTACCCCTCCTTGGGGGTTGAACCACGAGGGCTACAAATATGTCCCCCTCGACTATAAAATTGACCTGTTTATTGGATTGCTGATATTATTTACTGGAAGGAAGATATTAAGGGTGGAAAGTTTTCTAATTGACACCCTGTATATTATTCGGTATCTTGATCAAGGCATTATGAGTAGATCATAACTTTTGGGGTTTCAAAAGTCATTAATGTAATTTTTTGAATAACAAATTTCCATAACTTTTCAATTTGAAGTAACTATCCCAATTAGCCCGGATATCTGTTCGTTCTGATTAAATTCAAAGTTCATGTTCATTTGAGAGTTGAGATTATGAAGGACACTGAGAAGTGCGATCGGGCCCTTCATTCAAAGCTCTGTGAAGTTCTAAAGTAAACCAGATCGGGTGAATCTGAATGCGAAGAACATTTTTTGATGCCACAGATAATATATCGTTCTTTTATAGACTGATCCAGCATAAATTAGGAAATATAGCTTCTGTTTGAATTGAAAGGGAAATATTTTTAGGAGAGAATAATTTTTGGCAAAGAAAGGTTTTGGCTTTCTTCTTCTCATCCCCACTAGATGGCAGTGTTCCATGTAAGTGAAATTTTTACCTATTCCATTTGCTATATTGTGTAGCAATCCTGTAAATGATATCTGATTCAATTCCATAATGAATGTTTGGAATTCCATCTGAATAGAGAAAATTGTTTTTTTTTTATAATTCAATGTTCATATGATATGAAAGTAGTTGTTTCTTTCGTGTAATTCAATGTTTGAATGAAAGTAATTGTTTCGAGAGTTTCCAGTTTTTACACGAAAGTCACTTCTTTACATGACCTATACATCTTTGGAGTTCATTTTTTTAAATTGATTGGTTTCTTCCTTTCTTTGAAAGATTCTCATATTTTGGTATGAAGATGGAGAAGTAGAGAGCCAAAACCTTTCCCAAAAACTATCACTAAAAAGTATTGAGCAAACTGAGCAAATGAACATGAGTTACAAAAAAACTCATATAGCTGTACCGGATATTGAAATTTTATGAACACGTTGCTATAAGTGGTTATAAGTGCCTACAGTGAAATTATCTAAAAAATGTTTGAAATGAATAATACTGGCACATTTCATTGGTTCGAACTTCCATTGTCTAATATGATATAAATTGATTTGACTGTAGAAAATTAAAAAGATTAGCTGAAAAATTACAATTATATCAAACATAAAAACTGAAATTACAATGAAATAAAATACAAGCAACAACCAAATAATTAGATGGAAATTAAAAAATTATTAGCAAGAAATGAAAATTAAAAATTGAAAGATTGCAAGTCAAGTTACTTCACTAGTGAAGTTACTTCGCTATTTCTCTTGATTTTTTGGTTGTTGCTTGTATTTTGTTTCATTGTAATTTCATTTCAGTTTTTTTGCTTAGTATAATTGTTATTTTTCAGATAATCTTTTTAATTTTCTACAGATTCTTTCAGGGATTTCAATTCAATTTATAACATATCAGACAATGGAAGTCCAAACTAATGAAATGCAACACGAAACATTGTCAACCACCTTCAAACAATACTGGCACAGCTTTATTATTTCCATATTATTTTTCTCTGATGACAAAAGTGAATGTATATTTCATACATATTTTCAATAAAAATACATTTGGTTCATGCATATGCCTGTATCCAATTTATAGGACAAATGGCAGCTAAGAAGAAACCTAAGAAGTAACCTCGGGAGGAACCAAAGAGTTAGATGCATATAGGTCGTTACTGGTGCAAATTTGTTTTATTTTTGTCAAATTGCACTTGTCCCGGCCTGCAGGCAGATTGCTCGGTCAACAGAAACGAAGAAACTTTGAAATTTTCATGGAATGGGACATCAGTACTTCAAGAAAAAACGCTTGCATCAAATACTGAATAATAACATATTATATTAGAGATGTAAAGTTTGTGAGCTTTCTATTGTTTTGGAATAAACTGATATGTATTTGTTGAAGATGAATAATCATAAGAGAAAGTTGTTGAAATATTTTTGCTGATTTCTATTATGGATATGGTGATGTTTTTGAGTTTACCAATTAGTTGTATATTTAGTATGTACATGTGATCATGTTTTCTTAAATTAGCAGATAAATCATTTTCATTTCATCTCACAGTGATACAAACTCATTCTTATGTCTGCATCTTTTCATTTTTCTTGTTTTAAATTTGTTGATGCCTTCAGATAATATGATTGAAAACATTGGTAAAAACAAACTTATTTCTTTACTGATAATGAATATGTTTTCGAATATCTCAGTTTTTACTTAACAATGCGAGATGTTGAACTATTGTATAGGTACTAGAAAATTTTTCATTGCAAAATGTTCCAGGAAATGTTTTGCTGAAGTTTCCATATTATGGTTTTGTTAAATATGTTGAACAAAGTACAGTGCAGGAATAGTAAAACCTCGAAGTCAAGTGTACTAGTGTACATATACTACAGTATATTTTGAACTGCTTGATTAATTCAATCTCCTAAATGAATATAATGAAATTATTCAGTCACAAGTGATCGAATAGAAAGGATATATGATTTGGTGGCGGTAATATGAAATATAATTATTTGTGAAATTTTTTCCATCTCCAAATTTGTTTGGAGAGAGAACTGGTCAAACTGAGTTCACGTTTTATTAATTTTTTTTCAGATCAGTGATTTGCTCACATGCAAACTTCATCCATCTCGACTGAAGTCTGATTTCCAATAATATTGGAACGGAAAAAAATTAACGCAACTTTTTTTTATTTTCAAATCCTCAATGGTAGTAGACACTTTCACTCAATACTCTGCTTTCTTCAGAATAGGGAGACGTACCGTCAGGATTATAGCCGGCAGAGCATGTATCGTAGATTTTTTTCTTGTTCTTTGAAAACTGAAGCCGAAATGAAATTATCAAGAATTTCAAGAATATAACCAATATGTTAATATGGCTTTCACGACCAAGGTTTTCAGTATCACCATTTTTTGGGTTTGAAGATCGTCGGTTTTTGGAATTTCTTTCAAGAATCCACGGCCTTCAAACCCTAAAAGTAGTGATCTTAAAAACCAATATGTCGTCCCTTCTCGTGGCCATACACTTTTTTTTATTGTTATATATTTTTTATGGCACTTTTTTATATATAGCTGTTTTTATAATTTTTTTCTGCTTCAGAAAAAAATATATAACGTTGGTCAATATTTGTTTATAACAAATTGTTAAACTAATGAACAATTGAATGATAAATAGAAAAAAAAATCTGACAAACTATTTAAAAGTATAAATTATGATTTTTTAAAGCAAAATTATTTCTCAACTGATCATTTAAACAATTGAAATATAAAAAAATCAATTGTAAACAATTAAATATTGAAATTAGGAGATTTTTTTTTCAAATCATAATTATCTCTAGACAACAAAATAGCAAAAAAAAATTTCAAAAATATTGAATTTCTCTATTTGTTCAAAACAATTTAATAAACTAATTACGTAAAAAAATCATATCCTATGTTGATAACTGCCATTATTTAATGTGGAAACAGACATAGCTAAATATCAATTGGAAAAAAAAATTATCAACAATTTTTAGATATTTCATTTTGCAATAGTTTTAAAAAATCATAATTGACAAATTAATATTTTTTTATGAACTTTTATCGCAGGATCGTATAAAGTATATATATATATTAAAAAGGCCCCACGAAGTTTAAAATTTATAGGCCAATTATGTATACCTTTTATACCATTATTTATGCCAACGGAGATTGGGAAGAAATTTGTTAGATGATAATTGAATAACTTTTTGAAAAATGGTGATAAAACTTTTTTTCTACGGGATTCGATTCATTCAAGTGTCAAGAAGATACTAGGTTTTTTTCAAATTTTTAAAACGACATTTCATGTTATTATTATTTCTTTTGATAAACTCTCTTTAGCATGCCGTAACAGTCGCGCGGAACCCTAGTTTCAACGTCAAATTGAAATTATAAATAATGGAGAGCTTTTTTCAAAATTGCTTGAATATTAATATTTTTTGAGTTATTAACGAAAAACTAAATACCATTTTTTTTATCTTATTTTGTTAATAACAATTGCAATTTTTACCTGCACCAAAATTCTTCAAAAACATTTTTCTAGAGGTGATTCCGAATCGAATGAGCATTGCACATATTTTTGGGACCTTCTTCTCTATTTCTCGTGTTTTTGAAATTGTTGGTTATACTACAACGCACATGTATGATCTGTAATCTGTAAACTGTTTATAAGTTAAGTCTCTTATTTGTATAAACGAAAACTCGCGTGGACAAACTGTTCCTGACACCTGACTTCTTCTGTATTATGTATGAAATGGTAATAAGAACCAATTACAAATAATTAACCACCAATACAATTATATCGAGTCCTTTTATATGCTTTCATGCACTTAGTAACATCACTAACTATGTTAATTATATTGACTAGTATTTGTGTAAAATGTTTTTAATTTCAATTTATCTTATACTGATACTGTACTATGCTGACTTGTTCTATATTATGCTGGACATAACCTAAAGAATTAATAAATTATTATTATTATTACCATCGATGATGCCAGCCGCACCAATCTCGATTTTGTTATCTTCAATAAAGAATAAATTATCTAATCTGTGTCAAGAAATCAAGATACCTTGATGTTCAAACGTACACTCAGGTTTATAAAAAACGGTGACAAATTTTGAATTTAATCAAATAACTTTTTCATTTTTAGACTGATTTTAATAAGATTTTGGATATATAAAAGGAAATTTATCTGAGATTAATTCAATTCAAACACATTTCTAGATGGGGCCCAACTTATACAAATTATACGAGGAAAAAAACTGTTATATTTCTATAATCTAGATTTAAGACAACCTGTGGTGAAATACAGCAATTGGATGACTCTCAAAACCATCCTGTAGTCAATCTTGGTTCATTAAATATTCATTGATTCTTCATTAATTTTGATCTTACAATTAGTTTCAAATTCATGAGTTATTGAATGAAGCATTGCGTTTTCTCTTTGTGCTCCTAATTTTTATTTTTTCAACAAAACACAAGCACTACAGGAAAATCCTCAAAGTGCTCTAAAAACGGTACGTATAGTCTGGGTCACAAGATCCTTTTTTTGAAACTTCTGTCCAAAGGCACCGAAAATTATGATCCAAGGCTCATTCCATTCGGAATAAAATCTGAAAAATTTCGAGAGGGGCTCGAAAAATTTGCAAAAGTTATAAACAATATAGTAAAAAAGGGGGGTTTGTCTTCTGCTGATATCTCGGAAAATATTATAGATATCCGAAATTTGAAAGAAGGTCCTTTAAGGGAAGGAAATTTCCTAAAAAAAAATCCCACCATCCGGAACTCTATCACCAATATTTATACTTCTAATTAAGAGGTGAAAATAGCGCTAAAAGCGGGCGAAGCGCTTCCCGCACGCGCTGACCGATACGGACCTTTGAACAATAAAAATTATTTTAACCCTTTAAAAATCATTATTAAGAAAAAAATTCATATACGTTCTAGACACTTGAATGAAGGAAAATGTATGGAAAACATTTTTTCCCGTGATTATATTATTAGATATACTTCAATTATTTAACAAATTTTTACAAGTTTTGAATTTACATAAAAACCATGATAATTTTTGAACTGAAGACCTTAATTTTTTCACTTCCTGAAGCTTTTATTGAAAACCTTTAAAAAAGATTTCCGTTGGAAAAATGAAAAAAAATTGATTTTCCACTTTGTTATTAATAATCAAAAACGTTAAAAAGTGAAAAATTCAATTGAAGCAATGAAAAAAATATTTTTTCCAATATTCAAATGAATTCGTATTCTTATTATTTGAAGTTCCATAAAAATGATTTTTTATAATTTTTAGTTCTATTTGTTTAAAAAATTGTTAAAAACAAATGTATTGTTTATAACATATTAGAATTTTTTTAAGGGGATTTTTATCAGTAATGAATATTATCATTTTTAAAAACAAAATCGTTCCTTTAAAAATTTTGTTTATTGCTTAAAAACGCATTTGTTGACTAACATTTTTTTTACTACTACTACTACATATTGTGAATATTAAAGAACTTTTTTTTATCATAATTTTTATTTCTTTATGATTAAAAAAAAGTTCAAATAATATTTTCTTTATTTACCCAAAATACAATTTGTTTTCAACGAATTGACTTTCACGATATTTTTTTTTAACTACTACCAAAACAAAAACAACGCAAAACTAGAAAAATAATAAAAAAATGTGTAAAACATTGTGAAAATGTTTTCACGCAGAAAGTGACACATGGTTTTTTTTAACTACAACCAAAAAAAAAACAAAAACAACGCAAAAATAGAAAAATAATAAAACATGTGTAAAAAATAGAGAAAATTTTTTTTCAACCAGAAAGTGACATATGGATTTGTTTTGTAGTATTTGAAAAAATTTATCGTAAAAATTGATTTGCTTAAAACAAATTGTTTATCAAATAAATGAAGAAAATATAAATCAAAAAAAAGTTTTTTTTTTCAGAATATCAAAGAAAAATAGAAATTATGATTTAAAAAAAGGATTCCTTAATGTTCATATTTAGTATCAAAAAAAATTATTAATCAACAACATCGTTTTTAAGCAAGTTCCGGGAGGTGGAACTTTTTGTTTAGTAAATTTTCTCTTCTTTAAGGATCTTTTAAAAATTTCTGATATCTTTTTTTTTGAGATATTTGCAAAAAACCAAACCCCTTTTTTGAATTGTTTATAACTTTTGCAGGTTTTTCGAACCCCACTTGAAATTTTTCAAAAAGTTGCTAGAGGTCATTCCGAATCGAAAGTCCTTGGACAGAAGTTCCAAAAAGAGGATCTTGTGACTCAGACTACTATGCGAAAGTAGCGATTCACATTGGATTTGAATCGCTGGAGATTGAATCCATGTGAAAAACCGTTCTCAGGAAGTTAATTCCACATAAACGTAGTTCTCCAAATGGAATACTTCTTAAATAATGATTATGGAAAAATCAACTAGTGATCAATAACATATAGCGAATATTTGAAAAAATAAAGCAATTTTTTTATATCATACGTCACCTCTAGCTTGGACATAAACTTCCATTCTCCGAAGCATTCCAAGAATTTATCAAGTCCCAGACACGCTGAGAAATGAGCATGTACGAGATATGCCCAATAGGAAATACGTAGAGAAAATGCAATGCAATGATTCATTCAATAGTTCATAAATTTTCAACTAATCGTGTTATCACGATGAGTGAAAAACAATGTGGAGGGAATGTACCAAACTTGCATACAGAATGGTTTGGAGGTCATTCAAAAGCTGCATTGCACACAAGGTTCAAAAAATCTGTTTAAAATGTGTCTTTCCATTAACCAGCTCTCGCACCCCTACGAACGACTAACTAGGTATTACATTTTAACGTGTGATTCGTAGCACGGGTTGGACGATATGAAGTGAAAAATCGATCGTCCAGCCTTGCGGTTCGAACCACCGGTTCGCACAGTGGAGGATTGGGTGAGTAGAGCGAAACACCCACGTCAACCCAACCGGCTACCGTCCCATCCTTAAACCTATGGATGATACAAACATAACTTTGCTTTCCCTGGTTTGAAGTTTGTGGGATCATCATGAGGAGGCAGAGTTCGATCTTGCCCTCCCCCAAGGGTATCCACTCTACCAAAACCGCTAGTGCTACTCGAGGTTAAGAAAAAAAATCACGTTGTTATTTGAATTAAATGATTATTTTTTCCTCATAACACATATTACAGTAGTTTCAAAAATTATCATGAATGAATAATTATTAATTTATTTATATTCCACGTTTCATTATATTTTTGAGATATCATGTGTATATATTACCAATTATGCAATACATGTAACCAAATTTTGATTAGTTACAAATTGAAAAAAATTAACGAAAGAAAAATTAAAATATGTCACAGTAGAATCAGTTAATCGTACCAACAATATGTGTAATTTCACTTTTTTTTTTGTCATGACCTATGTTTCATCATATAGACCTATTTATTTTAAATACTGGAACAATTGCGGAACTAGCCAAATGTTACAACCATGCTCAATCCCTAAAGAGATGGGATGAAATCGAAGGATGCAATCTTGCCAGGATCACCCTTGGCGACCCTAGGAAGCTGGCGCCGAAGAAATATCTGGCGATGACCAGGAAAAATCTACTCTTGACAATAGGATTTCTGACTGGCCACTGTCAACTAAGGAAACGCCTCCGTAATATGGGGCTAGTGGACACACCTCTATGCAGGATGTGACAACAAGATGAGACTGTCAGGCGTGTCCTATGCGAGTGCCCGGAGTTATCGTCAATAAGAGAGTGTGTGTTCGGCGAGTCTTGGCCTACACCTGCCGATATAGGAGATGTCTCGAAGTGACCTGTCCACCTTCCTGGAAAGAGCAGGATGGACGATGACCTAGGAGGACAACTCATCGGAAGGATGTACAATAAGTTACATGTGGCGTAAGACCTGTGGACTTACACTCCCTCTTCCTACTCTACAGATACAGATACCGGAACACCCTAATATACAGGGTGTTCCTTAAACACATGCTGATATTTCAGGAGGTAATTCTTAGACCCATTTTAAACGCCTTAATTTTTGAGATACAGGGTGGCAAAGTTTTCAAAAATAATCAGTTTTTTAATAATAACTGAGATAATTTTGTAGACATCTTTGGCATATTTGGTACATATGTTCCATGCCTCAAGGCGCATTTTCTGATGTACACAAATTTGTATTTTTTCAAACAGTGGCATTGCTACGGGTTTCGCATTGAATATTTTTGGGGAAAAAGTACTACGCCAATGCTTTCTTTTCAAAATAAAATCATTTTTGAAATCCTCATTTATTTTTGAGAAAATTTGATCTCCTGGTATTTCTTTGTCCGACGCATGATTTTCACTCAAAAAAATAAAAATCAACAGAAAGCAAATTAAGAAATTAGATCAATTCTAAAATGAATGAGAATCTGAAAATTGCTTCATAACGCATTACCAATTCCCTAATAATATTTGAAAACATAATCTGCAAAAAAATAAATTTTTCACAAAAAAGAGTTTTATTTTATTTTGTGACAGTAAGTCTAAACGAATAGCACAAATTTGTTAATTAGTAATAATACCAAAACTGATTATAAAAATTGTTGGAAGTGGCCACCTGCACTTAGTATGCATGCTTCCGCCCTTCTACGCATGGAATTACGCACCCGTTCAAATATTCCCGACGTATTTCGTATAGTTTCACACGAGGCAACTATGCGCTCTCTTAAATCTTCTAAAGTATCAACGGGAGTTTTATACACAAGAGTTTTAAGGTGACCCCATAAAAAAAATCTAAACTGTTGAGATCGGGGGATCTTGCTAGCCATTGCTGAGGTCCTCCGCGACCTATCCAATGATTAGGATAAACCTAACCTAACCTAACCTAACCTATCCAATGATTAGGATAAACTGTATTTAAATGGTTTCGGACAATTACACTGAAATGAGCAGGGGCGCCATCGTGCATGTACCATATTCGATTCCTTAACGCAAGTGGCACATCTTCCAATAACCCAGGTAAGTCTTCTTCGAGAAAGTGTAAATAAGAACGACCATCAAGGCGTCCTGGTAGAAAACATGAGCCTATTAGATGATCACCTATAATTCCTGCCCCTGGTGTTGGAAATGGGTATCGGTTATTGCATGGGGATTTTCTTCAGCCCACACATGATTGTTATGTAAATTTTGAATGGCATTCCGAGAAAAATTTGCTTCGTCTGTGAACAAAATTTGTGTCTCAAACTGCGGATTTAGTGCAATACTTTATAGATACTCTGACTGAAGTTCACACGCTGTGAAAAATATCTGGGGAGTAATGCCTGCACTCTTGAAATATGGTATGGGTATAACAAAAAATCAACCAAAATACGCCAAACAATTTGATGACAAATATCCAGAGTTCTAGCGATCTTCCTCGTACTCGTCTCAGGATGTTTCTCAATTTCTTGCAGCACCGCTTCCTCAATTTCAGGAGTTCTTACTACACGAGGTCTACCTTCCGGAGTCCCTTTCTAGAAACTACCAGTTTCCCCAAGTCGACGATGAATATTTGAAAAGGTTCGGCTATCTGGTAAGGCACGATTAGGATATCTTTCCTGATAAATGCGCCTGGCTTCTGTTGCATTACTATCGGCAAGGCCATATACGTAATGCATTTGCGCCATTTCCGCATTCGTATAATTTACCATATTTACTGATATTCAAAAAAACAGCGGACTACCAAAATAACTTCAATAACACTTCAAAATCAATCAAAACGCGCTGTGACAGTTTTTAACACCAACACCTTACTTTAAACCAACATCAATATTAGCTACTGACGTTTGTACATACAGAGAATTCGTTTTTTATTGCTATGGAGTACGTTGTTTTTTCTGCTTTCAATCTTTAAAAGAAATCACATATCGACAAACTCCATATTTCCAAGAGGTGCAGTAAATAAATTCTGCTACACGTCATTTATTCCAGGATAACTAAATTTATGTTTTCAAAAATTATTAAGCGATGCTGCGTTATGACGTAATTTCAATTGAGAACAGTGCATCTGACAACGAACAAATACCTTTTAGATTCTCAATTATTTTGCAACAAATCTGATCTCTTAGTTTGCTTTCAGTCGATGCACGATACCGCATCAGATTTTTAAGAACAGTGCATCTGACAACGAACAAATACTTTTTAGATTCTCAATTATTTTGCAACAAATCTGATCTCTTAGTTTGCTTTCAGTCGATGCACGATACCGCATCAGATTTTTAAGGAATTTATCCTTAAGTAAAGCGATTTTTAATTTTTTGAGCGAAAACCATGCATCGGACAAAGAAAACCCAGCAAATCAAATGTGCTAAAAAATGTATGGAGATTTAAAAAATAATTTTTAATTCAAGATAAAGCAGTGGCGTAGTATTTTTTCGCCAAAAATATACATTTCAAAACTCGTACGTACGCCACTGGCAGAGAAAATTAAGAAAATTGTACATCAGAAAATGCGCCTTGGGACATGGAACATATGTACCAAATATGCCAAAGATGTCTACAAAATTATCTCAGTTATTATTAAAAAACTGATTATTTTTGAAAACTTTGCCACCCTGTATCTCAAAAGTTAAGGCGTTTAGGACATACGTCCATAGGACGTTTTTTCCTTAAAATTGGTCTAAGAATTACCTCCTTAAATATTAGCATGTGTTTAAGGAACACCCTGTATAAATGAATTAGAAATACTCACAAAGAAAGGTTGATTGAAATCAAAGACCTAACACAAATTTCAAATTTTTATTGAAAATAATACATTAACTGCATCCATTCAACTTTAAAATTTTAGCTTTCTTGCCTTCTTTGCTACAAAACTGTTAATTATGTTATCAAAGGAAATCGAAGAAGTCCTTTTGTGGTCAATAGAAATGATGCTCAGAATCGTAAGTCGTTGGTGTTTCATAGCATTTTTCAAATAGGTTTATATTAGCTTCAATTTGCTGAAGCTTCTTTCACCAGTAGCTACAGACACTGGAACTGTCTCGAAAAATTTTAGAGCAACATAATATATATTTGAATTAGACAATTCAGGAAACACTTGCTACATGAATAGCATTTTATAAATGTTCTTCATGACGAAGAATTTCAAGAACAAGGTTTTAATGATGAACGAGAACGAGAATGTTTCCTACTTATTCACCAAACTCAAACACCTGTTCACGCAGCTGCGGTTTCATAAGAACCGATTTCCTGGAGTCATTAAAATCTACTAGATACTCGTTAGGACAACAAGAAGATTGTTCCGAATTCTTGGTGTTCTTTTTGAATACTCTTCTTGAGCAAAACAATAGCAGAATCAATACTCCTGACCACTCTGGATTGAATGATTCCGTAGTCCATCTCGTCTTGTGTTTGTGAATCTTTTGCTGGAAAAATCCTCACTTATTTACTTTTGTAGTAAATATTCAAGAGGTAGCAAAAAGGAATGTGAATTTCTGGAACTTCAACTAGCGTTTCTTAATATGTCTAATAACCAGTCCGTGCAAAGCTTACTGTTAAATCATCTGAAAATGAAACTTTCAACAGGTGATTGTATTGCCAAACATGCTCCAAACTAACTGACTGATATGAGAAAACAAGTACAGCTGAAGCACCAGTCAATCTAATCAATGCACCAATGATCTTCAAACATGACTCAACCTCTGACGGAAGCACCAAACTCTTACGAAGGTTCGAAATAAACACTGTGATTCTGGTGTTGAATCTGGTCATTATTACGCATTGGTCAAAGACGAAACGAACTGGTTTAAGTTTGACGATAGTCGAGTCATTAAATATTCTGCTAATATTTTAAATTTATTTGGGTCTGCAGACACCCAACATTGTATTCTATGAAAGAGAGAACATTGGCAGATCAAGATCTTCAGATGATGTGGTGCTGCAGGTTTTTCTGGGTTTTCCTGCTGCTGAAAAAGCAAATGCGTCACTGGAATCAATGAAGTCGCCCCGGGGCGTCAATTAATTTTGGTTGTTGTTGTATCATTTCATAATTTGTATTTTAGAATAATTAAAAGGTTTTTTACTTGGATGTTGCTGTGGTTGAACCTTCCAACCATTTTTCTGTGTATTTTTCAACCATGATGACTTCAAGCTCCTTATGCCTTTTTGGACATAACAATACTTTTAATTATTATCAATTTATTTTTTATTAACCCAGTTTGCTACATTTGTGCATAGCCACATCTACTCAAATATAGTATGAAACACTTAAACAGGGCAAGATATATTCAATGAAATATGAGTTGCTGTTGGCAACTCTGTGTGTTTTGATTGATGTATTTCTAGTAGTCAGATACGTAAAAATATTAAATATTCGTAACCTCCCACTAATGAAAGTTTTTAATAATAAAAAAGAATATAAAAATGGTTCTTATGGAGATTCTGTGAAACGTGTTCTTCCTTACGAATCAGTAGAGAGTTGTCCTGAAAATCTAGAGGAGAAAATTGGATTGGATAATTTAGGAAACACTTGTTACATGAATAGCATTTTACAAGTGTTGTTCATGACGAAGAATTTCAAGAACGAAGTTTTAATGATGAACGAGAACGAGAATGTTTCCTGCTTATTCATCAAACTCAAACAACTGTTCATGCAGCTGCAGTTTCGTAAGAAGGTATCATCTTTCCCTCCAACCGATTTCCTGGAGTCTTTGAAGTCCACTAGATACTCGTTAGGACAACAAGAGGATTGTTCCGAATTCTTGGGGTTCTTGTTGAATACTCTTCGTGAGCAAAACAATAGCAAAATCAATACTCCCAGCCGCTCTGGACTGAATGATTCCGTACAACCCATCTCGTCTTGTGTTTGTAAATCTTTTGCTGGAAAAATCCTCACTTGTTTACTTTGTGGTAAATGTTCAAGAAGTACTGAAAACTTATGTGAATTTCTGGAACTTCATCTAGCTTTTCCTAATACGACTAATTACCAGTCCGTGCAAAGCTTATTGTTAAATCATCTGAAAATGGAATTTTTAACAGGTGATGATCAACTGTATTGTCAAACATGCGCCAAACTAATTGACTGTTATAAGGAAATAAGTATAGCTGAGGCACCAGTCAATCTAATAATAACACTGATGATTTTCAAACAAGACTCAACCTCTAACGGAAGCAAGAAACTATTTGGAAGGTTCGAAATAGATGAACATTTCAACCTAGCAGACCACTGTTATAATATTCATGCAGTCATTGTTCACTGTGGTTCTGGCGTTGAATGTGGTCATTATTACGCCTTGGTCAAAGAAGAAACGGACTGGTTTAAGGTTGACGATAGTCGTGTCACGAAGTGTTCTGGCGATGCATTGAATTTATTGGAGCCTCTGGAGACACCCTACATTTTGTTTTATGAGAGAGAGGACATTGTTAGATCAAGATCTTCAGATGATGTGGTGCTGCAGGTTTTTCCGGGTTTCCCTGCAGCTGAAAAAGCAAATGCGCCACTGGAATCAATGAAGTCGCCCCGGAGCGCCAATTGATTTTTATTGTTGTATTTATTTTATTTTTATCGTTGTTTTAACACATTGTGATATAAAAATTATAAGAAAAATATCAGAACAATCATAATTTTAAAAACATAATTGAATCACACAACACTGGATTTGAAATATCAAACGTTGTCCACCATATACCGTGCATTATTTGTTATTTGAATTATCTTGGAACAATTCACAGAATTTTATCAAGTAGAATGATCTTCCATAAAACTGATTAGATTAATAGAAAATTCCTGTACACTAACAAAAAATTCTCTTGAAACCCAACATTAAATCAAAGTCAATGAAATAAACTGCTTTTCATCCACACCACGCACTTTTTCCATTCATCACAAATGCAATTCAGTTCTGGTGAATAGGAAAATTGCTTGTATTAGAAATGGGCTTGTTTCATGCTATGGAAAATGATACTGGTTTGCTTATAGACTGATCGAGTTAGGGGTATATTATACTTATCAAGCCTAACAGGTCCCAAAATCTCTTTATATTTGCAGAAAAAAGAATAATTCGAAAAGCAAGAATTTAAATTGGCTGCATGTCTGTTGACCAATATAATTGATTGTGTCCAGAGCGGAGTTGCCAAGTGTAGTGGTTTTTGATATCCAATCAGAGATCTGATGATCCAATTTGACAGACGCCATTTTTGTTGTTATTGTTGTCAACTCGATGTGAATACAACTGTTACAATTATATAAGAACTTTTTTTTTATAAAAGGTAGGTCTTGGCGGGTGCCTATTTTGCTGCATATTCCGTATCATTAGTTCACATTCCGAAAAATATTTTTTCAGGTTATTTTTGGATTAAAATTTAACAATACTACCACCAAAATGGTTAAAATATGTTTTATACCTAATTGTTAAAACAGATCATCCATACCAGAAAAAAAGTTTATCAGTGTTCCAAAACACGAAACTCTTAGAGATCTATGGTTTTCTTCAGTTAGGCGAGCTAAAATAAAAATCAAATCAAAACTTTCCATCTTTTGATAAAAGACAAAGTCTGAAATGAATGTCATATGAATAAAAGGGACCTACTGAATATACCACCCACTGTTTCAATTTTTCATTTTTCATTTCGGTACCAAAGTATTGCAAATTTTTCAAGTAAAATTCATCGATCATTTCAAAATCGACACTTGGTAAGTTGTCGGAGTCAGCTTTAAAAAAACTAGACTCAACATTCATTTTGAAATTATTTTAACAAAAATACGAAGTTATGTGTGGAAACCATTGACATTAGAAAGAGCACATTGTCGCATACACTACACAGGGCGCTGGCTGACTGGACAATATGGCTAATATACCAGTAACGTTGAATTTCTTATTTTTGGTGAGTGGCATAAATGCATAATTGATTTATTTTATTAGGGTTTATGAGCATTCGAAAATCATTTGAAAATACAGCTCGTTGAATTCTATATAGAATCATATTTAGATATAACTTGTACTATATCAGTTATTAAGACAAATATTATCGTCCATTTTTATGCTCAATTCGTGGATTCGAGCGATCTTATTGTATATTTATTACAGAAAAATTTAATTGATCGTTCATTTTCTCAGGAAAATGGAATACACATATCACAATTCATTGGTTTATTCGGCATTGAAGATGTATGTCACATCGAATCCATTCTGCTTGTTTTTGCAACATTGAGTTTCAACTTTTTCGTAGCTGACAGCTCGCGTAGGAACAATTCGTTTTTTCATTGAGTTTAGTTTGTGTGTGTTTTAAAAGTGTTTTAGAGACATATTTGAATATTAATATGGTACATTCTTGTGCTGATTTCAATTGTGCGGAAAGGTACAAGAAAACAGAAAGCGCATTAGTATATGGTGTATAGTTATTTCATATAACGAGTTCAGGTTACCAAAGGATAAAATGATGAGAAAACAATTGGTGAAAGTATTGAAAAGAAAGAACTATAATCCTTCTACTCTTCCAAGACCTTATAGAAATCATTCAAAAAGTGACTATAAATGAAAGGAAAACGAAAATATTGAATTTGATGACACAGTTTTTTATTTCAACTTCAAGTATTCTCCACAGAAAGTATCATCTGGAGTTAATACTGTTACTGAAAGTATGAAACAAAATGAATTAATATTTTTGCAAAAAATCAAATGCTTTTCATTTTACTTCATTAAATTTTCTCATATGAATAATGGTATTACCTCAGAAGCTTTTGTTGGATCAATTAGAGTACTATCAATTCTGTCTATACTTGACCTCATTCAACCTTTCTCTCAAGTTTTGGAAGATTCAACAGATTACCCAAGCGAGTCTATAACACTTGAATTTAGTAGCTATATTAGAAAGAGGTATGTATGTAGGAATCGTTTTTTTTATAATACATTGCAGTTGTACAGATTGAGAATTATGAAATAAATTGAATATTTGAAATGATTCTTTAATCCAGTTTGCTATATTTTTTGAGTTTTAAACTGTATATTATTAAATATTGCATAAAATCATAGTTCAGGTGAATATTTTCTGATCTTTCGACTTTGTGTACTGATTTTAGATATAGAACTTATTTCCAAACATGATTTTTCGTGTACATTTTATTCCATGTAGAAAATTTTTCATCAATTGAAACGTTAACGGGTTCATATATACTTCCATAATTAAATTGCTAATTATAGGCTTCGTAAATTTAACTATTTGGCAATGTTGATTATTTCTATTGTTCCTATTGGTCAATCGAACAAGAAGCGGGAATAGGCCCTTTACGTCACCGGCCTACCACATTCGATTTTTAATAATTAATTACGGGAAAACTATGGTACTTACAGAGCTGAAACAAAGTGCACTGTTTTTCAATTTGAAATTTCTATCAAGTGAACTATTAACCAAAAATCATGAAACAAGCCCATTCTCTTCATCTCCTGAAGATGCCAACATGATTGATGAAACGCACGTCGAGAAGAGTATGGCATTTCTGGTGATAAGGAAGAGTGCTTGTTTTGGATTTATCGTATGTCAGAGGTTCCCGTTTTACCTTTAATGAAAGTTTCACATCTAGAAAGAATTTTTTTTGAAATGCTAGGAATGGATAGAAAATGAAATTGTATAAAGAAAAATTGAATGTTCGATACATTCAAAGTTATGTATTGAAGAAAGATCAATTTAATTGATTCATGTTGAATAAAATAAAATCAGATAGTATGAGAAATGGATCGAATGGATTATGAAAACAAAACTATCTCACTTCTTAGTGAAAAGAATAGAAACACATTTGTATTATAATCTCCACTAGTCATTTTATTTGTACGACCGGTTTCGAGTTTTACCCCATTATCAAGTATAAAAATAATATGTGAAATTATAAGGGAGTTTTCAGGTAAGCTAGAAGGCCAAGTAGATGAATGAACATGGGTACCAACTATAAAATTCAACACTGTTGAATTCCATATGTGAAGGATTTTGGGGTTATCTTCACTTATCTTGTATTTTGATTCTCGTAGATGTTCATATATTGTAGATAATCTAGATAAGTAATTCACTTCAGAAAAGTAATTACTTCTTCAAATACAAAATAACAACAGCTTTAATAAGAAATAATAATGTAGGCAGAAATCTGTTCAATGCAAAATCCAAACGACATAGAATGAAAAAATACACATTGCCACATTTTCCGTGCTACATAATGGTGTTTTCAGATTTGATATCCGACGTTTCGTCTTCCGACCACCATCATTAACTTTATTTTTTCTTATAGTCGCTACATTGGATTCTTTCTGTTTTGAATAGAACCAGATTTTACCTTTTCAATGATATATCAAAAGTTATCATTCTTTTTCGAAAAATCGAAGATATCAAAAAAAAATATTCTCATCATAATAGGTTTTGACTTTCATGTTTCTAAATTTGATATTCAATCTGTTACACTCAATGACATTTTGTTATTGTGCAAGTCATTGAATTTTTGGCGGAAAATGGCTTTCACAAACGATAGACACAGTGTTAGGACATGGACATGTATTTGAACTTGTATCCCGAAAGACGACAACCACATCGAACTATGTTCAAGTTATTGAATCAAAATCTCACAGAGTTTGGTTCATTTGAAAATCCAAGGAAATTGATAAATGAGGTGTGTATGAGTCAAATTAGACATTGTGTCTAACTTTAAACAAATAACAATAATTAACTGAAATGTTAAAACAAAAGAATATATAGCCCTGTATATATAGGCCAAGCCCGTAGAAATTTTGGCGTACGGCTCCGTGAATACGATTGTTTGGACAAAAATCTACTGTTGCTGCCTGTTTCATTTTATTATCATGGATACTGTAATTGATTTTCATTATGTAACAAACCCACATACTGACTACAGTTATCAACCAAGGAATTTTGAAATTCAGACTAAAAAGATATTTTATGAAAAAATGCTTCACTTTGAGTCGCAACTTTACGAAATTGGTGAACTATTGTATATTTGGTGAATCAATCATATCAAAGAATTATTGACAAACGAGAAACAATATAGCTTGGATGAGCTCCTGCAAAGGGATGTCTTGATATAACTTGTTCTCGCTGATTTTCCTTATTCTGTGTTGAACTATTCAATTATATTCTGTTATTTTTAATAATGTATCTACTATCTTAGAATGTGCATCTGTTTTAATATATCCAAAACTGTAGGTTTGGTGACATATTGTTTTGAATTGTGTTTGTGTTATTTGATAGGTATATATTCATTTATATTAATATATTCATTAATTTTTTTTTCATTTATATTTGACATGTCCAATGTCATTACGATATGGAAAATGGATAAATACTACTACTCCATTTCATTAGTTTGGACTTCCATTGTCTAACAGGTCATTCGAGTGCTTTCACCTTTTTTTAGGCTAATCTTTTTAATGTTATCGATAATTAGATGGACTGCATATAGACTTGTGCACATTGCGCCAAGTGCACAAATGAATTTAATGCAGAGTGCAACAGACTGTAGGTTGACTCTGGAAGTCACAGCATTCTGGAAATGACCTGTGACTTTATGCCTCCAACTATTAACTACGTACTGCCTTATAAAGTACTGTTCCCGAGTAGAGAGGACTGGATACTCCAGGAGAAGGAATAATTAAGAGCTGATAGTTGTTGGTTCACAGATGGATCAAAAACACCTTTCGGTTCTGGTGCAGGTGTTTTCTGTTGCAGACCCAGGACAGAGATATCAACCTGCCTAGAAACCTATGCGACTGAATTTCAAGCGGAAATTTACGCTATCGAATTGTGTGCGGGAGATTGGAAGAATCCAATAACCAACAGTCAAGCGGCGTTGGAAGCTCTTGGCTCCTACCGAACAACGTCTAAATTGGTAGCAAATTGCCAAAAACTACTCTCCTCGATAGGAAGACTTAACAGATTGTCTCTTGCCTGGATTACTGGCCATACTAGTCTGGAAGGCAATGAGGCTGCTGACTCCTTTGCAAAGGAGGGTGCTGCAAGTAGCTTCATCGGACCAGAACCTTGTCATTGGCATCGCTTTAGGCTTTGCCAAACAAACATTGAACACCTGGATGGCAAAAAGATTTATGGAATTCTGGCGGAATCTTCCAGGATTGGCTCACTCCAAGGCGTTTATTCACCATTCGATGCTTGATTTCAACCAGTTGTTAGACTACAGAAGGGATGAACTACGATTTCTAACAGGCCTTCTTACAGGGCACTGTCATTTTTCATTTCACCGATTTCTACTGTTTTTCATCGATTTCGATTAATGATGATTAATTGACTTGTAAGTGACTTGTAAAACAACTAGACAAAAATTGTGCCCATGCCCAACCTCGTGGTCTTAATGGGCCATCTTGTCTATTTATTCATGAGTTTATTACGATGTAATATATGTATTTCTGTGCATTTCAATTTTGATTGATTTCTATTTGAATAAACGTTATTATTATTTTATTATTATTATTATCATATGAAGAGACTCGGACTACCGGAAGACAGTGGGTGTTGCCTCTGTTTGGAAAATGATGAAATGGCAGAACACATACTTTATGCCTGCCCCGCTGGGGCCGAATCAGGTTTTTAGAGTTGGGCAGGGCCGTACTCTTACCATCTGACCTGAAAGACCACTCACTATACAAACTAATTGGTTTATTTGATCGAGTATGAATAGGTGTGAGCCACAATAAACCCTTTCGGGTTGCGATGGAGGGTCGAATAGACCCACTCACTTTGGACTTAAGATTTCGGATTTCCAATGAACGTTGTCCGAATCATCCTATCTGTAGAAAATATTTGAAGGAACTTGTATCCAAATTCACAACTGCAGGAAGTGTACATAACGAAAAGCCCCCTGGTCATCCGTCCATTCCGGAAAAACAGCAAGTGCGAATAATTGGTGAGATGGTATTGAATCCTGAACAGTCTACATATTCCGTCGCGAATGTTTGTGAGGTGTCTCCTTCTACTGTGTGGAGACTTTTGAAAAGGAATAGGTATCATTCATACAAAATTAAATTGGTAAAGCAATTAACTGAAGATGACCCTGATCGAAGAACAGAATGTACATTTCTTCAAACGGCACCAAGGCTCACGTTTTTCGGGAAACACATACTCAATATCCAAAAACAATTGATGTTGATGATGTTGATGATGGGCAGGAATATTGAGAAACCATATTGTAGGACCCCTATTCATTGATCTAAATTCAACAGGGGAACTGTTTTGAATCTGCTGGAAACTACTGTTGACCCTCTCATCACTGAAATCGTAGAAGCGAATCCTAATGAATTCGATATGGATATTTTATTCCAATAAGATGGAGCATCCTCACATTACTCCAGACTTTTGCGGTCGTTGGATTGGCCGTCGAGGTCCTACAGAATGGCCAGCCCGCTCTCCAGATTTGACACCTTTGGAATTTTTTTCATGAGGCTATTTGAAGCAAGAGGAGTACGAAACTGAACCTGCTTCAATATTAGATATACGGCAGGGAATAATAAATATTTGTAGAGATATTCACGTTACTGTGTTCGAAAATGTTCGGCGTGAAATATCGGATAGGCTGTTCATATGTAAAGAAGTACAAGGCAATCATTTCAAGTATCTTCTGAACTGATCTCAATCTCATTACCTCATATTATGTAGTCAAATGTCAATGTATCCAGGCAATTATTTAAAGTTCCGCCATTTTGTATTAGTTGAAGATATTGACATCATATTCTAGGGTTGTGAAGTATTTGTCAGGAGCTTCAAAATGTTCACAAGACACCCCTTTCTATTTAATGTTTTTTCCCAGAAGGCGCCCAGTCTCCATCTTGAAAATTTCATCTGCCAATTTTACCTAAGAATAAAGTATTCATGCATTAATTTCATTGTCCTAAATTTCAATTTTTTGAGTTGTCCCGTTCAAAAAATGAAAGGGGGGACATTAAAGAAATGCACTGTACATCATGAAAAGTTGTCAATCACCTTCAAACACATACCACCACATATTTAAGAAATAGTCCATAGCTCAAAGTGTAGGTAATTAATCAGAATCAGAATTTTGATAATTTAAGTACTACTTTTCAAAATCAATAAGTGTGTCTCATATCCAATTTCTTTGTAGCTGTTTCTTGTTTTACTGAAGATGGGTGACTCACTCCACTCGAAACATGTTTAATTACCATCAATTTCTGACTCAGAAATATATCGGTATAATTTCGTGGAGATGACTTTGTTTCGATTATGATTCTGAAATACTACTACTACTACAATTTTTAACAACGAGAAGATCAGCATTGCTCCTTTTCGAAAGTGTACCCATGAAATTAGCAACTACCATTTGTCATAGAAAATCTATTGATTTTTTCTGACCCGTCCGTCCAAGATGTTGACAGAAACTTTCGTGAGTCACAAACTTTGCAAGATCCTTCATATATTAGAACCTCTTGGAAAGTATTATAATTTCGAATACGTGACGGGGTTTTTAAAAACCAACATGACCGTCATATTGATTTTCAATACGAAAGGAACTTTTGTACTGAGGAAAAACTTTATTATTTTCAACATTTCACAAATAGTTTTTTTTTCGGTTCATCAACAATCTCAGTTTTTCAATATTTCGAGTCAAAAATCATATTTATTGTTTTGTCGGATTGAATCTGTTTTTAAAAAAATCTGTTTTGAAATCTGTTTTTCCGTTAACCAGCTGTCGCACCCCTACGAACGACAACCCTCAGAAGTCGAAACTTGTGCGAGCTAAGGATTAACGAGGTCTTACCTTTTAACGTGTGATTCCTAACACGGGTTGGACGATAGCAAGTGAAGATCGATCGTTCAGACTAGGGCTTGAACCACCGACCAACACGGCAGTCAATTCGAGTGATTGAACAAATCACCCACGCCGAACCGCTTGGCTACCGACCGACCGTCTCTTGAGTGCATTCTCAAGAGATTCGTGAGATCGTGAGTTCTAGATCGTCGGAAACTACGTTCGCAGACACATTTCTTGGTTTCAAATTGCAACTCTACTTCCCAAGTTTCACAGCCCACCTGGCAAGTTTTCCTTTATGATTTTTTAGATTATTGAGCCATAAAAGAAATATCGTTAGTAATAGTATTGCCAAACATGCGCCAAACTAACTGACTGTTATAAGAAAACAAGTATATTTGAGGCACTGGTCAATCAAATAAATACACTAATGATGAATTGAAGGGGTTATATTTTTAGGAATGATCAATTTTTGGGAAAGAAAGTTTTTGGCTTTCTACTACTCCATCTTGATACAAAAAAAGGATGAGTGATTCTTCCAAATAAAGGAAGGAAGTAATCATTTTGAAAATAAGTAACTCTATACATGAATGTGTAGATCATGCAAAGAAGTGACTTTCAGACACAAACTGAAAGAAAGTCCTCCTGAAACAGCTACTTTCATATAAACATTGAATTACACGAAAGAAAAAAATTCTTTCGAAAAAAATACTTCTATATAAACACTGAATTATACAGAAGATACTTTTCTCCACTCAGTTTGTATTTCAAACATTCGTTGTGGAATAAAAATCAGATATCATTCACATGAGTTCTACTTTAAATGAATAGTAGCAAATTGCACTTACATGGAACACTGTCATCCTCACTGGTATACATCGATGTTTCGCCTTAAGACACTTGGCCCAAGGCTTTTCAGTACCAAATTGGTTAACATTATAGAAAATACACACAATTCATTCATAAATTACGATTTTCAATGTCACGGAATAAGCTTGATCTGCTTATGTCATCGATGGCATCGTAATGACATTCATTCACCTATTTGATTCAATCCCAGCCAAGAGGAATCTTATTTGGATTGAAGGAGTTATATTTTTAGGAGTGATTAATTTTTGATTTTTATACCACAACGAATGTTTGAAATACAAACTGAGTAGAGAAAATTATCTTCTGTATAATTCAGTGTTCATATAGAAGTATTTGTTTCGAAAGATTTTTTTCTTTCGTGTAATTCAATGTTTATATGAAAGTAGCTGTTTCAGGAGGACTTTCTTTCAGTTTGTGTCTGAAAGTTACTTCTTTGCATGATCTACACATCCATGTATAGAGTTAGTTATTTTCAAATTGATTACTTCCTTCTTTTATTTGGAAGATTCCCTCATCCTTTTTTTATATCAAGATGGAGTAGTAGAAAGCCAAAAACTTTCGTTCCCAAAAATACACTAATGATCTTCAAACATGACTCAACCTCTGACGGAAGCACCAAACTCTTACGAAGGTTCGAAATAGATGAACACTTCAATCTAGCAGACCACTATTATAATCTGCATGCAGTCATTGTTCACTATAGTTCTGACATTGAATCTGGTTATTTGACGCCTTGGTCAAAGACGAAACGGACTGGTTTAAGTTTGACGATAGTTGTGTCAGTTGTTCTGGCGATGTATTGAATTTATTGGAGCCTCTGGAGACACCCTACATTTTGTTTTATGAAAGAGAGGACATTGGCAGGTCAGGATCTGCAGATGATGTCGTGTTGCAAGTTTTTCCGGGTTTTCCTGCAGCTGAAAAACCAAATGCACCACTGGAATTCATGAAGTCGCCTCGGAGCGCCAATTAATTTTTTTGTTGTTGTTTTACAATTTCACGATTTGTATTCAATAATAGTTGAACGTGTACCTTCAACAAAAGATCTGAATTTTACAATACCAAAGATGACTGCCATCATCTTTCGTTAAGTAAACAGTCCAATTTTTTTCAGTTTCAGTCACGCGTTTTTTTCCATCAATCTTTATATCTTTTCAACACAATCTCATTGGTTAGTAGCAGGTAGCGATGAGTTAGAACTACATGTAATTGGTGCAGAAACTAGAGCCTGAATAAAAAGTACAATAAATTAGAATCAGTACGAACAAAATTCTTACAAACTTCAAGCAACAATAATTATTCCATTAACCTAAATCACATTCAATACTCTGAACAATAACTTAATGGGCCTTGAACTGGGGAGAGTAATGCCGGTCGATAAAATATCCCATCCCACCTAGTTGCCGAACACGATTTAAAAAATGTCAAGGTTAGGATAGGTTAGGTTAGGTTTTCCTCATTTGATGCGTTTTTTGTTTCATAGGGCAAGTAAAAAGTAGTGTGATTTCGGAAGCTGCAAACCCAAAAAAATTGAAGTTCTGGAACTATATCCTGGGTTCTCAATATTTAGGAATATATTTGTTTAGTTCACATTTTGGAATTGAAGAGCCAACATGATTGCTAGAATAACTCACTAGGTTGCTAGATAATCCGGTCAATATAGACATTGGAAGGTACAAAAATTTACAACAAGCTGCAAACGCGTGTTATTGTTAAAAATATAGTTGAAAATGATATTTTAAAATTCCGAAGGATTGCGATGCCTGGAAAAAAAATTGTTCGAGGTCAAAGGTCAAAAATCTCGAAAAAAATTGGTTTTTCGCGATTTTCAGGAAAACGGTAAGTTTTATCATAAAATAACCTCAGATAAAAATTGTAGATCATAAAATTTTCTACAAAAAATGTATCAATAGTTTTTTTCTTAGAGCCACTCTTTCTGAGATACGACGAGTCAAAAAATTGTAAAAGTTGTAATCGTCATTATATGCACACGTTTCCACGCCACCTATGAGTTAGTCTACTTAACGCGTTTTTTTAAGGTGGTTTCCCCAGTAGGCCTATTCCACATGTCTGTTGTGATTCTGTCAAATTGAAAACTTGCATAATAAAATATATTAGGAAGGGTTGCCAATTATAAAAGCGATTGAAATTAAAAAAATGTAAAAATGTATTCATCTGACTCATAACCTTCAAATACTTCTTCTTGGTCTTCTTCTTCTTCTTGATCTTTTTCTTCTTCTCGATGTTCATCCTGGGTGTAGGTAAACTGCGTCAAGAGTGATGTATCGCATGTTTCCTCGTTGGTATCAAATGAATCCTCCACTATTGGTGATTCAGCATTAGAACATGACTGGCCTTGACAATGTGTACATGCCAGAGAACACCACAGTTCAACTTTTTTACAACCACATTTAGCGCTGCATCCCTTTTTACAGTTGCAAAAAATTGTGTTCAGCAGTTTATCCGGCGCAGGTAGGAGTAAAGTCTCAATAGGTTCTAATGCATTGTCGACCAACTTCCAACCCCAGTCTTTTGGGTCTAGCTAATAACCAAGCCATACTTGAACTTGGTAATATACCCGGAAAAGATGTTGATGAGCAGCAACTGAGGTTGGAGGAAGACAAGCTAATTGCACCTGTTTCCTATTTTGAGTGTTTTTTACGAAACATGCATATCGATACTCATCTAAGCAGGTGGTTTTTTCGGAGCTTTGTACATAGAAAGAAGAAACTGAATCCTGTTGGTGATAATTTCCTTTTGAGTCGAATTACTTTTTTTGAAAACTTAAGCACATTGAACTAAATCTTGTTTTTCAAACATTTAAAAAACTGTTGCTTCACTGTAAAATGCAAACGTTGTATGACAGCCAGTTATTGCGTGTAAAAATAGTACATGATTCTGACTCTTTGCAAAAGTAGATAAACTTGTTGACGAATATATTTCGGTTTGACTTTGAACTTTTCCTGGCTTTAGAAAAAAAAAATTTTTCAGGTGGAGTTCGAGCAGTAAGAAGTACGAGTAAGTCTACATCTTCACCAACAACAATAGTTGTATTTGTCGAATTAAATTGTTCTATAGCCGTTTCACTAATCAGTACGTCGGCATCGTTATTAGCCTGTTCAACCAATATATTTTTGCCAATAAACTTATCCTTCAACATTGAAATTAAGCGAGATTTGTTGTGAGTATTTGCAAGATATTTCTGTTGATTAGTAGAAACTGTCATAAGTTTATCAAATAAAATATCGAAAGATGAAGATGTTGCTAAAGTTCGATGACGTTGTTCTTCAGCTTTAATATTCCTTGTGCAATCATCATCATCATCAATCAGATGTTTATACGTGGCATACTTATGCATATAATGACGATTACAACTTTTACAACTTTTTGACTCGTCATATCTCAGAAACGGTGGCTCTAAGAAAAAAAAGTATCGATACATTTTTTGTAGAGGATTTTATCATCTACAAGTTTTATATGAAGTTATTTCATAATAAAACTTAACTTTTTTCTGAAAATCGCGAAAAACCAATTTTTTTCGAGATTTTTGACCTTTGACCTTGAATAAATTTATTTCCAGGCATCGCAATCATTCGGAATTTCAAAATCTGACTTTTAACTATGTTTTGAACAATTACACGCATTTGCAGCTGGTTGTTAATTTATGTACTTTCACTCTTATTTTTTAGTCTAATTTGACCGGACTAAGAATGAGCTGAAGAATTTACATTGTCAGAATTTCGACAAGAACAAGTAAATGCAGTTAGTTTCTCATGTGAAATAGATTTCGATTTCGATTTTCTTTCTCCAGACTCTTAGATAGTTGTACTAGTTCTGCAACTGAATCATTTTCTTGATGAGCTAGCTGTAGAGTGTACCTATACAGATGAAATATCCTTTCGAATAACCTTGACATTGGTTAATTGAAGAATTGTGTGTGGAAATCTATCGAAGCATTTGTCCATCACAGTACAAAATACAATAATTAATTCATTCATACCCCGTTTCGTTTATTTATTGGTTTCCCGGATATAATGGTAATAATAATAAAGGTATTTCAATGATTGTGATATGGTTTGGAAGATTCACCAATATCATTCTCCCTGCTTGATTTTTTTCGTATGGAAATATTTGAAACTAAACATATACAAGGATCGACATTTGACTAGTATTGGAGAGCTTGAAACATAACATTTCTTCACAGAAATATTTCTTCAAGTATGTTGTCATCTGCTACAGATGGATTCCATACGCCAATAATTGGATGTATCAAACAGGTGGAAATATATTTCGATGATTTCTTTGTATTTGTTCAGTTGTTTGTACCGAAGTCTTGGTAAGTTAATTACCTTAAAATCTCTATTCGGAGCAAACTTCAGTTAATAGTTTTTTCATATACATCATTATAATTTCATCAATTCGGACTTCCATGGTCTATATTTGATTTGATTTAAAGTCCCTGAAAAAATCTGTAAGAAAAATTAAAAAGATTTACCAAAAAATAAAAATTTTATCAAACAAAAAACTGAAATTACAAAGAAATAACATACAAGCAACAACAAAAATAAATAAAAAATTTAAATATTAATACAAGCTGAAAAAATATTGTTAACAAAAAATGAAAAATTAAAATTGAAAGATTCCAAACCAAGTTACGTCACGAAACTGGCCATTGAAGAAGCCTACAAGAAGCTCCGAGTCTGGTTGAGATACGTAGACGACATCTCCATAATATGGAACCACTGTACTCACCTTTCTAATAAATCTATCAACAGAAAAAGGCATTAGCCAGTGTGAAGCCTATGTATATAAAAGGGGATAAAAATGATTTGAATAACTACAGGGCAATTAGCATTTTTCTAGCATTCCTAAACTATATGAAATTAATCTGAAAGAGCAGTTGAATGGTTATTTCACTGTGATGAAATTATCATCACCATCACAACATGGTTTCACGATTAACAAAAGCACTGATACAGCTCTTTGCGACTTTCATAATCGCTAAATAACGGCCTTGGACAAAAAAAGTATGTGCTAGGATTATTCATTGATTTTTTACGTGCGTTTGATTGGGTTAATCACAGCCTGCTGCTGGAAAAACTCTCGAGATATGGGGTGAGAGGACTGCCACTCACTTTATTGACCTCCTATCTTAAAAATAGGAGACAAAATAGTGAAAATTTGGAAGAATATAAGTTCTGAAAAACACATTGCTGATTGTGTGCCTCAGGGATCCATTTTGGGACTTTTTCTGTATTTAGTATTTGCAAACGATCTATTAGTGTATCCAAATGGAATTTCTGTCACTCACGGTACGACGACAACACCATGAGGTGAGTCTATACTATAATACCGAATCACAATTGAATCCCACAACAACAACAAAATTGTTAGGAGTTACCTTTGATAACAACTTGTAATGGAAGCCACAAGTAGATAATTTGTGTAAAAAGATCAGAAATTCCTGTTATTCTCTCAGGTATCTCTCCACTCACTGCAGTCAAGAGATTCTACTTACGCTTTATTATGCGAATTTTAATTCTCACCTCAGGTATGGAATACTGAACTGGGGCACAAGCTCCTCTGTGAATCGAGTGATCATGATACAGAAGTATGCAGTAAGGATCATTGCTAAGTTAGGATTCAGGGAGTCCTGTAGGGGAGCATTTCAGAATTTGAAAACATCAACAGTTGCAGGAATATACATACATGTACATATATGTATACCGCAATAAAAACAAATTGGCTGCCAACAGACCCTCACATACCCATTTGACACGAAATGGCCTCTTACTTCTACCCAGTCAACATCGATCTGCTCTCTACCAAAAAAGTTTTGACTATCAGGGATACAAAATGTATAACATTTGAGTTTCAGGAAATGTCCATATTTTCAAGAGAAAAGTAAGGCAACTCTTATTGCCAAAAACTGCTACACTGCTGAGGAGTTTCAACCGTATCATTATTTCCATGTGAGGTGTACGGTTTATTTAATATACACCTTTTTTATTTATACAAACGTAGAATTAGGAACTTTAATATATTTCAATTCTATACTTTATATTATTTTTAGTAATTGTTTGTGACGTGGATGTCCTATAAACATCCAGAGATATTCAATTATTTCAGTCATTTCATATGTATATACATTTTCTAATATCATTTCTCTATTTGAATTTACTGACATTTTTCGCTTTTTTATTTGCATTATCACAATGTTGATGTGCAAACTAATTTGTGGAAATAAATAAATTATTATTATTATTATGATACGTAACATATGGAAACCTCTAATCAAGCGAAAAACGACCAACTCCCGCCAAATAGTCCAGTCATTATAGTAAGTTCACCT
Organism: Leptinotarsa decemlineata; assembly: GCF_025532065.1. Classification (NCBI taxonomy): domain Eukaryota; kingdom Metazoa; phylum Arthropoda; class Insecta; order Coleoptera; family Chrysomelidae; genus Leptinotarsa; species Leptinotarsa decemlineata. The sequence continues at coordinate 7,263,849 of NW_027412703.1, read as the reverse complement.
CGGAATTCGAGATACCCAGCTGTAAGTCTGTAAATACTTGTATATTGACACCCTAAAAGTTGTCTCAGAACCTACATATGGTAGGGTGTAAGCAACTATTAAATTTCAAGGTCAAAGGTCACAAAAATCGGTTTTTTGCGCTTTTTTTTGAAATATCTCATTTCCTATGGGTTTTTTGCTATTTGTATTCATTATCAATATTGTAGAATACAAAATTCTCTACAAATTTTTTAAAAAAAATTTTTTATACGGTGAACCGTTTTCGAGATAGAGGGCGGAGAGCGCGCGGTCACAGCATCACTTCAGGTCAACCGGTGCCTCCGGTCGAAAACGCGCCATATATAGTTGATGAACTATCGATAAATCAATGATTATGAATATTTGTCAATTTTTATTAACTATTATATTTATTATATTTTATCATTTTTTTCCTAACTTATCCACTTTTTATTCAGTATTAATTTATTTAACAACACTTACCTGCCCATGTAATTGCAGAATTGTTAATGAAAATATAGGAATTATATTTGAATTTCAACCTAATTAATATTTATAACTTCTTACATGATGAAAAAAAAAACAAATAAATTATGAATTAATCTTTTTATTAAAAAATATCATTGAATACATTTATTTTTATTGAAAGTAAAGAAATGGAATAAAGGGTACAAAAACTACAATTTATAATTTTAATCATCTTCTTCCTCTTCATCGTCGTCTTCTGGCTGCTGGTAAATTTCAAACTGGTCTTCATTATCGTCTTCAACGACATTTGTCTCAAGTTCTTCCATGATTTCGGGGTCAAAGGTTCCATCTTCGTTAATGTCGCTCTGATATGGTAGAGCATTGAGACAAGCTTGCCCATTACATTGGCCACAAGCTAAAGAGCATTGCAAGCCCGCTTTCCTGCATCCGCATCGCGAACCACAACCACTCTTGCAGTTGCAGAAAATTGTATTTAGCAAATCTTCTGGAGCAGGTGGTAAAATTGTCATGATAGGCTCCAGAAAATCGTTTCGCATTGCCCAACCCCATACCTGGGGTTCCAAATCATGTCCCACCCAAGTTTGAACTTGATAATATACACGGATGAAATGTTGATGAGCAGCTGCACTTGTTGGTGGAATATTTGAAAGCTGCACAGGTTTATTGAGTAAGATTTTAAAGAGGCACTAAATTATTTTCTATTTAAAATGTCATTAGTGTAAATGGGAACATAATTATATTATGATTTAAGTTTTTCTCTTAATTATTTTTTAATTTTAGTAAACGGTTATCAGTATTATTGATTAGATATAGATTTAATGCATGAAGAAAATGATAAAATATAATATAATAGTTAATAAAAATTGACAAATATTTATAATCATTGATTTATCGATAGTTCATCAACTATATATGGCGCGTTTTCGACCGGAGGCACCGGTTGACCTGAAGTGATGCTGTGACCGCACGCTCTCCGCCCTCTATCTCGAAAACGGTTCACCGTTTGATAATATTGATAAAAAAAATACAAATAGCAAAAAACCCATAGGAAATGAGATACTCCCAAAAAAAGCGCAAAAAACCGATTTTTGTGACTTTTGACCTTGAAATTTAATAGTTGCTTACACTCTACCATATGTAGGTTTTGAGACAACTTTCAGGGTGTCAATATACAAGTATTTACAGACTTACAGCTGGGTATCTCGAATTCCGAGATTCTTACCTAATTAAAGCTTAAATGACTGGATTAAAACGGTCATCTCCCGCTAAAACCAATGAAGCAAAGAGCGGGAAGAGGGGATAGGTGAAAGCACTCGAATGACCTATAAATAGTGGGATCTCGGAGAAATAAGTCCAGTTATCACCCAAAGACGATTGTGGATACTAACAATCGAAACGTCCTGACGTAACTTGGTTTGGAATCTTTCAATTTTAATTTTTCATTTTTTGTTAATAATATTTTTCAATTTTCAGCTTGTATTATTATTTAATTTTTTTTGTTGTTGCTTGTATGTTATTTCTTTGTAATTTCAGTTCTTTGTTTAATAAAATTGTTATTTTTTGGTTCATCTTTTTAATTCTTTTTTACAGATCCTTTCAGGGATTTCAAATCAATGTATTTTATATTAGCCAATAGAAGTCCGAACTGATGAAATACACCACGAAACATTGTCAACCACCTTCAAACACATCATTATAACGTTTGTTTGAAGGTGTAACGTTTGTTTCGTGGTGTATTTCATCAGTTCGGACTTCCATTGTCTAATATAATATAAATTGATTTGATAACCCTGAAAAAAATCAAAGAGATTAACCGAAAATTGTATAATAAAATTGTAATTTTCGATTAATCATTTTGATTTTTTTCAGGGTTATCAAATCGATTTATATTATCGTAGACAATGGAAGTCCGAACTGATAAAATACATCATTATAAGTTATGTATGTGCCTTTGTTGAAACATACTTGCAAAATTTTTCAATGCTGTTCATTTTGAAAGATGTTGTGACAACAGTGATTTTGGTTATGGCTACTTTGGTTATACCCACAATGATTTAGATCTTTAAAATAATATATCGTACTGGAGTTATTCCAAAAAATGATAGAAACTTGAATAAGATATCAAAAATTTAAATTTGAGTTCAACTTTTAATTCTAAACTATATTATACTATACTTTATTCGAATAACACCTTGTATTCCCGAAAAAAAGTATTCATTAATTATACTTTAATGTGAGATTTCCGCGTGAGAGTTCACAAAATCACGACACGTTCACTATACAATAGCATCTTGGGAGTCACATTACTAAATTTGCTTCGAAAAAATGTTACAAGAGACTTACAAAAAATCAAGTCGTGCTGCGATGTAAATTTTCTATGTTTAAATTTCACCAAAACAAAATTTCTCACATTTAAATGTCTTTTTCCGGATATTGAATTACGTGCTGACTCTGTATCATCTGACAGTAATATGAAATTCTTGGGACTTAACATAAATACCAATTTGGAATTCGCAAATCATATTAACTTGCTAAACAAAAAATGATCATCCGGCTGTTTTGCCCTCAGGTCTACAGCTAAAGAGTTAGGTTATGCTGCGGCAAAAATGTGTGTTTTGCTCTCATTGAGTCAAACTTTGATGCAAAAGCGAGCGGTGTAGTATTTGTTCCAAGTAAATAGGTTGACTCCCTGCAAACCTCTTTTCCTGAAACACGAAATACTGACATCAACCACAATCTACGTTTTAGAAGCTACATGTTCCCTGCACGAAATGCAATGAATTTATTATTAATCATCCCTAAATCCCACTGATCAAAGACACAATAATTTACGTCGGTGTCAAAAAGTATAATAAACTTTCTGAAGATATAAAGAACATGGATTATCTTAAAACTTTCAGGAAAAAGATACGTGACAATCTGACAGAATATTTAATGACGAAACGATATGAAATTGACGGTGCTTATATGTAATAATATATAAATGTACTTCTATACCTAAATGTGATTATTTATATGTATTATTTTCATGTAATTATGTAATTGTATATTTATCTGGATGTAGTTATTTACATGTTATGAATTCTGTGTTTATACTTCAAAAAAGAGCGATACATTATCTCCTCAAAATGAAACAACAAGAAATAATATTTTGACAATTTATGCGATTTTCATAGTAGAAACGGCCTGTTTGATAAACAAGTACAGAGATGAATTTCCTTTGGTCTCCTTTAACAATTCCACTCGTCAGACTGACGATTTCAGACTGCCTATAGCTACCTCGACACTTACTAAAAGCTCAGTAATTTACAAAGGCCTAAAATATTGAACCACTTGACAAATGACGTTGAATGTATAGAAACCTTCTCAGAATTTAGAAAAGCAATCATAGTTTTACTATTATAGTTTGGATTTATTTTATGACGATAACTTCCAGTAACACGTATTCTGAAATACATCTTACCCCAAGTTGATGTTAGTGTCAAACTAAATGTCAAACCACATTTTAGACATGTAGACATTCTCTTTATTGTAATGAACATCTACTTTTAGTATATTTTCATATGTTTATGTGTGTATATGGACATATAGATATTGTTATGGGTTTTAAATTATATAGACTCACTGTAAGCTTGTATACATTTTTATCTTATTTAGATACGCTTTGAGGATGAGAATTATTCTTCTGAAAATAAAGCTCATTCATTATTATTATTATTATCGTAGTATGCGCTGGTCAGGCCCCATCCCCCGAAGCCCCGATACATTCGGGAGGGCGCGTCAGCATTATCAACCAATGACCACTCTCCATACCGTGGGGTAAGTGATCATTGGGCCAAAGAATCATGTGCCCTAGGCAAACGCAGTGAGCCAAGAATTACAGCCTTCTGCATCTGTACGGCTAAGATTTCTGCCATAGTGCGGCAAGCCAATATGATTTTAAAATTCGAAAGTAGAGAGGGCATCATTCCACCAAGGAATGTAGGGCAACACCGGTGTCTCGATAATACAGTATGAGTGCCGTAGATTGTAATATAAGGTCAGGTGGGGTAAGTGCGATTTTGGGGAAAGTGCATCCAACGACCCTGAAAAATTAATTTCTAAAGTTTAGGGTGCGCCATCTATGGATTTTAATTGAAACGTTCATACCTCATCGTTAGGAATCGATAAAACGCGTAAACAGTGCGTGTCACTTCGACAAAAGCTGTTGGAACGCCAACGTGAATTTTAATATCCTTGTGTCAATTGGATTATTTCGTTCTGATAATTGATTTCTATATTGTCGTTGGGTAAGTGTAAAAGTGTTTATATGTAATAGTGTTCGCTTTTGGTATAATTCAATGGGGACATGTTGGTTTTTTAGAGGTTAAGCTAAGAACAGAAATTCGCTTAGGTGTGCACTTCCCCCGGCAAAATTTGATATTGGGGAAAGTGCGCATTTGTCGTAAGGGGGAAGTGCACATGGAGTGTGCTCTTACCCCATTACATTTTCTTTATTTTATTTTGTAGTTTTTTTTACAAAATGCCACGAGTTTACGTGAGATCTTCACAGCGAGGACAATCGTACACCCAAGAAACCTTGAGACGTGCCGTGGAAGAAATTTGTAATGGTGTAATAAGACCAAAACGAGCTGCAGCGTTATACAGAATTCCATTATCAACCATTCGAGATCACCTAAAAGGAAGACGTGGAACGAAAAGCTCATAATTTGGTAGACCGCCTGCACTTCCAAAAGAACATGAACGAAAATTGGCAAATTGTTTAAAACAAATGGAGACGTGGGGATTTGGCTTGAGCCGGTTGGAGTTGCTTGATATTGTAAAACAACATGTTGACAAAAATAATCTAAAAACACCATTTAAATTCAACAAGCCTGGAGAAGACTGGTTTATTAACTTTAAAAAGCGGCATTCACTATCAATAAAAAAACCTCCGAGTATCGAATATGCACGGAAAAATATGACAGATCCTTTTGTTATATATCCCCACTTCAACTTGCTTAAACAAACGCTTCAAGATCTCGAGTTAATGAATCAGCCAGATAAAATCTGGAATCTGGACGAGTCATGTTTATGTCTTGATCCCAGCAAAACTAAAGTAGTGGGTGGAATTGGAAAGACTGCTACAAGAACTGTGAGCAGTCCTGGAAGGGAGAATACAACCATATTGGCAGCTGTAAATGCTGCAGGAAAAAAAGCACCGCCATTGATATTATTTAAAGCAAAAAATCTTTGGAATTCTTGGATTCCCGAAAATGAAATTTTTCCCGGTTCCGCTCATGGCGCTACCAAAAACGGATGGATGGAAGCTGATGTTTTTTACAATTATTTAGCAAAAACACTAATTCCAACAATGGGCGCGGAAAGACCTCAACTACTGATATACGATGGCCACAGCACACATGTGACTGAGGAAGTGATCGAACTTGCCATTCAAGAAAATATTACAATCCTTAAATTGCCTCCCCATACGTCCCATTTATTACAACCGCTAGATCTATCAGTGTTTAAACCTTTGAAAGATAAATGGGACGCAAAATTAGTTACATGGCAGAGACACAATATAGGTGTTAAGGTACCAAGGCTACATTTTCCACCATGGTCCAGAGCTCATGGCTAGAACTCCTTACGGAAACAATCTCAAATGGTTTTAAAAAGGCAGGTATTTTCCCGTACAATCCGAACGTGATATCTGAAAACGTGTTTGATCCCGAAAGCCTTAAACGTTGGAAGAGGACGCAGGAGGAAACACCTCAAGAAACGCAGGAGGAAACACCTCAAGAAACGCAACAAGAAACAACTCAAGAAACCCCTCCTCAAGTAGAAAATATTGAGCCTGTAGCGAGTACTTCTGCAGAGCCAAATCTTCCAAACGGCAAAGTTTATCAACTACCAAACGTTTCATTTGAGCAGCTTTTGTTGGAAACTATCAAACAATCCAAAAAAGACCCGATCACTAAACGTAAGCGTATCGCCCCCGGTTCAGAAATCATTACCTCCAAACAGGCTAAAACAAAAATGGAAGAGGTGGCAAAGAAGTCATGTGAAAAGAAAACCGAGGTGGCACCTGAAACAAGCGAATCTGATGACGCCTCCATAGATTATATTGATTCCGAGGACGATCTGGATGCGGAAGTCTTTTCTGATGTTTCTGACGAGGAGCAAGACTGTTTCTTAGCAATAGGTAAATGGGTGCTAGTACAATATAATACTAAAAAAACACAAAGACATTATATTGGACAAATCATTGAAAAAGCTGGGGAAGAATGGACGATAAAATTTCTCAGGTCATACAAGGGGGCATTTTTATGGCCTCAAGGAGAAGACATTGATACAATCGCAGAGGAGAACATCGTTAGAATTCTGCCTCAACCCACAACTGATCGACGTGGAAGACTTATTTTTTCAATAAAGTTCAGTGGAATCAAAAATTTGATGTGACTGCGTGCCAAAAAGTACAATTTCTCATTAGAGGTTAATATTTTCTTATGTTAGTTCAGGAAGATCATTTGTGTTGATTTGTTCAAGTTTTAAGTTGTTTAAAGCCAAATAAAAATTTCTGGCATAAAATTTAACATCTTCTGACTTTTCACTTTACCGACATCTTATCCAAAAAAGCTTGTAACTCCCTTAAAAATTATCCAAATTCAATCTTCCTTATATAAAAATGTTCGTGAAAAATGGAATAAAACCCACTTACCCACAAAATCCTATAATAAGAATGCAGTCATTAATCGCACAAAAGTATGCACTTGTCCCAATTCAATGGGGTAAGAGCATACCTACACATTGTTTTAAAAAAAACTCAAATATTTTAACCAAATTGATATATTTTGCTTCCCCAATACTCTGATATATTTGCAAAGGTATCAGGTACTTATAAAATCATAGTGAGAATTTGATCTTGATTTTTACTAATTTTGGAGATAACCAAAAACTTCAATTTATCGAAAATGGGGGTGCACTTACTCCACCTAACCTTAGTACTCTTAGGGCCGCGTTATTTCGATGGATATAGGCCGAGACCGCATATTCTGAACATGCTGATAGTAATTGCATTAGGGCCTCGGGTGCCTCGCGGCAGGCCCTGCCTCTTATGTCAGGAACCTCTATACCCATTACGCGACTGCGGTAGACTAAGGTGTTGAAGACACCATTCTGGCAGGCCATGATGACTTCAGCCCACGCGACCTGAAAAAACCAAAAGTCGGCGCTTTGATAAGCGGTCTCCAAAGTAATTGAAGAAGATCCTATGCATTGGCTTATCCTTGTGTTTCCGCAGAATTGAGGTGATCTCTGCGGCTTTTATATAAGCTTTTTGCTGAACGGGTTCCAATTCGGTGACAGAGTTATGGTCATCTCGTTCAGTGTCGAAAACTAAACCGAGTTCATCAGCCGCGGAGAGAATTCTTCACTGCTGGTACCTCTTGTGAGTGGCGATGTTCCACCCCGAGGTAAGTATACGTCTCTCCGGCATCCAAATGTCGTAGAATGCTTCCATCTACGAGCTGCACATTATTTTCCAAACTGCGGGTGATATTCGATGAAATTCGGTAAAAAATATAATGATAATATTCGTGTTGAAAGATGTTTACGAGCATCTTATATACACGAATACTCACCACAGTTGACCGAGTATTCGAACAGATATATGAGCAGAGAGGATCGAAGAGAAGAGTCATTAGATGTAAAGAGAACCTGATCATCGATAGATGTGTAACGCAGGACTCAATACAGTATAAGCCTAACATCTCTATGGCCTGGATCGATTACCGCAAGGCATTCAATACAACGACGCATAAGCTCATCTTGCATTTGCAGATGTCTTGCGGTACCCGACAAAATAATTTGATGCCTTGAACAACCGATTCCACTCTGGCGGACTTGCTTCCCCATAATATCTGATCAAGCTAGAGTCCAAACAGGGTGGGACACTCTCACAAGGAGAATTGTGGCTTCCGAAGCATCTCTTCATAGAATTGTGAAGAAAATAGGTTTCCAATGGAGAAGGACTGAAAATAATAAAAACACTTTAATAAAGAAATTATACATTGTACCAACAGCGACCAATTATGTTTCTTGATGATACATAGTTTCATAGTGGACATGTATCTTCCAAAAACTAAACGGGTAAATCAACCAAAGAGTTATCCAAAAAATATTGCGACTGGACCAAGACTCATTATTGTCCATGCAGGAGGTGACATGGGTTTTATACATAATTGTCAGCTTACATTTGAGTCAGGCATATCCTGGGATTATAAATGAGAAACTAATTCTGAAAATTATGGTAAACGGTGGCAAGAAACGTTAATATTCAAATTAATTCCGCCCCCAACACAAATTTTAGAAAGGCTGACATGGAGGAGTGTTAGCTCGACAAAAGCATTATGTTCACCCCCAACATGCTCAAACCCGAAATATATGAGTTGATCAAGATGAATGAAAAGCATCATATTAGATACAAATTTAATGAGGTTATGCTTGAACACGGATATAATAGTTCAAAATCACGAAAATAGAGTTAAAGGTCCTAAAAATATGAGCGAGAGCTTATTCGATTTGGAATCACCTCTAGAAAAATGTTTTCGAAGGATTTTGGTGCAGGTGAAAAATTGCGATTGTTATTAACAAAATAATAAAAAATTGTATTTAGTTTTTCGTTAATAACTCAAAAAAAATTAATATTTAAGCAATTTTGAAAAACCCCGTTGAAGAGGTGGAAATTTTCGATAAAAAAGTCCCAACTCCCGAAACTCTATCTCCATTATTTATAATTTTAATTTGACGTTGAAAATAGGGTTCCGCTGTTACGGCGTGCGCGCACTGCCGCTGAAGAGAGTTTATCAAAAGAAATAATTTTTTTATAACATAAAATGTCATTTTGAAAATTTGAAAAAAAACTAGTTTCTTAACACTTGAATGAATTGAGTCCCATAGAAAAAAAAGTTTCATCACCATTTTTCAAAAAGTTATTCAATTGTTAACTAAGAAAAATTTTCCCAATCTCCGTTGGCATGAACAATGGGATAAAAGGTATAAATAATTGGCCTATACATTTTAAACTTCGTGGAGCCCTTTCGATATATATATACTTCATACGATCCTGCGATAAAAGTTCATAAAAATGTATTAATTTGTTACTTATGATTTTTTATAACTATTGCAAAATGAAGTATCTTAAAATTGTTGATAATTTTTTTTCAATTATTATTTAGCTATGTCTGTTTTCACATTGAACAATGGCAGTTATTAACATAGGATATGAATTTTTAACGTAATTTGTTTATTAAATTGTTTTAAACAAATAAAGAAATTCAATATTTTTGAAAAATTTTGTTTTGCTTATTTGTTGTCTAGAGATATTTATGATATTCATGAGTAATTAAGCATTTATGAGCAATTAAGTCCGCAGTCAATAAATTGTGCACGTCTGAACCTTTCATCACCGAGATAACTAACGGAATCTTCGAGAAAATTCGTGGAGATATTGATAGGGAGTTGGATACATTACAGAAAAAAACCACTGAGTTAGAAAAAGTAGTCCAAAAACAAGATAATACCATTAAATTGATGGTCAAACAGAATGAAAGATTTGAGAAATGGATTCGTAGAAATAATATTATTGTCTATGGCTTGGAAGAGATGAATGATGATAGCGTTAAAGATCGTATACTACAAATCTTCAATACGAAAATGAACCTAACTATTAAAAACTCTCATGTCGGAAGCTGTTACAGACTGGGAAAACCTAATGCAAAGAAATCTAGGCCAGTGCTGGTGAATGTTTTCAATGGATATACCAGACAAGTTATCTTCTCCAACAAAAAGTATCTTAAAGGTACTAAATACGTAATCAAAGAAGATTTAACGAAAGAACAATCAACTTTGTTTAAGATGGCCATACAAAAAGCTGGAAAAGATGGTAAAGTGAGGACAAGTTCAGGTACCGTCTTCTTGAAGTTGGCCGATAACAATATTACCAAGATTACCTCCATTGATGATTTGGCTGAAGTTTGAGTTCGTATATGCTGTTATGAGAATTATTCTTTTTGTTTTTTTTTTCTCTTCAGTTTTCTGTAGGATTTGATTATATTCAATGCCAGTTTAGTAGTTTTCATTGTTCATTTTCATATAATATCTGACTGAGTTCACTATTACAAAAGTTCATACATTTTGATAGATTAAGAAGTGGCACATGGGTGCAGTTGGGATGTGTTCGGATTCAAGTCCCTATTTCGAGTTCATAGTTTTTACTTTCACTTTTTTTTGTTTCTTTTTTTTCTGGTATAATTTCTTATCATACGGAATAAAATAAAAATGCTTGATAATTTATACATAGGTTGTCTTAATGTAAGGTTGCTTTTGCCTTTTTTGCAATCAGTAAAATTACTTATAGATGAACATCAATTTGATATATTTTTTGTGTGTGAAACGTGGTTGAATGAAACTATTAGAAATGATGTAATTAGTTTTGATGGGTATAACTTATACAGAAAAGATAGAGGTAGCTTAGGAGGAGGTTTGTGTATTTACGTAAATAATAGGATATATAGCGAAGAATTGAATCATCGTGGAAAGGTATCGGAACAAATATAAAAATTAAAAGTAGAACTATTGCTCTTGGTGCAATATACAAGCCTCCAAAAATTAATATTAATCTTTTCATAGCTGAATTGGAAGATATACTAAGTTTAATACATCCTACTGTAGATGAAATCATATGCGGCGGAGATCTTAACATAGATTTTCTAAATACTGATGATCGTTATGTAAATAAAATGTCATCTGTTTTAGAGTGCTTTGGTATTGGTCAAATCATAGAAACTCCTACAAGAATCACAGCTACTACTGCTACCTTACTTAAAGGTATTATTACCTCATCTAACTGGGTTGTTGAAAGGGGAGTTATCCACGCAACAGGTATCATTGCTGATCATGATATAGCCGCATGTAAAGTCAGGTTGTGTGTTGAGAAGCAGGGTCCCAAAATGATAACGTACAGGTCTTTTAAATATTTTAACGAAAATTATTTCAGAATACATTTATATAATACTCCATTTTTTAGAATATATGATCAGGAAGGGGTTGATGAAAAAATAACATTTTTAATCAACTGTCTGATTTGCCTGTTTGATAGACATCTGCCTCTAATAACATCGGGTGTTTCGAAGCCCAGAGCTCCTTGGTTAACTGGCGCTATCAAAGAAATGTTGATAATACGTGATAAAGCGCTGAACAGGTATTAGAGAACTAAATCTGTACATCACCTTCAGTTTTATAAGGACATGAGGAACTACACAAATTCTGCTGTTAGAAGAGAGAAAAAAGCATTTTTTACATACCAGCTCAGTAATAAAAATTCTAAAAGTCTTTGGAATACTTTGAGGGCTCATAACGTTATACCTAACAAGTCAAGCACAGTACCAGATAATTTGAAAAGTCCTGCTGAAATAAATCAATTCTTTATCAATTCTTGTGTTACAAAAGAACCTTCTGAGCAATTACTTTTGTCATACAAACACAGAAAGATTGTAGAATCAGATTTAGAATTTCAAGAAGTGAATGACTTATTTGTTCATCAAAAATTATAGTTGTACAACGGCACTCCTCCATATTATTGATGATATTGTACGAGCTACAGACAAAGGTGAGTGTACTGTTTTGGTCATGTTAGATTTCAGCAGAGCTTTTGATACTATCAACCATAATTTATTGCTTGAAATTCTACTTTATATAGGACTGTCGAATAATGCTAAGAATTTCATGGCATCATACCTCAGGGGTCGTAAACAAATGGTTTTAGTTGATGGGCTATCCTCCAATTATATGGATTTGGAATGTGGAGTACCCCAGGGTTCCATTTTGGGGCCATTGCTTTTTGCTATATATACTAGTGAAAACTCTTCAGATTTGTAATGTACACCTATATGCGGATGATACTCAAATTTATTATAGTTTTCACCCCAGTACGGTAGTAGAGTCATGTGACCTTATAAATGAGGAACTTAATAAGTTCATTGAAGTTGCAGAGGATCACTGTCTTAGTATTAATTGCAGTAAATCTAATGTTATTCTTTTTGGCAACAAAAACAAAAGAGAATAGATTTCTGATAATGTAAATATTGTAATAAAAAATGAAGTACTTCAAAACGTAAGTGAGGCCAAAAGTTTAGGTATAATATTGGACTCCAATTTAAAATTTGAAAAATACATAAATCAGCTTATTCAACGTGCATACTTCACTCTTAAAACTATATATGGCAATAGATATTTCCTTCCTTTTCAAATCAAATCAAATTTGTGTGAGTAATTAATACTGTCCGTATTTAATTATGCAGGTGTACTCTACGGTCCATTCTTGTCCAGCCAATATCAATCGAAAATACAAAAAGTACAGAACTCATGCTTACGATTATTATTTGGTATCCGCAGAAGAGAACATATTTCACACAAATTAAAAGATAATGGTTGGCTAAATATGAGTAATAGAAGGAGATTACATGCTGCTGTTCTTTTTCAAAAAATTATTTTCAATAAAACACCCTCATATTTGCACAGAAAAATCACCTATCAATCCGATACACATAATCTAAATATCCAATATAAAGGAACCCTTCCACCGCCAATATTCAGATTAGAAATATTCAGGCGTAGTTATACTTATCAAATATGTTCAATATACAATCAGGTCCCTACCATGTTCAAATCTTACAGTTTGCAAAGATTCAAGAAGGCCTACAAGAAACACTTGTTTTTAATGCAGTCCTGATATCGTACGATGGAAATTATATTAGAAATTGCTTTAATTATTTAACTTTTTTTTTTTCAATTCTGTTATATTATTAAGTTCAACACACCTAGCGATGTACTTAAGGTTAAGTGGAAGAACAGTTTATGAGCTGATTTTATATCATATCATATGTGTATTTTTTTTTGTTCTATGTATGTAAGCAATAAAGTCGTTTATTATTATTATTATTATTATTATTATTATTATTAAATCACATTCGGAATGAATAGGTTGATGTTCAGTAGAACTACAATACTCTTGTTGGCGGGCATTTCACCAACCACGTTGGCGTTTTCTGGGTCAGATAGTAGATGATAAAATGAAGATGATAAAAAAGTAAAATCCGGTTCGTCATAAGGCTACTGAAAGGCACTGTGTCAGTTGAAACCCTAAAACTGACATACTAGGAATTGGTTAAATGAACTTTAAGTTATGGCCTGAATCATCATATGCAGAGTCTCGTACTGCCGGAAGAAAGTGTGTGTCGCCTCTGTTTGGAAAATAATGGAACAGCAGAGCATATACTTTGTGCCTGCCCTGCTGCGGACCGAATACGGTTTTTAGATTTGGCAAAGCCACACTCGTTAGGAAGCTGGGTTTATTTGGTCGAGTTTGAATAGGTGTAAACCACAATAAACCCTTGCGTGTTGCGGTGAAGCATCGAATAGATCCACTGACTTTTGACCTAACCCAACCCATTTGTCAATAATTTTGAAAATTGGTCGACATGAATATCTTGTGCTTATGTTGTGGAGGACGCGGATAGCTCTTTTCTATAAATAAAACTGCTCGCATGACTTGCTTAGAGCATAGTTTCAAAAATGCAATTGCACTGTATGTCGTCATAAATGTTACGCAATGAGATTTAGTAGCTTGCATCCGTTTGAGTTAATCGAATTATTTTACTTTTAATTTCTAAGCACATATTTCAATTTCAATGTTTCAGAAGTTTCGAAATCAGCTGAAGATACGCAAACAAAAAAGGGAATCTGTTCGTTTTCTTTGATAATGTCGAGAAATTCATTTACTAGAAAATCATTCATTCTTTTTTTTATTTTATATTGTCAGTTTGAATTTTTCCTTTTTAGGTAATCTGTATTTTGTTTTTTTAAGTGGAATAGTATTATTATTTTCCTTCATTAAATTTTACATTTGAGGAGAGATTTTGAGAACGTTTCAATTAGTTTCCAAGGTGATATAACATCGTGTTTGAAAATGATATCAAAAACATTACTTACGTTAAAATGAAGAGTAATGTCAAGAAGCTCATCATTTCAGAAATGTATTCAAATTGGGGAGTAAATTAATTTCAATAAAAACTCGTTGAAAATGTCCCTTTGAAAATCATTAAATTATTTTACAAACAAAATTGTTTTCGTCATGTATAATTGCGTTGATCATTGCTAAACCGACAAATTTCGATTTGGAATTATTGCAATGACTTGAAACCTGATTCTATGAATGAATTAAATTCAAATCATCAACTATGAATTAATTAAACAGAAAAGACTAATGTTACGGTTTATGAGATATACAATGAATGAAAGAATTTTCAGCTATAATATCCCAAGGACATTGATAACTAACGAAATAATTTTATCACAGTTTTCGAAAACACGTTATTTGGTAACATCCCGACGCCGAAGGCGGAGGGATGTAACGTGCTTGAGGAAGTTGTGATAAAATTATGAGTTATTTATCAATGTTCGAGGAATATTCGATGAGAAAATTTTTTGCAATTCGAACAAAATTATTTATTGAACACACAGTTATTAAAAGAACAATTCGTATAATGATATTCCGTTGATCTTGCTGTATTTGCCTCGGTTACTGCATAGGTGTTTCCACGCATACTATTGATTATTTGGTTATGATGTTCCTGATCAATATTCAAATAACACCAAAGCGAAGAAGTGACATTTTCGAAATAAATTGAATTACTGAAATGTCAAACAACTTTATTGTGTTGGTTGCTTAGCAATGTCATGACATAAGTGATAACTACCCGTGAAAACTATCCATGGGTAGTTATCAGCTATAATATCCCAAGGACATTGATAACTAACGAAATAATTTTATCACAGTTTTCGAAAGTTACCTAAAATAACGTGCTTGAGGAAGTTGTGATAAAATTATGAGTTATTTATCAATGTTCGAGGGATATTCGGTGAGAAAATTTTTTGCAATTCGAACAAAATTATTTATTGAACACACAGTTATTAAAAGAACAATTCGTATAATGATATTCCGTTGATCTTGCCAATGATTTTGTCAATTGCCGCATCATTTTGAACACCAAAGCGAGGAAGTGACATTTTCGAAATAAATTGAATTACTGAGAGAGAGGACATTGTTGGATCAAGATCTTCAGATGATGTGGTGCTGCAGGTTTTTCCGGGTTTTCCTGCAGCTGAAAAAGCAAATGCGCCACTGGAATCAATGAAGTCGCCCTGGAGCGCCAATTAATTTTTATTGTTGTATTTATTTTATTTTTAATGTCATATATATAATATATTTTCGAAATAAATTGAATTACTGAAATGTCAAACAACTTTATTGTGTTGGTTGCTTAGCAATGTCATGACATAAGTGATATCTACCCGTGAAAACTATCCATGGGTAGTTATCAGTGTAATGATGGTTTCATTGGTTATTTCGACACATTTGATAGGATAATTTTTTTGGCAAAAAATTTTCAATATCATATTAGATTTATTTCAAAATTATTATCTAAAATACTGATTTGAAATTAAAGAAAAGATCGGATTCATTTTTTTTCCATTCCTGACAATGTTATGTAACTTTGAAGGCTTATTTTGAAATGAAAGAGCTGATACCTACTTAAATATACTGGAAAGTAATTCAGATTTGGACATTTTTTGTGTTGAAGGCCACATGTGAAAATAAATTCACATCGAATTTCAATATATTTTTCGGATGGTTTTTTATGAATGGCTTTTATGTTGTACCGTGAAACGAGATTCTTAAAATCACATATCTGAATTATTATCACCACCCAGTATCATACATGAAAGGATAAAGAGGATGCACAATGATGTAATACGATATATACCTATAGGAAAGATAACCCAACCGTAAAAACCGGAAAAGGGATTGGCGTTAATCGTGAAAAAGGGATCGCCTCTCGAAACTGCTTTGACCTCAATTTCCAAGTATCCATTATATTCAAACTATAATACCTACATGCTGGTTGTGATAAAAAATTAATTGATAAAAAAGCAGGCACTGTTTTACATTTTTTGAAGTTATCTCTTCCAGCTAACCGATAGAAAAGTATTCTCCAATATTTCGATAATGTATATTACCATAATCAGGAAAAGGCTACAAAAGGTAATGACATCAATATTGGGCAAGTCATCAAGATGAAATAACATTTTTACTCATTGAAGCATAATAGTGATTTGACCATTTCTTATTAACCTATTTATACTTGTTGAAATTATAAAATAACGGTGTAAAACCATGTGCGTTTGAATCAAAAGAGAGAGAGACAAGAAATATAACAGTCACATATGTCACAGAATTCAGTTTAAATTTTTGTATGTCCATATTCAAACCATGGAACAAAATGAACAGTTCTGGTGCAACTGTTATGATAGACATCTACCGTTTGAGTATTGAAACACAATGAGGAAACTCAATGCAAAATTTATGATATTTTTTAAAATTTCATTGAACACAGATTAATTATTATTTTTGTGCAAATGAAGTTGTTGGTTATTCTGGTATTTAATGGATGATTTGAGTATACTTGCCTGAAAACAGGACAACTCGTTTTATATGTATGTATAATTATGTAAAAAAAGTTATATTATTTATGAAGATTTTTATATATGTCGAGCAAAGAGACATATATTTCACTGAGGTGGTTGATATCTGATCTTTATTAGAGCAATTATTTGATTTTAAGATGAAATACATTTCCAGTAATAATCTTTTAGATTCATTTGTTTCAATTGTCAGGATTTTGGTTAAATTGTAGTCCATTTTATGACACCCTTCACAAACATGATTGCTGAGAGCACATCTCTCAGGGTGTAATCTACTATCACTACTATCACTATCTACAATTAATACAAGGAATTGAATGAACTAGTTTTGAGTGTAGGTTAACTGGAGTTTTATCTTCAAGTTTAGAAAACAATTTATCAATACTTAACATAATTCTGAAAGCTATTTTTACATTGGGATTTTTGAATTTTTGAAGGCAGAGAAGACAATAATATATGATCAATGAGTGGATTAGCCACATCACTATTGGAATGAATAGGAATTTGATCCAACTGGTTATTATGATTATTATTATTATATGTTTTTTACCGAAGTATGCGCTGCCTTAGTGCGGCAGGTCGGTAGGATTTTAAGATTCGACAGTATAGAGAGCATCATTCCACCAAGGACTATAATAATCAAAACAACCATCTTGACAGAGTGGTCTGGATAGAGTCTGCGGAGTTCGAAGAGAAAATCTCGATTTTTATCCGTTTCTCCTCCTCTTTTCGGACGATACTCGTCTCGCCGGGAGCTCTGGTGGTCGAGAAGGACTACATCAGGCTTATTAGCTTGTATGAACCTGAGGATGGGGAACGAATAGTTCTAATAAATTCAGCACTTCTCTTTTCCCACAACAGATTCAATATCCCCGGAGCGTAGGGCAACACCGGTGTCTGATCATTACCGTAAGAGTGCCGTAGATGGTAGTATAGCATTTCAAGAGCCGCGTAATGTCGATACATATAGACCCAGAAGGCAAATGCTGGACATGCTGATAGCAAATGTATTTGGGTTTCAGGCACCTCGCGGCAGACCCTGCACCTTGTATCAGGAACCTCTATACCCATCACGCGACTGCGGTAGACTAAGGTGATGAAGACACCATCCTGGCAGGCCATGATGGACTCCTCACTTTTCGACTCCAGCCCACTTGACCTGAGGAAATAAAAAATCAGGCGCTTTGATAAGCCAAGGACTCCAATGTTATTGAAGAAGACCCCATGCATTGGCTTATCCTAGTGTTTCCGCAGAAGTGAGGTTATCTCTGTGGCTTTTATATGAGCTTTTTGCTGAACGGGTTCCAACTTGGTGACAGAGTTATGGTCACCTCGTTCAGTGTCAAAAACTATGCCGAGTTCATCAGCTGCTCGGGCAACTGCCCTGAAGAGAAATGCTCCAATTCCTGCTCTCTCATGGTCACGGACCATGCAAAGAAGAGGATCCGACCTCCTGATGACTTTACAGGCTGTATCCAGTACCATTCTGTCATGGAGACACTCCAAACTCAATAGTCCACGGCATCCCTGTCGGGTGAAGTACTACCGTGGAACGGACGATTCGGGATGCAAATTCCATAGAGATGCACCATTTTTCGGGTCTTTACGTCGATTTAATACAGCTTCTCCCGAGTCCACTTCACTACTCCAAACTAGTAGAGTAAGATTGGAACGGCAAACATATTTGTTACAGCAACTTTGTTCTTCCCCGACAGTTCCGATGACCAGATCTGTCGAAGTTTGTGCTAATACTTGCCGCGGAGAGAGTTCTGCACTGCTGTTACCTCTTGTGAGTGGCGTTGTTCCACCCCGAGATAAGTATACATCTCTCCGGAATCCAAATGGCGTAGGATGCTTCCATTTACGAGCTGCACATTCTCTCCGTAGTCCCCGCATCGTCCTCTTTTGAGATGGACTATCTCACATTTGTCTATCCCGAATTTCATACCGACATCATGCGTGTACTCTTCCACCACCCTCAAGGACTGATGGAGATCCTTCTCTCCAGAGGCATAAACTTTAAGATCATCCATATAAATCATATAGGTGACATACTGAATGAGATATTTTTCAACAAAGGATCTGTGTAGGAATCACTGATGAATATTTGACATAAAATGTAAAGGTTTTTCAAATGAAAAGTAGGATCGGAAATCTGAACAATTTGATTTTCCATTTGTTCGATGGTAAAATATCAACAATCTCAGAAATTCCATCTTTATAGGAAGGGAGATGATAATATTATCTTTTTTTATGAAGAAAAGGTTAACGGGAAGTACCTATAAAACCAAATCCAGCAGGTCGTCTATGACATAAACCGCCAAAATTGGGCTAATCTTTGCTCCCATTGGAGTTTGTTCAACAATTTTATCATTGAAAGAAAATTATGTATTATCAAAAAAGAAAGTAATAAGTTTGAAAAAATTGTCGAATATTGCAAAATTGAATAAATCGTTTCAATTTTTTGGAAACCACGGCTGTGCAACCCCACGCGGTTAAGCGACAAAAAATTATTAAAAAATGTTCTCGAATGTTGAAATATGATAATATCATGAATTTTTATTATACCTTTAGATGTGCCAATTCATTTAAACGTGTGCAAGTTCCAATTAGATTGGCATCTGCAATGACCATTAATAGGTCCCAAGGCCGACCGATGTCCGTTTGTGGCTTGGATTTGACCACACCATGTTTTTCTCATGGACAGTTATACGTGGCATGGTCTCGAGTGGGTAAACCATCCAGTTTGTGTAAGCTAAACATAGAGTAACGAAAACTATTGTATACCTTAATGTTAAGAGATTGATATTGTGTGTAAGTCTTTTTGTCCTGACACACACTCACTATGAGATAGTTATTATTCTCTACCCTAGAAATTTCTTAGGTATAATTCATGTGGCAAAACAACGTTGGTTTCTGAATAAGTTTCACAATTCAATGGAGAGCATACTCGAACATTCTCTACTCAACTAAAATATTTTCGACAATGTGGCGTTGCAACTTCCATTAGAAAGTAGTAGCAACTTTGATTTTTCAAAGAAACACCTTATTTTTACTATCATTTTTGGAAACTACAACAATAACTCGACTTTTTTTATATTGCCCTATATTTATTTGTTACCCTTTTCGAAATATGAATTAATTTCAATTTTTTTCTTCGGAAATCATGACCTCTAAAAATGCTGATAATCTTTGAGTTAAGGAATTCTATGGAACCGACATTTCGTTTGGAGTTAGGTGATACACAAAGGCTCCCCACATTTCAGCGTAGTCTCCGTTACTTCAATACAGGGTGATAAAAAAATACAGTTTTTTCGTTTGCTCGAATAAGTGAGTGAAAGTTGATTATTTCAAATACAACACCCTGTGTATTATAACAAATTCAGAAATCTGTTGGAATTAGCTTTCTTTCTATGCATAGATACATATACCTAACTAGTCAATTTTCGGACTTATGAGCATTTATTTGTGGAACTGTTCATTCAGAACGGTATTCCCATTCGATTTTTTGAAAGCAGGCTATGATTAGTATTCGACAGTAATGTTGTGACATTCTCCAAATATTATTGACATTTTCGTCACTTCAGAAGTTTCAAATACCTCCAAAACGATGGAACAAATCTATTCTTCTATTCCTTAAGAATTTGTTTATTATTTTTGGGCAGTGTGATTGAACATGTTGAACATATTGAAAGTGGCAATATTGTTATGAATAATTATGAAAAAATAAAACAATCATATAAAATATCTCAAAATTTATTCGAATTGCTGGCTATTCACTTCCGAACACTCCAAAATGCGAGTGCGTACTGCTTTCGCCGTGGCAGATCTGATTTCATTGGAATCCAAATCTTCAAATATTTGGGTAATCCTTTCTAACGATTCTTCTTTCGTACGCACGGGTTTTCGTAAACTTTTTCTTCAAACATCCCCCACAAATAAAAATCTGATGGATTTAGATCGGGTGATCTCGCTGACCGATTCCATAGCCCCAGTTGTGCGTCCATTTCTCTTGTACAATGTGCCGGAGCTTTGTTTGGTTGGTATGAACATTTTCGATATTCTTCGAGTGGCAGATTATCGACGAAGCCCTCTACAGTAGTCTCTAAAATATTCGGGTAGCTTCTGAAGTTTAATGATTCCACGTATATGGCGTACCTCAATTTGCAGAAGACATTAAAACTGTTTTTTTTTAAATCCGGCTCCTTTTGTGACGTGAGGATTTTCACTGATATTCATCATATACAAAATTTGAAAATGATATTTTTGTTATCGAATCGATTTCAAAATAGTAAGAAAGATTATAATTCTTGACTTACAGATGAAGAGAAATTGAATTTTTATACGGTGACCCCATCGTAAGTAAGAAATAAACATTTGCAATGCAGAGTTTTATTTAAGTTGAATGGACTCCTGAGAAATATGTTGAAGAACATTGATACTGAGTGATTAGAAAAGAATCGAATACAAATACCGGGAAATCAATGAGATATTTCAAAATATTGGGTGATTCAGATGTTTTCTTATTTAAATTCAGTGAATGAGACGATGAGATGATGTGGTGTACGGTCCTTATCTGTTACAAACCGATAAGAGAAGACTGCAAGTATTACAGAACTTATGCGTCAGATTGATCACTGGTTCGCGAAGACGGGATCATGTGACACATCACTTATTACCAAAACTGGGTTGGTTGAATATGGAAAATCGCCGTATCTTACATGCATGTACTCTATTTCATAAAATAATAAATCACATGCAGCCTGCTTATCTCCACAGCAAACTCAGGTTTCGGACCGACGTTCATAACATCAATTTGAGATTCACTCCCCCTCACCACAAAACTTCCCATTATCGTGGATCGTTTTCTTATTACATAACCTGACTATTTAACAAATTACCTAACGAACTGAAGAATTCAAATTGTATTATATTCAAGAAGACAATTAAACATCTTTTGCTCATAATAGGGGGAGCCCAAGCGGGGATTTCGGGATTTACTGAAGCGCGGCAGATTAATATACAGGGGGATACCTTGTATCCGGTTAAGTACCTCTACCAAATATGAGCCTCATATATAAGGCCGCTCGTGAAGGATAAAGGATCAGATTAATAAAAAAAATGATCATCAGAAATTCTCGAGCGCGTCGGATTAAGGTATGGTGAGTTGATTACCTGCTAAAAAGTGTATATTCCAGTAATATGACAATTTGAAAGTGACGTAAAGAAAGGGGAGGGCAGCAAAGTTGTAAAAAAACGTCATTCTCGAGCGGAGCTAATTTTTTTTCATCCTGAGGAAAATAATTCAAGGATATCGAAAAATATATAATCTGACGATTTCCGCAAGCCGAAATAGCAAAAATTCTTCGAGAAAGTTTAATGCGTGCAGCTGCGTGATGCCTATATTTCCCTTTCCGCGTTTCTATTTGTTTTTCACTTTTTCTCTATCTAGGTATTACTCTCTCACTCCGTCACCACTCTGAATTCTGTTGCCATGACGCCATCACAGCTGATCACAGAGGCTCGTTCGTGATGAAGGTGAAGATGATGATTAATTAATCAATTAATTGATGGATGTAGCCGTTACTACGTGGTAGGAAATCATAATGAAGAAAAGAGAAATGAAACTTCCTATGTTTTTTACACTTTTATTTGTAACTAACGTTACTGCAGTTTTGTCCTATAAGGACATTTTCAAACTTATACATTGTATATTGTACATTGTATAAGTAACTGCAGTAACGTTAGTTACAAATAAAAGTGGTGAAAGACACATTAATTAATCTATTGATTACAAAAAATTAAACTTTTTTGAGCATTTTTTAAAATTATTTTTTCCTATATACAAGTATTCTATTTAAAAAACATACACTGATTTATTTGCATGCTATTTCCTGAGCTTTTCAATTAATTAAGTTCAATGAATAAAAAAAAAAATTCAATATTTTTTTTGTCAGATTAGGCGAATCCCTTTAGATAATCGTCAGATTATGAGACAGCACGTCTAAAACATAAAGATGAACCATATATATCTCAATCTGACGCGCTTGAGTATTTCAAAATGACGATTTTTTTTTGTAAGATGGAAATCGTCTGATTATTGAATGAGAGCTTTTTTTGGTGCACTTAACACCCTTTCAGAACATCTGACGCGCTCGATTCATTTTTTTTTTATTTTTTAACCCTTACGTACAACCACCCACATCATTCAAACGATCAGATTAGCATATCAACATTATTAGAAATACGTAGGACATTGATGGTATCAATATCTGACGCGCTCGAGTATGTCCATGCAACAGTTTTTTTTACATATTTAATAATCTATAGCAGCTTTCTCCACCGATGAAAAGGTATATATTATATAACATTTTTTTTCTTCTTATCATCTAAGCTTTGCAACTTGACGCTCGAGTAAATCCCCATTTTGCATCGTGGGCTCCCCTGTTATTATGAATAAAATTCCTAGCATGCTGAATTTCAAGTGCTAGTATCTATTTTTTTTCTTGCATCGACTTCTTTTCTTTTTTTTTAAATATCGTATACATGTGTTTAATGTGTCTTGCATATGTAGTATATTTTTAATCGTGTTTGTTTGGTGAAATGATTGCTTGTGTGCACTTGTGTTTTTGTTTACATGGGAGCACACGTTTTTTGGTTGGATGGAAGAGCGAAGTCTGCTCATGTTGCGATTTCTCCGTAGCATGGTCAGAAATTGAATCCTGCCATTTGATAGGTTATATTTTTGTTCATATATATACAGGGTGTGACTAAATGAGTATAAAACATTCAAGGAGGCGATTCCTCATCGAAAAAAAGATAGGATCTTTCATATAAAGAAATTTCATTGGAGCATCCCTTGTTAAGATACAGCCCCTTAAAGGGGGTACATAAAATTTGTATAACAATTTTTTTCACGAGCACTAAAAAAGTTACAATATTGAAATTAACCTGGCGTTTTGTACTACCAAAAAGACACTTAGCCAAAAATTTATTTGGTTCACCCCATGGTGCTTGTGGCAAAAATGTTATAAAAATTTTAATCACCCCCTTTAAGGGGCTGTATCTCAACAAGGGATGCTCCAATGAAGTTTCCTTATATGAAATATCCTATCTTTTTTCGATGAGGAATCACCTCCTTAAATGTTACACTTGTTCAGTTACACCCTGTATATATATATATATATATATGTATATATATATATATATATATATATATATATATATATATATATATATATATATATTTCTTTGTATTTTGTTTCCTATCAATAAAAGCAATTATTATTATTATTATTTTCATCTCATCTAAAAACTGAAAGACTAATAATTCCTGTTTCAATCTGTAAGAAACATTATTTGTTAAATGCAATACAGGAAGACAAAATTTGTTGATTGTTGATTTAAAAGATTGTGAATCTGAGCGGAAGAACATTGAATTGAACTTAGTTAATTCAATTCAATTCAAAATTACCTCATTAAGATTCTCATTAAGAGCCCTATGGAGTGACAGCGCCATATTGAAAATCGTGAAAACACTCTGTGAAGAAAGGAGATGTTACATAAAAAATATGTATAGGGGAAAGTTATCGATAATGTAACGAAGAATTTCGCGAACTCATTTTTTTCCATTTATTCAACCAAACATGTTTTAACTTTTCATTCCTTAGACGAATTTCAAAATTTTTACTTTAGCGACATTTTACGGTTAAATAAAGCCAACTTCTTCAGAAAATAAAATATGAAATAATGTTTGACTAATTTATAAAACGTGTTTTCCTTATTCAATGAATTTTCACCCGTCAAGTGCTGCCATCTGGTAAAAACAACGCATATTAGAGCAGAGAAGGGTTTGGCAACATCGCTGTTAGCGAAACGCCCGTCGAGTGCAAATAATAATTGGTCTCTACAACAAGTTTCATCTTTTACACCATCCAATCTCGTTTAATCAATTCGGTCATTTCTATATCTTCACAAATATATGTTATTATAATTTATTCTTCGTATAAGTTGAACTCCACTCTTTTGTTCAGAAAGTTAGTTTCACATTTTTATTTTCCATATGTCAACTTCACATGAATAAAGTCGATCATCATCACTTTTTCCATCTGCTATTTTATTTCTATTGAAATTGATAATGAATAAGTTTCACAAAATATTGGTGTTCCATCTTTAAAGATTCTCTCAGTTTCATTTCACTTTTTAGGGTTATAGTTTATTGTATTTAATAAAAATAAAATATATGTTTCATAGAAATGTGATTTATTTTACTTTTCGCTCATTCAACGTTATATTTTATTGTTTTCAATGAAATTCTCTTTGAGTATCACACAAATCAAACCACTAATCAACCACTAATCAATTATGTTTATCACATAACTTGTCGATTTGACGTCTTCTCTAAATTTTTTCAACTCGTTTCGAGTGATTTTGAAATGTGAAAAAAGACAAAAAATTACTGGATCTAGTCTTGAATCAGAATTTGTACTTGCGTTGAGTTATTTCCAAGTTGAAAAGTAAGGAAAAATGATTGAACCTTACTTGGAATTACCGAATTATATAACTTCACTTCTCACTTCTCGTAAACAATTACGACATGTTTTATTTTTTGTAAATGATTACCGAATATGCCTTCTATAACTATATTCTTATATCAATCGCTAATTCCTGTCTAGGTTCAGTGATTTTATTCATTAGTTATCTATGTCAAAAAACTGTTAAAAATATGTGTGTCAGACAACATAGGTACAAACGTTTGTACCTATGTTGTCGTTTATATACAATAAAAATATGGTTGGTGAAAATATGGGTCCCTGGGAACACCAGCGTTGATAGTGAAAGTATTCGAGAGACATCCATCGACGGCGACTTGCAGGAAAAGTTCTTTCAAGAAGCTGAAGTGCCATACAAAAAAGGGATTCGAAAAGTCATAGCATCGAAGTTTGGCCACACACGGCCACACACGGCCAAATAGTTATTCCAAATATGGGTGACATACAATAGAAGGTCGCCTGTTAATATTTGTTTCCGAAAGCCATATTGATGATCGCTTAAGATGTTCAAGCCGTCCAAATATTTGAGTCTAGATTAAGACTACAAAACAGAAAACGAAGGAAATAAATTTGTTGTTCAATGCACCTGGAGAGGGATTCTCGGAAATGAAACTCTATCACACGATTGTTTGGAAAGAATTGTCAGAAGATACTACTGATGACTGGCCTTTCTTGTTTCGGCAGTGTCGTCATTCTTCTGCCGTATTACCGAAAACTCTGCAATATTTGCACTTCGGTCTTCATTATCCGATTCTAAAAAACATTATTTCGTTTTCCGAGTGATATGTATACAATCTTTGTAACTTGTGAACAATAAACGATCTGCATTTGTTTTTTATGTATATCAAAACCTAAAAACTTATGCATTTCATTAGCTCGGACTTTCATTGTCTGAAATAATACAGAATGATTATAAATCCCTGAAAAAATCACCTGATTGTGGATACTAACAATCGAAACGTCGTGAAGTATCTTGGCTATGGCAAGATGGCGGGCGAGTCAAACGCATCTCTCATAAATGCAAGAGTTCTATAGTCAAACAATCCTTGAAATGAGAATGTGAAGTTATGCCATTCAAAAGTGTGGAAATAATTGGTAATAATGCAATTAACTGCTGTGTGAATAGTAAAACCAGTGATATGGACCACTTTTTTGATGCTGTTGACATTCAAAACTATGAGAAGGTAGACTTCAATTCATTTAAGTATATAATAAATCAAAAGGATGTAATTGCGTGAATTGCGCAATTCACGAATTGCGTGAAAAAAATTAAAATACTGTAGGAACATATCAGTTCATTAAAAAAGGTGGATGTAGCTCCATTTATACTAAGCCAAGACAACCAGAATCCATGTGTGCCAATTTCGGTCGATACAAATGGCAGAAACAACGACAAAACAGTGGATTCTGATTCCAGTGGCAAAAGGAATATCGACTCGGGTAAAACAAAACAAACTGTTATCAGTCACCGGCAGGTATCCGCTGGAATTGCACATGTTGAAAAAGCGATGACAATGGGGAATCTTATCAATATAAATGTTGATAAGAATACAAACCCGGCATTAACGGGAGAATGTAGCACTTCTATTATGAATACACCACAGGAGCAATGGAAGGATATCGTTGGCAGGAAGCGAAGACGTCGTATGATAGTCAGGAATAATCAAGAAAATAGTCATGTAAAAGGAGTCCCCAAGCAAATTCATTTACATGTATACATAATTGATCCTAGCACTTCACTTCGCGATATTGAAGAATTGTTACGAATCAATTTTCCCGAAATAAAATGTGCAAGTATCACCCCTAAATATCCCAGTGTATACAATTCATTCAAAGTGACAATATTTTAACTAGTCCAGTCATTATAGTAAGTTCACCTCGGAATTTGAAATACCCAGCTTTAAGTCTGTAAATACTTGTATATTGACACCCTAAAAGTTGCCTCAAAACCTACATATGGTAGGGTGTAAGCAACTATTAAATTTCAAGGTCAAAAGTCACAAAAATCGGTTTTTTTGCGCTTTTTTTGGAAATATCTCATTTCCTATGGGTTTTTTGCTATTTGTATTCATCATCAATATTGTAGAATACAAAATTCTCTACAAATTTTGTTTAAAAAAAATTTTTATACGGTGAACCGTTTTCGAGATAGAGGGAGGAGAGCATGCGGTCACAGCTTCACTTCAGGTCAACCGGTGCCTCCGGTCGAAAACGCGCCATATACAATAGTTG
The DNA here is from genome assembly GCF_025532065.1 of Leptinotarsa decemlineata. Lineage (NCBI taxonomy): Eukaryota > Metazoa > Arthropoda > Insecta > Coleoptera > Chrysomelidae > Leptinotarsa > Leptinotarsa decemlineata. The sequence goes on along the minus strand of NW_027412703.1, from coordinate 7,235,995 downwards.
ATGAACTATCGATAAATCAATGATTATAAATATTCATCAATTTTCATTTACTATTATATTATATTTTATCACTTTTTTCCTAACCCATCCACTTTTTATTCAGTATTAATTTATTTAATAACACTTACCAGCCCATGTCATTGCAGAATTGTTAATGAAAAATATAGGAATTATATTTGAATTTCAACCTAATTAATAACTTCTTACATGATGAAAAAAAAAACAAATAAATTATGAATTAATCTTTTTATTAAAAAATATCATTCAATACATAAACTACAATTTATAATTTTAATCATCCTCTTTCTCTTCATCGTCGTCTTCCGGCTGCTGGTAAACTTCGAACTGGTCTTCATTATCGTCTTCAACAACATTTGTCTCAAGTTCTTATGTACTTGATTATATACACATTTCAAATGTTGATGAGCAGCTGAACTTATTGGTGGGTTATTTGAAAGCTGCACCGGTTTATTAAGTTTTGTAGACTTGACGTAATGCATATAACGAAGATGATCAAGACTTTTCACAGATTTTGGAGCATTATAGACTGTCAATAAGGTTTGAGTTCCACTCTCTAATAATCTCTGGGCCGAACAATTTTCTTCCTCAAATGCTGCAGCTAGTTCATCCAAATTTGTCAGTTTCTCAAAAACTTTTAAAAATGATTTTTACCCTTTTTAAAAAGCGCAGAAGTTGTGTCACAGCCACTTAATGCGTGCAGAAATAAAATATGTGTTTTGGAATGAGGATAATTATCAAAACTTTTAGTCGAGTATATCTCCGTTTTTACATTTCCTTTCCTAACTTTTTCAAAGAAAGTTTCTTGTTCGTAAGACAGTATACGCCCAATTGAAATGACAAGTAAATCAATATCTTGTCCTATTATAACTGCAGTTTTTTCAGACTTTGATTTTTCAATTGCAGTTTCAACAATAAGAACATCCGCATCATCTCTGGCTTGTTTAGTAGTAGTATTTGCAGCTTATAATTTTTCAATCAACATATTGATGAGCATATCTTTGTTATTTCGATTTGATAAGAATTTTTCTTAAGTAACTGGTACAACCATTGTTTCATCGAAACAGACTCCATACGTTTTTGAAAGTGCAGCAGTTCTTCTCTGCTGCTCCATAGCTTTTACGTTCTACCTGTAGTCTGAATATCCGTCAAATACAATAATTTTTTTGGAACTGTAATGCCTTCGTAAATAATTCATGTATTTATTAAAAAAATAGAAAAAGTATCTTCTCTGCTCCATAAAACATGATGAAGAAGAAATCCGCCATCAATAATGAACTTCACATTAATTTCATTGAGAACAAAATCAATTGGGCTCATGTTTTCAAACAATGACGATTTTGTTGTTTTTCTCATGCCATCATTATCTAATAGAGCTGTTGGATACGGACTCAATTCATATTGAACATATTCTTCAAGATTACTTTCAAATTGTTTGCTGGCAGTAATTCTTAGGAAGAGTAATAATGGATCCACTGCAACTTTACAATCATTTATTTTTACAGATTTGGTAACACTGGAAAGCGGCATTACTTTTTCGGAACGTTTCAACTTCATTTCATTAAATGATAAGCCGGTGATCTTCTTCATAGACTCTAATCCAATTTCGCAAGTGAATGGGCAATGCGAAACAATTTTCTGGAGCCTATCATGACAATTTTACCACCTGCTCCAGAAGATTTGCTAAATACAATTTTCTTCAAATGCAAGAGTGGTTGTGGTTCGCGATGCGGATGCAGGAAAGCGGGTTTGCAATTCTCTTTAGCTTGTGGCCAATGTAATGGGCAAGCTTGTCTCAATGCTCATGGGTAATTCCCATCAAGACGCCCAGGAGTTTCTCCGTTATCTTTTAAAAGGATTACATGAAGAGGTTAATATAATTAATGAGAAACCTAAACCAATCTTAACGGAGATTGACGAAAAATTGAGCGACAGCGGAAATGCACAAGAGTCATGGCTCACATATTTGAGGATGCATAACTCTAAGATTGTAGATAATTTCGTTGGCCAATTGAAATCCACGATGAAATGCACACACTGTGGATACTCTTCAGTAACATTTGATCCTTTCTGGGATTTGTCTCTCTCCATACCACAAAGAACCGACCAATTGAGTTTGTGGCAATGCTTAGATTATTTTACAAGAGAAGAAACTTTGGATGGAATTGAAAAACCGACGTGTTCGAAATGCAAGGAAAGGAGAAAATGCATAAAGTCCCTATCAATCCACAAGTTTCCCTATATTTTAGTAATACATTTAAAAAGATTCTCTACAACTGAAAATAGAGGCAAATTGAATGATGTCATCGAATTTCCTCTAGAAGGATTGGATATGGACAATTTTGCAGGAGAAAATGTGGCTACTTGTTATAATCTATATGCACTTTTAAATCACAGTGGGACTTCTAACAGAGGACATTATACAGCATACTGCAGACACCCGTATACTAGCGCGTGGCACAAATACAACGATTCACACGTGTCACCAATTTCACCAAAGTCGCTTGTGAGTGGAGAAGCATACGTCCTCTTTTATGTAAAGGATGGAACAAAATCGCGCCTTCAAGATAACCGAGGGAAAGTTTAACTTTTAGTTTCTTCAATTTTGTAATTTTTTTCAACATCTCATTTTTGTAAATAATGTTTTTAATTGAATGAAATATATGTTTACTACTGGATCACTGTCAACTAATGGATCCGTTACCTTAGTACATATAATAGTTGATGAAAGTTGTTGAATATTTATAATCATTGATTTATCGATAGTTCATCAACTATATATGGCGCGTTTTCGACCGGAGGCACCGGTTGATCTGAAATGATCCAGTGACCGCGCGCTCTCCGCCCTCTATCTCGAAAACGGTTTTTATGAAAAATCCATTTGAACAAAATTTGTAAAGAATTTTGTAGTCTACAGTATTGATAATGAATACAAATAGCAAAAAACCCATAGGAAGTGAGATATTTACAAAAAAAAGGGCAAAAAACCGATTTTTGTGACTTTTGACCTTGAAATTTAATAGTTGCGTACACCCTACCATACGTAGATTTTTACACAACTTTTAGGGTGTCAATATACAGGTATTTACAGACTTACAGCTGGGTATCTCGAATTTCGAGATTCTTACCTAATTTAAACTTAAATGACTGGACCAAACACAATTTCAGAAGTTATTTCTGTAGATCAGTCCATCAAAAAGGTGGTGTAGAAATTTGGGCAAGAAATTCAATTTCTGTAAAAGATATGGAACTTTGTCAAATTTGTGTAGAAAGATAAAATTAAAGTGTATGGTGTTACTTGGAATGACAATCACAAAAGATACATTTTACTGAATTTTCTTCGTTCTTCCACTAGGGATTTAGACATATTCTGTGTGGATCTGGCAAAAATATTAGATCAGATATTTAAACCTAATACATTTCTCATAATGGTTGTGATGCATACAATAACTCGTAATAATATGCAATGTTTCCTAATGTTTCAACCGTTTTTCGTAAAGTAAATTAGCTTACAAGAGTGCAAGGTCATAGTTTATCCACAATTGATGATATTTTCATTAATTTTAACAACGGTGGAGCTACTGTTGTCTTATACAGTAATATATCTGACCATAGATATATCTTCTATGAAATCTTACAGGAAACAACAAATCCTCATTACATCTCATTTCCGTGTTACAAAAGAATTTATGACTCTGGAGCGATATCCACTTCTGAATAGTCACTGGCATGGATTAACTGATTTAGATAATATTGATAAAGCCTATAGGGGTTTATTTCATACTTTTTTTATCATTTCGATACCAATTTTCCGTTACGGCGGGTGTGTTGTAAAACGGTGGATAAAAGATGGGTTGATAGGGATGTAAAAATATTCAATTCAATTTTAAACATTTTTTTCTATTGAAAAATAAGTATCTCGAGTAAGCAGATGCCTATAGAGAATAAAGAAATGTCATTTCCTGCTTTTAGAACGCGAGAAAAAACTATATTATCGAAACATTATCATCAATTCTGACAATCCTTGTAAAACCGTTTGAAAAGTAATATCTGAATTGAATAACACACATAAAAATGAACAAAAAATATCACAATTTGTCATAATCACGAGAAAGTGGAAGATTCGGCCACTGTATCCAACCTTTTCAATATTTTTTTCAAAAATGCTCCAATGAAACTCAGAAATGAACTCCCTGTTCCAAATATGACTAACGAAATGCATGAAATTCATACTCATACTTTTTTATTAATCATCTTCAGGTCCTGATGAAGTTCCCATATTTATTTTAAGAAGAATCGTTAGCATTCTGTCTGAATCTTTGACATTATTGGTAAATCTCCTCTTCAAAACCGGTAAATTTTCTTCTGAACTCTGAATCGGAGAAGCTATACAACTATGGTATAAGAGGTATATATCTCAGTTGGATTGAGTCTTTCATTGAAAACCGATCACAGTTTGTCAGCTTGAAATATTTTAATAACAACTCACTTCAGGACATTTATAAGGCTCAAATTGATATGAGTATCCTTCAGGGCCCGGTTCTCTTCATTTTATACATTAAGGTAATAACGGAATCGTCCCCAAACGTAGAAGTCACAATTTATGTTGATGATACATCTTTACTTATATCTCATAAAAATCCTGATACCTTAAAAGAAACTTGTGAATCTACCTTAAAACAACTCGTCGCATGATTCAATGAAATGTGTTTGTATTTCAACGCTGGAAAAACAAATTCAAAACTGTTCTACCCAACAAAGAAGGAACATGAGAATTCAGATATATTCCTGAATGACACGAAGTTATCCGTTCATGAAAACTGTAAATTTCTTGGCATTCTCATTGATTCTCGCTTGGCCTGGAAAGAAGACTGTCAGTTCCTGTGTTCCAAGCTCCCATCGATCTACTTTATGTTTAGAAATCTCAAACACGTATTGTTTCTAGAGCAAGTGATGAATTTCTACTTGCACGAATGGAAAGTCGGCTCAGGTATGGAGTATTTGTGGGGAAACTCTTCTCAGTCATAGAAGGTCTTCATTTCTCAAAAAAATCATAAGATGTATAGCTGGTGTTAAAAGTGACTACTCATGTCGTGATCTCTTCAAAAATTACAACATTCCCACCTGTACAGGACTGTATGTGTTTCTGTGTATTCTTTTTCAAAAATAAGCATTATTTTCTACGCAATTAGAATTCCACCCATCGTAATAATGATCTGCGACTGTCACTGTCCAGGGTCAATTTTACATACAAAACTCCAAATAGAATCTTTATATATTCACCAGATACCCTGAAAGGTCTGGAACATGAGAATATATTAAAAAAATATTTAAAAGTTTATTTAGTTAAAAAATGGTTATACTTCATGAATGAATACTTCCAAACAACTAACCAACCATGTATAGTCAAAGTAACCGGTATTGTGAATAGTTAAAGCTATCGGCCTTCTCAAAGGCCAAAAAACCAATACAGAGAAATAAAGCTGCTGCCAACTAGTCCACGTGGACTGAAGAATTGGCGGTTAGTATTGGATGATTTTTACTAACCGCATTTCATGATTGGATGAAGAGTCATAAAATTGATTTGAAGTCATGTTACAGTGACGAATAGAATGCGAGCCGTCGGGTTGTCAATGTTTAGTTGAGGAACTGATCGCGATTTAAGTGTTGAAATTTGATATTGGTGCAGTTCTCTGTATATATAGAGTAGGGAGGGTGAGTGTAAGCCCACAGCACTTACGCCACATAAAACCTATTGTACATCCTCCCGAGGAGTTGTCCTCCTAGGTCATCGTCCATCCTGTCCTTTCAAGAAAAGTGAACAGGTCACTGGGAGAAATCTTCTTTATATCGGCAGGTGTAGGCCAAGACTCGCCGAACACACACTCTCTTATTGACGATAACTCCGGGCACTCGCATAGGACATGCCTGACAGTCTCATCTTCCTGTTCACACATCCTGCATAGAGGTGTGTCCACTAGCCCCATATTATAGAGGTGTTTCCTTAGTTGTCAGTGGCCTGTCAGAAATCCTACTGTCAAGCGTAGATTTTTCCTAGTCATCGTCAGATATTTCTTCGGTGCCAGCTTTCCAGGGTCGCCCAAGGTGATCCTGGCAAAATTGCATCCTTTGATTCCATACCATCTCTTTAAAGATTGAGCATGGGTGTAACATTTGGCTAGTTCCACAATTGTCGGAGTCATCAGACCATAGGGTCCTGAAATTCTTAGTCCAGCCGCTTTCTTGCCGACTCTTCAAGTCGGCAATGCGATTACCTTTACTCCTGTCATATGCCCTTCAACCCACCTCAGGATGATGTTATTATCTAACAAGGCTTTGGCTAAATCTTGGTGACACTCTAGTACTAGCCCTGAGGTTATAAGTTGTTTTTTCAGGCTAATAGGGCTTGTCTGCTGTCAGTGCAGATTGTTATGTTTTTGCCAGAAATTCGTTTCCTGGTTATTTATTTTGTGGCGATTGAGACACCAGCCAGTTCTGTTTGGACCACTCTGGAATTTCTTTCCATTCCTCACTTAATCCTTATGCTTAGTGATCTAGAGTAAACTCCACATCCTGAGCCTTCTTTGGTTTTTGAGCCGTCTTTATGTATGCGTATTGCATTTGTAGCATCTGACCTTGTGTTCTGTTCAATTTGTATTTTTTAGGGTTTATTGAACACAAACCTGGGTTCAATCGCATCAGTAGTTGCCTACAGAAGAGGTTGCGCAGTAAGCGCTTCCCACCATAGGCCCAGCCTCAATTCACCCATTCCCACTTCGAGGTTTACACCAGCCGTGCACAATCGTAACATGGCCATTAACGCAATCTCCTTAACGTTTAGACCCGTAATTAATTCTATTGCCGCGGCTCCTGTGATGTTTAAACAAGTCAGTCGCTGACATAATTTTCGGATGGTCGTTGCTTGTACAACTTTCGGTTCCCATGCAATGACTCCGTACGTTAACATAGGTCTTATTATTGCAGTGTAGATCCAGGTGACCACACGGGGTGAAGGACTCCATGCGTGTCTCACTGTACTCCTACATTGCTCATAAGCCACATATTATGCTATTTTTGCTCTACTCTGTAGGTGAGAGTTCCATGTTAGCTTCCTATCGAGGATAGTATCAAGGTGTTTCACCTCTTCAGAGAAGTTTAGTTTGCTTTTGAAGACTTCGGGAGGTTTTAAGCCTGATGAACTTCTTTTCCTGGTGAAAAGGACCATCTCAGTCTTCTTAGGATTGATCGACAGTGAGTGTTCCTTACAACATGTTTCTATTATTTTGAGCCCATCCTGCGCCCTATCGCACATCCCCTCATGACCAGTCCTTTCACTGTGATGTTTTCTACAATAATACTTATTGCTCTACTAGAGAGCATCTTGAATATCCATTGTTTTGTGTTTGAAATGTGGCGTCCTTGGACAAGTACTAATAGTAATAACGAGTGTGATAACAACGCAGACTTTTTCCTGTGTAGTGATTCCAATAGCGATGGTGAACAACGCAAAATAGAGATACCAGTGATTCGGGTGCATTTGAATATTGAAACACAGAGGGTATGTTTCAACTATATAAGAATTTGCATCTGAAGTTTGGTTTCGAGGGAAACAAACTATTACAAGCATCATCAGATTTCACCATAATTCCTGTCTAAACTGTACGTAAAACATTCGAAAACAAACCTTATGAACGCAAGACGTGATGCGATATGGGATTACCAAAACCTTTAGATGTTCATCTAATGAAATCATTGAAAATAACAAATACGACTGTTACAAAAGCAATGAGATTCCTACAACTGAAACATAAGGAAGAAATTGAATACCTCCGGCCATAACATGAGCTGCTGTGACAAAACTCTTCAGAACTGGATAAAGAAACTAGTATTTACATTTAAAATAATAAACAAATGTCAATCAGTTATGGAAAACAGAAGAATAGTGGAACTGCGAAACAAATACTCAGAACAAATATCTAAATATGGACTAGAACAACAAATTTTCTATTTGGACGAAATTCGGTATGACACTCACGACATAGTTACAAAGTGTGGACTGATGGTTCGAGAATGTGTATGGCTAACGTGCCTGCAAATAAAGGATCGCGACTAATTGTGCATTGCGGAGGAACTAAAGGATGGGTTCCGAATTCTTTGAAATTATGTGAAAAAAAAACTTGAGGACTGCAATGTTGACTGTCATAAGAACATGGAAGCTAATATTATCGAGGAATGACTTGAAAACACATCGATCACAAATTTGATTAGAAATAGTGTAATAGTTCTTGACAACGTTTGTTTGAAGGTGACTGACAATGTTTCATGATGAATTTCACTAGATCGGACTTCCATTGTCTGATATTATATAAAATTATTTGAAATCCCTGAAATAACTAAAAAAAGAAGAATTAAAAATTGAAGAAGAAGAATAAAAATGAATAGCTGAAAAAAAAAACAATTATATTAAGCAACAAACCTATATATATATATATATATATATATATATATATTTTGAGTGTTGCAACTAATTTTCCTTTATTTTCAGTATTTCAATATATCTTCTATTAATTATCTGCGAGCGCTTTCGACAGTTGGTAGTACTGTCATCTTCTTGGCCCTCCTCAAACTGTAAAACAGTAAAAGATTTTGGCTAAAAGACAGCAGAAGCCTCGCAAGGAAGAGAAGCCGTCACAACCAGTGCTTGCACTTCCCTACATCAGAGGATTATCGGACAGGATAAGAAGAATTGGTTCCAAGTACAACATCAGAATCTGCTTCAGATCCGGTAACACTATCCGTAGCAACCTCACGAAAACCAGGCCACCAAACGCGGACTGCGATTCCAAGAATTGCATTCACCGGATACCCTGTGAGTGCGGAAAATCCTATATTGGTGAAATTAAGAGGCCATTGAATGTTCGCATTGCCGAGCACAAGAAACACACACAGCGAGGGGAAACCAGCAAATCAGGAATAGCAGACCATGTTTGAACCCATCGACACAACATCGAGTGGTCCCAAGCTGAGATCTTGCACAGAGAGGAACATTGGTTAAGGAGAAAATTCAAGGAAGCCGCATACATGTATTCAGCTAAGCCAGCGTAGAAATACGCAACATATGGAAACCCATCATCAAGCGAAAAATGGCCAACTCCCGCCAAACGATCATCTCCCACGGAACCAGTGAAGCGGAAAATAGATAATGCCATCTGAGATTATGGCGAAACGTCGACTATCGAATAGTACACAACGGATGAACACCCGGAAAAACAACACATCATATTCTACCATCCGTGAAAACGTACATTGTACGTATATATATATATATACATCCCGATATCAATATGGCATCCATACATTGAATGCGCTGATAGGGCGTCCATCATAATTTGAAGAATTTACCGAATATATTTCATGGTAAGTACTAGAAAACTGATTTCTGTAGGCTGGCATGACATTTTTACCACCATAAAAAAATTGAGTTCACTATTGATTCGATAGTAGAGCGTCCGTCCGTCAAACATTCATAAGAACTCCTCAGTATACACCATCATCAGACATCTGATTGATAATAGGGAGTCCAATAAGTATATTTTCATACATGAAATAGATTATTGGGAATCCTTACAACGTTGCCAATATTTACCGCATTAAATGTAGGCAGCAAGTGGGTTTTAATTTCTTCACATCTGTTTTTCAACAAGCGTTGTGCCAACGACAAATTGCGTATGGATTTCAGGTAGCCGGTATGTATTTCATTTTTACATAGGTACCAAGTGATATTGACTGATCATGAAAAGTTTATTCCATAACGAAATTTTCAATATCATTCGATAATTTTTGTCTTGGTTGGCATATTTCCATTTTAACACTGTATGATATTTAAGCGAGCCGAATATAATGATAGGAGAAGTGAAACCGACACATGCATGGTGTGATTATTGAAAGTTCAACTTTAATTACAAAAAGTTCATTGTATATTTCCATTAGAAAACAGCAAGAATTCAAAGTATTCAAACTAGTTGAAGACGCCAAAATGACAGACGATAGGATAAATAATATGAATTACCAAAGAATGTAAATATTCACGGCCGTAGATGACAGTGTAAAATCTGTTTTCAGCGTTTGCGTGGTTTGCAGGTTTTTATGCCTGACGTTTCGTCTACTACTGCGGTATACATTATCAGAGGCGATGTGGTAACGGTTGCAAAGCCCGAGTTCGTGGTCGAGTTGTTGTTCCCGTTAACTGAGTTATTGAGCATTGAAAAATTTGGTTGTTGAAAATTGGACGTGCCTGAGTGTTTTGTTGAGCACAGTCATATTTACTCAGTGTCATATTTATTCCATTTGGCTGATACACACTACACAGGATAGCCATCTAGAAGGCATCAAGACCTGTCAAGATTCATTTCCGTGTATGGTATACGATTTTTCGAGTCATGCATTTTTCAATATTTCTTTAAGGACTGACCTAAATATTTTTTAATTTTTTCTAGAGTTTTTCGTTTTTAATACGCTTTTATTAGGTCGACCTGTATGTATGTATGTAACTATGTAGTCAAATCTAAGAAAACTAATTTAACCATCTTTTAAAGATCGTAGCGTTATGAAAATTGGCAGTTTTATGTGATTTTGATGACAATATGGTAGGTACCCTGGAGCTGATCTGATGATGGAGCCGGAAGATAGGCACTAGGATTCCATGATGAAATATCGTATCATAGTCGTGTTTGGTCTTGTAATGAACGTGAATCTCTTTTTATCAATGTGCTCCACAAGATCACATTATAAAAGTTCAAAAACATTATATTTTGTTCATTATGATTTTTTTTAGTAACATAACATATTGTTTTAATTTTTCTATATATTTATCATTATATCCTGTTTCTGTATCAAATAAAGACATTCGGTAAGTTGAACAAACTGTTTTAGCGCAATTTGTTTATAAATTGTGTATGACCGTATGGGAATTCAAAAAATTTTTATCTTCATAATATGATATTCAGAAAAAAATACGATTTTTAATTGTTTATGAACGTTTTTTTATATATCTCGAATGTTCAAATGATTATTCGGAGAATGTTTTCTATTTTGAAAATCATAATTGACATTTCTCTACAAATTGACAGAAACATTTTTCATAATTAATTTTATCATTTATTACCAAAACAATTTATTATTAACGCATTCTTAACCGTCAGAGTTAGTATCTGAGTTTGATACGTAGAATGCCTGAATCAGTTTTCGATATACTGGATGGTTAGTATTTTGTTGATCAACAATCATGCCGTACTCGAAGTTGAAATTGTCATCATCCCAACAACATCGGATGCACTCATCACTGTTTTTCTACTGCTTTAAGTTTTACTGCAGTTAGATACCTACTATGCAACTACAATGAACTAGTTTCAGTAATTCTAAACCTGCCAATGATTATGGTGTTTTCATGGGCAAAAACAGAGTCTCTGTTTTTTCTCATCCCCAATCTGTAGCTGTTGAAAGATTGTTAAGCTATGTTTGAACTTGACTAATCTGATCAAGAAGTGCTTTTTTCCGAACTTTCTTCAGCAGTCTCCGAAAATTATGGTTGAGGTGTCATTCGATTCGGAATAGCGTCTAGAAAGTTTTTGAAAACGGACGACTTCCGAAAATGAAAATAGCAAAAGTTATAAACAATTTAGAGAATAATAAAGAATGGATTTAATTTTTTGAAAATATTTCTAAAACTAATTGAGATTTTCAAAATCGAAAATTCGAAAATAGGAAGAAATTTCCTATAAAAAAGTTTCAACTCCCGGAACTGTAGGACCAATATATATAATTTTCCCGAAGCCCTGAAAATGAGCTCGAAATCGGCTGTCTGGCCGCGCGTGAGCCGTGCCTGTTTGGCCCATTTTTACTAAAAAAAATTTCAGCATTTAAAATATATAAATTAAGGAATGAAAGAATTCAGGCATATACTCAAATGATAAATGAACAATAATCTGTCGGTAAAAAATGTTTATTGCAGTTATTCGATTTATTACGCTATTGTTAATTAACAATTTTCTATCGCTCGATCATCAACAAATCAGAAGTTAGATGAACATATTTCTTTAAAATTTTTATCACTCATTGTTTAAAAATTTATTATAAACAAATGCATTGTTTATAACATGATTGAATTTTTTTTGGATCTTAATTTTTGATAAAAATCATGATTTTTTTCAATTGTCTCTTGAAGAAATTTTTACAATGCAAAAAAACGCATTTGTTGAGTAACAATTTTTTTACCACCAATTAATAATATTAAGAAACCAATTTTTTAAAATAATTATTCATCTTGTTTTTAATTCGGAACAAAAACAATTTAATTTTTAAAATTCTCCATTGTGTATTGAATAAACAATTTGTTATAAACAAATGAATTTTTTCATTTCATTTTTGTTCTTGTTGCAATTGATGAATGAAAAACAACCCTGTATTTTTTTTTAATTTTTTTAATTTTTTATCGAATTTTATAAATTTTGGCGCTCTATAATCAATCTATTTTTTCATCATTTAAATTATTATATTCATTAAACTAATGGAGATACAATGAAAAATCGCTAGACTCATTTTTTCTCCATTAATAAAAGAATATATTCAGCTGAAGTTTGATTTTTTTTATAAAATTATTCATTCGAATTATTCTAATTTTTTACAAATTTTTTTTTTGAAATATTGACAATTAGTGGTAAAAAAATTGTAAATTAACAAATGCGGTTTTTTGCATTGCACACAATTTTTCAAGAAACGCTATTTTTTTTTAATCATAATTTTTATTAAAGATTAGGATCCAAAATAAATTCAAATATGTTATAAACGCATTTGTTTATAACAAATTTTTAAACAATAGGTGATGAAAAAAATATTTTTATGTAGCTTCTGATTTGAAAAAAAAATATACTAATAATAATCAAAAAAAAATTATTCTTCGATTATTTAATAAACTTTTTAATTCAAAAATGCAGTAAATGGTTAATAAATAACTGAAAAATAATAATTTTTCAATATTTTGGAAGTAAATCAATTCCTAACCGTTATAATCATAACTCTATGGAAGGAAAAAAATTCCACACTTTTAGTTTGAAAAATATCACACTTGCAATAATGATAATCGAGTGATAAAAAATTGTTAATTAACAATAGCATAATAAATCTAATAATTGCATTAAAAATTTTTTACCGACAGATTACTGTTAATTTATCTTTTGAGTATATGACTGAATTTTTTCATTCCTCAATTTATATATTTTATATGCTATAAATTTTTTTTGTAAAATTAACCTAAACACGCACGGCCTACACGCGGCTAAACACCCGATTTAGAGCTCTATTTCAGAGCTCCGGGAAAATTATAAATATTGGTCCTACAGTTCCGGTAGTCAGGACTTTTCGATAGGAAATTTCTTCCTCTTTTCGAATTTTTTTTTTTTTCGATTTTGAAAATTCCAATTAGTTTTTGAGATATTTCCAAAAAACTGGACCCATTTTTTATTTTTCACTAAATTGTTTATAACTTTCGCAATTTTCATTTCCGAAAGTCATTCCGAAACATTGGCAAATGTTTCTCTGAAAATAGCTCAGCATTCTTGGATTATTCTTTCCTTCAGTGGCTTTATTGAATCAGATTGCGTCGTCTTTAAAACAACCTATTTTAAGTAAGTGGCCCAGAGGAAAAAATCTAGAGGAGATAGGTCCAGGGATGTGAGAGGCCATTCAGTAGAATCTCTTCTTCCAATACATTGATCAGCATAATTATTATCTAACCATTGAATAACTGGAACTACAAAATAATAAGGTTCCCCATTCTGTTGAAAATGTAATACATTTTCTTTCAAAGATAAATTGCCGTGTATGTCTCTGTGATTCTCTAATTCATGAACTATCCGAGGTTCGATAGATCTTTCTAGCATGTGATCATACATTTCGCCATTTACATTTTCTTCTATATACAGTGTGTAACAACGAAAACCTAACAGAGCCGTTTTTGAATATAAAAAGTAAGATTTTCAAAAAAGCTCGGACACGTCGATTTCTAATTGAAGGGGGACACCTTTCAGACTAATCAGATTTTTTGTAGTACGCACCCCCTCAGAGAGGTGCGTCCGACGACCTTTATTTAGATGGGGAAAGTAGGTCGAGTGGCACCTTGTTTTAAAGGTCTTTCGAATACCTTCACAACTCTGTTAAAAGAAAATTTTTGTAACGATTAGTTTTCGAGATAATTTGAAGTTAAAATTGCCATGTTGATAATACATTAGACAGACCACTCGGTAACTTGTATGCCTAAATAAAAAAAATTTTAAGCAGTTCTTCTTATCAATTTTTTGTTAAATAACAACGTTCGATTGTTTTGTTGAAACGGGTCGTGTATTGTTATTTGTTTAAACATTTCTTTCACTACTGCCGAAAGGGTTTCAGTTATTGCTTCATTTTTTGGCAACGAACAAAATGCTAATAAAACATCAATTTTATTTAACGAGCAAAAACCTGGTAAACACCTAAGCAGAAATCACGTTCTGGATTTGGTCACAAAATTCAGGGAGACAGGTTCGGTTTTAAATGAAAAAAGTGATGTTCAGAGAAGGGTAGTGAATGACGATAATGCGATTGTAGTGTTTGGTCAAGTCATCGCCAATCCCAGGTTAAGTACCAGAGGTTTATCCGCAATGGCAGGAATAAGCCATATGATCGCATGGAGAATCCTTAAAAACCACAAATACCATCCTTACAAAATTAAACTTGTTCGTGAACTCAATGAGGATGATTTTGACCGAAGACAGGAGTTTTGTGAGGGCATGAGTGAAATATTAATGCAAAATCCCGAACTGCTTTATAACATCTGTTATTCGGACGAAAGCTCATTTTATTCAAATGGTTGCGTGAACCGTTACAATTGCCGTTATTGGTCGGATGAAAACCCAAGACAATACGCAGAAATACATACCCAACATCCCCAAAAGTTGAATATCTGGGCCGGAATATTAGGCAATCATATTATAGGTTCATTTTTCATTGATGGAAATTCAACCGGTGATTCTTATTAACAACTTCTTGAAGAGGCAATTCAACCTTCATAAGTAGGTGCCACTCAATTTACCTAAAATGTAATGGTGGTAACCAACCCCATCCCCCGGAGAAATCTCCTCGTAATAAACAAATAATTCGACATCAAATGGACACGTATTAGCAGGTTGTCATAAAAAGCAAAAATTTATTTTTTTTATGAGAGTTCTGAACGTAACTTGCACCTTAAAAACAATTTGATTTATTTTAAAAAGAGTTGAACTCAATGCAAATACCTTTAAAACTTCAAATTATCTCGAAAACTAATCGTCACAAAAATTTTCTGTTGACAGAGTAGTAAAGGTATTCGAAAGACCTCTAATGAGATTCATTTCCGTATATATATATATATATATATATATATATATATATATATATATATATATATATATATATATATATATATATATATATATATATATATATATATATCCAACTATCAATAGAGCTTCCGTACATTTACAATTTTCTATCAATCGGGCGTCCGGTTTCAATGAGGCGTCCATATATGGACGCCGAATTGTTTCACCATGCCAGGCAGTTCAGAGGTTCCCTATCTTCCATCTGACAAAATTTCAGATGGGCGCCTATTTATCAATTTCATTGTCAAAATTATATGTATTGGCGTATATTCTAGTTGAGTCTTTTTTATTTTGGTGGCGCTCGGGAGGTACGCGTATACTTGTGCCGTATATTTTTCATACATGTGAGCGATTATGAGGCGTCCATATAACTGACAACAATGCAATAGTTTTTGCGAGAGGGAAGTCTCAATGATTTGTTAGAAATATCGTTGATTTGGTATGTTTGTAGGTCGGCGCCGGTTTCATACACAGGGTGACAATTTGAAAACTTACAAGGTCTATCTCTGAGCAACCAAATAAAATATAAGAAATCGCTGAAAACAACTTTCATAATACAAAGGGAGAAACAAATGATGTGATGACTAACTTGTTTTTTCTCTCACACCCTTGCCCCCAGCCACCACAACTTCATATTTTTGAAAGGCAACCACCTACTTGTGATACATTATCTGAAAGCTCTTAAGATATGCTCTTCAATGGTACTCTTCAAAGCTACATTCGATGCAGTAAGTTTTGGTTCATCAAATAAAAGAATTCATTCAGAATAAATTTTATTTTCTATTATTAATTTAGTAAATTTTCAAAAACATGATTTTTACCATCGTAGCATTAATATTAAGACTTGAATATTTTACGCCTCTTCTATTTTTTTTTATTCGTCTCGATAATAAATAGGGATAGATAGGGAAGGAGAGTGGCACCTTGTTTTAGAGGTCTTTCGAATACCTTTACTACTCTGTCAACAGAAAATTTTTGTGACGATTAGTTTTCGAGATAATTTGAAGTTTTAAAGGTATTTGCATTGAGTTCAACTCTTTTTAAAATAAATCAAATTGTTTTTAAGGTGCAAGTTACGTTCAGAACTCTCATAAAAAAAATAAATTTTTGCTTTTTATGACAACCTGCTAATACGTGTCCATTTGATGTCGAATTATTTGTTTATTACGAGGAGATTTCTCCGGGGGATGGGGTTGGTTACCACCATTACATTTTAGGTAAATTGAGTGGCACCTACTTATGAAGGTTGAATTGCCTCTTCAAGAAGTTGTTAATAAGAATCACCGGTTGAATTTCCATCAATGAAAAATGAACCTATAATATGGTTGCCTAATATTCCGGCCCAGATATTCAACTTTTGGGGATGTTGGGTATGTATTTCTGCGTATTGTCTTGGGTTTTCATCCGACCAATAACGGCAATTGTAACGGTTCACGCAACCATTTGAATAAAATGAGCTTTCGTCCGAATAACAGATGTTATAAAGCAGTTCGGGATTTTGCATTAATATTTCACTCATGCCCTCACAAAACTCCTGTCTTCGGTCAAAATCATCCTCATTGAGTTCACGAACAAGTTTAATTTTGTAAGGATGGTATTTGTGGTTTTTAAGGATTCTCCATGCGATCATATGGCTTATTCCTGCCATTGCGGATAAACCTCTGGTACTTAACCTGGGATTGGCGATGACTTGACCAAACACTACAATCGCATTATCGTCATTCACTACCCTTCTCTGAACATCACTTTTTTCATTTAAAACCGAACCTGTCTCCCTGAATTTTGTGACCAAATCCAGAACGTGATTTCTGCTTAGGTGTTTACCAGGTTTTTGCTCGTTAAATAAAATTGATGTTTTATTAGCATTTTGGTCGTTGCCAAAAAATGAAGCAATAACTGAAACCCTTTCGGCAGTAGTGAAAGAAATGTTTAAACAAATAACAATACACGACCCGTTTCAACAAAACAATCGAACGTTGTTATTTAACAAAAAATTGATAAGAAGAACTGCTTAAATTTTTTTTTATTTAGGCATACAAGTTACCGAGTGGTCTGTCTAATGTATTATCAACATGGCAATTTTAACTTCAAATTATCTCGAAAACTAATCGTTACAAAAATTTTCTTTTAACAGAGTTGTGAAGGTATTCGAAAGATCTTTAAAACAAGGTGCCACTCGACCTACTTTCCCCATCTAAATAAAGGTCGTCGGACGCACCTCTCTGAGGGGGTGCGTACTACAAAAAATCTGATTAGTCTGAAAGGTGTCCCCCTTCAATTAGAAATCGACGTGTCCGAGCTTTTTTGAAAATCTTACTTTTTATATTCAAAAACGGCTCTGTTAGGTTTTCGTTGTTACACACTGTATATAGAAGAAAATGTAAATGGCGAAATGTATGATCACATGCTAGAAAGATCTATCGAACCTCGGATAGTTCATGAATTAGAGAATCACAGAGACATACACGGCAATTTATCTTTGAAAGAAAATGTATTACATTTTCAACAGAATGGGGAACCTTATTATTTTGTAGTTCCAGTTATTCAATGGTTAGATAATAATTATGCTGATCAATGTATTGGAAGAAGAGATTCTACTGAATGGCCTCTCACATCCCTGGACCTATCTCCTCTAGATTTTTTCCTCTGGGCCACTTACTTAAAATAGGTTGTTTTAAAGACGACGCAATCTGATTCAATAAAGCCACTGAAGGAAAGAATAATCCAAGAATGCTGAGCTATTTTCAGAGAAACATTTGCCAATGTTTCGGAATGACTTTCGGAAATGAAAATTGCGAAAGTTATAAACAATTTAGTGAAAAATAAAAAATGGGTCCAGTTTTTTGGAAATATCTCAAAAACTAATTGGAATTTTCAAAATCGAAAAAAAAAAATTCGAAAAGAGGAAGAAATTTCCTATCGAAAAGTCCTGACTACCGGAACTGTAGGACCAATATTTATAATTTTCCCGGAGATCTGAAATAGAGCTCTAAATCGGGTGTTTAGCCGCGTGTAGGCCGTGCGTGTTTAGGTTAATTTTACAAAAAAAAATTTATAGCATATAAAATATATAAATTGAGGAATGAAAAAATTCAGTCATATACTCAAAAGATAAATTAACAGTAATCTGTCGGTAAAAAATTTTTAATGTAATTATTAGATTTATTATGCTATTGTTAATTAACAATTTTTTATCACTCGATTATCATTATTGCAAGTGTGATATTTTTCAAACTAAAAGTGTGGAATTTTTTTCCTTCCATAGAGTTATGATTATAACGGTTAGGAATTGATTTTCTTCCAAAATATTGAAAAATTATTATTTTTCAGTTATTTATTAACCATTTACTGCATTTTTGAATTAAAAAGTTTATTAAATAATCGAAGAACAATTTTTTTTTGATTATTATTATTAGTATATTTTTTTTTCAAATCAGAAGCTACATAAAAATATTTTTTTTATTTCATCACTTATTGTTTAAAACTTTGTTATAAATTCGATAAAAAATGGAGTGAATAAAAAAATGCATGGTTTTTTTCATTCATCAATTGCAACTGGAACAAAAATGAAATGAAAAAATTCATTTGTTTATAACAAATTGTTTATTCAATACACAATGGAGAATTTTAAAAATTAAATTGTTTTTGTTCCGAATTAAAAACAAGATGAATAATTATTTTAAAAAATTGGTTTCTTAATATTATTAATTGGTGGTAAAAAAATTGTTACTCAACAAATGCGTTTTTTTGCATTGTAAAAATTTCTTCAAGAGACAATTGAAAAAAATCATGATTTTTATCAAAAATTAAGATCCAAAAAAAATTCAATCATGTTATAAACAATGCATTTGTTTATAATAAATTTTTAAACAATGAGTGATAAAAATTTTAAAGAAATATGTTCATCTAACTTCTGATTTGTTGATGATCGAGCGATAGAAAATTGTTAATTAACAATAGCGTAATAAATCGAATAACTGCAATAAACATTTTTTACCGACAGATTATTGTTCATTTATCATTTGAGTATATGCCTGAATT
The DNA here is from genome assembly GCF_025532065.1 of Leptinotarsa decemlineata. Lineage (NCBI taxonomy): Eukaryota > Metazoa > Arthropoda > Insecta > Coleoptera > Chrysomelidae > Leptinotarsa > Leptinotarsa decemlineata. The sequence goes on along the minus strand of NW_027412703.1, from coordinate 7,216,484 downwards.
CTTTCATTCCTTAATTTATATATTTTAAATGCTGAAATTTTTTTTAGTAAAAATGGGCCAAACAGGCACGGCTCACGCGCGGCCAGACAGCCGATTTCGAGCTCATTTTCAGGGCTTCGGGAAAATTATATATATTGGTCCTACAGTTCCGGGAGTTGAAACTTTTTTATAGGAAATTTCTTCCTATTTTCGAATTTTCGATTTTGAAAATCTCAATTAGTTTTAGAAATATTTTCAAAAAATTAAATCCATTCTTTATTATTCTCTAAATTGTTTATAACTTTTGCTATTTTCATTTTCGGAAGTCGTCCGTTTTCAAAAACTTTCTAGACGCTATTCCGAATCGAATGACACCTCAACCATAATTTTCGGAGACTGCTGAAGAAAGTTCGGAAAAAAGCACTTCTTGATCAGATTAGTCAAGTTCAAACATAGCTTAACAATCTTTCAACAGCTACAGATTGGGGATGAGAAAAAACAGAGACTCTGTTTTTGCCCATGAAAACACCATAATCATTGGCAGGTTTAGAATTACTGAAACTAGTTCATTGTAGTTGCATAGTAGGTATCTAACTGCAATAAAACTTAAAGCAGTAGAAAAACAGTGATGAGTGCATCCGATGTTGTTGGGATGATGACAATTTCAACTTCGAGTACGGCATGATTGTTGATCAACAAAATACTAACCATCCAGTATATCGAAAACTGATTCAGGCATTCTACGTATCAAACTCAGATACTAACTCTGACGGTTAAGAATGCGTTAATAATAAATTGTTTTGGTAATAAATGATAAAATTAATTATGAAAAATGTTTCTGTCAATTTGTAGAGAAATGTCAATTATGATTTTCAAAATAGAAAACATTCTCCGAATAATCATTTGAACATTCGAGATATATAAAAAAACGTTCATAAACAATTAAAAATCGTATTTTTTTCTGAATATCATATTATGAAGATAAAAATTTTTTGAATTCCCATACGGTCATACACAATTTATAAACAAATTGCGCTAAAACAGTTTGTTCAACTTACCGAATGTCTTTATTTGATACAGAAACAGGATATAATGATAAATATATAGAAAAATTAAAACAATATGTTATGTTACTAAAAAAAATCATAATGAACAAAATATAATGTTTTTGAACTTTTATAATGTGATCTTGTGGAGCACATTGATAAAAAGAGATTCACGTTCATTACAAGACCAAACACGACTATGATACGATATTTCATCATGGAATCCTAGTGCCTATCTTCCGGCTCCATCATCAGATCAGCTCCAGAGTACCTACCATATTGTCATCAAAATCACATAAAACTGCCAATTTTCATAACGCTACGATCTTTAAAAGATGGTTAAATTAGTTTTCTTAGATTTGACTACATAGTTACATACATACATACAGGTCGACCTAATAAAAGCGTATTAAAAACGAAAAACTCTAGAAAAAATTAAAAAATATTTAGGTCAGTCCTTAAAGAAATATTGAAAAATGCATGACTCGAAAAATCGTATACCATACACGGAAATGAATCTTGACAGGTCTTGATGCCTTCTAGATGGCTATCCTGTGTAGTGTGTATCAGCCAAATGGAATAAATATGACACTGAGTAAATATGACTGTGCTCAACAAAACACTCAGGCACGTCCAATTTTCAACAACCAAATTTTTCAATGCTCAATAACTCAGTTAACGGGAACAACAACTCGACCACGAACTCGGGCTTTGCAACCGTTACCACATCGCCTCTGATAATGTATACCGCAGTAGTAGACGAAACGTCAGGCATAAAAACCTGCAAACCACGTAAACGCTGAAAACAGATTTTACACTGTCATCTACGGCCGTGAATATTTACATTCTTTGGTAATTCATATTATTTATCCTATCGTCTGTCATTTTGGCGTCTTCAACTAGTTTGAATACTTTGAATTCTTGCTGTTTTCTAATGGAAATATACAATGAACTTTTTGTAATTAAAGTTGAACTTTCAATAATCACACCATGCATGTGTCGGTTTCACTTCTCCTATCATTATATTCGGCTCGCTTAAATATCATACAGTGTTAAAATGGAAATATGCCAACCAAGACAAAAATTATCGAATGATATTGAAAATTTCGTTATGGAATAAACTTTTCATGATCAGTCAATATCACTTGGTACCTATGTAAGAATGAAATACATACCGGCTACCTGAAATCCATACGCAATTTGTCGTTGGCACAACGCTTGTTGAAAAACAGATGTGAAGAAATTAAAACCCACTTGCTGCCTACATTTAATGCGGTAAATATTGGCAACGTTGTAAGGATTCCCAATAATCTATTTCATGTATGAAAATATACTTATTGGACTCCCTATTATCAATCAGATGTCTGATGATGGTGTATACTGAGGAGTTCTTATGAATGTTTGACGGACGGACGCTCTACTATCGAATCAATAGTGAACTCAATTTTTTTATGGTGGTAAAAATGTCATGCCAGCCTACAGAAATCAGTTTTCTAGTACTTACCATGAAATATATTCGGTAAATTCTTCAAATTATGATGGACGCCCTATCAGCACATTCAATGTATGGATGCCATATTGATATCGGGATGTATATATATATATATATATATATATATATATATATATATATATATATAACAGAATAATTAGTGACTGGATTAACTATAAATCGATTTAATTCGTGAGGTTGCAGTCAATAGCTGGGCTGTTACAAAGAAAACTCTTTGTTATATGTCAAGCTTTCGGTATATTTCACACCTTCGTCAGGACAACTACAATAATAAGATTATATATCTTGTAAAAAATATATAAATATGGACAACTTACTAACGTGAGAATAAAATATAAAATGGTTCAAAAACAGATAGAAAAACATTAATAAATGACAGTTGATAAAAATTTTTTGGCTGACAATGTCAAGTGGGAAAATTCTGAATGATACTCGAATTACTAGATTTTTTATTTTCTTTATCATATTTCAGTAGGTACGTGTACATTTTGCTAAGACTATCAATATCAGTTCGTTCATTCATTGAATGTTCTTCGTTATTAATATGTATCATTTCCAAAAATATTCTTTCCGTTGTATTATATATATATATATATATATATATATATATATATATATATATATATATATATATATATATATATATATATATATATATATATATATTATATAGTTATTGTGATTCTTATATTATCGGTAAGGATTGAATAACTAAATTGGTTTATACATATATATATATATATATACATATATATATATATATATATATATATTATATAGTTATTGTGATTCTTATATTATCGGTAAGGATTGAATAACTAAATTGGTTTATACATATATATATATATATATATATATATATATATATATATATATATATATATATATATATATATATATACATATATATATATATATATATTATATAGTTATTGTGATTCTTATATTATCGGTAAGGATTGAATAACTAAATTGGTTTGCTCCCTAATTATAATATTAAAAGGGAGCTGTTGGAAGGTAGGTTGCACTATATCGTTTATTTGAACTATACCTGATAATTTATCTTTGCTTCCATTTATATATACCATTTTTATTGTTATTGTAACTATGTATGTACCTCTTATCTACCTAACCAATGTGACTGTTCTTATACAACCTTATGTTGTTTATGTTGTCTTGAAGAAATAAAATTGATTGATTGATTGGTTTGAAATCTTTTATTTCCAATTTTCATTTCTAGTTAATTGTTCAATTTTCAAATGTTGCTTGTATTTTATATCATTGTAATTTCAGTTTTTTTTTGCTCAATATAATTGTTATTTTTCGGCTAATACTTTTGATTTCATTGATTCTTTCAGGGATCTCAAATCATTTTATATCATACTAGCTTTTACCCGCGGCTTCGCTCACATTTATGTAATTAAATAAGTGTCGTCAGTACAATAGAAATGAATCAATATGAGACCTATATTTTAATGCTTGGCTGGGATTATCAATTTTTAAAAATTATTACATACAATGAAGTTTCGAAAATTTAAAATATGCTTCATTGAATTGCAACAACAAATGTTAAAATGAATTGAAGGGGTTATATTTTTAGGAGTGATTAATTTTTTTGGGAAAAAAAATTTTTCGCTTTCTACTACTCCATCTGATACAAAAAAAGGGATGAGAGAATCTTCCAAAGAAAGGAAGGAAGTAATCAATTTGAAACTATATACATGAATGTGTAGATCATGCAAAGAAGTAACTTTCAGACACAAACTGAAAGAAAGTCCTCCTGAAACAGCTACTTTCATATAAACATTGAATTATACGAAAGAAAATAATTCTTTCGAAACAAATACTTCTATATGAACACTGAATTATACAGAAGATACTTTTCTCTACTCAGTTTGTATTTCAAACATTTGTTGTGGAATAAGAATCAGATATAATTCACATGAGTTCTACTTTGAATGAATGGTAATAAATTGAGTATCAAATTGATTACTTCCTTCCTTTCTTTGGAAGATTCTCTCATCCCTTTTTTTGTATCAAATGGAGTAGTAGAAAGCCAAAAACTTTCTTTCCCAAAAAAATGTTAAAATATATTTCACTATAACAAAAAAAAAATATTTTTCAATTCTTACAATTCAAAAAGAAAACCTTACCTAACCTAAAAATAAAAATGACAGAAGAAAATGAAAATAAATATAGAAAAATTCCAAACAGCTGAAACTATAGTCAATTGGATTGGATTGGATTGGATATTATTTTTTCTGTGAATATTACAGTGCGACGGTATTACGGTAATAAGGGTTGGAACTTCATTACTGGATGACGTTAAAGTAGCTAGATTTTGAGATTTTTTTGGCAAACCATTTTTTAATCTAACGTAATTTTTTTTTTTTTAATAAAAAGTATCCTATGTTACTTCTAATACCTCCAAGAACATGTGTACACAATATCATGATGTCGGTTGAGTAGTTTTCGCGTGAAACCGTAAGAAACAAACTTACATTCGCATAATATTAGTATGGAAGGGATTAGACAATGGAAATCCAAACTAATGAAATGCGCCATGAAACATTGTCAACTACCTTCAAACTAAAAAATTATTCTCCTTTAGTTGAATAAATAATTTCAATGAATTAAATACGAGAAACGAATTCAATACATCCATCCTATTGTAAAAAATAGTTCTGAAAATCATTCATCATTTAATTCACGTATGTAATATTGATATACAGTGTGTCAATTTGAAAACTTCCCACCCTCAATATCTCCCTTCCAGTACATAATATGAAAAAATGGTCAGACAGGTCAACTTTATATGCAAGGGGGACACTCTGAATGAATATTTTCAACCCTCGGGGTTCAACCCCCTAGGAGGGGTGGATGTTACCCTCAGAATTTCAAATGGAAAGGGGGGTCAAGTGGCACATCATTTTGAAGGGCATTCAATTCGCTTGCCGACGGTGCCCTCATTTATTATTTTCCTATCAGCAGTATCCGAAAATGTAGTTCTAAACTAATAGAAGTAATTAGAATTGGCCTATACTAAAATGCCTGGTTATCAAGTTAGTATGCAAAGAAATACAATTTATTGACTCTCTTATAAGTAAAACTTGTGATGACGGGTCAGCTTTTCAACTTTCCATCAGGGGTAAAATTAGACAAGCCTCAAAAAATTTACATTAATTAGTTAACTGATTTCGGTGACTTTCATTTGGGTTTATTATCGGATTTAAAACTCTTATCCCTTTTTTGTTACTTCTGCTATAAAAAGTATCGTTTTTTGAGCAAAAAAGGTGTTCATCGCATTCAAGCCATTTGGTAGTACTATCATTTCAGTTTCATTTGTTGAGCTGATCAGCGATACCTTAGAAAGTGTATAAATTGTAAGAATGGTTTACACTATCCAAGACCGAATTGAAATAATTTTTATTTATGGAGAGGTGGGCAAGTGCGCACGAAGGGCGGCATCTCTTTTTAATGAAAGAAATCCAAATCTTAATATAAGTCACCGGTATGTGCTTGATTTGGTGACAAAGTTTTCCGAAACTGGTTCGGTGAAGAATAAAAAAAGGAATAACCCCAGAGTACTGAATGAGGATGCTCTAATTGAGGTGTTGGGAACATTTGCTGCAGAGCCGACTAGCTCCTTACGATCAGTAGCAGAACAGACGGGAATGTCACACGAGACTGTAAGGAAAGCACTGAAAATGCACAAATTTCATCCATATAAAATGCAGATTCTCCACGAGCTCCATGAGGATGATTATGACAGAAGAATAGAATTCTGTGAAATCATGACTCTTCGAATCAATGCTTTACCTAATCTTCTGTTCAATATCTGTTTCAGTGATGAATGTTCATTTTTCCTGAATGGCAATGTTAATAGGCAAAATTGTCGCTATTGGAGTGACGAAAACCCTCACAATTTTCGAGAAGGACATACACAACACCCACAAAAAGTTAATGTTTGGGCTGGTATTCTTGGAAATGCCATTATCGGACCTTTATTTTTTGAAGAAAACTTGAATGGTGATCTGTACCTAGATATGCTTCAAGCACCTATCGATCCACTTATAACTCACGAGCTCGAAACTCAAATTGATGCACACGGTAATTTACTGTTGCAGGAAGATTTGTTACATTTCCAACAGGACGGTGCGCCACCTCATTATTTTCGCCCCGTCCGACAATGGTTGAACGAGCGATTCCGGGAGAGATGGATTGGCAGAAGGGGATCAATTGAGTGGCCACCGAGATCACCGGATTTGACTCCATTAGATTTTTTTCTTTGGGGATATCTCAAATCTGTCGTTTATAAAACACAGCCCACTGATATGGATGACCTCAAAGGACGAATTACAGCAGCATGCCGGTCAATTAGTGGTGAAGTTTTCCAAAATGTTCGAGAGGAGTTCGAAAACAGACTGTATTACTGTTTAGAGCAGAATGGACAACATTTTGAACATATTATCAGATAAAGCGTAACAAGATGGTTGAAATTTGTTTTTTGCAATTTAGTATTTTTTGTTTGCACTCGATGCGTATTTCGTTAACTAAGTAGTTCTACATTCCTCTCACATCCACGAATTCGAATATTACTCAAGGGTTGGAACGATGCTACCTAGTACGATGCTCACCTTTTCCAATAGTCCATTACAATCATTTGTTTTGAATACCAACCTGAATACCAAACATCTAGTGCGGGCGAGTTTTAATCATTTATTCTTATTCACTTCTAATCACCGTTCGTTTGGAACGTTATTTTTCAAAAACTGCTCATCAAAAACTAATGAAAAAGGTATCATTGGCAAGAGAATTGAATGCCCTTCAAAATGATGTGCCACTTGACCCCCCTTTCCATTTGAAATTCTGAGGGTAACATCCACCCCTCCTAGGGGGTTGAACCCCGAGGGTTGAAAATATTCATTCAGAGTGTCCCCCTTGCAAATAAAGTTGACCTGTCTGACCATTTTTTCATATTATGTACTGGAAGGGAGATATTGAGGGTGGGAAGTTTTCAAATTGACACACTGTAGTATTGATACGTATACCTGCAAAAAGAAACTAATCCAGTAACAGCTGCTGAATTTATTTTGATTTTTTATGGTCGTGCATGTTTACCACGACAGTTGGTATACCTACTACGTGTATAAAGGCTTTGTAATTTTCTTAACCTTTTTATGTCTACTTGATATCCTACCTGTGACGAATAATGTCTTTTGTGTGTTAACTTTCGGAAATTTCATTTAATATTGTGTTGTGGAAACTTAACGTAATTTGATTTACTTATTGTCACCTATGTGAAAAGTCTTGCAACCAAATTGCACCTTTTCATAGGAAAATACATTTTAGAGGTTGATAACTAGTATAATTTCGACTTGAAAATTATTTTCAACATAATTATTTTCAATCTGTTTTTCGATGTTAATCACTTTTATATTTAGATTTTTCAATACTTGTCATATCTATGAACTTGGAAATATTTTCACTGTACGCAATACAACTTATTCATCGTTAAATATTTGGATTCCAAGTACCAGTACTTTCATTTCACAGTTACTGAAAATATTCAGAGATAAGTATTTCACAACAAAATGGAAGTAGAATGGAACAGCAAAAGATTTCATTCAGTATTTGATTTGTACATATATGTTCATTTCATTAAACCATTACCTATTTTATGAAGCTACAGTACACATAGGTACTCATAATAAGTATGAGTAGAGTATCTGAGTAGAGAATGAAATTTGGCATATAGTTTCACTGTACTATTGAAAATATTTCTGAAAATGAAAACAGAAAAGTACAGCCCTGATTTATTATTTGGTTTCATTTCAAAGTAGCGGTAGCCAAGCGGTTCTGCGTGGGTGATTTGTTCACTCACTCGAATTGACTGCCGTGTTGGTCGGTGGTTCAAGCCCTAGTCTGAACGATCGATCTTCACTTGCTATCGTCCAACCCGTGTTAGGAATCACACGTTAAAAGGTAAGACCTCGTTAATCCTTAGCTCTCACAAGTTTCGACTTTTGAGGGTTGTCGTTCGTAAGGGTGCGACAGCTGGTTAACGGAAAAACAGATTTTAAACAGATTTAAATCACAACACAACAAAGTTTTTGGTTCGGGGTTGAAATTAGATGATTTTAATGTATTTCCACGTGTTAAAACCGAAAGTGACCATAAAAATTATATATTAGCTCTTGTTTTCAAGATATAGTAACATTATATTATATATATTGAGTTTTCAACAAATGAAATATTTCATCACCAACAGTTGGTACACATGTTTGTTTACATAACACCCCTCTCATCAGCTGTTCTTAAGTAGTAAACATAACCTATGTGAGTTTGTCAATTGTACGCACGTGGTTGCTATTGAAATTATCGTGTGAAGTTGATTTTTAAATTAATTTAAGTGCTGATCTGAAATGCCTCGAAAGTGTGTGAATTCTATCGATAGCTTTTGCTATATATGTGGTGAAATAACATTTAAGGCTCAGAAACGTAAAATGACACCTATAGTTAAGAAAGCCTATGAACATTATTTTGGTGTGAAAGTTGGGGACCAAGATAAATCATGGGCTCCTCATATATGTTGTAATTCTTGTTCCGTGATATTGCGAGAGTGGCTGAAAAATAAAAACCGGGCAATGGCTTTTGCAGTACCTATGGTTTGGCGTGAGCCTACCAATCATACAGACGACTGTTATTTCTGCTTAACTCCTCCCATTAAGGAAGGTTTATCTATGAAGAAAAGAGAAACGGTTAAATACCCTAATCTCCCATCTGCTCTTCGGCCTGTACCACACTCAGACAATTTGCCAGTCCCTTCTCCACCCCAAAACTATGAAATTTTAGAGGAAGGAGATGAAGACTGTTTAGAAGGAGCAACCCATCCTTCTACATCCTATGACCCTGATTTTGAGGTAAGCGATAGGTCTAGTGATCCGCACAGAATTAGTCAAGCAGAGTTGAGTGACCTTATAAGAGATCTTCGCTTGTCTAAGGAAAAGGCTGAGCTGTTAGAGTCAAGACTACAACAGTGGAATCTTCTAAAACATGATATGAAAATATCTCAGTACAGACAGCGTCAAAAAGATTTGCTTCCTTTTTTTGAGAAAAAAGAAAACCTCGTAGTTTGTTCTGATATTAATAGTTTGATGGACTGCTTGAATTTGGATCACACTCCATCTGAATGGAGACTGTTTATAGACTCTTCAAAACTAAGCTTAAAAGCTGTACTTCTGCATAATGGAAATCAGCTACCCTCTATTCCTATAGGTCATGCAGTTCACATGAAGGAAACGTATATAAATATGAAAACACTTCTCCAATCAATCAAATATGAACAACACAAGTGGCACATCTGTGGTGATCTGAAAGTCATTGCTATACTCCTAGGAATGCAATTAGGGTTCACCAAGTACTGTTGTTTTTTGTGTCTGTGGGACAGTCAGGATAGAAAATCTCACTATAAAAAAATGAACTGGCCTACACGAGACTTAAACCCTAATGAGAAAAATGTAGTTTACGAGCCTCTTGTAGATCCTAAGGATGTTCTCCTTCCCCCATTACATATTAAGTTGGGACTAATGAAAAACTTTGTGAAGGCCATGGACCAGGAAGGACAAGCTTTTAAGTACTTGAGAGCAAAGTTTCCCAGGTTGAGTGATGCTAAAGTCAAGGAAGGCATTCCGCTTAGACCGATCATCAGCTCCAGAGATTCGGCTACTCAAAACTTGTCTAGATTTTTACTTTCCTTAATACAACCATTACAAGGGAAAACATCGTCTTTTGTGAAGAATTCAAGACATTTTGTCGAACTACTAGGGTCAATTGAAGTCACACAGGAAGATCAACTAATTAGTTTCGACGTGGAAAGCCTTTACACCAACGTTCCTGTCGAAGAAGCACTCCAAATCATACAGAGAAAGCTATCCGAAGACGGGAACCTGAAAGAGAGAACGAATCTACCTATAGAAGTAATTATGGAATTACTAGGATGCTGTGTGCGAAACTGTTATTTCCAACTGAAGGACGAATTCTTTACACAAGATGAGGGACTGCCAATGGGATCGCCACTTTCACCAGTCATAGCCAACATATATATGGAGTGGTTTGAAACTCTGGCCATTGAAGAAGCCCACAAGAAACCTCGAGTCTGGTTGAGATATGTTGACGACACCTTCATAATATGGAACCATGGGAATACTGAACTAGACGCCTTTCTGAAACACATCAACAGCGTGAGACCTTCCATCACTTTCACAATGGAGAAGGAAATCCACAATGAATTGCCATTCTTAGACGTTTTGGTGAAGAGGACCGACACTAAGTGGGAAACATCTGTATACCGAAAACCCACTCATACGGGACAGTATCTGAACCACGAATCCAACCACCATCAATCGACAAAAAGAGGAATTATCAAGACTCTATTAGACCGTGCTTTTGGGCTTTGTAATACAAAGGAAGGTCTCGAGAAGGAACTAGACATCATCAAAAGTGATCTTCAGCGGAATGGATACTCCAAAGCGATGGTAGAAAAGACTTTGGCCAAAAGACAGCAGGAGCCTCGCAAGGAAGAGAAGCCGTCACAACCAGTGCTTGCACTTCCCTACATCAGAGGATTATCGGAGAGGATAAGAAGAATTGGTTCCAAGTACAACATTAGAACCTGTTTCAGATCCGGTAACACTATCCGTAGCAGCCTCACGAAAACCAGGCCCCCAAACGCGGACTGCGATTCCAAGAATTGCATTTACCGGATACCCTGTGAGTGCGGAAAATCCTATATTGGTGAAACTAAGAGGCCATTGAATATTCGCATTGCCGAGCACAAGAAGCACACACAGCGAGGAGAAACCAGCAAATCAGGAATAGCAGACCATGTTTGGACCCATCAACACAACATCGAGTGGTCCCAAGCTGAGATCTTGCACAGAGAGGAACATTGGTTCAGGAGAAAATTTAAGGAAGCCGCATACATGTTGTCCAACAACGTATTCAGCCAGGCCAGCGTAGATATACGAAACATATGGAAACCCATCATCAAACGAGAAATGACCAACTCCCGCCAAATCGGTCATCTCTCACGAAATCAGTGAAGCGGAAAATGGAAAGTAGAGAAAGTGAAAGTATTTCAACGACCTATAAAATAGTCATCTCTCGGAGGAATCAGTCCAGTCATCACCCGAAGACGATTGTAGATACCAACAATCGAAACGTCGTGAACTAACGTGACTTGGAATCTCTACACTTTTTTATTTCTATTATTTTCTTTTTTGCATTCCTTTAATTTTTATTTATTCAATTATTATATTTTTACTTGTAGGTTATTTTACTATCATTTCATTTCAGGTTTATTGTTGCTTAATATAATTGTTATTTTCAACTATTCTTTTTTAATTTTTCTTTTTTTACTTGTTTCAGGGATTTCAAATCATTTTATATAATAGACAATGGAAGTCCGAACTAGTGAAATTCATCACAAAACATTGTCAATCACCTTCAAACGAAGGCATCTTTATTGGGCCTCAAATCCGTGAAATCGTAAATGATCCTGCTTTTGACATGATTTTAACAGGAAATGAAAAAAGAGCCTGGGAAGCCTTTAAGGGGGTTGTACATGGGTTTTTAGGTAACAAAAGAGATGATAACTTCACAGCATTGGTTAAAGAGCTTCTTCAAGCTTACCACCAACTTGGATGCAACATGTCCTTAACAATTCATTTTCTTCACTCTCATCTTAATTTCTTCCCACAAAACTGTGGAGCTGTGAGTGACGAACATGGAGAAAGATTCCATCAAGACATTGCCTTAATGGAACAGAGATATCAGGGCCGTTGGAATGAAGCAATGCTTGCAGACTACTGCTGGTCTGTGTGTAGGGATGCTCCAGAAGTGTTTTATAAAAGACAAGCTAAACGACAGCGATCTTACAATGAATCGGATGGACTCAATTGAAATTTGGTGGTACAAACTTCTTTTATTTGTCAAAACACTAAGAATAATATATTTTTTATTAATTTTGTACTTAAAATATTCTAAAAGAAACATAACAATATTGTTTTATGTACTTTCACTTTTCACGTATAGTATAACTAGTCTTTAAGATTAAGTACTGTGTATCTCAAAAACCAGAGCTAATAAAAATTTTTCATTGTTATTTTCGTTTTTATCACCCCAAAATTAGTAGAAATTGACTAATTTAGTGTAGGAAACATTCAAAAAATATTTTTTGTTGTGTTGTGAATCAAACCACCTCTGATTTTTACTTTTAGCTACTTACTACTTTTGAAAGAACGAGTATCAAAAAATATAAATCAAAAAGGTATATTATAACGAAAGAATAATTTCTGGGAAAAATTATACAAAAAATGTAGCAATCTTCCAAATAAAGGAAGAAAGCAATCAATTAAAAAAAACTGACAATATACAAAGGTGTGTAGATCATGCAAAGAAGTAACTTCCAGACACAAATTGGAAAAAAAAAGCCGTTTGGAAATAGCTATTTTCATATAAACATTGTATTACCCGAAAAAAAACTTTCGAAACAAATACTTTTATATAAACGCTGAATAATAAGAAAAACACTTTTCTCTATTCCGTTTGTATTCCAAACATTCGTAATGGAATCGAATCAGATATCATTCACAGGAATCCTACAGATATATTTAATGAAAGAAATAGAATTTCACTTACATGGAACATTGTCTTCTCTACTGCTAAACATCCGATGTTTCACAGTAAGACACTTGACTCAACGGCTCTTCAGTGTCAAATACCGATAACAGTATAAGAAAAAACACTCAATTCGTTCATAATTACCACTTTTTGTCAGGAAATGGGTTGAAATCATTTATGTCATCGATGACAGTACGTAACTAATATTCATTTGCTCATTTGATTGAATCCCAGCAATAGGAATCTTGTTTAATTTGGAAGGGAATATTTTTAGGAGGTGATGATTTTTGTGAGTTTTTGCTTTCTACTTCTACATCTTGATACAAAAAATGTGGGGATCTTCCAAAGAAATAAAGGAAGCAATCAATTCCAAATAATTGACTCTATACAAAGATGGGTAGAGTGTAGATCATGCAAAGAAGTAACTTTGGGGCACAAATTTGGAGAAAAATCCCTTTCGAAACAGCTATCTTCATATAAACATTGAATTTCACGAAAGAAAAATACGTTCGAAACGAATACTTTTATATGAACGCTGAATTATACAAAAACACTTTTCTCTATTCCGTTTGTATTTCAAATATTCGTGATTGAATCAGATATCATTCACAGAATCCCTACACAATTAATTAATGAACGAAATGAAATTACACTTACAGGGAATATTGTCATTCTCACTGCCAGACATACTCTGTTTCGCCGTAAGGCACTTGCCTTATCGGCTCTTCAGTAGCAAATAGGGTTAACATAAAAAAAAATTCTCATTTCGTTCATAATTACCACTTTTTGTCACGGAATGAGTTGAATCCATCCGTGTCATCAATGACAGTACGTAAATAACATTCATTAGCTTGTTTAATTTGAAAGGGTATATTTTTAGGAGAGAATAATTATTGTTTAGGTAAATTCATCTATAGTCTATTTCAAAAGAGTGTAGAGTAATAAAATCTCATTAAGTATTCAAAAGCGCTACAGGGTGATCCGTCAATAAATTCTGTCACTTCCCTAGTCCGCATTGCAAAATTATGTCGTTTCATAAAGAGCAGGTAGGTATCACCCTGTTTTAAGGGATTTGTCCATTGTTATCGACGGATAAATACTGAGCCAGAGGCGCGCTAGTGGGATAATTGCCAAAAGAATATGCATTCATAAAAATTATATTAAAGGAAATAAAAATTTAATACAGCAGAACAGTGTTATTAAAAAAATATAAAATGTAACAATAAAATATATACGAACCGAAATCGGGAAATATTCACAAACACACACGAACGAACTTTACGTATTGAAACACTTGTGGGGACTTTAAATCAATTTATTCACAAAAACGACAAGAACTTTACTGGATACGTTATTACAATTTGACACTTGAACAATACTAAATCTGTGAACTTCCCTTAACGTTTAACAACACTCTATTTATACCCTAATTGAATGTTCTAGAGATTACTAGGTACAATTTTCGAGAACCTTCCGAGAAAATAATTATTCAGACTACCCTTAATTCTAAACCCTAACCTAAGCAAAAGTGTCACTGTCACTGATACACTGGTCTCTGTCCAGATTGCTTATCCCGCTACAGTATATTTACAATTCAATTAAATTATTCTACATCAGTATAGTCTTGTCATCATCCCCTGGTGTTATAATTATAGGGTCAACCACCTGATCGACCAAGTTGTCCAGTTCCCACATTTTATCTTCCTCTTTTGAAACATGCTGGATTGCTTTTTGCCAGTTTTCTGATGTGATTTCCATAATGGCTTGATCAAACAATACCTTGACATCTTTCATTTTAAATGTGGTATTGTGCCTTGCAACATATCCTTTAACTTGTGCCCATATAAGTTCTATAGGATTTAATTCGCAATGATATGGCGGTAGGCGCAGCACAGTTACTTTATACTTTTCTGCTACATCTTCTACGGCATATTTCATGAAGCGAGATTTATGTTGTTTTACTATGGCTAGTAGTTCCTTCTTTACTGAATTCGTCTCAAACTGAATACCTTTATTTGACAGCCAGTTAATAATTTCTTGCTTTCTCCAAGCTGAAGTTGGTACCTTCTTTAAGCGCCTTGAATGGTAGCTTGCATTATCCATAACCACGACCGAATCAGCTGAAAGAAATTTTAACATTTCCCCGAAGTAGTCTTCGAAGACATCCGAATTCATGTCCTCATGATAATCTCCCGTCCGGCACGACTCAAAGCTTAACAAACCTTCTTTTAAAAATCCGTCTTCGCTTCCAATGTGAGCAATTATAAGCCTCTTCCCTTTTCCCGAAGGCACTTTAATACCCGTCGAAAGGCCTTCTATGAAAGCTTGGCGAGAACTTGTTATATTTTTATCTTGCCACATTTTTTTGACTATATAACCTTCGTTTATCCACGTCTCATCAAGATAAAAAATTTTCTTTTACTCTCTGCGGTACTGCTTTATAGTTGTCAAATATTTTCGTAATAGTGCCTTTCGATTGTGCTTTTCCCAGGCAAAATTCATACTTTTTAAAGTTTTCCATAAAAGTTTTCTGGATATCAAAGGAATATCGTTATCTTGGCTTATCTCGATAAATATTTTTTCAAGAGTGGGTATTTCCTTTTTAAAATAAAACGAATGAACTTTTCTTCGAATGTCACATTTGGTGTCTTCATCTAAGATTTTTATTGGTCTTCCTGATTTTCTCTTGCATGGACTTACCTGGCCTGATATCTTTCTTTCTCGCAATAATTTAAAAATCGTGGACTGTCCAATTCCAGTCATTCGGGCACATCGCTCAACACTTTCTTGCACAGACAAACTAGGGTGATCGTGTTTTATGCAATCATATACATTTAAAATTATAACTTTTTCGCAAACAGATAGCGGAGAATTTTTTACACTTCTTTTCTTTGGAGTAAATGTCCCCATTTTATAACTTTTTCACTATTTCTATATCACAATATCACTGTACGTTTAATTGGTGTAGTAACAATTACTATTATAACTCGAATGTTTAAGACACCATTACAATATATTTAAACCCTTTTTCTTAATTACCTGGGTTTAATAGGTATTGCATGATTGGTGGGCAGGGTCAAAAAGGGATTATTATAATGACATGGCACCTCGGAACTAAGTGTTAACCCTTTTTTGAGAAATCATGCTCAAGTATATGAACCCAAATTGCATATTAAATAAGTTTACAAGAACCACTAAAATTAATCTTAATCTTTTTTTAAGAAATTTTACTTACCTAAATACATGTAGGTACTTAGTTTTAGACCAAATTACTTCCCAAAAATGGCCTTTTATTATTATCTATGTCTGTAATTTTTAATTTACTTTAATTATTAAGTTTAATAATCCTAAGATTAGCCTACGCCCATGGACGACAACGAAATTCAGGCAAATTTTATGACACTTCATGATTTATTACTCTACACTCTTTTGAAATAGACTATAGAATTGATCAGTCAGTATTCATTAATGTGTTATATATAATTGGAAAATTCATGGAACGCAGTATCTCTGCTTTTTTTCTCAATTCATCATCTACTTTTTACGTACCATCCATACTTATCTGGGGATTATTACCAATAACTCCATATCGCTATTTTCATATCATCCCCTGCCTCTCGCCCAGATTCACCTTCGAGAATACAACCATCTAACGTTATTTCTAAGGGCAAGCGCACACTACAGACTTTTTATCGGTCGATAGTTTAGTTGGTTGCTTATTAGTATAGAATCGTAATGTGAGTCCGCACATCTAAGCGATTCCAGTCGGCCGACTGAATAATCAGAAACAAGTTGGATAGGCCTCCCAATTCTGATTCAATTACAAAGTTGGACAACTATCGGCCGAGTTCTAATCAGACTGTGTGTTTATGAGAGTGCGCAAGCTCACCAACTAAACAGTCGGTGCCTGCAGACTCCCCACTCTACATTCCATTGTTGATATCTGATATCAAATAATATCTAGTTCCTATTTTATCTTTGAATATATTTGGGTTTTCATTACATATATTTTTTTCATAATTATGTCGAATGTTGCTGAATGTTCAGTAGAAAATTTAATTGAGGAAGTTGAAAAGTGACATTAACAGGGAAGCATTCGAATCAGATTTAGAGATTATTGATTTCGATCAAATTCTTTACGAAAATGATGTCAACAAAAAAATCTCAATTTTTAATCATTTACTTCTGGAACTTTTTGATAAACATGCCCCCATAATAATTTCTAGAATAACAAAAAAATATGCACCTTGGCTTACTCCTAATTTGAAACAAATTATTAAGCAAAAGGAGAAGGCTTTATCTAAATTTAAAAAAACAAAAAATCCTCGAGATTGGCAGTATTATAAAGAAATGAGAAATTTTTGTAATTTATCGGTACAACAGCAAAAGAAATCATTTTTTTCCAATATTGTTAGGAATGATCACAGTAGCAAATCTGTATGGAAAACTTTAAAAAATCTAAATATTAGGCCCCAAAAAAGTTATTTTGAATTGCCCAGAGAATTAAATGATGTCGATATTATCAACAGACATTTCGTACAATCTGCCCACGAAAATGATAAACCAAATGAAGATGCTTTGAAATTTTACAACAATAATATCAATGCAGCTTCCGATACATTTTATTTCAGCACAGTCGATATTGATACAGTAAAAAAATATCTTTTCGAAATTAAATCTAATGCTACAGGAGCAGATTATATAAATTTGAAAATGATTCTACTTTGTTGTCCCCGCTTAATCTTATACATCACCCATCTTGTGAACTACTGTATAGAAAATTATATATTTCCAGATTGTTGGAAAATCGCACACGTACTTCCCCTTCTGAAAATAAATAAGCCAAAACATTTGAAGGACTTGAGACCTATCAGTATATTGCCTACACTTTCAAAAATATTGGAAAAAAGTTTAAACGTACAAATAAGAGAGTATCTAGAATACCATAATCTTCTACCAGATAATCAATCCGGATTTCGACCCAATCACAGTTGCACTTCAGCACTTCTTAAAGTTACAGATGACTTATTTACTGCTCTTGACAATAACAACTCGGCTACTCTTGTCTTACTAGATTATTCGAAGGCGTTTGATCGCATCAACCATCAACTACTATTAGCAATCTTACACTTTAATGGCTTCACCAATAGTGCAACAATGTTTATTAGAAGTTACTTAACAGATCGTATTCAGCTAGTTAAATCTGGGGATAAATGTTCTATACCTCTAAGTCTCTCGACCGGTGTCCCTCAAGGTTCCATTTTGGGACCTTTATTATTCATGATGTATACTGCAAATCTGTCAGCATGTCTATCTCATTGTCAATCTCATTACTATGCAGATGACACGCAAATTTATTACACATTTCATCCAGAAAACGTAAATGAGGCATGCTCTATTCTCAATGAAGACCTTAATAGGTTGAATAACATATCAAAGGATCACTGTCTGCTAATCAATCCTGTCAAGTCCAAGTTATTGATTTTTGGTAACAGGAACAACAAGAATAAACTTGATCAAATTAACATCAAAATTGGTACAGAAGACATTGAAGCCGTGAGCTCAACAAGAAACTTAGGTGTAGTTCTGGACACAGAGTTGAGGTTCAGTGCACATGTAACGAAATGCATCAAATATGCATATTGTAACCTCAAACTGGTATCAAATTTTTCAAAAATTTTAGATGTTAAAACAAAAAAGATATTGTGTGGAACCTTAGTGTTGAGCCACTTTAACTTTGCAAATATGGTGTATTACTCTAGTTTAACCAATCACGATCAAAATCGTATTCAGATTGTTCAAAATGCATGTGCCCGGTTCATTTATGGAATAAGGAAACGTAATTCAATTTCTCATAAAATTAAAGAATCGAATTGGTTAACTATGAAACAAAGATGGTTACTACAGACAAGTTGTTTTATACATAATGTAATTCAAGCGAAAGTACCTATTTACTTATACAACCAACTTTTATTCAGACACGACGTTCACGCATTTCATACCAGATATCGATACCGCCTTACCCCTCCAATACACCATACTTTACTATACCAAAGATCGTTTCTTTATAATGTAACAAAGATCTATAATGCCATTCCTGACTCGTTTAAAACCATGAATAAATCTGTTTTCAAGTACTCACTGAGAAACATGTTATTTGAGGATAGACTTCAAATATAAGTGTTGTGCCACGAAAGCAAGAGTTAAAAGTCTGATCAATAATAATTGATGTGCTTTCTGCCTTCAAGCCTCTCCCTTTGTTTTCTTGTTTTGTTTTTATCACTTCCTTTGGAACCTTCATGATCTAATTACTGTTAGCACCCTAGCATTAATCTGATTCTCATTCACGCAGTTAAAAACATTTATATTACTATTATTTTTGATTTGTAAATAATATATATTTTTTCGTGACTTCAAGTTACACTTGTAAAGCCTGTGAACCTCTAGATTTAGATTTGTTTTCTCTTCTCTTATTTTTTTTTCTCTCTTTTCTCGTTCTCTTTAGTTTTGTTTTAAGGGTTGAAGGAAGAGCAGTCACCAGTATCCTTGGATAGGGGCGACTGAATTCCGCCCTTACACACTATTATGGGATATAGTATTGTATTATCGTATTATAATTAAGTGTGAATAAAGACATATTATTATTATTATTATTATTATATAATAAAGCATTAAAAGAATATTCCGATGTTAATATTAAGAAGAAACTATGGGATGAGGTTTGTGCAATTGTTGTTCCTGCATGGGGTGAAATGGATGCTGAAAACAGAAGAAAACAAGCTTTCCTCGATAAAATTCTTCAATACTTTCAATACAACGCGTCAAAACATCATATACATCAACAATTGTTCAGAATTTTCAGTTGATGGTCTGGGCACCCGCACCGAACCGAACAGTTTTGTTTGAGTAGTGTGCCCCCACCCAACTCAACCAGACTAAACTATCGGCCGATAAAAAGTCTGTAGTGAGCGCTTGCCCTAACCCATATTTTAATTCCCGAGTTTTTTTGCACTCTCCACACCAATTATCTTGAATGATGTTCGAATGCGTGAAAATAATATAATCCGTGCTTCGTGACTACTTCCAATTAGAATATTGAACTGAAATTAACATATTTTCAATACTCCCTCATTAGGCACATACATTAGATTAGAATACTAGAACATACTTTTTTTGGAAAATAAAGTTTTTAGCTTTCTATTCTTCCATCTTGATACAAAAAATGTGGGAATATTCCAACGACAGGAAGGAACTAATTTCAAAAAATATACTCTATGCAAAGATGTGTAGATTATGCATACAAGTAACTTTCAGACACAAACTGGGAGAGAAAACCCTCTCGAAACCGCTATTTTCATATAAACATTGAATTACACGAAAAAAAAAAAATACTTTCAAAACAAATACTTTTATATGAAACGCTGAATTATACGAAATACACTTATTTCTATTCCGTTCATATTCCAAACGGTCGCAATGGAATCAAATCAGACATCACTCACAGGATTTCTTCACAATATAATTAATGAAAGAACCGTCTCGAAGGTGTGGCAGGACCAGAACATCAAAACCCTAAAGTATATCTCTCAGTACAGCCATACTTTTCTACTTCTTGAAAATGGCTTCAAAGTCGAAGCCGAAATGTCGGACAATGTAAAACTTTCAGCAACCCGAAATTCAGAAAGGATTATACATCTTACCACGGAAACCTATTCTATTCGTATATTCATGGTGATGTTTCGAAAACTTTATCCATTTTCATTATCATAGTTACGATCAAGTTAATTAATGTACGGTAAGTTTGTTTATCTTAAATAGTTCTAAATGAAAGTCCGCGATAGCATATATCTACCTCTTATGTGGTAGCCAGTATATGCAAAATACTGAGCCAATTAAATTCTTACAAAAATTGATACAATTGTAGTTTTAATATTTAATATAGATAAGCTTCGTCTTTTACTGAAACAATTGTTTTTTTTTATTGGTCCTGTTACCCAACCAAGCTTTTATCCGTAAAATTATTGGATCACTGAAATGGTTAATTGTTTTTTACACTAAGTAATTTGGACAAATCGTTTAAAAGTTATCACGATAAGAATCACTTGACGCAACGCAGTAAGCCATTCCGCGTCGCGTCTACAATAAGGCGTCGGGGGTGATGCGCAGGTGTAGAGGGGCGGTCTAAGCAATGAAGCGCCATCGCTGAGAACGCGACCCGAACGCTGGCAGACTTCGTTGACGGTTGTGTTAGTTTTGCAAATTTCTTTATAGGTAACATTATTTGATTCTCAAAGCTATTCATTACCTAGTGCAGTTGGCATATTTTTTCAAGTTACTGTATTTTGAAAGTAAAAATGAATTACTAGCTGTTGCCCGCTCTTATATTAACGTACAGTCGAAGCTGCTGAAGCTAGAATCTTGAAAAATGCAGGTTTGTTCTTTGTATAGCGTAAATAAGCATCAAGAAAATGATTCAAAAATGATTCCCAGGGGGGAAAAGTGGGGGTTCAAAGATTGTGTTGAATTTCGTCAGTTTTGAAGTTTTGGGTTAATAGAAAAATATTGTAACTATTTGTTCAAAATGATCTGTCACGAGCCTTTATGTGACAAACCAAATTCTACGCGGGCGAAGCCGCGGGCAACAACTAGTATTTTTAAAATTCTCAATCCTGGAAGTAACAAAAATATTAGTTTTAGGTGAAAATGCGATTGTTGTGTTAACTTTGTACAATTAAATGGCATCTCCCTTCATTTGCCATCGTAGGCTGTGCTTGATTTCTATAACAGAAAAAATAAATGAGTTGATGTATTCTAAGAATTATCAGACATTTATGCACTCGGTTTATACCGTGTTCAAATTACAAATTCGGCGATCGTCAATCAGATGATCTACCCTTCATTAACAAGACTCCTTTTGTTGTGGAACTCTGTTGTTTAGCATGTTATTTTGTAAGAAACTTTATAGTTGGGTTGTCGTTACTTGTTTTTGAGATTTTTCGGCAAAATCGAAGTACTCGAGGTAGCCATGTTTAGCTTGCCTTTTCCGTTCGTGTAAGCAACGACGCTAGTCGAGATTAGTGCAATCCGACAGAAAAAGCCAATTTGTGAGTGAAAATATATCCAGAGTGGATTATTCTTGCTTTGAATGTTTCTACGTTTTTGGGCACTATGTCTAGTGACCATATTTTGTTTGTTCCTGTTGGGACCTGTTTTTGCAATTTTTTTGGTGAACGCATTTCTGAATTTTTCGTTTCTTTAAAAGGTTTTATGGAGGAGAGATTTCTGGAGAACCTTCACCCCATCTAATTTGAGTTATTCTCAAATGTACGAGAAGATTTCCTTTTGATTTCCTTTATTTTGATGATGACAGTTACTGCTTTGGCCCTGTCCGCCATTTTGTCGTCTTGGACTGAAACCATTTCCATGAAAATTTGATGAATGTTCTCAAGGAGATGTTCCAATGATGAATTATTTTCCTGCCCTAATCATCCCGGATTGTACCTGATTATGAGTATTAATAATATAATAATAATAATTTATTTGTTCTCACATGTATGTTCTTACTAGTATGAACTATATGATTCAAATTGTAACATTATATGAAGCACTAATTAGATAACAAATGAATTGAAAAACCACAAAGTCGAAGACTGTCTGTGGTGTGCGTCTAGCCTATGGTAAATAGTATCGATTAATAGTGCATGAAGCCAATGATAATATATTCCCACCTTCAAATTTGAATTTTATAGTAAATAAGCGTGTTTAACATGCTACTGAAATAGTGGTCACTTCATACAATACTAAAAATTACAGAACAAACAAGTAATTTAACATACAATTTTCCCAACATTAGTAAACAAAAAAGATAATATATATATACACATACATACATACATATATATATATATATATATATATATATATATATATATATATATATATACATATATACATAACAAATAAATAACAAGTTAGGGCAATAATAAACGTATGATAACACTTCCTATACAGTTATACAAACCTCCACAAGTTCATGAATAGTGAGTCTGTTTGAATCAATCAAAAATTTTTTCAGTTGTCTCTTGAATTCTCTATAAGAATGAGTTTCTTTTATTTCGACAGGAATAAAATTGAAAAATTTTGGCACCAAGTACGAAAAGCATCAGAACAGTGATAGATTTTGAAGCTAGCGGTGTTCTGAAATAATTGGACTCTTTTTTTCTTGTTTCGTAGCAATGTTCTAGTCATTCGAGATTCGATTTTCGTTTGAATTCAGAGCAAGATACAACAAAGAAATAATGCTGGCGGACGTCAAGGATTCTAGATTCGGAGTATAACAAATCAGATGAATATCGAGAGGGTTTGTTTAGTAATATTTTCAGAAATGTTTTTTGCAGACTTTCCAACTTTTTAATGTGCTCTTTGAGTGCACTTCCCCGCCATATTGCGTGATAAATCATGCTGAGATGTTTTTCTTCAAGAAATTTGGTGATGTACTTGAATCTGTATAAGATACTTCTCAGAGTATTGCATTGTCTCAATATATGTATGTTCCATCTTAGATGCTTATCTATGGTTACTCCTAAATATTTTATAGATTCAGTCTGGTTTATTTTTAAATTATCGCTGATTTTGAGGTTGCTGAATGGAGGAGTGGTGTTTTCATAACATGAGAAAGGCATATAAAATGTTTTTTCAAAATTGATCGTTAATAACTTATAATCGAACCAGTTTTTGATAAGCTTCAAATCATTCTGCATAATGGTTTTCATATTGTCCCAGTTTTCAGATGCGAATACTATGGCGGTATCATCTGCGAAACTGATGACTTCCCCAGACAGGTTAATACTGAAAAGATCATTTATGTAGAGTACAAAGAGCACAGGGCCTAGAACAGTACCTTGCGGTACGCCATAATCAACACTGCACTCCGTACTCAGACTGCCATTGAGTGATACCTGCTGTTTTCTGTCACTCAGATGATTTTCCATTAGTTTTCTGGCTACTCCACGGAAACCCAAATCATCTAAAATGTCTAATAGTTGTGAGTGGGGGACCGTATCAAATGCTTTAGCAAGATCTAAAAATACACAAGCAGATTTATTCCCATTATCTAGACTCTTTAATATCTTTGAGGTTAAATACGCAATAGCATCTTGGGTTGATTTATTTTGTTGGAAACCGTATTGGCGGGTACTCATCAGATCGAATTCCTTAGTAAATGTAATTCTTTTTTTTTATGCTTTTTCAAAGAGTTTCGCAAGATTAGATATTACTGATATTGGTCTATAATTTTTGGTCAATTTTTTTGAGCCCGATTTATGAATTGGTTTGATTATTGCTTTTTTGAATTGCTGAGGGCAAATACCAGATATGAAGATCATATTGATTATGTATGAAATAGGTCCAGAGACATCATCTTGATAAAAGTTTGTGCATCAACACACGTAGTATACGAGGAGTCTTCAAATATTTGATTTTGTGACAATAGTAAAATACTCTTATTTTGAGAAATCTCGGAAAACGTTATTTTAAAGGTTATTCAGCATTGAAAAATACTTCTAGATTTGAAGTCATGGCCATCAATATACTCAATTCAATCACTATATATTTGCCTAATAAGAATGTTCCATCAAAGAGCAGATTTCGCGCAGAAACATTCAAGAGATACTAGATCAAAAATGAACCAGGACGTAAAAATTGAATTCTTTAATGAAACGGTTACCCAGAATTATTTTTTCTTTTATGGTCCAAAAATATTCAACGTCTTACTATCCAAAAAAGAGGCGAAAAAGTATGTACATAATCAGCCAGAAAAATTTCCAACTTCATACAGAAATAAATACTTACTCAGGTTTTGTATGTATTGTGTATATAAGCACTACACATACACTACCGAATTTTAACAATAATACCACAATAAGTGGTTATACCCCAATCGAAATGATTCAAATTATCCAATCTCATTTGAACCCCAATTTCAAATTCTCTCTTTTATCGTCTTTTTATGAAAAATGTAAGAAAGCTTCACTTGCCATATTAATACAATTATACATAAGACATACAATTGTACAAAAGCCACGCTGATTCAGGTTAAATTTGCCTAGCGTGAGTCTACTTCAGTGAGTCATTAAAAAAAAAGTCAAACAACTAATTATTATCCATTATTTTATTTATATTATTTATTTTCACATTACTGATTGTGTTGATATTAATGATTGTATGTAAAATGGTTCTGAAAATAAAATTGAATTGAAAAATTGAGGTCTTTTCTTTTACGATCAGCATTCAAATAGTGAAATGCATCTTCATTTTTCTGTTAATGAGTTTGATGGCTACTGCTGTGAAATACAATATTTTCAACAAGATAGTGCCCCCCCCCCCCATAATACAGCAATAGTAAAGGAACATTTAGATGCAATATTCCCAATAAAAATGATTGGAACAATGGACGAATTACCTGCCAGCTCGATCGCTGTACCTCATTCCTATAAATTTTTTGTCTGAAAATACATGAAGAATCAAGTTTTTTAACACCTCGTTTAGATATTGACCATCTCGAACACAAAATTAGAGATGCATGTGATAACATACTGTAAAATTGCCACAGAACTTGTAAGGACAGACAACGTATGTAAATTCATCTAAGAGATTGTCAATTCGAGCATTCAATGTAGTTTGTCATGTAAAATCAATTTTCTCTATTGGTTTTATGTTACTCCAAATATTTATTATAAAATAAATTGTTTTTTCTGTTTGAATAATGTCACTGATAGTGCTACTCATTTCAAATGGAACACTATGAAAAGATCAAGTGTGATATACCATTGAATTGTGATTTTATTGATTTATCAATATTTGTGATGAAAGAGACAGGTCCGTATTGGGAAAAAAGCTGATCGTGGCCGTGTTGACACGAAACGTTTTATCAAAGATGTATTGTTACGTAGTAATTGTACATTTCGAATACCTATAACTTTTTTCTTATTTTTTTATTATTTTCTGAAATAACAATTCTAATCGAAAAAAAATAGATTTTTTGTTTTCCCTGTATATCTCGAGAAAGGCGAAAGTCCCTGTGAATTTTTTTGACCATTATGTCGTTTGGCATGATAGTAACCTTTTTTTCTCATTAAATCGTCTTTCATCTTCAGAAATCTTCATTTTTTTTCGATGAACTTGAGACTTACTTTCACATTGGAAAATTTTCAAATGAAGGAACTGACATGGAACAATCTGGTATGTTATGTATATATGAATAGGATAATGGGATAATGATTGTGAGGTGTTCTGAACTATAGATTTGTTAGTTTCGATATCTAAAGCCTACACCCCTTCACTTGAAATGTGTGTCTGCTCTTCATCCGGTCTACAAAACAAAGTAATGAGGTATGAAGTAAGCATCAAACAATGGACTGGCGATATTACACGGTAATTTAATGTTCAGATGATCATGAAATGCATTATCGAACCTTTGATCGTTTTCATCGCTTGGTAGTTTCCTGTCACACAACGACTGGAATTACAGGGTATTAAACATTTTTCCCTCATCATGTGCATGATCAGGAGTGAAAATTCAGTTTCAACCTCAATTTCACAGTGATGGTAAATTGGAAAATATGACCTTCAAATGCTGATAGAGAAGTATATTTTAGATGATGAGCCAAAAATTATTGACGACGCAACGATGAATACTCGCGATCATTTCATCACGAGTAATCAAAATTATCTGAAAGAACAATTCATTCAGGCCAGTCTCAAATTACCCACACTGTAGCTTAATGGACTGACACCTATCAGAAAACAACTACTCATCTGGCTAATACCACGAAGGGCGTTGGATTATATCCGACAGGTGTCAGTGCAGAATTCTTCACTGAAGTTAATCCTGCATATGCTGTTGGCGATACAACTGCCGCAATCGATTTTTAATTATTGGAACACACTAATAATTGAAAATCGATTGCGGAGTGTTAGCTGGAAAAGTAGTTGTTTTCTGATAGGTGTCAGTTCATTAAGCTATAATATAGGTGATTTGAGACTGGCCTGAACGAATTGTTCTTTTAGACTCGCTTCTGGGTGACAATTTGATTCTATACACCAGATCATTGATCTTTTTGGTCACCAAGTGAGGTCCTTGCCATAGTTTCTGCAATTTGGGACACGAATCTTTTCGAGCTTGTAGTTAGTAAAGCCACACTGCATCGCCTACCTTGAAGCTCAGTAGCGTCGACTTTTTGTCAAATCTTATCTCCATTCTGTCGATGGAATGCTGTGATTCAGATCTGGAAAATTCGTGTTCAATTTTCAGTCTCTCCTTCAAATCATAACATACTCTGAAAGAGGTACCACTTGAAATTCATCGGATAGGCTGCCACACATTACGTCTATCGTAAATCTGAGTGTAACTCAGTGTAACTCCTTAGGCACTCCGTAACTGACAGTTACGTTCTGCCGTTCTGCAAAAAGGCTTGTGCGTCTGTTTTAGCCTCTTGGTTGGGTAAGGGTACTACTTCAGACAATTTGGAGGAATGATCCATCACAACCATAAGGTACTTGTTACCGAATGTGGTCATAGAAAGTGGTCCCAGAATGTCAACTACGATTTTCTCACAAAGGCACCCACTGCTTCAACCTTCCTCTCTGCCTTGTCTGCGAACCCTTTCTCAAAGAGCACATGTCACAGCGCTTATACCACTCTTCCCCGTCTCAGCACCAATTAACCTAATAGTACCTCTCACACACTCTCGCTAGAGTTTCATTTACTCTGAAATGCCCTCCAGTGCGACCATCGTGATGCTGTTCGCCATACGCCTCTTTGAAAGGAGGCGTATGGCGAATATATTTGTTGTTGCTTTCATCCGGCTTTTCCGTTTTCATTTCCGAGTGAGTAGGTCATCTCAAATTCACATGGAGTCCCATTGGAGCCAGCAATTCTTTTCCCGCTGAGAGTGCTTGGAAATCTCTTGTGAATCCATCATCGTTCAGTTTTCAAGACCGCAACCTCCTTCTGCGCTACGATAATAAATTGCCTCGTCATAAAAGTAGTATCACCTTCGGTGGCTGTTAACCTTTTGAAGCCTAGAAGTGCCTAGAAGTGGCCCAGTAAGCGCTGGCTGGAACCACATTATTGAAATAGGTCTATACCGCCATCTCTTTACCAGAAGCGCAAGGTGAAAAGAAATTCTAATTGTTTGGAGATATAAAGTCATAAAGTGCAGGAAAACGCCAAGTATTCATGTTTGTGTGCGTTCTTATGAAATCATCTAAATAAACGACATTTTCGATAATGGCAGGTAAGATCCTAGTAAATATATAACGGACATGAGTATATTTCATCATTACACTACAAAAACAATAAAAATCAAATTTCAAATGGTATATCTTCAGAGAAATATCAGGAGGTTCCACTTGGGACCACAAGGCCACTCTGATTTTGGTTAATTTTTCAGATAGAAAATTCCTTGATTTGAATAAATTGACTTCAGATGAAATGTATTTCAAACATAGAAGATATTTCTTGATGGAAAAAATCACAACGTATACTTCAACAGTTTTTTCAACGATGTCTCATTGCAAACCGAAATGTTAGCCAAGAAAATATATCCATGTGGAACTATGAGAAAGGGCCGAAAAAACGAGCCTAAAAATATATATTAGGTAATAAAACAATGACACGTGGAGATAGTGACTGGAGAATGACTGAAGAAGGTCTTCTGTATTTGAAATGGGCTAATAACCGACCAGTTTTATTTTTCAGCAATTTTCATATTCCAGAACCTATTGACTTCGTACCTCGCAAGCCAAATGATGGTTCTTCGCAAAATATTTCTTGCTCGAAATTGGTCAAAGACTACAACAAACACATGGGATATGTCGACAAATCGTTCATGTATATTTCCTTATATAAGGTGAATACAAAATAAAGTAATTTGGTGGCATCGCATCTTGTGGCATTTTATAGATCTTGCAGTTGTAAATGCTTATATTATTTATAAATCTCGTGCATTTGGAACCAAAAGTCTGAGCCTGAAAGATTTTAGGATTGCAGTAGCGACAGGACTCATCGTAGCCTGCTCCAAAATATCTAATAAGAGACCAAGTGATAGTGTTGAATCAAACAGGTATAAAAAAAATTGTACCTCTTGAGAGAAGATATGACAAATGTGCACATTTACCCGAACATGGAAATAAAGTTCGTTGTGCCCAATGTAGCACTCGATTGGAGTCACATCGTTCAAGATGGCACTGTACTACTTGCGGCGTTGATCTATGTTTCAACGAAAAATTCAACTGCTTCAAAAAATTTCACCAGAAACACTAATGGCCTTGTGGTTCCTTGGCGGAACCACCTATTTTTGAAAAAAACTGTGTTTCACATGAAAAAATCATTTAATAAAGTTGTTTTTTATAACTTTGAGAGACTATTTTTCAAATAGAAACATTTGATAACAGAAAAATTTCTCCATGGGCTTCAAAGGGTCAATGATCGTACCACATCATGTTAAGGTGACTCCCCACATTTTCTGTCCATATCCTTGGACAAGAGACCCTTGCAGGCGGCCGGCCAGAGGAAATCCGAAGCAGCGGGAAATAGAATTTTATCTCTCCATCAGAGCTGTCCATTAGGACAACCTGCTATCTTGTCACGCCTGCTCTTTCGTCTACTCTTGCAAACTTCCGGATGGACCTTGAGTTCTCACCTTCAATTTAGCTTGGTATACTTGCTGAAGGAACTCACTACCATACCTGACCTCCAAAGCTAATACGACTGCGTCATAATTCTTCTGCTTGTTCCTTGTAATATTTTTCGCAGAATTTTGAAGGCCGTTTCTCGAAGTGCCACTATAAAAGCTTTTGCTTTCTCCTAAATTTTCCACCCATTATTTATAGCCGCAGCCTCAAGTTGTCTGCGATAAATTGGCCATGAAGATTCGACCTCGAAGGTTGGAGTTTCAATAAAACTTCTGCCAGTAGGAAGAGACGTTGTTTTCGATTTGAATTTTCCCAGACGAATCCTCTTCGGCTCCGGTGATTCTTCACAAAAATTCAGGG
This sequence comes from Leptinotarsa decemlineata, assembly GCF_025532065.1. NCBI lineage: Eukaryota > Metazoa > Arthropoda > Insecta > Coleoptera > Chrysomelidae > Leptinotarsa > Leptinotarsa decemlineata. The sequence goes on along the minus strand of NW_027412703.1, from coordinate 7,186,208 downwards.
AAACCAATTCAAATGTTTTGTCAAGCTCCTCTTCAAATTTATTTCAACTCTATCAAGCTTCTCATCGACTACTTTTTCCAATTCCTCTTTCTTTTCCTGAAAAACTCTTTAAAATCCTTCCTAAACCAATTCCTGTACCTTTCCTGTATCCACTTGGGAAAATTTTAAATCTTCGAATATTGTCTTTTTCTTGATTCTCCTGAATATTTGACAATCATTTACGAGCTTCCTCTCTGTCTCTTTCTTGTTTTTCCAATAATTAACAAACTTTTTCTCTACCTCTTCCTTGTTTTTCCTGAATACGATATTTTTCCTGAATTCACGATCTTCATTTCGACGTAATCGTTTTTCCTCTCTCCTACGATTTTCATTATTCGAAAGGCCCGAAAAGCCCACATCGAACAGTTTCCTAAACTCTTCCATTTCCTCGTAATCGACACTCCTTGTTTTCACCATAAAACAAAATATGTTCAGTCAATTATTCCACATACGACACCAAGTTACGTTTTCTCCGTATATTTGCCACTTATTGACAACATTTCACTATTCACACAAACCAACACTAGAACTTGAAACTAATTATGATGCACTGTTTGGAACCTTTGGTGTAGTAATGAATATTACTGGAGTTTTTTCCCAACACAAAATCGTTATTTTTAACACCTCGACACGTGTTTCGATCACCATGCGATCATCTTCAAAGAGGAAGATTAAACTGAGTTCAAGGATTAAACTGTTGAGGAGTTTCACTGATAATTATAATTTTATGGGAGAAATTCTTTAACACGAATCTAAATTTAGCTGAAAAAACGCACATCGGAAAAAATATTTACTATACCAATAAAAAGCAAACGAATGAACTACAAAAACGGCTGCACATGATCAGGTGAAAAATATCCAGGGAATAATTATGTTCCATTTCTTTCACAGATGTTGACAAAAAAACCTTTTAGAAAGTTTTGATGAAAAATGAGAAACTGGAATGCGATTTTGTTTTGTTGAGTGGTGCGTTGTCATATGACTATCATTGTATTGTCAATATTCTATAGGATATTTTGATTTTTTTTGATATGGCCGAACAGTTTACATTCAATGAATATGCAGATATGCATGTATTTTATGGACGAGCATTTTGTAATGCTGCAAAAGCTCGTCGTCTGTATTCCGAGCATTTTCCCTATCGAACGGTACCGTCAAGAGAAACATTCGAGCGTGTCGATCGCAGCTTGAGGGAGACAGGTATGTAATAATTGATAATTAATTTGAGCACGTTGTTTTATTTCGATATTATTGTAGGTACAGTTTTGCCAAAACGAGGTGGTGAGGGCGCTCCTAGGACTGTACGTACCGTTGTATTGGAGGAAAATATTTTGGAAGCCGTCGCTGATGATCCTTGATCATCCTTCTGATGATGAGCATCAGAAATCTATCAGAACAGTTCCATACATCCAAGTCCACTATTCATAGAATAATTAGGGAACAACTGCTCCACCCATTTCACATCCAGAAGGTACATGCCATGACACCTCAAGATTTTCCAGCACGACTGGAATATGCCAATTGGTTCATGGATAGGCAAAGAGAGGATATGACTTTTATTAATCGAGTTTTATTCACTGATGAAGCAGGTTTCAGTAGAGATGGAGTTATCAACTCTCATAATCTCCATATATGGGCCGAAGAAAATCCCCATGGGATATTGCAAACCAAACACCAACGGAAATTCAACGTGAATGTTTGGGCTGGTATCATAGGAAACCATCTTATAGGACCATTCGTTCTACAGGACCGATTGAATGGAGAACGTTATTTGGAGTTCATTCAGAACGATTTGAATGGACTTTTGAAATATGTTCCATTGCAAACCCGAAGAGATATGTGGTTTATGCATGATGGCGCTCCTCCTCATTTTATTTTGATTGTGCGTGACCATCTGAACCATATTTTCCACAATAGATGGATTGGTAGAGGTGGGCCATATTCATGGCCATCGCGGTCTCCGGATTTAAATCCATTGGATTTCTTTCTGTGGGGGCATCTAAAAAGCCTTGTTTACGCTACACCTATTCACACAAGAGATGCATTGTTGAATAGAATAACATTACATTGTGAAGCCATACGAAACGACCCTGGAATGCTATTTCAAGTACAGAGAGGGTGTCTTCGCAGACTAAGAAAATGTATAGAGAGAGAAGGTGGTCATATCGAGCAGTTTCTGTAGCGGATTTTTCATTTCTGTTTGCTCTTGAGGCTCTTGAGTTTCGTTAGTTAAACGTGTTTGCATTATAAAAATTCGTTATGAACATTTTACCTATCATTTCCATTTTCCTTAAAAACTAATATTTTCGAATAATGGTAGACATCTCAGGATAAATGTTGTTGAAATAACGTTATCATTATTATTTCTGCTTTGATAAAATTATTCATTTCAAATAATGGTGGACGAGCGGGTTTGATGTCGTCGAGTGAAATTACATTTTTATCAAGACTCGTTGCTCCGATCGACTTTCCACACGAGTACTTTTATTCATAAAATTGTCCAAGTAACCTTAATTTGTTGAAAAATATTGAAAAATATCTGTCATTTCAAAGTTTTGGGGTGTGGACCATCGGGGGTAGTCCGTTCCTGACTTTGTAGCAAAACAACTGACTCCTGCATGAAAGCTCATCGAAGGAATTCATTTGTTTAGTCAATTACCAAAATTTGGATGATTTTGAATATTCACTTGAAAAGTTATCAAAGAAAAACATTTTTCATTTTGTAACTTCGAGGGCCCGTAACTTGGTTACGAAGACTTTTAGGAAAAAAAGTTATATGAAGTACTGGTGATATTTTGACCCCATCTATACATTCCCGAGAGGAAAAGAGGAAGTCCAGGGACACCCGGTATATGCCAATGGAAGTCTTAGGAAGGCTATAGAATTACTTTCGAACCGACGCGACAGTCGAGTTGAAGGCGATCTTAGCCAAGTCACAATCGATTCATGACCACCATTGGCAGCCGGCGTTATTCTCTTTCAGGGGATAATTTACAACAATACCAATAATGAGAATAATACCTTTTTATCGAAAAGGAGGATACAGGTTATTGTTTCAATTTTCAATATTTGGCGAGTCAGTTATCGCACCCTTAGATAGGGAAAAATTTGTTGCATATTTTTTATTTGAGAAATTAAACTGATTATAACATATCAATAAGTACAACGGATGGTACAATGCAAAAAGCATTAGGTACTGAAGAGATACGCATACAAATTGAAATTACTGTAAAAATTCGTTGGGATTAGTATTGATAATGATGGTTGATAGTGATGGTTTGAAAACTATTCCACAATCGGAAGAACATGACAAGCAAATATGTATGGTGAATAGTATTTATGATAAATCGAATCTGAGTGATAAAGAATGTTCAGTGCTCACTCAGGTGATAGAAGAATTTGAAAGTCTTTTGAGCTTCGGATTAGGTCGAAAAGATCATATGAAGCAGAGACCACATCAATGTCTTCCTACAAGCTTGAAATTCACAACAAGGAATTGGATTCCATGTTTCAAATTGGTGTGGTTTGCCCATTTTCGAGTCTTTGGTCCAGTCCAGTTTTGTTGGTTGAAAAAGCAGATGGTAGCTCCAGAATTTGTTTTGATGAGCTGAAGTTGTATAATGTACCTGAGAAATTTGCAAATGTGCAGCAACATATCGTAACAGGTCTTCGCAAGCTTGAAAGCTGCGAGATCAAGAATCACTTTTCAAAACTAATAACTCTATTTTCCAGCGCATGGAATATATTGGCTTCATCGTTGACAAAAATGGATAAAGGACAGATCCTGAAAAAGTCCAAGCTATGTTGAATTACCCCACTCCCAGAGTTGCAACAGAGTTCGGAAGCTTTAACGGTATTCGTATCTGGTATTGAAGGTTCTTAAAAATTATTTGGCTCCTTTCTCTAAGTTATTGAAAGGACGCCGCAAATCCCAAAAGATTATATGGGACGAAGATGCAAAAATGCAATTCTTGTGGTGAAAAAGGCATTGGTGTCAGCCCCAATTTCAGTTGCACCTAATTTCTCGAAAACTTTTTATGTACAATATGATCCATCTGATATAGGATTGAGAGCAGTTCCATGTCAAAAAATGGTAGTAGATGAGGTTGTATTTGTTTGTTTAAAGGTGGTTGACAATGTTTCGTGGTGTATTTCATCAGTTTGGACTTTCATTGTCTAATATAATATAAATTGATTTGAAATCCCTGAAAAAAATTAAAAAAGATTAACTGAAAATAACAATTTCATTAAACAAAAAACTGAAATTACAAAGAAATAACGTACAAGCAACAACCAAAAAAATTAAAAATTTAAATATTCATAAAAGCTGAAAATTCAAAAATCAAATAATAATTAAAAAACAAAAATATTATTAACAAACTATGTAAAGAAAAATTTAAAGATTCCAAACCAAGTTACGTCACGACAATTCAATTGTTAGTATCCACAATCGTCTTCGGGTGATAACTGGACTTATTCCTCTGAGATCTGACTATTTATAGGTCACCTATCCCCTCTTCCCTCTCAACGCTCCTTTGGTTTTAGCAGGGGATGACCGTTTGGCGGAAGTTGGTCGTTTTTCGCTTGATTAGAGGTTTCCATATGTTACGTATCTCTACGCTAGCTCCAGTCCAGTTATCACCCGAAGACGATTGTGGGTACTAACAATCGAAACATCGTGACTTAACTTGGTTTGAAATCTTTTAATTTTCATTTTTCATTTTTTGTTAATGATATTTTTATTTTTTAATCTTCATTTAATTTTTTTAATTTTCAGCTTTTATTAATATTTAAATTTTTTATTTTTCTGGTTGTTGCTTGAATGTTATTTCTTTGTAATTTCAGTTTTTTGTTTAATAAAATTGTTATTTTTCGGTTGATCTTTTTTATTTTTTTTTCAGGGATTTCATATTAATTTATATTATATTGGACAATGGAAGTCGGAATTGATGAAATAGGTTGTGTTTGTGTTTGCTTCCAGGACTCTTAACAGATACAGAGAGACAGGTCACGACAATTGAAAAAGAATGTCTTGCTGTAATCTTCGAAGTTGAACAATTTCTTGTCTATATTGATGGGGTTAATTTTGCTATCATTACCGATCACCATTCACTACTTCTGTATCTGTAGAGTGAGTGTAAGTGAGTGTAAGTGAGTGTAGGTGAGTGTAAGCCCACGCACTTAGGCCACATGTGACCTATTGTATCTCTTTCCGAGGAGTTGTCCTCCTAGGTCATCGTCCATCCTGCCCTTTCCAGGAAGGTGGACATGTCGCTGGGAGACATCTCCTTTATATCGGCAGGTGTAGGCCAAGACTCGCCGAACACACACTCTCTTATTGACGATAACTCCGGGCACTCTTCCTGTTCACACATCCTGCATAGAGGTGTGTCCACTAGCCCCATATTATGTAGGTGTTTCCTTAGCTGACAGTGGTCAGTCAGAAATCCTACTGTAAGGCGTAGATTTTTCCTAGTCATCGCCAGATATTTCTTCGGCGTCAGCTTCCTAGGGTCGCCCAAGGTGATCCTGGCAAGATTACATCCTTTGATTCCATCCCATCTCTTCAAGGATTGAGCATGGGTATAACATTTGACTAGTTCCGCAATTGTCGAAGTCATCAGGCCGTGGGTGCCACTGGGTCCTAAAATTCTTAGTCCAGCCGCTTCCTTGGCTAAAGAGTCGGCAATGCGATTACCTTTACTCCTGTCGTGCCCTTTAACCCACCTCAGGATAATGTTATTATCTACCGAGGCTTTGGCTGAATCTTGGTGGCACTCTAGTACTAGCCCTGGGGTAACACGCTGTCTGTTCAAGGCTAATAGTGCTTGTCTGCTATCAGTGCAGATTTTTATGTTTTTGCCAGAAATTCTTTTCTTGGTTATTTCTTTTGTGGCGATTGAGATACCAGCCAGTTCTGTTTGGACCACGCTGGTATTTCTTCTCATTCCCCACTTAATCCTTAGTCTTAGTGATCTGGAGTACACTCCACATCCTGAGCCTTCTTTGGTTTTTGAGCCGTCTGTATAAATCCGTATTGCATTTGTAGCATCTGACTCTGTGTTCTGCTTAATTTGTATTTTGTAGGGTTTATTAAACACAAACCTGGGTTCAATTGCATCACTTGTTGCCTGCAGCAGGCTGACGTATGGTATAGTAGGATGATGGAAAAGGTAGAGGCAGAACCAGATAAATTTCCTGAATAGTGCATTCGTGACGGCATTCTACAAGCATATTCCAATCAAGGAGTTGTATTATTGATTCAGAATGTTGCAAGATGTGAGAAAGCTGCCGTACTTGTATTGAGTAAAGAGAAGGTAATTCTGCACATCCAGGCTTCATGAGTCAGCCGAAAAGGGTACAATTTCCTTGACAGTAGAACATTTCTGTGAAGTTTTCAGCTCAGAAAATGAAAACTCGTATAATTTCTCAGTATCTGATTATTTAATGAAATTTCGTATTCGTCATCCCATGCGAAAGGCAAGTGCAGTGCGAGATACACAATTTGTGAAAAACCAAGTTTGACTTGTAGTTGGTACTCCACATGTCACTTCTTTTGATAACGGAATTCAATTTGCTTGTAAGTAAACTGTATTGATGATACAGTTCATTGCTTCAATATGGATTTTCATCAAGTATCGCCAGTTCTATTCAATCTTACATAAAATATGGGGATCATCTTAATTGTGCAAAAGCAACTGGTCATGTACCATTGTTTTTAAATTTTGGTCGATATGTTCCACCAAGTGGCAGTTTTCATGACAGACTACTTGAATCTGAAATAAGATCAGACACCGACGACGTGAAACGGTATGGAGAAGAAATGAATCAACTGCCTGAGATGTATTTAGCAAAAGTTCATGAAACATACAACTCACGGAAGTGATTTCAGAGCTGGTATACGAACTAACTGATAGAAAAAAATAAAGATAAATATCATGTTGAGGACCGTTCCGAATTCACATGGACGAGAGTGAAGAACAAAACATTTTTTTGATAAGCACAAGCACCCTTTACATTTCTATTGATGTTAATTGAAATTCAACTTCACGTTCATAGATAACAGTCTCCAAATACAAATAAAACTCAAATACAAAATATGTAACAACGGTTTTTGATTGAATTCTCGAGAAATATCTGCCTGTCTGTAGACATACAGAGAAGTTTTTCGAATGAAATCGATTGGAATACGATACAATCTAAATCCTGCAGTATCGCTAATTTTTTAACGAAAAAGCCGATTTCTGCCTAAAATAATTAACTCAATTCCGAGGATGTTTTACAACGAATCTAAAAAAGGATCATTTCTGGCTTTTTTCGTTTCCTTCTCTTTATGCCAAATATATTTGTTGCTTTTCATCACCATTATTGGCTCAAAGTATGTCATTGCTAAAGAGGAACATTATCCAGGGGAAAACATTCAATTGATGGAACTAGATGGAATATTATTTGTGTAAGAGATGTTATCAATGCTACTCGACAGCGTAAAAACAGATCGTTAGGTAAATGATATTGTGTGGGATCTGAGAAATACGTGCAATCAAGTGTTTCTTTTGTCCATTGGCGTTCTGTAAGTACACTCCACAACAACTTGTCGAGGACTTGAAAGAAAAATGTAGGATGTTCATCGCAATAAATTAAAAGATATTGACAAATAATTATGATTATTTCTTCTAAAAATGCTTGGTTGTCATTACTTTAGCATTAATTTTCAATATAAATACATAATATGCCCGAAAAAACACTATCACTCACTACGTAGTAAGTACCACACTATATCCTGCATCAACAAAACTCAAACGCACCGCCCATAAACGAATAACGAATAAACCATCAACTCAAAATAATAAATGCCATACGTTGCAAAGGAGCCAAGCCTCCGACCACTTTAAAATACACAGGCTCCACGAGACCGATCCAACCAGCGACATACGCCCCGATTTGTAATTTCAGTTGCAGAAATTATAGCGTTAGAGGAGGCTAGCCTCCAGTTGGTCTCCGTTAGTGTACGACTGAGTTTGTTTTTTATTTAATTATCCGGACGGGATGCCGGGACGGACCGGGACTGAAAAATATTTCGGTAAATCGTTTTAGTGTTTCTTGATAATATTTATTATTTGTGTATAAAACAGGCAGTATTGTATTATATAAGTGCTTTTTGGTAATATTTTTAATGTGTTTGTAAAGTGTTTTCTTTCAATTTCAAGGTGTTTTCGGGTTTTAACTTTTCGGTAAATTTATTTTTTTCATTTATTATGGATAAGTTGGACGAAATTAAAAAATTTGTTGATATAATCGATTGGTTGCAGTTGCAAATAATTTCAAGTCTCTATCTTATGATAATGAATTTTACATTATTGAAACTCTGGGAAGGCCTCTACCAAATTTGATTTCAATTAAAACGTCAGATAATCGACAAAATAGAGGATTTAATATTAGTTGATACGATAAATGCGATTGGTTATCCGGCTCCATTAAACGAGAAAAACTTTTTTGTTGGCCCTGTGTTTTATTTTCCGTACAAACCGAATACCAAACGTGGTATTATGGCCTCAAAAAGAGGCCATAATTTCTTTCAATAATCAGGTTAGGGAAAATCGGTCAAATTTAAAAAGACTTATCGATATTACGATTCATTTGGGTTCCCAAGAATTAGCTTTTCGTGGACACGATGAAACCGAAGATTCGATTAATCGCGGCAATAACAAGGAACTTTTGATGTTTCACCTGGGCGCACAGCTGACGATTTATTTAATTTTTTAATTCGTATGTGTGTCACCTATAATTTTAGGCAAAAGTTAATTGCGCAAACCAATGATGGTGCCATTTAAATGGCCGGCCATTTAAATGGTTTACAAACTGAAATAAAGTCCATAGTTTCTCATGCACTTTTTACGCATTGTCATGCCCATGCCCTAACTTTAGTATTAAACACAGCGTGCAACAACATAAAAAATTTCGCGCCTCCGGCGGGCTTATCTGTGTGTATATAGTATTTATGACTTTAGCATCTCCTGTTCTCCAATGCACGAGCCGTCACTGTAGTTAATCGTTGTTTGGAGATTATTTACTTACATTAGGATTTATGTGATTTCATAAATATACAACTTCGACTGCCTTTTGAAATAAAAACTGAAAATTTACACATTCTTGAAATTCTATATCAGCCCATTGTAACTTGAAAGCGGTTGTTTTCACAGATAGTTTTTTGATATTCTTCATTGTGTTGATATTTGATTCATGTATGTATGAAGAGCGTGACAATGTGATGATCATATTACATAAAAAAACTCAAAATTCACATTTTAATAAAATCAATAATGAATTATCAGTTCTTACTGTTACTTAGAATATCACAAGTGGATTTTTTACCGCTAGATATTCGACTGACTAACTTGATAACCACGACGACCACTTCAAATATATTGAAAAAATATTGCAAAAAAAATATATTTTTTCTCAAGAATGGCTAATAACTTATCAATAGATATAAAAATTATGGTATATAAATCAATATACCAACCCCGTTTTGACTACTGTGCATCTATTTAATTGTCTTTTAATTTGAACAAATTGCAACAAATACAAAAACTACAAAATCAAGGAATGAGAATACTTTCAAAATGTAATAGGTATACACCAATTTCTACCATGCTATCTGCTCTACAATGGCTGTCAGTATCCAAAAGTTCATTCTATTGTTTCATGGTTTTCATTTATAAAATATTAAATAAAATGACCCCACCATACTTGCTATCATTAATAACTTTCAATGAGGACATTCATCACCGTTCTACTAGGCACAACAGTCACATTTATATAAATAGAACAAATACAAGAAATAGTATGAGCAGTTTATTTTTAAAGGTTTTGTCCAATTCAATGATTTACCTGATTCAATTAAATCTACTCTATCATTAAATATTTTCAAGAGCGAACTGTTAAAATATGTTCATGATGAAACTTGAAAAATTCCTTTTTGTTCAGTTCAAATTATTTATGTATATAAAGTTGTATTATTTATATAAATGTTGTTGATTATATTATATTTTAAGTTACCTAACCTGTATATTAGGGAATCCTAATTCAATAAATAAATTCAATTATAAATGAAATGTTCGATCCGAAAACTCACCAACTGAATGAAGTTATTGGATAAATGGTATTTCTCAAAGGTTTTATTAGGTTATTCTTTGATTGAACTCACTCCCACCAACAATCAAATTTCCACATTCTTTCGTTCCCCCAAGGATAAAATTGTGAATGAATCCCAGGGTATATTGCTTGCTCCAATTGCGATAGAACATATGTAGGCCAGACCAACACACGTGTCACAAGTAGAGTACACGAACATTAACTTGCTATCTGAAAGTCAGATCCATCCTCAGCCCTGTCCAAACATCATCAAGAGACATAGACTTTACGAAAACTAAGACCATCGCCACAGCGAAAACACTACAAGCTCAGATAATCCGCGCGGTCATCTAAATCGGAAAGCGACATTTCTGCCTGAACAAACGTGCTAATCCAACCATCATTCAAAACAGAAACGAACCGTCATCAACAAAACTTGCAAATTTGTCGCCTTCGAAAATCTCGCCTACCGGCAGTGGCGCAAAAATCCCAGTGCCAAAAACCAAACTAGGCTTGTTGATGCTCGCAACAGTTGCAAACTTAGAATAAAGGAAAGAACTTCACAATCAGAGATTTTTTTTTCTTATAGAAAGGTATATTATGTTTCACTAACGATAAAAATAAAATAAATACAACAATAAAAATTAATTGGCGCTCCGGGGCGACTTCATTGATTCCAGTGGCGCATTTGCTTTTTCAGCTGCAGAAAAACCCGGAAAAACCTGCAGCACCACATCATCTGAAGATCTTGATCAGAGAATTAGAAATAAACTGCTTGCCAATCCTGAACGATCTAGATCCTTCTAGTCGGTAGCTGAAGCTGTTGATCAAAACTTTACAAAATCTACAATTTTACCACTAACACAAGCGGATGCTTTGATTGCAACAACAGTCATAGAAAAAGCAAATCTACTAGCTGAACAATGTGCGTCCACTCCACAGTCGATTTACTGGAAAAGGCAGCACCCAGTATTCCCACACGAAAATCCACAATGCCGGAAATTACTTTTTGACAACGTATAGTCAGGCGAATTTTGAAACAGCTCTCAACAGTTTTATAACGGTAATATTCAAGCTGAAATACGTTAAAACCCTTGCTATAAATACCAAAGTATTTTAAAGAACGACGTCATTTTGAAATGATGACAATTCGGAATGCTGACATCGGAAGAGTTGATAATATAAAATACTGCACATATAGTGATAAAAAAGATGAAATTTCATACGCAAGTAAAATATCAATCTTTGAAGCACAATGACTTATACAGTTTCATATGTACAAAAGTGAAATTATTGAAATGGCCCTAACGTTTCTATTCGTTGGTTTTTAGTTGGTGACCTATCTATAATATTTTCCTAGTGTCCAATACAAAATTACCTGAATTCCACTAGTTCGGACTTCCATTGTCTACTATATAAAATGATTTGAAATCCCTGAAACAACTAAAAAAAAAAGAATTAAAAATGAATAGCTGAAAATAAGAATTATATTAACCAAAATAAACCTGAAATGAAATAATAGTGAAATAAAATACAAGTAAAAATAGAACAATTGAATAAATAAAAATAAAGAAAAGAAAAAGGAAAGAAAATAAAAATAAAAAGTGGAGAGATTCCAAGTCACGTTAGTTCACGACGTTTCGATTGTTAGTATCTACAATCGTCTTCGGGTGATGAGTGGACTGATTCCTCCGGAATCCTCATGGAATCCTCATGGAATTACTAGGATGCTGTGTACGAAACTGTTATTTCCAACTGAAGGACGAATTCTTTACACAAGATGAGGAATTGCCAATGGTATCGTCACTTTCACCAGTCATAGCCAACATATATATGGAGTGGTTTGAAACTCTGGCCATTGAAGAAGCCCACAAGAAACAATAGATACTTTCACGGGAAGAGTTCAAGTGACTTGGCACTTTTGATTCCACCAAGAGCGGTACATATCAGAAATACGCGACGAACTGTGGCTGCCGTGTACTGTGTTTCAACTCAGTACACTTCGAACTTCACTGGTTAAGAGCTCTTTCATTTGGAGAACTGGGTTCATGTGGAATTAACTTCCTGAGAACGTTTTTCCAACTGGATGTATTCTTCAGTGATTCAAATCCAATATGAATGACTAGCTTCGCACAGGCACCACTTTTAGAGCGCCTCAAGGATTTTCCTGTAGTGCTTGTGTTTTGTCAGGAGTACATTCTGATTCTTTGATTATGTGATCGGCTTACCTCAAAAGGAAATTGCAATGTAAAATCACTCCAGGAGAAGAGAAGGAAATATTTGCTAATGCACAAAACTTGGGTATTGTTTATATGAAATTTTGAAGTTGTTTAAACTGAAATCTATCAAATAAAATCAAAAGTGTATCCACATTAATTTTTTTTTTGCTCCTATTTATTCTGGCGAAATTTTGTGGTTGTAACTATGACATTTACAGTAAAGTGGAAACAGATTTTTTCTGTGATCTCAACGATTCAGTTGTTAAAGTATACAATACTTTTGATATTTCATTCACCTGTAATATATCTATCGACAGCGTGACAATATGATGATTGTATTACATGAAGAAAACTCAAAAAGTTCATAAGATTTCAAATTCACATTTTAAGAAAACCAATAACGACTTATCAATTTTTACTGTTACTTAGAATATCACTACTGAATTCTTTACCGCTAGATACTCGACTGTCTAACTTGATAAATCAAATGTTCGATTCGACAACTCACCAACTGAATGAAGTTATAGGTTAAATGGGATTCCTCAAAGGTTTTATTACGTTATCCTTCGATTCAACTCATTCCCCTCAATATTAGATTTACGGGCCACTTTTATTTCGAAAGCGCAGTTTCATGTTCGAAAGTGAAATCCTCAGTGAACTATTGGCTTTTCTCATATAGATGTTACTGATATAATTTTAACGTGATTGACATTGATGCTATGTCTCCATCTTTTTTTAAAGAGATCTATGATTCAAGAATTATTAAGTGTGTAATAACACGATATTTCTTTATTGTTGACTAGTTTCGACCATTACACCACTCACTCTCTCAAGTTGACTTAATCTGAAAAAGAACGTAGAAACAGATTTCCACTTCTTCAAAAAATAATTTAACAAAAGGCTCCTGACAGTGAATCTGAAAGAAAACTAATGTTCTTTCTTTTAGCTGCAATCTATCCAATGATTGTCCATTTGAAACTCTTGATGTGGGCGAACAAGGAAAAACACTAAAAACAGATTCCCTGAGAGAAATCAAATACGTGGGCGTCTACACAGATAGAAACTTAAGGTAGGACTCTCATATAAAATATATAATAAAAAAACTGCAAACAATGCTTCACAACTTCCGTTCCTTGAAAAATTACTTACCTGACAAAGAACTCAAGCAATTATATAGTTCCTTAGTGGAGAGCCTTTTGAAATATGGTATAACAGCATGGGGATCATCTCTCCGTGTACACCTCATGTCTTAGAGGTATTACAAAGGAGATTCATGAAGTTGATCATGTCTAGAAATTGGCGTTTCTCGTCAGATCTCCTGTATAAAGAGTGTGAAGGTATGGATATCAGACAATCATATTACTATTGTGCATACGTGGAGTATCATTTCAGCAAAAATATAGCATCACCACGAAACGACGACTATAGCACACGACTTCGCGACCAACTAACCTATCCTACTGTTAAAAAGTCAATTTCACAAAGAGCATATTCTTTCATGGCAACTAAATTATATAACACTGTACCTCACAAAATAAAAAATCCCTATTCCAAACCAATATCCAAAAAACTAATAAGAGAAAAAGATAGACAAGAAATGAACTGTGAACATTCAAGTCAGTCTCTTTAAATTTGTTTACTGCCAATCTTCAAGCATAGCCCACTGACTAATAAGAAAGTTTCTTTTCATTATTCATAGGAATCGGGCAAATTTCGGATATGCAGTTGGTTAGTACCTCGTCCACTAGATGGAGTGACATTTTGTTTTTCGCTCCAATTTAGGAATATCAATTATGGAACATCATCGATGACGGCCACTGTCTTGCACACTATCTTGCACTGTTCAAGCCCGTCTCGGATATACCTACAGAGTAAGTTGAATGGACTGACGCCTATCAGAAAACAATTATTCCCCTGGCTAATACCATGAACGGCGTTGGATTATATCCGACAGGCGTCAGTGCAGGAATCTTCACAGAAAATCCTGCACATGCAATTGGCAATGCAACTGAAAGAGTCGACCTTCAATTTTGAAACGGGCACACTTGCAGAGCGGTTTCAGGTTCATTAACCACTCATCAGCGCGAGATAGAGGCCATCATCGACCTAAAGTCAATGATATTCCATTATTGAAAATCGAAATTCTTTCAGAGTATTTCATTTCTCTTAGTAAGTTGAAGCGAACAACAAAATGTCACTCCATCTAGTGGACAAGGTACTAACCAATTGCATATCCAAAATTTGCTCGATTCCTCTGAATAAGGAAGAAAACTGTCTCATTAGTCAGTGGACTATGCCTGAAGACAGGCAGTAAACAAATCTAAAGAAATGAACTTTAAATGTTCAAGCCCGTCTCGGATATACCTACACAGTAGGTTGAATGGACTGACGCCTTTCAGAAAACAACTACTCCTCTGGCTAATACCACGAATGGTGTTGGATTATATCCGACAGGCGTCAATGCAGGAATCTTCACAGAAAATTTTCCTGCATATTCAATTGGCAATACAACTGAAAAAGTTGACCTTCAATTTTTTAACGGGTACACTTTGCACACTTTGTTAGTACCTCGTCTACTAGATGATGTTCGCTCCAACTTAAGACGAGAAATAAAATACTCTGAAATAATTTCGATTTTCAATTATGGAATATCATTGACTTTATGTCGATGATGGTCACTATCTTGCACTGACGAGTGGCTAAGGAACCCGAAACCGGTCTGCAAGTGTGCCCGTTCCGAAATTGAAGGACGACTCATTCAGTTGTATTGCCAAATGTATATTCAGGAAATTTTCTGTGAAGATTCCTGCACTGACGCCTGTCGGATATAATCCAACGCCGTTCGTGTTATTAGCCAGTGGAGTAGTTGTTTTCTCATAGGCGCCAGTCCATTCAACCTACTGTGTAGGTATATCCGAGACTGGCTTGAACGTTTAAAGTTAATTTCTTTAGATTTGTTTACTGCCTATCTTCAAGCATAACCCACTGACTAATAAGCAAATTAACGAAAGCTGCATATAGATTCAATAAGAGATAACAAAATCTACTATCGAATAATTTAAAGAATTAAAGTGAAATGATACTACAGCCCTCATCAAAAGAAAACCCACCACTAAACCCTATTGAAAGATGTACCGGTATGATGGTCGATTATTTTGGAGTTCACGAATGGCTGGACATTCTGGACACGATAATGAAATATTGGGCGCAATTGACAAATTACTGTTTCCTGGATGTTGTCGATGTATAAATAATGAAAGAGTATGCACTTAAATTTTCATCTCTTAGAAATAGTATTATACATTCGGTAGCTCGCCGATTACTAAACTGCTCCTCACTTGGTAAGAATCAAACTATTTTGACTAAATTATTGTGTTTCCCTGAAACTTCGACCTTAAAAACTCTATTCCATGCTTTTATAAGATCAAAATTAGAATACGCGTCAATTGTGTGGAGCCCCTTTTATCAATATCATGTAGATAGAATAGAAGCAATTCAACGACGATTTTTAAAACTGCTAAGCCTAAAAATTGATGGCATTTATCCTCCAATAGGAACAACCCAGTCTGAATTGCTACAAAAGCATAACGTTTTCAGTCTCGGAAAAAGTCGTGAATATTACAGTGTTGTACTAACCTATAAAATTATCAAAAGTATAATTGACTGCCCAACATTACTGAAAAAGTTTAATATTTGCATTCCTAGAATCTGTCTAAGACACCCGAGTACTTTCTATATAAAAACATCTCGCACAAACGTTCTGGAGAATTCTCCGTTTCATACCATGTTTAGAGTGACATATATTTGTGAGATATATTTAGTTGCAAATCGTCAAATATAAAATCCCACTACCCAAAATAATTGTTTTATCATCTATTATAAATATAAAATGTGTAGTCTTTATGGTCACTTGTTTGTATTATTTGTGGTGTTTGTAGGCTTTACAGTCACTGATTGTGATGTATTTTTCATACTCTGTCATTTCCTGCTCTGTAATTGGGCTATGTCCTGTGGAGTATTGTATTACAAATAAATGAATAAATAAATATGGTTATACCTTAAGAGAATAACTGGTAGTATATAGTATATAGGTCAACTTATGATGCACTGTTTGGAACCTTTGCTGTAGTAATGAATATTACTGGAGTTTTTTTTCCCAACACCAAATCGTTATTTTTAACACCTCGACACGTGTTTCGATCACCAAGTGATCATCTTCAAAGAGGAAGATTAAAACTAGAAACTAATGCGAGCTAACCTATTCCATACAGGTAAACCATCCAGGCGTACCACCCATACAGGTATACCAACCTAAATTAATTTTACAATTTTGCCTTATCTATTATTTTACAATATATGTTTATATACAATTTTCAGCTATATAAAAATTAATTTCACAATATTGCCTATCCAAATTTATTTTTGCAATGTATCCTTAAGTAGTAATCAGTAAACCCAATAACATTATTTTATTTTAACAAGCTATATAGTATGCTCTTTGGTATAGGTCCGTCATCGTTAATCATAATATTATTGTGTTTACTTATTTCTACACTCTCATAGGCATCTAGTTGCATGTTGTTGTTAACTTGTATAATTTTAATGAACTGAAGTCTATGGAATGATTTTGTTTCAAAATATGATGGGCAACTGCTGATTTTTCAGGTCTTTCATATTTTAAGTGTGCTATGTGTTTCGTATATCTTACTTTAATAGATACTTTTGTCTGTCCATCGCATCGTTGCATCGCAGTCCTTACATTCAATTTCGTAAATTCCAGATTTTTCCGAATTCTCGACTTTGTCTTTTGGAAGTACAATACAGGAAATAGCAGCCACTAACGGTTTCTCGAGGGGTATTGTAGATGACATAATAAGAAAGAAGAAGTTTAGGTTAAGAATGAACGAAATCTCGACTTTCAGAAAGGACAAAAACCAAGATAAATACATCCCAGTTCCATACCACCAATATACGAGGAACTTTGGAAAGATTTTCAAGGAACTAGGTATGAAGATGGTTTTTAAAACAAGTCATACACTACAGAGCCTTTTGGGAAGTCCAAAAGGCAAAGTCGAGAATTCGGAAAAGTCTGGAATTTACGAAATTGAATGTAAGGACTGCGATGCAAAATATTATGGACAGACAAAAAGATCTATTAAAGTAAGATATAAAGAACACAGAGTACACTGAAAATATGGACGACCTGAAAAATCAGCAGTTGCCCATCATATTTTGCAACAAAACCATTCCATAGACTTCAGTTCATTAAGATTAGTTAGACAAGTTAACAACAACAGGCAACTAGATGCGTATGAGAGTGTAGAAATGAGTAAACACAATAATATTATGATTAACGATGACGGACCTATATCAAAGAGCCATACTATATAGCTTGTTAAAATAAAATAAAATAATGTTGGGTTTACTGATTACTACATAAGGACACTTTGCAAAAATAAATTTGGATAGGCAATATTGTGAAATTAATTTTTATATAGCTGAAAATTGCATATAAACATATATTGTAAAATAATAGATTAGGCAAAATTATAAAATTAATTTAGGTTGGTATACCTGTATGGGGGGAACGCCTGGATGGTTTACCTGTATGGAATACTTATATAGCATAAATAGGTTAGCTCGCATTAGTTTCTAGTTTTAATCTTCCTCTTTGAAGATGATTACTTGGTGATCGAAACACGTGTCGAGGTGTTAAAAATAACGATTTGGTGTTGGGAAAAAAAATTCCAGTAATATTTATACTTATATAGGTCAATATTCAAGAAGGAGAATGCATTTTTGATCTTTCTCTTTCTCTTGAAGATGGTTTGGTGTTGGGATAAATCTCCAGTAATTTCTATCACTACGCCAAAGGTTCCGAACAGTGCATCACAAGTGCGGAAATGATAGGTCAACAAAGTTTTTATTATCTAAGACCAAAAATATTCAATTCACCACCTAATAATATCAAATGTGACCCAAATCCTAATAAATTTGAAGCAAAGTATTATGATAAACTATCTCGCATTATTCGAACCGTAATTGCTTCATGGAAACACGAGTTATCCGTTGAATACTCCATGTTTTTACTTTCTTGTGATATACAGGGTGTTTCAAATTCGAACCTCACCATTGGGATCTCGGAAACTATGAGAGATACGAAGATGGTTAAATTGGGGCAAGGTTGCGCATTCATCTGACTAACAATATGCCGTTGAGAAAGTTATGAAATTCCAAGTATATCCGGGAAAAACATAAATTTCGGAAAATAGTTTTTATTTTTTTCTGTCTTTATTTTTCTGAGAATTCGAAAATATATTGCACTTCCACATTGCCACTTTTTCCTAGGTAGATAATGATACATTCAGATTTGCTATCCGACGTTTCGTTGGATTCTTCCTGATGTGAATAAAACCAGATTTTTCTTTTCAATGATGTATCAGAAGTTACCATTCTTCTTCGAAAAATTGGAGATATTGAAAAAAATTAATTCTTTTCATAATAGGATTTGACTTTGATGTTTCTATATTTGACTTTCAATTTGTTACACTCGACATTTTGTGATTGTACAAGTCATTGAATTTTTGACGAAAAATGGTTTTCACGAATGAAGAAAAAAGAAATATGCTACAAATTTGACAAAATGGTTTAGACTTTCATGGCTGAGGTTTTCAGTGTCGTTGCTTTTCGAGTTTGAAAGCAGTGGGTTTTTGGAATTTCTTTCTGACGTTTCGCTGGTGCGAGTGGCTAGCTTCTTCAGAGGTTTAACCATCATGGATTGTTGTCCGATGAGTACCCTTTTAGGCTTCGTAAAGCGTATTTATGCCTTGTCAGGTAATCAGTTGTATTTGTACCTGAATATGTACCTGTATTCGTACCTACACTTGAACCTGGAACATTAACAATCTTGCTGCCTGTTGTCCTGTTCGTTATTCTCGAATTCTTCAGAATGGTGTTCCATATTTGATTGAGGTTCACCGCTTCTTCTTTTCTGTTAAAATTATCCGTGTGTTTGTGGATCTTTATTGCCTCCCGTACCAGTCAGCTATGGTATCCCTGGTTGGGAGCAATTAGTTCTATGTCTATGTCTATTGCCTCCCGTACCAGTCGGCTATGGTTTCTCTGGTTGAGGGAAGTTAGTTCTGTGTTCTCAAACAAAATTCTGTGGTCTCCTTCACTCAGTGCGTGTTCTGCCACAGCTGACTTGTCTGTTTGACCTAATCTGCAGCTCTTTTAGTCTTATTCCCATGGATCGTTTCGTGGTTCCGATATATACCTTTCCACAAGTGCACGGAATGCGATAGACCTCTGCTGCTGATAATGGGTCTCTTTTGTCTTTAGCCAACCTGAGGCTTTGTTGTATCTTCCTCGTGGGTTTGAAGACTGTTTCGATGTCGTGTTTGCCCAATAGTTTTCCAATTCTATTCGGGAACAAGACTGAAAGAGCATAAAAGGAACTGCAGACTAGGCCAAACAGACAAGTCAGCTGTGGCAAAACAGGCACTGAGTGAAGGAGACCACAGAATTTTGTTTGAGAACACAGAACTAACTTCCCCCAACCAGAGAAACCATAGCCGACTGGTACGGGAGGCAATAGAGATCCACAAACACGCGGATAATTTTACCACAAAAGAAGAAGTGGTGAACCTCAATCAAATATGGAACCCCATTCTAAAGAATTCGAGGATAACGAACAGGACAACAGGCAGCAAGATTGTTAATGTTCCAGGTTCAAGTGCAGGTACGAATACAGGTACAAATTCAGGTACAAATACAACTGATTACCTGACAAGGCATAAATACGCTTAGGAAGCCTAAAAGGGTAGTCATCGAACAGCAATCCATGATGATTAAACCTCTGAAGAAGCTAGCCACTCGCGCCAGCGAAACGTCAGAAAGAAATTCCAAAAACCCACGGCTTTCAAACTCGAAAAGCAACGACAATGATACAAATTTATTACAAATACGAAAGGAACAGTGTTAGGACATCGGAAATGTATTTAAACTTGTATCCCAAAGGACGACAACCACATCGAACTACGTTCAAATTATTGGATCAAAATTTCACCGAGTTTGATTCGTTTGAAAAGTCAATGAAGAAATACGGAGACAGAATCAACAATCAAAGTTTGATAAATGAGGTGTGAGTGTCGTAAATTACATATTGTGTCCTTTTCAATGAAAATAGTACTTTGAACAAATGATAATGATTAACTAAAATGTAAAGACAAAAGTGAATCACAGCGAATGCTTAAAACGCTGGCCTTGTTCAGAATAATACAACTGTGCTCTTCTTCGAATATTATTCACTGCACGATTAATTTTCCTCCTCCTCAATCTTCCGAACTCTCTGACAATGCTGTGCTGAAGGTCCTCAATATTTTGATATTCCGTCTGACCATGAACTCAATTTTTCAGTGTACCCTATAGGAATGTATCCATAACACATGAGTCTGGAGACCTTGTTGGCCACCTCAGCGGCCCATTATTCCCTATTCATTTATCACCAAACCTTCCAGTCAGGGAATCAAATACTTATCTGGAAGTATGCAGTGGAGCACCATCATGTTAACACCAGATTCTAAAATCGACATTAAAAACTGGTGATAGGTCTCTCCATTCAAAATTCCCTCAAATAAATGAGGACCCAAAATTCTATCTTGTAAATTCCTGCCCACACGTTAATACTAAATCGCACTTGAGGTCGAATTTCTCGGAACTGCCTGGGGTTGTTTATGCTCCAAATATGTTTGTCATTTCGGTTGAATATCTCAGAATTCGTAAAAGAGCTTTTATCTGTCCAAATTACATTTTTCAGGAAAACAGGAAAATCAGCCAATTACAACATTCTAATCGCCTTTCGGGATTACCTGAATGCAATTTTTGAGATATCTGTATTTTGTTACATTTTAAGCCGCTTTTTGAGATGTCTCCATGCACTGGTATGAAAAATATTCATTTCGGAGAAAATTTGACGTGTAGATTTCTCCGGGCTCCTGTTTATCTGCAGATTATTGATTTTTATTAAAAGAGACACAATGTCTAACTTACCTCACACCAAATTTTCTTTAGTCTCTGTATTTTTTCCTCGGCTTTCCAAACTTTTTGAGATTTTGATCCAATAACTTGAACTAATTCGATGTGGTTGTCGTCTTTTGGTATACAAGTTTGAATATATTTCCGATTTCCTAACACTGTTTCTATCGTATCTGTTATAAATTTGTATCATATATCTTTTTTCTTCATTTGTGAAAGCCATTTTTCGATAAAAATTCAATGACTTGTACCCTAACAAAATATCATTAGTGTAACAAATTGAAAGTCAAATTTAGAAACATGAAAGTCAAAGCCTATTATGATAATTTTTTTTTTCAATATCTCCAATTTTTCCAAAGAGAATGATAACTTATGATACATCATTGGAAAGGTAAAAATCTGGTTCTATTCGAAACACAAAGAATCCAATGTAATGTACATGAGAAGAATAAAGTTGATGATGGTGGCCGGAAGACGAAACGTCGGATAGCAAATCTGAAAACACCATTATATAACAGGGAAAAAGTGGCAACGTGGAAGTTCAATTCATTTTCGAATCCGTCGAAAATTAAAGCCAGAAAAAAATAAAAACCATTTTCCGAATTTTCTGGTTTTTTTCGGATATCTCCGGATATACTCGGAATTTCAGAACTTTCCCAACAGCATATTGTTAGTCAGATAAATGCGCAACTTTGCCTCAATTTAACCATCTTCGTATCTCTCATAGTTTCCGCGATCCCAACGGTGAGGATCGAATTGGAAACAACCTGTATGTATAACTAACAATAACGATGAGATTGGAACCTTTGGTGTGAAAGTTGAATAACTTTTTTCGAGATCAATTGCCCTAACACCAAACTGATATTTTTGCACTCGACGCGCGTTTCGCCAACAAAGTTAGCATCCTCAGGAGAAGAAAATTGATACCTAGTCTAGTCTGGTTAATCCTTATATGCTGAAATTACCTGAAGTCCAATATGGAATTTCTCGGTAATTAACTACCTGCAAGTTCTTAGTAATTATTCTCTTCCTAACAGAAGATTAAAAAGCGGGCTAAACGGGATGGGTCTCTTATCGCCATTCATGCTGTTCTTACATTTTGCTATTTCTAGACTCTCACATGCATCGAGTAGCCTGGTGTCAAGCACATGCTTATTCAGTTTCAGTTTCATCGAGAAAAGAACAGAAAATTATCAAAAGATTGAAAGAAAAGGACTGTTTTTATTTAAAAGCGGACAAAGGTAACAAAGTGGTGATTTTGGATAAAGAAGATTATTTTGAGAGAGTCGACAGCTTAATTGAAAATGGTCCATATTAGAAATTACCACGAAATCCATTATCTAAGATGACCGCTAACGTAAAAGCCACATTGAAAAAATGCAGGACACTGATCACACCGATTTTAAACAGGAGGCTACAACTTTCAAATCCCACAGTACGAAAGATATATTGTTTACCAAAAATACACGAACCTGGAAAATCGATACGACCAATAGTCTCAGCAATTAATTTGCCTTCGTATAATATCGCTAAATGGTTGACAAAAGAATTTGAAAATCTCCCTATCGGCCCAACCGATGCGAGTGTTAAAAACTCACAAGAATTCATAGAGAAAATAAAAGATATTAAATTAGGTGAAGGCGAATTATTGGTATCGTTCGATGTGAGTTCCTTATTTCCAAGCGTCCCAATATCACAAGCTCTAGAATGTTTGAGGGATCTTCCGAATTCGAAGAACTTAGCAAATGAAGCTGTTGAAGAATACATTCAACTCACCAAGCTTTGCATGGATCAAAATTGTTTTCAATATAATGGCTCATATTATGAACAGCGTGAAGAAACGGCTATGGGTAACCCATTGTCTCCATTTATAGCGAACCTATTCATGGGTAGGTTTGAGACGGAAGCTGGAAAAGAACTCAGTTACTTCCCTAGGGTCTGGATCAGGTATGTTGATGACATATTCTCTGTTGTGGATACAAGAATAACCAGAATTGAGAATGTCCTTTCAGCACTAAACAACAGGTGTAAGAGTATAAAATTCACATATGAAGTAGAAAAAGAACGAAAATTGCCATTTTTAGATGTAATGGTCATAAGGAACGAACAGAACGAAATAGAATTTGACATTTACAGGAAAGACACGGGCACTTTCAGATATATTCCCACACATTGTCCACAACACAAAATAGCGGCACTGCAATTTCTGGTACACAGGTTAATAACTTTTCCTTTAAAGAAAGATAAGTACGACAATGGAAAGAGAGTGATTCGGTATGTAGCTGAAGCAAATAGTTTTAACCCAGATATAGTTGACAAGATAATTAGAAAATGCAAGTTTAGGGTAGCACTTCGTAAATCTTCTACTTTTCAAAAAGGAGGAGGAGAGTAATAACAAGTTTATAGTAATCCCATATGAACCCCAAAACACGAGAGGGCTTCAACAGATATTCGATAAAGTAAATATGAAAGTTGCATATAAAACTTCTTATAAATTGCAACAGCTTCTTGGTAATCCAAAAGATAGACTAGAAAACACAGAAAGGTCGGGGATTTACGAAATCAGTTGTCAAGATTGCAACAGCAAATACATCGGCCAGAGCCGACGAGCGATTAAAACCCGCTTCAAGGAGCATTGTGCACACATGAAATACGGAAGGATAGAAAAATCCAGTGTCGCCCAACATGCTCTAGACAAGGACCACAGAATTGGTGTAAACAATTTGAAACTGATTAAGCATGTGCATGACACATGCAAAATGTAAGAACAGCATGAATGGCGATAAGGGACCCATCCCGTTTAGCCCGCTTTTTAATCTTCAGTTAGGAAGAGAATAATTACTAAGAACTTGCAGGTAGTTAATTACCGAGAAATTCCATATTGGACTTCAGGTATACAACCTCAGGTAACAAATTTTAGCATACAAGGATTAACCAGACTAGACTAGGTATCAATTTTCTTCTCCTCAGGATGCTAACTTTGTTGGCGAAACGCGCGTCGAGTGCAAAAATATCAGTTTGGTGTTAGGGCAATTGATCTCGAAAAATGTTATTCAACCTGTATGAGTTTATTTGTCACTTAAGAACACATATGTCAAAACATTAAGTAGATTTTCAGATTGTATGACATTGAAATTTTTGAAACGTTGGATCTTACAATTTTCAATCACAATACTTTATTATTCTTTACATGAAAGTAAGATTTCAACTCCGTGAGCTTCGATTCGCACACAACAAGGTCGGTCGGAGACGAGACCCCATGTTATTATTGTCATATGAAAATGAAATAAATAATTTCTACTCACGATTTGTAAAACAGAAAATCCATAATCCAGATACTGTCAGCTTGGATAAAAAATCCATTTCTCCAGTTCCATTGTAAGTCGGATTAGGCATTTTCTCCGAAGTATGTAACCACTGGTTTGTTGCTATAGCCACTGCTACAAGAATAAGTGATACGGTTGCTGAAAACGGAGTTGCCAACCATAAAAACGAGAGTGTAGCTTCAAGAATTTTAAGAGAATTTCCGTCATCATAAGGATGGACGGGTCTCGGTGCCGATCCTTGCATTTTCTCACATTTAACACGGATATTATGAACTGTTAAGTCGATTTCTCATCCAGAATTCGAAAATATGTATAGGAAGTATAAATTGACATACAGATATTATTACGAATTCTGGTTCTCTTATTCTTTCTTATGAAGAGTAAAAAAGCAGCGCTTAATCGATGTCATACTACAATTTTCAACGAGGCAGTCGATCACATCCCAGTAGTAACGGTTGAATTCATCTGAAAAAAAAAATTATAAATTTTTCAAGCAATTCACATTCAATACATATAATATACGAAGAATAAACGAAAATAATTAAAAATATCAAACCTTGTTGAAATATCCAGAAAATGAAATTCTCAAACAACAATACTCCACACTCAAAAATAAATTGTGTAAATTAATAACAATTGCAAAAAAGGGTACACAAAAAAATTATATAAAAAAAATAATAATAATTCTGAAGCACTTTGGGAATTTGTCGTTGAAATGTGCAATAAATCAAAACCTGAAACACAGATCACAAAAATAAGATTCAAAAATGGAACAGTAACTGATGATGTAACTGATATATGTAACTCATTCAACAAATACTATCCCTCACTTGGAGAAATTTATGCGAACAGAATTATTGAACCAAAAAACTACAATATTCCAAAACAAAGGTTACAAAATTCATTGTATCTTTATGAAACTGATACAAATGAAGTACATGACGTGATCATGGAATTGAAATCACAAAAGTCAACAGGGCATGACGGAATTCGCTGGAAAACTTTGAAAATGATTCTTCTGAAATTGAAGTTCCATTGACCATTCTCATTGATAAATGTTTTGAAAATGGTTATTTTCCTAAAATATTCAAAACGGGAATAATCAAACCATTCTACAAAGAAGGGGATAAAATGGATATGACTATTACAGACCAATTACACTGATTTCGAATAAAGCAAAAATAATTGAAAAAATCATGAAGATGCATCTTGTGAAATTTACAAATATACAGGGTGTAACTAAATAATTGTGAAACATTCAAGGAGATGATTCCTCATCGAAAAAAAGATAGGATCTTTCTTTTAAAGGAATTTCATTGGAGCATCCCTTTATTTGGTTTACCCCATGGTTGTAAGGAGTGGAAAACGCAACCCCTAAAATTTATTTCCAATGTAACTTCTTGTCTTATTATTTGTTTATCATTTGAAAATGTATTTCCGATAGCCTGTTTCATTCTAAACAAAAAAGTCTCTTGGATTTTTTGCCCAAAATGAACCAGTTCGCAGCAAAACATTATTTTAGGAACAACTACAGAGATACATCGTCATAATTGCGAAAATACGAAACTAATATATCTAGTAGGTCGCTATTAGCGATAGTGACAATTGTATTGGTATGACGCTGTCAGTTTGTGAATTTTCGAAATTGAATTAATACTAATTGTGTGTTGTTCTGTTCTTAATTTGTTACTTTAATAATTCACTTGTTATTAAAATGGCATACACAAATGAGGAAATGGCTGAGTTGCATTACGTTTACGGTCTGTCGCAGGGGAATGGGTTAGAAGCTTCTAGAAGATATGCTGAAATGTATCCTCAACGGCAGCATCCTTCGCATAGAATATTTGCTCGACTTCATCAACGATTACGAGAATATGGTTCATTCGACCAAAGCACGCAGGATTGTGGTCGCCATCGAGAAGTACGAACACCACAGCTTGAGGAAGCAGTACTTGATTATATTGAAGAACAACCTACTACCAGTACTAAAAAGATTGCTTTCCAGCTAAATGTTGATCATATGAAGGTATTTCAAATTTAAAAAATCTGTTTAAGAAAATCTGTTCAAAATCTGTTTTTCCGTTAATCAGCTGTCGCCCCCATACGAACGACAACTCTCAGAAGTTGAGAAACTTGTGCGAGCTAAGGAATAACGAGGTCTTACCTTTTAACGTGTGATTCCTAACACGGAACAACTCTTTTACCCTTACCATCTGCAACGAGTACAAGCACTGTTACTGCGAGACTTTCCTAATCGTCTTGAATTTTGCAATTGGATGCTGGAAATGATTAGAAGAAATTGTGACTTTCTGAAGACGATAGAATTCACAGACGAATGAAGTTTTTCTCGTGAAAATATTATTAATTTTCATAATTACCACATATGATCTGATGAAAACCCTCACGCTATTGTCGAAACTAACCATCAAGAACAGTTTTCTCTTAACGTGTGGCTCGGAGTTATTGGGGTTGATTTTCTTGGGCCCTTATTTTCTACCTCCTCGATTGAATCGTGAGGCATACGTTCAATTTTTAGGAGAAGTGCATCCCGTACTGCTGAAGGAAGTTCCTTTGGGCGTCAGAAGGGATATGTTTTTTTGCTTGATGGGGCTCCCGCCCATTTTAGTCACGTAGCACGTCAGCATTTAACTGAAACATATGCAAATCAGTGGATAGGTCGAAGAGGACCACAAGACTGGCCCGCTTGATCCCGGATCTCAATCTTCTCGATTTCTCAAAACGTCAGGTTAATTTCAATATTGTAACTTTTTCAGTGCTTGTAAAAAAATTGTTATACAAATTTCATGTACCCCATTTAAGGGGCTGTATCTTAACAAGAGATGCCCCAATGAAGTTTCTTTATGTGAAAGATCCTATCTTTTTTTCGATAAGGAATCACCTCCTTAAATGTTTCACACTTATTCAGTTACACCCTGTATACAAAATGATCGCTGATAAACAATATTGATTTAGGGATGAAAGATCGACAGAAGATGCAATTGCATCACAAATTTACGATTCTTCAGACATGAAGACTCCAACTATGTGCATTTTTATCGATCTCTCTAAAGCCTTTGATACAGTGAGTCACCCTAAACTTTTAGAAAAGCGGGAAAACATTGGTGTTCGCGGAAAGGCGTATGAACTCTTCAAAAGTTATTTGAATGATCGTGAACGGAGGGTCAGGATAGGTGATATAATGAGTAATCCGGAAACTGTGGGCTTTGAGATACCTCAAGGAACTGTGCTAGACCCCGTTTTTTCACAATTTACTTGAATGAACTGCTCCTTCTTCATACAAGAGGTAAGGACTTGCGCTTTGCGGACGACACTGCCATCCCATAAACAGGATCTACGTGGGACCAATTCAAGTTATGTGTAGAAGAAGATTTTCTAGCAATCGAAAGTTGGTTTCGACAGAACAAACTCACAATTAACTTCGATAAAACGAATTACTTATCATTGCCTGATATTGGACAACTCAATATCAACAATAATTACTATATAACTGAGAGTGACTATATTAGATATCTAGAGGTAATGATTGATAGACACCTCCGTTGAGACTTACACATAACAGAAACAGTAATAAAGATAAGAGGTACACTTTCTAAATTACAATATCTCAGAAACTTCCTAGACATGAAACATTCGAAAACCCTACAATCTGCACTTGTTCAGACTCAATTGTCGTACGGGATAATTGCATGGGGAGGAGTTAAAGATTGTTATTTGGTGAATCTTGATACAATTCAAAAGTGAATTTTAAAAATAATACTTAACAAAGGCCGAACATGCTCAAGTGACAGTGTTTTTATAGACACGCAGGTCCCTGACATGAGGCAATTATTCTGTATGAGTATTCTAAATAATATTCAAAAAGGAAATATTCAGATAACTGAACACACCTACCATACAAGAAACAGGGATATTTTTGGGAAAGAAAGTTTTTGGCTTTCTACTACTCCATCTTGATTTTTTTTGTATCAAGATGGAGTAGTAGAAAGCCAAAAACTTTCTTTCCCAAAAATTAATCACTCCTAAAAAATATAACCCCTTCAATTCAAACAGGGATAATTCTGTGATCGCCCCTCGTTGTGAGAAAACGATTGGACGGAGAACTCCATGTTACTTGGGACAACGTATTTATTAGATAACACCCAATGTAATCAAAGACAATCATAATAATAAAAGTTTCAAGAAATAAGTTAAAAAATGGATATTGCTCACCGAAAGATCATTTTTCCATAAACTGGTTAATCAAAATTGCCTGCCTGTAAACTCGCCAACCCCAGAAAAAAAAGAAGAAGCAATAAAGAAAATAAAAACAAATACACTCAAAACCTAAAATGTAATGCAAAACGTAATGAAATGTAGGATACCAAAAACAACTATGAATAGCGAAGTAGATGTTCAAAATGTACACCGCGAACGTCTTGGCAACATCCTAATTTCAAATTAAACCGTCTTCTAACATTATTTAACATATCAGGCGTGACTGACCTAATCGCAAGCGTTATTCATTCTTTTGAGTCATTCAAATCTGAAGCTTTAGTTTTGTACACATTGCTCTTCACATATCATCATAAAAATAAATCAAATGATGAAAGATCAGGTTATCGCGCTGGCCATTCAATCGATCCTCGCCTCCCTATCCACCGATTAGCAAAAGTTGTATCGAGGTATTGCCGGACATTAACTTTGTAATGTGGGGGTGCTCCATCCTGCTGAAACCATATCGTATTCACTGGAATTACAGGGTTTCCTGGATCAAGATATAAATTTGTTAAACTTGGAAAGACATCATTTTGAAGTAGTGCCGAATAATTATAGCCATTTGAGTTGCCCTCAATAAAAAAGGGACAATATATGGTTTCCTACAATCCCTGCCCAAACAATAACCTTTTGAGGGTATTGCGTGTATTCTTCTATAAAAAGTAGTGAATTTCACTCACGATGCCAAGTCGACTTAATCGACATGCAAACACAAGCAGAAAATGCAGATATGCATTTTGAACAGTGATAATGGCAGGGAATTCGTTAATAGTTATTTTTGAACGGCAAACCACGTCATAGCCAATCTCAAGGTTCAGGAGAGAGAGCAAATCAGGATATAGAAAAAATGGTATTTACATGGTTGAAGACAAATGAAACCACAAAATGGTAGGAAGGGTTAAGATTCGTACAGTTCATGAAAAATAGAGCTTACCACTTCGGCATCGATCGCAGTCCTTACGAATCCACTGAGTTGCAGGCTCTGAGACTGGTCGAAAATACCATCGCGGAGCTAAATAGGAACAAAAAAGTTCACCTAGTCCTATTAGACATTTAGAAGGCCTTCGACCGCGTTTGGCATGAAGGCCTTCTACACAAATTAATCGCGTTCGACCTGCCTCGGGGCCTGATCCGGTGGGTTGAGTCTTTCCTGAAAGATAGAACATTTCAGGTTAGAGTAGAGGGCTCTCTGTCTGACAACAGAGAGATCCTTGCTGGAGTGCCACAGGGCACTCCAGCAAGGATGTAAGGTCTCCATCTTGGAGACCTTACAAAATAAAATTCTACGGATGATTGTGAATGCTCCGTGGTTCGTGCGGAATGAAGCCATCCGCAGAGATTTGAAGCTGCCTTCCATTCAGCAGTCCATCCAGTCGAGGAACCGGCGAGTTTTAGATTACGCTAAAACTCACGAAAATCCGTTAGTCAGGAAAGCTATAGATTACGCTGTAGACGACCCCTCCCGATATAGAAGGCCCCGACACTCTGTCGAATAAGGCTCCTATGTCCTCCGTTAACAGATGAATAATATCTTCATCCATCTCACCCCAGCCAGGTAGGGGTACACCGCGAAGGGCGGTATGGATGTCTGAGGACTTTCATGCCACCATCAAACATCAGTCATGACCCGTTTGTCTTTCTGGCAAACAACAGTTCAAAGGGGAAGGGAGCCAGGCTTCAACCTGAATAAAATCAAGATGCATTACGTCGTAGTCCTTACGAAGCTATGTTTGACTGCAAAACCAAAGTAGGTTTAAAATCAGTCTTGCCATCATTTGACGGGTTGAAGGAGATATTAAGTGAATATGACCTTGAGGCAATGTTAAAAGATGGTGATTCCGGTTAAGGTCAAAACGTAATTGTGGACAGAGCGGATGATGCGATAAACGAAGACAGCGATAACATAGATGAAAACTCAGCCGCTGTTACTGGTTCTATTTCTGTTACGATTGAACCTAAACACCATTCCAAACTGGAACAACAATCTGACGATATTCAACCAGAAAATCAGCAACCTACTGTGAACATAATAAATGAAAACCCTCGACCAGACGATCAACAAACTTCTGAACTGGAACATTCTGCCGATAGTCTACCAGAAAATCAGAAACCTACTGTAGACATAATAAATGAAAACCCTCGACCAAGCGATCAACAGCCTCCTGAACTGGAACAACATTCCTACGAACGACAACCCTCAGAAACTTGTGCGAGCTAAGGATTAACGAGGTCTTATTTTTAACGTGTGATTCCTAACACGAAGGAAGGCTCGTAACGCAGCTAAAGAATCACTTGATAAGCTAGCCGAAAAAATGTTAGCGCCTTCAAATGCAAAATTTTCTATTGCAGAAATAGGCCAAAGCGTTCGAGTAAGGATACCAGATTTAGATCGAGCTATTAGGTATTATATCTGTCGAAAAAGAAAAACTTTACACACTTGGAACTAAACACGGTATTTAAAACCAACTGTACTCCAGAAATGAGTTTACTGTGTGTAAAGAAAAGTTCATTTCGATCGACGATGTTCTAAAAGTTAATATTACTCTTCGGGAATGTGTTCGAAGAGACTCTCATTTTGATGGACAAGGCTTCCAGCATTGTAACTGTAGTGGTGACTTCAATTCAAAACGTTGTAAATGCAAGAAATCAAACATTCTTTGCAATTCCAAATGTCACAAAAGCTCATCTTGCAAGAATAAATAATTCTAAACTTAATAACTTTCTTGCACAGTCCTTAATTATTACATATTTCTGTTGATTTTTCTCTGTTTACTAATTTTTAAACTATTGTTCTTAAGTAATATTTTTATCAAAATAATAGTAGGTAACTACTGATGTTATTACATTTTTAACTATTTATTTTTCGACTACTATGTTCAATAGTTTATTTTTTGTTAACTTCATTTGATAAACAAAAACACTACAGTTCACCTATTTTATTACTTTGTCCAAGATAGGGTGGGCATTATTCATAATGGCCGGGAAAATTGATTCATCATGCTGTTTTAATAACATTGCCCAATTGAGTCAGGCATTATGAATACAGACCGGCCATTATTGATAGTGCCCGGACTAATCAAAATGCCCGTAATACAATAAATGGATGCATATGAGAATAAAAAACGCTCGTTCAAATCTAAAGTATAACTCTGATAATTTTAACTTCATCATCTGAATTTTTCCAATAAAAGCTATATTCAGATCCTACATTCTTATACCAAATGTGAATTTTCAAGTTTTTTTTTTATTTAGAAAAAACCACATCACGTGGAACATTTTGGTGGCGGTTCTTTCTTCAGCCGTAGCTATTACCGGCAAACATGTGAAATATATCTATAATATGCAGTTGCTTACATTACAGTTTGAATTAAATGTTACATTCTTTAAGAAATTCACTATATTGTTCGTATTGGTATTTTGGAAAATTTCACTTAGGTCGGAGGGAATTTTATTGTTCAGTCTCTCAACTGTGAAGAGCGAGCACTCTACCAGAACATGCTTAACAGTCACAAGCACTACACACGCGAAACATTTTGGTGACGGTTCTTTCTTCAGTAGATGTTCATGCGTAAGGCAAGTGTGGCCCAGTGATAATCTGGTAATTATGACTTGATGAAACCGGTTTGTTGTTCTAACATCAAGGGCGTCGCCAACGGAGGGCAGGTGGGTGCAGTTGCCCGCTCCCTAGAGATCCAATGTAGCTAGCCGCAAAGCGACCAAAGTGCGAGCAATTGACTTCCTGGTTTTGTGGACCATGCCATCTGTAAGTGTAAGTGTTCATAAGAAACGCCTACAGCCTACACTTGAATAAATCGACTACAATCCTTGTAAAATCTAGTATTGCTACTCGACGCTAGATAGCGCTTGTTCGATGAACTCTCTGGAATTCGGTAGCAGTTTCTAGACCGGGTAGAATGTTACCGTACATTCTAGTATGGGTATATGAAGTCGAGAGCTGCTGTGAGCGAGTCACTTCTTAATTGGAAGCGATCAACGACACAAGCTAAACAAGCGAATTGGAAAGTAACTGATTAGAAGACTACCGGCTTGCCTGTGTTAGTCAATATTGATTTATATTTATCTAATAATATAAGATCTCATTTTTGAGTGTGTCTCCATTCATCATCTTATCAAAAAATGGACATCAGAAAGTTATTTGGAAGATATACTAGCTAGAGACGTATAATAGTCGTTAAGAATATCATTTCTAATTTTATCTGGAATATTTTTGATGTGGAAAGAAAAGATCGAGTTCATTGATTCAATCTCTATGAATTTAACGTTAACTCAACAGTGGTTTCGTTGTCAGTAATTAATTATGAAAACAAAACATGAATTATATTTGTGGTTCAATTAAATACAAATTAAAACAGATCATTGGTATGAATGAGTCTAAAAAAGCTTCCTGAGATAGTTCACTGGATATTTGAAATGAAATTATTGGTATTTGTGGAAGCGTTATTAAGGCTGATATTATGAAAAAAGTGAAAGAAGCAGCAGCATATAGTGTGCTAGCAGATGAAACAGCTGATATTTCTGGCACTGAACAACTATCGATTGTGATACGATATTTTGATGAAGAAACACAGGAAGTCCAAGAAATGTTTGTCGGATTCATTGAGCTGAAAGATTTGAATGCGAAATCGATTATACATAGCTTAGATGAGTCTTCTGACAAAAAATATCTGAATATAAATAAATGTGTTGGTTTTGTTTTTGATGGTTGTTCAACGATGTCAGAAAAAGACGGAGGGGAACAAGCGATCTTACGGAAAAAGTACACCAAACCCCTCTACTTTCATTGCTCGTCCTACAAACTGAATCTAGTTATCAATGATCTAATTTCGGGAATCAGTTTTGAGGAGGAAGTTGATACCTAATATTTCCAGACTTTGCGAGACAAGATGGAGTGAGAAACACAAAACCATCAGAGTTTTTAAAGAAAACTTTCAATAATTCTAGAAACCTCACAAACATTTTCTCAGGAAGGAAATAGTGCAACTTGGAAAAGTGTCTTCCAACTGCATGCGGCTACTTCCAATTTTTTTTTCATTCTCGGAATCATGTAGGTAGCCAAATACTCGGCTTTAATGGAACCAGTTGTCAACGTACTCCAATCTATAGCTTTGGACGTGGTCAAAGCCTCGGAACACGTTGGAAGGATTTTACTTTCAATTAAAAACCACCACTGTTGTTGCGGAGGAAACAACGTCATAGAAGCGATCATCCAGCAGAAAGCCCTTCAGAATACTGGAAGAGGTATTTAGTAATACCATACTTGGATTCAATTATCACCTCCTTTGAAGTACGTTTTGCTGAAAAAAACACGCCATCATTCGCATTATCTAAGTTACACCCGGCCCAGATACAAAAGATAACAACTGAAAATCTGAAACAAACTTGTGAATCTATGGACCAGTTTTATGATTTACCGAACATAAAGAATGAAATCGAACTTTGGCAGCAATTGTGGCACGAAAGGCTCAAACTAACAAATCTTACAGTTGATGTCGTAAAAGAAACAAATTCCTTGTTTTCCAAAACGGAAAAAGCATTTAAAATTTTGATCGCTTCACCATGCACGACCTGTACAGTAGAGCAATCATTTAGCATCCTCAGAAGACTGAAAACATGGCTAAGAAGCACCATGGCAGAA
Source organism: Leptinotarsa decemlineata (assembly GCF_025532065.1). Taxonomy (NCBI): domain Eukaryota; kingdom Metazoa; phylum Arthropoda; class Insecta; order Coleoptera; family Chrysomelidae; genus Leptinotarsa; species Leptinotarsa decemlineata. The sequence continues at coordinate 7,151,523 of NW_027412703.1, read as the reverse complement.
GATCGTCCTAATGGTCTGGCCATGATGAGTGTACACAGAGCTATAACAAATAAAAACCTAAATAATTTCAATAATGAAGTGGTTGGAAGTTTTGCAATCCCCGCAGGTTATGTTTTAATTAAATATGATTTTTGTTAAAATAAATAATTATTACTGCGTTCAAGAGTTTGATTTAGTTATTGTGCTGTCGAGGGCTTGTGAAGTTTTATACATTGATATCAGAACCGTTTTTATTACAATCGTCATCGAGGCAAAGACTTCCAAAATTAAACGCTTGATGCTTTCGACTGTACCAGACATTTTTTATCCTCCATAATATTGCCCCATTGCCCCCCCCTTAGTCATAAGCTGGCGATGCCCTTGTCTGGGATATAATGTAGATTTGATTTCCTAAGGTTTGGAGGTTTTTTGAGACCAGTGATGATTCCACATTTCTACAATTTTGCCATGGAAAAAGGATTTGAGATCTGTTGGCAATGCTTTCATACTGAGAGTACATGCTGGATTTTCTAAAGCTTCCCTGGCAAGTTTATCAGCTATATCATTTCCAGTAATCCCAGTATGTGAAGTAACCTATATATGATGAGAGTGAAATTAAAAAAAAATCACTTTTCTATTCTGTTCAATGTGTTTACGACTTTCTTGGAAATCTAATCAAAACAGTAAAATTCACCATTATAAGAAACACGTTCTACAATTTTGAAAAGTTAATAAATATACAAACTCTCACCTCAGAAAATACTTATATTCCAAAATAAAATTACATTCAGATATACTGTCATTTTCTATATTTCTTATTCAGTCTATTCTGGAGTCGGTGGTGCAGGTGGAAAATTATTCCGATTTTCTCTCTCACGGATTAGTTTATCCATCATTTTTTTCATTTTTCTCACTCGTCTTCTTATCTGTTGTTGCAGAGCTGCATTTTCAATTAGCTGGTTAGAACCATTAGCGAACTGACATGGCAGCCTTCTCATTGGATACGTTCTGTTTATCGGGTACTTTTGAGATTTGAATGAAACCAAACGTTTGAATAATACATTCTGGGTGAATTGCTTCAGAAAGGAAACTATGGGCATGACAGAAATTTGGATGAAATGAAAATGACATATTTCAAAGTTCAGTTGTTATGTGGTTTGGTTTTGAAGTTTGCTAGTACAGGGTCACAATATGTCAAGTTCATTGAATATGTACATATTCACATCATATAATTACACGATGATTGTAGTTTGGTTCGTTTTGCTTTACTCGCGCCAACACCTGGTCATCCGATATTTGGGACTATTGGAATATTTCGAGTTACTCACTTGACCTAATCAAAATAATTTTGTTGAAAGATAAAGTTACAATTGTTAACAATTTTTACAATATTTTTGAAGAAATAAAACAGTGATATAAATTAATTAGCGCTCCGGGACGACTTCATTGATTCCAGTGGCGCATTTGCTTTTTCAGCTGCAGGAAAACCCGGAGAAACCTACAGCACCACATAATCTGAAGATCTTGATCTGCCAATGTCCTCTCTCATAAAACAAAATGTAGGGTGTCTCCACAGGCTCTACTAAATTCAATACATCACCAGAACACTTCGTGACACGACTATCGTCAAACTTAAACCAGTCCGTTTCGTCTTTGACTAAGGCGTAATAATGACCAAATTCAACGCCAGAACAATGACTGCATGAATATTATAATAGTGGTCTGCTAGATTGAAGTGTTCATCTATTTCGAACAACTTTCGAAAGAGTTTGGTGCTTCCGTCAGAGGTTGAGCCTTGTTTCAAGATCATCAGTGTTATTATTAGATTGACTGGTGCCTCAGGTATACTTATTTCCTTATAACAGTCAGTTTGTTTGGCGCATGTTTGGCAATACAGTCGATCATCACCTGTTAAAAATTCCATTTTCAGATGATTCAACGATAAGCTTTGGACGGACTGGTTATTAGTCGTATTAGGAAACGCTAGATGAAGTTCTAGAAATTCATATACGCTCTTGCTACCTCTTGAACATTTACTACAAAGTATGATTCCATACTTTTTTCAAATAACCTCCAAATTTATGTAAAAAATTCGTAAATTCATTATCAGACCTTGAAAACTTGTCAAATTTGGCCAATATTTTTCATAAAACAGATGCAAACAGGAAGAATATCGAAAAAAATGGATTAAAATTGATCAAATCTAAGTGTAAGAATGGCAAATGTAACACTGAATCAATGGAGTTGTCGACAATATCAATTGGCTAAAATCAAATCATCTTTTATATTGGTAAATCTCCCAACCACAGAAGGTGCACCAGAACAAAATTGTTACAGGACATATTACCAGCTTCAAACTTGGCTAGTTAACGAAATAACAGCAATAGATTGGGGCTGGAAGCAACATCAACGTGGTATTATGTTCAAATTTAAATTTAAAAGATAAAACTAAAAAACCAAGAACTTGGTTATTCGAATTTTCCACATAAATTTTGACGCTATGCGAAAAAAGTGAAATAACAAAAGTTATAGATATTTCTATTACCTACAACTTTGCCATTCCACTTTTCTCCATAGGACTCGAAGTTTTGCCGGAAGTCGAGGTAAACTTATTTTTACCGTTAAAAACTCACCCCCTCCCACTGTCCGACCTCAAATGGACCGTAGTTTATTTTTCGTTTAATTTTTGTCACATTATCTTTCTTTATCAATGGGTTTTATCCTACTGAAACTTTTTTTTCACTTTTTACCTTTGTTAAAGGCTTCAGTAATGGTTTATTACTGATGACCAGCAGAACCAAACACAATCAAGATGCAACGGCAACAGATGATATCAGATAAATGACTTATCGTGTTGATACAATTCCTCCACAAACAAGGTTTGAATTATTTGCATCCCAGATCATTTCTCCCGAATATAACTACGCGAGTCAGTTTTTGAAAAAACAGTTTCTGCCTTCGAAAATAAAGTGCAAGTAGAGATAAATAAAATTCGTGAACAGTTTGCTGTAAGTGCGAAAGAAATAGAAATACAAAAACAGGAACGAGCAAATAATATCATTGTAGTTTATGATATGAGACAGAAAGAAGATCCACAGGAAGAAGCTTGCAAACTATTAAAAAGAAAACTCAAAAATTCCATGTGATCCAGCGATATCAACCATCGTAAAAAACCAATCAATACAGTTTATTGTATGATTTTCACTATAAGGGTTTCACAAAAACATGCTTGAAGAAGCTATTGTATAGCGAAACACGTGTCGAGGTTTTTGTAAAACCCTTATAGTGAAAGATATCAACTATCGTTATTGGATTAGCAAAACAAAAAGGCTCGTCCCGTAGCAGTTGTGTTTGTAAATGAATGGAAAAGAAACGTTGTTTACATGTCGAAGAAAAGGTTGAAAGATACCAATTTTGCAAAGAGCGAAATGCTTTTGCGGCAAATATATTACATTTTCTTACTTGTTACCTATGTTTGATAAAAAAAAATCAAATATGCTCATTCGAATGTGAGATGATGAATCTGATATTATCGTCTGGAATGTGTGAGAGTTTTTATAAATGAAGTTTAAGGGCCCCTTCATTCACGCCGGTATCCAGGCCGGATGGTTCGGATAACCACATAAATGGGCCATGTATGTGAATTCAAAAATCAGAAGGTCTCCTGAAGAGGAGGCGACCCAATAAATATATATGTGAAAATATCCAAAGGTCTCCTGAGCAGGAGGCGGCAGTAAAAGAGCACATTGTTTTTCATTATAAAAAGTATGACAAAAAGGGGTGGCAGCATTGCTTCGAGCAAGACCGCTGCGCCTCCTCCCCCGCCCTGAAGAAGCTTCTGTCAAATTGATATCAATTTGATAGGAGGAGCCTGGACAAATGCGCCCGAGTAGGAAGCAACGTCCATAAAATTAAAGAGAGAGAGAGAGAGAGAGAGAGGTGTAAGTGAAAATTGGCTGAATAGTCATCTTACTATAGTATAACAATTTTCAATTAAAGGTAACTCATATACAAATTGAACTGAGAGCTAACAGCATCAATGTTAAATGTTGTGAATGATTGAAAAGTAAGATGATTCCATAAAAATTTGCCCCTCGTAACACGATAGCTTCTGCATATCAATAAGATGTACGAGCTAATAGGTGAACCAGTTCGTTAAATACTATGAAACATCGGTAAACTGATCACCACTTCTCAGGTCTGTTATATTTGCGTACTTAAAATGTCATAACTAGTCATTCGGTTTCTTCATCATCAAGCGTCCTTATCTGCATAGGCGTAGTGCGTTCTATTTCTTGTAGTGGTGACTTTGTTTTGTATTTATTAAATATATTTTATTATATTCATTGAATAGAGTGTTATATTTATCAACTTTAAAATATAAGATAGATTTGGTCGATTCTTGTTTTTCAAAATACATTATCATAGATTTTCATCACATTCACAATCTATTGTGAGATAATTAGTTGACCTAGTCATTAAACTCAGGTATAAATGTTCGTTAAACTCAGGTAAAACTGTCATTAATTAGTTCCTAGAATATTATAATTTTCTAGGTAGATAGTAATATTTCAAAAGTATATATAAATCACAATGTATGAAGAATTCAGTTTGTTAGTGAACACACTTGAAAAAGCTACTGTGCAGCGAAACACGTGTTGCGGATTTGTTAATCGGTTCTAGAGAAAATCTCACAATAAAGTGTTTTTCAAAATACAACAACTTTAAAATAGTTTTTGAAGTAAGTGAACAACTGACAAATAGCTGAATAATATCATTGAATTTTTTATTTTCGTAGTATTGAGATGGATGCCGTAGCAGGTCCAAGTAATGTACAAAGAAAGCGGAGGTTCATGTCGTTAGAAGAAGAACAGATTATCTGTAGAGTGTACGAAAATTTAAAACATACACTCCGTACACTGGAATCTGTAGCCCAGTGTTCATTTTTAACGGGAATATCCGTGTCAACAATTGAACACATTGTACGTGAAAAAAAGGTGACTGGGATTGTGCAAACTCTAAAAGTACATTGTCGTGGTAGAAAAAAAATTGAATTGGACGAGTATCAGAAAAATTTTGTATGCTATATCATTCATTATTTCTTTATTGAGAATAAAGCGCCAACCCTCGAATCCATTAGGACAAAGGTAATGGATAATGATCTCATTTCAAAAATGAGCAAAGAGAAGTTAAGGAAAATAATTAAAGTAGATTTGAAATTTGAAAAATATATGCCAAACGATCCCGTAAATCTGTCTTAATAGAAAGAGAACATATAGTCTCATGGCGACGGAGATATCTGCGTTCTATTAGAGAAATGCGTTCTGCTCACAAAAAGATTTATTATCTGGACGAAACGTGGGTGAATGCTGGTCACACATTATCTAATATCTGGCAAGATACTACTGTAACTAGTTATCGTCAAGCATTTGTGGACGGTTTATCAACAGGGTTACGCGGACCAACGGGTAAAGGGCAACGACTAATTGTGGCCCATATAGGTAGCGAGAGTGGCTTTTCAGACGATAGTGCACTAATTTTTTTTATCCAAAAAAACGGGGGATTATCACGAAGACATGGTCGCCCAACGCTTTGAAGGATGGTTTGAATCCCTTCTTTCACGAATCGAGCCAAATTCGGTCATAGTAATTAATGGATAACGCTTCTTATCACAGCCGATTAATAGAACAGCTGCCAACTATGACCACCAGAAAAGCAGACATGCAGAGTTGGTTATGACAAAAAGGAATTCCATTTTCTGAGGACATGGTTAAGGCCAAGCTTATGAGTGTCATTAAACAGCATCGTGACAGATATCGCCAGCATCTGTAGATACAATAGCTCGTGCTGAAGGCATCACCATTTTGAGACTTCCTCCTTACCATTGCGAGTTAAACCCGATAGAATTAATCTGGGCTCGAATTAAGGGTTACGTAGCTCGTGAAAAGACATATAAAATTTCTGATGTCCAACGTTTATTAGAACTCGTAATGGAACGGGTACGGAAAAAAGATTGGGCTAATGCTGTAGCCCATGTGATCAAGGAAGAAGAGAAAATGTGGAGATTGGACGGGATGGTAGACACTGTTTCCGACCAAATAATAATAGATTTAAGTGTGACTGGGGATTCCTATTCGGACGAGTCAATGGATTCTGAAACTTCATAAGCATAACATAGGTAATTATTTCTTTTCTTTGCTTTCTATATAAAAGGAACAATAATTATTTCGTAAATTTTTCTGTTTTTTTGAAGTACTGTATTAGGCACAATAAGAAAATGACACCATTGACACCAGGTAGCGCCATCTACTATAACAATTTTACGTAATTACCTATGTCTTTAAATAAATAAAAATATTATTTTGGTACACCTCTGCAGAGTTGGTAAGAGAATTATCCGTTGTTCACTTCAAGTGCGACGTTGCTAATGAATCACCTTCAATTGAAAATTGTTATAGTATAAAGACAATGTTGATATTGTTGAGTTTCAATTTTTTCATGCTGAAAGAGCAAACAGATGTGTGGGAATTGGTATTTAATTCAGAGAGATTGTAAACATCAATAATCGAAACATCCATTGATATTGAGCAAATTTGTAGGGCCGAATATTTTCGGTCATATACACACGTACATAATAACATTATTTGGATTTTTTTAATAAATTCATAACGAAAGTCTCAACTATCATCACAACTGTTGAATATTACTAGAGTTTTTTCAACACCAAACCGTTATTTTAACACCTCGACACGTGTTTCAATCACCAAGTGATCATCTTCAAGAGGAAGTTCAATCTTCCTGTTCCAATATCATTTGAATTGTGATCTGACTGAAATAAAATTATTATTATTATTAATACTATTCGATGGGAGTTGATATAAAGATATAATGTATATAATAGATATTTCGTTCATATAGATGAGTGGGAAAGTGTAACTGAATGTGTTTTCAAACCATTCCTCGAAAATATTAGCTTCCATGTTCTTATGATAGTCAACATTACAGTCCTCAAGTTTTTTCCACATAATTTCAATGAATTCTGAACCCATTCTTTACTTCCTCCACAATGAACAATGGTTAGTCACGATCCTTTGTTTACAGGCATACACATTCTCGAACTATCAGTCCACCCTTTCGTAACTGTGTCATGAGTGACATACCAATATTCGTCCAAATAGCAGCATATGTCATTGATGACCTGCTAGATTTGATCTTACAGGTTCTTCCTTTCATCCTCTTTTTTATAAAAAAATGTGTCGATGACATTATTATCTCCCTTCCCCAAGATGGAATATTTGAAATTGTGGACATCTTCAACAGATATGACACTTCCATACAGTTCACCATGGAAACTGATAACAACGAGCAATGGGTTCCGTTTCTGTATACTAAGGTAATCAGAACACCTGATAATATCGTTCTCATAGATTGGTATCGTAAGCCTATCAGTTCTGGGAGATTCTTGAACTATTGGTCATACCACAAGCAATCAACGACAAGTAACTTGGTTAAACAAATAAAGAACCGCATTTTATAGATTTCTGATTACTCATTTCATTCAAAAAACTCAAAGATACTTTTCCAACTATTTACTAACAACTCTTATCCAGATCCTCTACTTGAGAAGATCTTATTTAGTACGTCATCCATTGACGTTCAACTTGATAATAACAAACAGTTGTATAGAAATCTGTTAAAATCAAATAATATTACAATTGGGACTAATCCACCTCAAATTCCTCTAGTTTTCACCTCTTTACCATACATCAGTGATATGACACCCAAGTTATGCAGAACCTTCAGAAATTTAAATGTCAAAATAGCTTTCATTACCATTCTAACCATAGATAAATCATTTTCAAAACTCAAGGATGAAACACCTACAAGTTTTCAATCTCATTTAGTGTATTCCATACCGTGTTTGAATTGTAGTAACGAATATATTGGTCAAATGTCAAGACTACTTAAAGACAGAATCAGTTCAGACAAAAGTGATAGTAGATTACATCCTGAGAGATGTGCTTTCATCAGTAATCAAATTTTTGAAGAAGGTGATACTATGAACTATAATTCAACCAAAATCTTAGCAATTGAAAGAAGTACTTCTAAAAGGTTGTTTTTGGAAATGTCATTTATATTACAATCAAATAACTGTCTCAACAAACGATCAGATATTGATCACCCCAGCGACATTTATGCCTTTCTACTCAATATTGATGGAAATTTACATGATTTTCAAATGAATAATAATGCCGAACTCTCTTTAACGTAACTCATAACAATTTTTTTTAAATATTACAATCTCTAACCTCCCTAAGGCCGAGCTTTACGTCATCTCCATAACATTTTTCATGTATTTGACATTTGGGTTTTCTCATTGATAATCTCACAAAACAGCAGATGACTCTAATCACACTTGTACCATAATTGTTTTCCTTTGTTCCATAGTTCAACATAGCTGACAGCTGTCTGTGTCAACTGTTTTACTATCTCTCTCTCTCTGTGGTCTGCAGCCACATGGCTTTTACCAGTATTTCATAACTTCGAACCAATAACGATTTTATTATGTGAATTTAAATAATCTTCGTTATATAAGTGAGGAGTCAAACCTTTTTTGATGTGGGAACTTATTTCATAACTTCGAACCAATAACGATTTTATTATGTGAATTTAAATAATCTTCGTTATATAAGTGAGGAGTCAAACCTTTTTTGATGTGGGAACTTATTTTATTTTATTGACATGTTTCAACTGTTCAAATGAAACATTATTTTCGACACGGCCATCTTCACTAACAGCAAGTTGAGCCTTTTTGTAAGTAAATTCCATATTATTGTATCACTTTTTTGTAGCTCTTCTTTGATAATGATAATAATTAAATATTGGAATAACTTGTGTTATAAGGGTACACTTCCGTTCTGCTGATCACCCACAGATAGTTCCTAAGTTTTGTTTCTGACTACATACATATATATATATATATATATATATATATATATATATATATATATATATATATATATATATATATATATATATATATATATATATAAATATAAAGATTAATAGAAAAGTACTATTTTGATCATTCCCATGTTGATTTCAATTTAAGAGCCACCGGTAGACAGCTGTTTCAGCCTATCGGGCATCGTCAGTACCGGCATGGGTTAAGCAGAACAGAATAGTGGAAGATACAATATTGTAACTCAAAGTTATTGTAACTCAAAGTTAATATGTTTCCCCATGTAACGGTTCACTGAATTCAAAATGTTATTTAACTATTTAATTCTCTGAACCCGACCTGTCCTGTCGATATAAGGTGTGTTTTGTTGTCAACCAAATTGCGAGTGAATAAGTTTTGGCAAGAACAACAGATCTGTAATGAGATTATAGTTCGAACAAAGTACAAGTATTGATAACGCTGTTTGTCGTCCTTACAAATAGCAGAGGTCAACGAATTTGGAGTGTCTTGTTACATTTGCAACTTGTCTCCCACATTTGGGGGCTGTGCTGTTACACATTATTCTATTTTCATCTCATTTTTGGTTTCAGAAATTGTTCGCAATCATTCTAACAGCTGTACGAAATCGTCGAAGACTCACTGATTATTTGATTTCTTTTCTGACTTCATATTTTTTCGACATTCAACTTGGAAATTCGACTTTGAACTCGAAATTATGTGGTTTGTGATTGAGGTCAGGTCGGAATAAGTTTAAATCAATTTTCCAAATTGTTTTATAGAATATGAAGTTGAAACTTTTTTCCCCCAACCAGGGAGCCGAATTGCAACTGTCACAAAATAATCTAGTAATGAATCAGCAGAAAGAATTGGACAGTAAATATATGCGATTGTTCTCAAAAATATTTTTCTTTCTATATTGTTGAATGATATTAATGAGAACAACAACTATTTGGATTCAAGGAAATGAAATGAGTAAACTCAGTAACAAACTTTTGTTATTGTCGCTTTTTTACCAGTGTAACCGTTACCTACTGTCATAGAAAAATTAGATCATAAATTCCTTTACATAGACGACTAAATTGAACAATTGAAAATCAACATTTCTCAAAATCCCAATTGAATAGTTCTTTGCTCACCTTGGAGAATTTTTACGTATTGTGGTTACTACATGTGTCATTTGTCAAACTAAAATGTACTATAATTAATGATGAACCTTATGTCTATGTCAAATTTTCACTCACTTTTCCTGCTCGTTCTAGTCATTGAGCACGCTGGAAATAATTTTATAATTTTTAAACATTTGATGTGTGATCGATGTGTTAAATCCCAAAGAGTATTCATTGTAATGTTCATGTTCACGTCTACTCAGAGTAGTTTTGTACTAAGGTTTTGTACTTTGATTCTACAAGATCTTCTTGTATATACTTGACGAGTAAGTAATTCAAAAAATAATTTAAAGTTCAACTTGAAACAAATTTCACGACTATTACTTACTCGCAGGTATCGCACTGATGATGGCGTAAAAGCCGAAAGCGCTTTGAAATTTTCAAATAAATTATTTTCACGAAATACGACTCCATTCCTGATTTACCAGTTACAGGTATGCAGCTTTGACAAATCTCACCACAGAAAAATTATTCTAATTTCACAGAAGCACATAAACAAGTCGCAATTTATATCTAAACGTGTTATGAGAACGTAATAGTTTGTGCTTCGTAACGTTATGAAAATAGTGATAAATTTATTACGAGGCAATCAAGTGGTAACTCTACATCGATCACATCGAAACCACCGCCGATAAATCTAATGAGTACCTATATGCTTGTTCTAAAATTCAACAGAAAATTTCTTATGGATTGTTCAATTAGCTGCCATATGCGATAGTGGGTGTTGATAACGGTTAAATAATTGAGAATGTTTGCATTTGAAATTCTCAGGTACAAAAGTATTTCGGCAGTTTTTATTATTTTTCGTAGTAAGTAGGGGTATGATAAGGTACAAATTATGGAGCATCTTTTAGTATCTTCAGTAAATCGATATGTTAGAAAATGTTTTGTTTCGACAATAAGAGCATTGTCACATACATTGTAAGCTGCACAGACTATTGAAAATGATGAAAATTCCACTGTCAGAAGGTAATTTTCGTAAAGAGCTGGGTTTCAACAAATAAATTGCTGTCAACAACACTTACAAGGTTTCGACATAATCGACTCCATTATTTTCAATGAACTACGAAAACAATTCATTTAGCTGGTCTATAAATACATTACAACCAATAGAAAAAATTCTTGAACTAGCTGTTTATAAGCAGGTACTTGATCATGTTGAAAAAACTGAAATTTTAATGAATAATCAATCTGTATTTCGTAAAAAATATTCATGTGAATCCGCATTACAATTTACTTTATCTATATTCAAAAGGAAACTTGAAAACAATAAATTTGTTGTGGCTGTTTTCCTTGATCTGAAGAGGGCTTTTGACACAATTGATCGTAATATTCTTCTGATGAAAATAAGAGGTTATGGCATGGTTATCTGACTATTTATCTGACTGTTTATTCCATAGGAAGCAGAGCAAAGTCAGAGTTCAAGATAATATCTCACAGGTATTGGATATACATTTAGGTGTGCCGTAGGGTAGCGTTTTAGGACCTCTGCTTTTCATGTTATACTTAAATGACATAAACTTGTTTATAAATGTTGATTTTGTGAATTTATTTGCAGATGATACATTATTGGCATGCTAGGATACAAGTTTAGATAAAGCTATTGATAAAATGAATGCCGCATTAAAGGATGTAAGTGAGTAGGTACCTCATGGCAAATAAATTGAAACTGAAAAAAAAAACGAAAACTAAAGGAATAATTACTACAACAAAATATAAATGGAACAAACTTGATATAAATGAAATAAATCTACAAATCGATAATGAAAACATTGAAATTGTGTCATGTATCAAATATCTTGGATTTCAGTTAGATAATTTATCACTTTTTGGAAATCGTCTCGATTATATACGTAAAAAAATATCTAAAAAACTATATTTTTTTGCAAGAATTTCTGGTAATTTATCCACTCAGTCTAAAATTACTGAGTACAATGCGATTATCCAACCACATTTTGATTACTGTGCTTCCATTATTTTCCTGTTTGATCTAAATTAATCATCTCAATTACAATAACTTCAAAATCGCGGTATGCGAATTGTTTTAAAAAATGAATAGATTCACTGAATGTTACAAATATTGCGGTGGCTACCAGTTTCTGTAAGATTCTATTAATTACCTATGACATTTATATATAAAATTGTGAATAACTTGTCACCTTCATATTTTTCAGAATTTGTTAGTTTGAATTCAGAAGTCCAAAAATATGACAGAAGAAATCATGATAATTTGCATTTATGCAGAACAAATGGGAGAAGTGCCATGAATTCTTTATTTTTCAAAGAATTTGATGCATACAATAAATTACCAAATGAAATTGAATCTAGTCCCCATTAAGTATTTTTAAAAAACAGTTATTGAAATCCATCCATAATGCTAGATAGAACAATACTTCGTAAGATAATATTGAAAAATACAGTATTTGTATGTTGTTTTATTATTTTTATCATTATATTGGAGATGCACCTATATTGCAATGTATTTTTTATAGCATTTGTCGTTATTTTTAAAATTAAAAATTTTTATTTTCAATTTTGTACTATACAGGGTGTCCCTGGACTTCCTCTTTTCCTCTCGGGATTGTATAGATGGGGTCAAAATATCACCAGTACTGCATATAACTTTTTTTCCTAAAATCCTTCGTTACCAAGTAACGGGCCTTCGAAATTACAAAATGAAAAATGTTTTTCTTTGATAACTTTTCAAGTGAATATTCAAAATCATCCAAATTTTGGTAATTGACTAAACAAATGAATTCCTTCGATGAGCTTTCATGCAGGAGTCAGTTGTTTTGCTACAAAGTCAGGAACGGACTACCCCCGATGGTCCACACCCCAAAACTTTGAAATGACAGATATTTTTCAATATTTTTCAACAAATTAAGGTTACTTGGACAATTTTATGAATGAAAGTACTCGTGTGGAAGGTCGATCGAAGCAACGAGTCTTGATAAAAATGTAGTTTCACTCGACGACATCAAACCCGCTCGTCCACCATTATTTGAAATGAATAATTATCAAAGCAGAAATAATAATGATAACGTTAATTCAACAACATTTATCCTGAGATGTCTACCATTATTCGAAAATATTAGTTTTTAAGGAAAATGGAAATGATAGGTAAAATGTTCATAACGAATTTTTATAATGCAAACACGTTTAACTAACGAAACTCAAGAGCCTCAAGATCAAACAGAAATGAAAAATCCGCTACAGAAACTGCTCGATATGACCACCTTCTCTCTCTATACATTTTCTTAGTCTGCGAAGACACCCTCTCTGTGCTTGAAATAGCATTCCAGGGTCGTTTCGTATGGCTTCACAATGTAATGTTATTCTATTCAACAATGCATCTCTTGTGTGAATAGGTGTAGCGTAAACAAGGCTTTTTAGATGTCCCCACAGAAAGAAATCCAATGGATTTAAATCCGGAGACCGCGATGGCCATGAATATGGCCCACCTCTACCAATCCATCTATTGTGGAAAATATGGTTCAGATGGTCACGCACAATCAAACTAAAATGAGGAGGAGCGCCATCATGCATAAACCACATATCTCTTCGGGTTTGCAATGGAACATGTTCCAAAAGTCCATTCAAATCGTTTTGAATGAACTCCAAATAACGTTCTCCATTCAATCGGTCCTGTAGAACGAATGGTCCTATAAGATGGTTTCCTATGATACCAGCCCAAACATTCACGTTGAATTTCCGTTGGTGTTTGGTTTGCAATATCCCATGGGGATTTTCTTCGGCCCATATATGGAGATTATGAGAGTTGATAACTCCATCTCTACTGAAACCTGCTTCATCAGTGAATAAAACTCGATTAATAAAAGTCATATCCTCTCTTTGCCTATCCATGAACCAATTGGCATATTCCAGTCGTGCTGGAAAATCTTGAGGTGTCATGGCATGTACCTTCTGGATGTGAAATGGGTGGAGCAGTTGTTCCCTAATTATTCTATGAATAGTGGACTTGGAAGTATGGAACTGTTCTGATAGATTTCTGATGCTCATTGAAGGATCATCAGCGACGGCTTCCAAAATATTTTCCTCCAATACAACGGTACGTACAGTCCTAGGAGCGCCCTCACCACCTCGTTTTGGCAAAACTGTACCTACAATAATATCGAAATAAAACAACGTGCTCAAATTAATTATCAATTATTACATACCTGTCTCCCTCAAGCTGCGATCGACACGCTCGAATGTTTCTCTTGACGGTACCGTTCGATTGGGAAAATGCTCGGAATACAGACGACGAGCTTCTGCAGCATTACAAAATGCTCGTCCATAAAATACATGCATATCTGCATATTCATTGAATGTAAACTGTTCGGCCATATCAAAAAAATTCAAAATATCCTATAGAATATTGACAATACAATGATAGTCATATGACAACGCACCACTCAACAAAACAAAATCGCATTCCAGTTTCTCATTTTATATCAAAACTTCCTAAAAGGTTTTTTTGTCAACATCTGTGAAAGAAATGGAACATAATTATTTCCTGGATATTTTTCACCTGATCATGTGCAGCAGTTTTTGTAGTTCATTCGTTTGCTTTTTATTAGTATAGTAAATATTTTTTCCGATGTGCGTTTTTTCAGCTAAATTTAGATTCGTGTTAAAGAATTTCTCCCATAAAATTATAATTATCAGTGAAACTCCTCAACAGTTTAGCTGTGAAGAAGAATTTGAAACATTCGAATGTTGAGTTTCATGAGATTCAGATAACTGATCAACACGAAACGTGATTATTCCACACGTATTATGTACATACAAAATATGGAATGAATTCGATATTTCATAGTAGAGTAGCTTGTTAGTTTAAAAACACCACGAATCTACAGAACTTGATATTTCTTTTGAAAAAATATCTGCTATCACAATTGTGACTTAAACTTCCATATAGGTATTGTACTTTTTGTTTACGACTCCATTTTAGCATACTTTGTATTATTCCTGTTATAAATGTTGTTGAATTAACGTTATCATTATTATTTCTGCTTTGATAATTATTCATTTCAAATAATGGTGGACGAGCGGGTTTGATGTCGTCGAGTAGAACTACATTTTTATCAAGACTCGTTGCTCCGATCGACTTTCCACACGAGTACTTTTATTCATCAAATTGTCCAAGTAACCTTATTTTGTTGAAAAATATTGAAAAATATC
Source organism: Leptinotarsa decemlineata (assembly GCF_025532065.1). NCBI lineage: Eukaryota > Metazoa > Arthropoda > Insecta > Coleoptera > Chrysomelidae > Leptinotarsa > Leptinotarsa decemlineata. Next base: position 7,136,232 of record NW_027412703.1, on the reverse strand, counting down.
TGTCATTTCAAAGTTTTGGGATGTGGACCATCGGGGGTAGTCCGTTTCTGACTTTGTAGCAAAACAACTGACTCCTGCATGAAAGCTCATCGACGGAATTCATTTGTTTAGTCAATTACCAAAATTTGGATGATTTTGAATATTCACTTGAAAAGTTATCAAAGAAAAACATTTTTCATTTTGTAATTTCGAGGGCCCGTAACTTGGTTACGAAGACTTTTAGGAAAAAAAGTTATATGAAGTACTGGTAATATTTTGACCCCATCTATACATTCCCGAGAGGAAAAGAGGAAGTTCAGGGACACCCTGTATAAACATATTAAGTTATTTATAATTATTTTCAATTTCTATGTTAGTACATAATATGTTTTATATAATATTGTGTATTAGGATCACCTATTTCAATAAATATATTCTTCTTCTTCTTCTTCTTCCCACTTTAAGAAACAATAGTAAGCGATATAGGACATTTACGTACTTTAGTTCACCCACCAATAATATTCCTCGTTTTTTGAAAAAAAAGACTTGGACGAGGCCAACAGAACAAATAATAATTTGAGCTAGTTTATTGGAAACAATTGAAGACAAAACAATAGTGACGCATAGATCAGTGGTATATGTATCAGTCAACCTATGGTTCTTGACCCAGACTTCATATTGGCTAAACGGAAAGAACATTTTCCCCAAGAATGAAAGAACATATAAGTAGTTTCTTCCACATTTGCAATCCATCTTTTGGCAGAGGGGCATGACTAGGAAGTATTACATTTGGAAAAGAAACGTTTGAAACTCAATATTCAGGAACGCTTAGAAACTAAATATGACAAAAAAATCCCATCTGTTGAATCTATTTTCAGTGTGTGAATTGGTAATCATTCAATAAGTTGGTAAAATTTGTTTCATAATGTTGGTTTGAAGGTTACTGACGATGTTTCATGATGAATTTCATTAGTTCGGACTTCCATTGTCTGATATTATATAAAATGATTTGAAATCCCTGAAAGAACTGAAAAAGAAGAATTAAAAATGAATAGCTGAAAATAACAATTATATTAACAAAAAAACCTGAAATGAAATAATAATAGTGAAGTAAAATACAAGTAAAAATAGAACAATTGAACAAAAAATGAAAATAAAAAATTAAGAGATTCAAGTTACTTAACGACGTTTCGTTTGTTAGTATCCACAATCGTCTTCGGGTGATGACTGGACTAATTCCTCCGAGAGATGACCATTAATGAGTCATTCGAGTACTTTCACTTATCTCTGCTTTCCTTTTTCCGCTTCACTGTTTGGCGGGAGTTGGCCATTTTTTGCTTGATTATGACTATAAGTCCAAGCTTTCGGGCTCTGAAACACGAAAGAAGGTCTTGAGAAGGAACTAGACATCATCAAAAATTATATTCAACGGAATGGGTACTCTAAAGCGATGATGGAACAGATTTTAGTTAAAAGACAGCAGGAACCTCGCAAGAAAGAGAAGCCGTCACAACCATTGTTTGCACTTCCCTACATCAGAAGATTATCGGAGAGAATGAGAAGAATTGGATCCAAGTACAATATCAGAACACGCTTCAGATCCGAAAACACTATCCGTAGCAGCCTCACGAAACCCAGGCCACCAAACGAGGACTGCGATTCCAAGAATTGTATTTACCGGATACGCTGTGAGTGCGGAAAATCCTAAATCGGTGAAACTAAGAGGCCTTACACAGAGAGGAACATTCGTTTAGGAGAAGCCGCATACTTGTTGTCTAACATTGTATTCAGCCAAGCTAGTGTAGAGATAGGCAACATATGGAAACCCATATTCATGCAAAAAATGGCGAACTCCCGCCAAACGGTCATCTCCCACTAAACCGGTGAAACAGAAAAAGGAAAGCGGAGATAAGTGAAAGTACTCGAATGACCCATAAATAGTCATCTTTGGGAGGAATCACTCCAGTAATCACTCGAAAACGATTGTAGATACTAACAATTTCTTATTTTTTATTATTTCATTTCAGGTTTATTTGCTAAATATAATTTTCAACAATTCATTTTTAATTCTTCTTTCGGAGATTTCAAATCATTTTATATTATATCAGATAATGGAAGTACGAAGTGAGGAATAATTCTTCTTTTATAATGTTCAAAGTTTCACTTAGTTTATACCTTAACTCTAGTAATATAATCAGTCATTGAAGCACTAATTAGATAGATTTCAGTTAGTATTACTTATTGTATAGATAGATATTTTAAGTGTCATTGTGATAAAGTGATCATTGTGTGTCGATACTTGTTTATTGGATCATCTTTATATCAGTCTCAACTCAGCTTATTAAGATAAAATCGACAGGTAAATGCCATTATGTTACACCGGTAATACATTTTATTGTAAGTGAAGTTTATCGTTTTATAACAATTTTTTTCCAGCATAGTTCCCGTTATAGATAGATTATCTGACAAGTTAATTACCAGTGTCACCAACGACACAAAGATCACAGGAACTTGATCCGATTCGACAGGCCGTCACAGGCCGTCACAGGACAGGCCGTCTGAAAAATGAACTTTCAATGAAGTTTTCGAGCTTGGGAGACAACAATTTATATGCATACCGGTGACCGAAGGAACGATCAAAAACGATATTTTGATGATTAAAAAATATTGAAATTGACGGTTTTGGTTCTATTAATGTCAATTTCGAAGGAACCAAAGAGAATGAGAATCACTGATTCCACGAAAAAGGATATGGACCAACTAGGACCAGGGACATCGAGTAGCGTTAAGAGTCATGCTTGAAAGACCATCTTTTATTGAGTATAATACTCCTATTTTTACCTTCTCTTACTAATATTAAAATTTGTAAGTGAAATTGAAACACTTGATACTGATTTTTATCAATAAAAATGTTAATAATTACTGTATCATTGGGAAAGAAAGGTTTTGGCTTTCTACTTCTCCATCTTGATACAAAAAATGTGGGATTCTTTCTCATATAGAAATTGATTGCTTTCTTTCTTTCTTTGGAAGATTCCCACATTTTTTGTATCAAGATGGAGAAGTAGAAAGCAAAAACCTTCCTTTCCCATAAAATCAATCTCTCCTGAGAATATACCCTCTCAATTTGAATAGTGTATCAACTTTTCAATTCTTTATTCATAAACTATATAAGATCTTAAACATCCGCATTCACATTCGCGGATGTGAAAAAATCGGCATCTACAACATCCCTGTTCTGTAGCTTCACTTTTTAATGTTACTTATAAAATACTCTTACTCCTATAAATTGTATTCGTTATAGAATATCGTGTACAAAATCACATTTTTTTTATTTCTGCTTTACTCCTATTCATTCCAACGAACGGCAAAAAACAAATATAATGATTCTCATTCATCACCAGAAGATGATTGATGACGAGAAACAATAGAAACAACATGATTGATTCCTAAAGCAAATGGAACTTCAAACGTTCAAGCCAGTCTCTATATACCTACACAGTAGGTTTAATGGACTGACGCCTATCAGAAAACAACTACTCCCCTGGCTAATACCACGAAGGGCGTTGGATTATATCAGACAGGCGTCAGTGCAGGAATCTTCACAGAAAATGTCCTGCATATGCAATTGGCAATACAACTGAAAGAGTCGACCTTCAATTATGGAACGGGCACACTTGCAGACCGGTTTCGGGCTTATTAGCCACTCATCAGTGCAAGATAGTGACCATCATCGACCTAAAGTCAATGATATTCCACAATTGAAAATCGGAATTCTTTCAGAGTATTTCATTCCTCTTCCGAAGTTGGAGCGAACATCAAAAATGTCACTCCATCTAGTAGACGAGGAACTAACCAACTGCACATCCGTAATTTGCCCGATTCCTCTAAATAAGGAATAAAAACTTTCTTATTAGTCAATGGGCTATGCTTGAAGACTGGCAATAAACAAATCTAAAGCAAATGGAACTTCAAACGTTCAAGCCAGTCTCTATATACCTACACAGTAGGTTTAATGGACTGACGCCTATCAGAAAACAACTACTCCCCTGGCTAATACCACGAAGGGCGTTGGATTATATCAGACAGGCGTCAGTGCAGGAATCTTCACAGAAAATGTAATTGAAGGTCGACTCTTTCAGTTGTATTGCCAATTGCATATGCAGGACATTTTCTGTGAAGATTCCTGCACTGACGCCTGTCTGATATAATCCAACGCCCTTCGTGGTATTAGCCAGGGGAGTAGTTGTTTTCTGATAGGCGTCAGTCCATTAAACCTACTGTGTAGGTATATAGAGACTGGCTTGAACGTTTGAAGTTCCATTTGCTTTAGATTTGTTTATTGCCAGTCTTCAAGCATAGCCCATTGACTAATAAGAAAATGATTGATTCCGTTTGAAGTCCATTTCATTACCACTTTTCATTGTTTACGTTCTGATTTCCTTTATATTTCACAAGACGGAAAAAACCTTAAAACGTATTTTCCACCAAAAACCATGATTGTCAGGCATCATGAGAAAACAAGTCTGGATAAAAGACAATATATGCAGCATGATGAACTTGGGTTGAAGTTACAACTTTCTGCTGAACTTTCAAATATTTTTTCCATCTATTTTTTTAAATTAGCTTCCATATTTCATGGTTCTGTTCTATCACTTTTGAATTTCTGTTTTTCTACTACATTCGTTTCTCTACTTTCAGGTTTCGATTCTGTGAATATCAACCTGATGGGTAAGCTTTTTCCTCTTTTATGCATTTGGAGCCACAAAGAAGTATTTCGGTAAAAATATAAAAATATAACAATGAGTTTTGCAAACTCAACTAAACTTAGTTTGGGTAGAATACAACAAATATTGTATTTACAAAGCAAATTCCGTTGATACAGTAGTAACAGACCACTCTCAGGTGGTACTTCCTTCCTTAGTATCGTACAAGAACTTCCTCTCCCGAAATCAGGCCTTAACCTGTCAAATTATCTTCATCTTTACATTTGATAGAGATCATCTATTCTATTAATGTAGTAATGGATAAGAAGTGAAACGGAAAATTTCAGCCTGGAAGGCAATGAGATTGTTCCATCCCTTGCAAAGGAGGGTGCTGCATGCAGCTTCATCGAACCAGAACATGTCATTGGCATCACTTTAGGCTTTGCCAAACAAAGATTGAACACCTGGATGGCAAGAAGATTTATGGACTTCTAGCAGAGTCATCCAGGACTGGCTCACTCCAGTTTATTCATCCTTCGAAACTTGATACCAAACAGTTGTTGGACTACAGTAGGGATGAACTACGATGTCTAACGGACCTTCTTATAGGTCACTGTCATTTGAATCATCATATGCAGAGACTCGAACTAAGAGACTTAGACCTGGACACGCAATATGTGGACGTGTATATGAGAGAACACGCAGAACGCGTGTTCGATAGAATCAGATCGCACAACAACCCAGCGCTACGCGATCTACACGATGCGTTGAACATGGATGACCCCAGGTTCCGAGAAAGGGACAAATATCCAAGGCCGACGAAGCAGAACCAAAGACCGCCCCGACGAGTCGCAGTCAGGCGACTCCGGTAAGTACACTAATCAGATTTTTTTCCAGCAAGTTCACCGCAGAACAACTCGACCGCGATCCAATTATCCTCAGATTCACTAAGGAACGCCCGACGTTAATAGCAATAGCCGCCGGTTAGTTTTTGGGGGGCCCCATGCAAAAATTCAGTTAGGAATAGTCAGACAAAACACTTTTTACCGATCGCGAAAGAATAGCACCAAAAGGCTGACTTTCGACCAAAAGGATCAGATGTCAATCTTGCTGAAGTGCCCATCAGTGAGTTGAGGACCGCTCGGAGAGCGGGGGTGGATAGAGTGGGGTAGTAGGTTCCCCTTTGCTAAATAGCTGAGAGGGGAAGCTCCGCAGAACAACTCGACCTCGCTCCAATTATCCTTAGATTCACTAAGGAACGCCCGACGTTAATAGCAATAGCCGCCGGTTAGTTTTTGGGGGGCCCCATGCAAAAATTCAGTTAGGAATAGGAGTGGGGTAGTAGGTTCCCCTCGCTAAATAGCTGAGAGGAGAAGCTCCGCAGAACAACTCGACCGCGCTCCAATTATCCTTAGATTCACTAAGGAACGCCCGACGTTAATAGCAATAGCCGCCGGTTAGTTTTTGGGGGCCCCCATGCAAAAATTCAGTTAGGAATAGTCAGACAAAACACTTTTTACCGATCGCGAAAGAATAGCACCTAAAGGCTGACTTTCGACCAAAAGGATCATATGTCAATCTTGCTGAAGTGCCCATCAGTGAGTTGAGGACCGCTCGGAGAGCGGGGGTGGATGGAGTGGGGTAGTAGGTTCTCCTCGCTAAATAGCTGAGGGGGGAAGCTTCTACTTCAGGGCACTCAACCCGGGAGGGGGCACGGGGGGGAGACTCGAACTATCAGAAGACAGTGTGTGTCGGCTCTGATTGGAAAATGATGAAACAGCAGAGCACATACTTTGTGCCTGCTCCGCTGGGGACCGAATCAGGTGTTTAGACGTTTGTTTGAAAGTGGTTGACAATGTTTCGTGGTGTACTTCATCAGTTCGGACTTCCATTGCCTAATATTATATAAATTGACCATCAAGTTTTATTAAAACAACGATAAAAATAAAATAAAAACAACAATAAAAATGAATTGGCGCTCCGGGGCGACTTCATTGATTCCAGTGGCGCAGAAAAACCCGGAAAAACCTGCAGCACCACATCATCTGAAGATCTTGATCTAACAATGTCCTCTCTCTTATAAAACAAAATGTAGGGTGTCTTCAGAGTGTCTTCGTGACACGACTATCGTCAAACTTAAACCTGTCCGTTTCGTTTTTGACCAAGGCTATTAAACAAAAAACTGAAATTACAAAGAAATAACATACAACAACAACCAAACAAATAAAAATTGAAATATTAATAAAAGCTTAAAAAATTGAAAATATTATTAACAAAAAATGAAAAAATAAAAAGATTTCAAGTTATGTCACAACGTTTCGATTGTTGGTATCCACAATCGTCTCCGTGTGATGACTGGACTTATTCCTCCGAGATCTGACTATTTATAGGTGATTCGAGTGCTTTCACCTATCCCCTCTTCCCTCTTTCCGCTTCATTGGTTTTGGCGGGAGATGACCGTTTGGCAGGAGTTGGTCGTTTTTCGCTTGATTAGAGGTTTCCATATGTTACGTATCTCTATGCTAGCTTGACTAAATGCGTTGTTGGACAACATATACGCGGCTTCTTTGAATTTTCTGCTGAACCAGTGTTCCTCTTTGTGGATGATTTCAGTTTGAGCCCACTTGATGTTGTGTTGATGAGTCCCAACATGCTCTGCTATTCCGGATTTGCTGGTTTCGCCTCGCTGTGAGTGTTTCTTGTGCTCAGCAATGCGAACTTTCAATGGCCTCTTAGTTTCACCGATGTATGATTCTCCACATTGTTTGGACTCGCAGTCTGCCTTTGGTGGCCTGGTTTTCGTGAGGCTGCTACGGATAGTGTTCCCAGATCTGAAGCAGGTCTTGATGTTATACTTGGACACAATCCTTCTCATCCTTTCCGATAATCTGATGTAGGGAGAACAAGTACTGGTTGTGGCGGCTTCTCTTCCTTGTGGAGTTCTTGCTGTCTTCTAGCTAAGGCCTGTTCTACATTTTTTGTTAATAATATTTTTAGTTTTTTTCAAATTTTTCAGCTTTCATTGATATTTCAATTTTTATTTGTTTGGTTGTTGTATGTTATTCTTTGTAATTTCAGTTTTTTGTTTAATAAAATTATTATTTTCGGTTAATTTTCTTGATTTTTTTCAGGGTTATCAAATCAATTTATATTATATATAATATAAATTGGAAGTCCGAACTGATGAAATACAGGTTTTTAGAGTTCGGCATAGCCGTACTCTTACCATATGACCTGAAAGACCACTCACCATACAAACTAATCGGCTTCATTAAGAAGCTGGGTTTATTTGGTCGAGTGTGAATAGTTGTGAGCCACAATAAACCCTTACGGGTTGCAGTGGAGGGCGGAATAGACGTACTCACTTCAGACCTAACCTAACCTAACCTAGTTTGGGTAGAGAACAAACATGGTATTTGCAAAGCAAATTCCGTTGATACAGTAATAACAGACCAGTCTCCTTTCTCAGGTGGTACTTCCTTCGCTAGTATCGTACAAGAAGTTCCTCTCCCGAAGTCAGGTCCTTGATCTGTAAAATTGTCTTTATCTTTATATTTGATTTTAGTGGCAGATGGGAATAATCTATTCTAATAATGTAGTAATGGATAAAAGGTGAAACTCACAACTCTGGCGCAGGATTAATCCGAAACAAGCACTTTTCCCAAACACCAGAAATATAATAATTTTCTCGACGTGTTTCTCATCAACCAAGTAGTCGTGTCTTCAAGAGATGGAGAAAACTAAGTTGTTGAAATAGAGACATATAGTTAATATCGAATGAAGTATCCATCTACTTAATTCTTCATTTTCCATTTTGTCTTGAAGTCACAGCATTCTGGAATTGACCTCTGACTTTATGCCCCTAACTGCCAACTACTATTATATACTACTTTTCCCCAGTAGAGATGACTGGATCTTCCGGGAGAAGGAAATATTGAGAGCAGATGGATCAAAAACACCTTCCGGTTCTGGTGCGGGTGTTTTCAGTCGCATATCCAGGACAGAGATGTCGACCTGCCCAGAAACCTATGTGACTGTATTTCACGCGGAAATTTACGCTATTCAATTGTATGCGGAGAGATTGAAATAATCCAACCCCATACACAAGTTCTCGGACAGTCAAGCGACGTTGGAAGCTCTTGGCTCCTACCAAGCAACGCCTGAATTGGTAGCAAATTACCAAAAACGACTCTCCTCAATAGGAAGACTTAACATATTGTCTCTGGTCTGGATTCTTGGCCATACTGGCCTGGAAGGTGATGAGACTACTGACTCCTTTGCAAAGGAGGGTGCTGCAAGCAGCTTCATCGGACCAGAACCAGTCATTGGCATCGCTTTAGGCTTTGCCAAACAAAGATCGAACACCTGGATGGCAAGAAGATTCATGGACTTCTGAATTGGCTCATTCCAAGGCATTTATTCATCCTCCGAAGCTTAATACCAAAAAAAACTCGGGACTGTCGGAAGACAGTGTGTGTCACATCTGTTTGGGTAATGATGAAAAATCAGAACACATTCATAGTGTCTGCCCCGCTGGGGACCGAATCAAGTGTTTAGAGTTCGGCAGAGCCGTTGTCTTACCATCTGACCTGAAAGACCACTCACCATACAAACTAATCGGCTTCGTTAAGAAGCTGGATGCATTTGGTCGAGTTTGAATAGGTGTGTGCCACAATAAACCCTTGCGGGTTGCGGTGGAGGGTGGAATAGACCCACTCACTTTGGACCTAACCTAACATAACCTAGTCCCTCTCAGATCTGTTCTTATGTTAGTTTATTTTAGTAAAAATATGAATGTTGTGGAAGTAACGGCAGTCTTAAATTTTAGAAGATACAAATCAGCAATAATTTTGGGTATTGATTTGGATTTGGCTTAATTTGCAAAAGCCTCAGCGAAATGAAGTGATTTACAGCATCATTATTCGTAATTAGGTCACGTAAATTGAATTATGGAATCCGAATACCTATTAAAAAGAGTTATTAATATTAATTAACGGATATCAAGTAAGCAGCACCTTCAAAATGACTCATAAAACTGTTCCTCTATAAAATATCATGATTATATTATATTTCTTCTAATCAGCATAAAAATAATCATTTTTAAAACAGAAGATATAAAAAATCAACTTAAAATTCCTCCATTTTCGATTACGATTCTTCTTCTGAATAGTTGCCGATAAAATTGATCAAAGTTTAGGAGGTGATATCCAGATTAATTCAATTCTAACAGACTGATCATCGAGTAATGAAAATCATTATGTACCTAGTTTTTTACCAATGATCCCTGAATCAACACATCACAGAAAAGTTAAATGTCATGAAACTGTTATTAATTGTTTGAAAAAAAACGAAAGGGTCCAGTGTAACCGCTTCCGGAAACCGCACCACGAAACGATTCGGTGCCAAAGAATACACTGAAAATACTCTTACTTCAGATTACGGCAGTAACTGAAATTTTGCAGTCATAACGCCTCTCTTAAGGGATGCTGTGATCCGAGAGAGCGCACGCGTGTGCTGACATATCTTTGAATGTAACCTAAGTTGTAGACATTCAATATCCACGTTGGATAATGCATATTATATTTGAAACAATGAGGAAAGTTTTCCTCCAGTCTAAGGATGGAGGGTACGCTGGTATTTGTTATTGTTTCGCTTCTCTCACTTTGCCTTCATTTTCTACTCGAATTCACTAGTTACTTCAGAGAAAAAGATCAGAATGAAAATAATAATCACATTCTGTGAAACTCAGTGCATTTTTGTATGAGGATGTCAATTTGGATCTCTCAGTAGCGCCTCTCTCGACACGCATTTCGATAACCAAGTTAGCATCATAGGAGGATAAACATCAATTATAGTGGAAGTAATCTTTATTGTGAATATTTAAAGCTATCGGCATCTCAAAAGCTAAAAAAAACAATACAGAGAAATAATGTCGCTACGAACTAGTTCACGTGGACTGAAGAATTGGCGGTTCGTATTGGATAATTTTTACTAACCTAGTTTTATGATTGGCTGAAGAGACATAACATTGAATTTGAAGTCATGTTACGGTGACGAATAGAATGTGGGGATGAGTACCGCCGTTGTGTCGTCAATGTTCAGTTCAGGAACTGATCGCGATTTTAGTGTTGAAATTCGATATTGGTGAAGTTATATTTACTTTGTTTATAATGTTATTTGTTTATAATGTGGTGTCCTTGGACAAGTATTATAGTATTAGATGTTCATCTAATAAAATCATTGAAAAAAACAATATACGCCTGTTACAAAAGCAATGAGATTTCTACAACTGAAATCATATGGAAGAAATTGAATACTTCCAGACATAACACGAGCTGCTGTGACAAAACTCTTCAGAATTGGATAAAGAAACTAGTATTTATCAATCAGTTATGGAAAGCAGAAGAATAGTGAAATTGCGTAACAAATACTTTGAACAAATAACTATATATAGACAAGAACAGCGGCAAATTTTCTATTTGGACGAAACTCGGTATGACACTCACGACATAGTTACGAAAGGGTGGACTGATGGTTCGAGAATGTGTATGGCTAACATGCCTGCAAATAAAAGATCGCGACTAATCATTGTGCATTGCGGAGGAAGTGAAGGATGGGTTCCGAATTCTTTGAAATTATGTGGAAAAAACTTGAGGACTGAAATGTTCACTGTCATAAGAACATGGAAGCTAATATTATCGAGGAATGGTTTGAAAACTCATCGATCCCAAATTTGGATGCGAATAGTGTAATAGTTATTGAGAACGTTTGTTTGAAGGTGATTGACAATGTTTCATGACGAATTTCATTGGTTTGGACTTCCATTGTCTGATATAATATAAAATTATTTGAAATACATGATTCTTTCTTTCTTCTTATTTTTATTCGTTCTTTCATGTATTTCAAATCATTTTATATAATATCAGACTTATGATGCACTGTTTGGAACCTTTGGTGTAGTAATGAATATTACTGGAGTTTTTTCCCTCTAACACATTATAGGTTCAAAGAAGAAAGACGTACAATACAGGAAATAGCAGCCACTAACGGTTTCTCGAGGGGTATTGTCGATGACATAATAAGGAAAATTAAGTTTAGGTTAAGGATGAACGAAATCTCGACTTTCAGAAAGGACAAAAACCAAGATAAATAGATCTCAGTTCTATATCACCAATATACGAGGAACTTTGGAAAGATTTTCAAGGAAATAGGTATGAAGGTGGTTTTTAAAACAAGTCATACACTACAGAGCCTTTTGGGAAGTCCAAAAGACAAAGTCGAGAATTCGGAAAAGTCTGGAATTTACGAAATTGAATGTAAGGACTGCGATGCAAAATATTATAGACAGACAAAAAGATCTATCAAAGTAAGATATAAGGAACACATAGCACACTTAAAATATGAAAGACCTGAAAAATCAGCAGTCGCCCATCATATTTTGCAACAAAACCATTCCATAGACTTCACTTCATTAAGATTAGTTAGACAAGTTAACAACAACAGACAACTAGATGCCTATGAGAGTGTAGAAATAAGTAAACACAATAATATTATGAATAACGATGACGGACCTATACCAAAGAGCATACTATATAGCTTGTTAAAATAAAATAAAATAATGTTGTTGGGTTTACTGATTACTACATAAGGACACATTGCAAAAATAAATTTGGATAGGCAATATCGTGAAATTAATTTTTATATAGCTGAAAATTGTTTTATATAAACATATATTATAATATAATAGATGAGGCAAAATTGTAAAATTAATTTAGGTTGGTATGCCTGGATGGTTTACCTGTATAACATAAATAGGATTCGCTCGCACTAGTCCTTAGTTTTAATCTTCCTCTTTGAAGGTGATCACTTGGTGATCGAAACACGTGTCGAGGTGTTGAAAATAACGATTTGGTGTTGGAAAAAAAAACTCCAGTAATATTTATAATATCAGACAATGGAAGTCCGAACTAATAAAATTTAAAAATAATGTTGTTTGGAAATATTTTTCATTTTAAGGGTGATTTGAGTTGTCCCTTTCAATACGTGTCCCCTTCATTCCACCTATATCGAATGGGTAAGTCCATAATTTTGGATCAAATCATTGATGGATTCTATATAGTTGGTGCGTTTTTCCAAATGTTCGTTGAGCGCAACAGTAATCTTCAATTGGGGTGACTTTGTCCTCTGAGGTAGCTTTGCCCAGTTTGAAAGAACAGTTGCGGGCCTCCATAGTAAATAGCTGAAAGGTCGTTTGAGGCGCTGCAGTCGATGAAACATACCTTCTCGATGACAAACGAGATATTCTATAGTTTGTAGGTCGTTCCAGATAAGTGCTGTCACCAATTAACTGTTTTATTTGTAATGTGTGTTATCCAAGAAAATTTGAGCTCTTCAAAATTACATATACACAGCTTCTACGTAAACAAGGTAAGTTTCATTACTTATTATTATTATTAGTAAATGTAATGAATAATGTAATTTACTTGCAATTTCGTTCCTGCACCCAACCTGTTGATTGTTATTCCAGTGGGCAATGTTAGCCCACGTTTTACACGAAAATTGGGGTCACTTTGCCCACCTTTTATTTAAATTGTTGCATTGTAATTTTAGTTTTTTTACTTTCCCATCCTTCAGATAGAGAAAGCATCGAAATCACCAAAAGATACGACTTATTTCGTCCACAGAATTTTAAAAACTTATATGTCGTTCATAACACTTCTGTCGACAGTCCTAGCAACTGTACTAATTATTTTCGATTTTTTGAGCAATTTTTGTTTTTGTTTTTGCAATTTTTGAGCTCGAATGAGTGTGGGTAGTGAAAGCAAAGGCACGAGCATCAGGCTCAATTTATAAACCAAAAAATGCGTTCTGAAGGTCTATTACCGTTGTTTGTAGCATCAAGTGTATCAGTGTCCGAATCTGGGGATGAATAATTGCTGTCTTTATTCAAAATTTGCTGAGAAACAATTTTCGTGGATGTACTTGGCAATTTTGGCTCATCAATAAAACTTTCATCAGCACAATTATCATCTGAAAACAAGCAGAAAATTGATCAATAGCTTTCACTCTCTCGGTTTAAGAAACAATTAAGTCTTAGGTGCAGGTACCACCACTAACAAGAAGAACCACATAAGTCCAACCAAATACCCAATATCAATTTGAGATCAGAGAATAATTTAATTATCGTCTTTACTAGCATGCTATTATTTTCTATGCATATAAATTCATTAGAAAACCGTGATCTTGATTAACTACTGCTCACCTGCACATGATGTTTCACACCTATTTTCACTGATGTTTCCACATATCAAGTTTTCATGATTGTTCATAGATGTTTTAGAAGTGACACTATTTTTATCGATAATATGGCTCACTTGTTCATTGCATGCTAAAAAAAACAATATTTTTGCCTCTGGAAGACATTTATGCAATATGGATAAACTCTTAGGATCCTACACAACGAAACAATAAACACCAAATGACAGACTTACAGGTTTTTTCCTGTTCAGATTTGTCGCTTATTGGTCAGTAGAAACTGAAAATCGTTCAAGTGCACTTGACCGATTCTGCATGTTGAAATTATGACGAAGTTAGACTTAAGTGAATTTCAATCGGTGTATGTCCAGTAACAAACGCAAAATGGACTTGAATGTTTCTTTGCCTGGAGCGTTACCCTAATATAGACTTATACGTGATACATTCTTCATTTTCGAAAAAAGTCGACTTAGAGAGTTCTGCTTGTACGCCCACGATTTATAGGTTTGTCATTTTGTTATACAAAGAAAATATCTGTTGGGCAAAGTGACCCCACTTCAGGAGGTGACTTTGCCACCCATATTTAATTTTTTATTTAAGAGAGGGAATAATATAAAGATAAAGTAACTTCATAAATCACATTTACAAACCATCTTCCAAATGTACAAATTTTGTCTAGGTTATCAAAAAAATATGAAAATTATCAACTTAAATTTTAAAATTTGGCAGTGTCACCCCAATTAACCGGTAATTCACTTCTTACCACTTCGTATTAATGGCTAATATAAATACAGTCCTGTCTACAATATTCCAGTTAAGTGGTCGACAATGAGTCGTAAAATATATCTTCGTAAGTGATTTTGTCTTCACAGTAATTACATATGTACTTTTTACAACTTCGTTTTCAACATTAAACAAATTTCACTTTTTGTTAGTTTATCATATTGGGCACAAATTACTTTGTCTACACTATCGGACATCTTTTTTGATCAATTGTCTTACAAATAACCGATATTGGCTAGAGTAGTGAATCAAAAATATTAGAAGAATACACTGAGTAGATATCCTGTAAAATAGATTCCAAGTTTTCTTTATCTAATATCAATAGTGGGATCCTACGTGAACAACATTCAAAATTATGATTTTTCTGTTTCTCTCCTTAACCCGAATATGATCCATCTTGAATAAAAAATTTGGTAAAAACTTATGAAAACTGATGTACCCTTTAATCATTTTCATCACGGATGTTCTCCAATTAAATTCTGTCATTCAGAGTTTACCAATAACAAAGTTAAAAATAGTAGTCTATATTCAACTCCATGAAATTTCCGCAGTATTTTCAGTCGAATTGATCTTTACAGAAACTTTCAAATACATATTCCAAGGTAGAGGCTAGCAGAAGTGATGACGTAAACATCGTCATTCATGGCAAACTCGTCCAAATTGCGCTGTAGACCACAATTAAGTGAGGCGAACTCAGTGTTATGTTTACTGTGAATTCTTTGGTATCGTAGAAATTCAGTGACAGGTTTTGGATAAGATTCATTGAAAACAAGTTGGAAAAATATTGTCAGGTAGGAAATCTCTCAAATACACTTTACCTTAATGCACCGCTCGTTAGTCGTTAGTATAGATTTCCAAGGTAAATTTTTATTGTGTGCCTACATTATTAATTCTTACATTTGTGGGCAACATGAGGTCAAACATTTATTGACATTTCTCCTAATCGAAACAATTTCTTATCAGTAATGAATGTTTTCCCACAAACTCCGCTTTATATTCAACGACTTTTTTCTTCTATGAATATTATTTGTGTGAGAGTTCCGTTACCTTATAAAAATATGACCGTCTTCTGAAGTATATTCTCACCATTTCTTGATTATTTTTATTGATTGAAACAATTGAAAGTTCGACCTTGAAATTTTGAAAAAATATATATTAGGTGAAAAACGTCTTCAGTTTTCAGAGGCCATAATAATAGAACTAACTCATATCTAATAAAAAGTGCTATTCCCTTCTGCCGTATTTTGAAAGTGGGAAATAAAGACTAAGTACCTAACTATTTTGTTTTACAATTTTGAAACTATACATCTGGAGAATCTTTTTGACGTTCAACTCAGTACACCTCGGACTTCACTGTTTAAAAACTCTTTCATTTAGAGAACTGCTTTTATGTGGAACAAACGAACGATTTGTCCTTGAAAAAAATGTTTTACTCTCATCGGTTTCGTAATTAGAATTTTTAAGTCCCGTCATATACTTAGAACCGGCCTTCAAAATCAAAATTAATAAGTCAAAATCTACCTAAGAATATTGTTAGGAAATATTTCAATAGTACTACTGTTGGTACCTACTTAATGAAGACCAGAACTTCAATATAATTGATGTTCTAAGGATCCATCCGTAGATGTATGAATACAGTAATTGAAGACGAATCAAATAATCTTACACAGAGAACTTGTGAATTGAATAATTATTTATGACCACTCTTCTTTAAAGGAATATATTCGAGAAAATATATGTCTGATTTTTACATTTTTGAAGACTGAACGAATTTTTATCTAAGGATTTGGTTCACAAAGCGTCAATGTCAAAGATTTAAAGTTCATGTCATTTTATCATTCTGTATAGTAGAGAAATATATAATACAAGAAGATGTTACTAATTTGATGTTTTTTTCATTAATAAAAGAAACCGTTCATATGAGTGCAATGACTCTCCCTAGATTGTAGTAGATTCAATAGTCTGTCCCTTGCTGGATTCGTCTAGATTTTAACTTCAACTTGTCACAAGTTAGAAGACTTTATACTATACCTACAAAGATTACAAAAAATGATTTAATACAAGGATGATATACAATATAAATTTTATCACAAAACGTAATGAAAAAAGATTTTATGTTTTGTATGTTTTGAAATAACACTCCTACCTAACAAGACATTTTCCAAAATATAATAATTATCATTGAACAGAGATGTGGAATACGTATATCAACGAAAATAGATCATATCCTTTGAAAGGTCTAACTGACAGATTTATTATATTCGATATAAAAAACTACTTTTTCAAATTTGGAGAATTTCAATAGTTTGAGAGTCTGATGAATACGAAAACAACTGTTTTCTTAGCCTTATAATAAAATTATATAATTTGAGGTATACAAAACTATATCCATTTTTGTATACCTACTCTTTCCCAAAAATGTCTATGAGGAACATAATATATACTTTAAAAGTTGTAAATTATTATGTTACTGCGAAACACACTCTATATTGAATGCTTCCTCAATTCTTCCAGTGAGTGGTGTTGCTTCATTTCAATTTGACGAAGCTAAAAATAACCAGGCGCATTTAGTTTATATTATGCATATTTTGTAACAGATAGTTGTACATTTGTGTTTGTAGCAATTTATTTTTCACTCCCCATAAAATAACTCGTGAAACGCAAAAATCTGTCTTAGAAATCGGGAGTTCGAAGTTGTTTCTAGGGCAGAAAGTCCTAGAGATGTGTAAAATTAGAATAGCTTCTATATTTATTCGATGTTGGAGTAACCTATTTATTCTACAATTTACACCACAGCTATATTCAAATTTATTGATTCATTCCTTGGATTCCCACTGACTTTCTGTCCTAGACATTCAGCTCATCTTCCACACACCATTAAATTTTTTTGAAAATCCAAGGTAGTATTCACAAGAATTTTCTTGAGAAATTAAACAAAAACGTCCAATTTTAAAAGAACACCACTATGTCAAACAAACATTACATATTACATTCTGTTTCATTAACTTTCAAATTTTTTACACTTATTTTGACAACTGCGTTGCATTCACAAACTTTGCAAGCATCTGTTCAATCATCAATTACGGATCTATGTGGGTGATTATGTTCACTTGGAACAAAATAGTCTCACAAGACTCATTCTCTAGTATTTCGTCCGTGATAAAAGATTTTGTTGCTGTCAGTTACTTATTCACGAGCGTCGAACAAGTTTCCAATTCCTTTTGTAATTCCACCCATTTCCTCAGCCACCAATGGAAGCTAACTAAAATATTTCAAATGGAAATTATATATTCATGGTCTCGAGACCCAGGAAGCTATCGCGAGAGCAAAAGTGATCTCAAGTGAATAAATGACCTGCGAATAGTCTCGAAACTTACTCTGGAGATTTTTTATCGCGTAGACACTTAGCTTTGAGACAGTAGCGCCACTGTTATTGTGTTTTGATCCAGCATGATCAATACGATTCATAGCCACTGTCATTGTATTTTGATCCAGCATGCTCAATACGATTCGTAGCCACTGTCATTGTGTTTTGATCCAGCATGATCAATACGATTCGTAGCCACCGTCATTGTGTTTTGATCCAGCATGATCAATACGATTCATAGCCATTGTCATTGTGTTTTGATTCAGCATGATCAATACGATTCGTAGCCACTGTCATTGTGTTTTGATCCAGCGTGATCAATACGATCCACAAACTCTCATTAAGGAACGAACCAACAATCTCAGCTCTATACAGAATCTACCTTGAGGCAGGACACGAAATCGAAAAAACTCTCGAAATATCACCACGGGTGAGGGGGATGTAGCGAGATAAAATAAAAGTTATTGACAAATTGCCTTATGACCTATACCCTATACTGCCTTAGCCACTTATTAAATTTGAAGAAAGTCTCGATACTTCGTGGCCTGGGGACAATGTACTTGTCACTTGCCATAAATGTACTATTTATTATATGTAAAATGGTCAAATAACTCTACTCTATTCTACAATATTGAATATATTCTTTGTTTTGAAGATATTTTGAATATTTTTATCAAAAAAATACATGTGATTTTGACTAGAGGGAGGGTAGTTCACTACATCACCAAGCATCACTAGAGGGGAAGGATGGGGTTAAGAGGGGGAGTTAAAAGGTTACTAAAATATCACTTGATTAATGGACGACCCCGAAGTGCCGAAACAATATATTGCTTGATCTATTAAAATTGATCGGTTAAAATTTGGGATCATAGTTGAAAAATAATTGATTATTGTGTATGTTAAAAAAAATCGGCAATAGAATACAAAATTAGCCTTAAATTATGGCCTGAAAATAACTGTAAAATTCCAAAGTTCTGCTAGCTTAACAGGGGTGACAAATTAGCAAGACACCATGTATTTGTTTAAACGACGGGAAATTATAATATTTTCCATCGCAAGTAATTGGCTAATAACTAGAACATGCTATTGGTGTAGTCAAAGATCTGGAAAACTCAATAATAAAAAATCAGTAATAAATATTAATAAAAGAGACGAAAACCAATGGTCTAGTCAAAGTTTTGAAAAACCTAATAATAAAAAAGTCGTATCGCTAACTTGATATCAACTAATTAGCGAATAAATAGCGACAAATTATGAAATCATTCGTTGTGCAAATTTCGAAAAGTATCTCGTCAACTTGATATTGATGGATTTTAACGATGTAGATGTTCAAAATATTCACCGCGAACGTCTTGACAACATCCTAATCTCGAATAAAACTGCCTTCTAGCATTATTTAGTCGATCACGCCTGTTTTGTACACATTGCTCTTAACATATCCCCATAAAAAATCTAATGATGAAAGATCAGGTGATCGCGCTGGCCATTCAATCGATCCTCGCCTCACTATCCACCGATTGGGAAATGTTGTATCGATGTATTGCCGGACATTAATTTGGTAATGTGGTGGTGCTCCATACTGCTGAAACCATATCGTATTCACTGGAACTTAAGGGTTTCCTGAATCAGGATATACATTTGCTAAACTTGGAATGACATCATTTTGAAGTAGTACCAAATAATTATCGCCATTCAAGTTGCCCTCAATGAAAAAGAGACCAATGATATGGTTTCCTACAATCCCTGCCCAAACATGAACCTTTTGATGGTATTGCGTGTGTTCTTCCTTTATCCAGTGAGGAGTTTCCGTTGACCAGTAGCGGCAATTTTGTCGATTAGTATGACCGTTAGGAGACAAAGTACACTCATCAAAAATCATAGCGTCTTCTAATTGGATGATATTGTTATCCAACATGTCCATCATTTGCTCACAAAAATAAGTTCTTCTATCAAAATGTCTTTCATGAGCTCCTGAGTAGGTATAATTTTATAAGGATGCATTGTATTTTCTTTTAATATGTTTACTATCGATGTAGCTATGGCTAACATTGGATGTAATGGATGCTTGTCTACTCGATGTATGTGGGTTTTCCTCAAACTCAAGCATCACATCTAATGTAAGTTCATCATTCATTGCATTGTCAGCTGCGTTTTTTATCTGCTCGCGAAACTGCTTCTACTTATTGTTCCTTGAGATATGGGCGGTAAATTAGGAAATTTCTTATTAAATCGGCGAGCTACTACCTGTTGTATTCGGGTTTTATCTCCGTAACCAATCATTTGTAAAACTGTTATTTTATGCATTTCCGTTAATCTAACCATTTGTCAGACTTGAAGTTAACGAACTTAAAACTTGAATTAAAATACTGATAAGTAATTAATGTTGGAACATACAAAACAAGTTGACAAGGCGTTTTAAACTAATAACGTTGCCACGGAAATTATTCACAGTTTTTTAAAGCATGCCATCTAAAAAGAACATTGCCATGATTACTTTCTTATTATCAATCCCTCAACATGAAATGAGTTTTGAGTATATTGCAACAAGTTTTGAGCGTATTTTATCGAATTTCGGTAACCACAAGATTTTAATTTATTTTATCTTAATTTTTGCAATAAATTTGAAAACATTTTTGAATAGAGAATAAAGATACCTTCCAAACGATATATCAGAAGCCTATACCTCCTATTTAAAAAATTGTGGATTGTACCTGTCATTCGACGGAGGTTGAAGGTAGGGGTAGCATTTTCCCGTTGAAGTATATCAAATTATAATTTAAATTTGACGTGTTTCGGGATTTTGTTAAAATATGTACCGTAACCGAAATAATCAATTTATTTCATTTGGCTTTTTGTTTGAAGGTGATTGACAATGTTTCGTGGTGTATTTCATCAGTTCGGACTTCCATTGTCTAATATGATATAAATTGATTTGATAACCCTGAAAAAATCAAAAAGATCAACCGAAAATAATATCAATTTTATTAAACAAAATTACAAAAAAATAACATACCTACAAGCAACAACCAAACAAATTAAAATTGAAATATTAATAAAAGCTGAAAAAATTGAAAAATTAAAAATATCATTAACAAAAAATTAAAAAATTAAAATTAAAAGATTTCAAACCAAGTTATGTCACAACGTTTCGATTGTTAGTATCCACAATCGTCTTCGGGTGATAACTGGACTTATTCCTCCGAGATCTGACTATTTATAGGTCATTCAAGTGCTTTCACCTATCCCCTCTTCCCTCTTTCCGCTTCATTGGTTTTGGCGGGAGATGGCCGTTTGGCGGGAGTTGGTCGTTTTTCGCTTGATTAGAGGTCTCCATATGTTACGTATCTCTACGCAAGCTTGACTGAATGCGTTGTTTTGATAACTTTTTTATGACAATGTCACTGTCAGGTATCCCTGACATTCTAAGCATTTATTAAAGGAAGACTATTGAATTGAATTAATTTTTTGAATTAGATAATGTTTGTTGAATATCTTTCAAAGGACAAGGAGTAAAAAATTGAAATTTGGCAGGCATGTGCAACTTGTTGAACCCTTTAATAAAAGTCATTAAAAAACTGGGTTGTCTTTAAAAAAATTATCGATGACGTCATATCTCATATTTGAGACACACTGTATAATTTTTTTTTACATTGAAATGAAGGCAATTTAAAATACTAATCGACGTGTCCGAGCATATTTCCGAAAGAAACAACATGTTTGATTTAGTGAATTTGTTCCATGCTAGAGACTCGCACTGTATAAAAGCGTGCGATAGCTGCTCATCGTGAAGTGCTATAAAGCACAGCGTGGCCCTCCGAAGCGTTATTTATAGGCACACGCCGCCGGCTCCCCTGCCGGTATCGCCGTAACCGCTATGTCCCTTCGGAAATATGCATTTGAATAATATGCTGTGAAGGGCCATATCAATCTATATTAAATGCACAATGTATTTAAGAAACATAATTGCATTGCTTGAAATCGCTTCGTAAATAATCCATTATTTTTTGAGGATAAAAAATGGTTATAGTGGGTTATCCCTAAGATTGCGGACTTTTTTGTAGACCTTTTAGGGTTTACAATACTGTATGTAATAGGTGTATTGATCTATCTCGTGGGGTTCAGCCAGCGTTTGCAATGTAAGCGCATCACATTAGAAACCTCCAAAATTATCAGTGTGTGTACACTATATTATGCAGGTTATATACATATAAACATTCCTCTTGATTCAATCCATCTATTGAAAAAAACGCATCAAAATCCGTTGTGTAGTTTTGAAGATCTAAGCATACATAGGGACAGATATCGTGAAGCGACTTCGTTTAAAACTATGTAGTGATGAAGTTCTTCCGTAGCCAGAATTAGGACGATACGTCAACTGACAGTGTCTGACAGCATCAACCGTGCTTAAGACGTCATAAGCCTCAACCGTACGTAAGATGTCATACTAAAAAGTTGGTTCCTCACTTTGATATATCATTTGTTCTTGTGATGCACTGTTTGGAACCTTTGGTGTAGTAATGAATATTACTGGAGTTTTTTCCCAACACCAAACCGTTATTTTAACACCTCGACACGTGTTTCGATCACCAAGTGGTCATCTTCAAGAGGAAGATCAAACTAAACATACCCACGAAGTTATCCTTATTTATACCATAGATACCTCTTCTAGGTACCTACGTCTTGAGTGTCTTAAATTAATTTCACAATATTGCCTTATATATCAGTTTTAAATTAAGTTTACAATGTGTCCATATGTGATAGTCATGTAAATCTAATAATTAAAATATTATTTCAAAACCTAAATATTATACTATCAGGTATTGGTCCACCGTCGTTATTCATAATATTATGTTTACTTATTTCTACACTCTCATAGACATCTAGATGCATGTTGTTGTTGTTAATTTGTCTAACTAATCCTGATGAACTGAAGTTTATGGAATGGTTTTGTTGCAAAATATGATGGGCGACTGCTGATTTTTCAGTTCATCAATATTTAAAGTGTGCTAAGTATTCATTATATCTTATTTTAATAGATCTTTTTGTCTGTCCATAATTTTTTGCATCGCAGTCCTTACAATTAATTTCGTAAATTCCAGCCTTTTCCTAATTCTCGACTTTGTCTTTTGGATTCCCTAAAAGACTGTGTCGTGTATAACTTGTTTTCAAAACCACCTTCATACCTAGTTTCTTCAAAAACTTTCCAAATTTGTTTATGTATTGGTGGTATGGAACTGAGATATATTTATTTTGGTTTTTGTGGTTTTCAAAATTCGAGATTTCGTTCATTCTTAACCTAAACTTATTCTTCCTTATTATGTCATGTACAATACCCCTCGAGAAACCGTTAGTGGCTGCTATTTTCTGTATTGTACGTTTTTTTTTGTGAACTTCTCATGTGCGAGAGGAAAAGTCAAAAGACGATGCACAAAAAAATTCAGCCCAGCACGTTTGTGCTATCGACAGTAATGTGAACTGTCAAGAATATACCGTACGTGCTTGTTTCTTTTCTGAATACATCGTATTCTAGTCCTCCATATTGACTCCTCAATACCAAAGCGTCAAGAAATGGAAGTTGTCCTTCATTTTCTAACTCATACGTGATGATGGGAATCTGTTATTTAAAAAGGAAACAAAGTCCTCAATATTCGATTTTTTGTTATCGAATATCGCGAAAACATATCCACATACCTTAGACATATCTTAAGAAAGTACTTTGACTTTTCTATGGTTTCCATTTCGAATTTGCTCATGAACAGGTTTTCCAGGAAGGGGGACAAGGGGTTACCCATAGCCGTTCCCTCCTGTTGATCGTAAAAGCAACCTTCTTCCTGGAACCGGTTTTGTTTCATACATGAATTAGTGGGAGAAACTGTGAAGTTGGGACGCTAGGAAATAAGGAACTAACATCAAAAGAAACCAAAATCTCAATCTTCTTGCAGAATGTTGTATGAATTCTCAGAAGTTTTTTATACTAAAACCTGTTTCCGCAATAGAGAAGCCTTCAAATTCCTTAGTGAGCCATTTTGCTATTGGGTAGGTAGGTGAATCCATCAGCTGACACGATGGGGCGCATTGATTTTCTCGGTTTGTGGCTTTTTGGAAGGCAATATAGTTTTGACAGCGTTGGATTGGAACTTACTCAACTGAAACGGTTCGATCGAGAAAATCATTAAGAGATTTCTGAGGATTGCTCGTAGTGAAGAAGTTAGTTGGTATTGGAATGGCTAACGCTCCTTGATATCGGTGAAATGCACGAATAAAGGTATAGCATTTCAAAACCTGTACAAAAAATTATATCTTCGACGGGACTTATTTTGTCGAGTTCTCCTATCAGTTCCCCCATAAAACACAAGCTATATAAATAAAAAAATGGACACATATAGAATCATCAAAAATTTAATGGAGTTTTGAACCAGTAACACTAAATTTTAAAGAGAATGATGAAAGGATCAGTGACTCATTAAATTCACTGAATTTCTGTATATAATTATGGTCTCACATGTGGGAATGTTGTCATTATCTTTTGTTTAGAGGTTGCAAGCACAAACAATATTCAATGAGTAATCGTTAAGTGTTATTCTCTGAAAAGTGACCATGATAATTCCACCACTTTTATGTTTTAAGATTATATGTGTGTCAAGTAATTGGTAAGTGATACTATTCAGTTGATTCTCAATATTGAACACTGAGAAATCAATACATCAGAAGCTGAAAATTCATTATCTGTACAGTTTAGACACTTAGCAAGTGTTTATGAGTTTATCTACCGAAACTGAAATGAAATGAATAAAAAACACTTTTGTCTGAATACCACTGTTAGATTTTATTTATACGGCCAGTTTCGGGTTTGACCCCATTATCAAGTATAAAACTGAAATCTGAAGTTTACATTAAACTTTCTGGGTATGCCACAAGGACAGATATTTGAGAGACAGGTAGCGAACCAAGCGAACCAAGATGCAAACTTTTAAAATTCCACGCTGAAAATTCTAGGGGATGTTAAACTCATAAATTCAAGATAGGAGACCTACATAAATCGAGTTGCTCGTTTAGGGGTATATGTTTCTGGTTTTTAATTGATTTGTTAATTTCCATGGCCTCCAACAAATTCATTTTTCTCCATTTATTACATATGTGTAAATACCAGTGGTATTTAGACAAAAGTGTTTTTCATTCATTTCATTTAGTTGATCATGAATTACCATAAAGTAAACAAGTCACCATAATCACATATTACCTAAACTGAGTCAATAATAGTTTCAAATCGCCAACTTGAAATTCGTTAAGTGTTAAATATCTTGTGATGCACTGTTTGGAACCTTTGCTATAGTGATGAATATTACTGGAGTTTTATCCCAACACCAAACCGTTATTTTCAACTCCTCGACACGTGCTTCGACCACCAATTGATCATTTTCAAGAGAAACAATAATCTTTCTCTCGAAGATGATCACTTGGTGATCGAAACACGTATCGAGTTGTAAAAAATAACGGTCGGGATGAAACTCCAGTAATATTTATTACATATCTGGTTGAATATTCACCGTTTGAATAATATCAACATGTTAAGCTTGCTCAGGCGCATCTATAGGTACTGATTTTTAAACTGTTTACACAATAATCTCACAATAAATCGTTTTTTGAATACGTTATTGATTTACGTCGAGTATCAGCCAATTCCATTCATTATTATCAATAATTAAGATAATATTTCGCATATACATTTATAGTAGGGGAGCCCACGATGCAAAATGGGGATTTGCAAAGCTTAGATGAATAGAAGAAAAAAAATGTATATAATATATACCTTTCCATCGGTGGGGGAAGCGGCTGTAGATTTTTAAATATGTAAAAAAATAATGTTGCAGAGCGCGTCAGATATTGATAACATCAGTGTCCTACGTATTTTTAATAATGTTCGTATGTTAATCTGATCGTTTGCATGATGCGGGTGAAAAGAAAAAAAATTTAATTGAGCACGTCAGATTTTCTAAGGGGGTGTTAAGTGCACCAAAAAAAAGCTCTCATTCAATAATCTGACGATTTTGATATGACGCAAACTCGCGGCCATTATTATAATGTGCAAAAAAATTTGCCATTTTGAAAAACTCAAGCGCGTCAGATCAAGATATATATATGGTTCATCTTTATGTTCTAGACGTGCTGTCTCATAATGTGACGATTATCTAGAGGGATTCGCCTAATCTGACAAAAAAATTCCATTTTTTTTAAATCATTGAACTCAATTAATCGAAAAGCTCAGGAAATAGCATGCAAATAAATAAGTGTATGCTTTTTGAATAGAATACTTGTATTCATAAGAAAATAATTTAAAAATATTCTCAAAAAAATTAATTTTTTTGTAATCAGTTGAATAATTAATCATCATCTTCATCACGAACGAGTCTCTGTGATCAACTGTGATGGCGTATTGGCAACAGAATTTAGAGTGGAGACGGAATGAGAGAGTAATAGATAGAGAAAAAGTGAAAGAGGAATAGAAACGCGGAGAGGAAAATATAGGTATCACACAGCTGCACGCATTAAACTTTTTTGACGAGAATTTTTGTTATTTCGGGTTGCGGAAATCGTCAGATTATATATTTTTCGTTATCCTTGAATTATTTCCTTCAAAATAAAAAAAATTACCTCCGCTCGAGAATGTCGAAATGATGTTATTTTTTTACAACTTTACTGCCCTCCTCTTTCATACGTCACTCTCAAATTGTCAAATTACTGGAATATACACTTTTTAGCATGTTATTAACTCACCCTAACTTAATCTGACTTGCTCGAGAATTTCTGATGATCAATTTTTTTTTACTATTCTGATCATTTATCCTTCACGGGCGGCCTTATATATGAGGCTCATATTTGGTGGAGGTACTTAACCGAGTACCAGGTATCCCCCTGTATATTAATCTGCCGCGCTTTAGTAAATCCTTAAATCCCCGCTTGGGCTCCCCTATGATTAGAGAAGTATTCAAAAATTTGTTTGAAGGTGGATGACAATGTTTCGTGGTGTATTTCATCAGTTCGGACTTGTCTAATATGATATGAATTGATATGAAATCCCTGAAAGAATCTATAAAAAATTAAAAAGATTAGCTAAGAAATAAAAATTATATCAAGTTTAAAAAACTGAAATTACAATGAAATAAAATACAATACAATAAAATACAAGCAACAAATAAAAAATTGAAACAGTTTCTGTTTGATACTTTCTTTTAATGAATGATACATATAACCATTTAAACTACATGTACACAAAACGGAGGATAAATTTAATTCTAAGTAGGTACAGTGTCCAGATACAAGCTCACCAAATATATGCTATGAAAGCGTTTGCTCAGGAATTTGTAAAAAAAATCCAAAGCTAAAGAATGACTATCAGTGAAAACTAGTTATATCAAGACATAACACATTTGTGGATTACGAAAATTAGTGACAACACAAGAGCCCATGAAATACTTCTTTTATGTAGATTTAATATTTGATATAATTGAAGCAGCTCATGTGACCATTGTTCATGGAGGTCATGTAACTAATTTAGCTATTTTAATGTGCTTCTATAGGTTGAAATTCAACAAAGGCCAAGAACATATTTTGCAAGTTGATGAAGTACCAAAAACAAATGTACCTTTTAGAACTGTTTGCTAAGGAAGCCGCCTTGGGAACAAGCTGAAGATTTATTCGCAGCCCATGCGAATAAATAAAAAGGGTGTATATCAAAAAGTATAATAGTTTGACAATTGATTATTTCAATTACTTGAAATGACTATTGTCGCCACGGCATTATTGTTGTATGTTAGTTAATGTTCCTAAACGATGTTCTCATGAACATATTTCCGTAGTTGCTTCGTTTCTTAGATACGGTTTAAGAAGAAACGGTATTTATAGAATATCATAAATACCCTTACACCGATTTGGTTGAAATTTGCTACAGTTATCTGAAGTAATAAAGCGCTTATTTGGCCCTAGCTAGATTGAGATTATTAGATCCAGTGGAGTCTGAGTAGACACCACAGCCAACCATATTAGGAAAAAAGTACGCCAATGACTTGTTGTAGTTTTTTTTTTGACTAACTAAAAATACAACTTTTTCGTCGCTTCGTCTTCATATCTAGCTTCGTTTTCGATAAAAGAAAATGAAGCCACTTTGCATATCATGAACACCTGCTTTGGAAACCAGCTGACAGTGATAGATTGTCATATCAGTGGAAGATAATGTGAAACTTTAACTTTCAATAAAAATGCAGGTGGTGAAAGACCAGAAACTGTAACAACGCCTGAACTAAAGGAAGCTATACTTGATGCGATAGAAGAGGATATTTCAAATAGTACCAGCAAGATTGTACTGCAGCTGGAAGTCACCCCAAATACCGTATGGACAGTTTGAAAAAGAAATATCCTATACCTTATCACATACAGCGGGTCCAAGCTCTACTGTCTCAGGATTTCCACCCAAGATTATTGTTTGGCTGGTGGTTAATTCATACGATGGCACACAATAATTATTTTTCACCAAATATTTTATTTACGGATGAAGCAAATTTTTCAGGACATGCTATTATGAACATTTACAATGACCATTGTTGGACCGACGAAAATCCTTACGTTATTAGAGAAACTCATTTTCAGCAACAATTTTTGCTGAAGTTTGCTGATCACCTATTTGGCCCATTTTTTCACCAGCAAGATTATCAGGTGAATCCTACACGGACTTTTTGCGAGATCATCTACCCATTTTGTTAGAAGTGCCAATAATTGTAAGAGGCAACATGTGGTTTATACACAACAGGGCTTCAGCTCATTTTAGTGTTCTTGCTCGATATCACCTACCCTAATCGCTAGATCTCAGAATTGGCCAGCTGGCAGCACTGATATGAATCCTCTAGATTTATATTCGTGGGGTCATCTGAAGGCTCTGGTTTATAAAACCCCTGTACTAGATGTAAATGACTTGAGGAATTGAATAATTGACAATAGCAATGTCATAGGAATACTCCATGTATTGTTGAACTGTACTTTGACTGTACTTTTTGTTTTTATTTTATGTTGTCCATAGATAGTTTTTAGAGTGACTTTTTTCTCGAAAACAAAACTTGACACGAAGAGAACAGAAGCGACAAAAAATTATATTTTCAGTTGCTCAATCAAGAAAATAAAAAACTACAAAAAAAAGTCAGTGGCGTTTTTTTAAATATTATTGGCTGTGGTGCCTACTGAAACGCCACTGGACCTAATGAATTCAATCTAGTTCCGGCTAAATGAGCGCGTTATTACTTCAAATAACTAAAAAATTTCAACCAAATCGCTATCAGGATATTCATGATATTTCATAAATACGGTTTTTTTTACTTCAACTCCCTATATCTCAGAAACGAAGCAACGCCGGACATATATTCATGTGCTACACAGTTTTTGTCATTTTTCGTTCGTATTTCGAAATTATTGGCACTGAATGAAAAATTTTTCAGAAATAGCATCATTTTTTTTCCAAGCAAGGTACTCTCCTAAACAATTTCATATAATTTGGACCCCGTTTTATTATTTTGGCCTTGATTTCCAGTGTCTTTCTGTCTGCTAGTATTTTCTGAGCCTGTTGCCAATATTTGGTGAAGTGTATTTCTTCTTTTGGAAAATATCTCCATTTCCTTCTCGAAATAGTTTACTTGTTCTGTTTCCATATTTGGTACCTGTCTTTTCGCAAATAATTTCGGTGTTGGGTGCTACGTCAATCAGTTCAACTAATTAAAGCACTGTTTTCACACTTTTTATCGAAAAATTCAATATGTTCATCTTTTGTACATTGTTTTTTTTTATTTATAATTATATCACACTGATTTTATCAATCACCCCATACGACACGGTCCCTGTAAATCAGAGGTTTTCAAACTTATTTTGTCTACCGCCCACTTCGAGAATTAATTATTTTCTAGCGCCCCCAAATGTTTTTACTTTAATACATCTTGAGACTCACAATCGCAGTCATTATTTTAATAATTTAATTAACTGTGTCATGTGAAACTAAGACTTTCTGATGAGGGTAATGTAAAACACCATTTTGTAATATTAGAAAAACTTTTATTCATGTTTTTTTAAGGTTCAATTTTTATTTAAATACATGAAATACATATATCATCAAAAATTGAACAATACCTATCACTAATGAAAGAATAAAAAAATTCATTGAAACCAAAAAAAAAATCAAATTCAATAAAAACTAAAAAGAGAAATTCCGTAAGATTCCAGACGCTGAACTCTACGTAATAGTAGCAACCTTATTTAGATAGGATCATATCGTTTTTCCTGTAGAACAGCAAATAAGGAACTCGCGTTCCCTGGGGTTTTAATACGTCTTCTTTTTGCACGAAATATATCAACGTACACGCAAAGTGACTTTTTAAAAAATATATTTTAATTACAAACTGTGAAAATTCGAAATTACAGAGATGTTTACTGTATGAAATCTAACAACTGACTAATTAATAAATGGAGTTGAGCCTTTAGGTCGATTCAGCAACATCAGCATAAAATGGCGTCAACGATGCTGGATGAGCTCTTCTTCCTTAGGTGGTACGATGTAATTCTTCCCCTCACAGATTCAACTTCGGAGGATTACTGAGGAAGTTGAATATTCTGCAACTTTATGGATTCCTGGGGGCTTCTTCTGGAAGGCGGATTGATGTCTCTAATCTTCTTGTATGACATACTGTAATGCTTCGTTGAGTGAATTAGGATTCATGCATCTAATTGTAGTACCTAAAGGTTCTTTAAGCCCTGATAGAAACGTTTTGAGAGCTAAATTTTGGTACAAACTTCTTTTAAGTTCTTCAGCAGCATCTGTAGTTTCATGAACGTTAACAAAACTACAAAGCAAATGCAAGATATTGAGGCATCTATCGTAAAAACTTTGAGCATTTTCATTATTAGATTGTCTCATCATTACAAGATCTCTATTGAGGCAAACTTCATCTCGTTGATCAAAAAAATTTCTAGTAAGAATATCTTTCCATTCTTTCGCACCTTGAATGTTAACTAACGTTTTGGCATTGCCCTTCAATTTGGAAATAATGGAATTTACCAAAAAAATATTCTAGAAGTTATTGGGGTTTGCATTGTCGTCAAACTGAGTTAAAATTGATTCGCTAACTGAAAGGAATCTTGTGAGGTCATTAGGGTTACCATCAAATTCAGGAATGCAGTTAAGGCATTCTGCTCTAAATTGATTCATTATTATTGATTGATTATCAGGTGAATTTATAGAATTGGTTGTATGTGTATGGGTGGTTTGGCTAGAACTAGGAGTTAAAAGTAAATGTGAGTCAGTTGAAGGCGAATTTAAATTCAAATTTTCAAGATTGTTGATTAAATCGTCAAAAGACATGAACAATTGTACTTACAAAAGTATGAAAGCGACTGTATGCATGTTTCGTACTTATCCTTCTATAAGGTCGACGACTGGCTAAACGATTTTGTCTTTTCCAGGCCGTTGCAACTTGCAAATTCGGGCTATATTGGTCCCAAATTTCGATGATACGCTCCTTGACAGGCTGTGTGCGGGTCTGCGATAGACTGGGTGTTCTGGTAGTTGAGAAGCCACTCCGAAACAGAAAGTCAAAACAGCGATGCACCAAGTTGATATCAGTTCGAAAATCAGTTAATCGTAGAAACGAAAATTGCACGAACGATTCGAAACAATTTTGATAATCCTACTGACTGCGCCAAATATATAAACGTACACGCAAAGTCACTTTTTAAAAAATATATTTTAATTACAAACTGTGAAAATTCGAAATTACAGAGATGTTTACTGTATGAAATCTAGCAACTGACTAATTAATAAATGGAGTTGAGTCTTTAGGTCGATTCAGCAACATTAGCATAAAATGGCGTCAACGATGCTGGATAAGCTCTTCTTCCTTAGGTGGTACGATGTAATTCACGGTCTTGACCGAAGAATCGTCGTACCTAATCCAGCAGTTGTAGCCGACGTGGAAGGCATCGGTCACGTAGTGTCCAATGTTGGCATTATTGCCTTCGTGGTAAACGACGGCGAATAGCTTGTATTGTCTCTCTATTGGAGACTGTGTTTCCGACGATATCAAAGTCGAATAAAACTTCAAGTCGAATTCAAAATTAAAAGCCTTGATAATCTTCGTGCAACGGTCATTGCTGTATTTGAAAAACTTCAGATGCAAAATATGGATAACGTGAAGTTTGCAGAGCGTAATTTGCTCCCACGCTTCGAGGAAGTCACTCCCTCTAAAATGTTCTTGGAGACAAGTACCTTAAGAGCTTCTCTAACGGTCTTCACTTTCTCAATGTTATTGAAGCAAACATTTCAATTTTGAAACTAATATATTGTGAAGGAGCAATCGGTTGAAATCTTCATAATTAGCAACACAAAGCTGATTAAATAATCTGTTATTTAAAGAGCTGTTTCGGATTTTATTGACTGATTTGATGATATATTGCAGTGATTGAGAAGGGCGCTCACTCAAATTTTTCGCAACCAAATGTTGCCTATGAATGACCAGATGATGGCTCTTATATTTTACCTGAAACCAAAAAAAATTGTCCTATTAATTACATCGTTTGTTCGAAGGAATCAGAACTCCCTTTTTTAGGAATTCTATTCCTTCTAGTAAATACTATAGCTTCGGGACTAAAAGTCCTTTCGTCATCTCATGACACACCGAGACGTTCCCGACGGCCTAACGTGGCACAGGAATACGTTCGCAACGACCCAGCATGGCACAAGGACACGTTCCCGACGGGCCAACACGGCACAGGACACGTTCCCTATGGCCCATCTCATCCTTCAACTTTTTCGTCAGTACCCATGGGGGTACTATAGTTTCATCGTATCTCCCAACCTGGCCATTTCTACCACATTAAGGTGGTGACCAATATTTTCTTCCATGCAAAAAATTTTTAATGTTCATGCAGTACTTCATCATCCTTCTATAGTATTCTTCCATCTGATTCCAAATGATCATCTTGGAGTTGAGCAGAAAGAATCCAATCAATCTGATATTCAGAATATCACCGTAACACTCAACTTGAACGCGGCTAAGTTCATCAACCAGCTCTGCCTTTGTTCCAGGTGTATAAATATATCTAACTCTCGAACTTGTTACCACCATCTGTCAACTCTAGGTATCCTGTCCTTTTCTTTGAACATAGATTGCACTGAGACCTGAAACAATCCTAAACTGATAATCGATTAAATAGACAAGAAACTTTTGGAAAGTATTGCAATCAAAGTTGGCATATACTCGTGGCAATAACAAAGATTTTATTTAGTTTACTTGTAATGACTCCGGATATTCCGTATTCCTACTACAGCAAAATTGTGCCAAAACTTAGAAAGTTTGTGCAGCTCGGCCTGCAAAATAGGAACAAAGATAGACAATATTGGCCTGGATGTTAGGACACCGTCTTTGAAAGCCACTTTCTGATCGTCAGATCACAAAAATGGTGTATCCTTCTCAAGTAGCCGTATGACGAGTGCTTTTGCACTTTTGATGCACTTTCTGAAATATCCTAAAAGACCTTTAAAGCACTAGGGAAAATTTATGTTTTAACAGCCATTACTTATTGCTCACCCAGACCAATGCCATCATAATAACCCTCCTACTCTGAATTATTCAAACTTGTCTGGTTTCTTTTCACTCGGAGACAGTTCACGCAGACTCCCTAATACGAGTAGTATTGTTATCTAGAAGTTAATTAGATAGAACATATTTTTCTCGAATTGACCTACGGTTGGGTTTATATACATCAGTTTCTCAGATTTGCCTCTGATATGCATTTCAACAATAATTGAGAAGAAATTCGTTTGAAAGCTATGTGCTCACCATATTTCACAATAGCTAAATCTTAAATGTTCAAATAATCGCAACTGATGATGACATCATATTGCAACAAACTGTTCTAACAATATCAATATTTATTTGACCTGAGAAACTCCATTCAAAATCAATTTTATATAAACAAATTAATCATATAACATCTTGATACCCATAAAGCAGTGCATCGATTTCACTATGAGAGCAAGTGATTTTTTTTCATCAAAGTAAATAAAATACTTATATCAATTCAACAATTTTTCATAGTACAAATGTTTATAAAGGGGGTTTTCCAAAACACATTCGAAATCATGGACTCAGTAAAATTGACCTTTTTTTTGTTTTATTACGACTTATGCACTGAGAATGTCCGACTCTTCAGTCTCTCATTGAATGATCGCCTTTACAGTTATAACAACATCTGAAATCGCAGAAAGTTTCATTTAATTCTCCTTTAATTTCTTTTGAAATACCTTCTACTTTTCTTTATCAGTAAAACATAAGAACCTTTCGATGCACTGGGCATATCTCAGTGAAATGATTTATCATATCTCGTAGGTACTGTACTATTTGCATGACCCAGGTAATTAGCTACATATTCCATACTGTCGTGAACTTGGGTGCTCTCGCGGAAAGGTTAATGTTCTTTTCCTATACCCTCAATAATTGAATCAATATTGAATTTCATTAGTTAGGACTTTCATTGTCTGATTTATATAAAATGATTTGAAATCTCTGAAAGAACTAAAAAAAGAATACTTATAAATAAATAGCTGAATATAACAATTATAATAAACATAAAAAAACTGAAATGAAATAATAGTGAAATAAAATAGAAGTTTTAATAGAACAATTGGACAGACCGATCATCAACTCCAGAAATTTGACTACTAAAAGTTGTCTAGATTTTAACTCCCCATAATAGGCCAGGCGTACTATGTTGGAAAATACTGATTTTTCAGAAAAATTCCTTACAGGGTAAACTCAACGGGAATGGGTTGGAAAGGTAGTCAGTAATGTTGGGGCAAAAATTCAACAGCTGAATGTTTGCAGGGGCGGAGGGATGGATGTGAAAATGGGTGAAAAACGGTTTTTCGCGATTTGCGGACAAAATAATTATTTAAGAGAAAAAAGTTAAATGAGAAAGTTGTAGATAATGAAAAAATCTATAACTTTTGTATTCATTCTTTTTTCACATAACCTCAAAATTTTTGAGTAAAACGCAAAAAACACTTTTTTCGTTTTTTATTTTTCATTTGACAAAAAAAAGGCGTATCACTATGAAAATTCAAGCAATTGTACTATTTTTTATCACAAATAAGAATTAGTTTCTGAGAAATTCGCGTTTTACGAAAAAAAGTCAAAAAGGTTTTTTTTTTGGCCTAGACAACTTTCACACCGCTCATTTTTTTCGTAATTACATCAGCTTTCAGATGAAAAAATAAAAATATACTACTTTAGGCAAAAAAAATCGTTTAAAATGCAAAAAACTGAAAAATTGTGCTTGTTAATGTATGTACACTCCCTAATGTACACGATTAAACTGTCGTTGGTATTAATTCGCTCTTCTTCACCTACAAATGGTAATTTGAATTTTGTAGTTCATGTTCAGAGATCAAAGCATCATAGAGGGGGTATTTATTGTTTGAATTACAAATTTTGGAGCAACAACTGTGCTTCGAACGGAACACCATTAAAATCAGTACGTGAGCGTCTTGTCAGTCAGAGCGTTTTATAGAGTATTTCATCGTAAAATAACAAGTGTTAATCTGTTAATTTGTTTTGTGAAAAAAGAACTTATTCAAGAAAAAGTTTACTATAATATATTACATAAAATTTATAATCTTTTATTTAATAGAATTGAATATATAATGATATTATATATAATAATTATGTATTATATCATATATATATATATATATATATATATATATATATATATATATATATATATATATATATATATATATATATCAAAAATGAAACAATTAGTGGACACAACACTCCAAAAGTGGGGCATACCCACTCGATAAAATCTCTCTTTATATATATATATATATATATATATATATATATATATATAAACTATTGGATAGTGGGGTATTGCAGCAAGTAAATGAGTACTCTTTTAAGTTAGTCCAAGCTTTCGGAAAATTTTATTTCCATCATCAGGGAAACTACAATAATATAAGTTTTAAGGTAAAATCAAAAATATCATATATATATATATATATATATATATATATATATATATATATATATATATATATATATATATATATATATATATATAACTGAAAAATTGTGCTTGTTAATGTATGTACACTCCCTAATGTACACGATTGAACTGTCGTTGGTATTAATTCGCTCTTCTTTACCTACAAATGGTAATTTGTGTATATATATATATATATATATATATATATATATATATATATATATATATATATATAATAAGTGAAACAATATTTGGGTATGCAGCAGGCCAAAACTTAGTGTACTCTTATAACAAAGATTCCAAGCTTTCGATAATCTTTATTATCATCATCAGGGATGCTACAATAAGGGTAAAAGACAGTCATATTTATAAAATAATAATTCAAAACAACTTACAGTGTATGTGAGGTTATATGGCAGGTTGAATGAAATATGGACGTGACATATATGACAAATATGTCACGTCCATGTCATATGGTGAAACTCAGGACGTTACAGACAAACAATATATAGTTTAGATTCCATTACACATCGCATCGCATTAACATGCGATGTCTACAGCCAGACATTGAACAAAACCATTTGGCAACAGGGTTAAGGTTTTATGCCACAGATCAAACAATTTTGTTGATGTCGAATGTCAATTCGTTTTGAGCCCCGTAATTGGCTTATACAGCGCATGCGGGTTTGGATTACATGTCATATGTCTTTTTTGAATCATGCACGTGGTTTTCTCTTCAAGGAACAGGTGGTTTTTAATTTAATAATACAATGATATATCATTGAATCTACTATATATTTATGATGTACTGTTTGGAACCAACACCAAATCGTTATTTTTACACCTCGACACGTGTTTCGATCACCAAGTGATCATCTTCAAGAGGAAGATAAAACAGTTTTATCTTCCTCTTCCAGAAAAAATCCGAAAGAAATGTCTCCATATTATTTTCACAAAGAAAAGACTTGTTTTGATGAGTAGTATCATTTACACACATTTCCGTGTAATTTGTTAGTTGCTAATTTGATGGTCGACATATACTTTTCAATTTATCTAATTTACATGCTCACCTTACGGAATATTCCAAAATCAATGTAAATCAATATATAAATATTTATACTTATGTTTCTTTTGTTTCGTTATTTTTTTTTCGGTTTTCAATTTTTTTATTGTGGAGTTTTCAGCTCCTGGCGAGACGAAAAGGGGAGGAGAAACGGATAAAATATCGAGATTTTCTCTTCGAACTTCGCAGACTCTATCCAGACCACTCTGTCAAGGTGGTTGTTCTGATTATTGGAAACCTTGGTGGAATGATGCCCTCTCTACTCTCGAATCTTAAAATCATACCAACCTGCCGCACTAAGGCAGAAATCTTAGCCGCACAGATGCAGAAGGCTGTCATTCTTGGCTCACTGCGCTTGCTCAGGGCACATGATTCTCGGACTCTGACAAAACATAATCACTTAATGAAATCTAATTCAACACTCTCCCTAATTCATTAAAATCTAAAATATTCAATTCGGAACGCAGAAACTTAATCCTGTCTCTTAATAAAGGTTTTGTCATAATATCAGCCAACTGAAGTTCAGATTCCACGTATTTGACAGAAACCTTTCCACTTTCAACAATTTCACGAATGTAGTGATATTTACCATCTATATGTTTTTTTCTCTTGTGAAATTCTGGATTGTATGCAAGTTTTATTGCACTTTGATTATCAACATTGATGACAGTCAAATTATTTTTCAAAACGTCAAGTTCTGTCGACAACTCTCGCAGCCAAACACTTTCTCTGCATCCAAAAAAGATAGCAATATATTCTGCTTAGGTAGTGGATAGTGCAACAACTTGCTGTCTTTGCGAGGACCAAGTAACAGAGCCCCCATTGATCGTGAAAATATGCCCACTTCTTGATTTTCTTGTGATGATATCGCTAGCTTAATCTGTATCAGTGAATCCAGCTAAATTAATCTCTCTGAACTCTAGACTTCCTCCATAAACTATCCCAAAACTTTTTGTACCTTGTAAATACCTTAGTATTTTCTTCACAGCAGACCAATGTTCAGAACCATAATTATTTAAAAATTGACTTACGTAGCAAACAGAATAAGCAATATCTGGACGTGAAATCATTTCTAGGTATAACAAACTACCTACTGCTTCTCGATATGGTATCTTTTCTTCATTTTTAGAAACATTCTGGAGCTGCAATCCAAGTTGAAATTGAATATTTGTAGGAGAACACTCTGACATATTGAATCTTTTCAATATTTTCTTCAAAAAACATTCCTGGGTTATTCCAATTCGTTTATTCTTTCTATCTCGCCAAATTTCGATTCCAATAAAACATTTTGCATCGCCAACAGTAATATCAAAGTTCCTTTTGAGATGTCTCAATAATTTCTGAATAGTTTCACTTGACTTTGACAGCAAGCAGTATTCTTATAGACTCATGGCGCACAACTGGGGAGAATGTTTCATGATAGTCAATTCCTTCTTTTTGTGCAAATCCTCTGGCAACCAATCTGGCTTTATATCTTTCTTTTCCAGATAGACCTTTTTTGATTTGAAATACCCATTTACAGTCAATTATGTTGGCATATTCTGGAGCTTCTTGAAGTATCCAAGTATTAGATTTCATGAGTGAATCAATTTCCTCTCTCATAGCTGACAACCAGTGATCGGATTCATTTGAATGGATAGCTTTCTCGTATGTAGATGGAATATCAAAATCAGCAATCATAACAGAAAAATATTTTGTTGTTGTATTTGACATCTGTCACGTAAATTGTATCTTTTCTCTATCGAATTTTCTGGATCATTATTTCTTTCATCATCATTATCTTCACTGCTTACATTTTCATTTTCTTCCACTGGGACATGAAGAGTTTTGTCTTCATTTTCAAAAGTCAACTTGAAATCAATATGATTTTGTTCTTTTTGTTGAATATCAAAATCTGTTTCGCAGAAATGAACATTAGCACTGACATAAATTTTGCTGTTTAACGGATTTCATAGTCGATAATTTGGCGATTCTTTCTCATATCCTACAAAAATAATTTTTCCACTCTTTGGGTCCCATTTCTTTCTCAGTTCTTTTGGATTATTCATATATGCTACTGTTCCAAAGATCCTGAGGTGTTTTATATTGGGCTTCCTTCCAAACCATTTTTCATATGGTGTTGCCTGATCTGTTTGTTTGCAGACTGATCTATTTAGAACATATACCGAAGTATATGCTTCAGCTTCAGTCCATAATTCCAAACTCAAATTTTTCGAATACAACATGGAACGTGCATTGTCAGTGATAGTTTTTATATCTCTTTCTGCTTTCCATTTTGTTCATGAGCATAAGGAGCTGAGGTCTCGTACAAAATACCTTTTTCTCGAAAGAAATTCAGCATTCTCTCATTTACAAACTCAGTTCCATTATCGAATCGAGAAATATTTTTATGACATTTCCGGTCTGTCGTTTTGTCAGGACTTCAAATTCGATAAATTTTTCAAAAACTTCTGATTTATGTTTCAGAAAATAGACCTTTCGGAAACCAGTGCAGTCGTCCTTGAATAAAAGAAAATATATTGATCCACTAGGAGATACTATATTTGATGGACCGAAAACATCCGCATGAATAAATTCTCCTGGGTTTTCTTCATTGGGACGTTGTGATTTGACAAAACTTCTTCTATTTT
The DNA here is from genome assembly GCF_025532065.1 of Leptinotarsa decemlineata. Taxonomy (NCBI): domain Eukaryota; kingdom Metazoa; phylum Arthropoda; class Insecta; order Coleoptera; family Chrysomelidae; genus Leptinotarsa; species Leptinotarsa decemlineata. Next base: position 7,096,371 of record NW_027412703.1, on the reverse strand, counting down.
GCTTCCCAAACTTGCAACCTTCACAAAAGAAATCAGATTCATCTTCAAGACTTGCCCCTTCAACTGCACCACTATTTATTGTGTCTCGCACATACTTCAGATTGACGTGCCCCATTTGTTCATGCCAAAGTTTGAGACTATTACTTGTTAATACATTGCATTCAATTTTGTAGAATTTCATGAGCATCTTGAACATATTACCTCGTCTCAAACCCACACAGGATAGTTCACCAGCAGCATTGCGAAATTCACATCTGTCTCTTTGAGCAGTCATAACGAAACCTTTGTCAGTTATTTTTCCGACAGATAACAAATTTCTCCTCAGTTCTGGTATGAATAGGACGTCTGCGATTACCTTGTCCTTCCAAACACCATTAATATTTGCTTTCATAATATCACCAACAGCTGTCACTTTTACAAGTTTATTGTCTGCAAGTCGAACAGAAATTTCATCTGAAACTGTTTTCAGGTTGTGAAACCATTTTTTTCTAAATGACGTATGTGGACTTGCGCCAGTATCAGCCAACCATATGTCTTCTTCATTTTCTTCATTCTCAACCCAATCTTCTATATCAGTTGGTAGATAACAAATGAGAACTTCTTTGGAATGTTCGCTGATTGATTCATTTTTGGAATGGGATTTATCAAATTTTTTTTTTCGGCTCGGACACTCTCTCCACTAATGACATAACCGCTTGCAACATCCGCATTTTGTTTTCTGTTTAAATTCTTGGATGTTTTCATGGATTGAATTTGGAGAGCAAGACTGTCATCCTTGTTATCTGAAACAGATAACTTCTGCTCCTCTTTCAGAAGTCTAGCTATAAGATCTGAGAGAGTTTGTTTACTGAAATCAACTGAATCTCATGCAGTCACTAGCATTGCAAATTTGGGTGGAAGGCTATTGATGATTTTTGAAGTAACAGCAACGTCTGATATATCTTCACCCATATCTTTCAACTGCTTTACTATGGATTCAACTTCGGCAATGAAATTGGCAATACTTTGAGTTTTGGACATATTGAGCTCGTAGAATATCTGATACATCATATGTTTTGATACTTCAGTCTTTTGCTCGTGTACCATAATCAGTTTCTTCCACATCTCATCGGCAGTTTGGCAGTTAACTAGACAATTTAACTGATCTTCATTGATAGATGATAGAAATATAACCATAGTTTGGTTATTTTTCTTCTCCCATTTCTTTGCTTCATCAGCATTTGAGGTACTTAAGGCAGGTTTTTTTCCGTTACTATATCCATCAACTCATTGGCTCTCAACACAATGGAAACACTGAATTTCCACAACTGAAAATTGGTACCATCGAACTTCACAATTCTTGCAGTCTCAGTTCGAGTCATGTTCAGCAATTAAGTTGTCAATATCAGAATAATAATGCAGCCTATTATTTTCGTTGAAAATGCAGCAAATACTTTATACTTCCTTCAGATATGCAGAGCAAGGTACTCTGGGCCCATAACCTGTTGTAGAAACTAATTCAACACAGAGTACTTTTTATATGAAAGATAAAGTTGTGGGCGAATTTCAACTACAGCAAAAACATTACCTTTATTTATAGCAAGTATACATTTTTTTTTTCAATCAATAAAACATAAATAAACAAGGACAAAACATAATCACTTAATGAAATCTAATTCAACATATGTGTTCCTTATATCTTACTTTATATATAGCTATAACATTTAAACATTACATAAGGACATATTGTAAAATAATAGATTCAGGCAAATTGTAAAATTAATTTAGGTGTGGTATGTCTGTATGTGTGGTATACCTGTATGGTTTACCTGTATAGCATGAATAGCGTTAGCTTAGGGAAGTTTCCAGTTTAATCTTCCTCTTGAAGATGATCACTTGGTGATCGAAACACGTGTCGAGGTGTTGAAAATAACAAATTGGTGTTGGGAAAAAACTCCAGTAATATACAAATGTTTTGATTTGAAAACAGCTATCTGGTTTTGAAACAAAATGCCTAAGTTGACCTTCACAGCCTACATTGTAGCAGCTTTGATAGGCTCGAAAGTTATCTATCAAGTTATCTATGTTTACTAGAATTTGAGTACCAATGCTTCATTGTCACGAGCAAACTTTCTTGTCAAAAAAGTACTATGACTTGCAAAGTAGTAGAAAGTTTGAATATGGTTGATATTTAAATGAATTCCAATTGAAATTTAGTCAATATTTGATGAATGATAAAGTATTGTGAAACAACAATTTGACTTATTTCTTATTCCTTATTCCTAACAATTTTTTGTGTCAGTAGAAATAACGAAGCTCTTTCTCCGTTATTCTACCAACTGCCACCTCATTTTCGAACCACTCAGTACATGAAAATACTGAAAATGCAAATATACGTATCTTATATTGTTAGAAGTAATTGATAGACTTTATTTCACGAAATTTACTTATCCAACTTTTCACTTGCACCAGAAAGTTTAAGACAATGTAAGTATGCTAGATACTTCGCTATTTGGAAACCTGATCAAACTCATAAAAAACATTGCTATTGAAACATGTGGTTTAGAATGTCACTATTTTACGGGTTTGAAAGCCGTCGAATTTCTTTCTGACGTTTCGGTGCCGCTTGTGGCTAGCTTCTACATCCTGAGTAATCCCCGATAACTGGATATTACGGCTGCGTGGGTTTTCGGTACACTGTGTTAGTTAGTCTAGTACTCAAAAAGTGTACCATAAACCCACGCACTATCGAACCACCATTCAAGTCAAATGAGAGGAGTCATCTCTACTCTAACTGAACGGGCTTAAAGAATATGTGAACCAGAGCATCCCAAGGAAAAACTGGAACGTCTTCAAGTGATCTTGAGATCGAATGGATACTGTGAATCCGAGATTAACAAGGCCTTGAAACTGAAGAGTTTCACGATTCAAAACGGGAAGGAGGCTCAGATAGTTGCACTGCGCATTCACCATATATCTCTAGGGTCACAAACAGAATTGGAAAACTTTTGGGAAAAAAACAACATTAAAACGGTTTTCAAACCCACCAAGAAAATACAACAAAGTCTCAGTTCGGCTAGAGAAAGAGAGACCCACTATCAGCACCAGAGGTGTATCGCAAACCATGTACTTGTGGGAAGGTATACAAGATCCATGTGAACAAGGCTGAAGGAGCATGAAAAAACTGCAGATCAGACCCAAAGGACAAGTCGATTGTGACGGAACACGCTCTCAGTGAAAGAAACCACAGGATTCTGTTCGAAAACGCGAACCAGAAATATCATAGCCGACTGTTACGGGAGGCAATACAGATCCACAAACACACGGATAATTCCAACAGAAAAGAAGAAGCTGTGAACCTCAACCAAATACGGAATCACATTCTAAGAAGTTCAACCATAGCAAACAACATGATTGGGTCAACATGAACACGATTTACGCAGCCGTAAAGTCATCAGTATTGGGTTTATCAATAAAACATTAAATAGGAATGACCCTGTACTCATTTTATTCTAATATAACTATATAATGAATCATATCTGTACTCGAATGACTAAATTATTATGATATATATTAGTAAGTTGATTACGAGCATTCATAAAGATAGCGTATATAGCTGAATACAACTGAGTCTACGTAAACGGGTCGTTTTAATTTGATGCCCTATCCTAACAATCGGAGATTAATCACGATGCCGATGTATAAACCTCTGAAGAAGCTAGCCACTCGCGCTAGCGAAATGTATGGAACGCCGTTTTACTTTTTATTGTCACAAATATTCATTCCTCAATTTATTCAACTAACAATGTATTTGTTTGAATTTAATTGATTCATGCATTTGTTCGACACATTAAAAACGATTGTTCCCAAAATTTGTTCTATTTTAAATGACACTTGATTTAAAATGTTACATGAATTAATTTGTTTGATGAAAAGTTGCGAACAGTTATAATATGGATTCATTGTTTGAAATTTTTTGAAGTAAATGTTTGTTATATATACTTTTTTGTAACTATCGAATAATTTACTACAATTTCTGTGAAACATGAATAAAATGGTTTGTTGATAATTATAGTTACATGAATTAAAACGATTGTTGATAATTTTAATTCGGCGCTAGCATCGAACGGATTCTTGCAGAAGCTGAATTTTTAAATCTGGCAACATGATAGTTTAGTGATAGTAACACAATATTCCGTCCGACCACAGCGCCGAATAAAAATTATCAACCATCAATTTAATTCATGTATCACCTAAAAGCAACAATCAAAACAATTCATTTTTACAAAATACCAATAGAAAGTAAAATGGCGTGCCACGCCGTTTATATAATAAATTGGCGTTCCATTTTCCAATACTCTGAAACAATATTTTTCTTCGGAATCAATAAAAGCTTCAAGTTATTTCATTACTCTTTTTTATTCAAATAACAATTTTATTCATGTAACATTTTAAATCAAGTGTCATTTAAAATAGAACAAATTTTGCGAACAATCGTTTTCAATGTGTCGAACAAATGCATGAGTCAATTAAATTCAAACAAATAAATTGTTAGTTGAATAAATTGAGGAATGAATATTTGTGACAATAAAAAGTAAAACGACTTTCCATAGAAATGTCAGGAATAAATTCCAAAAATATTTAAACCCGGAGAATAGTGACACTGAAAACCTCGGTCGCGAAAGCCTTAACAATTTTTGTTTAAAGGTAGCTGCAGTGCCGTCGCCATTGGGGAGGGATGGGGGAGCTTCCCCCCTGGTTTATCGACTTGGGAAGAAGTTGGGAAATTTTGGTCCGTGAAGATAGAAAAAATAATTCAAAAAAATGAATGAAAATTTAAAAAATAAAAATGAGAGAAGAGAATGGGAGAGGTAATAAGAAAAGGGAAAGAACCAGGACAAGGTTGGGATTTCCCAGCATGAATATCACTGGAGTTTTTTCCCAAACACCAAATCGTTATTTTTAACACCTCGACACGTGTTTCGATCACCAAGTGATCATCTTCAAAGAGGAAGATTAAAACTAAGGACTAGTGCGAGCTAATCCTATTTATGCTATAAAGGTAACTCATACAGGCAAACCATCCAGGCATACCAACCTAAATTAATTTTACAATTTTGCCGTATCTATTATTTTACAATATATGTTTATATAAAACAATTTTCAGCTATATAAAAATTAATTTCACAATATTGCCTATCCAATTTTGGTTTTTTTTTCAATGTGTCCTTATGTAGTAATCAGTAAACCCAACAACATTATGAGTTAGCTTTATAGCATAAATAGGATTAGCTCGCACTAGTCCTTAGTTTTAATCTTCCTCTTTGAAGATATTCACTTGGTGATCGAAACACGTGTCGAGGTGTTAAAAATAACGATTTGGTGTTTGGGAAAAAACTCCAGTAATATTCATTACTACACCAAAGGTTCCAAACAGTGCATCATAAATTTCCCAGCATGCATAACTTGGAGATCCCATACTTTGAAATTCTGGAGTTGTTTGAGAAGTTCAAAAAAGTTTAATTTCTCCCATGTAAGAGAACAGTCCTGAACAGTCCACAAAGTTTGAAGTGACAATTTTACAAAATTCCCAATTTTTCGCTATTTATTCGACTTGGAAAAGTTGGGAAATTTCGGGCCGTGAAGATAGAAAAAATAATAGTAGAAAAAAATTAGCACAATATTATTTAAGTGTTGTTTCCTTTCATTTGTATTGAATATTCCTATATATGGTGGATATGGTGAAAGACCAAGGACCTTGGTCCAAAGTAGAATAATTCCCATTATTATTTTTATAATTACCAAAATTAATGTTTATTTGTGCATACCCTAATGGGCATAAGCATTCAGCCAATCTTTGGATAGCTAAATAAGAAAATTAATATATTATAGTATTAACTAATCCCTCGGCTTTCATTTTTTCGACAGTTTCACCTATATCGGTATCTGACTGTGTGTCTGTAATCAAATCTTGCTAGTTAAATTTGACACACTTTTAATCATCCGATTTATTTGAAATTTGGTAAGTGTAAATAATTGCGATTTAAATGCATTATGAAATTTTTGTTAGAAAAAAAACATAACAAAATGGCGGCTCCATTATGGCGGACAACTTTTGTGATTATGGTCCAATTCTATTCAAAATTGGTATCTGGCGGGTTTTCAGGGTCGGAGATTTTTTATTTAGTTTTACCTGTTTCGGTGTCTGACTGTGTCCACATACTCCACCTTGTGTGACTTTCATAATAAATATCCATCATTTCGTGTGTTTTCTTTAATAAATTTTTGAGTAGTAAAAAGTTATTTTCAAAATTCGTTATCTCGAAAACGGTTGAATTTAGGAAATGATGTGCTATATCAATTTTGTTCAGAATTTCAATCAGAATGAAAATATGGAATAATACATCAGGTGTTCTATTGAAGAAAAAGCAACTTTATTTCTTCTTTTTGACTTATTCTGTTAACCTAATTTTTATTCAGTGTGGTAGATTTGGAAACACCCTAAAACTTCTGTATTTTAATATTTTTGGGTAGCTATCTTACTTTAAAAGATAATCGACTGTTTCCATACATATCAGCGACCCTTTATAAAAAAAATTGATGCAACACAGTGATAATCATCAACTGGTAATAATTATTTTTCAATATTCAGCAAAGTTGTGGTGGTGATGGTGACAGGCGTGGTTGAAGAACTTGAGCAAGGCAATCAAATTACCCTAAAGCTTTGCGATCTAACAAAAACTGTGCCTTGCATGAAATTCTGTTGAGAAAATTAGGGATTACAGGTAGTTCGCTTCATTAAATAAAAACCTATCTGAGAAACTGCCAACAACTAGTAGGTAATGTTCATGGTACTCTGTCAAACTTCCAAACTGTCAAAAACAGCTTTCCAAAAGGGTCTGTTTTGGTGGTCCAATTAGATAAGGGTGACAAGAAGAACCATATATCATTATTCGTTTGCACAACTTTTACATGAGGATAGTTGTTGAATTTTTTTGTAATATTGATTTACTTGAGAGTAGTACTCTTGCAGAATAATAGATCCATTGAAAATTACTTTACATCAACATATTTTGAAATTGATATATTTTGGGAACTGTTGAGGTTTCTTACCTGAATGGATTATCCATTGTTTACATCTTGTGGGATATTTGACTGGGAAACGCAAAAAACTCAAACTATGGTCATTTCTAGTTGAGAGTCCACATTTGTTGTAGGAACATTTATTTTGTCTAGACATCTGGAAATGAAGATGAAATTGTAAAAGGAACAAAAGGCTAACAACTCAATTAGGTAAATTTGCTGAAAAAATGAATCTCATTATTCATAAAATTTTCACCAGTTAGTGCACATTCATCACATATTTTGAAATATAAAAATATTTTTTGCAAAATTACCAACACCAACTTGAAAATTAGGTCACTTGCTTTACAAGGGTACTAGCCAAAGAACCAAAGAAATTTTTATATATAATTTTTCATATTAGGTATGTGGAGAGGGTGCACCAGAAGGTGAAATGTTATATGTCCCAAGATCATTTGGAAGTCCAATGGCCATTTAATTTCATTTTGGTGACTGCATAATTCATTCAGGTCGTGAATACCTAAATACCTATTCTCCAAAGTTGCTGCAACATAACCTATAGTGCACTCACTTTCATTTGTTGAATAATTCATTTTGGAAATACATTTGAAGGGATCTAATAACATGAAATTTCAAATATACCTAATAATTGAATATATTTTTACCTTTTTCGATGTTCTGTCTGCTACTGTGCAGCTACTGAATACTCTTTCATCCCAATAGAAAAGTACATAGACCTCTTGGAGGATAAAAATTTTGAGTTCTCGATCTGCTTCAGTAAAAAATTTAACTTATATATTGTATGCCTTTACCGATCTCCCTCTTCAGACGACAATATATTTATAAATAACTTAGAAATATTACTTTCTTATTTGCCTCTGAATTGCTCCCTGATAATAACAGGAGACTTTAATATAGATTATAATGACGGTGATTTCTATGCTAGGGAATCACTAAAAAATGTATGTATACATTTGACTTAAGTATGCACGTGGAAGAAGATACTCGCATATCCCGCTTCTCTGCAACTCGCATCGATTATATTTGTAGCAATTTAAATGTTCAAAATGTTACTTGTTCAGTTGTCCCCTCAGGATTATCTGACCATGAAGCTATAACTTGTTCGTTTCTCGTCGAGTCATCGAGGAAACAGGTGCATACAAAGTTCGGTAGACTGTTCAGTAGCTCAAATTTCGATAGGTTTTATATGAATTGTCTCGTGATCGACTGGCAGAGTACCTTGACTGAAACTGATCCATTCTCTTCTTTCCATAATAAATTAACTTATGTGTTTAACAAGTCTTTTCCTAATCAAAAAATTGAAATGAAAACTAAGAAACCCTGGTTGACAAAAGTATTGAAGATCTCTTCTGGTAATTTGCGCTCACTGCATTATCTCAAAAAATGTTTTAATAACCATTTCTTTTCTTCCTATTTCAACGTTTATAGAAAAATATATAGATCCACTCTCCAACTAGCTAAACTTAAGTACTACAACAACAGGATTGGAGAGTCAAATAACAAAATCAAAGAAACTTGGTCAATTATAAATGACCTGAGAGGGAAATCAAGGAAAACAAAAGTTGACATTCCAATTAATCCCAACACAATTAATGAATTTTACTGCACGATTGCTCATAAACTGAGAGAGTCAATTAACACCCCTTATGATCCTCTGGTCAATCTAGATAGTATTGTAATAAATGATATGCTCATATTATATGACACCAGTCTCTGTGAACTAATTGAAACTCTGAAGGATATTAGAAACAAAAGTGCTGCTGGATATGATGAAATTTCGGCAAAAATTATCTTGAATTTACCTATCGAAGCCTTAGAGACGTTGGTAGCTCTTATCAACTCTTCATTTAGAACTGATCTCTTTTCCCCTGATTTGAAAACTTCGGTAGTTATCCCTTTTCATAAAGGAGGAGATTTAGATAATCCCTCTAATCTTCGCCATATTTCTCTAATACCAACTATACCGAAAGCCATCGAAAAACTAGTTAAGATTCGAATGAATGATTTCTTTAAATTTCACTAGTTCGGATTTCCATTGTCTACTATATGAAATGATTTGAAACTCCTGAAACAACTAAAAAAAAAGAATTAAAAATGAATAGCTGAAAATAAAAATTATATTAAGCAAAATAAACCTGAAATGAAATAATAGTGAAATAAAATACAAGTAAAATAGAACAATTGAACAAAAATAAATAAAAATAAAGAAATGAAAAAAGAAAATAAAAATAAAAAGTTGAGAGATTCCAAGTCACGTTAGTTCACGACATTTCGATTGTTAGTATCTACAATCGTCTTCGGGTGATGAGGGATTTCAAATCATTTTATATAGTAGACAATGGAAGTCCGAACTAGTAAAATTCATCATGAAACATTGTAAATCACCTTCAAACAATGATTTCTTGTTTTTACATCATATCATAAATAAAGATCAATTTGGGTTCCAGGCCGGAAAAAGCACTCATGATGCAATTTTTTCTTTTCTGTTCGATCTTTATTCAGAAACAAATGCTGGTGATGCAGCCGCAGCAGTTTTCTTCGATCTCTCTGCAGCATTCGATTGCGTTAATCACAATATACTGCTTAGAAAACTCAATCGTTATGGGTTCAAGGGCACAACTTATCAATGGTTTGAATCATATCTCACAGGACGAGATCAAATAGTCCGAACAACAGAAATCTCAGAAAGAAGGGCAATCGATAGTGGTGTACCACAGGGATCCGTGCTGGGACCTGTTCTCATTCTATTACATGTAAATGATTGGACGAAGATCAACATATCGGGCAGCTTTATACTTTTCGCGGATGACACCACCATCTTGCGGAAAGAGAAAAATGAAATCGAACTACATAAAATAATAACTTCTGACTTGGAAAAAAATAAAATGTGGTGTGACGCTAATTTGCTTTCTCTGAATGACATATAATATCATTCAAATGCGTGCTTGACGAACTTCCTTTGAACGGTGGTGTTCTGCAAAATAAATCTAACACAAAATTTTTGGATGTATTGATTGATCATAGGCTTAAGTTTGATGAACACGAACAACAGCTCAGAAGTAAAATTTCCTCTGGGTGTTTGCAGTGAGGGTAGTTTCTAAGGAGTTGAATTTCAGTACTGCAAAAACGGCCTACTATGCATTAATTGACTCCCAAATTCGATATGGGATACCTTTTCGGGGAGCATGTTGTCCAACCCTCTTGTCTTCTATTATGATTATACAGAAAAGAGCTGTAAGATACCTCTGTAAGGTAAAACCAAGAGACTCTTACAGAAAACTGTTTATTAATAATCAAATATTAACTGTCATTGCACTTCTCATCTTGGAGACAGTACAAATCAAGATATAATGTAGCGACCTTACCCTATTCAATTCGAAATACGGAATTTAGCCTCAGGCTCCCAATTCCCACCTCTAACTCAGTCAAGGATTCAATATTTTACAATGGTACTGAAATTTACAATCATCTGCCAGTCGATGTAAGGTCCTCTAATTTGACAGGCAAGAATTTTAGAAAGGCTGTAAAGAAATTTTTAGTAGATAAGCCCTATTACAGTCTACAAGAATACTTTGTAGACACCTTTTAGCATATCTATTGTATATGTTATGGTATGAACATGTATCATGTGTGGATTTTAGACGAAAAGTTATATTATAACTTGATTATTTTTTAAGTTTATTCGCTAAATTTTTTTTATTATCTTTTTAACTTGATTTTTATTTATATTGATTAGTTATATTTAATTGTCCTTATTGCTTAAGCTTATGTTCGTATTTTACTAGTTAAATGGAATTTCTTTATTATCTACTATGACTTGCGATTTTACTTATATTAATTATATTAATGAGTTATATGAATTGTCCTATTGCTCAAGCTTGGTCAACAAGTTGCCCTTAAGACAATAAAGCATATTTGTTATTATTATTATTTATTATTATTGTCACAACTCACTCACAATTATTGTCTTATAAAAGTACAAATAACACAAACTAATAACTACTAAAAGCACAAATAACACAAACTTATTACAAAGGAAACAGATGTGATTCTGATCTAAGAATCACAAAAATTTACTACTAATAACCTCTTATGTGTCTATAAATTGCAACACAAATGAACACGTCACGAAGACAAAGCCTGTCAGAAACATAAAAATAATCATTTACAACTTTCTAGTACGACACTCCATCTCAATCTTGCATCTCTTTTTTGGAGACCACAGTTTTGGCGCCATCTACTTTTCGTTTCCATCGTCCTCCAATGATAACTCCATAAGGTTGACCGACTATAAATCTATAGATAATGCTTTAACCTATCCCCTCTTCCTCCTCTCCGCTCCATCAGTTTTAGCAGGAACTGACCGTTTGGCGGGAGTTAGTCGTTAGTGATTACAGGTTTCCATATGTTGCGTATTTGTACACTAGATGGGCTTAATGCGTTGTTGGACAATATATATTCGGCTTCTTTGAATTTTCGTCTAAACCAGTGTTCCTCCTTGTGAATGTTTTCAGCTTGAGTTCAAACATGCTCTGCTATTCATGATTTGCTAGTTTCTCCTTACTGTGTGTGTCTTGTGCTCGGCAATGCGAACTTTCAATGGCCTCTAAGTTTCACCGATGTATGATTCTCCGCACTCGCAGGGTTTGGTGGCCTGGTCTTCGTGAGGCTGCTACGGATAATGTTTCCAGATATGAAACAGGTTATGATATTATATTTGGACCCAATCCTTCTTATCCTTTCCGACAATCCTCTGATGTAGGAAAGTACAAGTACTGGTTGTGGCGGCTTCTCTTCCTTGTGGAGCTCTTGCTGTCTTCTAGCTAAAGCCTGTTCCACCATCACTTTGGAGTAACCATTCTGTTGAAGATCATTTTTTATGATTCCCAGTTCTTTTTCGAGACCTAGCTTTGTGTTACAGAGCCCGAAAGCACGGTTTAGTAGAGTCTTGATGATTCCTCTCTTGGTCGATTGAATGTGATTAGAGTCCTGGTTCAGATACAGACATTTTGTTATATTTACTTCAACTTAGGGTCACTTTCTACAAAACTAATGATCTGTCATCAACATTTCCGTAACCGTTAGAGCATTTTGAATTCACCAAACTAATCGTTTTTGTGAAATTTTTTGGAAAATCACATTTATTGTAAAATAAAAGTAGAAGCAAATTATTTATTTTTTTTACTCCAAAACCATAATTTCTGAAATAGTGCGGAGAAGAATACGGGGAAAAAGAAGAGACATGGAATTCTAAACATTCTTTTGCATTATTGCATCAATGTTACAAAGTTCATTTGCATAAAAATGATGTGCGTAAAGAGTTTCATAAGTAAAGAGTTCCACTTCTTTCATTATTTAGGTACTTTCACTGAATACCAAATCACTAGAATGTATAAAATAAATTATCTGTGTTTTATTTCATTTACAGATTAAGTTCATTATATCAAGATGAATGCCTTTGCAGTTGTGATCATTATAGGATACTTCAGCACAGGAGAATCATATACAAGTAAGTATGAATTTATGGAAAAATTGCTTAGTGATTCATCTATAATAACCAAAAATGAAACCAGCTCGAAATTGGATAACTTTGATGGTTTCAGTATGGACTTATCATAAGTCTAGTCGTTTATTGAATTGATGTATAAAATTTTTGTATTTACTTCATGGACCATACGGTGAAAATTCATAAAGAAACGTACTCAGTTTATGAAGAATAGATCTCTAGTTATTTGGAAAGTATAAATCCGAAAATTCCATCTTCAAAATTTTCTGATAGCAAATTTTGTAATCAGCAATCTGCATTAGGTATGCAAAAATGGGTATTTTATCAATTTCAATATCGAAATTTAAAAATCAGTTTCGTCAACAATATTGGATACTAAGAGTAACAATTGAATATGAAAATTTTTCATGAACAGAGTTCTATTTCGTGTGTAAAAGTCAAATGGAATAAATTCATTATTTCGGTTGCGGTACATATTTTAGCAAAATCCCGAAACAAGTCAAATTTAAATTATAATTTGACATATTTCAAAGGAAAAATGCTACAACTCCCAATTTTTTAAATGAGAAGTATAGGCTTGTGATATATCGTTTGAAAGTTATCTTCATTCTCTCTTCAAAAATATTATCGCTTTCAAGTTTATTGCAACAACTTCTTATGATAAAATAAATTAAAATCATGTGGTTACCAAAATTCGATTAAACTTATTTCATGTTGAAGTATCTCTCTAAATATACAGGGGTGCGCAAAAGTCCGGAATAAAATTAATATCTTTTTAACCAGTATTTTAGGAAAAAAACGCTGAAAACCGTCAGTTGATTTCACGTTGTACGCATTTTTTGGCAATAAAATGAATTTTTTTTCAACCCCCTAGCTGCAACCCTGTCCAACTTTTTTTTTCGAATGCAAACCTATGTCGTGTATAGGCTCATTGAAAAGCTCCTGAAAAATGGATTCTGACCATACCCTTTATTTTTTTGTGGTTACAATGAAATGAGAAAAAACTCTTTTGAAAAGTTACAAATACCTAACTTAGTGCTTTCTACGGGTGAATTGACGTAACAGATGCTGAAATTGGCCTCCACCCTCTACCTCGCAGGCTCCTAGGCGATGGTAAAACCCGTCTATGGAATTCCAAATGGCCTCAGCCGGTATGTTATGTGTTCCACTCTAATTCTGCTTTTTAGATCTTCAATATTAGCCGGCCTATTTTGATAAACCTTGTCTTTCATATATCCCCAATAAAAATAATCTAATGGCGTTAAGTCTGGAGATCTTGGCGGTCATTCAATTGTACCACATCGTCCAATCCAGCGTCCTGCAAATATGTCATCGAGATATAATCTGACATTAATACCAAAATGTGGGGGAGCGCCATCCTGTTGGAACCAAAGTGTTTCAGTGGGAATATCTGGATCTGCTTCATTGGGAAACATAACAGCTAAAGCAGGGACTAATTCAAAGCGTGAAAAGTCTAAGTAGCGTGCAGCTGTAAGGCTTCTCTCAAAAAAGTATGGACCTAATATTCTGTTGTTGATGATGCCTGCCCATGCATTTACTTTATGAGGACGCTGCGTACAAGCTTCGCATATCCAGTGTGGGTTTTCCTGACTCCAGAATCGATAGTTGTGCCTGTTAACTACTCCATGTAAATAAAAAGTAGCTTCGTCCGAAAAGAGTATGTTGAGTGGAAACCCATTATTCTCGTCACATCGCCTCATTATTTCCTCACAAAATTGCAAACGCCTGTCATAGTCATCTTCCAAGAGCTCTTGGACAAGACATACCTTATATGGGTGGTATTTTTCTGTTTTCAAAAACCTCCCAATCGTACGTCTAGACGCAGGATTGTTTTGGGCCAATGAAACCGTTGATGAATGTGGATCTTCCTGCAGAGATACGGCGATGTCCAATTTTTGATCTTCGTTTAAAACATGTGGCCGGCCACTTCTGGGCAAGTCCTTCACTGTACCATGTTCTTCAAATTTGTGTAAGATCTTACAGTAGCCTGGGAAATGTGATTTTCCGGATATTTTGCATTAAATAAAGTACACACCTCACTTTGACTCCGCATTCTATCCCCACATCCCAACACTTCGATACGCTGCCTCTCTGACAATACCATTTTTGTTTAGTAAATTAAAAAAGAACACTTTGTACCCAATTAATAAACTAAACATACATACAATTTTAATTTCCGCCAGAAATGCCACAATTTTAAAATTGAGTCAAGACAATAGTTCTTATCAGGGCATTCATTTTGGTACAAAAAATGCAACAACCTTTTCGAGATACACTGGTCAACAATTGCTTGGAATGGAACTAATATTATGTGTAAGTTTTTGGTGAAAAAACAAAATCCACAGAATGTTGATGCTACATTACGTTATCAGTTTTACACATAAATCAATAAAATTTGTTGTGGTGCCTGGCCCGGTTGGTCTGTTCTTAAAATTTGTAAACTTTTAGAAAGTAAGTACTGGTGATCCTTAGCAATTGTTGAGCAATGTACATCATCACCACTTATTTGTTTTTTGCAACGTTAATTTACCCGTAGATAGCACTAAGTAGGTATTTCTAACTTTTTTGGTTTTAAAAGAGTTTTTCTCATTTCATGGTAACCGCATGAGTAAAAAAAAATAAAGGGTATGGTCAGACTTCATTTTTTACGAGCTTTCCAATGAGCCCATACACGACATAGGTTTACATTCGAAAAAAAAAAGTTGGGGAGGGTTGCAGCTAAGGGTTTGAAAAAAAAAATTTCATTTTATTGTCAAAAAATGCGTGCAACGTGAAATCAACTGACGTGTTTCAGTGTTTTTTTCCTAAAATCCTGGTTAAAAAGATATTAATTTTATTCCGGACTTTTGCGCACCCCTGTATATGACTCAAAGATGACTGACTGACTGACATAGTGATCTATCAACGCACAGCCCAAACCACTGGACGGATTGGGCTGAAATTTGAAATGCAGGTAGATGTTATGACGTAGACATCCGCCAAGATGCCTACGTCAAGGATTTTGGTCAGTTCTACCCCCAAGGGGATAAATAGGGGATGGAAGTTTATATGAAACTTCGTCAATTTTAAACCGATCGGACTGAGACTTTGCATGCGAATAAATTAAGACGAACAAAATAATTTTTAGTTCTAAATGTTGACAATTGATGGCGTTAGTAGTATTTTAAAACGCGCTATCGTTATGTTTTCACTGAGTTACATATACCCGATGATGAGTGGCCGCCGTATCTAATAGTACATACTATACCTAAATATTTCTAGCGAATTATATTTGACAATTTTGGCTGTTCTTTTCTTGGCATATTTTGGATTGCATTTGCTTTGTTTCGGTTTAGTAGTTTTGGTTATAGTTTCTGCTTGGTATTTGGCATTTGTTTTGTTTTCGTTTGGTTTAAGTATAGGTTTTGTCGGTTAGACATTTTTAAAATGGCTAAAGAAAATCTGAACGTTAATAGAAAAGTTGAAGAATGTACTGTCGTCCCTATTGTTGGTGACGGTGCATGTTTGTTTCGTGCTCTCTCTTATTTAATGTACGGAACACAAGATAGAGCGATGGAGGTGCGTTCAGAAATTGTCAGATATGTGGTTAATGACTGGAGCAAGTTTTCAATTATGACCCACGACAGGAATTGCGATAACTACGTAACACCTGACGAATATTTGGCTGATATGTTGAAAAATGCTACTTATGGCAGATTTTGTGAGTTAATAGCAGCAGGATTAATATTCCCATTTAAGTTTGAAGTTTATAGAAACTGTCTCATATACACGGAATCTGGATCTAACGACTATCCGGCGATTATGATTCAGCAAATATTTGTTCAGTGGGCATTTTGATGCCTGTCTTCCCATAGCAGCACAGAAAATTACTCGGCGTCGTATGGAGGTAGCTGTAGAAGAACATGATTTTGGAATTGATATACACCTTCGCAACTTAAAGTTGATAAAGGCTGTCAGGAGGTACCTGTTTTAGAGCGTGAACATTCACCTATTGTATCTTCAATAAATAATGATGAAAATTTAATAAGAAGTTTATTTTCCCAATCTGAGTCTGTGACATTAATAGAATCCCACCGTAAAGCTGTGTCTGAATATAAGAAAAAAACCCTGATGTACAGAGGCAAGCTGTCGCCACCTACCAGGCTGCACACTCTGAAAAACACAGGCAAGCTGTCGCCACCTACCAGGCTACAAACCCTGAAAAACATAGGCAATCTGCTGCACTATATCAGGTCAAGAATACCGATGTGCATAGAGTGATTCAGTCACGGTATGGAGAAAATACAATTCAGCGTGTATGGAGAAGCAAGTTGCTTTGGGGTTTAGCGTATGACCCAGATATTGCTTATGGAACTGACAGCAGTGTAGTCTTAGGTTTTATGACGTACAAATGTCAGTGGGGTAACGCCTTGAAGTGGAAAGATAAGACACCTGGCATGTGTTGTAGCGCCTGTAAAGTACAACTTGAGCCGTTTAAACAACTGCCTGAACCACTTTACAGTCTGGTTAATGATTTACACCCAAATCATGTACACTTCATGGATAATATCCGAAAATATAATGCCTGTTTTCAGATGACTTCCTTTGGTGGAAAACAAATAAAAGAAGGCGGTTTTTCACCAACTTTTAAAGTTCAAGGACATTTAATTGGAAGTATATTACCGGAACCTGGGCAGGATGCACAGTTTCTGCAAATTCATTTCGTCGGTGAAGATGATAGAGAAGCTAATATTCGATGTTCTGAATTTCCTGATTTGAGACCAAATTTAATAAAAAAATTGCAGCTTATGTTACATGAGGTGAACCCATACATGAAAGATCTAAAAACATCGCCTTCAGAGTCATTCAACGTCGTAATACATGCAGATAAAAAACCACAAAGAGAACACAGAGGCATATTTAATGCACCAACGATAAATGAAGTGGCTGTTGTATTGGTAGATCAGCATTTTGACCGAAGAGACATCATCCTCGAAAGCCGAAGTAACTCACTTCAGCGTATCAGTGAGATACATCGACCTTATGACGTGCTGCAGTATCCGTTGATGTTTTGCTGTGGGGATGATGGCTATTCAGTCAACATACCACAATGCGATCCCACAACTAAGTTGCCCTTGAAAAAACCGGTCTCTGCTGTAAGTTTTTATTCATACAGAATAATGATCAGAGAAGGAGAAGATAACTTTTTGGTTAAATATCGCGCTCTTTTCAGTCAATATTTGGTAGGTGTATACGCAAAAATAGAAACTGAAAGACTAAACTACATAAAAAACATCAAGCCAAATTGCGCGCAGATAATTATATTCATTTAAAAGATGCAATTGGACGGCAGGATACTGAAGCAAATCAGCTGGGACAAATGGTAGTACTTCCATCATCTTTTACTGGTGGACCAAGATATATGCACGAAAAAACGCAAGACGCCATGACCTATGTTAGACATTACGGTCGTCTCGACCTTTTTATTACTTTTACATGTAACCCACGCTGGAGTGACATAAATGCGCACTTACTAATGCACAACAAGTAGCAATCATGTATCTCTCTAAAGTTGCTAAAAATATTTTACTAAGTTCATATTCAAGAATTATAGTGGCAAATAGTGTTATAAAAAACCGTGGCGTTTGAGGCGTGAGAGTCTACAAAAAATTACGGCAACACCCTGACAAATTTTATGTGTATTCAGGGATGTCAGTTGAGGCATTCGACCTACTTTTGAAGTTGACTGAATGCAAATTGCAAAGAACTTCAACGAACTTCTGAGAAGCTATATCAGCAGGGTGGTCAAAATTTTTGAATTTTTCCTTAATGGGTCTGCTGGGTCCCAAATTGCCCTTCTTTTGTACACAGAACTTATTACGCTTTCCTCCCTAGCTAGGCTACCCGGCTGGAATATCAAATACGACTGATTAGGTTGGATAAACGCCTGGCGTACCTTCAGATGGTTTCTGGAGGTTAGATGGTAGTGGGGGGTCACTGCGGCTGCCGTCGTTCTGTTACTCACGTTTATAAATAGCAGGATGTTCGCCAGGCAGCTATCTACCATCCACCATCCTACCAACCTTCCTGCAGTGCGGCCCTAGCCTTAGTGATATAGAGATAGATGAACGAGATGCGTTACTACTTAACCCATCGAAAACTTTCGGCAAGGCTCCTGGGAGAGAACTTTTCGCAAAAACTCAAAAACACGTCAGGTTTGTTTGTGAAGTGGATATGTTTTGAACCGGTAACCATTGCAAAATCTACACTTAATTCTTTTAATGAAATGAAAATTACTCGGTATCTATAGTCCGTTCATAATTTGTCGATAGCACAAAATGAGGGCCCAAGTCATAAAACGGTCGTAAAACTCGTAAAATCATAGGCGGAGGTTCCTGAGGTGTTTATCCATTAAATATAAAGCTTCAGTTTATATTCGAAACTTGCCTTGAAAGAGTGAAGTTGTTACGAACGAAAATAATTTTTGGTTTAGTACATTTTTTAATCGCATTTAATTCACGGCTCGTTGGTGTTTCGGCGTCTACGGCAGTAATTAACGTCTCTAATATTTATTTTGCGAATTTTGTGCAGTGCGTGAGTAACTTTTTTTCATATTTCTACAAACATATACGTACCTTTCGTTCCTGCTTGTTTTGTTTGATTGCTTGCGATGGCTTCGTCATCATCATCAACATCATCAAGTTTTACACCGGTACTGTTGCGTACAGTCAGTAAGTCTGTCTAATCACCAAGAGAGAAGACTATTGTTTTGAACGTTCACGATGCTCTGGTTTCTCAGAATCCCACAAACACTGTTCAGAACATAATCAAGAGTTGTGCCAACATGACGGGCGTAGGGGAGTCAACAATATATAGGTTCCTATCAGAAAAAAAAAAAAAGGTAGAGCTAACCCAAATACAAACGAATACTTAAAGAGGGGGAGAAAACCTATTGAAATTGATGAATTTGCCAAAAATGGTATTCGAAGGAAAATTCACGAATTTTTTTACAAAGAAGAAATACCCAACTTAAACAAAATTTTACAAGAAGTTAGAGACGACCCGGATTTGCCTCATGTCGGACGAACCAAATTGTGGCAAGTTTTAAAAGAATTAAATTTCCGGTGGGAGAAATCAGACCGAAAATCACTTTTGATTGACCGGGAAGAGATAATATGTTGGAGAAGAAAGTATCTAAGATCTATACGAAAATTTCGGGCTGAAGGAAGGCCAATTTACTATCAGGACGAAACGTGGGTAAATGCAGGTCATACTCTCACAAAAATTTGGACAGATAAAAATATATCAAGGCAAGCCTTTATGGAAGGTTGGTCTACTGGTATTTCCCCACCCTCTGGTAAAGGCAGTAGATTAATAGTTTCTCATATTGGCAGTGAAAAAGGATTTGCTAAGCATGGTTTGTTGGAATTTGAATCCAAAAGCACAAAAGACTATCACGAGGAGATGACAGCTGATGTTTTCGAAGAGTATTTTGAGCAGATGATTGAACATATACCACCAAACTCAATTATAGTATTAGATAATGCACCTTATCATTCACGACTAGTTGAAAGACTTCCAACGACTGCGTGGAAGAAACAGGATATCATTGACTGGCTGCGGAATAAGTCCCTGCCTTACGAAGATGGAATGGTTAAAGCAGAACTTTTAAAAATTGCCCGGCAACACAAATCTAAGTTCAAGAAATACTTAGTTGACAAAATGGCGGAAAGACGAAACATCACAGTCCTTAGACTTCCACCCTACCACTGCGAATTAAATCCAATTGAACTCATTTGGGCACAAATGAAAAGCTATGTGGCTAGAAAAAATACGTCATATAAAATACAAGCTGTACGTGAATTGTTATATGAGTCTTTACAACATATTACAGAACAAAATTGGCGAGATGCAGTAAGACATGCAATAGAAGAAGAACAAAAAATGTGGGATCTTGACAATATAATTGATGCGACTGTAGAGACACAACCGCTAATTATTAACCTGCAAGACGACTCGGATTCCGAAGATGATCCTGTTTATTTTGAATTTGAATAGTTTTGTAAGTAATCGTAGTTTATATCATTTAAAAATAGGTATTAATTAAATAAATGTATCTTTTACAAATTGCAAGCAACTTATTATTTTTGAATAAAATAAAGAAATTTTTTAAAAATAAAAATACAGTTTACAGTACCTACAGTTTAAGAATATTAATATATTTATTTATTTAAAGTAACTAATGTTTTAATCATATACTCTACGACACTGATCACTCATTTCCACTCAAAATACCTACATAATCGGATTAAAAGTTTTATAGCTGTATTGTATTTCTTCAGATACAAGGCGGGTTAGTCGAAAACATCTTAAACTGCCAGTTTTAGTTTGGTTTTTGTTATTATATCATATTAGCTGTCCTCTCTGTATTTCAGTTCTCTAATGAGGGTCAAACTTGCAGTGAGCTATCAACAAATTATGAACGGACTATAGTTTAAAGGGGATTTTGATTTCCTATCCATTGCTTCATCGCTTTTGGAAATGGACCATTCATTTGAAAGATGTTGAGTTTTGAAATGCCAACAATACGTTTGTCGAAGAATAATAGAATTGAATGGACTGTAGTTCTTATTGTTCTAATTGAGTGCATGCTAGAAATGTTGTCTATAATGAAGGTTACATTTATACAATTACTTGTCGAATAATTTCGAACATTGACGGAGTCATCTCGAGATATACATTGATATTCGTCCTCGCAGGTCCAAATGAGTCAAGTGGAGTGTGTTATACATCGCTTTTTATGTTAAATCTGTAGAGGTCAAGTCGCATTACATTAGGAGGGGACATTAAATCTATAAAGTATTCAAGAAACACTTAATTGTGAGATTTTCACTACACAGTTTTACCAAAGCGCAACACGTGTTTGTCTATACAATAACGTATTCAGTCGTGTCTTTACTCATAGACTGGGAGCCCGTGACAGAAATTTTGACCCCATTTTTTACCGTCTTCCTTTTTCAGAGAACATATTTATAGCCACAAGCAACAGTATTATGCGTTAAACGAATTTTTTTCCATGTTACACATGCTCAAACATTAACTCTAGTTTGCATTAAAAAAATGCTTCTTTGACCAACATTTTACCATCTGCCATTCATGCAACCGGAAGGCTAGGTTACGCAACCCACAAAAAAATAATTGGCAGACGGTTACATGGTGTTCTGGCTAAAGCATGAATTTTTTATTCAACAAAAAAATGGTTAACTAAAATCAATTTTGTACCGTCGACCAAGTACATCGTAGACTAACAGTAGCATGAAATGAACAAATTTTCTCTCTCAAGGCAGACGGTTCTATTGATTTATGATTCACTCGTATTGAACAATTCATATCACGATTTATATTTTCTGTTGTGAATACCATAAAGAATGTTTTTTGTAGGTTAACTAATAGTCAATTAAACGAGCATCATTTATAAAAATCATTGCCACAAATGCTTGCTCTGGTAACAGCATTTTTTTTTCATTATCTTATTTGAGAATATTAGTGTCATCAGCATTTGGACATGAGTACACCATGTCATTGATAAAAATTATAAAGAGAACAAGTCCCAAGATTGATCCTTGAGGGACACCAGTATTTACCATTTTTTCTGTTGATCTATTCCCACCTAATACTACAATTTGTTGCCTTTCTCTGAGATATGACAAAAAAAAGCAAAAAAAACAAATAAAACATAACGGCATCCGAGAGTACCTCAAAAATATGGTCGGCAGTCAACCTATTAATGGATCCTGTATAATTTATATATATATATATATATATATATATATATATATATATATATATATATATATATATATATATATATATATATATTATATATATATATATATATATATATATATATATATATATATATATATATATATATATATATATATATATATATATATATATATATATGTCATCGAAATTTCGGTTCCGTGAAATTCTGTTAAAGCACATTTTCAAAAATATTGTCGAGAATTCAAACGTCACCGTCTAGAAGTATATAATTTGGTGAATAGTAATATTAAAGAAGCAATAACATTCATCTACAGCTATTCGATCATCAATATACAATTTTTCAAATGTTTTATATGAACTTTTATGATTTACAGAATACGGACGATCTTGTAAAGACATAGGTTGCCCCAGTAATCAAAAATGTGTTATGGAGACCGATCCATGCAGCTATTACCAAAGACAAGGGGAATGTGGATCGTGAGTATAGCTGCGAATAATTTTTTTTTTTTAAGTAAAATACATCTTCTTTGTGAAAAGGTATCCAACGTGTAAGATGGACACAAATTCGGCTGCCAGAACGTGTGCGACTTACGTGTGTCCCCCTACAAAAGTATGTAAAATGGATGGTAATACACCTAAATGTGTAGATGACCATAGCCAAGGTAAGTTATTTTCGAAATAATGAATAAAAAATCGAAAAAGCTTTAGCTATATTGATGGGCCGTAGTCCACAGCATCATCAAACTCTTCTAATTGATCTCTACTGAAATCTGACTCCGAGATTTTTATAATGCAAATTTTGCCATAAAACTTTTATCACAAAATTTCAACATGTAGAGAGAGTCGAACAAAAATATACATAATATACATTCAATATAACACAATTATGGTACTTTTCTCGGTAGGCATTCCAAAAAATGATCTAAGAGGTTCAGATGGTAACTTGATTTCATGTTTAGATGAAATAATGAATAGGTTTTGGTGAAAATCATCTCAGTTTTTATTCATCAAACAATACTTGTCATCCTTAACATGTGACAGACTTGGCTATTTCAAAACATGATATATAACATCTTTCCCTCTATTTTATAGAATGTTCAAATATATTCTGTTTGACCTTTCATATTCAGTTTGTCCAGGCATTTTTTGAAGATTCTTATTGTACTTCGTTTTCACTATTCACTGCAAGGATGATCCATAACCCCATTTGCTTATGAAAAGGAAATCGGCAATCCTTCTTTTTTTTTCTTTCAATGAAATCAGGATGTTGGGTACCAAAGCTCACATTTGTTGTTGAATATATATTATAATAAAAATATGCCCAATTTTGTTCTCATAACGTCACAACCCATTTTTTATAATCTCTATGGTTGTTTGCACCGTCCGTTCAGCTTGACCGATGGATGACGTATGTAACGGTACAATTCTAGATTATTTCGCAGGAAAACTTGAAACTTGTGTTAATATGCAAATTATTACCTGTTGTTCGAGCCATTTGGAATGCACATCAACAAGAATGAGAAAATAATAGCTTTCTTATCAGGGCCGTACCCAGAGGGGGGGGGGGTTAGAGGGGTCAGAACCCCCCCCCGAAATATCCCAAATACTGCGTCCTTTTTCATAATTTGAGGGCATATTTTATTTTTAAATATATTCAAAACTTTCTGATGAAAAACGCACAAATTTTTGGAATCTAATAACAATAATCTCACTAATAAATCAGTACCCCCAGTTCTACTTCTGTCTGATGGTGTCATCCACCATCGCCTAATTTTTTTTATTTTTCTTTTTTCAATAAACTACTAATCAATAAAAAAACTGTATTGATTGTAACCAACTCCAGACATTTTCTCGAGAATATTTGGTACGCTTTGAGCACGCAAGCATTCCCAACGATTTAAGTTTGCAAATTATGGCCTGAGCGCTCATAACTTGAGCATTCTTCATCATTTTTAAAATCTATGATTGCAAGTGAATTTGTTATAAGTCTCTGTTTTCTGGAAAGCGTGTTCTCCTACACAATTACACTCTGCAAAATCCTACAGTCTCATCTTTGTGATTTAGTGTCAAGTATAGATCATATCGAGAATGTTGTTCAAATCTTTGAAAATTTTCGAACCAACATTGAGGCCCAATTCTCAACAATTTTCAAAACAGTAAAATCAATATTAGACGAGGTTCATGAAGAGATTCGTATACCACGATTGACATCCGTTCAAAGATATCGCAGCAATTTCCAAGCAAACGATCCAGAACAATATTTTCGTATAGCTGTTCCAGTTTTGGACGATTTCATTGGCCAACTGAAAAGTAGATTTGTGGACCACAAAAATATTCTATCCGGCCTATACTGCTTATTACCGTCTGTTTTCTGTGACAAATCACTGGATCTAGAAAACTTGGCTATGTACAAAAATAAAGTTGATCTGAGCTTATTGCAGAGTGAGTATGAACTTTGGAAAAAATTTTGAAGCCAAAGAGATGAATCAGATCGACCATCATGTGCGATTGAAGCTCTTGGAGAGTGCAATGCTGAACTCTACCCAAATATTTTCATGTTATTAAACATTTATGCAACTTTGCCGGTGACATGTACACCAGAGAGATCATTTTCTACGCTGAAGAGGCTTAAATCTTATCTAAGGAACTCCTGTGGCCCGGATCGACTCACTGGATTAGCTCTTATGTCTAATCATAGAGACATTGACATTCCCACCGACAGTCATAAATATTTTTGCAAATAAAAAAAGAAAATTGGACTTTGTTTTGTGAAGAATTTTTCATGTGTAATACATATTCGAAACCTTTATATTTAAAATTTTAATTAAAAAAATCTTATTATTTCCGAGTGTTAACTTATTTAATACCACACCATATCAACAAATGAAAATCATCTTAGAAATCAAGTTACTTCTATCAACACTTCAATTCTTTTTCGCCCACTGCGGGATCGATCATTTCCCTTACTTGATATAGTATCCTGCATTCGGATATGTCATACATATTATATTAACCCCCCCCCCCCGAAATAAAAATCTGCGTACGGCCCTGTTTCTTATAGTCCAGGTTATGCATCTGCTTTCAAGAATGCACTAGACCCTATGGTGGCATAAGCTTAGTTTACTGACACATTTTTCTATTAATTTTTCGATTTAAGAATCAAGTACTGATCAACAAAACTGTGATCATCCATACAATTCCCGTATGTGCTTCCTGTAATATCGGAAAACCGTGTCTTCCAACATTATTCGGAGTAACCACTCGACAACAAAGAGAAATTTGTATAAACTGACAATCCATTTGTTTTAGCCCAAAATAATCTGATCTCATCGGGCAAGCCATGTCTATTTTATGGCCATCCTTTTAGTGTCCATTACAAAATTATTGATAGCCTTTTGTCTTTAACAGTTTCAGCAGCCACTTGCATCAAGTTTGGTTCTAGTGACGATTCTCACATATATATTTCTATAGCTGGAGGTTGTGGAATATTAGGCATTTCCACAAATATTCCATATTTGTAATTATATAATTTGTCACACCAGCTATGATTGCCAAAGCTTCGCGATCATGTTGTGTCGACCGAGATACTGTCGATCTAGATACTGTCGTCCTTTTTCATCAGCATGCCTCAATACTCTACCAACTCCATAAGGGCTTTCACCGCATGTTAAAGACAAATGGTTTTTCTTTATTATAACCAAGGAAGAAGTATTCGAACATAAAATAAAACAACTATTTTTGAAATTATAGAACCGATAGAATCAATGAGTTTTTTTCTTATCTAGATAAGAAAACATGTTTTGTATTATTTTTCATTTTGCTGCTTTGTTTCAATAACTCTTGTTAAATGTGTCTGTTTCATAGTTGTATTTTATATATGTATCTGACTTGTCCAATTGCTTTTTTCAGGCTCATTCTAATGGATCAATAATTTTTTTTTACCGTAGTGTGCGCTGGTCAGGCCCTATCCCCCGAAGCCCCGATACATTCGGAAGGGAGCGCCAGCATTATCAACCAACGACCAGTCCCCACACCGTGAGGAAAGTGATCATTGGGTCCAAGAATCAAGTGTCCTGAGCAAGCGCAGTGAGCCAAGAATGACAGCATTCTGCATCTATCCGGCTAAGATTTCTGCCTCACTGCGGCAAGCCGGTATGATTTTGAGATTTGAGAGTAGGAAGGGCATCATTCCCCCAAGGACTCCAATAATCAGAACATCCATCTTGACAGAGTGGTCTGGATAGAGTCTGCGGAGTTCGAAGAGAAAATCTCGATATTTTATCCGTTTTCCTCCTCTTTTCGGACGATATTCTTCTCGCCAGGAGCTGAAAACTCCACGACAAGTCGTTTTGCTCAGGTGGTCGAGAAGGATTACATCAGGCTTATTAGCTTGTATGAGCCTGATGGTGGAGAATGAATAGTGCCAATAAATTTGGCACTTCTCGTTCCCCACAACGGATTCAATATACTCCAGAGCGTAGGGCAACACCGGTGTCTCGTCAGTACCGTAAGAATGCCGTAGATAGTGATATAGCACTCTTAGGGCCGCTTTATGTTGATGGATATAGGCCGAGACCGCATATGCTGGACATGCTGATAGCAAGTGCATTAGGGTCTCGGGCGCTTCGCGGTAGGCCCTGCACCTCTATACCCATCACGCGACAGCGGTAGACTAAGGTGTTAAAGACACCATCCTGGCAAGCCATGATGAACCACTCAGTTTCCGACTTCAGCCCACTCAACCTGAGGAAAGAGAAAGTCAGGCGGTTTAATATGCCAAGGTCTTGAAGCCAAGGTCTTGAAGCCCAGGTCTTGAAGAAGACCCCATGTATTGTGTTTCCGCAGAAACACAAGGATATTATCATTATTTTTTTTTTCACCGTAGTGTGCGCTGGTCAGGCCCTATCCCCCGAAGCCCCGATACATTCGGGAGGGCGCGCCAGCATTATCAACCAATGACCACTTCCCACACCGTGGGGTAAGTGATCATCGGGTCCGAGAATCAATCCTAAGCAAGCGCAGTGAGCTAAGAATGACAGCCTTCTGCATCTGTACGGCTAAGATTTCTGCCTTAGTGCGGCAAGCCGATATAATTTTAAGACAGAGTAGAGAGGGCATCATTCCACCAAGGACTCCAATAATCAGAACAACCCTCTTGAAAGAGTGATCTGAATAGAGTTTGCGGAGTTCGAAGAGAAAAATCTCGATATTTTATCCGTTTTTGCTCCTCTTTTCTGAAGATATTTGTCTCGCCAGGAGCTGAAAACTCCACGACAAATATCGTTTTGCTCTGGTGGTCGAGAAGGACTACGTCAGGCTTATTAGCTTGTATGAGCCTGAGGGTGGGGAACGAATAGTTCCAATAAATTCGGCACTTCTCGTTTCCCACAACGGATTCAATATCACCCGGAGCATAGGGCAACACCGGTGTCTCGTCAATACCGTAAGAGTGCCGTAGATGGTAATATAGCACTCTTAGGGACGCATTATGTCGATGGATATAGGCCGAAACCGCATATTATTTTTTTTTACTGTAGTGTGCGCTGGTCAGGCCCCATCCCCCGAAGCCCCGATACATTCGGGAGGGCGCGCCAGCATTATCAACCAATGACCACTCCCCACAACCGTGGGGTAAGTGATCATTGGGTCCGAGAATCATGTGCCCTGAGCAAGCGCAGTGAGCCAAGAATGACAGCGTTCTGCATCTGTGCGGCTAAGATTTCTGCCTTATTGCGGCAAGCCGGTATGATTTTAAGATTCGAGAGTGAAGAGGGCATCATTCCACCAAGGACTCCAATAATCAGAACAACCATCTTGACAGTGATCTGGATAAAGTCTGCGGAGTTCGAAGAAAAAATCTCGATATTTTATCCGTTTTTCCTCCTTTTTTCTGACGATATTCGACGACAATATCGTTTTGCTCTGGTGGTCGAGAAGGATTACATCAGGCTTATTAGCTCGTATGAGCCTGAGGGTGAGGAATGAATAGTGCCAATAAATTCGTCACTTCTCGTTCCCCACAACGGATTCAATATACTCATCCAGAGCGTAGGGCAACATCGGTGTCTCGTCAATACCGTAAGAGTGCCGTAGATGGTAATATAGCACTCTTAGGGCTGCGTTATGTCAATGGATATAAGCCGAGACCGCATATGCTGGACATGCTAATAGCAAGTGCATTAGGGTCTCGGGCGTCTCGCGGCAGACCCTGCACCTTGTGTCAGGAACCTCTATACCCATCACGCGACTGCGGTAGACTAAGGTGTTGAAGACACCATCCTGGCAAGCCATGATGACCCCTTAGTTTCCGACTTCAGCTTCCGACTTTATTATTATTATCATTATTCATTGTAGTGAATTAATCCAGCCTCCTAGAATTTCATTCAATTTGCAGTCCATGAAAAATTTGAGGTGAAGTTTTTACACCGAATTGTGTTATAAGTTAGAGCTTCGGTACTGGCCTCATAAACGATCAATTGCTGATAGGCTTGTTTCTGATCTAATCGAGCTTATATTTGTCTCTTTTCCAATGTGGCCAAAACTTGTTGATTGCATAGAACTGGATAAATGTCTTTTAACAAAGATTCGTTTATCAAATCAAAAGGAATTGGATTCGGTTTCAGAGAGTAATATATAATGGAGACCTCCATATTTCACTCCATACACCAATCTGTTGCTTGAAATTTCATTAGCATATATTGTTTGTATCCATAATATTCGATGACAATTCATAATTCTCCTATATAGGGCGAAAAACTTCCATTGGGTAATTTGTTACGCTGATTCATCTGAAATCCGCTGACCACCAGTGATTTTTCTAATGAAATGCTCTCTGAGTTTTTTCATCATATCCGTGAATGCAATTTTACCGACGGATTTCGGTGCAGATAATAAATGAATAAGGACGAAAGTTGAAGCGCCAACACTGAGAAAAATTGCCCTTTTCTTCTCTTCGTTACTGATTGAATTTGCCGCAAGGAAGAATTAGAAACTTTCTATGTCACTGATCCATTTATTCGGCTATCATGGATTGAATTGCTTTATTGACCCTAGAATAGCCATCGTGTTTTTTTTATCGGTATATAATCCCCCTTCCCGCCTTGATACTGTGCCGCCAGTTATTATGTTTGGATAAAATAAACGGTCATCTGAAAAGTGACTTTTTTTATTTATCAAACAATACATGATATAACATAACTTGCAACAGACTTCACTATTTTGAAATATAAAACAGACTTGACTATTACATAATATATAAATTGGCCAGTAGAGCAACTGAAAAGAAAACACAATTTTGGTGAATGGAAAAATATTTTTGTTAACAAAAAAGGTACTGCAATATTTTTTTCTAGTGTTCATACTATACATGTATCAAAAGTCTAATGGACAATGATTTCTACCATGAATGTATTAACTAGGTATCAACGAGGCATTTGCTACTAGTATCAAACCTGCTGTTTCATCATAACGGGCTTGTTTCATGCTATGGAAAATGATACTGGTTTGCTTATAGACTGATCGAGTTAGGGGTATATTATACTTTTCAAGCCTAATCGGTGACAAAATCTCTTTATATTTGCAGAAAAAAGAATAATTCGAAAAGCAAGAATTTAAATTGGCCGCGTGTCTGTTGACCAATAAAATTGATCGTGAAATATAACTTTCGGATGTCAAAGTCCTTTTTTAAAAATTAATTTTATTAACAAAAATTGATGTTAACAGTATGAGAGCAAAATTATAACTGAATTACAAAAGTATTCTTCCCATGAAGATAAGAATGCTTGCACATCAGTTTCCCAGAATCGCGAGATTCTGCTTCAGCATGGTCAGCGGTTCACATGGGAACGGGCGATATAATTCCTCCCCCCGAAGATTCAACGTAGGAGGGTCAGCGAGGAAGTTGAACCCTAGACATCTCGATATCTTGACTTGGTTTGGATGGTCCATTGGTTTTGCACCCTCTGAAGCCAATCTTCTTGTGCAGTAGGTACAAACAGATTGATACTAGGACCAAGTAGATAAACATCGTCCAAAAACTTGGGATATGTGCTACGTCTTTGAAAGATATAATCGGTTCGTTTTCCATTATTGCGGTTTTTATTGAATGAAGTTCGTCCAGGTTCAGGTCATCAAGTTGGATCCCTATTGATTTGGGTGGATCTGGCTTCCCTTCTTCCAAGTCTGGTAAGATGATTGGTTCACTATTGGTAACTTGGTGATCGTTGGTTATGATTTGGTTGCCACAGGATAACTGGCATCCAATTGGAATGTCGAATAGATAACTTCCAGGTAGTAGGTTCTCGATTTCGTTCTGGTTCTGGCACTTGAGTTTGGTAGTTTGTTGAGCCGGTAGGAGGACAACCCATTTGTTTGAGTTGTCTAGTTGTCTAATGGCTGGTCTCGATAAATGTATGACAGTCTGCTTACAAGTGGAGGTGTTCTGGACATTGAGTAGCTGGATTTCGCATGGATTGTCTTCTGTCAGCTCTCTGATGTTGGTGGATGGGCAGATATAGGTTCGATGGGAGATCTCCAAACAAGGATCGCTCAAGAATGCATACAATTTTTCGTTTTTTGACAAATATTTGTTTTGAGGTATAACAGCCTTAAACTGACCCTTAGTTAATATCGGAATAGAAAATAGGTGATAGTAATCGAAATTTGATGGATGGGTAATTGGAATATGCAAGATATAGGTTATTCTGAAATTTGATATATAGCTTTTGAGGCTAATAATTTTTTCATAAAGCAAAGTATTCTCGAAACTTATTTCAATTGGTAGTTGGTCTTTCTCAACAATTTTATTCAATTTTTGCAGTTCTTTGAACAAATCTTTTGTTTTTATAATACTAGGATGAAGAATGTTCAGTCTAGAAAATTGTATTGAGTTTTCAACATCTTGCAAAATTGAATTTATGATTTCAAATGTATTGATTATCTGATTCAAGATGTCTTTAATAAACATAGAGTTTTCTTTATACGTTTGATTTTCAACAATTTTTGCTATTTGATTAATTTTTGATTCCAAAAGCCTTTCGTTATGTTTCACTTGCTGAACTGTACTATTGAACTGATCAATTAATGAGATTGAGAGTGAGTTTTGCTTCTTGATATTCGTTACTAGATTATTTTGATTATCTTGTAATTCTTTGATCAGGCGGTCATATTTTTCACCATCTTTGGAATCTAAATTTCCTGTGATCGACTTGAAAATGGATCCAATTCCGTTTATAAGACCGCGCTTTGTTCTAAGTGGATGTGGTAAAATATTGTTGAGTCTGTCAGTCACCTCCTTTTCCGAAAATTCTAATATTTTTAAATAGTTAGATGTGTCCCATGAGTAGTCTTTGTGACTGCCTACAAGTGTCCTTACATTTTTTGAATGGAATTTCAGTTTATTTACCTCCACGATTATTGGATTTAAATCATAATAATGAATAAGTGAATATGCGTGCGTTTCGACTTTGGCTGTTCCAAGTTTGAGAGGAATAAGTCCTGGATTGTTCTTTAGGTTTTGTTTAGATATATTTTCCTGGAGTCCGAGAGTTCCAGATAATCTGAAAAATTAATCAATTTTTAATGGGAGATGGGTATTTTTTGAGGGGACGTTTTAAATTGTCCATGTGAATTTTTTGTTGGTTTTCTGTAGAAACTGTTTTCATTGTATGATCGACCGTTTTGATTTGAGTTGGTTTTTGAAATTTATTTGCATCCTTCTGCCTAATATGTTTTTTTACGTAAACTTTTTGTTTGGTTTTGAATACAATGGGATCATCGCGTTTTTTATTTTCTCGTTCTACTATCTTTTCCTTTTGCTTTATTAGATCCGAGTTTATTTTGGAATAGAGGAGTTTCGATCGTTCCTTGTGATCATTGGTGTAATCATTTAGTAATTTCCGATCAATATCAATATTGAAAGGATCATTGGTTGAAATGTGACCACTTATGATGTCAATTGGCTTGAGTTTTGTGACCGAATGTATAGAGTGGTTGTATGCCAAAATTGCGTACAACATTTTCATTTTTGGAGGGGTTTTCAAAAATCCTCTAGTGTTGAGTAGACGAATGTGTTCTAGAATGGTAGAATGGAACCGTTCTATCATTCCATTGGATTGAGGATGGTGTGGTGATGTGAAATGAACTTCGACTTTGTGTAAAGCCAGGAGTTCCGAAATGAGAAAGTTATTGAATTCGGTACCGTTGTCAACGATAATTCGTTTGGGGATACCATGATGAGAAAAAAATTGAATGAGGTTGTCGGCTATTTCCGTACCTGTCAAGGAGTTGACTAGGTATGCCTGTGCGTACTTTGAAAAACTGTCTATGATTGTGAGGAATTTTCTACTTTCGATAGTGAATGTATCCATATGTACGATTTCGAAAGGTTTGGTTGCTGTAGGGGTGATGTTGAGCTTCATTTTGATGGGGTTTCGCTCATATTTGCTTTGTTGGCAAATAAGGCATTGATTAATATATGTTTGAATGGTTTCTTTTATGTTCGGCCAGTAATGTTTTTCCTTAATTCTTGCGAAAGTTTCGTCAACACCGCGGTGGTTTGACTTACCTTCATGGTGGTTTTTGATAATTTCTTGAACGTCTTCTTTTTTTGTAACGTCCAGAAGCTTTTTGGTACACCTTTTGAATTTTATAGAGGGCCACTTGAAATATTTTTGAATTGTTGCCGAAAATGGTTCATAAAGTTCGGGGTTTTCAAAATAGACATGGTACTGCACTCCTGGGGCGACATATTCTTTGATAAAATTCAAAATATCGTTTTCTGTATTATTTTGCGATATTTGTACATGAATTCTCATCTTTTTCTCGAACAGAATGGTAGTTTTAGGTTTGGCCGGAGAATGGAGAACTGAGCTTATAATCAACTGATTGAGCCCTAGGTTCACGGCACACTGCGCTATTGGAATTGTTACAACAGGGTTCTGTTCAGCATTTGAGTGAATGGTGTCATCTTCAAGGTTTTCGCGTTCTGGTAGGGGTTCATCTTCTATTTGTTCGATATTAGGTTGCAATGGTGAAGAAATGTCATTTCTTCCATTACCTGTGGAAGGTAATTCATTGTCTTCGTGTATTCTGGGTTCTGGTAGGGGTTCATCTCCTGTACGTTCGGTATCAGGTTGAACTTGTAAAGAAAGATTGTCATTTTCTGTGTGACTTTTCGGAGGTAACTCGTTGTTCGTATTGTTTACATGCATTTCGTTAGGAGGAATCATGATGGGGGAATATTCAGTGTCCAGATTGGGTTCTCCAATCATCAAAATATCGGAAGAGGGTTGATAATCCGGGGTTTCAAGGCAACGACTTACTGGGTTTCCTTGACCACTGAAAGTGACACCTTGATTTGTTAGACGTTGTGATTCGTCTAGTATGTCATCCAATTCCTCCCAAAAGGTTTTGGTGTCCTTAGTGTGGATTTCGACACGGGATAAAGCATCGGCGTTGGTGTTCAACTTGCCTTTTTTGTAGATTATGGTATAATCGTATTCCTCTAGTTTGATCCGCCATCTCAGCAATTTTGAGTTGGGGTCCTTCAGAGAGAATAACCACTGAAGGGGTTTGTGGTCAGTGACTATATTGAACTTTCGTCCAAAGAGATATGGGCGGAAGTATTTGGTAGCCCATACGATCGCGAGAAGCTCTTTCTCAATGACTGAGTAATTTTGCTCAGAGTCATTCAGGGTCCGAGATGCGTATGCAACTGGAAGGTCTTGGCCTATAGGGCCTTGAGAAAGGACAGCTCCTAGGGCGAATTTACTTGCGTCCGTGGTGAGATTAAAAGGTTTAGAAAAGTCGGGGTACTGTAAAATCGGATCATTGATTAACAGATTTTTGCAGGTATTGAAACATTCCAAAAACTCTGCATTATGTTCAATTTTTGCGCCTTTCTTCAGGCATTTGGTTAATGGTTTCGTTAGTCTAGCGAAATTATTGATAAAGCGTCGATAGTAACCTAACAAACCCAAGAATCCTTTGATCTGTTTGGTGGTTTTTGGGACGGGGAAATTTTTGATGGCTGTGATTTTATCTGGATTCGGCTTGACACCTTCGGGAGTCACGACGTGTCCCAGATAGGCTACTTCCTTTCGTAGGAATTCCGATTTATCCAGCTGAATTTTGAAGTTTGAGCTTCTCAGCCTGTTGAAGACAGATTTAAGGCTCTCAAGGTGTTCTTGGAGGGAAGTCGAGAAGATAATAATATCGTCGAGGTATACCAAGCACTTTTCGTTCTGGATACCACGAAGGATATTATCCATTACGCGCTGAAAGGTAGCTGGCGCGTTTTTCAAACCAAATGGCATTCTCAGGTACTCATAATGGCCATGTTCCGTATTGAAAGCTGTTTTTTCAATATCGTCCTCTTCCATTTCAATTTGATGGAAGCCACTGGCCAGGTCGAGTGTTGTGAAATACTGGCATTTTCCCAGTTTGTCCAGAAGATCTGTGATGTTAGGTAAAGGGTATTTGTCATCTATCGTTTTCTCATTGAGCTTGCGATAGTCAACAACAACCCTCCATTTTTGCTTCCCAGAAGCATCGACCTTTTTGGGTACCACCCAAATAGGCGATGACCAAGGAGAATTGCTTGGCCGAATAATTTTCTGGTCGAGCATTTTTTTGATCTGATTTTCGACTTCTTGCTTGTGTATGAATGGGTACCGGTATGATTTTGTATACACCGGTATTTCATCAGATGTTCTAATTTGGTGCTTTACACGGCTCGTAAAAGTCAGCGGGGTATTTTCATAATAAAATATGTCAGAGAATTCTTTGCACAGCGAAAGTATCTTAGATCTTTCCTCGTCATTCAAATGGTCACATCGAATTTTTGAAAAATCTAAATTTTGCTTAGGGGAATCATCAAAATTATGAAAATCGATTTTTTGAATTTCGTTCTTATCAAATTTTTCAACAGCGATTGGTTCTGAAAAATTCAGGGTTACTGGTTTGGTGGTGTTGTTCAAAATTGTAGTGAGAGCTCTACCTTTATTTGCAACAGTAAGACACTCTGGCAATTCACAATTATGGAAGCGTTGGTGAGGTATTATTATTTCACCATTCTGAATTGATGTTTTGACCTGTATCACTTGCTCAGATCTTGGAGCAATCGTAATTAAATTGAGATCGCTTTTTGTTTTTTGAAACTTCAGTTTTATTTTCGCATAAGGAGTGATAAGATAGCCATTACCAAAATCTAGGTTAGCTTGTAAAAGTTTTAAATTGTCAAGACCAATTAATCCTTTGAAAATGTCATGAAATTTGAAAAGGAAAAATTTTAAATGTTTTTGTTGTGGCAAACTGAATAATTTTGAAGCGGGCATAGATGCGCTATATTTATGAGCTGATTTTTGGAAAACTGTGGAAACAATAAACGGGTCGTATTTAATTCGATTTGGAAACAGTTTTTGAGCAATTTCTGGATCTATAAAAGATTTCGTGGAGCCTGAATCAATGAGAAATTTTGCGTCATATTCCGGAAATGTTATATATGATAATTCGCTAGAACTAGAATTATTGAAAGAAATGATTTGCGGAACTAGGTTTGATTGTTCGTGGTTGGCATTTCCTGAAAATTTACCTCGGAATTGTCAAAGTTACTTTCCTGATTTTCATTTTCGCAGTATAGAAATTCGTCATAATGTTCGTTATAATCTTCTTCAGCGTAATATTCGTGTTCGCTATAATTTGGTTCATTTTGAGTGTCACTAACTACCGTATTAAATAATTCCTCTGATATAAAATTTCTTTGGGGTTGGTTTTGAAATGAGTTTGAGGGACCTGATCGATAATTAGGGGCGTTTCTTGTCGAAACACTCATTGGAACTGGTTTATTTGTTTGATATGTATTTCTGGTGGATACACTCATGGGTGTAGGTTTTGTGAAGTTCTGATTCTGATTGGGCCTGAAAACATTTCTGTTTTGAAATGGTTGTCTAAAAACTTGCGCGTTGGTAAAGAATTTTTGGGGTTGGCTTGGTGCTCGTGGCTGAATTGGTATTGGTTGTGAAGGAAATTGATTTTGCTGTCTGAAAAAGTTATTTGGTGTACTATAATTATTGACAGGAGAAGAATTTGGCTGTCTGATCTGAATTGGTGTTCTAGAAGGTTGAAAGTTTGGTCTAAATGTATTCTTATTTGAGAAATTTTGGAAGTAATGTACATTGTCTTCCTGTAAAACAAACTGCAATGCTTCACTGAGAGATTTGGGTTGCATACAACGTATTGTAGTACCCAAGGGTTCCTTGAGCCCAGAAAGAAAGGTTTTCAATGCCAAATTGCTATATAAATCTCTTTTACACCTTTTAGATTCTTGTGTGATTTCGTGAACGTCGATATAATTGCACAATAGGTTCAATATATTTAAACACCTATCATAGAACTGTTGAGGCTTTTCATTAGGGGATTGCCTAAGCATAACCATGTCTCTGTTTAGGCAAGTTTCATCCCTTTGATCGGCAAAGTTTCTGGTTAATGTATCTTTGAGTTCTCTCCAATTTGAAACATTCTGTATATTGGCTACTACTTTAGCATTGCCTGATAATTTTGAAATGAGACAGTTCAGCAAATAAACATTTTGAAAGCTTGTCGGCTCAGCCACATTATAAAAAGTATTAATTATTGAATCACAAACTGCTAGATATCTATTTAAATCATTAGGGTTGCCGTCGAATTCGGGCACACACCTAAGGTATTCTGAGTTGAATTGATTAGCCATTATTATATTTGAACTACTAAAAGAATTAGGCAAAGAAACTGAAGAGTCAGCTGAAGGGTTTTCGTTATTCAAATTTAACTTTCCAAGAATTTGAGATAAGTTATCAATAGACATTTAAAAATTACGACTTACATTAAAATTGTAAGAACTTTGAGCATCCTTTATAAGGTAGACGACTGGTTCCTCGATTTTTGATTTCCAGAAAGACTTCCTTGCGAGACTGGACGATTCTGTTCCACTCCCCGATGATCTGCCTGTTGAGGGTAGCTAAAGGTCCACGATGGATTGGGTTTCTTGAGGTTTGAAGAGCCACTCCTTCACAAACACCTCCACAAGGCAAAACAACAAGTTCGATACCCGATAAATCGTTGAAACGAAAACTGCACGTTCGATACGTTCAATTTCGAGTATCCTACCGACTGCGCCAAATATAACTTTCGGATGTCAAAGTCCTTTTTTAAAAATTAATTTTATTAACAAAAATTGATGTTAACAGTATGAGAGCAAAATTATAACTGAATTACAAAAGTATTCTTCCCATGAAGATAAGAATGCTTGCACATCAGTTTCCCAGAATCGCGAGATTCTGCTTCAGCATGGTCAGCGGTTCACATGGGAACGGGCGATATAATTCGTGTCTAGAGCGGAGTTGCCAAGTGTATTGATTTTTAATATCCAATCACAGATCTGATGATCCAATTTGACAGACGCCATTTTTGTTGTTATTGTTGTCAACTCGGTGTGAATACAACAGTTACAATTATATAATTACAGAACATTTTTTTGTAAAAGGTAGGTCTCGGCGGGTACCTAGTTTGCTACATATTCCGTGTCATAAGTTTACATTCCGAATAATATTTTTCAGTTTATTTTTGGATTGATATGTTCTGGAGTAATTCTACATTTCACTGTACATATTTTTGCTTCTCTTTTCAGTCGCCATACTGCTCCTTGGCCGAGATAAAATAAAAATTAAATCAAAACTTTCCATCCTTCGATAAAAGACAAAGTCTGAAATGAATTTCATATAAATAAAAGTAACCTACTAAATATACCACCTACCGTTTCAATTTTTCATTCTTCATTTCGGTATCAAAGTATTGCAAATTTTTCAAGTAAAATTCATCGATCATTTCAAAATCGACTATTGGTAAGTTGTCGGGAGTCAGCTTTAACAAAACTAGGCTCAACATTCATTTTGAAATTATTTTAACAAAAATACGAAGTTTGTGGAAACCATTGACATTAGAAAGAGCACATTGTCGCATACACTACAGAGGGCGCTGGCTGACTGGATGACAATATGGCTAATATACCAGTAATGTTGAATTTCTTATTTTTTCGTGAGTGGCATGAATACATAATTGATGTATTTTATTAGGGTTCATGAGCATTGGAAAACCATTTGAAAATACTGCTCGTTTGATTCTATTTAGAATTATATTTAGATATAACTTGTACTATATCAGTTATCAAGGCAAATATTATTGTCCATTTTTATGCTCAATTCGTGGATTCGAGCGATCTTATTATTGTATATTTATTTGATTGCTGGCTTTATTCTTAAAAAAATGAATGAATAATTATAGAAAATTTCAATTGATCGTTCATTTTCTCAAGAAAATGGAGTACCCATTTCACAATTTATTGGTTTATTCGGCATTGAAAATATATGTCATATCGGATCCATTCTGCTTGTTTTTGCAACATTGAGTTTCAACTTTTTCTTAGCTGACAGCTCGCGTAGGAACAATTTGTTTTTATCGTGTTTACTTTGTGTATGTTTTGAAAGTGTTTTAGAGATATATTTGAATATTGATATGGTGCATTCTTGTGCTGATTTTAATTGAGCGGAAAGGCACAAGAAAACAGAAAGCGCATTGGTTTATAAGTGAGTTATTTCATATAATGAGTTTTGGTTCCCAAAGGATAAAATGATGAGAGAAAAAATGGGTGAAAGTATTGAAAAGAAAAAACTACAATCCTTCTACTCTTCCAAGACTATAGAAATCATTCAAAAAGTGACTATAAATCAAAGGGGAACGAAAATATTGAATTTGATAACAGAGTTTTTTTATTTCAACTCCAAGTATTCTCCACAGAAAGTATTATCTGGAGTTAATCCTGTTACTGAAAGTATGAAACAAAATTATTTAAATTTTATCATATGATTAATGGTATTACCTCAGAGGCTTTTGTTGAATCGGTTCGAGTACAATCAATTCTGTCTATACTTGACCTCATTCAACCTTCCTCTCAAGTTTTGGAAGATTCAACAGATTACCCAAGTAAGCCTATAACGCTTGAATTTAGTAGCCATATTAGAAAGAGGTATGTATGTAGGCATCGTTTTTTTTTATAATGAATTGCAGTTGTACAGATTGAGGATTGTAGAATAAATTGAATATTTGAAATGATTCTTTAATCCAGTTTGCTATATTTTTTTATTTTCATAACTGTATATTATTAAATAATGCATAAAATCATAGTTTAGGTCAATATTTTGTGATCTATCGACTTTGTGTACTGATTTTAGATATAGAACTTATTTGCAAACAAGATTTTTCGTGTACATTTTATTCCATGTGGAGATTTTTCATTAATTGAAACGTCAACGGGTTCATGTACACTTCCATAATTAAATTGATAATTATAGGCTTCGTAAATTTTACGATTTGGCAATGTTGATTATTTCTATTGTTCCTAATATTGGTCAATCGAACAAGAAGCCGGAATAGGGACGTAACGTCATCACCCTACCACATTCGATTTTTAATAATTAATTACGGGAAAACTACTGTACAAAGCACAATGTTTTTCAATTTGAAATTTCTATCAAGTGAACTATAATCCAAAAATCATGAAACAAGCCCATTAGCATGAACAAAATAAGTTGTTCAAAACTTTGACATTCTGTTCTTATAAATCCGAATCAATTTAGTACAACATGGTTTTAAACAACATTAACATCTCTTATCGTATTGTGACAAATTATTGAATTAACTGTCTTTGAAAAAATTCATTTCCAACAATAATTCAATCATCACAAACTAATGTATTTATTAGAACACTTAGCAACTAACCATTAATTTATTTCCACTATTTGAATTTCTTGTTTAGCCGCTCAATTTATTTTCTGAACTGCCCTGTTGGGTCGGAAAGACGGGCTTATATCGGTAAAGGTCCTTTCGAGAATTCTGTAGTCGGTTCGGTACTAAAGTTTTACTGGCGGTTCCCGACTTCATTCTCTTGAGGTGAGGTCATGTGTTTTTTCGATGAGTCGGCTGGCGTATCGGTCAGAGGCGGCTTCAGATTCGTTACAGTATATTACCCAACGCTTAAATAAAACAATTATTTAATAATTTTTCAGTTGGTCTTGCCGGATATGACACACAAAGTCAGAATGTTATTGGCCAGCAACACTCTGGCGGATCACAACTGTATCCCAGCATACCGAAAGGAGAAACAACGCCCAGACCAAACATTCATCGCCAATCAATGAGTGGAGGATACCAAGGTGGCCAGATAGGATCTGGATATCCGGGACAGCAATATTCAAATAATAGAGGTGGATATCCACAGCAAGCCGGATATCCCCAGCAAGCCGGATATCCCCATCAAGGGGGATACCCACAACAGGGTTATCCACAGGGATATCCAAGTAAGTAAAATGTGCACTGCCAAAATTTTTGAAATCGAACAAATTGTTTTCATGTAATTTGTGATGGAATTGGCCAATGCTAGATGAAAATCCGTAATAGATTATTCAACAATACTTTGTGAGATTGTCACACATTAACAGTGTACTAAACGGCAAAACGTATTTCGGTATAAAATGAATCTGTCAAAAACACATTTCCTACACGAGAACAAAAATACTTCCTCTCGAAACGCGTTTCGTTAACGAAGTTAACATCATCCGGAGATGATCAAGACTACATCTCCCGGCTACCTTGATGTTTTTATATACATGTTGACAGACCTTCACATCATCTAAAAAGGGTCATCAAATGGTTAACTAGTATACCTCTTTATATTTCATAGTTATTGTTCCTAATGTTAATTACTATTTGTTATGATAACCTAATCTTTACCTGTTTTCGACCTTAACCTAATCTTTACCTGTTTTCGACCTTAAGTTAGTTTGTACAAAAGTACACGATTCAAGAGAACAAAATTCGGGCTAATAGGCCGTGATCGAATGGAACCTAAAGTACCAAACATTTCGTCTGTTTCAGTGTTATGGGCGTTGACTGTGACTGGTCAATTGATACTTCCATTCCATTCGACCATGGCCTACTAGTTCCGATTTTATTCTCTTTAAACAACTGAGTGTTGGAAATGGAACCTTTGTCTCTCTCTAGTCCTAACTTATTCCACATTTTTCGATTTCTAAACTTCTAAAAACCTGTTGTCTTGTACCAGTGTCATTCCTCACTTATTACACATTTTTCGATTTCTAAACTTCTGAAAACCTGTTGTCATGTACCAGTCTCATTTCTCACTTACTCAGTAGCCATCATAAGACGTGTTGAGCGACACCAAACTTCACATGAAACCGAATATGTGAGACATGATCCGTGTAGCGAGCTATCGTAGTTCGCTCAGTTTAACCAACATATTCTTTATTACAATCCTCACAGCTTAGTTTGTGATTCCCAGACTTTTTATTTTCCGTCGTCGTGTCTTTTGATTTTCCCAACACTTTTGAAGTGTTCGAGCAGTTCTGGAAGGCACTTTCATATTCAAATTTCAGGAACTTAGGAGCAATCCGTTTGGTGAATTTTGGTTCATATGGGAGAACTATGAATTTTAAGTCTTCGTCTTTATGAAAAGCCCAGGATTTGAGAAAATCTCCAAATTTTCGTTTTATTATTTTATCCACTATGTTTGAAAAATACCCCATGGTTTTTGTTTCTTGCATAATAATTTATTTCTTGATTTCATTTCTTTTTTTGCTCAATAAGAACGTAACCAGTCTATTAACATTCAATTATAGTCAGGTCATTTATTGTTGACGACAATGGTGGGCGCTGTAAAAGATATATCTGAAAGTGTCACTATATTTTTTCTTCTATATACAGGCCGTTTCTTCTATTAGGTGGTAACATTGTTATATTCTAAACCGTAACAGATACGAAGGCGATTAAATGGGAAAGAAGGTAACTGTCATCGGGAACAATACAATGGTCGAAGAAAATTTACGTGGACTCTCGCCCTTCTCGAGTTATACGGGGAAAACCAAAAATGATGTTTTTCGTTTCTTTCGAATAGAATTTTTATTTCGGTGAATATCAAAAAAATGGAAGAGGAAAATGTTATTGTATTCGAAGTGTACTATAACAATGTAATAATACATATTCGATGAAACGTTTCGTGTCAACATGGCCACCATCATTTTTTTTAATACGAACCTGTCTTTTTTATTACAAATACTGATAAAGCGATAAATTCACTTCATAAACATAGTGAATCTGACGATTCTGAACATTTGTTGTATGCAATTACAACAGCAAGGGTTGATTCATTGTTCAGCAGTCAGTGTTTTTGAAAAGACAAATTTTGGCTTTCCACTTTTCCACCTTTATACAAAAAAATATAGGGATCTTCCAAAGAAAGTGAGGAAGCAATCAATTTCAAAATAAAGTCAATTGGAATTGAATCAAAATTACATAACGAATGTACAAACTGAAAAGGAAAAAGTATTTTTTGTATAATTCAATGGTCATTTGAAAGTAGTTGTTCCAAAAGTATTTTTTCTTTCGTGTAATTCAATGTTTATATGAAAGTAGCTGATTCGAGAGGACTTTTTCTTCCAGTTTGTGTCTGAAACTTACTTCTTTGTATGAACTACACATCTTTGTATAGAGTTTATTTTGAAATTATTCGCTTTCTTCTTGTCTTTGAAACATTCTCACATTTCTTTCCCAAAAATTATTCTCTCCTAAAAATATACCTACCCCTTTCAATGTATGTAGATGTTCTATTGAAATTAATGTAAATGACATATCAGAAAAAACCGTTTTGACAGCAATAGAACGCATAACTATAGGGCATTCCAACGAAAACTTGACCCCCCCTGTAAGTCAGAAACGAACGTGTAGTCAAAAATTTCAAAGAACCCGAAACTTCACCCCCGTGAGGTCAGCAACTACCACCCCAATTTTTTTCAATGGCCTGGGGGTTCGGGTGATACATCATTTGAAAGGTCTTTTGTCCGTCTATTAGGTACTTCTGTATTTTTTTTTTCGTAATTGGTTCATTCGTTATTGAGAAATTAAATGTTGAACGTTTTATTTATTTTATTTATTTAAGAAATAACAGAAAAGTGTACTTTCGAATACGGTCCTTACATTATTGAAGATGTCCGGAGTCAGAAATTGGCATTCGCGAACAATTCTTTGTCGCAGGATTTCTATTCATCGTATTGATGACTCACGTTGTGGTCCCGATGATTGGTATTATAAATTCTTGCAGCAGCTTTAGCACATTCATTATTTCGATAATAGGTTGCAACAATTTCCATTCTTTCTTGAGTAGAATAAAGCATTTTGGAACACAGTGAACAAGGATGACTGACTAATAATTCGTGAAATGACAGTGGCCAACTATATCTATTTTTTGTTCTGTCAGCTAGATTCAACAAAAACTACCAGTGCAGAAAAAACTAACAGTGTCGTCCATTTCAAAACTTTTACTACTAATTAAATAAATTCTACAAATCTAGAAGGCCTGCGACAGAGAATTGTTCGGGAATGCCAATTTCTGACTCCCGACATCTTCAATAATGTAAGGA
Source organism: Leptinotarsa decemlineata (assembly GCF_025532065.1). NCBI lineage: Eukaryota > Metazoa > Arthropoda > Insecta > Coleoptera > Chrysomelidae > Leptinotarsa > Leptinotarsa decemlineata. The sequence continues at coordinate 7,052,469 of NW_027412703.1, read as the reverse complement.
ACCCTTTCGAAAATAGACTGTATTATTGTTTGGAACTAGATGGAGGTCATTTTGAACAATTTATCCGTTGTTGCGTTGCCATTGATATTACTTTTGTTGATTTCCTCAATAAAATGAGCGACAGCGACGTTCAACATTTAATTTCTCAATATTGAATGAACTGATTTCGAAAAAAATTACAGAAGTAATAGATGGACAAAAGACCATTCAAATGATGTATCACTCGACCCCCCATACCATAAAAAAATAGAGGGGGTAGTTGCTGGCCGCAGGGGGTTGAAGTTTCGGGTATGGTTAGTCCCCCTAGAAATAAAAATTGACGTGCTCTTTGAAATTTTCGATTAGACGTCTGTTTATGACTTACGGGGGTCAAGTTTTTGTTGGAACGCCCTGTATAACTCTTGAATTGATAACAATATCAACAATCAAATAAGCAAACGAATTTCAGACAATTATTCGAGCTTCTACTTGGAATTCTCAATACACACTTTTTAGGTCAAGGCGGTTACCCGCAATATCCTGGCTATCAACAAGGAGGTTATCCACAAGGCGGCTACCAACAAGGATATGGCCGTCCATCATCAGGATCAACCGGAAACTCCTTCACCGATCAGATTAGCAACTCTCTCAAATCGATAGGTACTGATTTACTGAAAAATGCTTTGAGTAAAGCTCTGTCAGGAAAAAACTGAATATATGTGCTGTTCACTAATTTTACTAATTTACTCATATCAAACTGTTTCTATATTCATTTTGTTAGTTTTCCAAAATATTGTACACATATTTAATTTTGTGATATTCTTCAGTGTAAATAGAAAATTATTTTATGTCTAATTACCAACTAATATGACAATGAACAACAATATCTTTATTGCAAATAAATTGAACACAGAGTGTTCTTTAATTATATGTGAATATTTAAGAGTAAAAATCTACATAAAAATATAAAAATATGTTGCTCTATAACCGGTGGTCCAAAAATGCGGAGCGTTTTTTCGGATTTGCAAGATTAGTACCCAAAACCTTCATGTCAAGTTTTCGATGGCCCAATCTGTATATTCCATTGTTTTCTTAAAACTTCAACACCTCTTATTAGCATAACGAAACATTTTTGGACCAGAGTTTGTATAATAACATATCATTATTTTTCTATGTAGATTTACACCCTTGAATATACGCATATCAATTAGGAACGCCCTGTGTATGTTTTTAACGCTACGAGTCTCAATATCATTTCAATTCAGAAGTTGAAGTACTATGGAGGGTAGAGGTAAGGAGAACCGTCTCTGTGTGTGAAAAAGTGTCCTTTAAAATATGCTAAATGGTGGCGCTACAGTAGCAACAGAGTAAATTTTAAAAAAAGGCGCTGAAAGTTACTAGAATAGGATAGAGAAGTAATAAAGGACGAAAGAACTTCCGTCTCGTTATGACGCACTTTTCAAAATAAGAATAAAATGAAAAACAAGTTTCATAATCAATTGTTTGCTTATCTCACGTGGATCTGTGAATAAGCAAAAAACAATTAAATTGACTACAAAAATTGAAAAATAAAGGACGTTAAAAATGTTTTCCTACAAAGCAATTAAAAAAACCTTATTAGTGACTTCAGACTATATTATAAAAAATTGTAAAAAATTATTATACATAACTACTGTTGGCTGGAAGTATGACAGAGTCTGAGGTGGATCATAATTTATATCTTTCAATTTACGCCCACTTGGACAACTTTTCACCACGCAAATTTTGTCCATTATTGCTTATAATTTATTGCAATGTATTACCTACAACAGAAAGCACTACAAAATCATAAAAAGTGTTATTTGAAGCTGATGAGAAAATTCAATCAATATCTACACGTTTTACCACAGCAATAATTTTAGGTTATATTGACGAAATTCGTTTGGACTAGGTAAACATGTAAGGTCTTGTATGTTACACTGTCACTAACTTCTATAGTTATTGAATATATTAAATTTCCTAACTCAGCATACTTCAATCAGTTAACAACTGCTTAATTCGTATCATCCTCCCATATCATACTCCTTACCTCTACCCTCCATATGACGTACAAAGCAAATGAGTAATGAATGTACTCAGAGAAGTCGTTACCATCAAAGAAGGGGTACATTTTCAAATAAACAGTGGATTTTAAGGAATCCCACGATTTAAAACGTTCTAGCCATTATTGATCTTAGAATAATTGACGTTTTTGCTTCTATGAAGGTGCTCGAAATTTCTGCCTTCATGTACCTACTACCTACATGTATATAGTTCGTCAAGTAACATTGACATTGTTCAATTAATACCAAGCTAAAAACTCAATGTGTGGCTTTGAAATTGCCCTATTTAGTTATATCCAGTGCTTCCATTATAACATTAATAATGTATTTCCTTTTCAGGGCTATTCTGTATAATGTTGAACTATTTAATATCAAGGATGTATGGCATGTGATTTATTCCATCAGATATATTAAATGAAATAACTTCAGCATATATGAATATATGTAGCAATAATAAATCTTGAATTTTTCACAATGGTATTTGTTCAGTTGATGGTAAGTAAACCAACAATTACGTCTTTTTTCACGCTTGCGGTGGTAGATAAATCTTAATAGAATAGCCCCATCTTCACGCTAAAAATGTTTCAATGGTCACTAATATATCTAATACTGTGTTAATCGTTTGAATGTATCCAATTGAATGACGGAAATATTTATTATATTTTGTTTTTCAAGGTGGATTTTTCACAAGATTTGGCTAAACTGAAGACCATTGTGACAGTGCAACAACGATCTGTTTTTATTCATATAATTGTTTATTTAATAAACAGAATTTTTCACATCTTGTTTCATTTCACTTATTTTAAAGTATTGTGTATTAATAATAACGATAGCGTTTATTCACATTTGTTTTTTCTCACATGGTATGTTTCCTCAATCTAGTTTAATTACACAACACAACAAAGTTTTTGTTTCGGGGTTGAAATTAGATGATTTTAATGTATTTCCATGTGTTAAAACCGAAAGTGACCATAAAAATTATATATTAGCTCTTGTTTTCAAGATATAGTATCATTATATTATATATATGTATATTGAGTTTTCAACAAATGAAATATTTCATCACCAACAGTTGGTACACATGTTTGTATACATAACACCCCTCTCATCAGCTGTTCTTAAGTAGTAAACATAACCTATGTGAGTTTGTTAATTGTACGCACGTGGTTGCTATTGAAATTATCGTGTGAAGTTGATTTTTAAATTAATTTAAGTGCTGGTCTGAAATGCCTCGAAAGTGTGTGAATTCTGTCGATAGCTTTTGCTATATATGTGGTGAAATAACATTTAAGGCTCAGAAACGTAAAATGACACCTATCGTTAAGACAGCCTATGAACATTATTTTGGTGTGAAAGTTGGGGACCAAGATAAATCATGGGCTCCTCATATATGTTGTAATTCGTGTTCCGTCATATTGCGAGAGTGGCTGAAAAATAAAAACCGGGCAATGGCTGTTAGGGTCAAGACTACAACAGTGGAATCTTCTAAAACATGATGTGAAAATATCTCAGTACAGACAGCGTCAAAAAGATTTGCTTCCTTTTTTTGAGAAAAAAAAAAACCTCGTAGTTTGTTCTGATGTTAATGGTTTGATGGACTGCTTGAATTTGGATCACACTCCATCTGAATGGAGACTGTTTATAGACTCTTCAAAACTAAGCTTAAAAGCTGTACTTCTGCATAATGGAAATCAGCTACCCTCTATTCCTATAGGTCATGCAGTTCACATGAAGGAAACGTATATAAATATGAAAACACTTCTCCAATCAATCAAATATGAACAACACAAGTGGCACATCTGTGGTGATCTGAAAGTCATTGCTATACTCCTAGGAATGCAATTAGGGTTCACCAAGTACTGTTGTTTTTTGTGTCTGTGGGACAGTCGGGATAGAAAATCTCACTATAAAAAAATGAACTGGCCTACACGAGACCTAAACCCTAATGAGAAAAATGTAGTTTACGAGCCTCTTGTAGATCCTAAGGATGTTCTCCTTCCCCCATTACATATTAAGTTGGGACTAATGAAAAACTTTGTGAAGGCCATGGACCAGGAAGGACAAGCTTTTAAGTACTTGAGAGCAAAGTTTCCCAGGTTGAGTGATGCTAAAGTCAAGGAAGGCATCTTTATTGGGCCTCAAATCCGTGCAATCGTAAATGATCCTGCTTTTGACATGATTTTAACAGGAAATGAAAAAAGAGCCTGGGAAGCCTTTAAGGGGGTTGTACATGGGTTTTTAGGTAACAAAAGAGATGATAACTTCACAGCATTGATTTAAAGAGCTTCTTCAAGCTTACCACCAACTTGGATGCAACATCTCCTTAAAAATTCATTTTCTTCACTCTCATCTTAATTTCTTCCCACAAAACTGTGGAGCTGTGAGTGACGAACATGGAGAAAGATTCCATCAAGACATTGCCTTAATGGAACAGAGATATCAGGGCCATTGGAATGAAGCAATGCTTGCAGACTACTGCTGGTCTGTGTGTAGGGATGCTCCAGAAGTGTTTTATAAAAGACAAGCTAAACGACAGCGATCTTACAATGAATCGGATGGACTTAATTGAAATTTGGTGGTACAAACTTCTTTTATTTGTCAAAACACTAAGAATAATGTTTTTTTTTATTAATTTTGTACTTAAAATATTCTAAAAGAAACATAACAATATTGTTTTATGTACTTTCACTTTTCACGTATAGTATAACTACTCTTTAAGATTAAGTACTGTGTATCTCAAAAACCAGAGCTAATAAAAATGTTTCATTGTTATTTTCGTTTTTATCACCCCAAAATTAGTGGAAATTGACTAATTTAGTGTAGGAAACATTCAAAAAATATTTTTTTGTTGTGTTGTGTTATTAAATAAACAAAGAGAAATCACATTTAAGACCTTATGGTTGCGCATGGGTATTATCGCATGTTAACTGCTTGATAGATTGTTTTTGTGAATACTGCAGTACTATGATCCTTATTATAATCAGAGAATGGTGCCTTGGGATAATGACGTTTTACATTGAACTCAACGCTGTAGATTACATTTGGAAAAACCATCGAGGAAAGAATGAAACAGTTTTTGAGAAGTATAGTTCGAGGTGTATTGAGTTCAACCTAGAAGCAATAACATAACGACTCTTGGTGAAATCAAGGCAAAAGTCAATCAAACAGTTTCTCAACCCGAGACTAAATTTTCATTTGATGTTCCAGAATATCAATATCACTTATGATATATGTGCATAATCTAGCAGACTCAAATAAACACTGGCATCTTCATGGACTGGAAAGACAAGCAGGCTATCGTCAGCAAAGCAAAATATATTGAATTCTTGGTATTTTCCAATAGGTCGTTGAATGGAATGGAAATAATATAGATTCTTGACCAACATCAGCGTTGATGATAAGGGAAAGGGAACCGTCGGTGGTTACTTATAGTAAAAGGTCTTTGGGAAAATTGAAAAGCTAAATACACTAAGCATTCGCCATGTCTAGTCGAAGGTTGATAACTGAACATTAATTCCGACCATGAACAGATGCCTTGGAAATATCAAGTGCAACACCCTGAGCCTTTTCCATGTTTCTCAATTGCATTGTTCCAAAGGAGGGTGAAATATGCAAAAAAGGCGCCTGTTGATCTTAACTTGCGGAAACCATGTCTATGTTGAAGTGTTCCAAACATAGAATATGTTTTCTGTTCTGTTGAAAGCAGTTGTTTCCGTAAATCATTAGCTGTGACTTCCAAGACTCCTGACGGAGCTGTTTCGAACGATAAAGTGGTGCATGGCGGAACCACAATTGAATTGATTCATTCAAGTGTCTTTACTGGATAAGCCGGAGTGATTGTTGATTCCAGAGATAGTGCTTTCTCAAGGGCGGATGTCATCGTCTCTACTTTCTGAGCTGTTCAGCATAGCACCACTGATTCAAAAGATTCGCTAGACTCGCCTATTCAAAAGCGTCTGATAACTTCACCCACAGGATTAGTCTCCATAGTTTCATCGATGGGGTTCGTGGTAAAGAGCTGCAGCACTCGTGAGAATGGCGCTTCATGAACAATTAGATGAATCCACCATTTATGACCTAGAATACAAAGCTGTCAAAAATGCTTCGAGCCAACAACGAAACGTTCTAGTGAGGACCATCAACGAAATGGAAGATGAAGAAACAGATTGATTAATGGCAGGTCTAGAGAAACTCTTTAAGAAATATTCAATAAATGGAATTGCACCTAAGGCAAGAGAACGGTCTAAAATACTATAACTGGGGCAGAAAGGGACATTTTAGGTGGGACTGTCGCTCACGTTCAGAAACCACCAGGTATTCTATTTCTACAATAGGACATGAAACCTTAACAGTAACAGCTTAGTTGTCGACGGATTTCAGAATAATCACCAGAGCCTTTTCACTGTCGATACTGGAGCAACGAGGTCACTTATGAGGGCCGCCATTTCCAACACGAGCAGTTTGAAGAAATTATCAGTAGTACCCGTCATGTAAGAGCCACTGGCGATAGACTGACAGTCTACGGAGAAGCTGAAGTGAGACTTAGGCCTCAAAATTGTCAAATAGAAAGCAAGGTTATTATAGTACAATTCAATGATAGTAGGCACTAAATTCTCAGAAATATTATTGTATTAAAACGAAAACATTGTTTTCGAGGTTGTAATTCTATACAGGGCTTTTCATGATGAGCGTTAATTAGCCGTTTCTGACAAACTATTTAATGGATCAACCTGAAAATTTCACAGTATGCATAAATCAATATTACCTACACGCCTAAAATATTTCAGACGAAGCGGCGTTGTCGCTTTTACTATAAAATAGCGGCTTCTTTGATTCTTCAAATGGAACACCCCGTATATCATATTATGATTTATCATCACTTTGTCAACAAATTCATATACTATTTTCCTATACCTATCTATTACCGTTTAGAAGATATAAATTAATTTCGATATTTTTTTTACCAAACGAACTTTCATAAATGAGTATAATCTTGAACTCTCTTGAACTAAAACGATCAAATTTGAAATGAAGTGGAGTGATACTATGAGGATCTTCACTCCGAGTCATATTTTCATTTGCCTCATACAGGGTCTTCAAAAAATGCAGATACTTTGATCTCATGAAAAAATTAGTGGAACTCAATTTTTTCAAATGGAACACCCTGTATATTTCAACATTTTTGAGCTCTACATCCAATTTTAGATTAACTCTGTTCAGATAATACTATTTCTATTTTGAACCGTTTTCGAGATAAACTGTTTCAAACGGAAACTGACGTGATTTTCTTGCTCGTTTTTTTGAATTCATCACTTATTTTGGATATTCAACTTTTTTTTTATACTTAGTAATATTTCTTTTTGATCCAGTTTTTCAACTGTCTCAGATCACTCAATTCGAAATTGCTATGTACCTACCTTAGAAAAAGTTAGAATTTGTATACATTGAGGTATTGGTCTCTAACGTACAACAGTACACATTAATATTTTTTAATAGTGTGCTTTGGAAAAATAAATAAACCAATTATTTAACGTCAGACTTTCGTTGGTGGTTTTGACTGATTGTGATAGCTACCAATTATAATAGAATAATGTCAAGATTAGGTTACAGTAATGAAGATTTCTTGAATTTATTAATAATTTATAGTGAGTGCAATAGAATTGCAAGTAAAACATGCCGAGTATTTCATGAAAGATATCCACAACTTCTGAAGCCAAATAATAATGTGATAAATCGACTACTAAAAAACTGTAGGTTGAATGGAACCTTCCGTCCAAAAATCATTCGTAAGAAGACTAAAGTGGATGATGATGACAATGGTATAACAGTTTTGGGATACTTTCATGCATTTCCAAATGCTTCTCTGCACGAGGGTGAAAGGGAGATAGGTATATCCTACGTGAGTATTTTTTATTCTTAATAAGCATAAATGGCATCCCTATAAGTTCTACTGTGTCCAACATTTGAAAGAGACTGATTTACCTCGTAGAGTGGAATTCTTTGAATGGTTACTTGTCAAGACTCAAGAGGATGAACATTTCCTTGACAATATCATATGGACAGATGAGGCCAAGTTCACAAAAAATGGAGTTTTCAATAGACACAACAGTCATTATTGGGCGCCAGAAAATCCCCATGTTGTCCACCAAAGGGGTTTTCAAGAAAGATGGCAATTCAATGTATTTTGTACCATAAAGAATGAGTCAATTTTTTATATCGAGTTTTATGATGATAATTTGAATGCATCAAAATATGAAGATTTACTGAGGAATGGAATTCAAATGATTTTAAATAATAGACCAACGTGTATGGTACCAAATGGATGGTGCTCCACCCCATAATTATCATTCAGTCAGCGAAGCTTCAACCGAAATCTTCGAAGACAGATGGATTGGTAATAATGAACCTTTTCGTTGGCCTCCTAGAACACCAGATGGCAATCCATTAGATTATTTCGTGTGGGGTTTCATTAAAAATATGGTTTACTCTACTCCAATAACAACAATGGAAGATATGAAATCGAGAGTTACAACTGCTTTCAATAGTTTGACTCCAGACTTGATCAGAAGCGCTACACATGACAATCTTTTAAAGAGATTACATGTTTGTTTAAGTAAAGGGGGAGATGTGTTTGAACATATTCTGAAATACACTGACGATTAAATTAACTCATTAATTTCTGGGTTAATTATTTTCAGTTCGTGTTTCAGCGTTAATAAAACTATTGTTTGAAGAGAAGTTTCATTCGTTGGTTGAGGAGTATTTTAATAATTATCTTTTCATTGTATTATCTGTGACTAATTGAGAAACATCAAACGAAATCTGTTTTACAAAAATGAGTGATGAACAAGGAAACCATGTCAATTTCCGTTTGAAACAGTTCATCTCGAAAACGGTTCAAAATAGAAATAGTATTATCTGAACAAAGTTAGTCCAAAATCGGATGTAGAGCTCAAAAATATTGAAATATACAGGGTGTTCCATTTGAAAAAATTGAGTTCCACTCATTTTTTCATAAGATCAAAGTATCTGCATTTTTTGAAGACCCTGTATGAGGCAAATGAAAATATGACTCGGAGTGAAGATCCTCATAGTATCACTCCACTCCATTTCAAATTTGATCGTTTTAGTGCAAGAGAGTTCAAGATTATCAGCATTTATAAAAGTTCATGTTTGGTAAAAAAAAATATCGAAATTAATTTATATCTTCTAAACGGTAATAGATAGGTATAGGGAAATAGTATATGAATTTGTTGACAAAGTGATAATGAATCATAATATGATATTATATACGGGGTGTTCCATTTGAAAAATCAAAGAAGCCGCTACTTTATAGTAGAAGCGACAACGCCGCTTCGTCTAAAACATTTAAGGCGTGTAGGTCATATTGACTTATGCATACTGTGGAATTTTCAGGTCGATCCGTTGGATAGTTTGCCAAGACGGCTAATTAACGCTCATCATGAAAAGCCCTGTGTATGTTATCATTTTTCCTCATATGTTTTGTATAATTTCCGTATACTATATAATTTTTCCCATTGGCCGGAAGGAGTACTTGTTAAAAAGTTTACATTTCTCAGGAAACATTCTGAAATTTACAACCAACGCGCCTTCTAAACAAGCAGGTACTGTAGTTTTTGACAATCTGAAAATCATTCATTTAAATGTTCAATGCATTATAAATAAAACTAGTCGGCTTGAACTAGTCCTATCTGAAAAAAACCAGATATATTATGTATTTCTGAATCGTGGTGTAATAATTTCAATGTGAATACTGTTTTATTTGACGAATACATCCTCGCAACACATTTCACTCAACAAAACCATATACATGGTGGCAGCATAATATTCATCAAGAAAGAAATTGAATTCAAATCAGACATTTTTATGAATAGACTTTCTGTAGAATTAGATTTTGAAGCTTGTGCAATATCCTTTCAAACTGAGTCCAACAAGTTCAGTTTAATTTCAATGTATAGATCGCCAAATGGAAATATTGAGACATTCTTAAACAGACTCTCTCTCGCCATAGATCACTATGAAAAAAAGGAACACAATTTAATTATATGTGGAGATGTAAACATTAACTATTTATGCCAATCGAATGACAGATCACTCTTAAATGACCTATTGGAGAGTTATAACTTAAACTGTAAAAATTGTGGGTCAACAAGAATATTCACTAATAATGATAAAACTAGTGAAAGTAAATTAGATTATTTTTTCACAATATTTGCAAATCAAGGTATTTCGAAACCGTTGAAAACAGGAATATCGCCGATCACTTTGGTACTATTTTCGAAATTATTTCGAACGAACAATCAAATGAGTCTCAATCAGTAGGTATTATTTCTTGAAAAAGAGACTTTCCTGACGGTCTACGAGAGTTGTCATAAATATTAACGACATTTACGATAATTTTATAAATATAATTCAATATTTAATCGATTTAACATGTCCAATGGTTGTGAAAAAAATTAAAGGGAGGTAATTAAAAAAATTGCTCAATATATCGCCAAACCATTAGCACATATTATAAATTGCTACATACAATCCGGTGTTTTTCCCGATTTTCTCAAAATTGGAGTAGTAAGCCCTATTTTCAAAAAAGGCGACCCCTCCAGTATGTGTAATTTTCGAACCATAACAATTCCCACCATTATCGGGAAGGTTGATGTACTTATTTTTATCCAAATTCCGAATACTGTCAAAATATCAGCATGGTTTCTGTCAAGGTAAGTCGACCGAAAGTGCTTCGTACAATTTTCTCAAATATTTATACGATTCAGTAGATAAAATGAAATATGTGGGAGCACTTTTCTTCGACTTATCGAAGGCATTCGACATTATTGATCTGGAGATAATCGAATTCCTTGGTTTTCGTGGAAATTTCTTGTCATGGCTGATGTCATCAGCTAAAATCGGAGAGCATACATCTGAATATTATGAGATGGACCGGGGAGTTACTTAGGGATCGATCTTGGGGCCGCTTATTTTTTTGTTGGTCATAAACGATCTACTTGACTATATCAGTTCAAATTCAGTAGTTCTCTATGCAGATGATACTACATTGGCCATTCATGCAGATAGTCCTGAAGACTTAAAAAAAAACTAAATAATTTATCAGAAGAATTCATGAATCGGTGTGAAAGAAATTTTTTGATAGTGAATGCAGAGAAAACAGTCTGTATGCATTTCCATTCTAGGTGGAGATCTGTGACTGATATTCAAGTGGTTGTTAAAAATAGCACTATTCATCTTTCTGAAGTTACGAAATTCCTTGAAACTTATATAGATAGTGGAATGAGTTGGGAAAATAATATTGATGCCATAAGCAAAAAAGTGACCACAGGTTCACTATGCTATATTGCAATTAAAAAATATGTTCAATACCAATCAACTCATCAATGTATATTATGCTCTAATCTACTGCAACATAACTTATAACACATCAACATCTGGGGATGCTCCAGTAACTCAAACAGAATATTTGTTTCCCAAAAAAGAATTATTCGACTCATTTTCAATCTTAAAACCAGATGAATCGTGTCGACCAAATTTTCAAAAATATAAAATTTTAACAGTTCCATGTATTTATGTTTTCAAATGTATGTTATTTATGCAACATGTTGAGATGTATCAAACAGTTTCTCATTGCCGTGGTTACCCAACTGGAAACGGAGAATTCATCAGAATTCCTGCACACAGCTCATCATTCTATGAAAAAAGCCCCTCATATAGAGGTATAAAGTTTTTCAATCATCTTCCAGCATCAAAGAATTTCTTGATGCAAAATGAAAATGTGTTTGCTCATATGTATGAATATAAATGTTAAACATGTTTTCATGTGTATGTGAACAAATCTATTAAATTGTGATATTTTAATATTGTTGATTGTAAATTTGTCTATCATCACACGGTTTTTTTATTTGTGATGTATTCTATATCATACTGTATGTGATCTGTAAGGATTGAATAAAGATTATTATTATTATCATTATTATTATTATATGCCTCTGCAAGAGACAGATTAAGGCAAAAACCTCAGTCATTTTGGAATTATAATATAGTGGCCAACATCGTCGACGAATTCATTTTGTGACTAGACATCATGTCCCTCTACAGATTCGTGGTGGACATAAGGAACAAACTGTTGAAAGTTTGAAATAAGAAAATTATACTCAGTTTGTCTTCTCAGCCTTATGACAGCGCCAAAGTGGTAATACTGGAATACTCCAGAATCTCGTCCATCCACCCAACGGCTCTGAAGTAGGAATGTTCGTGGCCAGATCTATTGTAAATAGTAACAATTGGACCATTCAAGTAAGAATAATCAACCCCAATAATAAGGTGACTCTCAAGAAAGTACAAGTAAACGGCAACTGCGAATCAATTGTGAAAAATTACAGAATTGAAGAAGTCCCTCTGCAGGATATTCAACAGCCCGTGAAGGAAGTCATCGACTCTTTCAGGAAGACGTGGAGCCATCCGTCTGAAGAAGAACTTTGCAAGGCCACTCAATTCCCAAAGGTAGAGCATCATTTGTCTGTGAGGGGCAAAAATCATTGTTGTACGTATTTAGTTCAACATAAGATCGATACTGGAGAAGACTTCTTTTTCCACCGGCAATGGATTATATCAGTTCAAGTTTATGCCGTGACATTTTAACGGTCAATAGAGTTGGTGCGCTAAGAGGTCTATTTTGATGACATTATAGTGACGAACATCTTTATAAGTTGAGTGACAAGATAGCGGGCAGAGACTCTTTTTTGGACAGCTCTGATAGGGGGATATGCTCCCCTACCTCCCATTGCTTCGGGTTCTCTCTGACCTGGAGGCTAGCAACCTGTAAGGGTCCTTGTCCAGGGATACGGACAGAAGATGTGAGGAACCCCCTGACAATGGTCTGGTACGATCGTTAACAGCTTCTGAGGGTGACTCTATCTTCATGACGAGGCAAGATATTACCATAGCGCAAAAGAAGGATCCAATCTTGAAAACTACGAGAATAGATTGACAAAGGAGTGAGGCCGGAATGGCAAGAGATTTCCAAGCCAGGCGAGAACTGAAGCTTCTAATAGGCGTGATGTATGGCAGCCCATCCGATGAATCTCCCCTTTGTTATAGAGTATGTAAATGGCCTGTAGGAGACTGGAAATTGTCCACAAATTTGCTAGATTCAAATCACGGCTTTATAGCGACAGATTGAAGATAAGATTTGATAAAAAGTCGAAGTTGTTGAACTTCAAGGAGGGCGACGCAGTGTGGCTTTACCAACCCTATAGTCGGAAAGATTTGTGTCCAAAATTTCAGAGACCATCGCATGGACTTTACTTGGTAACCAAAAATATGAACGATATGGTGCACAGAATACAATTGTCACCCAAAAGCAAGCCCAAAGTTGTCCACATAGAGCAACTGAGTCCTTACACGAGTCGTGTGGGTTGAACAACCTCAGGAAAGGTGGTAGTGCTGTGAATTACCACCTGAAAAAAATTACGCAGGCCACCGCTGTTTTTTGATACTTCTAGGTGCCGCGTCGCTTCAAAAATATTCCTGTCTGCTTCCGAAGACTTCCATTGGGGATTAGAAGCAATACCTACAGGCCGATGGAGTTAGTCTAGTAGAAAGTGCGGCTCAAAGTGACCTAATAAGGCGATATACATTCAAGTATTTAATCTAAAATCAGCTAGACTTTTTCTGTTGTTTTGGCAGTATAGTTGTGAAATAAAGTTGAGTTTAACTGTACAGTGTATTCAATTATAATCGATCCTAGGTGGAAAACGTAATGATAATGTTTCTATAAATGACTGATTTCTAGAGTTGATAAGAGTAAAAAAAGACTTCCAAGAACTTATTTGATGCTATCATTTAACTTTTGAAAGACAATAATATGCCCATAGATACAATGCCTGATAATGCATCTGTAATGATGGGAAATGAAGCAGGTGTACAATCCAAATTAAGAGAAGTCAACCCGACAATAATAGTTATTGGTTTCATATGTCCATTCTCCACAACTGTGTGCATCAGCAGCAGCCTTAAAATTACCCAAGTAGGTTGAGGCATGTTATGAATCACTTCTCAAATAGTTGAAAAAAAATTTAAAGTCTCAATGAACATCAAGAATTTATCAATATAAAACTTTTGAAGCTATTGAAAGTAAGCCCAAGGTGATTGTTTCAGGTAATAACTCAGCTCTCGACCTGAAGGTCAACCGGGCAGATATTTTTCTCACGACGAAGATTCATCTAGTCTCTAGTCGATTGCAGATTGACACTGCCACATTCACGTGGCTGACAGGACTTTGAATAGTCATAAGGTAGACAATTATAACCATCATTAATAACATGAGTGATATCTTGTTTTTTACAGGCTGCTGTTGACTCTTTCAGTCATGGGATGGACTCCTTACTATATTTCAATGCTGTGTTCACAGAAAATTTGAGAATAACGTCACAAATATTGGAAAACCTGAAAACCCCTATTCATTTGTATTTTCTTCCTTTGTTCTAGGGTTTGTAATTACACTGAACAAAGGATTTCAAAATGAAACACACAAAGTGACCGACTGACAGAGTTATATAGAACTTTCTTGCACAATTTTATAAAAAAAAAATACTAGGTAAATGTTGAAAATCCACATGGTTTTATCAAAATTGAAGCTATGTATTTTAGAGCAAAGGTGGAACAAAATATATAGAAGTCCTTAAGACAGAATTGAACTAGTGAAATTTAGAACCAATGCTCTGAACTTTCACATAGAATTATTCAAAAAAATCAATAAAAACGAATTGAATGATCTTCTGTTGCTATATATTGGAAAAATCCCCAAATAGATTATATACAGTGAACATCTTTCCATAACATTTCTTTCTCAATTATTTCCTCATGTGGATGTTTAAAATTTTAATTCTGAGTATCCTTTGGTAAGTTCAGTAGCAGAGCTTTGAACAATTTTGGAGTTGTGTGATGTTTCTCAATTTGTTTCCTCATTTTTCGGCAGCAGCTAAAGAATATTTTCCCAACTGACACTGATCAAGTCCATACTTGGTGTAGAGTACGTTTAAATTTTAATTTTTTTGTTAATTATGACATTTATTTTTTATGAATACAGTATTGATGACTTGTATAATTTACTTTGACTACCAACCTCCCCTAATGATCTCCATCATTATATCAAAGTTTATTTTACCGCCAAATTTTTGTCAAGCTGTCATTTGTCTGAAGTTAAATACTCAAGGCTACTACAGACATCTGAAATACTGCTGTATTAGTTGCACATTTCGTTTTATAAATGCTTAATATCTATTTAATTTTTTTAGTCAAATAAATTAATTTTCAATGTTTCCATCCTGACTAAATGTTTGTGTCTGAAAAAAAAGATGCCAAACTCTGCATATTCCATGTGAAAAGGAATTTCAATTTTATGAATCAGCTAAAAATAATAATAACCGTTCACCAAATTCAATGACTTTTCTAAGGTAGTTTGTGCCTTTTCACAAGATTAACATTAACAGACCCAAGTTTTAGGTCAGCAGGACCCTGTCAATTGTCATATGTCACCTGCCACTTTTATTATAAATCTATTCCATATTTTCCAATTTCTTTCCCACTTTTTGTCTCCAATCCACTACGATTCTTCCGCAGCAACACTGTGTATATCTTGAAAACAATGAAGAATAATGATACTAAAAATAATGGTTTTTAGGTATAAACTCATTCTCATTTCAAACACACTCGAGTTTTTTTTAATTTTTGCAGAAAAAAAATTTCGTTTGTTATGCCTTGCGGTACATTTCAGATGGCCCATCCTGTGGATAAGTATCTCTGAATTTAATATCTTGATGAGCTTTGTTTCTTTTTGGAAAAAACCATTTCTTTAAATAATTATTTAAATAAAACTGTAGTTATCTGAATGTTAATTAACAAAGGTTATATATAATAACAAATTAGATATATCTTGATTATAATAATATCTCAATCCAATAGTGCTTCCTCATACCATCAATCTTGAATCAACCTCGCTCAACTTCTCAGCTTTGCTAATTGAGCCTCAATATCATCGTCGCTCATTCCCTTTGTTTTAGAATGTTCTCCTACCCTACTAGATTCAGGCATAGGTGCACCAGCAATCTGCAAAAACAAAAAAAATGATACCAATATGAAAAAATAAGAGATAACTATGAAGTGTAATGAACTATAGATAATTTACCAGCAGAAATTTTCAACATATACAGAGTATCTCATAAACGATTCCGAAAATTTCTAAATTTCATTTTTTGCTGTATCTTCTTCATCTGCAAATACAGATCTGTATTCCTGCACTAATCTTTTTATCCCTTCCACAGGATGTTCTAAATTAGATTTCTGACTCACCAGTATAAAGCAAACGAGAACTGAGAAAGTAATCAGAAAAAAAAATAATCACAAAACTGTAATAACAAATTATCAACACTTATTTATAAAAGATGTTCAAATTGTAAACCTTCTGCTTCGATGCATTTTGCACTAAGCCAACCTAATTTCAATATGGAAAGTTGAATAAACCTGTCAGGAATTGACCTAATTTATCTAATTGAATTGTACCTAAATTGGTTTATATCATATGATTTCTTTTGTTATAAACGATTTTTGGGGTAATCTCATAGAAAATAATCCAGAGTGTTCAGGTCTGGATTTCTAGCAGGCCATTACAGGTACCCGTTTTCCAATTCGCCGTATGTATCGCCGTCTAATGACGATACATATATCGAATCAATACAGAATAACAGTGTAGCCTTTTCATTTTACTTAACTCCGGTAACAGAACTAGAGATAATTACCCTGATTGACAGATTAAGCACATCAAAGTCAAGAGATATATATGGGCTAAATAGCGACTCACTGAAATTTGCAAAAGACGAATTGATCAGCCCCATAACGTTTTTCATCAATACCTGTTTTGCAGAAGGTGTTTTTCCAGAGATTCTTAAACTCTCCAAAGTTATACCGATTTTTGAAAAGGGTAACAAAAATAATATCAGTAATTACCGACCCATCTCCCTAGTTCCTATTCTATCAAAATTGCTTGAATTGGCTTATAAAATCAGACTGATCAACTATTTAGAGAGAAAAAATGTACTGAACCCTAAACAACATGGATTTCGTGAGGGAAAGTCTACTATAACTGCACTTGTAGATATGATTATTCACATCACAGATGAATTTGAGAAAGGAAATGTGACACTAGCATCTTTTTTGGACCTTTCCAAAGCTTTTGATTGTGTGTCACATGAAATTCTTTTAATGAAATTGAAAAGTTATGGTGTCAGAGGAAATGCTTTTTCATTCATTCAGAGTTACCTTACAGGAAGATATCAGTGTATCTCCTCAAACGGAAAGGTATCATCCAAAAGGGAAATTACATGGGGGGTTCCCCAGGGTTCAATCTTAGGTCCCATACTATTTATTATTTATGTTAATGATATAACTCATTTCTTATCGTCAAAACATGTTGAATATGCTGATGATACCACATTACTAGTTTCAATGAGAAACTATGATCAGAATATTGAATCATACACTCTCAAAAGTGCTCAGGAATATTTCACGAATGTAAGATTGTGTCTAAATAATGATAAAACAAAAACGTTACTTTTTACTCTGAATTACAACTTAACCCTGGAGAACAAGTTGCCGGTAAAATGCCTGGGACTAACATTAGATTGTAAGCTGACATGGGAGGCTCACATAACCAATCTGAGAAATAAATTAGCTACCTCCATCTATCTCTTAAGAAATATCAAAGATATTGTAAATGAAAGTGTTGTTCTCACAGCCTACCACGGTCTCTTTCACAGTACCATGTCCTACGGAATTCTCTTATGGGGTGGATCGGCACATGTTGATAAAATTCTCATAATGCAAAAAAGGGCAATAAGAGTAATAACAAATTCAAAACTTGATGAAAGTTGTCGTCCACTATTCAAAAAACTAGGTATATTGACTGTGACTTATCAATTCATTTATGAATGCTTACTTTTTGCCAAGAAAAACATTTCCAGTTATACTGTTCAAAATAAATATAATACCAGATATAAATCCGTTATAGTGCCGTATTTTCGCTTATCCAAGAATCTCAACTCTTTCAGATTTCTGTCTATTAAATATTACAATATGATACCAAACGAGTGGAAGGAACTAGTCCTAGTTGAATTTGCTAAAAGGGTAAAAAGTTTTCTTAAAGAAAATGTGTTTTATAAAAGTGAAGAGTTCATACACTTCTTTAATGGAACATGACTAAGTAACAGTAATGTATTATAACTAAGTTCTCCTACTATTTTACATAGGTTATTTTTGTATATATATATAACTTTATTTTACATTTTAAATAGCTTAAAATTTGTTTCTGCAAGTACAAAATTTTCCTTTTATTATTTTTTTGACGACTGTATACAATTTTTTTAATTGTCACACAAGAGAATAAACTCTACTCTATTCTACTTCACTTATTTGAGAACATTTCATTTGAATTAGCTGTGACCAATCGACCAAAATGGCGAGGGAGGCCATCTTATTGTCATCATAACTGCCTTATGATATTGAGAAGCTCATCTTCAAATTGATCTGATATGTTGTTCAATACTAGAGCTATATATCTTTCATAAGTTAAACTATCCTCGTATATTAGAGGGCCAATGATTCTGTTGGGCTACATTCCTACCCACACAATAAAAGAAGTTTGACCGTGTGGTCTGACTTCTGCATATTGCTTTTAGATTTTGTTCCAGGCATAGTGCTCATTGTGCCTATTGAAGATACCAACAATAAAAAACTACATTCATCGTTCCATATTACTTCAAGTGAAAACTGATCATTTTCATTAATTTTATTAGAAAACTAGTGACAAAATTCCAGTCGATGGCAAAATTAATTGTCAATATTTTACTTACATAATTTCACTAAAAATTATAGAGTTCCGATTTGAACCATAATGAATTCGTAACATATCATGCTTTTCTAAATTTGGAAATGGCATTTTTTTATAGAATTTGGAAATGAAAATCACAACAGCTGATTGACATTTCAATTGAACAATGACATTTTCAATTCGGTCCATAGTCGCCTTTTATTTTAGATCAGTAACCTGGGCAATGTCGCTTTTGCATGGCCTACTGTTTGAAAAAAATTTTAAAAAATGTTATTTATGACCAAAAACGATTTTCAAATATGGGATTGTGATATATCATTGAATTCGTTCTGGAATGCTCTGTCGAATACAAGGTATTTCATTATATTGGTACATATAGCAATCAACATCTTTTCAAAGAGATTTTTGCGAGAGCAATATTTTAACTTTGGTTAATACCTTGATGAATGAACCCTGGACCGAGATGTATGAGGTACATGATTTTAACAATAAATTTGATAAATTCTACAATACATTTTTGTATCACTTCAATAATGCATTTCCATATAAAAAGAAAAGACTCATAAATAAGAAACGACATTCTTGGTATAATAATGAAATAAAACAAATGCACATCACTTTATGTGAGATGCAAAAAAATTATAAGTGTACGGGAAATGCAATAATAAAAAACAGGTATGAAACTCTCAAAAAATTGTATAATAAAAAAATTAAACAAACCAAAAGAACATATAATGATAATAGGCTTATTAATGCCAGCAATCTTTCAAAGGAATCTTGGAAAATCATTGGAGAGATGAGATGTAAAAACAAAAAGATAAGTTTACCTAACGATATAATTCTTGCAGATGGAAATACAGTAGCTGGTAGTGAGTCTGTGGCTAATGCCTTCAGTAATCACTTCACAAATTTCCACTGCCCTACACCGAACCATAATAATATTAAATTTTCTGCGTACGCAACAAAAACATTTTTTCTGTATCCAACAACACCTGAGGAAATTATTTCTGTAATTCAAAAAACATCCTCAAAACCCGCAGCAGGTATTGATGAAATCAGAGGTGACATTCTTCATGCTGTAGCCAACATCATATGCATCCCACTCTCTTATCTTATAAATGAATCTTTTTTGAAGGGTGAATATCCAAACAGCCTGAAAATATCAAAGTCCATCCCAGTGTTTAAAAATAAAGGTGCGAGAAATGAAATCGTAAACTATAGAAATATTAACCTACAGAGCCAAGTAGCAAAAATATTTGAAATGTGTTATAACAGAAGAGCAGTTGATTTCTTAGAATCATTTAATCTCATTTCATCTCATCAACACGGTTTCCGGAATAAGAAATCTACATTATCAGCACTTAGTGAATTGACCACTTTCATTTATAATTCATTGAATAGTAAATTACAACCGGTAACTATATTTTTTGATCTCACAAGAGCCTTTGACACCATCAATCATGCTCTTCTTATCGAGAAACTTCATCGAATAGGAATTCGTGGTATTACTAATAAGTGGATTGAATCATATCTTAGTGATAGGAAACAAGATTGTTACAGTTGCGAATTTCCAAATCTGACGTAACGTATGTCAGTGTTGGAGTACCTCAAGGTTCCATCTTAGGCCCATTATTGTTTATTATATTTGTGAATGACATAAAGGAAGTATGTTTAACCTTAAATTCAATAGTGGCTGATGATACTACATTTGGCATTAGTGGGAAAAACAGAGAATTCATAGATGTCGCTAATGAAAGTGTGGCCGAATTTCACCAGTACTGCGTGAGCAACGGACTTACTGTAAATCCTCATAAAAGTGTTTTTAAGACTTTCTTACCGAAAAATATTTGTCACGATTATAGTAATCTGATAAGATTGAATGGACATTCCTTACATGAACTGAACTCAGTGAAATTCTTAGGAATAACAATGGATAGCAAGTTGACATGGGAGATACATATTAATAACATAGTAGGTAGGCTGAGCTCGGCATGTTTCTTAATTAGACAACTAAAGAATACGGTTTCGATCAGTGTCTTAAAATTGGCATATTTTGGGCTGGTTCAGTCAATATTATCTTATGGCATAATATTCTGGGGATCATCGGCACACTTAAATAATGCTTTCATTCTTCAAAAAAGGGTGATACGTTGCATGAAAGGAATACATCCCAGAGAATCGTGTAGGCCTTATTTTATTGAATTAGGCATCATGACACTACCATCTCTTTATATATATTTGTTAGTATTAGATATGGCAAATAAAAAATTGGTAAGAAATAATGAAATACATGGTTATAATACTAGGAATAGCAATCATCTTCATCAATCGTTCTCTAGACTGACAGTGGGTCAAAATTCTAATCATTATCAACAGATAAGATTCTATAATAAAGTTATAGACATTTTTGGTCATATAAGAAAGTTCAAAAAAATAAAATCTTTATTATCAGACTATTTGTTAAATATGGCATTTTACTCCACAGAAGAATTCTCAAATATGTAGAATTTATATGTTTAGTATGTATAATATTTGTATAGATGTATGTACTGGGCCTATGTTTAATTATTTAAAGTGTGTATGCACATATATTATGTTCATAATTTTAATCTAATCCTATTTTCTGACAAGTCCAACAGACTCTATACATTGTTTTTCTTTTTTTTTCTTGCAATTGTATTGGAGTTTACAGTGATGAATAAATTGATTTTGATTTGATTTGATAAAAAACTAAGCTGATGATGGTTTCTGAAGAATAAAACGTCTGATTCAAAATCTGAGCACTACATATAGTAAAACGAAAAAATTGCTGTGAGAAATGTTATCTGATTTCCTTTTCAATGTCAAAGATGAGGTGGACAAGATGCTTAAGTGTCCCGAGTGTAATAGTGTTTATGTGGAACAATGTGGTCGAAATTTCCAAAAACGGTATGCTGAACATGAAAGATCCTTTGTACTAGGAAAAAGTGATTCGACGTTTTCAAACCATTCCTTGGCATGCAACCACAAGTTTCCGAATCTAAACGATACGGAAATTTTGCTCTATGCAAGGAAGGGTTACAAACTCAATTATTTAGAATCATTGGAAATTCACAAGCATAAACATTGCGGGTGCAACCTGGTAAATGATCAATAGTTTACCCACCGGTTTTCAAATTGGCACATCCACATTATAAACTGTAAATTCAGGTACTCAATCAAGCCAAGTACCTCTAGTAGTACCTAGAGGGGTGGTATTTAAGGGCTAACGTAATGAACCATTGTTAGGTTAATGTATAAGTTTAAAATGTCCTTATAGGACGAAACTGCAGTAACATTAGTTACAAATAAAAGTGGTAAAAAACATAGAAAGTTTCAATTCTGTTTCCTTCATTGTGATTTCCTACCACGTAGTAACGGCCACATCCATCAATTTATTGTTTTTGTTTCTTGATAGCGATTCAAATGGAAATATTGGGAATTTTAAAGATTTTTAAGAGAACCAAATTAAGCAACTTTGCCCTAAGTTAACTGACCGTGTATCTCTTACGGTTTCCGAGATTCGAATGGTCACCTTCGAATTTGGGACACGAACATAAAATATCAATATATGAACAAATACTCACTGCACCACTCATTTCAATACCGATTTCGTCCAACACTTTTGTGATGATGTGATCACTTTCTTCCTCATCCCCTGATTCGGTTAGCATATCATCTAATGTATCATTTACTGAAACAAAAAAAAGTGTCACATATATCAACTTAGAATCAAGTACATGCGAGAGATTGGGTATTCTGAATATCATATGTTGTTTTGGGAAAGGGATGAAAAAAAATCGTAGATAATCAATTTAGGTAGTCAGTCGGTTCGACGTTGGTGCTTTATTCACTCGCTCAATTGACCGTCGTGTTGGTCGGTGGTTCAAGCCCCAGGTTGAACGATAGATTTTCATTTGCTATCGTCCAACCCGTGTTAGGAGTCACACGTTAAAAGGTAAGACCTCGTTAGTCCTTAGCACGCACAAGTTTCGACTTCTGAGGGTTGTCGTTCGTAGGGGTGCGACAGCTGGTTAACGGAGAAACATATTTTTAAACAACAATTTTGACTTCACTGAATACATATTACAATTTGACCTGATATTCATTTCCATCTTTTGACAAAATTGAAATGAACTTACCAAACAATACTTTATACATGTTAAAAAAATTTGAGAAGGTACAGACAACATGCGTACAAGACCAAACAAAATTAAGACGCTCATTAATAATAAATATTTCATCCAGGATAGACGACTGATTAGAATTCAACGTTTTTATTTTTCATATTATAGATGATAGAAAAAAATTAGAGCACAGAGGGTGGTGAAACCTTTTTGAAACAAAATATTTAAATAATTTAAAATACGCATAATTCAATCTTTCTGTCTCTTCTGGTATCAACACTTTTTCGTTTTAAAATGTGGATCTGCTCACTAAAGAGCCCTTTAACTTATTAAGGTTGAAAATCTAAAATATTAGACTCTTCAAATATAGTCAGTCGGCATTATTGAAGACTGGCTATAAATTAAATCATCTAAAAGATCAATTCGTTCGGGCCAGTCTCAACTCCCTACACTGTAGGTTAACTCTACTCCCCAGGCTAATACCACATTGGGTGTTGGATTATATCTGACAGGTGTCAGTGCAGAATTCTTCATTGAAGTTATTCCTGCATATGCTGTTGGCGATACAGCTCCTGGTCGATCGATAGCCGGGCGGTTCGACGTGGGTGCTTTGTTCACTCACTCGAATTGACTGCCGTGTTGGTTGGTGGTTGAATCCCTAGTCTGAACGATCGATTTTCACTTGCTATCGTCCAACCCGTGTTAGGAATCACACGTTAAAAGGTAAGACCTAGTTAATCCTTAGCTCGTACAAGCTTCGACTTCTCAGGGTTGTCGTTCGTAGGGTTGCCACAGCTGGTTAACGGAAAAACAGATTTTAAACAGATTTTTTTAAACATATGATGATCCATGAACCTTTGTGATATTTTCATTTTTTGTTGAGGATTACATTGGTTCTTTGCTCAAAGTAGATTCTTGCTTTGACTCAAGAGTTAAAATATTATTTGTAGCTTACTATCTTGGTTATTTTTCCTAGATACATTATTTATATTTTTTCGAATACTTGTTTCGGACATATTACCATTCTCTAGAAATGGTCACGTTTTTGATGACCGTAGTAACGATATGATCATATCTTGACGTTTAATTCACAGCTATTCCCTGTACTTTGCTGTTAGCCACATAGGTACGTTGCTTCTGTTTTGGGAATTTCCAACCTGAAATCTTTGACGTCCTCGTTATTCACACCATCTTCAGAAAATTTACAATTTTCGGTGCCTTCCGTAAGTTTTTATACACTGCACTCTCACTGCACCTGGTACTTTGTTATATCAACATTTCCAATAAATCAGATTTTTTAAATGATCTAATTCACGAGCTAAAACCGCTTCATTTGCCATGTTGCCATGCTGTAACACTACTATATTACAAATAGTTTGGAGAGATGCCAATGCTCAAGTGCTCAAATATTCTTAGGATCAAGATGAACGACAAGAAATCTTTCAAATTAGAGAAATATTATGCAGTTATCACCAATAATTTCGAATAAGCAAAATAAAAAATGACTTTTGTATTTATGTTTTTTGAAAAAAAATTAATGGGTTATCGTCGAACCTGCCAACACAAATAGTTCTTGATAATATAAAAATGCACTTACTCATCTCATCTGTCATTTCCATTTTCATATTTTCCCTAGAAAAGGCATTGACTGTGGCAGCTATATCTTCAGGTTTCATAATCTTGTTCATATCTGACATTGTCCTACCAGCTGTTCCCATAGCTTCTGCGAGTTTAACGTTCGCTCCCATAGCTTTATTTTGAAATGCAATTCCCTGTACTTTGCTGTTAGCTACATAGGTACGTTGCTTCTGTTTGCGCATCTGAACTAACTGTTTGGCTAATAACTTACATCCTTCCCTATTTCCCTCTTTTGCCAATTTTTTTATTTCTAGTTCCTTGAAATAGAAAAACAATAGTTGAGCAGTATTTTACACACAGTGCATTTCTTTAATGTCCCCTCCCCTTTTATTTTTTGAACGTATCAACTCAAAAAAATTAAATTTGGGATAATGAAATTAATGCATGAATACTTTATTTTGAAGTGAAATTGACAAATGAAACTTTTAAGATGGCGACTGGGCGCCATCTGGGAAAAAATTAAATGGAAAGGGGGGTTTTGTGACACATCATTTTGAAGCTCCTGACGAATACCTGACGATTCCAGGACATCGGTTATGGAGGCACATCTTCACCGGCAGCAGGAGGTTACATATCTCAATGAGGATCTAAAAGTGGTTTCGAATTAGGGTGAAAGCAACCAGGTTCAATTCAATGCCACAAAAACCCAGGCATCAGTTTTCTCCAAAAAGATAAATGTCTCCGAACCGGATATAATAATGTCAGGTCAGACAATTCTGCTTTCTGCTTCGATAAGTTTGTTGGGGGTTAAAATGGGCACCAATATGTCTTGGTACGGTCATGCCGTTGTTGCAAAGGTTGCTTCCCAAAAGCTTGGAGCACTGTTCTGAACCAGAAAACTATACACACCTCAGCAACTTTTGATGCTGTATAAAGATCAGTTCAGACCTTCTTTGGAGTATTGTTCTCATGTATGGAGCTCCGCCCATACAAATTTTCTCGATCAAATCAAATTAAATCAAAATATACTTTATTGTATTCTAAAAATGTATAGATAAAATACCACCACGTATAAAATGATAGTACAATAGTAGTAAAAATATTAGTAATATATTATTAAAAGGATTCACTAAAATACTCTTCCAAACTATAATAGGGTCTATCCACAAATAGGTTCTTCACCGCCTTTTTGAAATGAACGTTGCTTAAATTTGCAGAACTCATTTCTAATGGTAAATGATTGAACAATTTACCACCATTGTAGTGTATGGAATCCTTGATTAAATTCGAAGTTGGGATGGGAAGTCTAAAGGTATAATTGCTATTTCTAGTAGCATAAGGAGTAGAAGCAAAGTTGAACTTCGATTTAGTTTATAAATAAGGCAAACCGTCTCTGAGATAAAAAGTGCGATGACTGGTAACATTTTATTGGCAGTGAACAAATTCCTGCACGATTCTCTGGGTTTAACTTTACAGAGACATCTTAGTGCCCTCTTCTGTAATATCAATACAGAAGAGAGGAGGGATGAGTTGCATGCTCCCCAAAAAGGTATTCCATAACGTAGTCAAGATTCAACAAGTGCATGGTAAACGGTCTTTGCGACATGGAAACCCAACTCATTTGAAACCACTCTAACTACATAACATCCTGAGGAGATCTTACTCTTCAGTTGTTTAAGGTGCTAATCAAATTTCAGCCTATTATTTATCAATGAATGCACCGAGAAACTTTGTGTTTAATTTATTTGGTAATACGTCAGCGTCTATTGAAATGTCATCAAACGAACATTTGAATGATATTATATTCGTTTTGGATGCATTTAGAGAGAGTAAATTTGCATCGCACCAGCTCTTCACCTTCTTCAAGTCGGATGATATTATTTTAATTAGCTCCATTGAGTTTTTTCTTTCCACAATATTGTAGTATCATCCGCGAATAGAGTGAAACTACCAGATATGTTAATCATAGATATGTCATTCATATATAACAGAAACAGAATAGGGCCTAACACAGAACCCTGTGGTACACCAGATTCAATGGCCCTGTTCTCCGAGAGTTCCGTTGTCCTCACCATTTGACTCCGACCTGAAAGGTACGATTCGAACCATGTGTTCGTTACACCTCTACATCCATATTTATGAAGTTTTTTTAATAAAATTTTATGATTAACGCAATCAAACGCCTTTGAAATATCGCAAAAAATTGCGGCGGCTACTTCACCAGCATTCAATTCAGAGTAAATTTCATATAAAAAAGAGAAGATAGCATCATTTGTATCTTTTTTTTCTTGAAACCCAAACTGGTTTTTGCTTATAATACAGTGCAGTTTTAAGAATTCATCTAAACGTACTTTGACTAATTTCTCAATAATTTTTGCTAAAGTCGGTATTAAGGAAATAGGACGCAGATTGGAGGGATTATCTAAAATAACACCTTTATGTAGTGGAATGACAACTGAAGTGTTCAGGGAAGAAGGAAATGAGCCAGTTCTGAATGAGGTATTAATAAGGGCGACCAAAGTTTCTAGAGCATTGAGTGGTAAATTCAAGAGATATAATATCTTTCTTTGTCAGAGACAACGTGACCAACCTATAGAAAAGAAAATGTACATCATCAAATACATCAAATTCTAAACCTTTACCGGTGTTTCTTATAATTAGAATATCCAAAAATAGTAACTCATCGTTATTTTCAATTCCATATGTGAACTTTATATTTGGGGTTCTGTTATTGAAACAAGTCACAAAATCCTCCAAGAGTAAGGTAGAGGATTTTGTGACTGTGAAATAACTCATGATACTCAATCCGAAATTCGAACGACTAATTGAATACACAGAATATTTGTATACCGTAGAAGTACTTTACATTATCACAAGTTCATACTGGTAATCAATAAGGAATTATAATCATCAAAATTTCCTGCAAAATCATTGACTTCAATGACACAAAACAGATGCCCCGAATTCAGTGAAAGAAATCAGCGATTATCTCTTGTGTTATTATTAATAATTTTTCCAGCTGAAATAAAATCCGTCATTATAAAAATGGTTTATATGCCTTACCAACTTTTGTTCCTCTCTTTCTAATTGCCTACGATCCCTTTCAATGTCCCTTCCCACTTTCCTCAATTGTCGATCAACCTCTCTCTGTTCCTCTGAAAATGAATCAAATCGTTACAAAAAATAAAATGTATCAAGTGTCAACTTATCTAGTTTATTATCATGGGTAAGGAATCTCTAAAAAGATGAACAAATTCAATGAATATTGTGCTAATATAAATGGTATCCGTTTTATAATGTAAAGAGATATACCACTTCTCGTGAGCTTGAAACAAAAGAGAAAAAATTTCCCAATCATTCCATCATTGTTATCAAGTTGTAACAAATATTTGAATTCATACAGATAGATTGGTTGTTTGGCGATGATCAGTTATCCTGGAACCTTTAGTGAAAGTTAAAGTTACTGCGACATCAAAATGTTGAGAACATTTGATATTTATGTTGTGTAATTTCTATATACCCGATAATCAACCTGTTTCTGTAAAAAATTATCATAATGATGTTGAATAACATTGATTTCATTGTTACTCATCTTCAAGTTCAATATTAGATTTGCCTTATTATGTATCCTATATCCAGAGGCGATGTAAGGCGTGAACCATGTGAATATATTTCTTTCTCTGATGAAATATATCATACTATTGAAAGAAATTGCAAATACGGACGTTTGTTTTATTCAAACTGGTCAAAAAAAATCGCTTAGAAAATTAAATTGACCAACTTATTCAAAAACTTGATGAATCTGTTACCAGAAGACGCAAAAAAAATTTGAAAAAGAATGGTCTAGGTCAAGATCAAGATTTAGATCAAAATCCAGGACTAAATCAAAATTCCAAGATTCGAACTCTAACGATGAACTATGTTATTACCACAGACGAGACGCTTCTAAAATTCTGCTGGAAAATGTATTCAACCTTGTACTTTCGTCAAAATATCTTCGGAAAACCTGTAGGCCAATCGTTAATGACGACTAGCGAAAATGACCCGAATGAAAGTCGTCTGATAATTTTCGATCCCGAATCCAAAATAAATAATTTAATTGACACAGGTGCTGAAAAAATCATTAATAGCAAAGTTAGATCACCACCTACCAGTCTTAAATAAAACACTATATGATGCTAATGGAACTAAAATAAAAACATATGGAGAAATACTACTGACATTAACGTTAGGATTGAAAATAAAATTCAACTGGAAGTTCATCATAGCAGATGTTGATAGAGCCATAATTGGGGCAGATTTTTTGAAGAATTTTGGATTACCAGTTAATTTATCAAATGGAAAGTTGGTTGATAGTGAAATATTACTTGTTGATAAATGTTTCAGTTATAAAGCAATAAACAATAATTGCCCTTACCGCAGACTTTCAATTGATTTTCCTAATTTGACGAGTAAATGTCTAAATAAATCGAAAGAAAAAACCACCCACACACTTTAAAGTTCGCAGACTTAATCCCCAAAAACTGGATGCTGCTAAGACAGAATTTAAATATTTGATGGAACAGGAAATAATTCGGCCTTCTAAAAGACCATGGGCCAGTCCTTTATACATGGGGCGATTACAGGTGATTGAATTCTCAAACTGTCCCAGATAGGTATCCCATACCAAATATCAAAGACTTCATCTTTCATTTGGAGGACAAACAGATTTCAAAAATTGACTTAGTCAAGACCTTTCACCAAATTCCGATGGCTCCAGAGGATATCGAGAAAACGACCATAATTACACCCTTTGGACTTTATGAATATCTCTTTATGCCGTTTGGGCTAAAAATGTAACGCAGACGTGTCAACGATATATCCATCAAATAACAAAAGATTTTTATTTTTGCTTCCCCTGTTTGGACGACTTCTTAATTGCTTCAGTGGATAAAAATGAGCCTACATCTGAAACTTTTGTTTGAAAGATTACACAATCATGGAATTACCATTAATGTGTATAACAGTTAATTTGGCAAGGAAGCTATAGAGTTTTTAGAATACTCAGTCACATAAGATGGAATAAAACCAACTGATAAAAAAATTCAAGGAATTATAGAATACAAAAAGCCGGAAGATATTAATGGACTGAGACGATTTCTTGGTATGGTCAATTTTTAACGAACATCTATACCACAATCGGCTGAAATTCAAGCACCCCTTAATGAATTTCTGAAAGGAAATCCAAAGAAAAATAAAAATCTCTGTTAGACCGTCTAACATGAAAGAGGCAATAACTAGCGCAGCTTTATTAGTTCACCCATCGATGACTAGTCCATTAGCTTTGATGGTTGATGCTTCAAATGAATCCATTGGAGCAGCAATTAATCAGTTCGAAGAAAATATTAGGCTAATTGCACACACACCGATTTTGGACGGCCGATTTTATACCGGTCATCCAAATTCCAATAGTGAACCACATGTGGCAACGGGACCTTGCACACACGTCGACCAGTTATCGTCGCTGGTAAAATACCGGTGAGCAGCCGTCCACTGCCACTGTATCGCCGGCAGTACCGGGAAGTAGTGGCGTACGTGACTAAATACACTCTTGCATACTCAACGATTTTTTACCGACCATTCCAGTCTTGACTGCTCGGTGAAATTGTCGTTACTATTTATTAACTTAGTTTTGGTAGTGCGTGCTAATTACGATTTCAATGGGTGACCGGTAAAAATCCAGTGAGTCTGCAAGCACCCGCTACCAATAAAATATCGGCCGATTTTATACTGGCCGTCCAAAATCGGTGTGAGTGCAATTAGCCTTAGGAACCTTTGGGATTCTTTTCTTAGAAACGCAAAAGGTCTGAGACCAAATACAGTACTTATGACCGGGAATTACTGGCTATTTATGAAGCTATTAAATAATTTTAATATATTTTAGAATGTCGGGAATTTGTCACTTTAACTGATCACAAACCAATCACTTTTGCCTTCGAAAAATAGCAAAACTTTGTCACCAAAACAAATTCGTTATTCAGGATATACGCCAGTTTTCAACAGATATTCGGTATATTTCTGAAAGTCAAAACATAGTGGAATATGGGAAAAATAACAAGCAAATGATGCCCAACTAAAAGATTTGCTAGAAGGAAATACTTCATTTGTGTTGAAGAAAATGGAAATTCCTGATACTAATTTCAACATAATTTGTGATATTTCAACCAATAATATCAGACCATATGTTTCTGAACCTTTCAGAAGAGAAATATTTGATAAAATTCACAATTTGTCACATCCAGGTATCAAAGCCTCGATGAGAATGTCGCTGAGACCGATGAAGAATAAATTTGTTTGGAAAAATATGAACAAACAAATTAAAAAATGGCTTCAGTATTGCATATCATGTCAGAAATCTAAAGTAACCAAACATGTTGTAACGAATTGAAGAATTAACTGTCTTAATCAAATTTATTTTTAACAATATTTCACTATCACAACTAATTTATATACAACACTTAGTAACTAACGCTTAATTTATCTTCACAATTAGATTCCTTTCCTTAAACGCACGATTCGCTTTCTAAGTACAGACTACGACCTTTTTATATCGTCAACGAACGTTCCGGATTTCTCTGCGGATTTCGGGACCCATCCACACCTTTCCCGCTAGTTCGCGATCAGACATGCGTTTGCTGACTGGGACATCGGTCAGGGCCGGCTTCAGATTCATTACAATATTGTGATACAGTTGCGATACCTGAAGCCAGATTTGAACATGTAAATATTGATTTAATTGGACCAATACCCTCATCTAATGGATTCTCTTACTGCCTCTCCTGTATTGAAAGATATTCAAGATAGGTTGAAGCTTTTCCAATTCGAGACATATCAGCAGAAACATTTGCCAAATCATTTTATGATGGTTGGATCACTCGGTTTGGTCTTCCTTCCAGAGTAACAACAGATCAAGGAAGACAATTTGAAAGTGCACTTTTCAAGGAGTTTTCAAAGATCATGGGTTTTCAACATATACATACTACACCTTACCATCCAAGTTCAAATGGAATGATCGAAAGGTTTCAAAGATCAATGAAATCTGCATTAAAATGCCACCCTACTGAAAAATGATACGAATATATCCCCACTGTGCTATATAGTTTCTCCAAAAGAGGATTTAAATGGTTTAAGTAGTGCTGAAATATTGTATGCTTCTACGCTACGTGTTCTCGGAGATTTTAACCAATGGAAAAAAAAGAAATTATCGCATATAGAATTTTTGAAAACTTTGAAAGAAACCATGAGAAACATAAAAATCAACGAACAGTCCAGTCATCACGGAGAGAAAAAAATGTTTGTACATGAATTGCGAAACACCTCTCACGTTTTTCTAAGAACAGATTGTGTTGAAAAACCATTGCAAACTTCTTATTCTGGTCCCTACAAGGTTTTAGAAAGAACCGAAAAATAGTTTACACTTTCAGTGAATGGAAAAAGAAAGAATATTTCGATTGATAGATTGAAGCCAGCTTTCATAGAATCATCAAATGAAAATTTTCCTGAAAATGCAAAATTTCCAAATACACTAAATGGAATTCTCAAGAGGAAATCAAAAAATCAAAATGAAAATCCTCAAAAATCTAATTATGTAATCCGCTTTGGAAGAAGAGTTCATTTCTGTGTTTAATTTTTTCAAGGGGGGTGTAATGGAGTATGCTAGGTGTTGCTCGGAGATGTTTTTGTTTAGATCAGAGGTTCTCAAACTTATTTTATCTACCGCCCACTGCATCTTAAGAATCACAATCGCAGTCATTGTTTTAATAATTAAATTATGTGTGACATGTGAAAATAATAGTTTCTGATGAGGGTAATATAAAACACCATTTTGTAATACCAGGAAAACTTGCAGTCATTATTCACTGTGGTTCTGGCGTTGAATTTGGTCATTATTACGCCTTGGTCAAAGACGAAACGGACTGGTTCAAGTTTGACGATAGTCATGTCACGAAGTGTTCTGGCGATGTATTTAATTTATTGAAGCCTCTGGAGACACCCTACATTTTGTTTTATGAGAGAGAGGACATTGGTAGATCAAGATCTTCAGATGATATGGTGCTGCAGGTTTTTCCGAGTTTTCCTGCAGCTGAAAAAGCAAATGCACCACTGGAATCAATGAAGTCGCCCCGGAGCGCCAATTAATTTTTATTGCTGTTTTTATTTTCATCGTTGTTTTATAATTTCACAAATGATGTTATTAAAACAAACATTTCAATTTGAATTTTGAAACTAATCTAATTTAAAGGATGAATTTGATGATTTTTATCAAGTTTGTTAATATCAGGCTCGAATTCACTCAAAAACAGCCGTAAGTCGCCGCGTTCAGTTATCTGCAACTGATTTCTCTTTTTAGTTAGCAACGTTGCCACAGCACTAAACCCAGGTTCACACAAATACGATGATGGGAATGCTATCAAAAATCGTTGAACGATGACCACCTTCCAGGGTACAATTGCGGGATTGGCTTTTGTAACCAAAATTCTTGGTATCCATTTTTGAATGTTATTTTTATTTCCTCGTTTGTTATCAGTTCTATGAGTTCTTCTTCCAGCTGGGGTGATCCTGGGGTGGTGACATTTGAAAAAGGATCCCACACACAGCCCGGTATTTCCAATTTTAAAATGTCCTGGAATCGTTCTGCGAAATCACTGTGGAGGTTCTCCAAATGTTGGCAGTGAACAAGCAAGTCGTCGTTGTTGAAGGATACTGCTGACAAATTAGGGAAATTGCGAAACTCATGTCTGCCGATATTCATCTTGTGTAAGAGCAATTTGGCTAGAAAAGCAGCAATGCCATTTTTTGTTTTAATCAAATTCAAGTCGTTACCTTGAAGTTGGAGATTGACATCATTCAATAATTTATACAGATCTGTCAAGTAAGCAATATCATTCTTTGAAGTGATGAAGTTGTCGTGCAATTCTTTGTCTTTGTTTTCCAAGAACTCTATTACAGAGTCAAATAGATTGTAAAATCGAGTCAACGACAGTTACCTCTTGATAACCAACGCACTTCTGTGTGAAATAGCAATCGGTTGAAATCTTTATCATCAGCAACACAAAGCTGATTAAATAATTTGTCATTCAAAGAACTGTTTCGGATTTTATTGACTGCTCTGATGATATATTGCAGTGATTGAGAGAGGCGCTCACTCAAATTTTCGCAACCAAATATTGCATATGAATGACGCAATGTACAGCGAGCACATCTGGAATTTTATTTTTTAAGTACGCTATGAAGCCTTTGTGACGTCCTGTCATAGCCGGAGCGCCATCCGTAGCAGCTAATATAATATTCTTTAGTAGAATTTCTTTCTCATCACAAAAGTTTTCCAGTGTATTATAAATGGTTTCTTCTTTTGTATCCGTCTTTAAATTTCTGGCAAATAGTAGTTCTAGATATATTTTCTCATTTTTAATAAACTACACGTATGACAACAACAATGCTTCATTGGTTGGTAAACCAATTTACAAGACTTCAGATGATTGCAAAACGACTCTTTAATGTTTTCAGCCATCTCATCAATTCGTCTTCGCAAGGAACTATTGCTCAAAGAAATTTTTCGAATATCTGCCGCTGGTTTATTGAGTACAATAGTTATTACTACTTTTATTGGCGGTAAAATTAAATCCTCTTCAATAGTGTGAGGTTTACCTGTTTGATCAATTAGCAAGGAGATATTGTAGGAAGCTCGGAGTCCGACGTCATCTTGCTTAGAAGCCGCTGAAAAAAGTTTTGACACAGTTGTCTGAGCTGAGTGTTTCTTTTGCAGTTCTTGAAAATAATTCACACTTTTGTCTTTTTTATCTGAATGCATTTTATTCAAATGATCTTGTAGCCTTGAGGGTTTCATCGCTTCATAGGATTTTCAATAAATCCATATTTTATATATTCCGTGCTATACTGCCGTTTCTTCTTTTTTGTCTTCAAAAATGCCGAAGTAAAGAATCGAGTATTAGAAACTTGCTAATGACACCACTCACAGTATTCACCACCTTACGTACAGCACTTT
The DNA here is from genome assembly GCF_025532065.1 of Leptinotarsa decemlineata. Classification (NCBI taxonomy): domain Eukaryota; kingdom Metazoa; phylum Arthropoda; class Insecta; order Coleoptera; family Chrysomelidae; genus Leptinotarsa; species Leptinotarsa decemlineata. The sequence goes on along the minus strand of NW_027412703.1, from coordinate 7,017,729 downwards.
ACCTAGCTAGTCGCTAACTAAATTCACTTGTTTTCATAATATCATCGAATGACATTACTGGCTGTTTTCATAATATTGTCGAATAACATTACTGGCTGGATGGCGCGCGCGCTTTTATATGAGGCAGCGGGCGGGCCTAGTACTTTCGATAATGGAGACTAGAAACTTCTCGCTTCGCATTGAAGCTTACCGCCATCTATTGTACAGTTAGACAACTATCGGACAGGAAATAGTTACTGTGTAGTCATGGCGTTACACGAGGAAACGCACATTAAGCGTAAAGGAGCGGTAAAGTTTGTGTTAAAAGCAAAAAAAAATTATCGCCCCCCTAAACCGCTTCAACGCCCCCCAATATTCTCTGTGCCCTTTACTGCCCCCCTATAGGCCTCCAGCGCCCACAAGGGGGCGTTATCGCCCACTTTGAGAAAGACTAGTTTAGATGATTTGTTTAGAAAAATTAAAAAAGGAATAAGAAAAAAACTTCAATCAAAAACGTCATTGAAAATAGTTTAGAAACTACACCTACTACACCCATGGGTGTATTATTTTTTTCAATTTAGTTATAAACAAAATTTCTTCATTAGTTAATAAATGAAGTTCAATAAAACTATCTTTTAATAAAACTGGATCCACTATACATTATATAAGATAGTGTCACTTCTACAAAAAATTTAAATTCAGGTAGGCATTGAATATCAATAGTTATGAATTAGCTACTTCGTTTTGCAGGAGTAATGGGGAGCATGCCGATGTTGCTTTATTCTTGAAATACAGTATACATTATAAAACGTTAAATTTGGAGAAATTCCGTCAGGAGTATCATTTTGGGTTCTGCAGAGTGCAGCTGCTAAATAGCAAAACGATTATTGTCATTTACAGATCATGTTCAGAAAATATTGAATCTCTTTTAATGCAATGATTTTCGCCAAAAAATAGAATAATGTTTGCTAGGTGATTTCAATATAAACTTTAAATCTACCTCTTAAACCCAGATTTTGAATGATTCAGTTATTTTGCCCTAAAAATAACTATTGATGAGTACACAAGAGTAACTTCCCGAAGTTTCAGCTTTATTGATAATATAATATATACAGGGTAACTGAATAAGTGTAAACACTTTATGTCACACTTTTTAAGCCACCCTGTAGACTCCAAAATGATTTCCTTTTACAGCATTAATCAATATACACATATTGGGGTGCCCCAACTTGTATGAGAGTTTAAAAAATTATAATAAAAGAAGTATGAGTTTTTTTTTGAGATTTCAATAAAATAATAGAATGAAAGGATTGGGTGCTTTATAATGTAACTAGCGAACCGCCTCTGCTCCGCACGGGTGCAATGCTAATAATAAATATACATATAAACGCGTGCGATCGCGTACTATAGGACGAAGCGCCGCTGACCTCCCGGCCAGTGCCGCAACCGCTATGCCCCTGCATCTTAAATCTGTAATATCTTCGAAAATATTTATTTAAATTACATGCTGTAAAGGACCATATTGATCTATATTAAATGCTCAATGTATTCAAGGTACTTAATTGGATGAGGATTAATGCTGCATTGCTTAAAATCGGTTCGTAAATAAGCCATTATTTCTCGAGGATAAATAGTTATTGTTGGTAATCCCTAAGAGATAGACATATATCATAGTGGCCTTTTTTGTAGACCTTTTGAAGGTGTACAATACTGTATTACATTTTTTAATCTATTTCTTCGGGTTCAGCCAGGGTTTGCAATGTAAGCGCAAACAAATGTGTTATACATATTGCAAAAAAAACAAACAAAATCAATTCACTATATAATATATGTTGTCTAAATTTTATCTCAAAATTTGATGAATTTGTTTCTGTAAAAATAATATTAATATTGTCCCAATTACCATTCTACTACGATCACCAGTAACTCAAATCTGGTTTGAGTTTTCTTTGAAAAATATAATAAACTTTCTACTACCTCCCTGCCTCCCTGAAAAAAGGATAATCCTATAATGCGTTTGAACTTTTTTGTTCGAGGCAAACTCTATATCGTCAGGAATATGCATATCTCCGACATTTTCTTCTGAGGAATCTGCAAGGCTAAAGAATATTTGCGCTCTCCTCAGATATTTACCATATATTGAGAATCCTATTTGACTTCAGGCAGAGCAAAACTAGCTCTTTGTTACGATTCTGGGAATATGTCGAATTCATTCAAAAAAGACAATTCAAGTATTCTTTTTGCACTTAGATTTAGAGGAGTGAAAAAATACTCCATCTCTAGCACATTCGGTGAAAAATATTTTCAGACCTTTTGTTGTTTCTGCAGGAACAAAAATCGAAGCGATTTACTACCTTAGAAATCCCACTCAAACGTTGTTTATTATTGACAAATAGTTTCTCTGTGAAAAAGAAAAAAAAAGGTGTCTAACTTGTGCGAGATAGTCGAAAGTACGATGTAAATACAATTTGTGGGTTTTGTGTGAGCTGGTCGATACAAGGTTAATGAACATTTGGCCTTCCTCGAGATTCATCATTGATTTGGTATCTTGTTTGTGTATCTTTAGCATATCCAGCATATCTAGCTTTTAATTGCCTCTGCAAACTACAAAAATCGGTTTACACAAGTGACAATCAATGTTTTTCCTTTGAGGAATATATACCTACAAAGATTGAGTAGAATATTACTCTGTGTCTAAAAAATAAAAATGAGTTTCTCAGCCTTCTATAAGAAATATTTCAGAACGAGAACAAAATAAGAGTTGATCAAAAAATAGGTTATGAATGACATTTCTGAACCTTGTCGACAGTAGTGCGTCAATGGTGGTTCTGGTCCACTAAGCTTCAACGAATCCTTCAGAATCATCTCAAAGTCGAAAAGTGTTGCTGGTTATGACTTTGTCAAATATTGAAGTGTTATTGTGAAGGTAAGTCACTAGAAAACGATTGCATAACGGAATAACCAACAAGAAAAATCCACTCAACCTTGGGTACAGAGATATTCATGTACCATGAGCACAGAGAATATGTATACACACGAGTCGAATGAAACCGCTTTCAACAGCTCCCCACTACGAAGCATACGTGTCTCGAATCTAGTACACCAAACAGCCTGCTATCAAAGTGTCTAAAGCAGCACTGCAATACATCCTTGCACCGCTGTGTCCTCGGTCAGACTGAACACTTCACGGCAACCGTCTACTCACCACACTTCCTCACCACAACCCCACCACTCCGACGACGGTATAATCTCAAGTTCAAACTCCATGTTCAAGGCCATAACTCAGGACGGTGTGACATCATCGAATGCCAATTCAAGATCACATAGCTCATGGTCATGTGACGCCATTCATGGATATGTTGCATCATTTCACGATGGCAGAGTCCAATCTCAAGGACAAATTTCATGTTCAGTCAACCTCCACGTTCAAGATCATATTGCATGCACATAACTCAAGGTCGTGTAACGTCCTCCAATGTCAAACCTCAATGTCACGTCCTCCAATGTCAAACCTCAATGTCACGTGCCGTGTAGGATTGAACCTCAGAGTCAAACTTTACGTTCAAGGTCATGTGTTATGCATGTATTTCGATATCGTGAAACGTCCTTCAAAGTCAAACCGCAAAGTCACTTACCGAAGACATGCTGGAATCTCAAGGTCATATGACCTTGCGCATAGCTCAAGGCCATATGATGTCAGTGAAGGTCAAAAGTAGGGGGGAGGGAAGATGCAGAACTGGCACAAGCCCCCTACTATGTTTCCATTAATTTTTAAATAGAATTTGCTTATTCTGTGAAATTTTTGAAATCGTGTTAAAAAATCAAATTGAGAAATATTTTCAAATAAGCACTTTTCCGAATCACAATCAATTTGGTTTTACCAAGGGTTATGAAGGTAATGAGTATTGTGAGTGAGATAGTCGAGGGTTTTGAAATGGGTAACCACACTGTTATTACAAAAGCTCGACTACCAACGAGTCTCTTACGGAGATGGTAACTCTGAATATATGCAGGTCGCCCATGGGGTACTCCAAGGTTTTGATCTTGGGCTCTGTTTTTAATCAACAAACTAATAAATATGTGTCTTGTTTGCCGACGGCACAACTTTAATCAGGTCTGTGAAGTAATATCATGAACTTATCAAGAGTTATAATCTTTCAGAAAAACAAACCCAACCTAAACTTCAGTAAAACACAAAGAACTGTAATGTCTACACACAACTGTCACCACACCAGGACCTACGTACATTTATTATGCTGGATAGAAAAACTATGTAGAATATTTGCATCTTATAGATAGTATTTCAAAACTGTATTGCATGTAGTATAATGCCCTAGCCAATTCTGTGCATTTTCAATGTATAACAAGTGGTCCACAAATTTTTTAATTCCCTCAGGACTCGGAGCGATATTCATGACTACAGCACCAGAGGCTCTATGCAAATTCAAACAATCCAATTCAAACTATATGTATCTCAAAAAAAAATTATTGAATCTCGGAAAAAAAAATCTGTTTGGATAAATTTAAAAACAAAATTAAAAAATACCTTCTCTAACACTCTTTCTATTGCCCTGAAGAATATCAATATGCATTTTGAAGAAGTATCCTTAATGAATACACTAGATGCTCAATTTGGTGCACACTTAATTATATGTTTTTAATATATTAATATCTGACTTATTTGATGTGTATACTGTCATGCTGAATAAAGGTATTTATATCATAAGTGGATTCAATTGGATTCAATTCCATATTCATCATCGACTTCGAACTGGACCCCTGAATTCAATGTTTTAAATGATGTATCTACTTGGAAGATCACATTCAAATAAACTTGTTCAAAATCCGAAAGGGTAATTTACTATGTAGTATCATTTTTCCAGGGAAATTTCCATTGCACTGTGGTATTTGCATGATGCACTTAGAATTCTCTCGATAATCCTCTATCAGTAGACATAGTTATCAAATCAAATTTTAAGAAAAGTCATGATCTCCACTAATTTATATTGGTTGTCATGTTTGTTCTAAGATTTCCAAGAAATTTTCAGATTATGATATTTTCACTCGTTGAAGTCATTCAAAATCCAAAGTGACATGTTCAAACAGCAACAACACATCACTCATGTTCAAATTGCCAATTTGGTATCTCTGGAAAGTTTTAATTTACTCCTCAAATTTATCATCTATATGAATAATACTAATTCTGACAAGTAGGACTGAAACCTCCGGCATATGATGAATAGAACACAATTGCTCCCACATATGAGAACTGTGACAATTGATTTGTGAAAAGCACTTCAAGAAAAGTGATGCATTCTGGTATGTGAAGCAGTGTTTGTGTTATACTTCTATGATCCTTGTTGTGATTGTATCAAATCATATTTATTAATAAACATTACTAGTGATTTCATATGTGCAAACATATGAGTAATAATAGTAGATTATCAATCTCAAAATGAATCTGATGAGAATTTTTCAATCAGCTGGCATTTGAAAAACTATTTTGAGTTTCTAGTGTCGGGAGAAAAAATATTTCTCTTAATTAGGTAGAGGGTCCAAGATCGCAGAAATGTCAGTTACTCATATTATCATTAGAATCAGAAAAAACTTACCTTTAGGATCTGGCTTTGACCAAAAATTGAACATTCCTACTCTAGTCTTGTCCAAACTATATCTTTATTCGTTTTTAATTTTGTTCAAAATTCAAAACTACATCAAAATGGCACAGATGATTCATTGTTAGGCCACGTTCTTTTATCATTATACTTTTGGTTAGGCCATGTTCCGTTACCCAAAAAAGTTACAATTTGCTATTCTATTACTCTGATTAGTGGCGAGGTCACTGAAGTCTGGTTATTAGAGATATGTTCCAAAAGTAAAGAAATGTGGTTTGGTGTTTTTAAAATCACCGCTATTATATTTCGGTGTAGAATTTTCAAGCAACATGCAAATGGGTCCGCTGTCGACCAATGTGGCTTACTCGATTTCATTCACGTGGGCCGCTAGATATCGTTAATATCGCTGTTCATGAAACGGTACAGTGCTCAGAGTAATGATATTCATGTTGCGTATTCTGGATCGTTATGATATAAATTGCAAGGTAGATGTGGATTGTGATTACACTCACTCTAATTATTATTTTAGGTTACAAATACTTGAAAGGCACTGAACTACTTTTGTGAATCTATAAAAATCTAGAGTTATTAAAGGTGTCATTTTGTGTCTGCTGTGAACAAATTTCATTTTTATGTGGATATTGGAATGGAAACTTATATACTAAGGTGAGGGAACGCATTTGCCCTACTCTGAGCTTATTGGATAGAAATCAGAATATTTCACAAATAATGTTATAGCAAGCGCCAAACGTGATGGCTAGCGATCGCGCAGGTATAAACTCTTCGAACTAAATTACTATTGGATTACGATAAGCTCCTTGCCGACCAGTGTCGTACCTATAATTAGTTTTAATTAGGGTTGCAAATGGAACATGACTTCTTTGTAATTTCTTTTCATAATTAGTTAGTATCAAAGGTAGTAGTACAATTCATTAAAATGTTTTGTAATGATGAACTCTTGATGACTGGTTTTTTGTTAGGTGATGATATTTTTCCAGAAACAACACAAATTATTCAGACAATAACGCCAACAACATTGGAGGACAAATAATGATACGCCTCTGTACAAAGCATTTGTATGTCTTGCAAGAGCTGTAGTGGGGGTGAATACGGTGAACGGTGACTGAGGCCAAAAAATTACGAACAAGCTAAGACGAGTGAGCAGGTGCATTATCGTGATACAAAAGCCGTGAATTATTTTTCCACAATACCGGACGTTTTCTTCGTATTGCTTCTCGCAAGCGGCGCATAACTGCAAGATAATAGTCCTTATTGGCCGTACGACCATGTGGTAGAAACTTCTGATGCACTAGGCTACGGTAATCGAAAAAAACGTGAGCAAAATCTTGACATTTGATCGAACTTAGCGTGCTTTTTTGGTATTGGATCTCCTTGGCTCTCTTATTGGGACGAATAGACTTCAGTTTTGATGTCGTAACCACATACTCATGATTCATCACCAGTTATGACCTTTTCATGCAAACCTGGATTGCCGTTCACGGCATTAAACAATTTCTGAGCGATGCTCATGCGATATTTTTTTATCAAACTTTCTCAATATTTTCATTGGTTGTTGATGTGGTGGGGTGTCCAGGGCGAGTGTCGTCATTTAAATTGTCTCGACCTTCTGTGAAAGGGTTGTACCACTTGTAGATATTTTTCTGATTGAGAGAACTTTCACCGTATGCCACTTCCAACATTTCAAGTTGAGTACTCAATCCCAATTTTTACACAAAATTTGATGCAAATTATTTGATCAATTTTTTTCGAAGGCAGAAAATCACTGAATAGGCAAAACACTTCTAACTTTTATGACTCTCACCAACAAACTAAACATGCTAAACAGCTGAAACTGTGAACACATGTTCGAGATGAGTGTACCAACATGAAAAAAAACGCTAATCGAATGTACGTAGTCCGCGAAATTTGAACATTCATCTAATTTTTGAACAGTTCTTTATAGATTGGTCAATATAGATCAGCCAATAGTGAAACAGGAATTACGTTTCATTTTCTGATAAATCATACCTATCTTTCATTTTTATGTTCTGATTTACAAACACAAATTTCCCTTCCATCAATATGAAATGTACATTTTTCTTTTACGTATATTATTGGTTTCTTCATTATTTATTTTTTTAATATTTTACAATTTGTCCTTACCTCGGGTATCTTATTCAACGTTGTAATTGGATCATCAATATCGGCCCATTCCCCTAGTACTCCAAATAATGAACAACAAAACGATTTTATTATCAATAAAGATAATTTTTCAAATTTAACACAATCCTAAAATGTCAACGAACATCAATATCTGCGATTTATTTGCGATAACCTCACTCATTTCTTTCAATTTCTGTTCAATTTGTCGGCTTGATAAGCATACTGGTGGTTATTCAGGGGGATGCATATAATGCCGCCCTCCTGAAGTATCCGTCCAGTATCCTCTCAAGTCTTTTCAACAGGAAGGATGTAAGGCTGATTGGTCGTACCGATTTAGGGTGTGGGTCTTTCCGATCCACTTTAGGTATATATACCACCCTTGCTGCCAACCAACTGGGTGGTATATAGTTCCACGCCAGACTAGCTCTATACAATTTTATGAAAATAGGTAAAATTATTTCCAGTCCATTTTGAAGAAGAGCTGGAAATATACCATCCTCTCCAGGAGATTTGAAGGGCTAAAACGACTTGATAGCCCATTCAACTGCCGATGCTGTGATATAATGATAACCTTCTTGGGTTATGGGGTTATGGGATGGGAGTTCTATTGTTATCAAGAGTCAGATTTCCAGGAAAGTGGTTGTCTATCAAAAGCTCTAATGTTTCTTTACTAGAAGTCGTGAATGTTCCATTGGATCGTTTAAGCGACCCAATTTCAGCATTCGGCACGCTAGAGAGAATCTTGTGAATTCTTGTGTTGCGAGGTAAATCAGAGATACTCTCACAGAACTTCCTCCAAGACTCCAGTTTTGCCTTTCTAATTTCCTTGTTGTATGTAGTTTTATGAAGCTCCTAGTTACCTGACTCTTTAGCTCGATTGAATAATAATCGTCGAACTTCTTTTCTTTGTTTTTCAAGGCTTTTACTCCACCAAGGAAAGGTATGGTTATCTCTTTTAATCCTCAGTGGACAGTTCTCATGATAGGATGGGATCACTGCCTCGCGAAATTGCTCCGCTACTATATCCATATCATTACAACTGTGAATAGTAATGAATCCGTCCTCAAAGTATGATTTGAGGGAGTTTTTATACTTATTCCAATCAGATTTTGGGTGACGATATCCCACTACTGGTCTAAGACCTGTTTCAAAATTGAAAAGAATATAACTATGGTCTGAATAAGAAGGTTCAGTAGATACAGACCAATGATGTATCTTGTTGCTCAGAGAATGTGAGCTGATGGTCAAGTCTACTACCTCTTGCCTATTACTAGTGACAAAAAATGGTTTCGAGCCCTCATTAATTACAGACAGCCCTTCCCCTAGTGTATAATCAAAGAGTACCTCACCTCTATGGTATATATATTCATGCTGCCCCACGCTGTATGGTGTGAATTGGCGTCACATCCCATTACAATTTGAATTTTGTTCTTTATCGCTGTAGTCGATAAAGTCGTCTAACAGCTAGAGGAGGTACGGTATCCGAATATTCTGGAAAGTAGGCGGAGCAGGTGATAAAATTCTGGGTTTCACCCCAGGGCACGTTATAACCTCAGTACCTTGATAGGAATTTACACACGATGTTTGTTCCTACATAATTGTAAGTTGAGAAATTTGATAAAACTTTTCCCTGTAACTCGAAACCTAACATTTTCGCAGCAATTTCCAACAAAAAATGAGAAGCTGCCGAATTTCATTTATGATCGAAGACCCTCATCAAAAGAGTAATCAGTAAGATATTTTTTTGTGGAGGACTTAATATTTTATGCTGTTTTTTGGGTTCATAACCTTCCACAATCTGAAAAAATCTAAGCTAAATCAATAGAGAATTTGCCGAAGAGTAGTTAAGGTAAACTGAAAAGTTTACCCCGAGAAAATACTGCGTAATATAAACTACTGAATAGTTCAATTAGTCAGTAACTTATCGTATTCATAAATTTTGCCAACAAATTGAAAACTTAATCATTGATACTTAGCTTCCTTAGGTTTTCAAAACCTAAAATTCACTATAAAAACCTCGCCCAAACTGTGATAGTTCTAATTTTTTGACACAAATCGGAAGAATTAAATGTCCAGGTGTTCTCGTGACAGAGAGAATTAGGTTCACTTTGTTGCATATTTTAATAATAACACTATTTCCAATAGATTATCTTTATTTCAGTTCTCTAGTCGAATATACGTTATGTGGTTCTCATTTTCTAATATAACATACATAAAAACGGTAAACAACTAGTTTTTGCTATCGACAATGCTGGTACAGTTTAGTACGTTCACATGGGGTATAATGTGAATCGACTGAGAATAATACAATATACCTACGTGACATCTCCCCTTTTTTTATAATGATGAAATTAAAATTTTCAATAATACATCAGTTCGTCTGGTTTTTTAACAACCAGATGATGTTGCTTAAGGTTGATATGTCTTGGCCCAATCATGTCGCTGGAATTGCAAAAGCTGCTTCTCAAAAGCTTGAAACACTGTTCCCTACCAGAAAACTGTACACACCTCAGCAACTTTTGATGCTTTATAAAGCTCAGATCTGAACTTCTTTGGAGTATTGTTCTCATGTATGGAGCTCCGCCCCCCATACATACCCTGAAGCTGCTGGATTCCATCACGTGCAACCTTGATAGTCTGGAACATCGAAGAGAGGTTGGAGATGTGTCTCCTTTTTATACTTTCACGGGAAGTGTTCAAGTGACTTGACACATTTGATTCCACCAAGAGCGGTATATATCAGAATAAGCGACGAACTGTGACTGCTCATCGTTTTGAGGTTCAACTCAGTACACTTCGAACTTCACTGTTCAAAAACTTTTCCATCTGGAGCACTGCGTTTATGTAAAATAATCTTCCTAAGAACGATTTTCCGAATCGATAATCTCCAGCGATTCAAATACAATATGAATCGCTACTTTGGCACAGGAACCGCTCTGAGTGACGGCTGTCGAATGACAGCTGACAAGCGACGGTAACGGCTGGCAACTGACAATTGATGTTTAACAGGAGATATATTATAAATGACAGGTGACAGCTACCATGTGACAGTTGACAAGTGACAATAAACGGCAAGTTCCTTTACCGCTATTTTTTGGTCACTTTGATGGTGTGATAGTATTTGGAAAAGTTTGAAATATAGGATCACCGCAATAATGAAAAAGAGTTCAAATATCCTCTTGTTGTCTACCATTTTCTACAATCAAGAATTCTTAATTTTGTAATCAGTTCATTAAAAAATAAATTTTAATGACATATCTGAGAACAATCTGAATAATATAAAAATTGGTTGCGTTTTATCGAATATCTGGTGAAGAAAATGAGATAATGACTTGAAATTTTCACCAGACATGCAATCTATTACAGATTAGAGACCTACTGGAACAGTTAACAATTCGAAAATTTGAAATCAGGGTTTCCGACAATTTTCTCCATATTTCTCAGAGCATTAAAATAGCGAAGTAATCGATAGGGTCTTGTTTCCTTGATTCAAAACAATGGACAGAAAAGCTCCCAAGATCCCATAGCTCAGAAATTATTGCCGAAAATTAAAAATTGTAATTGACGTACATAAGAAACTTTGCTGAAGAATCATAAATGGTGTACTTCCAATGCTAAATCAATGGAAATTGACAGATTATTATTTGAACTGATTGCTTTGGAAGATCTACCCTTCAATTTTGTGGATGGTATTGGATTTCGGCAACTTATGCAGTTGATTGTGCCGAATAATCACTTAAGGGAAACCTTTTTTTTACTGAAAATATATGTGGTCATTCATATGCAACATTAGCAAAAATAAATTAGGATTTGCTCACACAATTTGAGAAGATCTCCTTTAAAACAGATATTTGGACCAAACCAAGTTTGAATGTGTCTTCATTTCTGACAACGCATGACATAAATAGAGATTTTAAAAGGCTAAAACCTATCCGAACATACGTTAATCCTTAGCTCGCACAAGTTTCGACTTTTGAGGGTTGTCGTTCGTAGGGGTGCGTAGGTTAACGGAAAAACAGATTTTTAAACAGTTCTTGTTTTGGATTTGCAAGTTAATTTCAACAAAAAAATTCTGATGGTTTGCTTCAACCAATAGAAACGTTTTGAATGGACCAATAGGTAAATCCATCAGATCAATAGTTAGACTCGTCGGTGAATTTAAAAACTCGTTTAAATTTTTGTGAACTTTCAAAAGTCTACAAAATCTATTTCACAGACTTTTGACAACTTTCAGTCATTTTATTTTCAGAGAAAAACAATGTGATAAATTTATTCCAATTTGGCTTTCAGTCTTCAACAGGTACACAAGACGCCATATTTTGACTCCTGGAAAACCTGTACACCAATCTTAATGACAGAGAATCTGCGGCGGCCATGTTTTGTGACCTAACCAAAGCCTTCGATTGTGTAGACCACATACTGCTTCTTCGCAAGCTGGAAGTTTACGGGTTTAGAGGATCGGCATACTTTGGTTTGAGACGTACCTTTCTCATCGGCGGCAGAATGTTCTATTAGATGGAATTTCATCAGAGGAACGTTTCATTGACAGTGGGGTTCCACAAGGTTCCGTTTTGGGACCGGTGTTGTTTCTCATTTATGTCAATGACTTGGTCCATGTTAACATAAGTGGTAAATTCACATGTTTCGCTGACGACACCACTATCCTCTGGCATAGCAATACAGCCTCCAATTTACTTGATCAAATCATCGTCGACATAAGAACGGTTAAAGAGTGGTGTGATTCCAATCTCTTATCATTGAACATCGATAAAACAAATGTGATCACGTTTAGATGTAACATAGGGGAAGTACACTTGGAAAATGTAAAAATTGAAAATTTGGAGAAAAACAAATTTTTAGGACTCTTCAATGATGAAAATCTAAAATTTGATTTCCATGTCGACTACCTATGTAAAAGACTAGCAGCAGGATGTCACGCAGTGAGAGTTGTTGCAAGAGAGTTAGACACTACTATCACAAGATCAGTTTATTTTGCACAAATTGAATCTTATTTACGTTATGGAATTTGTTTCTGGGGAAACTGTGCAAAATTTCGTTTCAATATGGTATTCTCTCTACAAAAAAGATCCATCAGATATTTATGCAAGGCTAGCTACAGGAATTCATGCCGCCCATTATTTGTGAAGCAAAAAATTCTGACCTTAGTATGTCTTTTTATTTTGGAAACAGTGTGTCCACAAAAAATATAAAAATCAATTTAGTAACACCGCAACTTATAGTACACATCAGTCTTACTCCGTTTCCTTTCCCACACCTTCTCTAGCCCTTACACAAAATTCTATTATTTTCAATAGCAAGAAGTTATTTAACCACCTTCCCATTAATTTAAGGCGAATATATAATGAAAAGAAATTCAGAAAGAAAGTGAAAGGGAGGCCTTATTATAGTGTGGACGAATTCTACGAAGGCTCTATCGAATAATTGACATGTAGCTTTGTGTAAACAAGTTATTGAAACCAACACGAAATGGCTATCAATGTTCATTATGTAGAATTATATATTTACGTTTACTTAATATTCATAAATTCATGTACTTATATTTGTAGCTGTTCAGCTGGACTCAACATTGTTCTGTCCATATACTCTGCTCCTGTGTTTAAGCATTATTTTATAGTTTATATTTGTTAATTGTCCCTTATACATGTTTTACTTTACTAGACTTTGCCAATAAGATGTATATATCTTGGGTAATAAAGCATATTTTGAATTGAAATTGAATTAAGAAATTGCAATTTTGAAAAAAAATAAGAAAAATGATCAAAAAATTGTTAATTTTTAAATAAAATTTAATTGAAGTGGTTAGTTTTAATACAATCGAAACAAGTCAATAAATATTATATATATACAAATCAAAATATAGAATAACTCTACACTTCTTTCTTACAGTAGATTTGAAAGGGCTACATTCATAGTATCACAACACTTTATTTGCATTTAATATTATAAAATACTTAGGCAGTTTTTTGTTCAATGATAATACACCAAAGAAACATCAATTTTTTGTAATGATAAGTCCATCAGATTCTTTTTCCATATCTTTTGGAATATTTTGGTTCACTTGGTCGTTTTCAAATTCTACAAAATCATCAAAAAGACTAGGCCAAGCTTCATTATCATCATAACAACTCAAGTCATTCGCTACATGCTCAGAAAAATTCAAAAACATATTCCAGGTGTCTTTTGGAATGCCTCTAGTTATCTGATGAGTTTCAAGAAAGTTCAGCCAACGATTCAATATGGGTGGTTCGCGAAATGTAAACACCAACTTCCACAAAATGACTGCCATGTCTGTTGGTAAAATCCTTTGACCTGAGGATGAATCTAACCCAAAACGAAAAGTAAAACGATACAAGTCTTTAAAGAGTTCATAATTGTTGTTAACTTCACTCACTAGTTCTGGCAAGCGATTTTGTAGTGATTTAATTGAATCAGCACGAATAGCTTTCATTCCAGTTATGAATTCTAATCGTGTAAAGCGACACATTTGTTCCGCATTAAGTTTCCAAGCTAGAACTAATATTTTGAAATCATCAGGAGAAACTTGCAAGTCTTGACAAAATTGTTCTATTCCTTCAGCAAGCATACTATCTTCACTTTTATCCTTGTACTGTTCAAAAAGTCCATTTAGTTTAGTCTCAGAAGACTTGCTATCTGAAATACCCATTATTGCAGCAGCTGATTTTGAGTGAGTTCTTCGACTAGGCTGGCACAAACGGATTATAGTTGTTGTTACTTCTGGTGGAGCAGATAAATGGTTGCCGTTACTCAGATTGGTATCATGGGGAGCTGTGGGGGCTGGCACATGACTTGGTGCTGGATGAAGATGGTCTTCTGTCATTTCTGAAATGGTAAATTGACTTATTAAACTGTTTTCCTCCACAACGTTTTCATTTATAGAAACAAAAATTAAAGAGATTTTCATTGTGTTTCCCAAAGAACTATTTTATATATTTATTGGTTATTCTGGAATATACCCTAGGGCAGGGGTCCGCAACCTTTTAACAAAGAGGTGTCCATATGCACTTTCAAACAGAGGCAAAGTGCCACTATATAAATCTGTATGATTTTTATACAAACATTGTTTAAAGTAATGGGGAAGTTAACTAATAAAATAAAAAAATTATCAACAATATTTCCAAATATTTCAATCAAAAATGAAACATAGCACATGGAACGTTATCAGTGTGATCCTTGTCCTTGTTTCTCGCAAAAACTTTTGTATTTCTGGTTCATGTCTACGTTTTCTTTAATATTACACACGCCTCTGAATTTTCTGTTGTTAGCTGGCAAACTAGTCCAACAATTCAGTATTTTCTTTGATTTATCCTGAAGATGACCTTCTGAAACTCTTCTTAGTTCCACAAATTTTGTCTTCCATAATTCGGAGTTTATAAATTCAATATGCTGAAGCTGAAAATCTTGAATTTCCATCCATGCGAAAAGATAATCATCAAAAGGAATGCTAGTAAAATCCTTTGAGTCTGGTTTTATCAAGAAGGAGAACATATGACCATGTTTATCAAAATCTTGATCTCTTTCAGCAAATTTTCCTTTCAGTGAAGTCATGTAGTTTAACATTTCCTCATTAAATGCAGCATTATCACAAGTATTAAGGTTGGGTGAGTATGTTTTTATATTTGGAAAGTGTTTATATAAATGGGAGGTAATATCGCGAATAAATACATCTATATTCATTTTAAAAGACTTTCAGGAATCATACAAATCTAGAACAGTTTGACGCGATCCTTGCAACTTAAGGTTTAGTTCGCCGAGATGATTTGTAATATCAGTTAGGAACATTAGCTTACGAAACCGTTCTTTATATCTAGTTCAGGTAATACTTCCTTAATTTTTGCAGCAAAAAAGACCTAATTTCTCCCAAACATTCCACAAATCTAGAAAGCACTTTACAACAGATAAGTGAGCGTATATTGCTATCTAATGAAATATCTGAATATGCACTTTCCATTTCTTGTGAAAATGACGAATTGTCTATGAGTTAGTTAGATTTTAAGCTTCCGCTCGAGATCTGCGCGCATAAACTTTCTTGATGGATTATGCAATGAAATTTCAAAAGTAGTTGACCAATGCGAGCAGTAAAAAGAGATACAAATCCATTATGTGTCCCGATCATAGCGGGGGCTCCATCTATTGTTACGTAAAAAATCTTAGTTAAGTCTGAAAATGTTTCACGAATTCTGATAATATATCTTCGCCTCTTGTCGTTTCTTCCATTGGAAGCATACAAATCAGTTCTTCACACACGGTTATTGTCAAAGTACGGCGCAACGATTGCCAACTGGGAAATGTCATTAACGTCGACACTTTCATCCAACTAAATACGATATTCTGTTTAATGGCTTCAATCTGTTTTTTCCGTACGTTTTCTACCATTTCAGTAACTCGCCTCTCAATAGTCCGCGGTGATGCTGGAATATCTTGAATTCAGACTAGTATTGCTTGTTTATTAGGAAAATCATCAAACAATACATCCACACTTCTCAGAAACGTTGGCTCACAAATTCCTCATCAGTGAAAGATCTTCCCTTCCCTTCCCTTCCCAAGAATGTTGCCTGCTTTGTATACTGAGCAACAGCTCCTTGGATTGTCTCTGTTCTATCAGCATTATCCAAATACTAGATGTCCGAAATACTACGCTTTCCAGACATAATGCACATATGGCTCGATATATCTTTGCTGACAAAACCATAATTACTTGTCCAAGAAATTTGAGAGGACCGACGTCTAATTTCTGATTTTTAGCCGCCATAACACGGTGGCGGCCAGGGAACTGGAGGCCCTGTTCGGGAAGACAATGTGGCCTCACGGACGGGGTCGCCGGACTCCTGATCAGTGGCAGAAATAAGTAGGTTGATGAGAACCAAAATCCCCCAAAAGCATTTGCAAAACATGCCACCGTGGACTAGCCTACCCAAGCTAAGGTGTAACGAATCGTGCCGACAGCTGAATAGCCGCAGAGTGATATGCGGTCACGAACGATCCCCTTGGAGAACTGGGCGAAACCTTATTGTAATCAGCCTACCTCTGGTAAAGGGGGCCCTGCCAGAGGTGACCAACTCTTCCCTCGCTACTCGTGGGAACACACATGAATAAAACAACACAAAAACAGAAACAACAAAAACCAATCCCGAGGCTGGACAGAAGTGCTCACCTCAATCTAAGGCGGTGGCTGGGGATGAACAGAAATGTCCACTCCAATCTACCGCTTGGAATGAGGCTGGACATAGCAGATCACCTCCAACAGCAAGGGCACTTCCTGCGGCGGGCGCCAAGAGCCTTGCCTTGAATAAAGGCAAGGAACCGGCTGCCCCTGCAGGAAAGCTCCCTCACTTGTGCATCTCCACGGAAGGAACCCCAAGAAAGTTGAAGCCGCGCAACGACAGTAATATCGCTGCACCTTCCAAAACCTTCGCGGAGGCCACCGTGAGACACCTCAAGGTAGCCAAAGAGAGTTTGTGTTCGGCGAGTATGGGCCTACACCTGCCAATGTAAAGGAGACATCTCCTAGTGACCTGTTCACCTTCCTGGAAAGGACAGGATAGACGATAACCTATGAGGACAACTCTTCGGGAGGATGTACAATGGGTCACATGTGGCCTAAGTGCTGTGAGTCTACACTCATCCTCCCTACTCTACAGACAGACAGACAACACTAACGTTAATCGCGCACTTGTGCGTTACAGGTTGATAAATAATGTTATGATTAAATATCCTAGGTCCGTCCAATAACAACACCTGCTACAACTTTTGCCACTAAACTTTTATTTGGGAACTTATCTTCATAAGTTCAATAGCTTTACTCAACTAAACTACTCTAATACATGAATACATGCTTATATAATGGTAAATCCGCTTCCTAGAAGTTTCCCATACCTCCTCGCGTCTTCTCTTTTCTAGAATAGTCCCGTCGCTGTCGCGTCGTTCTAGTCTTTCCTGGCATCATTTAGTTCGGTCAAGATACGTTGCCGTGTACATTTCCATAGATTATACAGACTTGGCACGCCCGGAAGGGCGTGCCGCGTTTGAAATCTCAAACTATGAGCGGGATCACGATATTGCTGATTGAAAAAGAAGTAAATCAAACTTCATGAAGTATTGTAGATGAAACAGAATATTCTCTTTAACAACCAAAAGAAAGAATTTTTAATAAACAATATATTTTAATAAAAAAAAGTCTATATAGAATACAATAGACAAATCATTTGTTGGTGTCAAATGTCACAGAAGATGCTATTAATTTCCTGAAGTAGTAAGTATATAGAAGATCTAAAGTTCTGTAATCAGTTCTAAATACATTTTTCTTTTCACTTGTCTTTTTTTGATATAAAAAACAGCTACCTCTAATGAAAATGAAAATCTATGAGAAACTAGACAAAGGAATTTTAATAACATTTTGCTTTAACTTGTCCCTTTTTGATATAAACAACGGTGATGTCAATAAAAAACTATCAATAAACAATTCCTTAGGAACTATGTCTTGGCACAATCATGTCGCTGCAAAGGTTGGAGATTTGTCTCTCTTTTATAGCTAATTTCACGGAAAGTGTTCAAGTGACTTGGTACATTTGATTCCACCAAGAGTGGTACATATCAGAAATATGCGACGGATTGTGGTTGCTCATCGTTTTAAGGTTCAACTCAGTACACCTCGAATTTCAGTGTTTAAGAACGCTTTCATTGAGGGGCCTACGTTTATGTGGAATACACTTCCTGAGAACGTTTTTCCAGATGGATTTAGTCTCCAGCGATTCAAATCCAATATGAATCACTGCTTTCGCACAGGCACCGATCTTAGAGCGCCTTAAGGATTTTCCTGTAGTGCATGTGTCTTGTCCTTGAAAAAAAATACAGAGTAAGAGATCTCTGCATGAAGTCGGTCCTCAGAGGTCATACACATTTATCAATACCCCATGATTCATATAAAGTTTTATGTCATATTAGTTCGCTAGTGCATTCACATTATACAGGGTGCTTCAAATTCGATCCTTACCATTGGGATCTCGAAAACTATGAGAGATACAAAAAATGTTAAATTGAGGCAAAGTTACGCATTTGCCTGACTAAAAACAACAAAAAAAAGAGCTTAAAATATTACAAAATACACATATCTCAAAAATTGCATCCCAGGTGATCCCGAACGGCGATTATAATTTTGTAATTGGCTAATAAGAAGACCCGATTTTCCTGTTTTCCTGGAAAATGTAATTTGGGCAGATGAAAGCACTTTTACGAATTGTGGGATATTCAACCGAAATAAAGAACAACATATCTGGAGTATAAACAACCTCAGGCAGTTCCGAGAAATTCGACCTCAAGTGCAATTTAGTATTAACGTGTGGGCAGGAATTTACAAAGATAGAATTTTGGGTCCTCATTTATTCAATGGAATTCTAAATGGAGAAACCAATCACCAGTTTTTAATGTCGATTTTCGAAGACTATTTGGATGATCTACCTTTGGCTATCTATAACAACATCTGGTTTCAACATGATGGTGCTCCACCGCAAACTACCAGACGAGTATCTGATTACCTGACTGAAAGATTCGGTGATAAATGGATAATGAATAATGGGCCGGTGAGGTGGCCAGCAAAGTCTCCAGACTTAAGTGTTATGGATACATTCTTATGGGGCACACTGAAAAATTGAGTTTATGGTCAGAGGGAATATCAAAATATTGAGGACCTTCAACATAGCATTGTTAGATAGTTCGGAAAATTGAGGAGGAGGGAAATTAATCGTGCAGGGAATAATATTCAAATAAGGACACAGTTGTGTTACCAAGAACAAGGTCAGCATTTTGAACATTTGCTGTGATTTACTTTTGTCTTTACATTATAGTTAATTATTGTTATTTGTTCAAAGTTCTATTTTCATTGAAAAGGACACAATGTCTAATTTACCTCATTCACACCTCATTTATCAAATTTTGATTTTAATTCTGTCTCTGTATTTTTTCATTGGCTTTTCAAACGAACCAAACTCGGTGAAATTTTGATCCAATAATTTGAACGTAGTTCGATGTGGTTGTTGTCCTTTGGGATACAAGTTTGAATACATTTCCGATGTTCTAACACTGTTTCTATCGTATTTGTAATAAATTTGTATCATATCTTTTTTCTTTATTCGTGAAAGCCATTTTTCGCCAAAAATTCAATGATTTGTACAATAACAAAATGTCATTGAGTGTAACAAATTGAAAGTCAAATTTAGAAACATCAAAGTCAAAGAGTATTATGATAAGAATTAATTTTTTTCGATATCTCCAATTTTTCGAAAAAGAATGATAACTTATGATACATTAGTGAAAAGGTAAAATCTGACTCTATTCTAAACAGAAAACATCCAATGTAGCGCCCCTAAGAAAAAATAAAGTTGATAATGGTGGCGGGAAGACGAAACATCGAATAGCAAATCTGAAAACTCCATTATGTAGCAGGAAAAAAGTGGAAAAGTGGAAGTACAATTTATTTTCGAATCCTTCTGAAATAAAGCCAGGAAAAAAAAACATTTTCCGAAAATTCTGTTTTTTCCGGATATCTTCGGATATACTCGGAATTTCAGAACTTTCTCAACGGCATATTGTTGGTCAGGTAAATGCGCAACTTTCCCTAATTTAACCATCTTCGTATATCTCATAGTTTCCGAGATCCCAAAGGTGAGGATCGAATTTGAAACACCCTGTACATACGTGAATTTTTAGACAAATCTGAAAATTCAATTTGATTTCAACATGTTATGTTGAAAAAGTGAACAGATCATATTGATACGAATGTTTATCGAAAGATAACACATGCTAATAGATATCTCCCAACAGCAGCATTGTAGACTCTCTTGAATTTTTCTCCTCTAACGTCTTATAATAATTGGGGAAGCAAAAGTGGGCCAATTCAGACTGGAAAACTCACCGACCTATATGGGATCGCACAAATCAGAAATTTTGGAATATGTGGGGAAACGATCATCTAACATGTTCTTGGACATGTCACCGAAATACATGTTCGACGCAAACTACATGGTTAAAGTCTTAGAACGTGAAGAGTGGAGAATAAACAGTCATCCCGAGAACATGCTCGGCAGAAACACCTAGTATACAGACGGGTCGAGAACCAAACATGGTTTGAGAGCTGGAATATACTGTAAGAAATCTTCATTTCAGTTACCCGCTGTCAGTACAAATCAGTCTTCCAGGCTGAAATATATGCAATCTAGCAATGCACAAGGAACATCAATTTGAGGCCTCAACAAAATAAGTGGATCAATATTTCACAGAGAGCCAGGATGCACTAGGGGCACTGACAAGCCCAAAAGTGACATCAAGACTTGTCTGGAAATGCCGTGAGAAATTGAGAATACTGGCGAAAAGGAATAGATTGACGTTTTTCCAACACTTCCAGCTATATCAAAAGTTGGTACCAACTTCCTTAATTCAAATGTAACGCTCTGTATATTTTCAAATTTTTGGATACCTGGTATAATCGTAATCTGAGTTTATGTAATACACCCTATATCAAAAATAAACTTTTCTAAAGATATTCATTTGCTTATCCAAAAAAACACGGTATTCTCTCAAGTGACACCCATAACATTCAAAAGTTTGATAGAATACATGAATTATTTATCTTTATTTATTATTGATTCATTAAAATACTCAACTCCATTGTCTTGTAGGAGTAATACTTCCAAAATGTTATACAAAGTGTTCGGAATACATGACTAATTCTGAAGATATAAAAATAAGCCAAAACTCAGTTTTTTCAAATGCAACACCCTGTATTTAAGGCCAGTTTTGAAATTCCGACATGACTATGATTCATAACATTTCCTATATCAAAAATCAACTATTCACGAGATATTTTTGTTTTTCTGGAAAAAATAAAACATGCATGTCCACCATACAACTAAAAAGCTAGAAATCTTCATTTCGAACAGTTACAGAAAGTTTACTACAGCTATTAACTTGCCGTCATGGTTTTTATTGAACACAGGATTTCAGATGAATAAATGATAAATTAAAAAATGTTTACTCTAAATGTTTTATAAAAGAATGAAAATTCAAAAATTTTGCATGTCTTTTCACACAAAATATAAAAACTATATCAAAATATGTTAGAAGACATTTCCCTCAACTTGTAGACATTTATTTACTCTCTCCCCAAATTGTCACTTACAGCTCAAGTGATTTCATCGACATCTACGCCGTTGAATGCTTGTAAAACTTTTCTAATCATGTTATCCTTACTTATTGCAGGATCTGCATATACAATATGTTTGATATGTCATCATACATAATAGTCCATAGAAGACAGATCGTGCTGGGCAGAAGCCATTATTGGCAATCCACCTATCATAAAGTAATATACTGATTAATACACCTACCGTCCATAAAATATGAAGTGATGGCCATCCTGTTGGTAAAGAATATTTTCTGCATCTTTAATTGATGAATTATTCACTGCAACTCTCACAAAATTTTGTAGTAGGTTACAGTATCCTTCACCATTCAAATTTTCATCATAGAAGTACAAACACAGAATCTTATTGTGCTTTATAGCACAATAAAACATTGAAACTCCAACTTAATTGGAAATATCAGCCACGTGTGGACTCTCATCAGCCCAAAAATGAGTATTATGAGGACTAAATTATCCATTTTTGGTAAACTTAGCTTCATCACCCCATATAACTTTTGAACGGAAATGTGGATCGTCCTGACTTTTCATTCATTTGTTAGGATTTTATTCTCAAATTCAATCAACCAGATACTTTTCTGATTTTAGCAGTTTTCGGCTATAAGAGAACTTCATCGAATTACTTTTTTCTGCACCTAAACTTATCTGTGAAAATTATCATCAGTAAAGGATGAGCACATTTATTCTGATTTCATATAAACTTCTACAAAAATTAAAATGAACTTCTACCATTGAAATACTAATATGAATTGTTCTTCAATGATTAACCGAACATTCTGAAATATTTGTCTACGAAGTCCGCTGCTTTGCAAAGTTTTTTCTAGTTTTGTTCAAGCTTCTTTGGCAGAGGTTACACTTTTCATTCTAACACAGCTATTTGGTCTAATATTCAAAATTATGACTGCTAGTGCTTGCTGATCAGTTTCTGCAACAACGTTTTTATCTTGACAGGGTTCAAATCTACAGTAATATTTAGAAATTTGATCACATGACGACACTCAAAAAGTTGAGCCACCTAATTTACCTTCTTTATCTTTGTGATCTGTAGTTTTGTCTAGGGCCGTTTGTGTGGGCTCCTTGAAGCAAGTAAAGCAGTTGCCCATTTGAGGGTCCCAAAAAGTACCTTCTGGGTCTCCTTCTAGAATTGTTTCGCATTGCCTAAAATATTGAAGGTGAATTGAAATCAGATATTTCAAATAATATAGGCATATACCAACCCCAATAAATATGAATACAAATCAGAAGTTAACTTATCCTTCAACTTTTACTACTGATTTTATGAAAATGTAATCTCATTTCGTGATTGTAAAATGTTCAAAATATTAACTAGTCTTAGATACTTTCATAGTATTATCTTAAATCACTATCACCAGCAATGTACAATTAAATATAATTGTTTACAATAATTATTAAATTATATATTTGCATAGATATTGCAACTATTGGACCGCCGTCCCGTCACTTTTATAGACATTCACTTAATACCTTCTTCTTCTTGGCTTTTAGGTTTAACTTCTAAGGTCATTACCCAGTTTCGACAAAATAGCCTGTATTTTGTCCTTGTTTGATGAGAAGTTTGTTGACCATTTAGTCTCTTCCACACCGGATTTATTATAATTTCCTCATTTTCGTCTTTTGTTAGTTGTCTTTCAGCGTCCAACTACCTATTGAAGTTTAGGAGAATTAGTATATGTATTAAACAATTCCAATTTCTTTTTAGCCCAAATCGCACTTGTTATCTGAGGTGCGGTAGAATCAATCAGAGATGGATTCCGTTTGCCGCCAAATATTTATTGATTAAATTGATGGTATTTATATTGGAATTTGTTAAATATTACTGGAGTTTTTTCCCCAACACCAAATCGTTATTTTTAACACCTCGACACGTGTTTCGATCACCATGTCATCATCTTCAAAGAGGAAGATTAAAAGTTTCAATCTTCATCATCTTCACAGAGGAAGATTAAAAGTTGTTTGATTTCGTGCGGAGTGAAAAACTGAATATCATATGGGAAAAAATATTTGAAGTCATTAATTTTTACCACCCTGTAAACCAATTTTGCAAGCGATTATTTCAGACTGATTACTTTCTACTATTGTTAATTCATGATTCTCTTTACATTTCCGTTACTAAATTTTATGCGGAGTATATGAAAAACTGAATTATATACGAAAAAATTGAGTCTTCATTATTTTTTTTCCATCCTGTAAACCAATTTTGCAAGCGATTATTGGGCAGTGGTTGCTTTCTTCAATTGTTACCTCATGATTTTCTATTGATATCCGGTACTAAATTTTGTGCAGAGTAGGTATATAAAAACCTGAATTATATAAGTAAAAGAAAGAGCCAACTTCATTATTTCTTTCCACCCTGTGAACCAATTTTACAAGCGGTTATTTCGCAATGGTTGCTTTCTTCAATTGTTACTTCATGATTTTCTATCGATTTCCGTTACTAAATTTTGTGCAGAGTATATGAAAAATTAAATTATATGTAACAAAGCAGTTAACTCAATTAATTCCATTCACCTTGTAAACCTATTTTCCAAGCGATTATTTCAGAGTGGTTGCTCATTTCATGATTCTCAGTATATTTTCGTTGCTAAATTTTGTGTAGATTATACATAAACTGAATTATATACACGGAAGAAATCAGTTAACTTGGTAAACATTATCAGTGATAATCATTTCTCCTTCCAAGTATTTATTTTGACACGTCTACATAGATTCAATCTCTAGTTTACAAAATGATTATCATATGATATCATTTAGGAGTGAAGTTACACCCTCCGCTCTATCTGTAAAGTTTCTCCAAGTTCATTCATGACATCGTGACATAAATGTATCAATAATTATTAATTTTACTCCGTACCGCTACTGAACGTTCGGAAGTATTCGGAAATTTTGTCAGCTAACCAGTTTCACACTGCTGTCACAGTATTTTGTATATACAGAAATACTGTGCTGCTGTTAATCATAACCCAAAAAAATTTTCGATTCTTGACTTTGATGATTACTCTACGTATAGGTATAGGCAAAATTAAAGTTTTAACGGTTGGAATTGTATATTAGGTTATATTTCAGAAATTCAATGAAATGGATAGACCAGGCCAATTAGGATATATGGTGTTGAATGAAGATGGTGCAGTACTCTCTTCTTCGGGCGATTTAGAAAATGAAGAAAAATTTGCAAATTCTATCATGGAACTAATCAATTTATCTTCTCTGATTGATAATGGTTCTGGATATCCTGAAGGTTTTACAAAATTATCAATCGTGTATGATGATCACTATTATGTTATTTGTTTGTCCAATAGAAAACTATACATTGTCAAGAAGAGTTTTTCATAAACTTATATTTAGCAAATTTGTTAAGATAACCTATTCATATTGAATTTGAAATTCAACAGCCTATTTCTTTACTATAAACTCTTCTAATTTTTTGCCTGGGCATAAATTGCTTATAATAATGAAATAAAAATGAATTCAGACCATTTAATTGTCTATTTATCGAATGAAACAAAATAGTAATAAGAGAAGTTGAGGATAATGAAAAAACTAGGCATAATTCAAGTATGACAAGTATAATAAATAAGCCTAAAATAAACAATGTAATAAAGCATGATCCAGTGAATGCCATACAAACCTGAAAGGTCCTTCAACATAGGTAAAGGACGATGGGAAACTACGAAGTTTGGATCATCTCAGGGCTTTGAGAGATAACATGTTACATTGCTGTGACAAGGCCTCACCGAATACCCTTAAACATTAATAAATTGTAACAGTACTTATAGTATAAAAGCTTTACTATCAACTATAAATGCAAGTGTCAGGCAGTATACACTCAAGTGAGGTAGTTATTTGGATTTTCTAATTCAACTTGGGTTTGCTCGTCAACAAAATGCCCTAGCAAACATTATGCTCCTGCATTGTTAGTTCCTACTAACGATAAATTACAAACAAACTATATGTCAGATGATACCTGGTTGTTCTACTCGTTCAATCAACTGCTTTGTTAGTTAGAATCCAACAGTGGTTTTTCTGTGTAACGTCTGACCCGTTCTAGGATGCGCAAATTGAAAGGTACCTTTGTAATCCTTAGCTCGCACAAGTCTTGACTTCTGACTGTTGTCATTCTTAGCAGAAGATACAACTGGTTAACACAAACACATTTCAACATAACATAAAGGGATTATTATACATATCATGTATGTGTAGGTACAAGGAAGCAAACAACT
Organism: Leptinotarsa decemlineata; assembly: GCF_025532065.1. Taxonomy (NCBI): domain Eukaryota; kingdom Metazoa; phylum Arthropoda; class Insecta; order Coleoptera; family Chrysomelidae; genus Leptinotarsa; species Leptinotarsa decemlineata. The sequence continues at coordinate 6,991,501 of NW_027412703.1, read as the reverse complement.
AACTCCCATATTATTCTTATCCGCTTGGATGTATATTGCCTCACGCTAGCATCTACACTGTCCTGCCACTAAGAAAATGCTTCTTGTTACCTAACATAACATAAAAGTACAAGTAAAAAAAGTACAGTTGCAGTTTATCAAAGTTCAAGGGTATCCAATGAGAAGTTTTTACCCCTTTGCTGATATTAATTGCCATAGCTACAATGATCCAAACTTCTACTAGCCCTTTGTTTGAAGGTGGTTGACAATGTTTCGTGGTGTATTTCATCAGTTCGGACTTCCATTGTTTAATATAATATAAATTGATTTGAAATCCCCGAAAAAAAAATTCTAATTAATTTATATTATATTAGACAATGGAAGTCCGAACTGATGAAATTCTACTAGCCCATTGTTCACTACCTATGTTGGGGCATACACTGAGAAACTTTCAGTTTTAATAAAATGAGGCAATTGCATTTAAGAGCTCTTAAACTAAAATACATCTTAACCAAATTATAAATATTTGAAATGAACTTTTTTTCACAAAAATTACGGAACAGGAATATTTTGGAATATCTATCTTCAAATTATGTATAGCCTGACATTATAATTTTTTCCATCTTTCATCTTAATTATCTAAATGTGCTGGGTAATGTATTTAGTTTTATTATACACTATGTATTCTGGACAATGTCAATGTCCTTTTGGGTCTATGACAATAAACATTATTATTATTGTTATTACAGTTTGGCAAATTTATGGTACCAGCATTACATGCAGAGAATGAATGCTAGAAATTCCAACCAGATATATTATCTAAAAAACATTTTCCTTTAAGTCAACTTCAGAATATTCTAGATTGGCCATAGATGGCCAAGTATCGAATTTGTCTCTCATTTGAAGTAAACCTTGTTACCTACTTACCTTACCCTATTTCAAAAGAAATATCTAGTTGACTGTGGAACGGACTAGACAATTTTTCAAAAGAAAACAGTTTAATTTTGAACTGCATAAGTACAGAGCCAACTTCGCCAATCAAGTTTTTTTTTTTTTTTATTTGAACAATTAATTATTATTCAAAACTGATGATTCAATTTTTTTTTATATCCAGGTCAGAAGTTTATTTATTTCAACAAATAAAAATACATGAGAAGTAATTTTTAAGCTTTTTATTATTCAACAAGTACAACATACATTAATTTGTGCACACATAGAATGCGTCCAAGATGAGAAGGGCCAGCGTGTGAAAATCAGAAACTAAAAGATACATATTCGGTTAAATTAGGAAAAGTTGCCCATTTTAGAGCCTATTTCAATGTCCGCTTGAAATTTGGGGAATTTTCATAGCAATGACAACACTTATATAATACAAAGTGAAATTAAAGGCTTCCTGATATTCTTGAGAGGTTTGATATTTGCTAATCGTCAAATAAGTACTTTTTTATTACAGCCTTTATCCTCACAATCTTTAAAAAGTGCAAGCACTGCTTTCCTGACACTTTCCGATACAGATAACCCTCTGCCACAGATATCTCTAAAGAATAGCAGTAAACTCACTGCTTGGATATCAAGTCCTCTTTGTGGATGAAGTTGAATTATTCAAATAACATTTTATTGTGAGATTTTCACTCAACCGTTCATAAAACCATGATACATGGTTTCCTATAAAATAGCTTCTTCAGGCATGTTCAGTATGATTTAACAATATCTACATCGTGTTTTTATATACAATTTTTTAATCTTAATGTCTATCACTGCCTGACAAATTTGTATTTAATGAATTTTTACCATTCTAGGAATAAACTTATCAAACCGAACATAAAATAAATGCCAAACCACATGAGACCCCAAATTGCCTTAATTAAAATTTACCTTAATTACCAATTTCTTCATTTCAAACCAAATTCAATATTGGGGATTTATTCAAATCTGTTTGGTCATTGAGTAATAGTTCCAAATTATCAAACTTATTGATTTCTCGGCATTCCAATGAAATATATAGTGTAGAAAGTTACCCCAGTTTAGTCAATGTGAATTTTGGGACAAGAACCACAAGTCATCTTGTATACCCCCATTGATAATTTGAATAAATTCATTCAAAACAATACCAAAGTATATAATAACATTTAAGGCGATATTGAAAGTTTAACTTCATGTTATATTTGATAGGCAAGAGTTGGAACCTCAGGCGTAAAATGAATCTAAAGACAACACTACCCACAATACAATGAAAATACTGTCGGCCCACATTTTTTCAACCAATTGGCAAGGCATGGATATTTTCTTCAAAGACCCTGTTATTCCATGAATGTAATATGAATTTTAAGGTGATATTCTTAATATCACCTTAAACTACTGTTACTTCTCAAGTTATATTTTGTAGTTTTTATGTCTCCATGTACCTTCTTATCATTTTCAATAATTGGCAATGTAGATTTCTTATGTTTCGTTGAGAATACTTCTTCCCTTTTGGAAGGAGTACATTTATCAACAGCCATACCACTGGGATTAAAATTAGAAATATCACCATCACAACAGCTAATATGTGAAATGTCATCCCTTAAGTACGGAACAGAGTTTTCACAACTATCATCAATAAGTGCTGTTTTAGGTTTATAAAAATTGAAATTATTTTTAGATTCATTCAATAAACTCAAAATACGATTATTCTGATTTTGAATCATGCAAAGCAATTCAAATTGTTTTGTCAGTATGTCATTGTGAACAAAAAAATTATAAATAAAAATTGTAGCAGCAAGTATAAGAAGTCCATATCTGGAATACCAGACATAATTATAAATATTTGAATGCACAATATGTGCCTCAATTCCTGAGTTGTTTGAAACCATGATTGAACAAAAATATCTTTCAATTAATAAATGAAAAAAAAATACAAGTAATATGGGTAATCGTGCAGAACTGGTTCTCCGAGTTGCAGTCAATGCAAAAACTGAAAGAACTGATATGGAATAAAATATTGCAGAGTCAATCCACGAAATTTCACCTACAATCCAATCTTGTAAATTATTTATTGCTGCAGACAGAAGCTTTAATGTGCTTTGATTTGTCTCAAAAGAAACAAAAATATCGTGTAAAACATTTTCCAACACTTTACCATGTTCATACATTTGCATTTGAAGTTTGAAACTTTCTATTTGGGCTTGAAGCAACCCTTCTTGATTCTGAGCAGTCTCTTTCAGCTGTTTTCCCACAAGTATGGTATTGTCTGCTATAATCTCATTCCAAATTTGTCCTTGCAAAAACCAGCAAATATTTTGAGTGTGAGTGTAAAATTCTGTGTAAACATTGAAAGCACGATCAGACATACTATTGATACAAATTGCTCTTAAATTGACTTTTTTATCAAATTCACAGTCATAAGTTGGGTGACCTGACATTTCTAAAAAACAATTAGTAATATGAAGGGCAATTTCACTTTGAATGTTCTCATTAAGATATCTGCAACTAGTCTCCAAATGTTGTACAGCAGATTTCCAGCAAGATCCATAACGAGGTAAAACTGATTTGTCTTTCAAGAGCTGAAAATTGAAATTTCATTTTAGATAACTGCCGGGTGAATTTGATTTATCAAAATATACCTACATTATATTGTGTTTTGCCCATTTCCAAAACTTCATTATTTACTACCAATCCTTCCACAAATTGTAAATATATAAAGCAATGAATTTTGTAAATAATTCTGTTGGTTATACTTGGGACGATCATTTCAATCAATAATTAGTAGGTGTACAATAGAATTCCTTGAAAGTATCATAGATCAAATAATAAAATAATTCAAACTACACAAAAATAACGAAATTGAAAAACGAATTGCGGCAGGGTCGCCACTCTATATTTCATTTTCATATATAGTTTATGTTCCAAAAGTAACCAGAAATGCGGTTCAGTACTAGAATCACCACTATTGTGGTACTACTGGAAAATCTGTTATTAATGGAACAAAAGTTTCCTGAAAACTGGTGAACCAAACGTCAAAATACTAAAGATATGTTCCAAAAATAATCACTGTTTGACTGCTACTAACCAGAATTTTGGACAGCGGTTAAGTGAGAAAAATACTATTGTTGCCTTACTTTTGAAATGAGATGCTTATGTCAATTGTCAAGTGTGTTATCATAAGTCAATGTCTGAATTATTTTTGAATGATATACACTGTGACCATACCATTTTACAATAAACATCTGATGATTCATCGGAGGAAGATGAATCTCACACAAGGCCCCTAATATTGAAATATTTCATGAACTGACGATAGATTTCTCTACTATTAGTTACTCCAATGTGTTATCATCCTCATTCGATGAAACAAATGAATGAGTGATTATACAAATTTACCCGAGTCATTTTTTTCATGTTATATTTTTCAAATGAGTGGGAAAAGACCTGATTTTATTGGCCCACGATAAGTAAAACTTCAAGCTGAAGAGGACGAGTAATTTTTATTTGAGGACACTGCAGGAAAATCCTTAAAGCGCTCTCAGAGCGGGGCCTGTGTGACATGTTTCGCTATCACAGTAGCTTTTTCGTAGTAAATAGCATATGCCTTCAAGGCTCATCTAGACGAGACACGTACAGACCGTGAGGCGCTTCAAGCTCGTAAAGGTCTCGAAGCGGCAATGGCAGATTTCGAGTTGGCTGTGAACAACGGTTTTCACGTAACCACAACTAGGACGGAGTGTCCTCTGCGAAACTATAATGAATTTCCTTCCAGGATGAAGAACCTTATCCGGGAGAGAAACCGACTCAGACGAGTTATCAGCAGACACTCTGCCCTGGAGACAAGACAGCGGCTAGCTGGATGGCCAACCAAGTTATACAGGCCATCACTGACTATAGAAACGAGAGGTGGAGCGAGTGTGTGGAATCACTCGAACCTGGGGATGACGAGCTCTGGCGAGTCATCTGCAGGCTCGAGAAGAAGAAAACCGCTCCCTCCTCTCTTCACGGACAGCGCGGCATCAGCTACTCCACCGTCGAGAAGGCGTTGGCCTTTGCAGAAACAATAGAGAGCCAGTTTCAACTTAACGTTGATCCGGATGATGACATCGACCGTGATATCCGGCTGGAACACCGGGTATCCTTAGGGTGTACGAGCTGTACGAGGTGATCCGTACAGCTCCGGAGGAAAAACTGGGCCTCCAAGCCCAAGAAGACTCCGGTAGATGATTCAATCAACAATAGGTTATTAAAGCAGCTCCCCGAGAGCTTCATCAGATATTTGCTGAATACAATCAAAAGTTCAATCGCCCTCAGATACTTTCTTCGAAGATGGAAGCATGTCGTAGTTGTCATGATTCCGGAACAGGGTCTGAACCTGCTGTTTTCCCAGAATCGTCGTCCGATTAATCTGCTTTGCTCAACAGCTAAGTTGCCTGCACATGTTGTGCTGCAAAGGCTAACAGAAGAACTTGAAGACCGAAATGTTCTGCCTGACGAACAATTTGGCTTCAGGAGGGCACACTCCACCGAGCTGCATGCCCTGAGACTGGTCGAAAATTCAGGAAGGCAGTCCATCTCGTCCTCCTGGACATTTCAAAGGCCTTCGACCTAGTCTGGCACGAACGACTTTCACATAAACTGCTCGATTTCGATCTGCCCCGGGGTCTGGTTCGGTGGGTTAGGTCCCTTCTGAATGGTAGATCATTTCAGGTTCGAGTTGAAGTAACCCAGTCTCCTGTCAAGGAAATCCAAGTAGGAGTGCCTCAGAGAGCTGTCCTGTCTCCACTACTGTATAGCTTTTACGTGAGTGGCCCTCCTAGTTCGATCACGTGAAGGTTTCTCTTCACGCCAATGATACGGCTTTCCTCGTGTCTTCCATTGGTCGGGCTCTGGCGGTCGTTTACATCCAACGTGCATTGGACGACCTCGAATGCTGATACCTCGACTGGAAGATTCGGGTGAACCCTAATGAAAGTGAAGTGATAGATTTGGGGATACTTAACATTTTTCCAGGCATAAGAAGATTCGGGTGAACCCTAATGAAAGTGAAGTGATAGATTTGGGGATACTTAACATTTATCCAGGCATAAGAAGATTCGGGTGAACCCTAATGAAAGTGAAGTGATAAGATTTGGGAATACTTAACATTTCTCCAGGCATAAGGGTCACGATCTCAGGCAGGAAGTTCGAATAGCAACCGCGAGTCAAGTACCTAGGTCTTTGGATAGATCGCCGACTCACCTGGGCAAATCACATTAATTACATTAAGAGCAAAGTTATCGAAGGTAGCTGAACTCTATTCTCTGGTCAACAGACATTCAAAGCTCAACCTTAGAAATAAGGTTTTACTATACTACACGATGTTCAAACCTTTCATTATGTATACTTCAGGTGCTTGGGGACAAACCCCGTCAAATCTTTCCATTAGAATGCTGGTGAATGCTCCATATTTCATGTGGAATGAAGCGATCCGCAGAGACATGAAGCTGTTAACTATACGGCAGTCCATTCAGTCGAGGAATCAGAGAGTTTTCGAGTCAGCGGAAACTCATGATAACCCATTAGTTGGGGAAGCTGTAGATTATACTATAGGCGACCCCACCCGATTCAAAAGGCCCCGTCGCTCAGTTGAGTGAAGGCCCCACGACGTCTGTTAAAATGAACAGTTTGTTCATCTACAGTCAGGAAAAGGTACACACGGCCACAGCGGCATCCTTCAGTTATGTACCATTCGTCCTCTTGACGAACCGCAGTTGAAAGGATAAGGGAACTATTTCCAACCTGATTAAAATGAAGATGATTTGCTGAGTATCAATTTCTCACTTTTGTATGTACGCACGCATGCTCCATATATCAAAGTCAAATGTTGAAAAGTTTGCTTTTACTCGCAGAATTCAAACATAAGTTGAAAATTAGAGAACTGGTTGGGGAATTTGTTGAGGAATGAAAAATATTAGGGATATTTTGGACATTTACCGTTATTGAATCTCATGATCGTAACACGATCCATGCAGTTCGTGGAACCTCGTAGTACTTTTTGTTCTCATGCTCTTTTTTCTTTTGTTTTAGTTACTGACCTACTCTGTGCTAGTCGTTTCCTTATCATTGACACTATTTCGTATTTCTGATTCAGTTGTTCTTTTACCTGAACGGAAGTACCAATTTTGAATATGTTATAAATATGTGATAATGAAAACTACCGCATTTAAAATTTACACTGAGATTCTGAGATTACCTACTGATTAAAATATACTCTTGACTTTTATTTTTGTGTATTGCTTGTGGATCATGAACTTTTTTATGGAAAATTGGGCGATACGAAAGAAAACATGCTGAAAAATATTGAAATATATAATTAAATGCGTAATTTAGATGTAGTATAGAAACAAAAAAAAGAAGATGAATATGCTTGAACCTTGAGCAAATGTAATTGTTGAAATTATAAAAAAGATGATATTTACTTAAAAAGTTTTGATTGGAATTGTTTCGTACATCTTTCAGTAATTTGCATAAAAAATCGTTGCAAAACGCCATCTTTTCATGGGTCTCCTCAATCTTAGGATCCGGAATAAGTCGCAGGAGACAAAATCTGGTGAATACGGTGGCTGAAGCATGATTACGGTTTTGTTTTTGGACAAAAAATGATGAGCAAGCAATGACGAGTCAGCTGCATTATTGTAATGCAAAAGTTATGGATTGTTTTTACACAATACCAGATGTTTTAACGTATTACTTCTCGCAAGCGGTGCATAACTTCAAGAAAATACTACTTATTCACCGTACGACTATATAGCAAGAACTCCTGATGCACTACGACACGGTAATCGTATATCCCTCATATGAATAATCTAACTATTCCAAGGCATCAAAAAACATTCAAAATTCAACTAATCCAATCGTATCAGTTATATACAAAGCTATTAAGGAGAATGTTTTATGCTCCAAATGACATTTAACTATTAAGATATCAATCAAAGGAAACTGTATATTAAATGTATTATTATCCATTATTTCTGAATCTATGAAGTCCCTTAAAGCAATTAATACACCTCCCCCTGTTACCTTATCCACCATTTTCAGTTTGCGATCTTTTCGATGTACACAGCAAGTGCTTGTAAAGAGTTCACAATTTGAAACATCCTCATGCAGCCAGGTTTCAGTTAACCCTATCAAACCAAATCCACAATCACTGACAGCTACGTTAAATGAGCCAATTTTACTGTTGAGACCCCTCACATTCTGATAATAACATAAGATGCTGCGTTGGTTTGATTCACTATAACTGCTGGACGCATTTAGTTTGAAGCTTTAACTATTCTGGGGTTACCATTAACATTCTCAAATATATAGTTTTGTAGACCCTCGGCATTTTTTGCATTAATTTCCTCCTTCAGCTTCCTGTAATGTTCAATTTGTCTACGAGTGCGAAAAAGATATTCCCTTATATATGGACTGTTTTGCAGGCTTTTTGCTTTTCTTATCAGATCAGTGACCTGTAATTCATTCTGCAGCACTATTTTCACAGGACGATTTTTTCTCATGAAATCCACCCAGTCTAATTGGTTTCAAATTCTGTTGTTGGAAGTGTGGATCAACTGTCTTCAGTACTTCACATATATAAAACATCTTTATCTAAACGAGTTTGAGGCTGACCTGATTGATTTTGTTCTAGTAAACCAAATATTATTAAATTCATCTTTCGAGAGTTACGATCATTTAATTCCTCCATGATATCTTCAAACTCTATAATAGGCGAAGGTTCAGTAGTGGTTCTTAAAATACTCTTTCCAGCTTCTCTAATATCCTCTTGTAATGATAATATAAGACTCCTCAAAACATTAATCTGACTACCAATATTCCTGCAGCCCGAACAAGACCATGTATAACCCTTATCATGTTCGCACAGGATCTTAATTTCCTCTACTGAAAGGTTAACACATACATGCCGAAAAAATCGCATGCAAACTGAACATTTCACCATTAGATTCGATTTGCTAGATTTGTTATAACATACGCAAATTATATTTGACGGCATTTTATTTGTACTACGGCACTGGATGTTTCTTACAAAAAAAGATTCGGTGATGATAAGCACCTGTACTATTTAATCTGGTATCAAGCAGGGTCCACACTATGCCGCGGCAGGCCGGGCGGGCTGACCCGGGCGGCCTAAGCCGCGTTGATGTAGACGCCCCGGGCGGCTTTGCCGGGTTAGAAAATGCCGGCCCGGGCCGTGCCGATCCTAACCCGCATAAAGTAGGTACAGATCAAAGGAAGCCGAGCCGAGCCGATCAAAAATATAGAGTGGGGACGTGCCGAGCGGCCCCGAGCGGCTTCAGTTACAATTAAACCTCCGACCGAACCAGACGAATTATTTTAATTTCGACTCAGTTTGTTTAAGTAGGGTTTTTCATTGTTCATTTTAAGTGATGGAGTGGAATGACGAACAAGTTTTAGTGTTAATAGACTTATATAGAGAACGTCGTCTTCTATGGGATAGTTCAGATTCCCAACATAAATTAAAAAACCAAAGACACGACAGTCTCACAGAGATTGCTGTGTCTTTTGGAGTGAATAAAAATAAAATTGAGCGCGAATGGAAAAATTTAACCAGCCATTTTTGGAGGGGAAAAAAGAAAGAAGCTGAAACGAAAAGAACAGGGAGTGGCGCTGATGAGCCGTACGTTAGTAAATGGTTCGCCTACCAACCGATGCATTTTTTGGGCGATAAAAATAAACCGAGGAATACTCAGGATAGCACACAAAGAAAAGAAGAGGTAAGTTTGTAATTTCTATTTATTTAATTTTTTTAACAACTATGCTAAAAACTAAGTTCACTTTCCAACATAATATGTTTTACTTGTTGTGTTGGAATATCACTTCACCCTGTGGAGAAATAAAAAAATCGGCAAATTCATCTCTTACTGATTGAGCCAAAGTAGTACTTCTTTTGGGGACTCTAAGTTCCCCATCTTTCGTAGATTCGCTATCGAACATTCCTCTAGGGTTATAAATTGATTTTGAGGAGGTTTTGCGTAAAAAATTATGTAGGTAAACAGCAGCCACAGTAACTTTCGTTGCAGCTTCAGGTTGTAATTCCATTGGAGATCGGAATACACGAAAGCAAGCAGACAGCACTCCAAAGGCATTCTCAGAAACTCTTCGAGCCCTGCTGAGTCTATAACCAAATATCCTTTTCTTAGATCCTTTGATCCTTAGATCGTATTTCAGAGTAAGGTTTCATAATATTTGGTGAAAGAGGAAACGCGTTGTCTGCAACTAAAACAAACGGGGTTAAAGTTGTCCTTCCTGGCAATGCCCTTGGGGGAGGTAAATGTAGAGAGTTTTCTTCTAGAGCTTTCTTGAAAAATGTATTATTGAAAACGCCTCCATCGGAGATTCTCCCTTGACTACCTACATTAACATATATAAAATTGTAATTGGCGTCCACCACAGCCATCAAAACTATGCTAAAAAAATACCTTGTAGTTAAAAAATTCCGAGCCTGAATGAAAAGGTGCTACTAAAGCGATATGTTTGCCGTCGATAGCACCGATGCAGTTTGGAAAGTTCCACTTTTCCTCAAATACCTGGGCGATTTCATTCCACTCTATTTCACTCTGAGGCATCTAAATACCGCTGCCGGACTGAGTCAAAGCCGATGAGAAGCTCCTTCCCTCAAGATGTGCAATAAATGTGTAGGAATATGTTATCAGTATGTTTGATTATTCGAGCCGTAAACTTGAAATTACAAACAAAAGTTTCTCTTTCTTTTTTCCTTATACTTTCTTCATCATACACCGACCCAAACTTTACGCAGATACGATTTCTCCCACCGGCCATGACTCAGTCCGGTAGGTGTATTTTCAATAATCTATGTAATTACAAAGGGTTTTATCTTTATAATTGTTTACACATACATGATATAAGGGTTGAGCTTGTAAGTAAAATTATTATGGTGTACATGAACACACCTTTATTTTGTATGATCATAACATGGAACATAATAGTATGAATGAATGTTATAGAAGAAATAATGAGACTATGATTTATAATAGTTTCAAGGAGTTCATCGTATTAACGAAATATTTACTTCGGATAACGAAGTGTAAGGTTTTTTGGCGAATTCATCGACAATCTTTTTTGGGTCGATTTTGTCTACTACTTCCATAAATATATACTATGTATATTTGCTACTTCTCGATGAACATTCATGAGTCACCAGACGGTCATCTCTTATGGTAGTTTTCATCCAATCCTACAGGCGCCTGAGGCTAGAAAAATACCTCCCTGCTGTGTGAATTGAATGTGAAAGGATAGACTTCATTGTCACACATAAATAAAGCCTTTATGGATGAGTCTCGGATATCAATGCCTGCCCCTTGCTTTTGTTTCCATTTTATTTTCCAAATAGCATAACATAGTAAGGTTGATCTTTGCCGCGTGTTGAGTGCAAAGTTAAACTCAAATTAACCAAGCACGAAGGAATTAGATTCGTGAGCTGATACAGACTGACGGTATCAGGAATATCTTGTTCTAGATTAGAACTTAAAATTTGCCACTCAAAAGTTGATGAGACTTTGACATATAAACAACCCGTTTAAAGGAACGAATTTCCCGAAGTCATGGAAATCTGGTCAAACCATAATAGCCTCAAACATGAGAGCTCAGAACTTATTCTTTCTTAGCTGGCATTACTGTTGTTGAGGACACACTAACGAGAAATGCCATTAATTATCGCGATAATGGACGTTAACCGTAGGTCTAGCCACGATTTAACGCGATAATTTGACAACGGCAGTAATATTGCCGTTTGGCGTTAGGCGATAGCTCAAGTGGCGGTACATCAAAGAGATTAACGCGAGAATTAATGCAATAAAGCGGTCACACTACGTCGGACGTCCATCTTCCGAGTAAAATTTACGCCATTTTTATCGCCAATCATGGGCATTCATGTTGACCGTAATAAGTGTAGCCACCCACTTTAGCGCTTTAAAAATTATCGCGATAATGGGCATTGACGTTAGCCGCTAGTGTGGCCTCAGTTTCACAGAATATTGTGCCGCTTCTAACCAGAATCTTTGATAATAGTCACCTGAAAAATATATTATTGTGGATTACTTTTGTAACTGAACTTACACAACTGGACAGTTGTGTATAATTGATAATTTTTGACCTTTCAATCCCCAAAAGGTTTTATTTAGTTTACGTTAGGTTTTTCAGGTTTTCATATGTCTTTCTTGTTTTTATTACCCCTAAAAAACACTAGTTGATAAGTTGAACATTTCGATGTTGAAAAGTACCTGAGTCAATACATTTTTTAGAAAATGGTAATGATGAAATACTATGATAAAATTCTACTCATATAGGTATGTAAAATATAACAATTTTTTACTCTCCAATTACAAACAGTTGTTTGTGTTTTTTCTAAAAACCAAATTGAGGTAACCGAGCTACCTTTGACAATATCCCGTTCAAATATTCTAAATCCAAACTAGTCATCTGCCAATTGTTACAATTGTTACTCTCACCAAAACAAAATCATCGACTAGCATTTTGACATTTGGTTTCACCAGTTTTCAGAAAAACGTATCACAGCATACTGTGTTTTTGAAAGAACCGACAATTTTAGAAACACTAAATCACATTTCTAGTTACTTTCGGAACATATAATTTGGTTTTCTATATTTTTTTAAGCATAATGCAATTTTACTCGAGAATGGGGTTGGCGACACTGAAAAGTAGTTACGTCACGTTGACTTAATTCTTCGTATGTAATTCATTTACTGTCTTACTTGCCTGTAGACGCAAATTAAAATATTTTTTTAGGTTTTTGCCATTGAAATGGCCTTTGGAGATTATCCTGTTGAATATAATCCCAAAATACATGGACCGTACGATCCTGCTCGTTTTTATGGCAAACGTAAGAATATTTTCTATACTTCTTATATTCTCATTATGTAATACAGAATTCAAAAATTTTGGACATTCATTATGGTGCTCAAGTAAGATTCAATCTGAATTTATTTGGAAGTAATAAATGAAATTTGCGGATATTAAAATATACATTCAATGACATGAAATTACAGGTTCAGGACAAGTCGAATATTTAGTAAAACACTTCATTTGATTATTGGACAAAGTGAAAGAATTGAAAGCCTTCACTACTCTACCTTCAAACAAAGTTTGTTCTATGAGAATGTTTTCCCTGTCAGCATTAAGTATTTTCTAGAAATTATATTTTAGTTAATTCCATAGTTACTATGATATGAATGCAATACTGCTTAATTTGCTGAAAAGGGTCTTGGGATCATGACTTATTCTCTTAGTGGAATATTTTGAGCTAAAAATTACATTTTACAACAACTAATAATGTGTACATGTGCTTGAGTTCAAATAAAAAAAGAAAATATGAAGAAAATTCTTTCATGACTACATTTTTATTTTGGTCTGCGTTATTCGTATTCAAAGTTTTTAATGATATAATCGAGGTACTTGAACTTCTTTGGTTCATCGACTTTTTCTGATATTGGTTTTCGAAATGGTAATCAGATCTTTCATTGAAAGACACTTAGAGATAACATTTAGGGAATTAAGCTTGATTCTGGCAGTGACAGTAGCATTTTACCTCTTTGTATCTGTAACAAACCATTCCCAATCCAAATTTGAAGCCCTTCTTTATTACTTTAGTATCTTATGATAATTTTTGTTTGAAGTTGGTTGATAATGTTTCGTAGTGCATTTCATTAGTTTGGACTTCCATTGTCTAATATTATATAAATTGATTTGAAATCCCTGAAAGAATCTGTAAAACATTAAAAGATTAGCTGAAAACTAACAATGATAATATCCAAAAAAACTGAAATTACAATGAAATAAAATACAAGCAACAATCATAAAAATAAAAAAGTTGAAATATTAAAATGAAATGAAAATAAAAAAATTATCAACAAGAAATGAAAATTAAAAGATTCCAAGCCAAGTTACTTCACGACGCTTCAATTGTTAGTATCCACAATCGTCTTCGGGTGATAACTGGACTTATACCTCCGAGATCTAGGTCATTCGAGTGCTTTCACCTATCCTCTCTTCCCTCCTTCATTTGAAACGTTACGATGAAATGCCAGTTCAGAGATATAGTTCAGTTCTGAGTCAATTTTGAGTCTTCAAGATTGTCTGAATTTGAATTCAATCAAAAAGAGTAATAGAATTGTTGAGGAATGAACAAGAATTTAATCTACATCACCATGTATTAAGTTTTTTTTTATTGATAAAAAAAATGTTGATAGAGTTGTCACTGTCAAATTACTTGAATTGATTGTTTACTGTTGAGTAATCCTGTGTTCGACCTAAAACTCAACAGGTTATGGGTCCAGGTGCGCTTTAGTCAAGGATTAAGTTAAAAAAGTAAACTAAGAGTTTTTAAGAAAATGGAAATCACAAAAGTTGTGTCAATCAAATTGGGTCGACTGGAAGTTCCAGTTGAAGATTCAACTACATGCGTGTGAAGCAATACAGGCTGTGGAGTGGAAAGTACACTTCAGAAACCTGAAGAATTGGCTCCAGGGGCATCAGGGGACCAGAAAGCTGCTTATAGTGAACAGTTAGCAGTTTATAATAGGCTAGAGTGTACTGCCCAAAATATAATAGTCTCTAGTTTGAGCTCTCAAACAAGACAGTTGGTTAATATGTGCGAACAGAGCAGAGACAGGATCGACTGAATGAATTTTTTGGCTTAAAAGTGAAAGATCCTTCAGATAGTGTAGCAACTTTAGGTAGAATTACAAGATGAAACTTGAAAGGAAGATTGAGTAAAATTACTTGAATGACTTTTCATAAATAGAGTTTTAAATGCCATGCCTTCGTATTACTTCGAATTCATGAATGCCTAGGAATCTGTTCCAAAATCCCAAAGAAACCCCACTCTTCTCCGAGAAAAACTTTGTACTATCGAATTCTGCTTGCAGGACAGAAGTAGTGACAATACTCCTGAAAAATCAGCTTTTCTTATCGCAAAGATCAGTCAGCAAACAAAGGTCAATACAAATGCCCTGAAGACCTATACCCAAAAAAATTGTAATTCATAGATTTGTTTTGGTTGTGAAAAGAAAGGACATATAAAAAAGTACTGTAATGAAAACAGGGCTTTAAGAAAAACAAATGTTAAGAAAGGCAGCGCTTTCATAGTATCAACATATCAGTATGATAAAATTGACCAGGGTGAAGTATGGATTGCCGATTCCAGAGCAACTCTGTCTGTTTAAAATCTGTTTTTCCGTTAACCAGCTGTCACACCCCTACGAACGACAACCCTCAGAAGTCGAAACTTGTGCGAGCTAGGGATTAACGAGGTCCTACTTTTTAACGTGTGATTCCTAACACGGGTTGGACGATAGCAAGTGAAAGTAGATCGTTCAGACTAGGGCTTGAACCACCGACCAACACGTCAGTCAATTTGAGTGAGTGAACAAAGCACCCATGTCAAACCGCCTGGCTACTGACCAACCGTCAGCACATGACAATGCATAAGGAATGGTTTTCTTCGTTTGGACACTTTTCAGTCTCTCAATCTGTGTTAGTTGGTAACGGTCACCACATGATGGCCATATGAAAGGGGGATACGATGTTGAAATGTGTGTTAATGGAGAGTGGTCTCAAAATTACCTCAAAGAAGTTTGGTTTGTACCAGAGATGGGAAGAAATTTGTTTTCCACTTCTGCGCTTGATACAGGAATGACTACATCTTTCAAGAAATATTGTTGTAGCATATTTAAAAGTAATGCCAAAGTGGCGTTTGCAGAAAGAATGAATGAATGATTTATTTGTTAGGAAGATCCTACCAAACAAATCTATAGTAAAGACAAAATGGTCGTTATTATATGAATATGCGTGTTCTTTTACCTGAAGTTGAGGCACAAGCTAACATATCTGTTAATGAGCAACTCCAATTGTGGTATGAACGCCTGGGCCACCAAAACAAGAAATATGTTCAGAAGTTTTTAAAAAAAGGGGAATTCATGTAGAAGTCGACGGTGAATTCTGTGAAGCTTGCATTTTTTGTAAACAACATAGATTGAGCTTCAAAAAATATAATGAAAGAACCCAGAAAGTAGGTCAAGTGGAGGTGCCCATTATTATGTGTTATTCAAGGATGATTTCTCCAAATACAGAGCAGTCTATTTTTTTAAGAAAAGTCCGAGGTGACGTTCAAGATAGAAGTTATTCTAGCAGAAGCCAGAACTATCGGCCACACTGTTCAAGAACTTTTTACCGATGGTGGACTAGAATTTAATAACCATGACGTGAAAGAATTGATGGGCAAAGCTGATATATATCATAGGATTGCTATGCCATATACACCGGAGCAAAATCTGTTTTAAAAAATCTGTGTTTCCGTTAACCAGCTATCGCACCCCTACGAACGACAACCCTCAGAAGTCGAAACTTGTGCGAGCTAAGGATTAACGAGGTCTTGCCTTTTAACGTGTGATTCCTAACACGGGTTGGACGATAGCAAGTGAAGATTGAACGTTCATACAGGGCTTGAACCACCGACCAAAACGGCAGTCAATTCGAGTGATTGAACAAAGCATCCACGCCGAACCGCTTGGCTACCGACCGAGGTGCAGAACGTGAAAATCGCACAATAGTGGAATCTGACTGAGCTACATGGTAAGAATCTTCCAGAGGAGCTGTGGGCAGAATCAGTCGATACAGCTGTGTATATTGAACAGAAGATGGAAAATCCTCGATTGAGTTGTGGACAGGAAAAGACAGTTATGTAGAACATCTCAAGGTCTTTAGGACTGATTGTTTAGTAGACACACCAAAGGAAAAGAGAAGAAAATTTGCTAAGGGAAGCATGAAAGGATCTTTAGTGGAATATATTGGTAATAAGGATGGTTATCGAATCTGGGCCCCAGAAAAGAATGACGTTATCTTGAGTAGAGATGTCATTTTCAAAAATGAGAAAATTGAAACCTGTCATCTGAAAAGTTGATCAGATTATGAAGTTGTCAATCAGCAAACGTAAATTTAATTTAAAGAGAAAGATATCACTGATACTGAAGCACAAAGTAGTACTGAAGAGCTAAGAGAGTCAAGTGATAAATCTCCTGTAGGTGACGAACAGATTTGTCAGCAGTTAGGAGAAAATTCCAATCGAGAAGGATTGAGAGACAGATCAAAACTATCGAAACCAAATTATTTTGATGCTTACACTATCATTTCGGAGGCGTACAGTGTTCAAGAAAACTATGATCTAGCATTGAAATCAGATTTTGCATCATTATGGAAAAATTGCTATGGATGAAGAAATTAAATCTTTAGAAGAAAATCAAACCTGGGAGAAGGTTGATCCTCCTTCATCAAAGAAAGCAATTTCAAATCGATGGGTTTTTCAAATAAAGGAATCCTCTCAAGGTGCATCTACTAAGTTGAAAGCAAGGTTAGTTGTAAAGGAATATTCTCAAAAGGCTGAGCAAGATTATAATGAAACTTTTGCTCATCGACACCATTGGAATTGGAATTTATCTCAGTTTGATGTTAAAACGGCATTTCTCAATGGTTTGCTTAACAAAGAAATCTACATAATACAACCACAAGGTTTCGATGATGGAACTGCTGGAGTTTAAATTACTAAAAAGTTTGTATGGACTCAAGCAAGCCCCACGATGTTGAAATATGCGAATATGTGACTTTTTTCTTCATTTTGGTTTGAAGAAAAGTACTGCAGATCCTTTTTTATTCATAAGGGAAGGAGAAAATGAGTTATTGGTTGTTCTATACGTTGAGGATAGACTGATACCAGGAAAATATGAAAACTCAAAGACTTGCTTAATTTCTTAAAAATGGAATTTCAAATCACGATTGAACTATGGAACACTTATTTGGGAATTCATATGATTTGTCATTCATCAGCAGCCTTACACTGAGAGAATTTTACAAAAATTCAAAATGATGGAAACATCCAGTAGTCATTCCTGCAGACAGATGTCAGTTTTCATGGGAAAACTCTAAGGAGCAGAATGAAAATATTCCTTTTCGATCTGCTGTTGGACATTTAATGTATCTGGCTGTAGTTTCAAGGCCGGATATTACATTTGCTGTCAACTCCGTTTCACAAGAACTTTCAAAACCTGAGAAAGGCGACTGGCAAAATGTAAAGAGAATATTCAGGTATTTACGTGGCACTTCAAATTATGGACTTCACTTTTAAATTTCAAATGCTAAGTTGGAAGTTTATAGTGATTTGGACTATGCTGGAGATGTAAAAACCAGTAAATCTACATCTGGTGTCGCTTGCAAATTTAGAAATGGATCAATATGTTGGTTAAGTCAAAAGCAAAGATCCGTTTCACTGTCAACTACTGAGTCAGAGTATATAGCTAGCAGTCAGGCGGCAAAAGAGTTGGGGTGGTTGATGAGGCTCTTTGAGGCAGTATTGACTGATAAGTTGTCCACACCTACATTGTACATAGACAACGCAAGTGCAGTTAAATTGATAAAGAATCCTGAATTCCACAAGCGCACTAAACACATAGACGTGCGATATCATTTTGTTAGAGAAAAGTATGCCGAAGGTGTATTTAAAATTGAAAATATCCCAAGCGCAGCTCGGGTAGCCAATATAATGACAAAACCTTCACCAAAATGTCAGTTTGAATATTTTAGGGATATACTGGGTGTTGCAGATGAAGAATTCAGTTCAAGAGGAAGTTTTGAGGAATGAACAAGAATTTAATCCACCTATTATGTTTTGTTTTATTGATAAAAAAAATGTTGATAGAGTTGTCACTGTCAAGTTACTTGAATTAATTTTTTCTGAGATTTGTATATTAATTTTCATGAAAGTTGTTTACTGTTGAATAATCCTGTGTTCAACCTAAAACTCATCAGGAATGAATGTTCTGCCACAATAAAAAACAAATTATTGAAATATATAAACAAGTTTTTGCGGGAATAGGTGAGATTCCTGGATTATTTTCTATTAATTTAACCAGTGGTGATACAGAAACAGCTAGTTTTATATAAACATTGAACTACACGAAAAAGAGAAACACTTTCCGAAACAACCACTTTTCTATGAACATTGAATTATACAAAAAACACTTTACTCTATACAGTTTGTATTCCCAACATTCGTTATGGAATTGACTCAGGTATTATTCACAGGAGTGCTACACAATATAATTTTCGAAAGAGGTAAAATGTAAGTGAAACTGGATAGGAAAAAGTGTTTTTTCATATAATTCAATGTTAATATGAAAGTAGTTGTTTACAAAGATTTTTTTCTTTCATGTAATTCAATTTTTACAAAATAGTTGTTTCGAGAGTGCTTTTTTTTCCAGTTTTGTATCTGAAAGTTACTTCTTTGTATGATCTATATATCATTGTGAAGAGTTTATTTGGAATTGAATTGTATTCTTTCTTTCTTTAGAAAATTCCCAAAGTTTTTTTGTATGAAGATGGAGAAGTAGAAAGCCAAAACCTTTCTTTACAGCTTGTGTTATAGCACACATTTGCAATGCATGTAACAACATTTTCTGGACAATAAATAATTCATTTTAAACAAACCTGAGAAACAAACACCATACCAAAGAAAACTATCTAATTATGCGTAAAAACTTTGTATTGTAGATTTTCAAGTCTAAACGATTCCCTTTGTGTCCATGAAATGTGACAAGCAGTTTTGAAAAAATATTTGTACATGGTTCTGTAATTAGCGATAATTTTGTAATCACTTTGTTCATTTATAGCTACAACTTTAACACTTTCATGCTACTTGGAAAATCCTTTTCACTAAAAGACAAGTTCACTAAATATATCAAAGGTAAAAAAATAAAAATAAGATGCAAGACATTCAACCGTGAATGCTGGCTGTTAGATTTTATTTTATAACGTAAGAATTTATGTTTATACTTCAATCAAGTTCACTCATTTACAACCAAATTTTTATTGAATTGCTGAATTTTACCTAGTTACGAAACAAGGAAAGGTTGTTAAAAAAATGTTAGACTTGAAAGTAAAAGAAAGACAACAAAACCATGGCACTTCATTAAAACCAGAAAATTTGTAATTTTTCAAACCAGATAATAATGTGTGTAGTTCATTATTGGTGAATGGTTAAAGATACATGTTGAAGTGACCAACTTATGTTGATCAAGTGAAGTTATTTATGCCTGGGGTGTATAAAATTATAAGAAACTTGTCTGAATGAAAAGATTAGCAACTGTCTCCTTACTAAAACTTAGCAACTGTCTCCCCACTATAAATGACTTGAAAATTTTCAGTGAAGTGGCCAACAATTTTTTTCATTTTGTATTGGAAATTATATTTAGACAAAAAGATTACATTTTCTAAGAAAGCGACAATATCATGTGTTTTGCTGCTTTATAAGTAGTATTTAATTTAGGATATTTCGTACAAATTTTGTTTTACCATAAGCATTATTATTTTTATTTGGAAAGTTATTTGTCAGAATGAAATTGGAATATACCGTGGACATAAGCGAAAGCATCAATATTGAAAATATGTTATAAAAATTCACTACCTTCATGAAAATATACTTGAAAGTTACAATGTTCTTTCCTATTTTCTGTTAACTTCACAAAAATTATTTATTGAACAATATTATTTCAATTGACTTTCAAAAATTATTTTTTTTACAGCTGATACTCCTCTTGGACAAGTGAAAGTTGGAGAGATTGGAGCTTGGTTAGCACGTCGTAATAAAACACCCAGTGCTATAACTGGAGCTTTGAGCCGAGGTTAGTTATGAATACTGAATGGAAAAAAATATAATCCCCCATTACATTTTGGATAGTATAAATATAATTTCTTCTCAACAATAAATATATTAATTTACATCCGAAAAATGTAGATGTTTGTTCCGTGAATAGAAAAATATTTTTAGTTTTAACTTTTTTAGCTTATTGGAGATGGCAACACAAATATGTTCAGCCTAAAAGAGCTGGGATCGCACCATTTTTGCATGTAGTATTTGGTTCTATGGCATTTTTCTACTTGATTAATTACGGAAAGTTGAGTAAGTTACTCAAAAATGTAAGATGTAAATATTTTTGTTATACTTAATATTTTTTTCAGGCCGCCACAGGAATTACAAGTACCATTAATACATGGGCCATACATTTCTGTAGTCTTTTGCTGTATATTGAGCAGTCACATAACATATATAGCAAAATTGGTATATCTTCACTGAATTAAAATGTACTAAATTAATTTTTGTGTATTAGTTATTTTTTATTGGCATCAATGACTTGGCCATGCCATGTCTTTACTGTGAGACCACGTAAATTCTATTCCAGAAAGAAATACACTGATAAATTGTTATTGGAGTACTGCTTTGTTTTATGAAGTTCTTAGTTGTTTTCATAAAAACCATGAATGTAACTTTTTCGAAATATAAATAAACAAAATTTGAATATTATTTTTCACCGATTTTAAAATCTGCAAAACGGATATTATTTATTAATCTACAGGAAAACAATGTTCACAGATTAGTCATCGGAAAATATCTGAAATAGTCCAAAATTATTCATTCAGATTCATCAATCATTATTTTACAATTTGAAATCGTAAAATTGAATAATCACAGTGACATAAAACTTTCTGTTTTTTTTACTTTTTAATCATAACTAATGTTACTGCAGTTTCATCCTATAAGGACATTTTCAAACAATTACAATGAACTAAAAATAAATAATATTGTTATCCCTTATATATCTACTTTAGGTTATAATAGAGGTCCTTAACTAAATTGAGTACCTGAAATTTGTTTATCTGTGACAATGTGGATACGCTAATTTGAAAACTGACGAGTAGACTAGACCAATTTAATCATTGAGCAGATTACGTCTGCAATGCTTATGAATTTCTAAGAATTCTTGTCGGAAGTCTGGATACTACCACTGTTTGGATATTACTGTTTTCCAAGATTCTACCGACTGCGCCAATTTGTAATGTGATTTTAACTTAATTTATCTTTTTAAAAGTAAACTTTATTGAACACAAATTCAATTACAATAAAGAGTTTTATAAAATGTGATTCAAAATTTCGATGAACATGGATAGTCCCTAACTTAGTCAAGAATGTGGCGTCCTCTTTCTCCCATATTTATAGGAATAGGAGCTGCTGATTTAGATGTGCATTTTTTTTTCTAATATTCTAGAAAAAACTTGAAAATATGCAATCATTTCCTGGGTACGTAGTGGCTGATACAATACTCTATATTTATGGTGCAATCCATAGACAAAGGGTGCATTGATTTTTGTAATATAACATATGTTTTATACTTTGTCTGTTGTTATGGAAGGAATTGTTGAAATGAAAAGTAAGAAAACCTGTATTGTTCGTTTAGTAATTAAGAAGTCCGGAAGTTAAGGGGCGAAACAGTCATGGTCAAGTAAAGTGAAAATGTATCAAGTACTGTATCTGCTGTGGTGTTTTCTGGTTCAATTCTGAGTATAGAACCAAATGGTATAAGCAACTACAGTACGTGGAAGTTTATGATGAGGATGGCTCTCATTGGGATTGTGTTGAGCAATTAAACGACCTCGCTACATCATTCCAAGAAGGATCGACGAGCCTTAGCCACCATCTGTCTGAATGTGAAAATTCATCGTTATATCAACGAAATCAGCAAGAGAAGCGTGGGATAATCTCAGAAAAGCATATGAAGACAAAAGGCTGACTCGACGTTTAGGATTATTAAAATCCCTCTTTCGCGTGAAGTAAGAATATTTCAGTAGTCTTGACCAGTACGTTACAGAAGTATCGTTAACATCACAAAAATTAGCCGATATCAGTAATCCGTTGAAAGACGAGTTCATCGGTGTGATAATCTTAGCAGGTCTACCTTCCCGATTTTATTCGATGATTATGGCTTTAAGGCTTCTGGTGCAAAAATAACTAGCGATCTTGTGAAAAATAAACCATTATAAGATGACATCAAACGTAGCACATTAACAATACTGAAGGCGCAGCATTCACATCAAAGGAATGGAATTGTAGAAATGGACCAAGTTTACTGAATAAAAAGCAAAGAGGACTGAAATATTTCGGATGTGGAGCTCTTGGGTATAAGAAAATAGCACATCCAGAAGCAAATGTGTAACAAAAAGTGCCACGAAGTTGTTTGGGACAGCAACTAACGTTAATGGATTATATAAGCTTGATCTTCAAATTAACTTTTGTGAGTTACTTGTGACGGTAGCTGTACTAACATGTTCAATTCCAAAGTCGAGAAAATTGTGGAGCCATCTAGGGTGTCGTCAATTCTTGGAAGAGGGTAACTGTCTTTTTTTCGTCACGTTATCAGTTGGCGATAATCCACGCAGAACCTTGTCGAGCCACCCTTCTTCAATAATAAGACTGTGGAAGACCAGGGGTTGTCAAAAGGTTCGATGACTCCTTCTTTTTCCATATCGCTGACTATCTCCTGCCTATTTCTTTCTTGGCAAGAGGGCGTGTTCTAGCTGATTGCCGGATTGGTCGGGCATTCCCAGTGTCGATTCTGTGCTGAACCACATTCGTTCTGCCGCCTTTTCCTTCTCCAATATCGAAGTTTTCCTGGTACTTCTTCACTAACTCCCTCAATTTGTATCGGTGAGTTGGTGGTATGTCCTTGGAGGAAATGTCAATCAACTTCTCCAACTCTTTAGGCAAGTGGCTGGCTTTGCTAACCGAACTGCGAACACTCCGTATCATAGAGGAAATGAACGAACAGTGCCCCAGTATTGTTCCTTTCTTCAAGGTCACGGAAAAGTAGTTGATATTCATGACCCTGACCGGCACAACTTATCAACACGCAACAGGGTCTTCCCCAGTGCGATTCCTCGTCCAATTTTCTCACGCTGCTCGCACGCTTTCTCGCTGCTCGCACTTCCGTCCAAGCGAGCCTCCAGGATGGTTTCAGTCCTCTCAGGTATGCACACGTCTTCAGCCAGCAGGACCCTGATAATCTCTTCGCTTCTTCCATGAAGCACCAGCTCTTCGTCGACACGTAGGACGCCGTCTTGAATATTCAGCTCGAACCCTCTGCAATTCATTATGCCCATTCCAATAATCGCATTGTCCTGGATGTCCGCCACCAATGCACGCTGGTTCAATTTATTGCTACCCAACACCAATTCAATTGGTAGTTCTCCAAGTACAGTGGCAGGCTCTCCTTTGCTGTATCTTCCAAATTGACGGTTCAATTCTTGCCGGTGTTTTGGCAAAGGTTGGCCCAAGAATGGTTCTCGTCGCACCTGTATTTAACAGCATGGTGTAAGGCTCGTTGTTGATGAAGTCGTCTACGAAAACGCCTTTGTCTGGACGTTGGAGAATGGCAATATATGCGTTTTTTACTGGGGCTTGCTGGGTACAGGCCGACGATTGCCCCTTCTCATCTACCACCTCTAGTTTTTCTGATTTGTTGTTGGTTCTTTGAATGCTGGACATTTGCTACGCACATGCCCAATTTTCTCACAATTCCAGCATCTTATTTGTTTTCTTTCAGGCAATACTTCTTTTATTACCCCATCTCATGGTGGCCTCAATATCAGCAGGCACCTGCCCATCTTCCTCGATAGTTCGAACTTTGTTCTGGCTCTTGCAGGATTGTTTTGCAGCCTCAAACTCCAAAGCGCTTGCCAGTGCATCCACGAGATGTTTCGGATGAGCTAGTGTCACGGCCTGCATTGTTTCTTGGTTGCGAAGTCCGTCTAAGATTGCCCGACCTGCTAACCGCTCCATTACATTTTCCGGTGTAGCAGGATATGCCAGACGAACCAATAGAGCAATGTCGGCATCAAATTCCTGTAGAGATTCTCATGATTTCTGGCAGCGGTTCTTCAGCTGTGAATGGTAAATTCATGGCCTATTCATACCGTAGCTCAAGATGTTTTATAAGTTGATCATAGTCTTTCTGTTCTTGGACCGTGAGGGTTTGCAAAATATTCGTTGCTTCTCCACACAACGCCAGTGTTAATGCTGCCGCATTTACTCCTGTAGCTCTGGCCGCAGCTTCGAATTGTCGGCGGTAATTTGCCCAAGAAGTTTTTCCGTTGAACTGGGGCAGCTTCATGGAGAGCTTTCCTGGTTCAGAACTGACTTTGACATCTTTCATTGCCTTTCTTCCATGTTAAAACTTAGTTCCGGAATTGAGTTTTCGGTAAGTTTCTGTGGTGTGGGCGGAATTAACGATTTGGTATTGTAACTTGCCAATTGTTTCCTTCATCTTGCCGATTTCTGCCTCGACTCCGCCTTTGATTTCATCGCCTATTTTTTTTCATTCTCTTCATTTCTGCTCCGATATTGTCTATTTCTGTCTCGATGGTTCCTATCCTTTCTTCGAGTAGACTCGCCACGCAACAAAGTTCTTTCTTTAAGCCTTCCGTATTTTCTAGAAGTTTGTCCTCCAAACTTTCGGGATCTTCTCCTGATTCAGTCCAAGTTATCCCACAGTCTCTTCTGGAGTATTGATTTCTTTCCGTTCTAGTTCCCTCTCCTCCAATTTTTGCTTCAATTCAATTCAAGTTCTATTTTCCATTCATTCTATTTTCCATTCTATTCAATTCATTGTCTATTTTCCACAAAACTGTATATGTCCACTTAATTTAATCGAGTCCGAAACACTTATTTACAAGTCTATTTTTCGCGAGGAAGGTCTATCCGTAGTCCGGTACTGTCTACTTCCCGAAACACAACGAATCACCAGACAATTTCACCGCAATACAAATATTGTCCACCACGCGCTCACAGAATTATTTTACAAATCCACTTCTGATCACCAAATGTAACAAATTAAAGAATTAACTGTCTTAAAAGAAATTTATTTCTAACAATATTTCACTATCACAAACTAATTTATACACTTAGCAACTAACGCTTAATTTATTTCCACTATTTGAATTCCTTGTTTAACTGCTCGATTCTCTTTCTGAATGCAACTGCCCTCTCTTGACGAGAGCCGGCCTTATAAATCGGTAAAGGTCCATTGTAGAATTCTCTAGTTTGTTCGGTACTCGCCTAGAATTTTTCCGGCGGTTTCAGACTGCATTCTTTCGCGGTGAGTCAAGTATTTATTCGATGAATCGGCTGGCGTATGGGTCAGGGGCGGCTTCAGATTCGTTATAGTATTGTGGAAGCTGCTGAGATTTGAAGCTCGTTATGTGGAGACTGTTGATATGGTTCTGGAAGCTGCTGATATTTGAAGTTTGTTCTGGAAAGGTTGCTAAGAAGGTTTTGGATGTAGTTGTTGAGATGACTCTGAACTGATACTGCACACGTTGATATAGTCTTCTGAAATACATTCGTTCTTCAATACAAACATACACCAAAGGAAAATAATATTCAAGAGTGGGGGTTATGTCTTTCACGAAGTGATTGACTTATAATTGAAATGAAAAATCAACTGTCATTCAAAATAAGAAATTTGAAACATATTCTGCACGTACTAAATGAAGGAAAAATATTGTATGAAAATACTACTTTATGCGGATCATATCTATGAATGAGGATTTCCGGATGTTGGTTGATTCAGCATTGACATTGATCCATGTCACCATGGGTATGAATAGAGAAGGTCAACAAACACATGAATTCAGCTTTCTTTTCACTTTCATTTGATGTGCTACATGTGATGATGCGACTATTATTAGCAAAGTGCCCTCTTGGCATCTTTTTCGATTTTTTCTTTGTCGATGAATTCTGCATTTCTTTTCCTTTCAATTGATGTGCTGCACGTTGAGATTCAACTATCATTAATGAAGATGTGGCTTAGTGCCCTTCTGGCATGTTGCACCATCTTTGTGTTTTCTCTGTCGATACATTATGCGTTCGTTTCCCCTTTCATTTGACGTGCTATACATGACGATCCAAATATTATCGAAGATGCGGGTTAGTGCACTTCTGACATGTTGCGCCATCTTTTTTATTTTTGTCGATGAGATATGCATTCGTTTACCTTTCATTTGAAATGCTATACATGATGATCTGAATATTATTATCGAAGATGGAGGTTAGTGCACTTCTGACATGTTGCGCCATCTTTTGACTTGATGTACGTGACGATCCGAGTATTATTAACGAAGATACGGTCAGTGCCCTTTTGGCTGTCTCTTTGTTTATAAATTCAACATCTCTCCTTTCATTTGATATGCTCCACGTTACGATGCAACTATTATTAACGAAGATGTGACATGGTGCCCTTTTGGCATATTGCATGTCATCTTTGTTTTTTCTCTGTCAATTAATTCTGTATTCCCTTCCCTTTAATTTGATGTGATACACTTGACGATGCGACTATTATTAGCAAAGATTCGGGTCAGTGCCCTCTTGGCATCATCTTTGTTTATTTTTTCTTTATCGATGAATTCTGCGTTCGTTTCCATTTCATTTGATTTACTGCACGTTGAGAACAAACTATTATTAACGAAAATACGGCTTAGTGCCCTTCTGACATGTTCTTTCGATGAATTCTGCATTCGTTTCCCTTTCATTTGATGTGCTGCACGTTGAAATTCAACTATTATTAACGAAGATGTGGCTTAGTGCCTTCCTGACATGTTTTTGCTTTGTCGGTACATTCTACATTCGTTTCTCTTTCATTCGATGTGCTACTACACGTTGAGATCCAACTATCATTAACGAAATTGTGGTTTAGTGCCCTTCTGACATGTTGCGCCACCTTTGTTTTTTCTCTGTCGATGAATTCTGCTACTTTTATTTAACGTGCTATACGTCACGATCCGATCATTATTAGCGAATATACAACTTAGTGCCCTTCTGACTGTTACGCCATTTTTTTTGTAATAACTAATTCATTTTAACAAATCAACACACATTTTCTACCACGCCACCACCTCCCACGTTGACAACGTTACTTACAAAGTTTTAATGTTTTATCATTATTATTCCCTCATTTTTGAGTTCAGTTTCATCTAACACAATCAACCAACCGATATTTGTTCCCTCCATTCTGATTGACTGACTGACACCACTCTGTATAATAAGTTAGGCTGAGTGTTCCACAAGGTTCCGTTCAAGAGTCCGAAAATTAGCAAAATGAACTTTCGTATGACAAATCATGGACTTTGGTCATCTCTTGATAATGCTTACTTGATTAGCGAAACGCGTTAAATGATATAAATGACAGATGACTGTCATATTGAAACACAAAAAACCGACAATGACGACGAAACGATAACGAATTAACGCACGCAAAACGGTCGTATTTTGAAATGTCTTTGTCGAATACTTCGCTCCCCCCATTTTCGAACGTTATCTACATTGATGTAGATAATTGTTTTTTCTGAAATGATGTCTTTTGAAACACCTTATATGCACTGAGGATCGTACGTTGGAACGTTAGAGCCCAGTTAAACTGCAATGTTTTTCTTGAATTATGTATTTTACCACACCTTGTATACATTAACGTCATGTTTTTTATCTTCAATGATGTATTTTAAGACACACTGTACACATCGAGGGATCGCACGTTAAAACATTGGGGCCCCGTTAAACTGCCATGTTTCATCCAAATAATGTATTTTTGCCACACCTGTATACCTCCATGGCTGAAAGCCATGTTTTTTTAAACGCTGGTAGCCATGTTTTTCTATAAAGCTGCACACAACATGTATACCGCGATATAAGCCATGTTTATTTCTTTAACGCTGGCAACCATGATTTCTTCTTTATCGCTGCGTACATCTTGTATACCATTTGATTGATGTGTTTTGAAACGACACCCTGTATATCCAATATTATTGTTCTCATAAGCACACTCGAATCGTTATCTCTCAAACAGCGATAACGCCACCGAAAACACTGATAAGCCACTTCCGTTCCAGAATCCGCCTTGCTCATCTACTATTTGAATTTCCCGCTGTACGCGCGGTAGCTTCTGATTGGTCAACTGTATGACGGAAAAAGTGGAGTGGGCTCTGAAAGTCTAAGGCCCAATTCACACAGAATGGCAGATACGAGACGCGGACATTTGTACCTTCCGTGTGAACTGGGCCTGAGGTCCAGAAAGAGGCGCTATAAAAATTCATGGGATTTTGGGGCGGAACTCATATAGCAATATTACTTTATTTTCATAACGTTTCGGCAAAGTATATCATTTGCCATCTTCTGGTGATATCTGGAGTTTTTCAACTAGACTAGTCTAGTTTCGTACTTTCCAAAATATTTACATAATCATCAAGAATCGATTTAGATTAGCACTATAAATACTTGACGCTGGTATACCTCAAAATTCATCAGTCATTTTAGTTTTTAAACTAGTGAATGTACCAAACTGTATTGTAACGAAATAAATTGTTTTTGAAAAATGTATTTTCGAAGCAAGTTATTTAATTGGCGCTGCGAACAGGATTCCAAAACGAAGTTATACTACGGTTTGTTTTAACGATTTGTTTAGAATCATCGATCATCTGTAGATACACGTTACCCTAAAGAAGATTTGGTCAACTGCTGTTCACCTTCTATTGGAGCCCCAGAATTCGAGGAAGCCTTTGCTTGAGAATACTTCATCGAACTATCACAAACGAGTTACGCCTAGGATCAAGATGAAACTACTGATTTTCCTTGTAAGTCCCCTCCTTTCATTTTTGAATAAATTACAAGTGAAAATAAAATTGAATCAAACTCTATGATAAGTAGATCAAGATCACCAATAATTTTTGAGAGTTCAAGACATTCCGATAATATAATGGCTGCTCCTACTCAGGTAGAAATCAATATGGGAAGAGACATGTTGCCAGAATACTCAGGAGGCTCAGAAAAAAATTGCATATTCAATGAATTACTCTTTGAACAAGTCAAATCTATGTTAACCGGAGAAGCTAGAAGTATATTAATAACCTCTAATTGTACTATGGTCTGAAATTAAAGATGCTTTGTTGTGTAGATTTAGAGATCCGCGATCGGAAGAACTTTTATCTCATGACCTGAGTACATAACATTCAGAGACTTATGAGTAATATTTTGAAAAAATAAATCAAAACTACAAGTACTATTCGAGCACATAAACATACGTACACCCAACAGAGATATACGAATTTGCAAAGCCTTGAATACTTTAAAATCAGGAATTTTAAAACAATATTGTTCACATCTATTGAATTTGCCCATTGATTCTATCGAACAAGCCCTATTTGAATGTAGACGTTTTGACAATAATAAAGCGCAAATAAACTTTATGAACTTCATGAGAATTGAACCAAAAAAATCTAGTTAGTACAAGAAAACCTCATATAAATAATAACAACCAACCTTAAAGCCACATTTTCAAAATTTTACTCCAAGATATTATTTTCCAAATAATCAATCACGATTTCAAAATACCAATCCTAGCGCTATGAGAACGCCACAAAATAATAATTTTCCTAGAGATCCAGTTAACGTTAACTCACGGAACCAAAATTCTAATAATATTAATCCTAGACCTGTACATATTAGTTCTAATAACCCCAATCCCATGTCAATTACGACCAGAAGAACATTACAACCGCGTACAAAAAATTTCAATTCGGAATCACACGATGAAAATTATATACCTACGAAAATGAAAATTTTCAAATACCTGGTTCATCAGTCCAAAATGTGACTGAAGTTCTATCTGTTCAATTATCAACCCAGGTCCCGCTCAAAATTTATTTTTCCAACAATTTTTCACAATTAAATCTATAAACCAAACAATAAAAGACGACAAGAATGTCTCATATCCAATCTCAAAAGAATATGGAATAAATGATAAACTTTCATGTAATTCAATTGCACGATAAATTCCGCGCTTCATTAGGAAGAAATGATTTTCAAAAGCTCAAAGCAAAAATAAACTACGAAAACCAAATCGTTGACATTGCAGGAAAGGAAATTCCATTCCCTATCGAATCAAATCCTGACAATTTTATGCCTCATACTACAAAAATGGAAAATCATTTGAAATTTTCCATTAATATTGAAAACGGCCCAATTCTACTTCCAGAAATGAAAATTGGAAAAACCTATATTCACGAATCAATAGTTAATGCTAATAAAGAATACTGCGAATTACTTATCGAAGTAAAAAAATCTGAAATTCATTTTTATCAGCCGATTGATGTTGAATCGATTCTCGATATGGAAATTAGAAAACCTGTGAAAATAAAGCATAATTTTGATTTTAAAAAGAATATCAGAACGGAACACACCAATTCAGAAGAATACAAAACTATTCTTGAGTTGTGCCACGAATGTAACGACATATTTCATAATAGCTATTCTCAACTAACTTTTACGAATGTTATCAAACATAGCATAAGGACTACTGACGACGATCCTGTATATTGTAAATCTTTTAGTTATCCTTATCATTTGAAAAAAGAAATTCAAACCCAAATTCATAAATTATTAGAAGACAAAATAATAAGACCATCTATTTCACCTTATAGCTCACCGGTATGGATAGTTCCAAAAAAGATTGAAGCTTCGGGACAAAGAAAAATGTGACTTGTAATAGACTATAGAAAACTTCATGCTAAAACAATAGAAGATAAATATGTTAAATGTGTTTATTTGGCACACGGTTTTCATCAAATTGAAATGAGTCCGTATGCCATTTGGTTTAAAAAATGCTCCATCAACATTTACATTTACTGAACATTTAGAAGAAACCTGACAGTCAAATCAATTAATCAATATCGACAAAAATCAACTATTTAAAGTGGCGGAATTCTCTAAAATCAAATAAGTAATAATCAATAATAGCAACTATTCATGCCTATCCTGAATTCGAATAATTACCTACACCTACCAACGTATTTATACTCTACCTAATATTCATTTCCAAATTTTACATCCACCCTATCCTTATGAATTACTGGAGAGTGAAAATTCAAAAACATTATGGACAAGTGAAAAATGCAAGAAGATTAACGAACGCTATATTTGTATGGAGAAACCTTACGCAAACGATTGTCAATTATCTTATTCAAAAACCTGTATACAATTGATGTTTTCGATGGATATCCCGAAAGTGCGACAGAAACTAGAACGAAATCTGCTGAAAGAAATCGCTGCTTGAAGCAGCATTGCCGCAGTGATATACTCTTTGATGTATTCATGATTCCAATTGTATCGCAAAAACAATTTTCATCGAACAACTCCAACAAAAGACGCCTCATCACATTGCTGCAAACAAAGTTGGAAGCACATAATTACAAGGTTGAGCAGGCAATCGAAGACGCGGATTCATTAATTGTGCAGACTGCCATCGAACTTGTTCTTCTCTTCATAATATGTAGATTTGCTTGTCTTGTCGACTGTTAGAGACAGAGAGATCCCGAATCTT
Source organism: Leptinotarsa decemlineata (assembly GCF_025532065.1). Taxonomy (NCBI): domain Eukaryota; kingdom Metazoa; phylum Arthropoda; class Insecta; order Coleoptera; family Chrysomelidae; genus Leptinotarsa; species Leptinotarsa decemlineata. The sequence continues at coordinate 6,959,216 of NW_027412703.1, read as the reverse complement.
TATTTGCGCAAACCGGGTAGACCAGTTTACAATATAGCGATGCTGTAGCGAAAAGTATGTTATATTTTTGCATGCCTTCAGTGAATGTGATACTACATCGGCGTTGTTCAGTCAAGGCAAAATTCGATTCCTCAAAACTTTGGAAAAAAAAAACTCAATATTAACAGATGCGATTCAGGTATTTGACGACCCCAATGCCGAATTAACGGAAGTCATCGCCGCTGGTGAACTGTTTATATTACGGCAGTATGGTGCAGAAAGCGAACATAGTAAGATGGAATTTTGTACGGGCCGTCTCAAAAAATTCATTTAAATTATCGGCGCTACCACCAACATCTGATGCGTGCCATCATCATTCATTGTCAAGTACAGAGCTGGCGGGGAGTTCAGAAACTTCCAGATCATGGATGGCGCGGAACAACCACAAGACTGGACGCATTACGGATGACAATGGAACCAGCTCCAAATGTTTTACTAAGAGCGTCTCGTGCAGATGCAAGAAAAGTTGTGGAACTGCTTGTGGCTGCCGTAAGATGGGATTGAAATTTTCGATTATTTGTTTACATTGTACTGGGATGTACTGCAAAAACACTACGGACCAGATTGCGTTAGACGACGACAATGCAAAAGATCCCGAAAACGTTCTCAATCAGTTACAGGACGATGAGAACCAAACATACAACGCCGAATTTGACGAATAAACCCAAATATCGACTGTGGATTAGGCTCCTTGGGAATACCACGTTAAAAAACGCGCCGATCAACTCTACCTCAAGGGTGGTGTGGAAACATTTTGATAATGATACATGTATATACAAAAATAATAAATTTGGCGCCCAGGTCAAACAACAATAAGGAAATATTGACCGTAGATTCTGATAATTACAAAATGTGTATATAGGGGCATGTAAAGGCGCGCTTCAAACCACCATAGCATATCAAATCGGACATCTGCAGACTCAGAAATCATTACTCTTTTGGAAAAAAATACATAACTATTTCACAGCGACCTACACAGCGAAATACTCATTTTGTTGAACATCAACCCTCAACTTTGACGCGTCGTAGAGCGGAAACTGTTGGTCGTAGACAAAAAAAAGTAGAATTCAAAATTACGCACCATTTTATCCTGTATATATTTCATTTGAACTTTTCGGCAGGATTTACCACATGGCTCAATTTCCTCTTAAAGCGTCGCGATGCAGAGTTTTCATCATCCACAAGATCGGCAACCCCCGATGTCGCAAACTCAGGTGTACCTACTTTTAAAAGACCTATGTCTACCATTCCACTTTGACTAGTACATGTAAATAATATGTTGCTATTAATATTTCTGCAATTACAAACGACTTTTCAGTTTTTATTTCATTGTTTCTTGATCTATTTGAATTCATTGTAGGTTAAAGCTAGGGTCATTAAGCTTTTATCTCCATCCATTGTATCTGCTTACAAGAAACAAACTATTATAGACTTATAAGGATGGTATTCATTACAAATTCAGATACACCAAGTTACAGCAGGTAAGCTAAAACTCCTGACCAAAGACTAATCAACTAATGAATCAGTATTATTTTATAAAGAAACCTTTTGTACCTTTGGAAGATAAATAATAATTGTTACCAAATTGATGTTGGTACCTTTAATCTATGATGAACTAATTTTCTTTTCCACTTTTATTGAACTGTCAAGTGTTAAGTCAGCTGTCATGTTTCAACAGTAGTGTTACGTTTTCCCTGTGGGTTTAAAAATAATTGACTACACTGTACGATAATTAAAGTCAACTTTATTTTACTGTTATTACAACAAAACACGAACTAAAACTTCCAACTATTATTCAAATGTATATCGCCTAATTAGATCGCACTGTCCGCGAAACTTTACTATATCGATATGCTTGTAGGTAGCGTTTATATACGACAATCGAAAGCGGTAGAACATTCGTCGGAATTCCATCGAAACCGTAGCATTATTCTCAAAGCAACGCCACGTCTAGAGTATGAAAATTGTGTCCCTGTTGCCTATTTGTCTCAACAATTGAATTGAATCAAACATACTGAGAAATGGGTTGAAAATGAAATATAGTTGAAACTACCATATACTTTTATTCGTCTGTTTCTTCAAATCAGTTACTACAATTTTGATGAATTCATGTTTATTTTGCTGTGTGGGCATTAAATAAATTCTTGACATGAATAATCCAAAATGAACTCCTTTTTCATTCGTTGCATAGATGAATTTTTCAAGATTTGACTCACTTCATAATCTATTTCAATTCGAATATCAGTGATAGAAATCAAAATCCACTATTCCGTATCACCTTTCAGTATAAATATTACCTATTTAATGTTTCAAAAAAATATAAATGTTTGAGAAAGCAAAAAATATATGTATTGTTATGAACTTTATATCATTTTTAAATAGTATTTGAAAGAAAATATGTTATCTGGTTATTGGTTTATGTTATTTGACCTATTCTAATACTCAATCGATGATGAATTTCAATTGAAAACAAATTTTAATACTTTGTGGGTCCCCTAAAATAAAAAATAAATAAATCGTTGAATTTGCCCAGAAATCTTTACTGGAAAGGAATAAACTTCATACAAGAATTTATCGAACTTGTCAGTAGATATGTTCAGACATTCATAGCCGACATATTTCATTTCAATAAGATTTTCGACTGTTCCAATTTTGAAAAATATGCAAATTTCGTTTATCCAAAAAATTATTACAATTCAAATTACATTCATTTGCCTGTATAAAATTAGTATTCCAAAAACATGAAATATGAAAAACTTGTTCACTATTCCACAAAGTTTATAACAATTAAAATGAACTTTTAGGCATCTCACTCCTGTTGAATATTTTTATAGACTCTATAAAACAAAACTCATTTATTTTGATATACACACCTAATTATATTAAATTCTATTGTCACTGTTTCAAGATTTACACAAGTACATTTTGTGAAAATGAATAACAAATATTTATGTTTCCATCTGGAAATCTCAATATGCTTGCAAACCATCACTATCTTTCTTGTTTAGAAATTCAAACATCGTTACAGATATTTGTGTTTGAAGTTAAGTAACAAGTTTTAACATGCACAGTATGTGAAGGTTGTTTGAAGTAATATTCATACTTAATAATTTAAAACAAAAGGTTTGAAATTGAAAAACCTTTCTAAGACAGGTTACTAATAAAAAAATTAGGATTGGTTGCTTAGTTGAGAAAAACTTTCATAACAATATAAATACTTACAAAAATATAAATTACTAATTATTAACAGCAAATCCAACCCTAAAATATAACCAAATATGTGAAGAACATCTTATTACAAATTTATTGTTTAAATTAACAATACTTAAATGTTATCTGGAAGGCATTTAAATTTCATTCTTATTTGCGTCGAGTATTACGTTTTTCAGAGAGCTTCTTGAAGTCTTCATTTATCCAACAATACCTTATTTGATTCTAATAATAACTGATTTATATTTCTTTAACAAGATGAATGAAATAAGTTCAGATGTAACAAACTGAAAACAATCGAAATTCATTTTGAAAGTTGATTAGATCACAATCGTAATGAATCTTGTAATGATTAAAATCTATACCAAGTAATCTGTATAGCTGCCACATTAGTAACTCAATATGCTCAATTTCAAATAAAAGTGCAAAATACTGGTTTTTGATTCAACATTACCTATTCAATACAAAACTAATTACAAAAATCGAAAGAAATATCACTCAAAAGGTTAATACTAATTGTTACAAAACATATAAAACATTTTAATTTCTATCACTAACTTAAATAACTTAATAAATTATAATACACAAAACAATGATAACATAAATGAAGCTGCCTTTCAGCAGGGTCATAATTTTTTTTGTGATGTATTTGCAAATACAATTCACATAAATATGAAAATTATTGCTTACAAATTATATATATTGAAGATGATCTGAAAATGATGACTTTGACAGATCTGATATTGAACTGCAAACCAATATCTCGGAACAAAGTAAGGGCTTATAAGTTTAGCAGCACAGTATTGTCATTCAAAGTGTGATTTCATTTCTGCCGAAGTGCAAAAAACTCATAAGTCTACTATCCCTTAAAGCTGGAGCCTGAAAAATGCCTTCTGAAATGCCATTGTTCAAATTTCATGACAAATATTACTTTTCATCTAAAAAGTAAATCAACAGTATTATTGAGGATATTCAATACATTTTTCTATAGCTCTTCACTGTTTACTGAAAATAAAATAATTTTGAAATCTCCCAAATTTTGTAAAATTACTAGTTTAATTGATTTTTGTTTATGTCCGTTTCATGTATATAATGAATATTCACAAACACATTTTCATTTATATATAGTATAATATAGATACGAGTATCAGCAGACAGTGCAAGAACCAGAGATGGGCAATGTGGTGGAAGATCCACATAAGAATTGTTGATGGAACAGGAGGAGGGTATTCGAAGTGAGGCTGAACTGAGTCCTTCGGCTGAACCCATACAGTCCCTAAAAGAACTAATTTCCAACGGAGTTGGAGTAACAAACCCTACCCTGTTGCAAAATCGTGGGCAAGTCTTTTCAAATTCGACTGAACCTGTCCACAGTTTCGACGAAGTTGCTTTTGAGCACATCAGCAGGTCCAACCAGTTTGTAGATCCAGACCGTTATAGGATGGCATGTTCACCACTCTACAACTTACTGAACAGCCTGAGCAAAAACATCTCGTCGAACAAGATAATGCAATCTATTCCGATTATACTTGAAATGTGACGTTTTGTGGAGCAGTTTATTACTCACCTTCCTACATAAGGACCAAAGACAGGAGAGTAGATAAAAATGCCAAGAATGACCAAGCCACTATAATCAACACTGGCATCCCCTTCGGGTCAACGTGGATTCATAAAATGTTGCATAACATGCGGACCGACTGGATGAAGGATAAGCAAAAATATGCTGAGGAGTTTCTAGGTTTTCTTTTGAATGGACTCAATGATGAAACGTTTGAGCTTAAGGAGTTGGTTAACTATTACACTGAAGATGAAAAACCTCTCGTTGACTCTGCTTTGAGCAGTGATTAAAGTAATAAATGGAACTTAATGGAAGCGAAAAATAAATGAAACCTAACCAGGAGGATCGACTTCACCACACCGATAAGCAACATATTTGGGGGGGCAACCAAGAGCATTCATCGTACCAAATACCAGAATGTTAAGAATATCCAGCCTTTTCTCACCCTACTACTCAACATTGAGAAAGTAAAGACTGTCAGGAAAGCGCTCAAGGTACTCAACTCCAAGAACAGTTTAGAGGGGCTGACTGCTTCGAAAACTAACAAGAAGGGAATAAATAATGCTCTGCAAACTTCCCGTTATCCTCGTATTGTATCTTAAGTTTTTCGAATACAATCACGACGGTTGCACGAAGTTTATCGAGAATTTGAAGTTTGGATGCGATTTAAAAATTGATTCGACATTGGTATCATCGGAAATACACTCTCCAACAGAAGAGCAGTACAAGTTATTCACCGACGTTTGCCACGACGCACACGGGAAAAATGCCAGCATTGGACACTGTGTAACCGATTTCTTCCACTTCGGCTACAACTCTTGGCTAAAGTACGACGATTCTCCCGTTACGACCGCGCAAGAAGAATACACGTTGAAGCCCTAGGAAACGCGAGTTGCTTATTTGCTGTTCTACAGGCGAAGCAATGCGATACGATCTAAATAACCCCCCCCAAGAGAAATAAGGTTGCTGCGGTTGCGTACAGTTCAGCGTCTGGGATCGTTAGGAATTTCTTTTTTGAGTTTTTATCAAATTTCAGTTTTTTGTTGGTTTTAGTGGATTTTTTATTCCTTCATTTTGTTGTAATATAAAAAATATACTTTGTAATATTTTTATCATTTCTTCTCTAAAAAAAATGAATTGAATGGTGCTATCGGGTGTATTTGATATTAAATCAAAACTACACATAAGCATGGAGTCACCAACAAGGGCCAACCATAGATGTATGGTTTCAGTTAGGAGACCTACCATTCCTTGGAAACAACTAACATGACCTGGATGCAGAATACATGTTGGAAGCATACTTCAATTTTCATTTCAGTTTCAATGATGATTTGTTTTAACAAACTATAAAAATATTTCAATAAATAATTTAATAAAAAAAAAAATAGCAATAAAACACTCTCGGTTCTTACTTACTCCTGGTAAAATTTCCAAAATGGTAAATATGTGTTCTTTATTATACTTGTTATCTAGAAAATGGTAAACGATACAAATTACCTTCAGTGCATAAGAAGTTTTTACAGTCCTACTATTTATTTATTGTTGAATTGATTTTTTTTGCACTAATCTTGTATCAAAATTCATCACTTTCACTTCATATCTGACATGTTATGTTTGTGCAGATTTTCAGCTCATTCATTAATAAAAAAAAATTCACTAGGTTCAAACTATTTAAAGATGATAATTTTTCATCATTCCGAAAAAGCAATAATGGGAGTACAAAAAATATCTATGTCCGTTAATCTTTCGGTAGTTGAATACAGTCTATTAGACCGAGTTGGAGCTATATTGATAATTTTTTGAAACCTGAAGGATTTGTTTTGCCAATACCGTTTTAGTGACTAGAAACCTGGTCTGTGGTGACAATTAGTGAATATATTTTTTTCTTTAAACAAATAATTTACGTGAGATAACTTTTATTTATTTAATCAAACTGATTTTTATGCGTTGAACTTCATTTGACATATAGGTTATTAACAAAAAGAACAGGAGTGATAATAATGAAATGGTTCTACTATGGATGCAATGTTGGAGAAGCTGAAAATAAAGACCGAATGAGAATCTATCTGGAAGATAGTAAATTTGAGAAAAATATTTCTACTAGAGGCGAATCAAATGTGTAAATTGAAATTTGAAGAATGTAAACGAAACAGAGGAAATATGGTAATAATCTACAAAGTAATTAGAATTCAGACATATTTCCTCCAGTTATGTTCAGAAAATAATAGAAGAAAACTTACTTAATGAACAGACAGGCACAAATATCACTGATATTTGTGATATTATTTGACATGACTACCGAAAGGTTGATGATCTCTTTCTTGTTTCATCAATCAACTATAGTTACTGAAGTCAATGTGTAATTACTAGTTTCACAATGAATTGCTTAAATGAGTTAACATGTTCTGGTGAAAACAAATGTCTGTAAATCATTCAATGGCATTTGAAGAGCATTGTAATTAGTGAGAGTAGAACAAATAAGGTGACACATCGGAAGATTGTGAAAAAAAAATTGTTTGTACTCACATGAAATGGTAAGCAGAGTACATTTTTTCTGAAGTCAAAATTCGGCGGTATCCCTTCGTTCAGAAATTATGATCCCTCAAAAGTTAAAAAATCCAAGAAGAAAAGAGAATTGAAACTTTCTATGTTTTTTACCACTTTTACTTTTACCACTTCTATTTTTACCCCTTCTATTTTTAACTAATGTTAGTTCAGTTTCGTCCTATAAGGACATTTTCAAACTTATACATTAAACTAATAATGGTTGATTACATTAGTCCTTATATAGCACCCCTGTAGGTAATAATAGAGGTACTTGGTTTGATTGAGTACCTGAATTTTGTTTACTAGTTACAATGCGGATATGCTAATTTGAAAACCGGTGAGAAAACTAAATCGATTTGATCATTTAACAGGTTGCACCCGCAATGTTTATGCCTGTGAGTTTCCAAGGATTTTAAACAATTGAGTTTGCAACCCTTCCTTGCATAGTGCAAAATTTCCGTATCGTTTAGATTCAGGAACTTGTGGTTGCATGCCAAGGAATGGTTGGAAAACGTCAAATCATTTTTTCTCAGTCTGAAGAACCTTTCATGTTCAGCATACCGTTTTTGGAGATTTCGACCACATTGTCCCACATAAACACTATTACACTTCGGACACTTAAGCTTATAAACTCCAGATTTTTCCAACTTGTCCACCTTATCTTTGGCATTGAAAAGGAAATCAGATAACCTGATTTCTTTGAATCTTTGGAAATTCCCAAGCATAAAAATTGCATGTGCAACCTGTTAAATGATCAAATCGATTTAGTTTACTCATCGGTTTTCAAATCAGCATATCCGCATTGTAACTAGTAAACAAAATTCAGGTACTCAATCTAGCCAAGTACCTCTATTATTACCTACAGAAGCGCTATATAAGGGCTAATGTAATCAACCATTATTAGTTTAATGTATAAGTTTGAAAATGTCCATATAGGACGAAACTGCAGTAACGTTAGTTACAAATAGAAGGTAAAAAGTTTCAATTCTCTTTTCTTCATTATGATCCCTACCACGTAGTAACGGCTACATCCATCAATTTATTAAAAAATCCACCTTTTTTTGGCACAAGGAAACCATTGAAATACACATGATTTTATTCACAGAAAAATATATTTTTATTAGAGCTGTTTTCTGATTCCATTGACAAAATTCAGATTGAAAATTTACCAGGAAACAGTTCTAACAATATATTTTTTCAAGGAAAGGGTAAGTTTGTGACTAAAAAAGTATAAAGCAAGGTAGATTAATGTATATACTAGACGTGGTAAATAAAATCATGTGTATATAATTTTCTTGTGAACACTAGACAGTGGATCTTTTACCCTTTGACGGGACATAATTTCCGAATCAAGGGAGACTGCGCGTTTTGATTTCAGAATCGTGTTCTACCCATTATTTTATTCGAATACAAACAAAAATATTTTCAAAATGTTCCGATCTGGTCAAAACAAATATTTACCACAAATAAAAGTTTGTTCAATAAATAAATTTAAAGCCCATCTAGCTCAATATCCATGTCATCGAATATTAGTAATGGATAACAGTTTCATGATATAAAGTACGAAGGCAACAACATATCAATACTTTCATAAGTTGGCTGTAGAATTCTTTTTATTTTAATATTTTTTATCTTGTCACTCATCCTTCAGAATCATCTTCTTTGTTATTATTGGTTATTTAAATACTATCAAATCGATATAAAAGTTTTGTCCATTCTCAATCTATACAAAAAATATAGTGAAGAATCAAGAAATAATACTAAGGTAAATGGTACTACTGGCATAAGCAAAAGTTTGGTTATGTTCTATATTCAACTTTTGTAAAAACGGAAGTAAAAAGCTTATGAAAAATATCACAATTGGACTCCTTAGAAAACACAAAAACAGTAAAAACTTATGAAAGATTCGCTACAAAATGAGTATTTTCGTATAAGTACAAGTTAAAAATCCCAAGCAAGAGAGCATATTTTGTAAAAAAATTTAACACTGTAGTACAAATCTGATACTATTAAGTATAGATGCTATCACTGGGTATTTTTCAGAATACATTATCTGGGAGGGAAGAGTTTCTTGTTAATGCAGTTTATTGTTAGAGCAACTCTCCTTCAGTCATTTGCGTTGAGACAAGATTCAATGGTAAGTCGGCTATGCTGTCCTCATCTGATTCAGCTTCCCGCGCTGAACCTCCGGATGATTCCCTTCTAGGCAAGAACTTAGATACTGGTGATTCCTTAAAAGAAGTAAAATATATTATAAAATTTTTACAGCAGTAATATTTTTCAAATGGAAAAACTTTCAACTCCAAAAAAGGATAATGAATATTCTCTGCTGAGTTTGATTCGTCAACTTCTTGTTAATATAAATATTCGGGATCCCAGTCTAAAAAGTGAAGACCTGAAACTTGAAAGTCAGTGACGGCTCGTGCATTGGAGAACAGAGGAGGCTAAAGTCATAAAGACTATATACACACAGAAAAGCCCGCCGGAGGCACGAACATTTTTTGGGGTACCCCACCTATTTAAAGCAAAATACGTAATATTTGCATAAATGCAAACAAAAATTGTATATTGCCGAAAATTATACGTATAAAACTGACCATTAAAAAAAACAAAAACGAGGAAAAAGGGTTGTCTTTGAGTTATTTAATATAAATGAACTCTTCTCAGTCAATAAATAATAATACTTTTCTCTTCTAATACAGTCTAATAAACAGTTTTGTTAAAAATTGCTACACATATTTTATAAGCACAAATACTTAATTATGCTCATCTTTGACATATTTAAAAAAGATTGAAAGTTGTGATATACAGGTAATATCGGTAGTTTCATCAATTTCCCATGTAAAAAAAGAAACACTTTCAATCTCCTTGCTTATATTTTCCTTAATAATATATGCCACACTGTCTATAAGCTCATTTTGGATGGTTTTTGAGGTGCACAAAAAAAAGCTACCGTTTAAAAAAGTGCCAAATTGAGAATCATATTTGCCCCATAACATTAGTTCCCTGTAATTGCCGCGATTAATCGAATCTTCGGTTTCATCGTGTCCGCGAAAAGCTAATTCTGGGGAACCCAAATAAATCGTAATATTGATAAGTCTTCTTAAATTCGACCGATTTTCCCTAACCTGATTATTAAAAGACATTATGGCCTCTTTTTGAGCTGTATCAAAGCTGTTTCTATATTTTGTTTGCTAAACAATTTTAATTTACAAGACGATAATATATGCTCCTTAAATTTAAAATGTCTTTCTGTAGAACGAGGTGAATTTTTTAAATCGGAGTATCCTATTTTAGCCCACGTTTGGTATTCGGTTTGTACGGAAAATAAAACACAGGGCCAACAAAAAAGGTTTTCTCGTTTAATAGAGCCGGTTAACCAATCGCATTTATCGTACCAACTAATATTAAATCCTCGATTTTGTCGATCATCTGACGCTTTAATTGAAATCAAATTTTGTTGAGGCCTTCCCAGAGTTTCAATAATGTAAAATTTATTATCATAAGATAAAGACTTCAAATTATTTGTCAGCAACCAATCGATTATATCGTCAGATTTTTTAATTTCGTCCAACTTATCCATAATAAATGGAAAAAAAAACTCACCGAAAAGTGAAAACCAAAAAACACCTTGAAATTGAAAGAGAACACTTTGAAAACACATTAAAAATATTACCAACAGCACTGCTATAATACAGTACTGCCTGTTTTATACACAATTACCAAATATTATCAAGACACACTAAAACGATTTGCCGAAATATTTTTCAGTCCCGGTCCGTCACGGCATCCCGTCCGAATAATTAAATAAAAATCAAACACAGCCGTACACTAACGGAAAACAACTGGAGGCTAGCCTCCTCTAACGCTATAATTTCTGTAACTAAAAGTACAAATCGGGACGTATGTCGCTGGTTGGATCGGCCTCGCGAAGCTTGTGTTTTTTAAAACGGTCGGAGGCTTGGCTCCCTTGCAACGTATGGCATTTATTATTTCGGGTTGATGGTTTATTCGTTATTCGTTCATGGGCGGTGCGTTTGAGGTTTGTTGATGCAGGATACAGTGTGGTACGTACTACGTAGTGAGCGATAGTGTTTTTTCGGACATATTATGTATTTATATTAAAAATTAATAGTAAAGTAATGATACCCACGCATTTATAGAAAAAAATAAACATAATTATTTGTCAATATCTTTTAATTTATTGCGATGAATAGCCTCAAATTTCATGGGGAGGCTAAGCCCCCCTTGCCTCCTCTGACGAGCCGCCGCTGTTGAAAGTAGAGAAAAATGAAAATAAATGAGATAATTATAGACTGAAATCAGTTGTTTGAAAACGGGGAATACGATTTTGAAAATACACTGCATCAACCACACTCTGTATTGATTTTTCAATTATTGTTACTACATTGCTGGCGGGTTGGCTGTCCTTATTCATCTTTTACTGCCTGAACCACTGTGCATGATGTTTTTAGCGAGTGCATTGGCTTGGGATGTGAGGGTTGAGCAAACCGGCCATCGTAGCCCCGCTGGAATCGGGAATGATTGAATCACTTGTAGTTCTGTTATTCCTTAACTGAATGGCATCCCAACGATGGCTTTATCCTAGGTGTGTATCTGTGCCGAGAGGATGAATGACACTGAGCCTATCAGCTATCTCTACGGAACCTTCGAGATACCAGGCGCCCTCTCGTCGTAGCATCGCCTGGTCACGGTAATGCGGGGCTCTGCCGTGATTGAACTTCTTCCCCTAGCTACTCGTGGGACTTTTACGGACAGATTAAACTTAAAAATTCTTTCTGACGCTGAGTCTACAGAAGAGATGGATGTCGAGCTTACGACTCCAACTGACCTCTCTGTAAATTTAGTGCAGGAGCGAGAGCTTCTCAACTCTCCAACTCCTGATCTAATGACTGAATCTAAAAAAAGGTTTGGTGGTGCAGCTAGGAAACGACTATGTCGTCTCTTCAAGAGCGGAACCTTATGAAACCGCCTTGCACCAAATTCTTGAGCGACGTACATAGAATCTGTTTGCGCTCAAGTGATGATTCACCAAAACCAGAGAAGAAAAAGCCCTGCACGATTGAATCTAAAGCATCGTCAGGTGTAGCTGACATGCAAAAACCCTCATATGGGAAGGTTGTCGCGGTTATCAAGGTGGGAATCTTGCAACTTGACTATCCGACTACCTCATTAATGATGAAACAGCAGAGCATATACTTTGTGCCTGCCCCGCTGGGGACCGAATCAGATTTTGAGAGTTCGGCAGAGCCGTACTCTTACCATCTGACTTGAAAGACCACTCACCATACAAACGAAATTCTTGCGGGTTGCGGTGGAGGGTCGTATATACCCACTCACTTTGGACCTTACCTAACCTTACCTACTACATTGCTGTTCTGTTTGTAGAGAAAGTTGCTTCATCGGCAAACAACAGATATTTTAGATTTTTTTTACATTATACCTACATTTCTATTTTCTTGGGGTTTTAAAACGGTATTCAAGACATTGCTGAATAGTTACTTGAAGAACATTCAAATAAACGTTAACGTTCCAAAAACTGCCATCAAGATTATTTTCAAAATGATCTAGAATAATTTGATCTTTTATGTTTTGTCTTTGTACAGAATTTTTTATTTGAAAGAAGTTTCGATACTGAACCCATCTAAAATTTTTTCAATTTTATTTACCGCAGCTAATTGTGCTAGGACGATCTACATGTTTTTCAGTAAGTAATCTCTCTCTTAAACTCTCGATCATTTGCATGGTCATGTCCCAAAAGACACTTAATTTAGCAACCATGACAAAACACCACCATTCAATATTTCCATATTCATTTAGAGCAGTGTTTTTCAACCTTTTTTCAACCTTTCACTTAGTACGGAAAAATATTATGCGACCCCCCGACCCTTTTTTCATGTATGTTATTATTTTATGTCACAAATATAACATTTTGATGCGTTTTGATGATTAGTATATAAATACATGATAAAATACGTAAAAAACAATATTTTACATCGAAAAAGTCGCCACTTGATAACTAACGCAATTTACGCGCATAGGTACGAATTTCTAGCGGGAGTGGTGGATCAAAATCGAAAATAAATCGTCTTTATTATGATGAAAATTATTTGAAATTCGGGTTCACTGTGAATGCGAATAGACCGCGTTATTTGCTTTGAAACTTTATAAAGAGAAAGCATGAAGCCATCGAAGTTAGCCACCTCAACACAAAACATCCAAATGAAAAAGATAAACCCCTGAAATTTTTTGAGAGAAAATTAAAAGCTCTTCAAGATCAAAAGACTGCTATAGTACAAATGTCCAACCTAAACGAAAAAGCGTTGCTTTCTAGCAGGAAAACCCCACACAATTGCCGAAAGTTTGATTTTAACGACGGCTTTAGATATAGCAGAAATTATGTTTGGCAAACAAGAAGTAGAAAAGCTCAAAAGTATACCTCTCAGACAATACCATTCAACGCAGGATAAGCGATAAGGCGACTGACGTTCGAGACCAAGTCATAGAAAAAATAAAAGAAAGTACTTTTGTGTCCTTACAATTTGATGAATCTACGGATATTGCGGGTTGTGCGCAGTTTGTCGCTTTTGTGCGTTATGAATCTAATGAAAAATTAATGGAAGAAATACTAATTTGCAGAGCATTTTCCTCAAACACTACAGGTCAGTGCTTGAATAACATGTTCCTTGACGCTACGCAAGATATGAATATCGATTGGGAAGAAAAATGCATTGCTATTTGTAGTGATGGAGCAAAAAGTGGATTTACTGCTAAATTGAAAGAACAAATGCCAAACGCTACTTGGATGCATTGCTTTCTTCATCGTCAAGCTCTTGCGGTCAAAACCTTGCCACAGGAATACAGTCAAGTTCTAAATATTATTATAAAAATTGTAAATTCAATTAAAGGAAAAGCACTGCAGATACGATTGTTTCGGATTATTTGTGAAGACATGGAGGCACTCCACCAAAATTGACTTTACCATACAGATGTTAGGTGGTTACCGAGAGACAATGTATTGACCAGAGTTATGAAACTTCCAGCTTAACTTTTAATATATTTATAGAGGACCAAGTCGGAATACTCTGAATTTATTTGTGACCCGGATTTTCTTTTGAAATTAGCTTTTCTTCTTGACGTATTTGACCATTAAAATATCTTGAATAAAAGTCTTCAAGGGCGAGATGAGAATGTCATCACTGCAAAAGACAAAATACATGGCTTTACAAAGAAAATTGACTTGTTGTCATTCTCTATAAATCAAAACAATTTCGATTCATTTTCGTCGACACAGTCTTATATTGAAGAAGTCGGATGTGAGATAAACATCAAGGAATATATACCTGTTATGAAAACGGTGTTAGATAATTTGAAAGAAGAATTATGTCATTACTTTTCTGTGCAAGATATATCGGAAAAAAACTAAGCAAAGGTGGATCTTGAATCCATTTTTAACTGCAGTTATAAATGAAGCGAATTTAACAACTAACCTCAAAGAAAATTTGCTGTAATTATCTGCCGATGGGATGTTACACTTAGAATTCCAAGTCTGCCAATTTGGATAGCTTTTGGTAAAAAGAAGAACAGAATACCCGGAATTAACAAGTGAGGCATTGAGGTGTTTGATTCCATTTGCCGCCTCGTATTTTTGCGAGTTGACATTTTCATCAATGGCCTAAATTAAAAGCAAGCAAAGAAATCGCCTAAATTTATAAAATGACTTAATACTCAATGCAGCAAACACGGAACCACAATGGGAAAAATTGATTAATCGAAAAAAAGCGCAACCTTCGCATTAGGAGTGACAAGTAGACATAGGCTTTAATTTTTTTGTTAATTTGTTTGTATTAATACGTACAAATTTTTACCAGTATATGTTTTTTGTTAACATTTTCTTAATAAATCTATTTTTATAAACTCTATTATTTTTACTGAGGTAGTTTTTTCATCCTTGCGCGACCCCACTACAGAAGCAACGCGACTCCCCACAGGGGGTTGCGACACGTTGAAAAACGATGATTTAGAGGGTTGCAGAGCTCCATTAGCAACTATTTTGCGACTAGTCATCAATTTTGACGAAGTGTTGAATTTGGATTGGACTACGACTCAATCTACTTTTTATAGATCAATTCTCAACCAAATCATTAACTTTTCAACTTGAGTATTGATACTTTAGAATGAGGCTAGGTTGCTTGGATGTCGGACTGGGGGTGCTCGCGAGTGGCTCGTGTCCGGTGTATCTGTTAAATTCAACAACTCATCTATCAGCCATTTTTCGTTTTGGTTTCCAATGACAATATTCATACAAAAATAGGTATTCAGTAAATTATATCACTATGTTAATTTTTTCTCAAAGGTAATTATTTACAATTTGGATAAATGAATAAATAATCCACCTATTAATAATGATCCAGTTTAGCGAAGAATAAATTCGCATTTTCCTTGTTTCTAATTTTCGTTCTTTCCTAAACGTTTCCTATCATTGTCAAATGGTTAACCATATTGTCTTTGTTGAAAAGGATATGGCAGGTCTGATTGCTGCTTTGTATATATTTATTTTGATATTTCTGCTGAAGTTGCTGTTTCTTGTAGCTATTTCTATTTCTAGTGCTTGCACTCATTACTTTATTTATTTCTGAGCTCCTGTTATTTGAGCAATCAACTATTACTTTTAAATATTTGAATCTTTCTACTTTTTGGAATGTGTATGGTCTTGAGACTAATAATTTCGACTTTTCTTCATTTCATTTAGTTTCAGTGCTCTGATTTTTTACTTCGGCTATAAGCGTTCTCTCTGCATATTCTAAGTTTTTTACAAGTTTTATTTAACTTGCAATGTTTGTATGTATGTTAGTTCAGGTCAAAATTTTCAACTGAATTTTGAAGCAGTTATCCTTAACCGTTTGAACTGAAATTTTGCATACATGTTTACTGTGGATGACGATGCAAGATGGCGGTCTAATTTTTTATGCAACCCATAATGCGGATATAAAATGAAACTGTTTTTAGTACTTGAACTTGAGGACTTAATAATTCTGTCTCCTGTTCAATTTGCTGAAAATAATACCATGAATTAAATGACGTCAGTCCAAATCCAATTTGGCAAACTGCTCAAGATGGCGGACTAATTTCATCATGCTCCCTCATAATAAGTGTATCAATATATATATCATAATATGTGTATCAAAAATAAAATAACGTCACTTTGAATCCAATATAAAAGACAAACCAAGATGGCAGATTGGTTTTTATGTACAGCCATGATGTAGGTATCAAATCAAAAGGATTTGTTAAGAAGAATACGAAAAATAACATAACACCTCTCAAACTCTAATTTGTAGGACATCTGTCAAATTCCAAATTGGAGGACCGCTCAAAATGGCGGACTAGTTTTTTATGCATCCCGATAATATGAGTATCAAATGGAACGATTTGCTAAAAATCCTATATGGCGGATAGTTCAAGATAGGAAACTAGTTTTATTATGCACCCACATAATGTGGGTATCAAATGAAAGAGTTTGCTGAAAAGTATATGAAAGATAACATGACGTCAATCCAATTGCTATATGGCGGATTAGTTTTTTTTACATTCCCCAGAACATGGCTATCAAATGAAAGGGTTTGATAAAAATAATACGAAACATAACATGACGTCAGTGTTAATACAATATGGCGGATCGACCAAAATGGTATACTAGGGTTTGCTGTGAAGAATTGGGGAAATAAAATAAAATAAATCCGATATGACGGACTGCCAAAGATGGTGTACTACGTATTTAATGCACCCTATTATAAGGAGGATATCAAATGAAAGACTTGAAGGGAAAAAAATCAAAATGGCGGGAAACCATATGGCCACCATTTCAATTTAAAAGAGTTGTAACTTGGTAAGGGTTAGGGATAGCAGAAGTGGCATTCAGACCACATGCCAGGTTATCTGATTTCCTTTCCAATGCCAAAGATAAGGTGGACAAGTTGGAGAAATCTGGAGTGTAATAGTGTTTATGTGGGACAATGTAGTCGAAATTTCCAAAAACGGTATGCTGAACGTGAAAGGTCCTTCAGACTAGAAAAAAATGATTCGACGTTTTCAAACCATTCCTTGGCATGTAACCACAAGTTTCCGAATCTAAACGATACGGAAATTCTGCACTATGCAAGGAAATGTTGCAAACTCAATTATTTAGAATCTTTGGAAATTCACAAGCATAAACATTGCGGGTGCAACCTGTTAAATGATCAAATCGATTTAGTTTACTCACCGGTTTTCAAATTGGCACCTCTTGTAAATTGTAAATTCAGGTACTCAATCAAGCCAAGTATCTCTATTAATACCTACAGGGGTGGTATATAAGGACTAATGTAATAAACCATTGTTACTACAAAGCAATGATATACTGTACGCTTCCTCCGAGACTGTCCCACCGCATCCTTACGACCGAAAGAAGGATACTACGCAATATACATAACCTACACTACCGATACCATTCCCTACACTTATACAACCTCATAAATACTACACCAATCAACCATAGATTTCAGGAACTCCGAGGACGATATGCGACCAGGGCGATGAGCAGCAACAACACCGATGCTATCGACACGCTCACATCGCCATGGATCCCCCGTGGAGGATTCCGAAGGAAACCTAGGAAAAAGCTCCCCTTTCCCCCAGCCAGACTCCTGGGTGCGATGGAAGACCCACCGGAGCCGATCCAGGATATCCTAGAGAATTTCCCACTGGGATACAGATAGCGGATACCTGACAGCAGCGCCACGGAGTGTACCGATATCCTAAAACACGCACAACCCCGGCCCAAAAACCCGTACTGAATCATAACATCTGGACCACCGACCACCGCAATGAACCCGGACTACCACACGGATCAACATAAAAACCAACTAAGAAAACTGGAACACAAAAACAACACAACACAAACACCAACATAAAACACAAAACACACACACAACTCACTCACCCTGAAGAGGCATAAGCCTATAGCAGGGCCCTACACAAACACATACACACACAAAATTGTAAAAACTGTAAATAATTGTAATATACGATTTTCATTCATTCATTCATTCATTCAAACCATTGTTAGTTTAATGTATAAGTTTGAAAATGTCCTTATAGGACGAAAATGCAGTACCGTTAGTTACAAATAAAAGTGGTAAAAAACAGAAAGTTTCAATTCGCATTTCTTCAATATGGTAATGAATCGTTACTACTCAAAAATCTATTGAGTTACTAGTGGACTTAGAAATATTTGGGTGGGCTTTCCTCACCAAAGACCACCAAAAATTGTTCGAACTGTATGTATTTATTCATTGATATTCGTGTTACTGGATATTACCAGTGGAGACCCTTTTGACTGAACATGATTGAGGAGCTCAAATTTGATGTTTATAAACTTGATGTTGATATACTGCAGATAGTTGCAATGCATATTTTCACCTCAGTTCTGATAAGAACTGTACATAATTGCACACTAATAGTTTTTTGTAAAACCTGTAAGGAGGTATTCAAAATAGCTGAATAGATAAAAAAATTAATAAAACCGAAAACTATTAATAACATTGAAAAAATCAATAAAATTGAAACAAATGGAGATACATTTTCACTGGAGTTGATGACCGTATGCTTGGGGCCAATAATGTTATGTAATATAATGTTCAAGATTCCAGGGCGATAGGATCAAAGATGATTTAGACAAATTTACTGAAGATACTAATTTACTTCAGGTTGAAACTGTCACGAGCCAAAAAAAACACACAAAAAAATATTGTTCTCAATCACTTTTATTGAAAGGTTAGATAATTTCTGAAGGCCCGGTAACATACGCTCAAGAGGCACACACAAAATTCTGCTCTGGTCCAAATTCATAAAAAAGGTAACAAAAAAAACCGCCAATAATTACAGAGGCATATCCCTATTATCACCTTTCTCTAAAGCTTACGAAAAAGCATACAACAGACGTCTTACTGACTTCATGCACAGGTACGGAGTTCTCAATAAATATCAATTTGGTTTTCAACTAGGATTAGCTACTGAGGACGCAGTTCTCCCCTTGTATAATTATATTCTCAACAATATTGATACTGGTAATAAAACCTTGAACAAATGCTTTGATCTCACTAGGGCCTTCGACACGGTTGATTATGATTTACTTCTCAGTAAGTTATACAACTATGGCGTGCGAGGCTCCGCACATAGTTGGATAAAAACATATATCCAAAACAGAACAGAACGTGTTAAATTGTATGTAAATGCAAATGTGCACTATTGTGATCCTCTTGTTGTCACCACCGGTGTCCCCCAGGAAAGTGTTCTGGGACCAACATTATTTATTTTATTCGTCAATGATCTCTGCACTATAAACAAAAATAATTTCACTGCCCAATTCGCTGACGACACCTCTTTTGGTGTGCACGCTGATGATATTATTGTACTCTCACGAAAAGCCTAAAATTCGGTTAATAACATGAAATCTTACTGCTATAGAAATGGCCTCGTTTTAAATAGCTCTAAAACGGATAGCATTGCATTCACTCCAAAAAATATCGATTATAGTGTTTCTAGTAAGATACGACCATACTTCAATAGAACAAAAAGAAGTCATTAAATTTCTTGGGGTACAAATCAACTCACTTGGGGGCATCACGTAGACTATATAACTAATAAGCTATCTAGACACTGTAATGTTCTATGGAATCTTAGAAAAACTGTTCCGCTGAATATCCTACTCAATTATGCATGTGTTCACTCCACCCTTAATTATGGCATCAATTGTTATGGAAATTCAACCAGAATCAATGAAGTATTAGTTCCCCGAAAAAAAATCCTAAGAGTTATGACTTTCAAGAGTCCCAGAGACTCATATAGGGATTCATTCTCAAATCTCAAAATTGTAACAGTCATCTCATTATATATACTTAACTGTGTATCTTATGTGAAGTCACACGATGAAAACTTCACAAGCAAAAAAGACTTGAATCGAGCTACAGGATATAATCTTTGCGAATCTGTTGTTTCAAGAGGTCCTCACATTATGTCAATAAAATTATATAATAATCTTTCTATCGACATTAGAAACCTCACAAGTCTGAATTCATTCAAAAATGAGGCAAAGTTGTTTTTACTCAAAAATCCATTTTATTCTATTAAGGAGTACTTTAACCTACACTAACCGATCTACATCCACAGCATACTTTTATTATATCCAATGTAGTTTTTAAAATGCATTTCAATCTGTACGTGTGAACAATTCGTTTTTTCTTTTCTTTTATTGTTATTTATTTTAATGTTATTTTATCATAAGAACCTTTGTAATGTGTATTTTTATGACGCATCTGACGCATTTCTATGTTTATTTGTATAAACCTGGAGAAATAAAGAAATACTACTAGTCGGCTTTAGGGTGGGTTGAACTCAAACACTCTATATACCGAATAGTGAAAGACAAAAATATATATTTAAATATAGAAATAGGGCGCCACTAATTTACAAAAATGAGTAAGTCTAAGTTGGGACACTCCCACTAGCTAGATATGGCTATATTTCCCAGAGTCAACACAAATTTACTTATAACTGCAAACCTCTGGTTTTTTTACCATTTGGTGTATCTATGAATTTTAAGAAATAAGTATAAACAGATTCAACAAAAAAAACAAGATTATATTACTAGTCCCAAACAGTTTTCTGAAGTAGTAATTAAATAAATTTATCCTAAGTATTTGTTTCCCAGAACAAAGAGGAAAACTAATAAAATCATGCAGTTATCTGAATAATTGATGAAAAGAATGGTTTCCCTGTCCCTCGGCACACGGAATACCATTAGAGCCATCCGAATCGGTGTCGACGTTATGAATCTCGAAATTTCAACTACCTCGCCGATCGGTAACAATTTCTCGGGACTGCCTCATATATCGAACGACCGGTAATAGAAGATTGTAGAAATAATCGTATGGAAGTCCTGTTGAAATCAAATGACCGAACGATCAAATGCGTGAATGGTAACGGTTAGGTAACTGACGATAGTACTTAAGGTCATGGGTGCTACGACCAGGACCAAGACCCTCTTTGGTTGGGTGAGGGTATTTTGGATTAACGAAGTTTTTGTCGGATTTTGTAAATCCTTCCTAAAGAAGATCAATCTAATCGCTGTGGTCACCACAAAGTGATGGAAAAATATGCGATTAGTTGCTTGAAAGAAAAACTGTATTTATAGTTGCTTGAAAAAAAAAACTGTATTTATCCACAATCTGTCACGACAGATTTTATAATTTATCTCTCTTCATCTAATTCAATCAGATATTAAAAAAAAAGGGTTTTTTCCCGTACCGAGAACTGATAAGTAAATTATACTCGGAGACCAGTGATCCTTCAGTGATTACGGCAATCTTAGGTGTTCCGCTTTCCATCAAGAATACATATCCCACTTGGCATTTCAGATTCGAGCTGTGGCTAGAATTCCGAGGCCAGCGATACGGACAATTTACGACTCAGTAATCGGAGTCTCGTGGTGGTTGTGGTAGTAGACGGACGTGCTAATAACGTACGTCCACAAAGAAGGTACGCGGATGCCTTGTGCTACCGTAGGGCTCCGTTTTGTGTTGTGTCAGACCATTGTAGAAAATACTGAAATGTGTGAGAGTTTTAAAAAAAGTGAAGTTAAGGGTCCCTTTATTCACGCCGGTATCCAGGCCGGAGTTTAAAAATCTGGAGCTGCCGCCCCCATACGAACGACCACTCTCAGAAGTTGAGAAACTTGTGCGAGCTAAGGAATAACGAGGTCTTACCTTTCAACGTGTGATTCCTAATACGGTTGCAGAATCATCCCAGCTTCAACCAGATAAATTATCTCGAGAAAAATATCTGGTCGAGGCAGGAATCGAACCCACGGTCTTCCGATCGTGAGTTGGGCGCACTACCACCGCGGCCAATTCCACAACTAACGTGGTTCAGATAACCACGTAAAGGAGCCATGCATGTGTATTCAAAAATCCGAAGGTCTCCCGAAGATGAGGCGACCCAATAAATATATATGTAAAAAAATCAAAAGATCTCCGGAGCAGGAGGCGACAATAAAAAAGTACTGTGTTTTTCGTTATAAAAAGTGTGACAAAAAAGGGGTGGCAGCAATGCTTCGAGAAAGACCGCTGCGCCCCCCGACGAAGCTGCTGTCAATTTGATAGGAAGAGCCTGGACAAATGCGCCCGAGTGGGAAGCAACGTCCATTAATTTAGAGAGAGAGAGAGAGACTCGGTAACCAATTTATTCGGATGCTAGGTGGACAAATGACTGCGATAAATATATACCCGAAAAACTAATTTTTATCTAAGCTTCACATAGAGACCAATTTCTTTATCCTAACAAGAATTGACTCAACTAAAACCAAATCTGAAATTGAATGTATTTTGAACCGTTACAAAACTGATGAAGTGGCGAAGGTTATTAGAGTTGGTAAAACTGTCAGCAATAAACCACGAACGATAAATAAAAACATTCTAAATAATTTCAAAAACTACACGTCACGATTTGATCTCCACAAACTTTATTTGAAAAATATATCACAACGTGTTTCGCTAGCACAGTAGCTTTGTCAAGTGATTTCAATGCTTCAAGTTGTTTCTTACACTAATATTTATATACTACAGGTAACCATAATTGAGACTACCTCCAAAAAATTACCTGAACCTATACCAAAGGTACCTGTTCAATTATGATCACCTGAAGCATATTACCTCACATCCACATCAATAATAATTCTTTCTTGGTTTTTAAGAAAACAAGTTCAATAATGGTGATCTATTCAAATCTAGTTGGTCATTCATTAGGATGTTTGAATTTTTAAGTTTATTAATTTCCATTGCTTCCAAATCATTCAGTTTCAAACCTTTATTTTTTATGTGCAAAATTTCGAACTCTTCGTTAAAGATATGATTTTCTTCTAGAAGATGATTTGAATATGTTGAATTTGTTTTCTTATTTACATAGCTCGTATGATATTCCTGAAATCGATTCCTAAATGTTCTGCCAGTTTGACCAATATATACCTTAGGACACGTTCCACACTTTAATTTATATACTCCTGATTTCTCGAATTTGGATTTTTGTCTTTACTATTTTTAACTAACTTTACCAACGTATTACTTGTTCTATATGGAATTTTATTATCTCGTTTCCTCAAAAATGAAGCCACTTTTTTTTCGTTGTTTGTCCAAAATACTTTAAAGCTCTATAATTTTGATTATCTACCTCATCAATAGGAAAAACGTCTCTAATCACTTTTCCGTAGACTTTCTTGGCAAGTATTTTGTTTATTAACACAATTTGCTTGATGATGAAATCCAGAGAATAAATTCTGAGCCTTTCAGTGTAGATATGGGAGTACCTCAAGGGTCCATTCTGGGCCCAATCCTTTTTATTCTATATGTAAACAATATAGACTCTGTTGTTTCTGAAGTTCATTATACAGCTTATGCCGACGACATTTCTATGATCATCTCGGCATCAGATGATGCAATATTGAAAGACAAATGTGCTTCTGCAGTTGAACATATATCAGAATTTTTCAATTATCATGATTTATTTTTTAATTCGGATAAAACAAATATTATTCGTTTTCATAATAGACAAAATAGGATGGAAGACTTCAGTTTCAGTGCTGATAATGTGACATACTCAAAATCGAATAAAAGTGTTAAATTCCTGGGTATTCTTCTTGATGAAAACTTGAACTGGAATGCTCATTGCCAGCATCTAATTTCTAAGCTTAATTCAATGAAATTTCTATTTATGAATCTGCGGACAGTTTTAACTACCACTCAACTAATGAGCATTTATTATGCTCAAGTTGATTCAAGACTGAGGTATGGTGTCTGCTTCTGGGGTGGGTCATCCATGACTCATAACGTATTCATTGCTCAAAAACGCATTATATGGTGTATTGCGAATATCTCAAGGAGAGAATCTTGCAGACAAATTTTCAAAAATTATCACATCATAACACTCACATCTGTTTATATATTTGAAATATGCAGCTACATATTCAAAAACAAAACACATTTCAAAATGAATAAAAATGTTCATCACTATGACACTAGAACAAAAAATAGATTTCATGTGCCATATGCAAGACTAAGAATAATTTCATTTGCACCAGAATACATTGGAATAAAAATATTCGACAAACTGCCCGATCATTTAAGGAAAGAACATAATTATGTGATGTTTAAGAGAAATTTAAAGAGTTTTCTAATTGAACAATGTTTTTATTTATTGAATGAATTTTTTAGATTAGATAAGTAGGGTATTATTTTAGTTTTAAGGTGTTGTTTCAACTTGTATGTTTCTTATACTCTGTTTTATCTTTATTTTTATTTCTTTTATTGACTATTCCTATACAATGTATATTGTCTACACGGAAATAAAGTATTATTATTAAGTTCTTTATTGAAATTATCTATCGAAAGAGGAACATTCACTAATCTGTGGGTGGTTGCCTTATGCAATTATAAAATTATTGACTGAAAGCTGGTGGAATCGTCATCTACAAATTCGTAAATGAAATTACCCGGATACAATACTTTTTGTAAAGACCGTGAATAACTACTTTGAATAAAACTGGTGGTGGAGGGGTACTGATTTTTGTGAAAACATGTCATTCAACCAAAGTAGTTTCGATAATATCAAATAAAATATAGCAGCTTTTTGTTGATACATCATTCATTTCGGTTTATAACTTATTGTTACAACTTTTGTTATGTTAGATAATATCTGATATTACAAAATTTGCTTAGGTACGTCATATAGAAAATATATAAAATATAAATACAATATGAAAACATATGATAAAAAAACAAAAAAATATTTACAAAACAATACTTTTCAAACATATATGACTCACATGTAGTACAGTTACAACTTACAGTTAACGAGTTAAAATCGAAAACCTCATCAATCGTTTATAAAGCTTGACTGGCAAGTGAATTTCAAAATTCAATTCCTACATATCCAACGGAAATTTAGGAAACAGATTATTTAATGCCAAACCTAAATTAGACAAAGGGAAGAGATCTGGTATATATCGACCAGAATGTGGTGAATGTTTATTATATACAGGCCAAACTGGTAGAAATTTTGAAACAAGGTAGCATGAACATGGTACCTTGGTATTTCGGATAAAAAATCATTAATGTACAAACATCTTCAAAACTCGAAACATAAAATAGATAAAGATAATTTAAAGATCCTTCACACATGCGAAAAAGGGAAAATGATGAATCTGTTGGAATCTGTGGAAATAAACAAGTCAAAGAAAAATTCCAATTCTATTGTGCTCAATGCACAACTTGATCTAAATAATAGTCCTCACCTAAATCTATAATCCAGTTCCCAAAAACTACATTATATCAAAAGCTTTGTTTTGTTATGTTCATGGATATTATAGGTATACAAAATGTAGGTACTAAATTATTTATGATAGGATAGGCAACTTAGATATAAATTACTCAGATTTAAATGTAATCAGTTAGTTTTGAAAATGGTGTAATAGCCGAAACTAGTCAACAATAAAGAAATATCGTGGAAAATAGACAAAAGCGTGTTTTTGTAGTGTATCCTCAGTGAATATAATTAAAAGTGAAGTGAGAAGCCAACTAACAAATGAAAATTTAGAGTAGTGTTTGAAACTTAAAACAACAAGTTATGAGCCAAATTTATCCAAACTTTCTAAAACCATGCAAAACCAAAGGTCTCATTGAATTTAATAGTGTCGTAAGTAAATGTTTGTTTTAATTTTTTACTTAAATAATAAGTGATAATCTACTGATACCATATTTTGTCCATTCGAGAGCATGCCACGTATAACTGTCTGTTCCGTATCGTTCGAAGTTTGTAAATACTGGTACAAATTATATAGTTCGGCAACGGCGCATTTTTTTTTCGAAATAAGGAAAACGAACCATATTGGGAGGAAAAGTAGTATGTTCTTTACGTTTATGAGAGACGGAACTTATGGTGTATTATTATTGGTTGTTCAATCGGTTCGTGATACATTTTGAATTTAATTATTTGTTTGCTGGGGAACAATTATCGGAAGATCTTCCGATTAAAATTCATATGTCCTTCATTTTCCTACTTCACCTTCCTATTTTCCCTAATTGCCAACGTTTTGGGTGGAAGGAAGGAACCAGTGACAATTTTTGGGGTAAGTTGTGAATTTTTTAACCTAATCAGGTAATATTTGCAACACTGTCCGTGTAAAAAACATGGTATGCTCAAATCCAAGCCACAAACAGGCATTGTTTGGTCACGGGACTTATTATTAGTCATTGCAAATGCCAATCTAATTGGAAGTTGCACACGTTTGAAATGAATTTGCACTTCTGTAGGTATAATAGGGATTCGTGATATTAGTACATTTTCACCTGGGAACTTGCCATTTGAAATGCTGGCTTTGACAACGTTTTTCATTGATTTTTCAATGACTAAATCGCGTGTCGTTGCACAGGATTGTGGTTGTATAGCCGTATTGGCTTGTATAGCCAAGCCAATACGGCTTCCCGGTCAGCCTTTGCAAAACATGCCACCGTAGACCAACCTACCCAAGCTAAGGTGTAAGGAATCGTGCCGACAGCTGAATGGCCGCAGGGTGATATGCGGTTACGAACGATCACCTTGAGGAACCGGGCGAAACCTCTTTGTATAATCAGCCTACCTCTGGTATTGCGGGGCTCTGCCAGAGGTGACCAACTCTTCCCTTGCTACTCGTGGGAACACACATGAATGAAACAAACACAAAAACAGAAACAAAAACGATAAACCAATCCTGAGGCTCGACAGAAGTGCTCACCTAATTCTAAGGCGGTGGCTGGGGATGAACGGAAATGTCCACCCCAATCTACCGCTTGAAATGAGGCTGGACATAGCAGATCACCTCGTGATGTAATACAAAGGCAAGGCGTAAGCGCATTTGCGGCGCCAAGGCCAAAAGGAGAAAGAGAGCGAAAGAGGTTGGAGTGGCAGCAACTATAAGTGCACCCTCCCCCCCCATTCCACCTCCAACAGCAAAGGGCACTTTCTGCGACAGGCGCTAAGAGCTCAGCCTTGAATAAAGGCAAGGCACCGACTGCCCCTGCAGGAAAGCTCCCTTACTTGTGCACCTCCACGGAGGAAACCCCAAGAAGGTTGAAGAAGCCGCGCAACGACAGTAATGTCGCTGCACCTTCCAAAACCTTCGCGGAGGTCACCGTGAGACACCTCATGGTTGCCAAAGATATTGTGTGTTCAGCGAGTCTTGGCCTACACTTGTCAATATAAAGGAGATGTCTCCTAGTGACCTGTTCACCTTCCTGGAAAGGACAGGATGGACGATGACCTAGGAGAACAACTCCTCGGGAGGATGTACAATGGGTCACATGTGGCCTAAGTGCTGTGGGTCTACATTCAACCTCCCTACTCTACAGATACCAGAGAGAGAGATAGATTAGCCATAATTCAACGTAGTCTCTAATCGTTTACGAAAATTCCATCCATAGACTTGAGTTTGAAAGTCCCGTATATTCTTCAACCTTCATTACTACCATTTTTATCTATGTTCCCTGAAGACTACTCCGTAGCCAGACTTATGTGATCTAACAAAAATGTCCTTAAACATCATCATATTACTGGATCTTTTTGACACATTTATTAGTTGAGGAGAGCCCAATCCCAAATATGAGTATTCAATTCCAATTGAAGTTTAATCATATGTCATTGTTCTGAGGTTAATAATCAGCATGAATTAGGAACAGAAAGCCTTTCACATATAGTGACGTTCATAGATCGAACTCAAAAAAAGTTCATTTCAATAAAATACCTAGAAGAATAGATATAAAACACAATTATGAAATTGATGAGAAATACATAAATGAATCAAATAATCAATGAGGGATTATAGAAGATATGTGTATGAAAAAATACTAAGATGACATCATCAAGTAGTATAGGTCCAAAAATAAGTACTTTTTCTAATCACAAGAACCGCAATACTCTTCTCGACGCGCGTTTCACCTGAAGACGCTGACATCTCCTGAAGACGCGTTGAGATAAAGAAAACGGTTTTCAATGCTTGAAGACGCCAACCCGTTTGATGAAACGCGTCAAGATGAGTATGAACTTCTGTTGAATGAGAAAGGATTTATTATACGCCAGAGGTTCTAGTTTCACCTTTTAAGAAGTATAGG
Organism: Leptinotarsa decemlineata; assembly: GCF_025532065.1. Taxonomy (NCBI): domain Eukaryota; kingdom Metazoa; phylum Arthropoda; class Insecta; order Coleoptera; family Chrysomelidae; genus Leptinotarsa; species Leptinotarsa decemlineata. The sequence goes on along the minus strand of NW_027412703.1, from coordinate 6,930,608 downwards.
TACAAAATTCTAAATTATTTAAAACTTTAATTTTGAAAAAATCAAGTTGAGAGTCTTGATGATAATATGCTCCATCAATTAGGAATCATCAGTTAGGAATCACACGTTAAAAGGTAAGACCTCGTTAGTCCTTAGCTCGCACAAGTTTCTCAACTTCTGAGAGTTGCCGTTCGTATGGGGGCGACAGCTGATTAATAGAAAAAAAAATTTTAAACAGAAAACAGACAGAACAGAATTACTTGATGTTTTTATGTATAAATACCTGACTATTCAAACTTTTATATTTATTTTTGTATTTATCTTATATTCATGACTACCATTGGACTTATGTCATATAAATGATTTATGAAGATCAATAACATTATCTATCTTTTTTCATAGTCAACACCATTTTTAGGTGAAACTACAATTATTAGATTTTACACTAGTAAGTATTGGAGCGATAACATTAAGCTATTACTTTGGTACAACTCTATTGAAAAAATTATTGTACAACAAAACATTTGGGGCCCTTTTTGAACTTGTTTTTATTGCAGACTGACTATACTAGTTTCATTTATCGATTGTCATTAATTCCATTCAAAAATTTGTAACACTATTGTTGAGTAAGGAAATGAGCTATTTAAAATTTTTCACAATAATGTTATTTTCAAAAAAAGTATGGAAAGGGTTGAAAAAGATTGGGATTTCTCACCTGTACATTAGGATGAATGGAAATATTTGAATTTCTGTGCCCTTGTAGCGCCATAACAAGATGAGGTTGGATCTGACGTCTTAAAGCACTCAACATATCTTCTGTATCAGTAGTTTCCAGAGTAGATCCTTTGTCTGTCATAACTGTAACAATATGAGTCACATCTTGGATTATACTCGTCACAATGTAACTATGAACTGTTACGTATCTGGAGGTTCTACAATGAGTGGTTGTGTGAGTGTGACTGTATATATAGTTGCTATTTTATTTGGGTATGGTAGTCAATATCAAATGGATATTTAAGAAATACTATTTATTGATCATTTGAGCTTTATCGTATAGAAGAAATGCTTTATTGACTACGATATGCACAATATACATGAGTAGTACGTCAATTTACAAAGAGTGTTGAAACATCCCGTGATTTATATAAACACATACTTATTCGCATTAGACAAAGACAAAAAATATACAATTATGTAAAGAAATAAAATATATATATAAAAAAAAATATATGCGATGGGGGCATCAGCATTGATTGGATTGAATTGATATTGCCTCCAGATATTCACTAACGGAATAAAAACAGTTATCAATGAGTGCTTTTTTAATAACTGTCTTGAACGCATGCAAACCAAGACATCTTGCATTCATATCAATTTTATTGTAGAGGCTGAGATTCAATGTATTAGAATGTGATGATTTCAATCTCAACTTTAGTGGTCGCAGCTGGCAGCCACTGCGTGTTGGATAGCTGTGAAAATCAGAGTTCAGCTTGAACATTTCTTTATTTTTATGAATTTCAATGAGAGTTTGATATATGTAAATACAAGGTAGTGCCATTATCTTATGTTTGATGAAAATTTGCTTGCATGATTCATCAAAACGTGCTCCATCGATGATTCTCAGTGCTCTCTTCTGCAGTCGAAATGCTCGTATAGCCTGAGTGGAGTTACCCCACAGCAGGGTTCCATAGGATATGTGAAAGTGAAAAAGGGAGTGGTATGAGATAAGCAGTACATCAGTACTGACAATTTTTTTAAGTTTGCGTAACACAAATAGCTGACTGGACAGTTTATTGCACAAACTATCAATGTGGCTATTCCACTTAAGACCGTCATCAAGTATTATTCCCAACAGTTTGGCAGTTGACCCATTGGTAAGATTTTCGTTAGAGGAGAATGTGATGGTTTGGGTTTTATCTTTGTTCATTTTCAGTTGATTTGTGTTAAACCAGAGTTCTGCTCTAGAATTCGTGGCTGTCATGTGTGTTTTGAGTGTAGTAAAGCTCTGATGTGAATTGAGCAGAGAAGTGTCGTCCGCAAAAGCAATACACATATCTGGCAAGAGGAAGTTAAATATGTCATTGATATATATGGTGAACAATAGTGGCCCTAAGACGGAGCCCTGTGGTACTCCGTATTGGACACTTGCTTGTTCAGAGTTACCCCCATTGACAGAAACACATTGCAGTCTATTGGATAGGTAAGATTTGAAAATGTTAAGTGGGCTTCCTCTCACGCCATACTGTTCTAGCTTTGTTAACAGTAGCTGATGGGAAACACAGTCAAAGGCCTTGGAGAGGTCGCACAGCGTGACACCTGTTAGTTCACAGGACTCAAAACCCTCAATTATCTTTTCAACCACCCTGCTTACTGCTTGGACTGTGGAACGATTAGTACGGAAGCCAAATTGACAATCATGGATTGTGTTATGTTTGTCAAAAAATGAATTTAAACGAGTTTTTAAAATCATTTCAATAATTTTTCCTAGAATTGGAATGATTGAAATAGGCCTATAATTGTCGGGTAGGTCTTTATCGCCTTTTTTAAATATCGGTATTACCTTAGATATTTTGAAGATATCAGGGAAGACTCCCTCCACGAAGCTCAAATTAATGAGTGCTGTCAATGGATCCACAATACTTTCCCCCACTTCTTTTATGATTTTGCTATTTAGGCAAAATATATCAAAGCTGGGAGAATTTTTTAATCTTTTAATTGCTGACCACACTTCATGTTTAGTGACAGGTTCTAGAAAAAAAGAATCTTTCGGTTTCGAGGTGCGATCTAAAAAATCGATAACACAATGATTGTTCTGTGGTAACTGTTTAATTATAAAGTCAGCCACTGAAGAGAAAAAATTATTGTACTCATCTGCTGATAGATTACTACTATGTTCAGTGTTGCCTGTTTTTGCTTTGTTTCTTTCGAAATTTATTAGCTTCCAACAGTCTCTACTTTTATTTGATGAATTTGATATGAGGTTGCTGCAAGATTCTTTTTTTGCTAAGGTAATTTCCGATAGATAGTGATTTTTGAGCTTTTTATAAGCAACTTTATCTTCTGTGGTACCTGTGCAATCAGACACAACTTTAACTGCATGCACTTGTCTCCTCAGTTCTCTCAGGTGATCATTATAAAATTTTACAGGAGTTTTATTGTTGTTTTTCACTCTCTTCGTCGGTAGAAACTTGCATACTAGATTATGTAAGCTGTTTGTAAGAAATTCAGCTAAGTCATTTACGGGTGCGTCTGTAGCGTAAAAAAATTGAAAATCTATTTCTGCAAGACTGTTTTTTATTCTATTCAGCCCTTTTTTGGTTACAGGTCTAGAGATTCGAGAACATTCAGCATCGTGCTTGCATTGATTATCAATATATTGTCCTAGATGATCAGAGATACAAATGTCAATGACACCAGAATCCGTGATATTATACACGAGATTTGTGAGTATGTTGTCTATACGGCTTGCCGATTTTGGGGTTGCCCTTCGAGTAACATCTAGTATGTTAATTGAGAGATCATAAGATTTTAATATGTCTTTCCATGATTGAGAAGTTATATTCTCCTTGTTTAGGTCTATATTAAAGTCTCCCGCGACAATAATATTTTTGAATTTATCTGATAAATGTTCCATCATCTCACAAAACAGTTTGGTAAAAACTTCATAATTACCTTTACAACTCGATCTATACACAGATATTACAGCTATGTTAGATGAGCTCAAAAGAATTCCGCAGAACTCAGCATGCAATTCGCTAGAGAATGAGCTAAGGTCAAGGACTTTGTATTTTAGATTATTTTTTAAAAAGATACACACTCCCCCATGCAAAGTGTTTGCCCTACAGTACCAGGATGAAAGGGTATATTTACATAAATTTACAGTTTTTAAGTTTGTTTCAGTAAGCCAATGTTCGCTCAAGCAGATAACACTATATTCATTTTGTTCTAGAAAGAGTTCTAGAGCTCCTATTTTATTTGAGAGGCATTGTATATTCAAATGTAATAATCTGATAGAAGGTTCGATGCCCCCATCACTTAGAGAATTAACATTGTTTAAAATATTTAAGTTAGTGGTCATACTGTCGGGGATTTCGTTCCTCTCCGGTATAAAAAACGTTGGACAACAGCATCCTCCGGCCAAATTGCTGTATGCATTCCCACATAAGTGAATTGGCAGACACGGAACTTTACTTCAATAATCAAGTGGTAGACTAATTGTTATATATATATATATATATATATAATCCGACACCCTGAGGGTAAAAGGGTTCCGACACCCTGAGGGTAAAAGGGTTCAAGATTATATATATATATATATATATATATATATATATATATATATATATATATATATAATCCGACACCCTGAGGGTAAAAGGGTTCAAGATTATATATATATATATATATATATATATATATATATATATATATATATATATATATATATATATATATATATATATATATATATATATATATATATATATAATCGACCTATATATATGATGAATAGATAAGTACTTTCTGATCATTCCCATATTGATTTCAATTTAAGAGCCACCGGTAGACAACTGTTTCAGCCTATTGGGGATCGTCATATATAGGTATATAGGTTATTTTAGAGTGGGTATTTCAGTCAAATCTCTGTGGGCTATAGAAACACTATTTTCTGCTATTCAAGCTTCCGAAAATTAATTTTTCCTTTATCAAGAATATCTACAAAAAAATTTGATGCAAATATTATATAGTAATGAAAATATTACAAAAGGCTCACCAAAGTTAGTTCAAAATATAAAAAGGCATATAAATCCAAAATAAAAAAGACGAAAAGATATTTTTTTGGTTTCAATACAATATCTACATCATTATTATCTTTTTTAATGAAACTGTATAACATAAAAACAATAAAAAATAATAATAATTTTTTCTCATGTTTCTCTTAATATAATGTATTGCCAAATATTTCAATACGATGTCTTAGCACGAAAACACATTGTAGGATTGATTTTCAATATGAAAATGAAGGAAGATGCAAATCAATATTCATAAGAATGGAACTATTGTCTGTTTGTGAGAAAAACATTGTTCACTTGCAACGTTCAACACTACAGCTAGACACCGCTTAGCCAACTGATTAAATAACAAATTGACTAGGGTGACCATTAGTTTAGTATATAATTTGAAAGAATAGGGAAACTTTTTGAAATTTCTTGGGAGATTATTTTTGGATTAAGTTAATAATTACGAATCCGAAAGAAAAAATCGGAGCTCTCAAAATCCTCAACCTCAAAATCCTACATATATGTAATGAAGGGAGAAAAATAAATCTGTTGGAGGCCTTTGAAATCCATAAATCAATTGAAAACCAGAAACATATACCCCTAAACGAGAAACTTGATTTATGTAGTCTCTTGAATTTATGAGCTCAACAACCCCTCGAATTTTCAGGGCGGTATTTCAAGTTGGCATCCTGTCTCTCAAATACCTGTCCTTGCAGCATACCTGAAAATTCTATTAAAACCGATATTTCAAAATTCAGATTTCAGTTTTATACTTGATAATGGGGTCAAACCCGAAACTGGTTGTATAAATAAAATTTACCAGTGGTATTTAAACAAAAGTGTTTTTATTCATTTCACTATAGTAAAGTTGGTAGAGAGTGGGATGAGATTTAGGAGGAAAATATACAGCTCCTAAAATATGCTGGCAGTTTCTGTAGTACATGTGAATCAACACTTCTTCGATAGATGGGTTAGCGTTAATAACACTAGATGAAATTAATTTCCTAACAAAAATTAGGGCTCCGCCACCTATACTGGACTGGAGTGTTCCATCTTGTCTGTAAATGTTATAATCATTAAGACCAAGTTCAGCATCGTTGATGTCAGCTGAGAGCCATGTTTCCGTAAGAACAATTATATCATAAGGGCAATTTGTGACATTAGGACTTAATCAAGATAGTTTAGTTCGAAGTCCTCTGACGTTTTGGTAATAAACAGAGAGCTTGCCCAATTCTAGTTTTTTGTAATGATAACAGGATTATTGTCGACGTATTTTATTGTTGAATTCGGCTCACCGGCTTGCTGTTAATCCAGATGTATGTAAACCTTATCTTCACGGCTGATATTTTGCTTCTTTTAAAGACAGCATGTATATCACGAGGGGATTTCAGCACAACTTTAATGGGTTGATGTCCATTTTTATTCTTTTTTTCGAAGCGGAAGACCTTGGTATCGTTAATGTCAATGATTTTAGCACCAGCGGCTCGCTAATAATCAGAGTGTCATTCTTGCTGTCCTTAAGCCTTTTGACCTCGTCTTTCAATTAATTTACTTCAGATCTGAGGTTATCAATTCCCTTCTTGAGGTACGTTCCTTCAAGCGCTTCCATTATTTGTTTGGCAGATTTCTTGCTTTTGATCATATCCAGTAAGTTATCTGACATACATTGTACAATGATATTCCGAGCTTTAGTATCATTTTTCATGAAAACTGCAAGTTCATCAGCATTTGTGGGTGGTTCTTGTGTTAAAACATCTAGGACTTGTGCCTGTTCCAGCAGCAGTTTAACTCTGAATTCCCAATTCAAAAATCCGTTTCCATCGAATGGTTCAACATTATAAAGCTGGCTGTTACCTGCTCCTGCCATTTTGTTGTTTGTTACTTATTTTTCTAACTTTTTAATAACTTGACGCCAAATTCCTCACTTTAAATTCTGGACTGGGCCCATAACCTATGGGATGGCTTCCGTGGATTAAAATGAGTTTGGGTTTTTGTTGAACGTTTTATTGGTGTTGAATAAAACCAAGATAACACAAACATCGGTTTTCATAACAGACACCCAAAAATGCTTCTATTTTTAATAAAAAAACTTAACTGTCTCTTCTTCTTCTTAATCTATCCACTACAATATAACACATTTTACCAATAGCCTAGAAGCGTTCATTTCCACATCAATTTACCTCAATAAATTGGGCACACTTTTGAATGATTGGCGGCAGTCGTCGCCAAAATAAACCAAAGCCTTTTTTTGTGTAACCAGGGCACACAGTTGGAGCCCCCAGGCCAGTGCAGCCCTCAGTGGGGTGCATCGAGATATGACAACTATCGCAAATGATAAGCGTATCGCCGAGATGATTACCGCACGTCTCACATTTACTAGCCATGTAGGAACTCTGAACAGAATAATAAAATTAATATGTGGGACTAATAGCAAATAATAAAAATCGATAGTTGTTATCAGGAACGGGTTTTTTGTGGAATGTTTTTATTTGTAATGGCTTGGACAAGTAGAGAATTAGTTCATTAATTGTTACAGGTGTTAAGTAATCCCAAAATTTATAACGAGTTAAAGAAAACTTCCGGTAATATACACCAGTCAAATAAACGACAATTTTAGACGTGTTCAATCACTCTTAAGATTAATTTGAGGAGCACTTTTTAGAGTTCTCAGCATAAGCTAAACAAAACTCGTGTTGGAAAAAAACTCCAGTAATATTCATTACTACACCAAAGGTTCTTCCCAACAGTGCATTACAAACTTCCAATAGTTAACCAACCGGAAATAATTATGGGCCAACCTTATGGATATAAATATATAGGTTCAGTAAAAGAGAGAAAACATAGTAATCATAAAGAGTTTTGGTCCATTTGAAGATTGTTCCTTTCTTTCGTGCCATTTTGTTTTTGCTCCTACATCTGAGTGATCATTGATTTTTTATGTCAATTACAGAAATTTGAAATGCTACCACCCAAAAGCCTAGTTAATACACAATTTGTTCATAGATTTATTCTCTTTTCGGTTCCTTTCATCTGACCTTTCAAACACAGAATAGTGTTATTTGAATTTTGAAGTATGAACTGAATGAAGAAAATTTAAAGTGGCAACTTTGAGTCTACCTTGCAGGTAAGGGGTCATATCTCTCCCCAAAAAAGTATATACTCACTTTTTGTGACTTTGCCCTTGTACGTTATGACTGGTGGATGAGGAAATGATCCATATTCTGTAAAAAAATATATAATATTTACATTACGAGAAAACTTGCATATTGCAAACAAAAATACTTATAATTTTCTGGTGAATATTACTGGAGTTTTTTCCCAACACCAAATCGTTATTTTTAACACCTCGACACGTGTTTCGATCACCAAGTGATCATCTTCAAAGGGGAAGATTAAAACAGTTTTAATCTTCCTCTTAAAACAGTTTTAATCTTCCTCTTTGGTGTTGGGAAAAAACTCCAGTAATATTCATTACTACACCAAAGGTTCCAAACAGTGCATCATAATTTTCTGGCCTTTTATAAAATCATTTCATTTCATCTAATGGCAATGAATCACATCTTACAGAAGTATCATAAATGCTTTCAATTAAATCCCTAATACTATCAATGACCAATGCAGCCAAGTTTTTCCTAGGAAAAGCTTTTTTGAGCTTTCTGAAAGGACTAAAAATTTACTTCAAGGAATGGTGAACATGTTCAGATCGCGCTTATGAAGGACTTGAACCATATTAGTGTTTGTACAAATAGTGATGATTTATCAAAGGACCAAGTCTTAAAACATACTTCTAAAAATGTCATAAATGAAAATCATTTTTAGGAATGAAACAGACAAACCATCAATCACCTTAATGCTTTTAAATATTCAATCAGTCAGAAATGAATGTGACGAATTGCTCATATTCCTAGATAGTTTAAATTTTCCGGAGATAATTATGTTAACTGAACACTGGCTTCAGCCTGATGAACTTGACTTTATAGAAAATTATACACAAGTGGCTACCTACGACCGAAAAATATCAGCGCATGGTGAGACACAGATACTTATTAGGAACTGTTCGTCTGTAAGACCTCACTTTGTAAATTTGAAGAGATTTGATAATATCTAGAGGGTGAATTGAAGGGGTTATATTTTTAGGAGTGATTAATTTTTGGGAAAGAAAGTTTTTGGCTTTCTACTACTCCATCTTGATACAAAAAAAAGGATGAGAGAATCTTCCAAAGAAGGGAAGGAAGTAATCAATTTGAAAATAAGTAACTGTCATGCAAAGAAGTAACTTTCAGACACAACCTGAAAAAAAGTCCTCCTGAAACAGCTACTTTCATATAAACATTGAATTACACGAAAGAAAAAAATTCTTTCGAAACAAATACTTCTATATGAACACTGAATTAAACAGAAGATACTTTTCTCTACTCAGTTTGTATTTCAAACATTCGTTGTGGAATAAAAATCAAATATATAGAGGGTGTTTCAAATTCGATCCTCACCATTAGGATCTCGGAAACTATGAGAGATACTACGAGTATATCCGAAGATATCCGGAAAAAACAGAAATTTCGGAAAATGGTTTTTATTTTTTTCTGGCTTTATTTTTGGAAGGATTCGAAAATAAATTGCACTTCCACATTGCCACTATTTCCCTGCTACATAATGGTGTTTTCAGATTTTCTATCCGACTTTTCGTCTTACGGCCACCATCATCAACTTTATTTTTTCTCATGGGCACTACATTGGATTCTTCTTGTTTTGAATAGAACCAGATTTAACTTTTTCAATGATGTTTCATAAGTTATCATTCTTTTTCGAGAAATTGGAAATATTGAAAAAAAATAATTCTTATCATAATAGGCTTTGACATTTTGTTATTGCACAAATCATTGAATTTTTGGCGAAAAATAGCTTTCAGGAATGAAAAAAAAAAAGAGATTTGATACAAATTTATTACAAATACGATAGAAACAGTGTTAGAACATTAGAAATTTATTTAAACTGGTATTCGTGAAAGCCCTTTTTCGCAAAAATTAAATGACTTGTTCAATAACAAAATGTCATTGAGTGTAACAAATTGAAAGTCAAATTTAGAAAAATCAAAGTGAAAGCCTATTATGATTAGAATTATTTTTTTTCAATATTTCCAATTTCTCGAAAAAGAATGATAACTTATGAAACATCATTGAAAAAGTTAAATCTGGTTCTATTCAAAACAAAAAGAATCCAATGTAGCGCCCATAAGAAAACATAAAGTTGATGATGGTGGCCGGAAGACAAAACGTTGGATAACTAATCTGAAAATACCATTCTGTAGCAGGGAAAAAGTGGTAATGTGGAAGTGTAATTTTTCGAATATTTCGAAAAATAAAGCCAGAAAAAAATAAAAACCATTTTCCGAAATTTCTCTTTTTTCCGAATATCTCCGGATATACCCGGAATTTCAGAACTTTCTCAACGGCGTATTATTAGTCAGGTAAATGCGCAACTCTGCCCCAATTTAACCATCTTTGTATCTCTCATAGTTTCCGAGATCCCAATATTGAGGATCGAATTTGAAACACCCTGTATAGTAAGTATATTGAGCTCTTGTCCAATGGAAAAAAAATTAACCAGACCGATCATACCGTGTGATTTAAATAAAGCTATTGTGATCCAAATAGTCAAACACAAGTGAGATTAATTTCACTTAAATAATTGAAATCAGATGTCCTATCGAACATATGTATATCAAGTGTATATCTAGTTATAGTATAGTCACCCGAAGACGCTATTGTATAGCGAAACACGTGTTGCGTTTTTGTAAAATTGTTTAGTGAACTTCTCACAACAAAGTGTTTCTTGAATACTATCTAGGTGAATTTTACTGGATCTTTTATTTTTTTGTCATGTCACTTGTGAGTTTTTTGAGAGAAATAGATAATGTTAATATTAATATTTCAATCATATTGTCGCAATTTCTGTATATAAGATAGAATCTTATATGTATATTATATGCATTTATAGATCGCCGTCAGGTGATGTAAAGGTGTTCTTAACCAGGCTAGAACCTTGTTTAAATGAATTATCCTTGGAAGGTTCAATCTTCTTAACTGGAGATTTCAATATAAATTATAATGAGTTATCATTTGACTTGATCATGCACGTTCAAAATGCTACTCGCCACTCTATTCACTCGGCTACTAAAATTGATTATGTTTGTAGCAATATGTACGAGAAATGCAGTTCCTGTAGCCTGGAGAGCCTACTGTGAGGCAGTCGAAGACTTCCCACTAGCTTCTAAGCTACAGAAGGCACTCAAGTGACCACCATCGGCATCCTGACGAGGGAAAATGGCAACAAAGCCGCCAACCTCCAAGAGAGTGCTGAGATTCTTAAGGAAACTCACTTCCCACGTTCTGTTTTTCCTGGAATAACGAACTGGACGGAAGTACCAACAACACCCTCACAATACGATTGGCAATCTGCTAGGGCAGTAGTTGACGAGGACAAGATAAGATGGGCCATATCGGGCTTTTCCCCCTTCGTCACCAGGACCTAACGGTATAAGACCAGCCCTACTTCAATGGGGACTGGATATTCTTATGCCGCACCTGGTTGGAATATTCAGAGCCTCTCTAGCTCTGAGGTATATTTCCAGTAAGTGGAGAGAAGTACAAGTAGTATTTATACCCAAATCAGGTAGGATGGACTACACCTTACCAAAAGCATTCCGACCAATTAGTCTCACATCGTTTTTCTTAAAAACTATGGAGAAGCTATGTGAGCGGTACATAAGAGATGAAGTACTAGTTCACAATCCACTTCATCCAAATCAGCATGCATATACTCCGGGAAGGTCTACTGATTCGGCCGTTCACCACATGGTTGGCAGAATCGACAGATCATTGGACAACAAAAAATCCACCCTGGGTATATTCATAGATATCAAGGGGGTGTTTGATAAAACAACCTACCCTTCCAACAATTACCCAGCAACTACACTCCAGGAATGTACCCCTGGTAGTAGGAAAATGGATACTCAAGATGCTCCCTAGTAGAGCAATAAGTATCAATGTAAAAGACATCACAGTGAAAGGACTGGTCATGAGGAGATGTCCACAGGGAGGGGTCTCATCACCCCTTCTCTGGAACAATAATGGATTCTACACAATTGCTTATGCAGATGACATAGTTATCTTGAAGACCGGCATATTTGTGAATACACTGTGCGATAGAGCGCAGGATGGGCTCAAATTAATAGAAATATGGTTTAAGGAACACTCACTGTCGATCAATCCCAAGAAGATTGAGATGGTCCTTTTCACCAGGAAAAGAAGTTTATCAGACTTAAAACCTCCCGAAATCTTCAAAAGTAAACGAAACTTCTCTGAAGAGGTGAAATACCTTGGTAGTATCCTCGACAGGAAGCTAACATGGAACTCTCACCTACAGAGTAGAGCATGGGGTCTTTCACCCCATGCAATCTTGCCAGGATCACCTTGGGCGACCCTGGGAAGCTGGCGCCAAAGAAATATCTGACGATGACCAGGAAAAATCTACGCCTAACAGTAGGATTTATGACTGGCCGCTGTCAACTAAGGAAACACCTCCATAATATGGGGCTAGTGGACACACCTCTATGCAGCATGTGTGAACAGGAAGATGAAACTGTCAGGCATGTCCTATGCGAGTGCCCGGAGTTATCGTCAATAAGAGAGTGTATGTTGGCGAGTCTTGGCCTACACCGGCCGATATAAAGGAGATTTCTCACAGTGACCTGTCCACCTTCCTGGAAAGGACAGGATAGACGATCATCTGAGAGGACAGTCACATGTGGCCTAAGTGCTGTGGGCTTACACTCACCCTCCCTACTCTATAGATACAGAGAGTAGATAACTCGGTTAAATTTACAATTTTTGCAGATGACACCACTATTCTATGGCATGACAAACATACAATTGACCTGGAAGGAACAATAAACTTCAATATGAAAAAAATAAATAGTTGGTGTGACTTTTGTCATGTATTCAGTAGAAGCGGCAACACGGCAGCGAATCCGGTTGTCAATCAGCCATCACGATGGTGTGCACCTATTGTATACAATCACTATTTTATCCATTAATAATAAATAAAGTACATCAAGGAAGTGATATAGAGAGTTGTCAATGATGCCCTTATTAGAAACAATCAGTATTTCACATGGTGACAGCGGTAAAGTGCTCTAAACCACTTGTTTTTGTGTTTGTGCTGCCAGGTTTGGAAATTATTAGGTCAGTTGTTGTTGAACAATAGATGTTGCCAAATTTATCCGTTGAAGTCGGCAGTTGATAATAAAAGGGGATTTTAGTAAATTCCTAAAACAAAACTATAAAAGGTTTAACACAATGGGTGATCAAACCAGAGCTCCGGAAGAATTCAGTTTTAGTGGTGATCTCAGTGGAAACTGGAAACTTTGGAAACAAAAATTTGATCTTTACCTAATTGCGAGTGGAAAAACCTCCAAAGCAGATCCTGTTAAAATAGCTATCCTGTTAAATTTACTTGGAGGCGAAGCTATAAAAATCTATAATACTTTCGAGTACGAAGAGGATGAAGAAAGAGAAAAATTGGCCACTATTTTATCAAAATTTGAAGCTCATTTCAATCCGACAAAAAACCTTGTTTACGAACATTTCAAGTTTGTCAAACGGGAACAACTTTCGTGTGAAACGATTGACCAGTTTATTACAGCTCTAAAGCAACTAGCATCTACATGCGACTTCAAACAAAAAGATGTCCTAATTCGTGATCGGATTGTATTGGGTGTAAAAGATCCACGTATTCAAGAAAAACTTCTTCAAAGCCCTGACCTTAAGCTAACAGAAGCGATTAATATTTGTAGATCCATGGAAGCAAGTGTCGCCACTCAAAAGGAAATATCGAAAGATACGGTGAGTGAAATAAAAAGGCGTGATTGGAATAACAGTAGTGGTGACAGTGCAGTGTCCTCTCATAGATATAGTCAAGAAAGGGGTTATCAGAGACGTCCAGGCAGTCAAGTCCGATATAGGGGTTCATGTGAAGAAGCTGGTAGCAGTCAGACTATTAAGAATAGAGGTAGTATAACTTGTAGATGTTGTGGCCAACAACATGAACAGGGTAAGTGCTTGGCGGCATACCGTTTCTGCAATTTTTGCACTCAAAAAGGACACTATCGCAAGTATTGCCCTCGTAATAAAAACCGAGTTTATGAAATTGTAGAGGGTGGAGGTGATGAAATTCTTGAGCACAATGATGTAAACTATCGTGAATGTAGTAATGACTCTATTATTTGGACTATTACGAGCTCAGACATTAATGCAATTGAATGGTTTGAAAATATTTCAGTATGCGGTGTCAAAACTAAAGTTGAAATTGATAGTAGTAGTATGGTTAATACCCTCAATAAAAATTACTTTTGTGCTTTGAACATACCGTTAGAAAAACTTTCAGACCCTTCAACTCTGTCCTCTTATTCAGGACACAAAATAGATGTATTAGGACAAATTTATCTTACGTATTCCAAAAACACTTTATTGTGAGATTTTCACTAAATTGTTTTACAAAAACGCAACACGTGTTTCGCCATACAATGGCTTCATCTGGCGTGTCTTTCAACTTAGTAGTTGAAAGACACGCCAGATGAAGCCATTGTATGGCGAAACACGTGTTGCGTTTTTGTAAAACAATTTAGTGAAAATCTCACAATAAAGTGTTTTTGGAATACGTTAGTTATGGATTTTCATCAAGTATCGGCCGATTCCATCATATATCCAAATTTATCTTGATTGTCAATATGGTAAAAAAATTGGAAAAATTTCATTCCATGTATTGAATTCTAAAATTCAAAGTTCAATTTTGGGACTTTCTGCCTGTCAACTTTTTGGAATTCTTCCAGAAAAATCCCATATTATGTCATCCATAACTAATAATGAAAATGTTGAAATATTATTGAGTTCATACAGCGCAGTATTTTCGGGTATAGGGAAAGTTAAAAAACATTATGATATAGTTTTGTCAGAAAATGCCATACCACATATTAGCGCCCCTAGAAAAATTCCTTTGGCTTTGAAAGAGAAAGTTAAGCTAAAATTGGACGAAATGATAGCTCAAAATATTATTTTACCTGTCACTGAGCCAACTGACTGGGTACATCCAATTGTTGTTGTTCCAAAACCCAATGGCGATATTAGAATTTGCATGGACCCAAGAAAACTTAACCAGTACATCAAACGGGAAATTTTTGAAATTCCCACACAGGACGTGTTATTTTCCCAATTAGTTAGTGCTAAATATTTCAGTCTTTTAGATGCTTCATCAGCCTTTCTTCAGTTGCCATTAACTTTAGAAAGCACATTTCTGTGTACAATTACTACCTGTTTTGGTAGATATCGATACCTCAGACTTCCATATGGAATATCTTCAGCCCCAGAAATTTTTCAAAGATGTATCTATGAAATTCTAGATGGCATTCCAGGACATGTAGCATATTTTGACGACATTTTGGTATACGGTCGTACACTTGAGGAACACAATCTTAACTTTAAAACTGTATTACAGAAAATCCAAAGTAGTGGACTTACGCTTAATCGTGAAAAATCACAGTTCTGCGTCAGAAAAATACAGTTTTTAGGACATATCATCAGTGACAAGGGAATATCCCCTGATGATAATAAAACCCGTACATCAAGGAAGTGATATAGAGAGTTGTCAATGATGCCCTTATTAGAAACAATTAGTATTTCACAACTTTAACCTCCTTGCCCTTAACGTTTCAAAAACCAATATATTATACTTCAGGTGTGATCTTTGGTAACATCAAACTGGATAAGGGTTACATAGAGAACCTTAACAATACTAAGTTCCTAGGGGTGCCCATTGATAATAATTTGAAATTTGAAGAGCGTGCAATGAACTCAAATAAAAAACTGTCCTCTGGTTGTTTTACTTTAAGGAACTGGGATCCTCTGCTGCAAAAATAGTATACCATGTATTAATCAAATCCCATCTGAGATACACCTCCCCATTTTGGGGAGTATGCAATAATAATGTCATGCAAAGCATCTTGATTACACAAAAAAGAGCAATTAGATAAATTTCTAAAATAATGGCATGTGATCCATGTTAACAACTTTTTGTCTTGCATAAGCTACATAATGTTGTTGCCATATTCATAGCAAAGACAGTTTGTCTGATTAAAAAACTCTAATAAATTCAATATGGCTAACACCTATCCTACACGCAAGCAAAACAGTATTAACTTACCGATCTCTACTTTAGCGAAGGACTATCTAAAAGGCTGTTTACTTCTTGCTGTGCCCCTATTTTACTTGGGAATAATTTTATGTTGATACCTTTCAATTGAATTATTTTTTTTTTGGTAAAGATTTCCAAACTCAATTTTCCTTTTACAAATGTGCCCGAACCCTTTGTTTTACTCATTTTCTTGTTTCATATAATAATAATAATCGATTTTATTGCCAGAAAATCACAACATATACATATAGATACCTATACATATGATAAAGTGAAAGAAAAGTAGATATATATACATACATATATATATACACATATATATAACATTTACATTTCTGACAAAAGGCAGAGTTCGTGCTTTCTCAACAAGAGTTGAGAAGCAGCGCTCTTCACTCAACCTGCAATATGTTGACTGACTAATTGTAGCTTTTAGTATTGAGTGTTTTTATTTATATGGGTGCTTTGTCAACAAGAATTCCATGTTCTTTATGACAATAAAGTATTGATTGATTGATTGATATGTATTCATATTGACTTTGGTGATGCACAAATTTGATTTGATGTATGAGACTTACCGCGAGGTCTGTCGCGAGGTTTGTCGCGAGGTTGGTCTTTCTCTATAACCTTTGCCCTTCGACGTCTAGTATGAATTGTATCCCTCCTCATAGTAACTGGTCGATCAATTCCGTGAAGTTTGAAGTAGAGACCACATGCATTACACACCATTTCACCTCTCAAATTTCTTCTCCATATTGTAGTTGTTTGTGTACCGCAATTAGTACAGTGCAAATCCACCCTTGTTTTGATACCTGGTCCACCCTTAAATCAAAGAAAAACCATTAGTTCGTTCAGAAACAATCCTTCAAAAAAAACAATTAGTAGGTTACAAATTTTTTTTTAAAGAAATAAAGTAAAGACCGAGGTCTTCGGTCAGCTGCTGCAACTATAATTGGAGCGGTAGAAACTGGGTCCTAACCTAAATTTATTGCCACAATTCTTTTTGCAAGCGCAATTCTTGTTATAGATATGGTTACTTTCAGTTTTTGCTAAACTCATCAAATGTTATTATTGAATTGATAGATGTAGCCGTTACTAGGTGGTAGGAGATCATCATGAAAAATGGGAAATAAAACTTTCTATGTTTTTTTTCATCCTTTGAGAATATTTTCAATGATTACAATAAATGTTGTCCTGAGTCGAGTAAAATCTTTGGAAGGTTTATATATTGAACAGTTAGATGGCAGCAAATTGTTTAGAAACTAAAAACTTGAAAATAAAATAAGTAAAAAAAAATTATGTTAAATGGTTTCATTGAAAAAAAAAAGATGTAGGTAGTTAATGTACTAAAAGCTAATAAATAATTAATCAATCAATCACATATTTCATTATCCTAAAAAAGAAACATAGTTTTACAATCAATAAGCACAATCACAAATATATAAAAACATACACTAATTCAAGATTGTTTCATATTAAAATACTCAGTGAGGTCGTAAAACAAATTAATTTGTCCTAGGTAGCAGTCATCACAACACTCACCTCAGCAATCTACGGTATTGATCAGATAAAAAAATAATAAAATCGGGCATATTATTTACATATTTGCTCAGGTTACGCTACACCCAAAATTTTTTTTTTCTGATCAATACTGCAGATTGCTGAGGAGATTGGTGTGATGACTGCTACCTAGGACTTCCTGAATTATTTTTTAGCTTTTGGTACATTATCTACATGATTATTTTTTTTTTCAATAAAACAGTTCAACAATTTTTTTTATCTATTTTATTCGTTTCTGATTTTGTTACTCATTCTGTTCAATTCATTCTTCATAGAAAGGCACCAGAAAACTAAAACGGCCCCTTAATGTATATCTTCCTATAAGAAAATCTGTCGGTACCTGGGCACGGACAGAGCAAGAGAAAGCCCATACCCTCCGCAGAACATCTCTCAAACGTCTGCACTGCTCACCCATATGAGGACTCACTAGAAGATGCAGCAGACATTATCAAAGACTCAAATAGTCCAAAAGTCCAAAAGAAACGTTGCCCAAATTAAAAAAAAAATCGGATCCAAAAAAGGCTCCAAGATACGAAATCATTACAAACCGTATATTTCAAGAACTGGTATAACTTTCCTTACGTCAGTCAATATTTAATGTCATGACCAGACTGCAGTTTTTTTCCCTGGCGTGGGAGGTCACATAAATTGTAATGTAACTGTGGAGTATTGCATACCATTCAAACATTGAAATCATACAAAGGTTTCAAAATAAAGTACTCCGAATGTTAACCAATGCCCCCCTGGTTTGTACCCAACGAATTATTACACAGTGATCTATGCTTTATCAGCACTAGTTGATTTGATAGAAACATCATTTAATGAAGAAGTTTTTCGAAATTTTCTCAAAACCTCTATTGTGTTTCCTTTTCATAAAGGTGGAGATATTGGTATCTCTTCTAACTTCTGACCTATCTCCTTAATAACAACACTTGCAAAAATTATAGAAAAACTAGTCAAGAGAAAACTAGTGGATTTTCTCAAGAAAAACCAGATATTAAACAAATGTCCGTTTGGATTCCAGAGTAGAAAAAACACACATGATGCCATTTTTTCATTACTGTACAGTCTATATAACAAACTAAATGATGGAGTGACTGCAACTGCTGTGTTCTGTAATGTATTTAAGGCGTTCAACTGTGTTAGTCATAGTACACTGCTTCGGAAACTACAACAGTATGGAATAAGAGGTGTAAGTCTTAAGTGGTTCAAATCCTATTTATCTGAGCGTAGTCAAAATGTTAAAATGACCATTTATTCTGAGGATGGAAAAATAAACTGTTCGACTTCCTCAAGGCTCAGTCCTTGGTCCACTATTATTTCTTCTGTATATAAATGATCTGAAATCTATCAATATTAAAGGTGACTTTGGAAAACATGGGAAAGAAAGTTTTTGGCTTTCTACTACTTCATTTTGATATAAAAAAAGGATGATGGAATCTTCCAAAGAAAGGAAGGAAATAATCAATTTGAAAATAAGTAACTCATGCAAAGAAGTAGCTTTCAGACACAAACTGAAAGAAAGTCCTCCTGAAACAGCTACTTTCATATAAACATTGAATTACACGAAAGAAAAAAATTCTTTCGAAACAAATACTTCTATATGAACACTGAATTATACAGAAGATACTTTTCTCTACTCAGTTTGTATTTCAAACAAGTACTTGTTTCGAAATAATTTTTTTCTTTCGTGTAATTCAATGTTTATATGAAAGTAGCTGTTTCAGGAGGCTTTTTTTCAGTTTGTGTCTGAAAGTTACTTTTTTGCATGATCTAAACATCCATATATAGAGTTACTTATTTTCAAATTGATTACTTCCTTCCTTTCTTCGGAAGATTCCCTCATCCTTTTTTTGTATCGAGATGGAATAGAGTAGAAAGCCAAAAACTTTCTTTCCCAAAAATTAATCACTCCTTAAAATATAACCCTTCATTTTAAATTAAATTTTTATTTCTTATTTTTATTATTTTTGTTTCACACCTGTGAATATGGTTTAGGTTGCATTTACAACTTATGCGGACCAATAATTTAAATTGTTGTTTTCTAGAAACTTAGTTTGATGAAATCCTACTACTTATTCCTACTATTAAAATCTACTCATACGGATCCTTTCCTTTTTTGTTTCCTCGAATTGGTAGTTTCGCAATATATTCAAGGAGAGGGGTAGAGATACAGAAAACGTTCTTCGTCGTGATCTCGGTGTAAAAACTGCAATACAATTCCGTCGTGGTGTGAACCTACAAAGTTACATGTGAGATTTTTCCTTGTCTAATAAGGAACTTCCACTCCTACGATACATACTTCTGCCATACTATATCAAACAAGGTGAGTTTACTTATTCATCTTGCAATTGATTTTTTATTCGTACTTTTACGCAAAGTTTAAGATCAAAACAAATCTCAGTGGTGAACCTGCGTCCCTATTTCATACACCGCTTCAAAATCGTTCAGAGACCTACTTGCATTCCTAATTTATAGGCGGCAGTTTTCAAAAAATTACTCTGAATTTTTTCTAGTGACAACTTGTGCACAGAATACGAAGTACTCCATACACTAATGAACAAAATAGAATTTTCAAAGTATTAACCGAAAAGTCCTTACTTAACGTGGATACATAACCTAGAAGTTTGAAAGGTTTCAGTGTGATTTTAGTAATTACAATTATTATTGAATGGACCTGAACTCGCTTCTCAAATGCATCCAATATATCCTTCTGATATAATAATAAATTCGTCACTGTGGACTTACCTTTTGGAGAGCCTCGTTGTTGATTAGTTAGACTGCTAGAGTAATTCCAAGAAAGTTGTTTTGTTACGAGACAATCATTTATTTGGGATGACTGATGGAATACTGATACTTTTATCATTTTTACATTATATCTATCCCCTGATTTGTGAATGGGTTTGATGAAACTGTTTCTACAAAACAAAGGAAACTCACCGGAATCTGGAGATAAATTAAATAAAAGGTATAATAGAGTACTGAAGGTACAAACACATTTCTTAAGTAAAAATGATGGAACACCATCTGGTCTAGAACTGAAATTGTTTTTGAGCTTACTCATTTCATTAAAAACGTCAACTGAACTAACATGATATTTGTTAAAATTGAGTACTTTCGAAATTGGCTTGGCCATTGTTTGATGGTCTAACTTAGTCTTTCTCAAAGTGGACGATAATGCCAATTTGTGAGAGCTGGAGGCCTATATGCAGTAAAGGGCACATAGAAGATTGGAGAGCGTTGAAGCGGTTTAGGGGGGCGATGACTGATTTAAAAATGTTTTTTTTGCTTTCAACAGAAACTTCACCTCTCCTGCTTAACGCGCGTTTCCTCGTGTAACGCCATCTAGGGGACTAGACAATAACTATTTCCTATCCGATAGTTGTCAAACTGTACAATAGATGACAGTAAGCTTCAATACGAAGCGAGAAGTTTCTAGTCTCCATTCTCGAAAGTACTAAGCCCGCCCGCTGCCTCAAAGAATGATATTGCGTACTTGACAGACCTGTATAAATTATTTAATGATGTCAATCTCCAACTTCAAGGTTACGACTTGAATTTGATTAAAACAAAAAATATCATTGCTGCTTTTGTAGCCAAATTGCTCTTATACAAGAATAATATCGACAGACGTGAGTTTCGCAATTTCCCTAATTTGTCAGTAGTATCCTTCAACAACGACGACTTGCATGTTTACTGCCAACATTTGGAGAACCTTCACAGTGATTTCGCAGAACGATTCCAGAACATTTTAAAAATACCGGACTGGACTTTTTTAAATGTCAACATAGCAGGATCGCCCCTGCTGGAAGAACTCATAGAATTGATAACGAACGAAGAAATAAAACTAAAATTCAAAAATGGATACAAGAACTTTGGCTACAAAAGCCAATCCTGCAATTTTACTCTGGATTGTGGTCCATCGTTCCACGATTTTTGATAGCATTCCCATCATCATATTTGTGTGAACGTAGATTTAGTGCTATGGCAACGTTGCTTACTAAAAAGAGAAACAGTTGCAGATTACCGAATGAGGTGACTTACGGCTGTTTTTGAGTAAATTCGAGCCTGATATTAACAAACTTGTTAAAAATCATCAAATTCATCCTTCACATTGGATTAGTTTCAAAATTCAAATTGAAATGTTTGTTTTGATAACATGAATAATATTACAAAATTGTGTTTTACATTCCCCTCATCAGAAAGTATCATTTTCACATGACACACATAATTTAATTATTAAAATAATGACTCTGATTGTGATTCTTAAGATGTAGTAAAGTAAAAAAAATTGGGGGGCGCTAGAAAATAATTGATTCTCGAAGTGGGCGGTAGACAAAATAAGTTTGAGAATCTCTAACTCAACATACACAAATGCAAAAAATTTCGCAAAAAAATTCACAATATCGATACCAATAATGCTCACTTCATCATTATAAGATACAGAAGATAAATAAGAGTTGGCATTATTTTTTAAACTGGCATATTTCCAGAAGGTACGTGAATCATTGATAATATTGTTTTTAATTTCCGTTAAATATTCTGTATAGCATTGTTTAGTTAAAAATTAACATTTGGATCTCAATTCAGAAAATTGCATGTAATTTCTGTCATTATAAGTTATTTTGAACAACTTATGAGCGTTTTTATTTTTAAATATACAATGTTTCAGTTCAAAATTATATCAAGATGGGCAGAAGGGCAACTAGAGTATTTTCTAAGATTTAAAGGTATAAATAGAGTCATAGCTGAATAAATAATATCGTAAAATTATTCCAAAGCTGAGTTGGTGGATGTTTTTCAAATAATTATCACAGTCAACACAAACAAAATAGTTGTTGATTGATAGCTTTGACATCTGCTTTTCTAAAGTCAAAAATAAATTCTCCATAGTTCAAAAAGGACATTTCGCTAGAAACAGGCAGTTCAAATGAATAACAACCGTGATGGATACTTTTTTGATGAAGTAACTCAGTTCCTGATGATACTATCATGAAAGCAGAATTCATAAACAGGAGGTCGAGCATAACGCCATGACTATTTGGAATTTCATCAACTTGAAAAAGATTAATTAACAGAAATTCTCACACAATGGCACTGCTTTGGAAATCTCTGGAGAATTGACAACTACACCTGAATTCCCATTCTTCCATTCTGCTCCAGGTAAATTGAAGTCGCCAAAGATAACAACTTTGTGAAGAGGATATATCTGTACAAAGCGATGTACACTTCGTCGCTTGAACAGGGTGGAATGTGAACATAGCAAACAATGAAACTATCTTTTCCATGCTTGATCTCAACAAAAACTTGTTCCACTGTATTATTTTCAGTATTGAGGCGATGAACATTAATTGACCTCATAGTGACGATCAGTACACCACCACCTCTTGATTTACCGCTAGTGAGAGTAGAACGATCCAATCTAAAAGTTGTAGCTTGGAATTTGGGTTTCTGAAATGGATACATTTTCATCTAGCCATGTTTCCGAAATCATAACAATGTCATAAGAACTTTGAATGGTTAAATTTTTGGGATCAATGAAATATGTTTTCATACCACCTACATTCTGATAATAGCAGGATAAGGAGTTTTCTAGTTTTTTGAAATCTGAACTATTTTAGGAACACCCTTAATATATTTTATGCTTAGGTCATTTTCCCCTTTTTATTTTCTGTTTTTCAATTCATTTCAAACTTGATTCAATTTATCTCCCTGAAACTAAGTCAGATCATATGATATTCGATGTCCTTTTTTAAAAAGATAACTATTTTTTATGAGTATGTCCAAAACTAGACTTGATTCGGGAAGAATCGCCTTCAGAGGTATATCTCGCTCTATATTTTGTTGAAGTCACCGTTTTCTAATTGGATACCCGTTTCCTTCAGAATATCTTGAACCAACGCTTTGTCATGCTTAACACGTTCCCCCAGTATGTTAGATATCCCAGTATGTTAGATATCGATTCTTTATTATTGTAAACCATTGCCATTCTTTCTGCACCTCATGGAAGACATCTTTAGAGTTATTTGGATTTTGATTGACTAATAACTGATATTTGAGGTATTTCAATTTTTTGCTGAGTTCAGCCACTTGTTAAACTAGCTTTGGAAGATTTCTTAGACTAGTGCGACAGTCATCACAGATGAATAGAATAGTTCTATTCTTCAGTGTGAAACATCTGGCCTCTGAAGGGCATATCTCAGAGCACGACTCGTGCATTGCTTGGCTACAGCTATCACATATTATGGTTTTGGCTTCTTTATCGAAGTCGTTAAGGCATTTAGGCATAATCTTGTAGGCATAATCTTTTATATTCTACCTGGATTTTTTTTATTCCAACAAAAACAGCACAAGATAGGAATTCCTATAGTGTATGAATTGAACTGATATCTTTAAAATGCACTTCGGAGTTGGTATTTAGATTAGCCAATGATGAGAGCAGTCACTTTTGCACTACACTAACTTCATGTCGTAAAATAAACTTTTTATCTGCCGTATTACTACCGACAATACAATTTTCATTGTGTTACACTCGTTGATTCCGGTTTTGGCTGATAATCTTTCAGGCAACAGCTTTTTTAATAGGCATTCTTTTAGTTGAACAATAGTGAAAATGATATTACATTTTACATATATTCGCATATCATAGGGAGTGAATTGTCGACAAGCCTCTCGAATTTGTTCACATAACTCATCGCGAATTATGTTCTTGGATTATTGTATGCTTCCTGCTTGGATGTTCCTCATTAATAAAAATTGTAGAATTGAATAAAAATTCATAGAGTCTAGAATTCGGAGCAGAAAAGGAATAAACAAATAAAATCGCGGTGCTACGGAAGTATATATCATAATGGTAGTGATAGGTGTTTTTTTTTGTAATTTCTAAATTGCGTAATATGTAAATACTAGCGTTTCCAAAACCTGCATCACTGAAATTGAATAACACTAGCAAACTAAAAATTACCTTTCCCTTGACCAAATTACACCAAGGATTGTTTCCTGTGAAATCAGGAATACAGTCTTCTCGGGAATCCTCCTCATCATTGTCTTGATCCATTGGAGTCGATTCAACCAGGTTTGCTTTGCTAGGGAAGCTCTGTTTTCTTCTATCTGAGCATTTCTCTGTATTCAGTAATTCATGTGTCTTTTGACGATCTCGGAATAACGTGTAATTAAGAACATGAGGCGGAGTTGGAGTTATGCTCATTCCTAGTTTCCTACAGCTTATTAACTTCCTAAGTAGTTGGCTAGCCTCTCCTGATAAATTTGGATTATATCCATTCCGCGATAGAGCTTGCCATAAAGACGTGTCCGATTCACAGTTATTTTGGTTTGCTTCAGGAGTGGGGGAGGCTTCACTTGGGGATGTCGAGTTACTGTATTCTTCTATTGCCTGTAATTATAAACATATTTGATAGATAGATATTCACTTATTTCTACAGAGTATATGTAAATCTTGTATAAAAGTTAAAAGAAATACTTTGTCCGAGAAATACGTCAGTGAACAAAATTACAAAAAAGTAATAAGATTCAAAATTTGAATAAAACACGTCACATACACATATAAGTATAGAGTTGATAAAAACAAAATTTAAAATAGACTGTTAAAATATTCATCTATAGTATCTATAGTATAGTATAGTATATTGCATAAAAATTCTTTCAGAGGCTTCAGAAAACCGCTGGCCAATCCAATGTCACTTATATCCTGTGGCAGAGAATTAAAAAATTTAATCGCACTGTTGACAGTACTTCTTTCATATAGAGATTTTTTATGTATCGGATATAAAAAATCATTCCTAAATCTTGTTCCGTACTTATGTGTTTTATGATGCTTTTCAAAGTAACTTGGTAAATTTACTGAAAATTTAAATGACTCAAAAACGTATATCGCTGGTACTGTTAATAATTTGTTCATTTTAAAGATTCCTCTACATGACCTTCATACCAAAAAGTATTCTGATTACCCTTTTTTGGCAGAGAAATACTCTGTTCAGCTCATGACTGGAGCTCCAAATGATAATACCAACCTTATTGCAGAGTAAAAATTAGCATAGTAGACAGTCATCAGAACATCACTGTCGAGGTAATTTTTTAAGAATTCTCATAGCATATGTAGTTGAAGAAAGTTTTCTGCAGAGATTTTCTATTTGATTTACCCAACTTAAGGTGTCATCGATATATATATATATACCCAAAAACTTCACAGATGTGTTGCAGGTCACTCGTAAATCATTGAAAGTGATGCTCTTCGGTGTCCCCATGCTGTTATCAATTTTGAACATGACGCAATCTCTTTTTTCATCATTTAAAATTAATTTATTTTCCAGAAAAAAGTTTTTTGTCGTTTCTATTACAATTCTACCATGTTTTATTATATGTGGTAAGTTTGCACCTGTCAACAATAGGTTAGTATCATCAGCATAATTAACTATGTGAGCGGAATTTGAATTTACCACCATTTTATGTCATTTGTGAATATAATGAAGAGTATTGGGACCAATACTACCCTGTGGAACTCCCATAGACGTCTCCAAAGCCTCTGATCGTGCTGCTGTATCTTTCAAGTTCAGTTCTATGATTTGCTTTCTATTTTTTAGATACGACCTGAACCAGTCATAGGAGTTTCCTCGAATTTCATATTTGAAAAGTTTGTCTAGTAGAAGATCATGATCTATACACTCAAAGGCTTTAGATAAGTCCATGAAAATCCCACAGGATAGATCCCCTCTTTCCATTGCTTCTAGAATTTCATTACTAAAATTAACAAGAGCTGTCTCAATGGATTTTTTTTTCAAATAGGCGTGTTGGTGACTAGAAAACATATTCAAGTTTGAGAAGAAAGATGTTAGTCTTGTGGCCATCGTGTGTCCGAATAGTTTTGATATACATGTTAAAAGACTAATTGGTCTGAAATTATTGATGTCTGACCAACTTCCTTTCATATGTAGTGGTTTTACAATAGCTGTCTTCAAATCATCAGGAAAAATTCCTTGCCCGAATGACATATTTATCAGATGAGTTAAAATACTAACTATTGTAACAAATTAAAGAATTAACTGTCTTGAACAAATTTATTTTTAACAATATTTCACTATCACAACTAATTTATATTCCACACTTAGCAACTAACGCTTAATTTATCGAATTCTTTATATAAATGCACGATTCGCTTTCTGAATAGACTCCCTCTATGGACGGGAAGCAGGGCATATATACCGGTAACGATCGTTCTAGATTTATCTAGAGGTCTCTGTACTCGCCTATTCTTTTCGCGACGGTTCGCGATGAGTCATGTGTTTGCTGGCTGTGATATCGGTCAGGGCCGGCTTCAGATTCGTTACATTATTATAATATGTCCGTAATGATTGAGTAGGGACTAAAAAGGAAAATTTTAAATATACCTAAGTCTGTTTATAAGTTTCAAGAAAGTTGATTATATTCAACAAAATTTCTATACATGAATGTTTTGAATTTAGCAGGCACAATTTTATGAAAATAATCATTTGTTATAAATTTACTTCTTCAATTCATTCATTTTAATATGACATCTGATCAATGAATGTCACAGCACAAGTCAACGACATTTTTCAGTTTTAAAAAAAATATATTTATTTAAAATCGTTCCATGCCCGTATTTTTTAATGGATATTGAACAAAATTTTTGTACACTTCGGATACACAAAACATTTAGTTTTCACTTTTATTTTTGTTTATAATAATGAATCTGTTAGTAAAGAAGAAATAGTTAATGCTTTTGCAAATTTTTTCTCGTCAGTTTTTTGTTCACAACCAGCTACATACAATTTGGATTTCAATAATAATGATAATAGAGGTTTATGTAATGAAACATTCACTTTGCAGTCAATAAACGAAACTGATTTCAATGAAGCACTGAGAAAATTGAAACCTAAAAAATCAGAAGGTACAGATGGTATACCCGCATATATTCTGAAAGGGTGCAGTGAATGGTTGAAAGCCCTATTGATATACATTTTCAATTTAATTATCAAATCAATTCATTTCCGCCTATGTGAAAAACGTCCATAACAATACCTTTACATAAATCTGGCAATAAAATAGATGTTGAGAACTATAGAGCTACTACCATCATGCGTGCGCCAGCAAAATTATTAGAACACATTATTTTCAGTAAACTCAGCAGTTTCACCAGTAAATATATAGTACCTCAACAGCATGGCTTCATTAGTCAAAGATCAATTAACAAAAATTTATTGCTATTCAGTAATGAATCTTTCAACACAATAGAAAATAAATCACAATTGGATACTGTGTTCACAGATTTTCATAAAGCATTTGATCAGGTTCATCATGATGTACTCTTGGAAAAGCAGATATGGATTGACAAGCAATTTCTTAAAATTGATAGAAAATTATCTACAAGAAAGACAATTCATTATCATATACGATGGAAATACATCTGGTAAATTTTTGACCAATTCGGGTGTTCCTCGATGTTCGAATTTAGGACCACTTCTATTCATACTCTTCGTAAACGATTTACTCCATTATCTTCAATTTTCAGATTGCTTACTTTTTGCTGACGATTTGAATTTATTCAAACAAGTAAAAACAGTTCGGGATTGTATAGGGCTCCATAAGAATATTGATTCTATTATGGAATGGAGTCAGAAGAATAAATTATACTCCAATTTGAAAAAATATTCGGCGCTCTCAATAACTCGTCTGAAAGAACCAATTACTTTTCGTATCAAATGAATGGAGATGTCCTAGAAAGAAAAACAGAAGTATAAGATCTTGGAGTAACTTATAATTTACAATTCTCATTTTCTGTCATATAAAAAAAATGTAAAATCTGCCAATAGAATTCTGGGTTTTGTGATCAGGCGGGCATCATGCTTTTAGAGTATACATATGATTAAGCTACTATATTATTCTTTAGTAAGGCCTAAACTAGAATTTGCTTCTATTATTTGGTCCGGGAAATATCAAAAGTATCCATATGAATTGTAAAAGGTCCAGAATAAATTACTAAGACATTTATACATGAAACAGTATCATGTGTGGCCTGATTATAATACCATAAGAACATATCAGTTGAGATCGGAGTTTAAAATATTATCTTTGGAACAACGAAGGAGCTTGAACTGTATGATATTTCTACACAAAATGATAAATAATAAAATTAACTCTTCAGAAATTCTTAATGCGATTCCATTCAACATTCCTCCTCATCTTACACGTTCTACCCTAATGTTCAATATATCAAGAATAGGGAATCCAGCAAGGGCACCACTGGTTTACATTCTCAAATTAGCAAATAATTTCAACACTTTGATTGATTTAGACTGGACCTCACCCCCAGAATTTTATCGCAAAAATTTTTTAGACTGCATATTGAATACAAGTATTTGAGACTGATTTTCCACATCTCCACAATTTTGGACTCAGTTCATCTTCTACAATTCTGGGCATTGGCTAATAAGTAGTAAGTATAATATAGACAATATTTTTATGTGAATAATTGTAATTCATCTTATTTATCCAAGTGATTAGGCTGAAATAGTATGTTTGGGTAATAAATAAATAAATCTACTATACCGACAATAGAGTTTTTTATGAAGACATTGACAATAAAATTTTAAAGAATATGAAGTTATTACAGAATATTCCTGACATATGGAATAGATTTAGTAGTTTACACATATACACTTGCATATGTACACATTGAAAGGTAACAAAAAAAAAGTCTCTAGCTGAAGGATATTACGAAACGGTATCTCGGGATGCTGTTTCAAGGTAGGATTTCATCGAAGTAGTAAAGAACAGTTGTTAGGACAGTAACTGGTACTTTATTTAGCGAGCTTGTTTGAAAGAAATATGTTACCTATCCGAAATAATTCGCAGACACAAGCAACAATTTTTCAAAGAAAAATTCTGAGCTTTGAAAACCACAAGAAAATAATCTTCAGCTCATTAACTTAGATGTCGTTCATTCATTAGCACAACGTGGTTCAGCGGTCTATTCAAAAACCCCTTCTCAAACGCTCCGGGCTACAGACGAATTTTTACAAAAAAAAACGAAAGATAAAAACCATCTCGCCACTGAAGTGCGGCCGACATACGGTGTTGTCACTTTTTGGAAGTGGCTTGGAATTCTTATCAATAAAATAAGTATCAACACATTGCATCCCCCCTCCAGAGTAACTAAAGCGTGTTTTTTATAGAGGTATAAAACTTTAAGTTGCAATAAAACAACAATGGATTATTCGATTGACATGAATTTTATTTATCCGAAAGATAATCTTGTGGCATTACATTTTAAATATGATTTCTGGCATATGACCGCCACGGGTGGCGCGGATGTAGTCCAATTTTCTATGACTTTTTCCAACATTTGTGGCCGTACCTATATCGGCAATAACACGGCGAATGTTGTCTTCCAAATGGTCAAGCGTTTGTGGCTTATCCGCGTAGACCAATGACTTTACATAGCCCCACAGAAAGTAGTCTAGCGGTGTTAAATCACAAGATCTTGGAGGCCAATTCACAGGTCCAAAACGTGAAATTAGGCGGTCACCAAACGTGTCTTTCAATAAATCTATTGTGGCACGAGCTGTGTGGCATGATGCACCGTCTTGTTGAAACCACATCTCCTGGACATCATGGTTATTCAATTCAAGAATGAAAAAGTTAGTAATCATGGCTCTATACCGATCACCATTGACTGTAACGTTCTGGCCACCATCGTTTTTGAAAAAGTACGGACCAATGATTCCACCAGTCCATAAAGCGCACCAAACAGTCAGTTTTTGTGGATTTAACGGTGTTTTGACATACACTTGAGGATTACCTTTACTCCAAATGCGACAGTTTTGTTTGTTGACGTAGCCATTCAACCAAATAAATAAATATAGTTTAAGAAACTAAAAAACACTCTTTTAAAGAACATCGAACTAAAAAGTTGAAAATATTTTTTAAATAAGCTTAAAACAATAACGAACGGAAAATATTAGTATTATTGTGAAAAAACTTTGGAATCAATCAGCCGTAATTGTTGACCATTGATATTTTCCTATTCCGGAGAGGGAGCCTGAAAATCAGCTACCAAGTCCAAGGCAGCAGACGCGCAAAGGAGGGTTACAAATAAGGCAGCAGACGCGCGTGTTAATGAAAAAATACTTTTTCCAAATTAAGAAATACATGTAAAGTGAGTTCGAATTGTATTAAGGAGGTTACATTCAGCGCCATCTGCCCGCGAATAGATCAAGCAATCACGTCGATGTATCAAAGAGGTTACGTACAGCGCCATCTACCCGCTAATAGATCAAGCAAGGAGAGTTGCAAACAAACATACTTACATACATACAGGTGAAGCTAATAAAAGTGTGTTAAAATCAATTGTGATACCGGGTTATCTCCGTTACTGATTGTGCAAAACATAAGTATTATCCCGAATATTTTTTTCAATTCGGTATGGGCCGTCTAATAACAGTAAGAGTTTTGTCGTTTCTGCACGAACCGCCGAAGAAAAATCATCAACCTCAAAACTTTGGAAAGGTCGACCTGAATTAGTGCAAGGGTTGTCGTACCGAGACAAAAACTTATTTGATACCAAGCTCCTCAAGGTTGTTTTTCTAAGATTGAAAAGCAAACTGGGTAGCGTCAGAAAGTATTCTCTGAGGACAGCCATTAATCGGAAAATAAGGGTAAGTTTATGGCTCGCATTGTGACTTTTTTAATGGTGAAAAGGGAAACATACTTGATAAACACATTCGGTACCACTAGTATACAACTAACGCCCTCTCTACTGTGCACCGAGGGTCCTAACATATCAATCGCCACCAAATCCATTTTCCCATCGCAATCTAATTAGAATACATAAAATCCTCACAACCCAAAAATGAAAACAGAACAGTTCAGCACAAATATTATTTAAACGAGAAGATGCTCTATGAACTAAAGAAAGAATCTTGGCAAATACTATACTCAGATAGGGATATTGAAACAACTACAAAAAAAAATCCTAGATAAATTCTCAGAAATAACTGAAAAATTAATATCAATAGAAAACGGATAAAAGGAAAAAATTAGACTAAAGGAATAATCAAATCGATGGACACCAAAAACAAACTCCATAAGAAGGTGCGTAATGAACCCGACAATGAAAATTCAAAAATTGAATACAAAAGATATCGGAATAAACTCAATGAAATGATGGACGGGGCTAAACTATTATTTTATAAGAATGAAATAGATAAACATAAAAACGATTCAAAAAAACTATGAAACTCTTTGAAAACTATCGAAACAAAAAAAACAAAATCAAACAATTAAAAATAATGACAATATTACTACAAATGACCAAGAAATTGCGGAACTTCTCAGGAATTCATGAACTCAGTGGTTCATGAAACTACGGGCTTCACCCCGAGCGAATTGGAATTCGAAAACGAACGACACTGGTTGCTACTCCCGAAAGTATTTCCTAAGCCTGCACTTTTATAATATTTAATATTATTATTTTTACTTTATTATTACATTACATTACATAGCATACTCATACACAAGGTTTCACCTTTTATGGGTTTTCTATTTTATTTGCTAGTATTGTTACTCACTCTGTTGTACATCTAAATATTATGAGCAAATAAATTATTATCATCATTATTATACCTATTATATCCCATCTTTTTTTCAGTGTGTCCTTTTACCCATCTTTGAGTTTTTGATCCAAACTTATTCGGAAATTACAAAAATTGTTCTTAATTTTTCTTTATCTTTATTTTTAGTAACTGTGTTAGTAACTGATGGGAGCAATAGATCAATAGATCGATGGTATTAATCAGCCCAAAAATGACTTTGAAGATGCCTCACCCATAATAGAGTGAGTAGTGTTTCGATACTGGAAAAGAAACCTATTTAGTCGAAGATTTATATCAGTTGTACCTTCACTATTACCCTTCGAAATTACAATTACTTCTTCTTCATGATTTTGACAGCGCTTTCGAACTGATCGTTTGTTTGGGCGCTGTTGGATGGTCCTGTTAGATGTGCCATGTCACATTTTTTCAGGAATTTTCAAAGTTCGTCAGAACAAAATGTTGAGGCATTATCTGTACATATTTTCTTGGGTGATGATCTGAGCTGATGATCCCTCTAATCTCCGCCCTATATCTCTCATACCAACCGTCGCAAAAATCATTGAAAAACTAGTTAAAAAACGACTACTTGGATTCATAAATAAGCATAACATCATCAGTGAAAATTAATTCGGCTTCGAGAATAATAAAAATATACACGATGCTATTTTCTCATTTCTGAATAAAGTTTGTTCTGAGATAAATGTCGGTGAAAAGACTGCCGCAGTATTTTGTGACCTGTCAAAGGCATTCGACTGCGTTGATCACAAAATACTGCTAAGAAAGCTCCAACGTTATGGATGCAGAGGAGTAACTCACAAATGGTTCGATTCCTACTTAATGGGACGGACGCAAATGGTCAAAACATCTCAACTTTCAAAAAAAAAGGGAAATTAATTCTGGAGTTCCACAAGGTTATGTGTTAGGTCCTATTCTTTTCTTATTATATATTAATGATCTCACCAAGCTTAATATTTCTGGGAAGTTCACTTTATTTGCAGATGACACTACCTACCATACTTTGGAATAATAAAAACACTTGTGAGTTGCACAAAATAATCTCTGCAGACTTGAAAAAAGTTAAAGATTGGTGTGATTTAAACATTTTATCTTTTAACTTAACTAAAACAAATTTATTATCATTTAGATGCTCAATCACGAACTTTTTTTTGAAGACAGATTATTGGAATCTAAAAATAACACTAAGTTTCTAGGAGTCTTTATTGACCAGAATTTAAAATTTGTGGATCATGTTAAACAACTCACTAGAAAAGTACCATCTGGCTGTTATGCGGTTAGAGTGATTTATAAAGATTTGGGGTTCAGCACTGCAAAGATGGCGTACTATGCACTCATGGATTCTCACTTACGCTACAGAATACCGTTTTGGGGAGCATGCACTCCAACAGATATTTCATCATAACCAGATAATGTTTTGATCTTTATTTCATTTATAGTTTGCTTCAGTTCGTATACGTATGTATCAAATAGGTGAAAGTTATCTGAAATACTTATATTTTTTTAAAACTCAGTTGTATGGATTGTCAGTTGTAATTCTGATGTTATTTTTTGTGCTATCATACAGTAGAAGTTGTTTAACACGATAGGATCTATATCCGCATTAGTAGGCAATATATTACCTTTACCACGTAATTTATTCTTTTGCTTTACTTTCAGCTACGTATACTTTGTCTTTAAAATATCGTTGTTTGGCAAGCTTTATTAGTTTTCTATAAATTGTTCTGTATGTATTGAAATATGATATGAAAATTCCATCAGTTATGAATTTTTTAATAGTATGTAGTGATCTCCAGTTTACTGCTGATTTTTTTATACCTTGGGTTACCCAGGGCTTTTTTTCTTTATCTAATAATATAATTTTGAAGTTCCGCCTGAATGACTAATCTCTATTCCTAAAGTAAACAATTAAAATTGAATATTTCCGAAAAAATTAACATTTTTGTTTTTTACCTTCAAAGCATATTCAAAGATTTACGATAGAACTTTTTCTGAATGTATTAAATGTTCTGTCATTTCTGCCCGTAATTAGATTATCATCTCCGCAGCATACCAGTAGTATACCTATACCGGTTCCGCGTCATTTACTTCCGGTCTTAGGGCACTAAGATACAACTTAATGCCCTTTTGACATGTAACGTCATCTTTGTTTTATTGTCGATAAATGCTGCATTCCTTCACCTTTCATTTGATGTCAATCTAGCTATTTCAGTATCACTATTTTTCGGGTTTGAAGGCCGTCGATTCTTGGAATATCTTCCTATTTCGCTGTCGCGATTGGCTAGCTTCTTCAAAGGTTTATACATCCTGAGTAATCTCCGATGTCATTCGCTGCTTTTGTGGTTTTCCGTCCACAAACACTACACTTTTTGAACTGCACTTCCCTGAGTGGGAGATGAGCCTGCTGATTGACCCCTACTGACTGAATTATCATGTTGTTCATATCGGGAATAATTTACTGGTTCCGACTTGATTTCTATTCCAGAAATTGACCTCGTAGAATGCTCCTGAATCGCTCTCTCCTAAATAGTTTAATAGATCTTCAACTTTTTTTCTGAAGTAGAAGTTCGGTCGGTGGGGTATTCTTCAAAGAACCTGTCGCGAATTTAGTTTTCTTCTGGTCCAATGGTGAAAATATCCCAACTCCGTTCCAGAACGAGGACAAAGCTTTCACCTTTGTTGACCATTCTGAAAATGTTTCGTTTTCCATTTTCCTTGCAGTAAAAAACTTCAATACGTTAATGACTTCACTGGTGTGAAAAAAATTAGAGTTCTTTCAACACTTTATAAGTCTTGGAGTCCGGTCAATCCGGTTTACATACATTTCGTAGTAACACATAAGTTTCTTCGCCTGGTGAACACAAAAGATATGTGATGGAATCGGCCGATACTTGATGAAAATCCATAACATCAAGAAACACTATATTGTGTCTTTACAGAAAAAACACGCCTGAAGAAGCTATTGTATAACGAAACATGTATTGTGTTCAAGAAGATTTATGGACTTCTGGCAGAATATTCTAGGATTGTCTCACTCCAAGGCGTTTATTCACCCTTCGAAACTTGATACCAAACAGTTGTTGGACTATAGTAGGGATGAACTACAATGTCTAACAGGCCTTCTTATAGGTCACTGCACATACTTTGTGCTCTACTGTTTTTAGAGTTCGGCAGAGCCGTACCATTTGACCTGAAAGACCACTCTCCATACAAACTAATCGGCTTCGTTAAGAAGCTGGGTTTATTTGGTCGAATGTGAATAGGTATAAGCCACAATTGAACAGTTGACAAACATTTTCAGTATTTCAGACGCTGGAAAAGCTTTCCTCTCCTTCAAGCTTCAGACATTTTGCACAGAAAAGGGAATACGTCACTCTCGTGCGGCTATAAGTAAGCCTAGAGCAAAAAATGACCAGGTAGAACGTTTTAATAAAACCATAGTTGATGCGATGGCGGCAGGTAGAGCAAATATCGAATCCGACGAGTGGGACAGAAATATTGATAAAACAAAACTTGGTATTAATAGTACAATTAATAAAACCATCAGAAGTACCCTAGTCGAGATCTTTTTCGGTATTACATTGAATGCAACAGGTGACCGTAATGTGAGCCATGTCACATAGTGAAGACTATCAAGAAAGTGATGAGGTCCTTGTTAAAGTAATGGATTTCGAAAGTGATGGATCCAGTAAAAACTTACATAGAAAATTCAAAGGACCATTCACAGTACAAGGAGTAATAGGATATGATCGATATGAGATCAATGGTGACCTCGGATCTGAGAAATGTAAAACTAGCAAAAACGCTATGAAGCAGTCATAGCAGCCTAACATTTATAACCAGAACCGATGACATAGTAACTTTTGGAATACCGCATATGCATTTCTTGAAAAAAAAA
Organism: Leptinotarsa decemlineata; assembly: GCF_025532065.1. NCBI lineage: Eukaryota > Metazoa > Arthropoda > Insecta > Coleoptera > Chrysomelidae > Leptinotarsa > Leptinotarsa decemlineata. The sequence goes on along the minus strand of NW_027412703.1, from coordinate 6,894,504 downwards.
ACTTTTTAAACACTGACTTTTACGAGTCCAATCCTGTAGAAACTGAAATCACAAATGCTATTGGAGTTTCTAAAACGCTGACTTTCACCAGTTCATCCCTCAATGTTTGTTAACACATTTCTAAAACACTTTGCATGTTCTTGTTGTACATGAACAGTTCCATAGAAATGTTTATCCATCTTGGTTTTCTAAAGCACCCACTCTCAAGATCGTAGTTGCATATAAATTTGTTATGGAGGGTGATGACAAATTTCTAAAACACTCTCTCTCACGAGAACAGTCCCATAGAAATGGTCATACCTTATGAGTAATATTCAGATTTTTCAAACATCTGAAAGCTTTTCCAATCCTGAAGAAATCGAGAAAAATAAATTTTCCAGGCTGTATTCATAAACAATGATTTTGTTTCAGATGTAGGACCGACAAGGACACGTACGACGTCCGAATGTTACTTTGTTGATATTTTTTATTCAATTTGTGATATTTTTTTAAATTTTCATTCAAATGACACAAAAGATGAATTGATTATTATAATATATCGATGAAGAAGTAGAATTAGGGCACTTACCTGTGACATATCAACTTCCAGTCTTTCAGGGTCAGAACTATTACTAGAAACAGAAACAGCATCTCCTTCTTCTTTGATATAATCAATTTCAGGCACACAAGTCACATTTTCTGTCCGCTTATTTGATAAGTCTGTCGGTTCTACTGAACTCACTTCATCAACTAATTTGTTCCCCAAGTCCATAAACATATCATGACCTAAAACTGTAGATGCTGGAGGAACAGCTGGAGATGGACTGTCAAAAATATACTGTAGAGCACTAGGAGGTTTCACTTTTATTAAAGGTTCGGATGAATCCCTCACAGGATTCTGGTAAAGTCCCTTTGAAATATCTATCACAGAATCCTGATGTGATTCACAAAATGCAGTTTCAGATACATTTTGTGATTTTTTGACAGGATCAAGTAATGATTCTTCATTTGAAACACAAAACTCTTTGGAAGATATTATAGAAGATTCTTTTGATGTTTCAATAATTTTTTCATGAACATATTCACACCCTGACTCAGTTTCTGACGTTGGCTCTACCTTTGTAGATTCAGCAGGGCATATTGGGTAATTGAGATTTAACTGATCCGTTTCTTCAGGTTTAGAAGTCATTGCTGTGTATTCTGGTTCAGATTTTATCTTGATATCATCGACCAAAGATGATTCATGTTGTTCTGATTTCAAATTTTGAGGATACACTGGCATCAACTGAGTAAGCTTTTGTAAAAGTTGCTCTGATTGGTGTATCTTCTCCTGAAATAAAAAATCAAACATATAATATGATATGAAATAAATAATTGAATAAGAAAAACAATCCTATTCTATTTTTATGTCAAGCTTTCGTCATATTAATAATATTTTTGGATATGCAAAATTTTTGTTTCATTGAATTTGATTATGTGCCCTGTTCGAAAAGATTTGTTCCTTTAATCTTATATCACTATTGTGATATTTTGTGATCTATCGACTGTGTGTACTGATTTTAGATATAAAACTTATTTGCAAACATGACTTTTCGTGTACATTTCATTTCATGTGGAGAATTTTTCATTAATTGAAACGTTAACGGGTTCATACGCACTTCCATAATTAAATTGATAAGTATAGGCTCCGTAAATTTTACGATTTGGCAATGTTGATTGTTTGTATTGTTCCTATTGGTCAATCGAACAAGAAGCGGGAATAGGGCCGAGACGTCACCACCCTACCACATTCGATTTTTAATAATTAATTACGGGAAAATTACGGTACTTGGAGAGATGAAACAAAGTGCACTGTTTTTCAATTCAAAATTTCTATCAAGTGAACTATAAACGAAAAATCATGAAACAAGCCCATTTTAACTTATCACTTGCCGGAATTTTTGCGATTTGAATACAAAGATGAATCGCAATATCAAAAGTTTAGTTTATAAAATGTAATTGTAATAACAAGGAGCTAATATGTATTATAAGAAATAAACAGAAACTAATAACACGTGTTCAAATAACCCGTCGTTATTTTCTGAGTACTAGTACGCTCGTCTCATAGACGAATTTAAAATGTGAGTTAACATATTCGGAACAATATTGTTGAAGGATGCAGTAACCAATTTTAGCAAATCTTCATTTTGAAAATTATTAGAGTACACTTGATTCTTGATGAATCCCCAAAGGAAAAAGTCTAGTGGGGTTAGGTCGGGGGACCTTGCAGGCCAGGATGAGTACCTCAAAGTAATAATAAGACATAGAATTGCCATGCCTATACCAATACAATAAATATATTTTGAAGCGGGTATCGTACTATCCTTTTTTGTACAATTTATGGGCGAGGGGAGGGGGTGGAGGGTAATGAGGGGTTATGGAGAGTTTGTTTACATTTGAAGTAAGTTGGACCATAAAACAGAGGCGGTTGGTTTAGTTTATAATGGGAGGGATATTATATATTTATAAAATAAATAATTTCCGGTGAAAATGTATTCTGTTTAAATAGTTTCTACAGGAAATCTGGTTTTTATTGATGATTATGGAAATGAGGCCAGTTTTTCTACCACCTACTAGATTTTTATTCATGTATGGCTTTATAATTACTGGGTTAAAATTAAATTATTTCAGATTTGATGAACAAGCGGTACAGTTTATGAGGTACGATATAAAGAATTTTCGATTAGAAATCATGAATATTTATAATTACGACTGAGGTTTGATATTATTATATGATTTCATTCAAAATTGGTATCTAGGGGTTTTTGTGGACCGACATTATTTTTTCCAATAATTCATGCTGACGAATTCTATAATTACGGAAAATTATTAATGTAAATGTAAAACTGTATTCAAAAATGAAAAATGTGTTTGTCATATGTGTGCTAAGTCATATTCATTCTGTGATCAACAGATTGAAAAGCTTTCTGCTCAATATTCAGTTTGTATACCAAATAGTTGTTCTTGAGCAACCAGTTAAAGAATATGATTTCTGTTTTGGTTTTATTTTCTTTGCACGAGGGTCTCGCGTTGCATACAGACAATATTCAATAAGAAATGATGGTTGCCATTTTTTTAACCTTTTTTTGGATGGGATATGTCAAATAATGAAATAATATAAACCTACTTTCAAAAACTTTATTTATAAGAATAAGATCAAAAAAATGATCATTAAAAACATCAAAAATATCCCCTTTCATAATGTCGGTCCACAAAGACCCCTAGATACCAATTTTGAATGATATCAAACCTCAATCATAATTATAAATATTCATGATTTCTCATCGAAAATTGTTCATATCGGACCTCACAAACCGTACAGCTTGTTTATAAAATCTGAGAATAAATCACAAATATCTTCATCTGATTATATGAAGCAAAGTTCATTACTTTTGAAATTAACATTTATCATTGTTATGAATCAGTTCATATGAAATAATTTAGTTTTAACCAAGTAAACCACGCGCTTTATTATAAAACCATCCATAAATAAAAATCTAGAAATCAGAAATTTGAAATGATTCATTTTATAAATATATACTATCCCTCCGATTATCAACTAAATCAACTACCACTGTTTTATGGTCCAACTTACTTCCCGTAAACAAACAAAGCTATGCTGTCTTTAATGTAAGGATAAAAAAGGCCTCTCTATTGTCTTTAGTTACTCTGAGATGAGTACCAATCCACTGTCCCGAGAAGCGAAGGTTAAAATAATCAAAAATAATTCTAGCGTTATGTGCTGTGACACCATCTTGTTGAAACCAGCAGCTGTGAGTAACCGCTAACGGCAAATTATCTTGAGCGTCTTCCAAATCATTTACTAACAAATTCATGTACCGCTGTTTTGTTGAATTGTTTTGGTAGATAAAAGGCCCAATTACATTTGTACCGGCAATCCCAATCCACATGATGAAATCGAAACGATGTTGATGTCTGGACACCTTGTGTACACGCAGATTTTGTTGTGACCAATAATGAACATTCCGCCTATCAAAAATACCATTGTTGGTGATCTTAGTTTCATCAGAGGGGTGCCTCAGGGTTCCATACTGGGCCCACTATTGTTCCTTTTATATATATTAACGATTTACCACATACCATGGGCCATGTAAATATTAAAACAATAATGTATGCAGATGATGCAACGCTAAGTAAAACAGTTGATGAATTAAATTGCCCGCAACAAAGCCTGAATATAATCTTAGATAAAGCAAAATCTTGGTTTATACCAAACAGTTAATATTGAACGAACAAAAAACAGAATATTTAACTTTTGAAATCAATAAATCGAATATAAACGAACAATCGGTGGTCAAGTTCTTGGGGGTAAATATAGATTCAAATTTAAGATGGTCAGAACATATAAATAATATGTGCAATAGACTAAGTAAGACAATTTATGCAATAAGAGTGATAAAAAAAGTTATAAACCAAAATGCAGCACTAATGACATATCATTCCCTTTTCCATTCAATTCTGAAATACGGGATTCTAAGCTGGAGTTCAGCATCTAAAACTCATCTTGACAAAGTATTTATTATTCAAAAAGCAGCCGTGAGAGCCATAACCTCGAGTAAACCCAGTGAAACCTGTCGACCGTTATTTAAAGCTATGAAAATTATGACTCTATATTCAGTTATTGTATTTGAAAATCTGCAAATACAATACAAGACATAAAACAGATCTTGTACAGGAATTAAATAGATTGAAGAGAACTGATAATGTCGGTATCAGGCTATACAATTTACTACCACCTCAGTTTCGTCAATTACCAAGCAAAACATTCAAGAGTAAGTTAAAAAATATTTTGAGTACAAACCCTATTTATAACATTGATGAATTTTCAGCTATAATATCCCAAGGACATTGATAACGAACGAAATAATTTTATCACATTTTTCGAAAGCACGTTATTTGGTAACATCCCGACGCCGAAGGCGGAGGGATGTTACCTAAAATAACGTGCTTGAGGAAGTTGTGATAAAATTATGAGTTATTTATCAATGTTCGAGGGATATTCGGTGAGAAAATTTTTTGCAATTCGAACAAAATTATTTATTGAACACACAGATATTAAAAGAACAATTCGTATAATGATAATCCGTTGATCATAAATATTTTCCAAGTGTATTTTTTACTATTGACAGTATTTTTTGGTGTATTTTCTTCAATGATTTTGTCAATTGCCGCATCATTTTGAACACCAAAGCGAGGAAGTGACATTTTCGAAATAAATTGAATTACTGAAATGTCAAACAACTTTATTGTGTTGGTTGCTTAGCAATGTCATGACATAAGTGATAACTACCCGTGAAAACTATCCATGTAATGATGGTTTCATTGGTTATTTCGACACACATGACTAGAAATAGACAAATTTGATAGGATAATTTTTTTGGCAAAAAATTTTCTGATGTAATTGGGAGGTTAGAGACTTGTTCGAATTGATTGCCTAAAGTAGAAAGCTATATATAGCATGTGATAGTTACTAGATTATTAAGTTGAAAATTAAACTGACGTGATATCTTTCAATTGTAATGCTATCATTGTAATAATGAATTTATGTTATCCTGTATTGACTATGTTTCCTAAAGACTAAATGAATATTGTTACAAGTCTATAAAGTCGATATTTTTAACTTGCGTGTTAATATTAATGTTGTTTAATTACTCAATTTTAAGCTAATAACCTGTAATGTTTTTAATTTTAGACTATTTCAGATATACTTTGTTGACGTATCGATAAACTGTATGTGTTTCTGAAGATTAAATAAAATTTATTATTAATATTATTATCAGACCAAATTATTTTCAAAGGGAAATTTTCATCGTCTTTGCATCTTCTAGTGTACCATTCACAAAAGGTTGTTCGCCTTGCATCGTCACCTGGTCTGAGTCCATGACAAATCCTCCTTTAGTCATCTTCATTTTCTTCAGGTTGGAAATTTTTCACTTACCCTTTCACCTGTCTTTCGTCAGAGGGACGAGTGGTTCATAACTGAAGGTGTTTTTTGATGACGACATAAAGATCAATGACATCTATGCCGCTCTGGCCTTGTGTACCCCTTTCTGACTGGGGTATTTGATGAACAAACTGTTCATTTCAACAGACGTCGTGGTGCCTTCACTCAACCGAGCGACGGAGCCTTCTGAATAGAGTGGGGTCGTCTATAGGGTAATCTACAGCTTCCCTAACTAATGGATCATCATGAGTTTCCGCTGACTCGAAAACTCTCTGATTCCTCGACTGAATGGACATACATATAGTTAACAGCTTCAAATCTCTGCGGATGGCTTCATTCCGCACGGACCATGGAGCATTCACCAGCATCCTGATTAGTTTGTTTTGCAACCTTTCCAAAATGGAGAGGTTTGACAGAGCGGTTTGTCCCCAAGCGGCTAAAGCATACATAATGACAGGCATGAACATCGTATTGGATAATAAAATATTATTTTTAGGATTGGGCTTGGAATTTCTGTTGATCAGAGGATAGAGTTTGACTATCCTCATTTGTACTTTGCTCTTGATATAATCGATGTGATTTGCCCAGGTGAGTCGGCGGTCTACCCAAAGACCTAGGTATTTGACTCGCGTTTGCCATTAGATCTTCCTGCCTGAAATCGTGACTCTTGTGCCTGGAGAAACTGAAAATGAAGTGAGCGGTGGATTCGGCTTCTCTGGTATTATATTCAATGGTGCGAGTGGATATCTCAGGATTTGTAACACATCACGCTGACTCTCTTCATTAGATTACTTTTGTCGGGAAACAACAGGTTTTTTAAATGATCCGTATTCTTTTAAATTATGATTTATCAGGTTTCCGCCTCTCTGGATACTTATTAGTGTACGCACGTTCAGCATCTACATAAATTCTTCGACACATCATATGAAATGTATACTAAATATGACAACATATCAAAATTTTCAGTATTCGAAAAGCTGCCGTTTTTCATTTTTAACACAAATTAGGTAGATGACGAGATGTAAAAGTAGAAATGGTAATATGTCAAAAATTATACCAAACAACAGTATTATTATGACCCTAGAATATTATGTGTCATTTTTTCCAGCGCGTGCTATCTGAAATTGAAGAAAAGTAGGTTAAGTAATCACTTTTCATTTTGCACGAAAAATGGTTATGAAATCATATTGTGTGATATGAATTGCTGTATTCATAATAAAAAATGGAGTGGTATATAGGGTATACTTTAGTTTCAGCTCATATACAAATACAAAGTTGATGATGTTTTCTAAAACAATGAGTTGACACTTGGGCCTGATCTTTTAGTGAATATTTCATGCTAACTTTAAGGTAATACAACTGACTCAAGTCGAGGACATTGATTTCACTGAAAAGACTTTCAGATGAATATCTATAGTTTAAAATCTGTTTTTCCGTTAATCAGTTTCTTGATAACATTAGAATAACTTCTAACGGTTTGAGATCAGTTTTAACAACCCCACCCTGTCTGGTCTTCTGCACCGAAGGAAAGCATAAATCATAAAAAAAGAGAAGAAGAAAAAGGACCCCACCCCATCCCAGAATCCCTTAACGCAGTGCATGATATAATGTCTTAAAGAATTCATAATCAAGTAACTCTTTTAGATATTTAAATTTGTACATTATTGTTTGGAGTTTTATGATTACGTATGTGACATGATGATCCCACCTAAGATGGCAATCTATATAGATCCCCAAATATTAAATTTTTCCACTGGTTAGAGAAAGTAGGGCTTACTCTGAATGTTGACTTCTATGTTTCAAAAGGAAGGAATGCTTGATTTATGACATGTAAAAAGCATACAGTGTATTTCTTCAATGTCCCCCTCCTATTTATTTTTTTAACGGGTCAACTCAAAAAATTAAAATTTGGGAAAATGAAATTAATGCATGAATACTTTATTTTGAAGTGAAACTGACAGATGAAACTTTCAAGATGGCGACTGGGTGTCATTTGAAAAAAAAATGAAATTGAAATGGGGGTCTTGTGACACATCATTTTGAAGCTCCTGTCGAATACTTCACAGCCCTAGAATATGAAGTCAATATCTTCACCTACTACAAAATGGCGGAAAATTTAATAATTTCCTGAAGACAAACACATTATTATCGATATTTCTAGAAATATTCCTTTTATCTGCCAAATAGCAATTCCAACAACCCAATAAGGTTTGTTAAGTAATTTTTTGTTTATGAAAACGACAAAAAATGTCAGTAAGACAATGAACATCATTGTTCAGTTAGAATATTCTCATTTAGTTTTTGGTTTTACTAGTTGAAAGGTACCACGTCAACAATCTCTAAAATGGTCAATTATCTTCCATTGAAAGGAAAAATTGAATTGATTTTTATTTACGGTGCGACGCGTAACTTTCACGAGACCGAAAGGATTGTCAATGAACGTTGTCCGAATCGTCCTATCTGTGGAAAATATTTGAAGGAACTTGTATCCAAATTCACAACTACCGGTAGTGTACATGACAAAAAGCTCCCAGGCCATCCGTCCATTCCGAAAAAACATCGAGGGCAAATAATTGGTGAGATGGTAGTAAATCCTGAACAGTCTACTTATTCCTTCGCGAATGTTTGTGAGGACTCTTCTTCTACTGTGTGGAGATTTTTGAAGAGGAATAGTTATCATACATACAAAATTAAAATGGTACACCAATTAACTGAAGATGACCCTGATCGAAGAACACAATTCTGCGATATCATGACGGAAACCATTGCAAGGCATCCTACCTATCTCCACAATTGTATTTGAATATGCTGGAAAATACTGTTGATCCTCTCATCACTAAAATCATCGAAGCGAATTGTACTCAAACAAGATGGAGCACCATCACATTAATCCAGACAAGTAAGAAACTATTTGAATACTACTTTTTCCGGTCGTTGGATCGGCCGTCGAGGTCCTACAGAAGGGCCAGCCCGCTCGCCAGATTTGACACCTTAGAACTTTTTTATGGGGCTATTTGAAACAAAAGGTGTACGAAACTGAACCTGATTCAATATTAGATATACTGCAGAGAATAATAAATATTTGTAGAGTTATTGACGTTACTGTGTTCGAAAATGTTCGGCGTGAAATATCGGATAGGCAGTTCATATGTCAAGAAGTTCAAGGCAACCATTTCGAGCATCTTCTGAACTGACCTAAAGTTTATTACCTCATATTATATAGTTAAATTTCAGTGTATTCAGGCAATTATTGAAAGTTTCGCCATTTTGTAGTAGTTTTGAAGGGTTGTGAAGCATTTATCAGGAGCTTCAAAAAAATGTGTCAGAGGGCCCCTTTTTCCATTTAATTTTTTACCAGATGGCGCTCAGTCGCCATCTTGAAAGTTTCATCTGTCAATTTCACTTCAAAATAAAGTATTCATGCATTAATTTCATTATCCCAAATTTCAATTTTTTGAGTTGACCCGTTCAAAAAATAAAAGGGGGGGGACACACTAAAGAAATGCACTATATACTTAGTTCTATTCTTAGTTCACAGTGAGTAGTTTATATCAAATTTCACAATTTCAGCATTGCATAGTACATTTGCAAGGTGCTGGTTAGCAAAATTTATAGTTTCGGACGAAGTGAGATCTTTCACAAGTTCTTGATGGAATCAAATGTGCCAATTCATTTGAACACCTTTCGTGAAATCATCTATATAAAAGAGAAACAAATCTCCAACCATTCTTCAATGTTCCAGACTATCAAGGTTGCAAGTGATGTTCGTCTCCAATCAGGCGTATGGCTCTTTCCTGGATGAAATCCAGCAGTTTAGGGTATGTTTGGGGGCAGAGATCCATATATGAGAACAAAACTCCAAAGAAGGTCTTATCTAAGCTTTATGAAGCATCAAAAGTTTCCAAGGCGTGTAGGTTTCTATTTCGAAACAGTTTTCCAAGCTTTTGAGAAGCAGCTTTTGCAATCCCAGCGATATGATTGTGCCAAGACATATTTGTGTCCATTTTAACCCCCAACAAACTTATCGAACCAGAAAGCTGGGTTGTCTGCCCTGACATTATCTCGTTACGGCGACATTCATCTTTTTGGAGAAAACCGATTACTAGGTTTTCGTGGCACTGAATTGAACCTGATAACTTTCACTCCAACTTGAAATCATCTCTCGATCCTCATTAAGATATGGAACTTCCTGCTGCCGGTGAAGATGTGCAGCCGATGTCCTGGAATCCAAATGGAATGATGAAACAAGTGCTGTCGTCAGTGAAGCAATATGTTGGATTCTTTGTTTTTTCCAATAAGATGTTGATGTACAATAAAAAGAGGGTTGGAGGCAATATGGATTCCTGGAGAACACCAGCATTGATGGTAAAAGTATTCGAGAGATATTTATCTACAGCCACTTACAGGTAACGTTTTTTCGGGAAGCTGGAAAGCCAAACACAAAAATGATCCGACAAGCCATATAATCGAAGTTTGGCCAGCAAATCCTCATGCCAGACACAGTCAAAGGCCTTAGAAATATCAAGAGCAACAGCTCTTGATCTCCATGTTTCTCGATTGCGTTATTTCAAATGAAGGTGACATAAGACAGAAGGTCGCCTGTTTATCTTAAGTTTTCGAAAGCCATATTGATGATCGCTGATGATGTTAGCCTTTCAAATATTCAAGGAAATGGTGGTTTACGACTTTCTCCATTATTTTTGATATCACTTATAGCAAAGCGACTGATCTATAGAATATAGAATGCTGGTGCGATTTCATTTGAGCACTTTTTAGGTACGCTGTTGATATCAAGCTATTTCAGAATTCGCCTGACTACACGTTGTCGAAAAGTAATTTACGGTATTGTGGATCCTAATGTGGGAATAGTGGGTGGCGTCTTTCCCAGAAAATCGTCTGTGGAATGGGATGCAAATTGTTCAGTTGGTCGATTTGCTTTTTCTATGGATGACGTTGCAATTGAACCATCCTCTTGTGTTAGTGGTAGAATTGTGAATTTTGTAAAGTGTTGATTAACAGCTTTAGCTACCGACCAGAAGGATCTAGACCCGTTGGGATTGGAAAGCAGTTTATTCCTAAATCTCTGATTGTGAAATTCTTTCCTTTCATTCATCCTAAGTTTGCAGCTATTGCGAGCATTAACAAACCTAGTTCGGTTTTTGGTATTGGGTTTTTTGCGCCACTGCCGATAGGCGAGATTTCTGGAGGCGACAGCTTGCTTACAATCTTTGTTGAACCTAGGTTTGCCGTTAGAAGTTTGTTTCAATGAAAAATAAATAAATAATAATAATAATAATGTTTATTTATAAATATACAACAGCACAAGGTAGTAACATGTAAACAAAGCAATACAAACAAACATGGAGAAACCCAATAAAACCGAAGTTGTGCGTGGGAATTCTTTAGTTGCGCAATGCATAACTGATGTGCAGAATTGATTTTACATTTAAACAAGGCGATAAATTTAATATTAAACTAAGACTAAAGGACACAAATGAATGATTAATTTTTTAAAAAGAAAGGTATGTTTTATATATATATATATATATATATATATATATATATATATATATATATATATATATATATATATATATATATATAAATGAAAATACATTTAGCAGTAAACGAGTATGAACGAACAATGACAACGTAGATATTTCATTTTAAAGTACAAACGAGGATTATTTATTTATTAATGAGTATATCATGAACAATATCTCTATTAGTATTATATACATACTTTTTGAAGATGGTTTTCATCAGGTTAATATTATTTATTTTATGAATGTATGTTTTGTACGGATCAGGTAAGTGATTAAAAATTTTTGCACTGTGGTATTTGTAAGAGTGTTGCCCAATTGACTTTTTTGTTGCGTTTAGCTGTACATTACCTTTTGTTTTAGTGCGAGTATTATAATCATGACCGATTTGCTGAAGAGATGTTTTATTTTTGAAGATATACAATATTATATTATACATATATAACTGTCGTACATCAAGTAGCTTTGAATCTCTAAAAATATAATTAGAGGGATAGTCATTCTTTCTATTGTACATAATTTAAATTTTTTTTTGTAATACCTCAGCTTTTTTCAGGTGGATGTCTAATATGCCACCCCAACTGAGTATGACATATTGGAGCCTAGATTGTACCAATGCGTAGTATATTATTTTGAGGTGATTGATATCGAGAACGGATCTCAAGTACATTTCTTTAATATGTTCATTTCATCTGAGATGTGAATCAATTGTGACTCCCATGTATTTAATATGGTCTGTTCTTAGGACTTCTATTTTTTTTCCATGATTATTTATCATTAATTCATTATAGTTGGGTAGTTGATTTTCGTAACTTGCAAAGGTTACAAATTTTGTTTTTTCAAAATTGATTGTGAGTGACTTATGATCAAACCAGTCTTTCAATGCATTATTTTGGGTTTCAACTTTCATTTTCAATTTTTTCCAATTATCATCAGTATATATTATGGACGTATCATCTGCAAAACTGTAAATGGAACCATCTATCTTCATGGTAAGTAGGCTGTTGATATATAATGAAAATAATGTAGGTCCAACCACAGTACCCTGTGGTATACCATAAGTAATTTCTCTTTCAGAACTGAGAGTATTGTTTACTTTCACTATTTGCCTTCTGCTATTCAAATAACTTCTGAAAAGTAGTTGTGTTTTGCCTCGTATTCCTGATTTATTTAATACCTCCAACAACTGATCGTGGTCAACAGTGTCGAAAGCTTTTGCTAAATCTAAAAATACACATAATGCCGGCCGTCTCTGATCTATGTGTCCGTTTATTTCCCCTGTTAGTGCAGCAATTGCATCGTTAGTTGAGAGACCTTTTCTAAAACCATATTGTTTGCAAGAAATAAGCCTATATTTATCAATGTATGAAGTTATCCTCGAATTCAGTGCTTTTTAGAATACCTTATTGAAACTTGTTACAAGAGATATTGGCCTGTAGTTATTGACTACCTCCGGTTTTCCTTTTTTAAATATGGGTGTGACTATCGATTTTTTGAACGTGTTTGGACATTGACCGGTTTAAAATATATTATTTATTAAAAGTGTTAGTAAGGGTGTGATTTCAGTTGCTTGAGCTCTTCTGCTCTGATACCATCATGTCCTGGCGATTTTCTATTTCTCTGATCTCGTTATCAGTAACTGATGTAAGGAAGAGTGAATTTGTATTAGGAGTTTGTTCTGGAATGTTCGTAGTGGGTTTACTTATTTTATCTGCAAGCTGTCTTCCTACATTCATGAAAAACTTATTGAATATATCTGCTTTGATGTTATTATCTTGAGTTATTGTGCCGTCCTCACATTGTATTTCTTTAATTGCGATGTTTTTTCAGATTTATTGCTGTTGTAAACTAGTTCCCAGAGTTTTTTTGAGCTATTTTGACTATTTTTCATTTCATTCTGGTAAAACTTTTGTTTTGCCAATTTTATGAGTGTATTTGTGTGGGCTCCATATTCGATATATTTTTTCCATTTCGTATTGTTTCGAGAGTCCTTTTTATATTCCCGATGTAATGCATTTTTATGATTGATCGAGTCAACAAGACCCACTGTAATCCACTTTTTCCTTTTGTTTTCTTCTCTTCGTATCCTCTAACTCCGCGTATTCTGTTTAATCATTATTTCAAGAGTTTCTGTTAAATAATTGGCCTGTTCATCGGTAGTTTGTAGATTAGTGTGGAAAGACCAGTCATGTTCTCTAATATTTTGTTTAACCATTTCATATTGTACGTAATGTTTTACTCTAGTTAGTTTGGATGTTGACATCATTTTTTCGTTTGCAATCATAGGTAAGGTAGTAGATATGCATCCATAGAAGATAGAATAACTTCCGTGACTTCAACAGCACAAGTTGATCGATCATTAAGTATGTGTGCGGTAAATCATGAAAACGTCATAGTAACCAAATTGGAAAATGTAAATTACAAAGTGGTTTGCGAGGTTATAGGGTTTCAACCGAGAATAGGAATCGAGAGGAAACTGATTTCAATAATGACCTGCTTGTACTTGAAGAATTGAATGTTTAAAACAATTCCCCTACTGATATACAGCCTGATGTGAATAAACCAAAAAGAAATAGAAAAGTTCCAGAGCGTTCAAATTATTACTGAAATTGTTTTTGTTTTCTTGAAAATGCTTTAATTTTTGGAACTGAAAATGGTAGCTATAGAATTAGTAATATTATTTTCGAGATTATTTTGTATCTATCAAGTTTTGATCTGGTGGCGGAGAATGTGATCAAACGAGTCGCAACAAATTATTCAATAGCATAATGAGAAGCCTAACATGAGCCTGAAATTATTGGAAATTGAAATTTTCCAAAAAGTAAAGGATTTTGATTTCGTTTTGCCAGCTTAACGGCGAAGCTAGCAAAATCAACATTTTTTTTAAACAACACATCGAAAGTTGACGCCTAAGAGTCTAAAATAAGTCAAAAAATTATCAACATATTTCTTTCTCATCCATAGTTGACTAATATTTTTGGCTTTTATCGTGTTTGTATGAGTTAATGACCCAAATATTTCGAGAGACAAAAAATGTTCAATAGTAATGAAGGGGGCCTAAATTGAGCCTTAAATTATTGCTAGTTCAAATTTTCCAAAAAGGGAAGAATTTCGATTTGGTTCTGCCAGCCTAACGGCAAAGCCAACAGAACCTACACATTAAAAAATAAACAACGCATAGAAAATCGTCGATAGGGGGCAATATGAGCCTGAAACGTACTTGAAATTGATTCAAGAATTTTTTCCTTAAGCTAGCAGAACCTGCGATATTTCCGTTTAATGAAGAAGAAAACAATTCTGGAATAGATTTGTTGAAAATTATCCTAAAATTATGGCCCAAATATAAATAAAAATTCGAAGTGGTTCTGCCAGTTGAACAGGGGTTGAATAACTATAATTCAGATTGATTTAATATCTCAACAACTCTCTGTTAGCTCAGGAGTTCCACAAGGAAGCCATTTAGGGCCATTCATATTTAATATCTTTGTCAACGATATCAAAACCAAAATTAGTCCTTCTGAAGTATTAATGTTTGCTGATGACTTGAAAATATTCAAAACCATTGTATCTACAGTTGACTACGAACATATTCAGAATGACATTACATCTTTTACTGAATGGTGTGTAGACAATGATATGGATGTGAATGTGTCTAAATGCAAAAGTATGTCTTTTTCTAGATCACTTACTCATTACAACGATATGTATACTATAGCAGGCAAACTATTAGAATCGGTGAAATCCATACGAGATCTTGGTGTAGTGGTGGATGTCAAAATGGATTTTCACCTGCAGTGTGAACAGATCTCTAGCAAAGCAATGAAAATGTTAGGCTTTGTATGCAGGACTACAAAAGACTTCACCAACATTAATTCTATTAAGTTATTGTATTTCGCTTTGGTTAGATCGATTACAGAATATTGTAGCTGTGTTTGGTCACCAACTTATGAAATTCATAAGTACACTATAGAAAAAGTACAAAACAAATTTATAAAATATATTGCCTTTAAGTTGTCTATACCTCTCAGTGATCACTCTTTTTCAGAAATTCGGTTTGTAACTGGTTTACCGAAATTTAGTTTACGCAGAGATCATATAGATATTATATTCCTTCATAAATTGCTTAATTTTAGAATTGATTGTTCAACTATTCTTGCCCAAGTAAATCTTCATGTTCCCTCTAGAAAAACACGAAATAATCTAACCTTTGCAATAGATTACCATAGGTGTAATTATGGAATGCATTCTCCTTTATCAAGAATAGTAACAAACGAGAATAATACAAAATTCGATCTCTTTCATATTTTCGAGGATATTCTTAGAAATAAGTTAAGATATAATTATTCTTAAATTGCAAAAATCTGTCATTTACTTTTATTCTCGCTTCATTTCAATTCTCTACTATAACTGTTTAAATTGTTATTAATTATAATTAAATTAGATAAAATTAGTGTTAACAATATGATATTTGTATAACTTATATTAAATGGGAGTTACCCGTGAATAAATAAATAAATAAATACCTTAGAATGTAACTGTTTATTATTTCATTTATTTAGTTTTTATTCTCGTTCAAGCAAAGATCTCGTTCAGGAGATGAAGTTCCTATATTTCATTTTATAAATTTCATTTTTCAATTTTATTTATTTATCAACTGAAGTTGAATTTTTGAGGAGGATGTGGTGAGAGAGTAAGTCTAATTTATATCTGTTTAAAATGTGTTTTTCCATTAACCAGCTGTCACTTCCCTACGAACGACAACTCCCGAAAGTCGAAACTTGTGTAAGCTAAAGACTAATGAGTTCTTACCTTTTAACGTGCGATTCCTAATACAGATTGGACGATGAGAAGTGACGATCGATCATCCGGCCTCGCGGCTTGAACCACCGGTTCATCCTACCAGGTTACCGACCCACCACACAAAGTTGAAAATTAATTTATATACAGGGTGGGGGTTGATTTTCTACCGACAAAATATTTCGACTTATAGATCTTTTGATATTTTCAACAATTTTTAAAATGACGGAGTCACTGTAACAGTTGTTTTCAATCGCGTAAATTTCAGGTGGTTAAGTAAATTCATAGCTGGCCACGAATTTGATGATCATTTTTGGAGCCGCTTATTGTAAGGTGTCGCGCATTGTTGAAACAAATCCATGACTAGAACTCACACTAGACTTCACACTGATTCAGATACTCCTCAATATAGTGTCACTATTTTTTGGGTTCGAAGGCCGTGGATTTTTGAAATTTCTTCAATGACTGAACATTACGGTTTCGCAACGCGATGGATTAGGTAATTTGTCGTTAACAGTCATTAACTCTTTTCTACTCGATGTCATGAACTTCTTAGAACATCTTGATCAATTATGAAAATATTGTTACTTACAAATGTGAAATCATGTAAATCTTCGAAACCTAACATTTTCATTTTTATCAGTATTTACCCAGTTATAATCGCCGAAGTGATAAAAGAGATAAGATATAACATGTTGTTAGTTGGTGCCAAAAAGGTGTGGTGTGAATGAACAATGAATACGATAGAAAAATTTGAAAAATGTATATTTGTGAGTAAAAAATACAGATATGTTAATTTTCACATGCTGAAACAAAAAAAAGCCAAGACAAATTTGAATAAGAAAATAAAGTAGTGATATAAAAATAAATAAATATAATCGTTAGGAAATGAGGCGATAACAGAGATGAAATATGAAATGGTAGGGGGAAGAAAACATCAAAATGAAATATTTGGATTTGTTGAACTCAGAAAGATAGAGAAATGAACAAACTGAAATATTTTGTCTATAACAACACTGGTTTTCCTCTAATTAGAAATTCAACAGAATAGTTTATTTGTGATATACTGTTTAATCTTTCTCTTGAAGATGATCACTTGGTGATCAAAACACTCAGTAGAGTTTATGTTCACTAGTATGTTCATATCAAATTATATGCACAATTTCTTATATTACCTTTATTTCGGTTATCATAATTTTGTATTTAAAAATCGGCAAAATTGAAATGATCTTCAAATAAAACAAAAGTTAACTGGAGGATTCGAAAAAGTTGCGTGTTACAATTATGTTTTGCCGTAGACAAAGTATACGGGGTGTTCCAAATTAAGTCGGCACCATTGCCAGCTCCGTTATTATTGATGCTACGAATTGGGTTGAATGGGCAAACTAGTAGCATTTTTAATCGCCTTCTCGATTCCGAAAACAAAAAAATTGACAGTCGCATTTTGAAAATATTTCATAAAATATTATTTTTTAAAATGGAACACCCTATATTTTATCATGCATTTCGATTAATAATAACATTCTCAACAACAAAGCTCATATCACCTTTCTTCCTAAAGTTAAAAATGAGCGACTTATGTGGAAATATTTATTTTTTTCACTAGTACAAACATTTTCTTTGTTTTGACAAATAAAACCTCATGATTGTTCAAACACCCACAAAGAAAAAATTGCGCTGGGATTTGAACTCGTAAAACCCGTGATCATTATGTCGTACCACTTGACACCACTGAGCTATTTGGTATTAATTTACAAAAGGATGATTTCCATCTTAAAGCCGTTCCACTAGCCGTATTTATTTTGTGCAAGGACGTAGCCAGGGGGGATCAAGGGGGATTGATCCCCTCCGAAAGTTCTACAAGCAGCGGCCATCCAAAAATTTTATCAAATACAATGTTTGGCTTGTTTGAACATCACAGGAGCATGAGAATAACACCAACCGCGGCAATGAAGTTGATTACTGGTCTGTCTCCTCTGGACCTGTGGAGGTTGCGTTAATGGACATGTTACGATTGCACACGGCTGGTGTAAACCTTGAAGTAGGAATGGGTCGATTGAGGCGAGAAGCGCTTACAGCGCAACCTCTGCTGCAGGCAACCAGTGATGCAATTGTACCTAGGTTTGTGTTTAATAAACACTACAAAATACAAATCAGTTGCTACAAATGCAATACGCATATACACAGATGGCTCGAAAACCAAAGAAAGCTCAGGATATGGAGTGTACTCCAGATCACTAAGCCTAAGGATTAAGTGGGGAATGGGAAAAATACCAGCGTGGTTCAAACAGAACTGGCTGGTATCTCAATTGCCACAAAAGAAATAACCAGGAAAAGAATTTCTGGCAAAAAATAACAATCTGCACTGATAGCAGACACTTAGAACAGACATGTTACCTTAGGCCTAGTACTAGAGTGCCACCAAGATTTAGCCACAGCCTCGGTAGATAATAACATTATCCTGGGGTGGATTAAAGGCCTCTCCTAGGAGTAAAGGTAATCGCCGACTCTTTAGCCAAGGAAGCGGCCGGACTGAGAATTTTAGGACCCAGTGGCACCTACGGCCTGATGACTTCGACAATTGCAGAACTAGCCAAATTTTACACCCATGCTCAATCCCTAAAGAGATGGGATGAAATCAAAGGATGCAATCTTACCATCTAGCGATGACCAGGGAAAATTTACACTTAACAGAAGAGGTTCTGACTGGCCACTGTCAACTAAGAAAACACCTCCATAATATGGGGCTAGTGGACACACCTCTATGCAGGATGTGTGAACAGGAAGATGAAACTGTCAGGCATGTACTATGCGAGTATCGTCGAGGAGTTATGGTCAATGAGAGAGTGTGTGTTCGGCGAGTCTTGACCTACACCTGCTGATATAAAGGAGATGTCTCCTAGTGACCTGTCCAGTGTATGGCACGAAGGCCTTCTGCATAAAATAATCGCGTTCGACCTGCCTCTAGGCCTGATCCGGTGGATTGGGTCTTTCCTGAATGACAGAACATTTCAGGTTAGAGTAGAGGACAACAGAGACATCCTCGCTGGAGTGCCGCAGGGGCCCATGCTCTCCCCTACGCTGTACTCATTTTACACAGGTCTGAGCGTGTGAAGATATCTCTGTACGCCGATGACACGGCTCTCCTGTCATCTTCCATGGGTCGAGAGTTCGGTGTCGTCTACATGCAACGTGCATTGGACGACCTCGAGCGCCGATACCTCGAATGGAAGATCCGAGTGAACCCGGACAAGACTCAGGCGATAACCATGAGAATAATGAAATCTTCTCCGGCCAGAAAAGTGAGAATCTCTGGAAGGGAGATCGACTGGCAAGCGCGGATAAAGTTACTCGGCCTTCTAATAGACTGTAGGCTCACCTGGAACCCGCACATCACAACCATGAAGGAAAAGATGGAGGGTCGGATCAAAAGTCTGTACCCTCTGATCAACAGACGTTCTAAATTAAACCTAAAGAACAAGATTACGATCTATAAAACGATGTTCAAGCCTGTCATCATGTATGCTTCAGGCGTCTGGGGACAAACGGCTCCGTCTAACATCTCCATTCTGGAGAGATTGCAAAATAAATTAATACGGATGATAGTGAATGCTATATGGTTCGTACGGAATGAAGCCATCCGCAAAGATTTGCAGCTGCCTTTCATTAAGCAGTCCATTCAGTCGAAGAATCGGCAAGTCTTTAATTGCGCATAAACCCACGATAATCCGTTAGTTAGGGGAACTATGGATTATGCTGTAGACGACCCCTCCCGATATAGAAGGCCCAGACACTCTATCGAGTGAGGCTCTCATGTCCCCCGTTAAAAAATGAACAATATCTTCATCCAAACATCCCAGCCAGAAGGGGTTCAAACGAAGGGCAGTACTGATGTCTGTGAACATTCATGCCGCCATCCCATAAATCAGTCTTGACCCGTTTGTCTCTCTGACGAATATCAGTCGAAAGGGTAAAGGAGCCAGGCTCCAACCTGTTTTAAGCCATGATGACACGAACAAGGGACCTGCCCACCTTCCTGGAAAGGACAGGATCGACGATGACCTAGGAGGACAACTCCTTAGACTATTTTTTGATATTAGTAAAATCTGTTTGCAAAATATTTTCCTTCAAATCTTGAAGTGAAGGACGTTTATCTTTATTGATGCAGCTGAATCTTGGAAGATGTGCAAATTAAAGTTGTTTGTGCAGGAATTTTCTTTCTTCGTTATCATCAGCTGTGTAATAGTGTACTATACAGTGTTCACATAATTATAATCCTTTACTAATGAATTAATGAAAGAAAATTAACAAAAAATTTACAAGAAACATCTAGGTCCAGATGCACCTGCACAATTACAGTAATCACCTTCTAGAGTTATATATCAAATCAATACAATTCATTCAACTCACATCTTTTTTAAGAATGTGTTAAAAGTTGAAAAATGCAGGAATTAAATAGAATCCTATTAATTAAAACCTCTATTTATCAAATTTCATAATATTAAAAGTGAATTTGTTTCAGTTCCTAATATATATAATGCACTGGGTTCACTCCGAAGGAATATATCAGAACTCCTCACACATTTGTGATACATGTAAATGTAGTGACGGTAACTCATTTATAATGGACTGTTCTGATCAAAATTTTCAACATGTGCTGGCAAATTGGCCTATGAATAATAAGAGTTTGATAGCTAAGTTCAGCAATAATAATTTAACCACTCTACAACTTCTTCCTACCAGCAATCAGAGAGCAAAACTGGTTTTTGATCACTGTAAGATAAAATATATAGAAGGCGGGGTTTTCTCCAACATGAAAAATGTCGAATTCATAGATCTTAGCTACAATTTTTTAACAAGTAAGTATTACTCAATTGGAATCTGAATTACGTGATATCAAAATATATAATTTCTACTTGCATTGCAGAATAACATTTTATAGAATTTGAGACCCATTAGATTTCAAACAATTAAATTCTGTCTTAGTTTTGTAGCCGTAGTTAAGTACCAGAAGTGTGGAATTTTAACCTCTGACGTTATAGTTACCTCTTTCTACACTTTCTAAATGAAATATAACAATTGTTTGCAATTTATAGGATACATTCATATGTACAGAAAGGAAGAACATATTAAGGAGTATTTCAGTTATAGAATCAATATTTTTTATTTACATTCACTCATTCAAAAATTTGAATGAATAGTAATTTCATTAAAATATGTATTATTTGATAACGAATACTTGTGATGCACTGTTTGGATCATTTGGTGTAGTACTGAATATTCCTGAAGTTTTATCCCAACACCAAACCATTATTTTAACACCTCGACACGTATGATCATCTTCACAAGGAAGATTAAACTGGATTGAACAGTTATATCAACACCTCGACACGTGTTTCGAGCACCAAGCGATCATCTTCAAGAGGAAGATTAAACTGGATTAAACAGTTATTTCAACACCTCGATACGTGTTTCGATCACCAAGTGATCAACTTCAAGAAGAAGATTAAACTGGATTGAATAGTTTAATCTCCCTCTTGAAGATGATCACTTGGTGATCGAAACACGTATCGAGGTGTTAAAATAACGGTTTGGTGTTGGGATAAAACTCCAGTGATATTAATAACTAATGAATATGGGGAAATGAAAAAGTATTTCATTTTAAAATTTAGGCCTTAAAATATTCAATTTTAGTTTTGAGTAATGTGATATATTCCCAAAGTAATTCACTTTCATGAAGAACATTGAAGGATCATGTTTTTTTTTTAGCCGAAGAAATTGACGGAAATAACTTCAAAGGACCTTACAACAATTCCAAATTTCATCCATTACCATCACTAAAATACCTGAATTTAGCTTATAATCAAATACACAGTTTACCTAGGAAGTTTTTTGAGAACATGCCTAATTTGGAAGAACTCGATTTGGAGGGAAACGACTTTACAGTGTTAGATCCTCAAACACAGCTATCGATAGGAACCCTGACTAGATTAACGGCAAGTACTTTATTAAACGAAAAAAGTTATTTTTTTCTCTGAAAAACATAATTCCAACCAATTTGTAATTGAGTATTGTTATGTTTCAAACTGTTAATGATAATGTTTACTACTGTAGATATTTTTCCTGGACAAATCAACAGTCTAATTCAGAGTGAACATCTGACTACTGGGTAAAAAATATTTAGAATCATTTTGAAATCTCTTTTTTTTCTCAAATATTTGCCTCATTTTCATTTATCCACGAATTGTTTCCAAAAATAAATATCTTTTAACGACATCTAGCAATTAGATTTTCGTGTTCAACTTAAGTTCTATTGGGAAGATGTATATATTGGAAATTATAGAAGATGGGTATTTGATGTTACAAATCGTGATCGAAAATAAAAACAAGTGTACCAAATACGGGGACGGTTTTTCCCATTCTTTCAATCAAAGCTATTCTCTTCTTACTCCCTCAAACATCTTTTTATTCATACATCGATCACACGATTATTCTGCAAAACATTTAAAATTAAAGGATTGGACGTTTATTTTACCGGTAGATGATCTAAAATAGTACTAATCCTTCAAATTTTACGTTTTAGGTATTGAATCTGGCTAATAACGAATTGACAGAAGTGGAGGGAGAGGTCCTGAGAAATTTGAGTAATTTAAAAAAAATAGATTTGTCCTCTAACCAACTAGATTTTGTTCCCGAAAGTTTGGAATATTTGGGTAAAACTCTCCAGGTTCTTAATCTGAGTGAGAACTACATTTTTCAATTAAACGACAAAAGTTTTATGGGTAAGCCATTTTCAACGAGTTTCTTTTTTAATTCTAAACAGTTGGAGGTTTCTACCATCAAAATTAACTCACTACTAACTAATAATGGTAATTTTTTGATAGATATTAAAAAGTTGAATGGATTCTGCTACATTATATGGCTGAGGGAACTGTAAACAAGTGAAGCTCCCGAGTAGTCGGAGAGCCAGTGACGCATGTTTCATGAAGTGTTTGATGCACCCTGAAATTTTGTAAGGCTTATTATCTATGGAATTAGAAGTACGAATACCTGTGTTTGTCTGACCCTGCCGGGGACACCAGGTACTGCGCATAACAGAAAGGTGTAAAAAAATATAAGACAAAATAAGTGTTTGATTTACAGGCCAACAAACTTTAATCGAAAGATTAGTTGATTTTTAATTATAATTTAAGATGGCAGACACTTTGGAGAGGTTTGAAGGTGATTGACAATGTTTCATGATGAATTTCACTAGTTCGGACTTCCATTGTCTACTATATGAAATGATTTGAAATCCCTAAAACAACTAAAAAAGAAGAATTAAAAATGAGATAGCTGAAAATAATAATTATATTAACCAAAATAAACCTGAAATGAAATAATAGTGAAATAAAATACAAGTAAAAATAGAACAATTGAATAAATAAAAATAAGGAAATGAAAAAAGAAAGAAAATAAAAATAAAAGGTGAAGAGATTCCAAGTCACGTTAGTTCACGACGTTTCGATTGTTAGTATCTACAATCGTCTTCGGGTGATGACTGGACTGATTCCTCCGAGAGATGACTATTTATAGGTCATTCGAGTACTTTCACTTATCCCCGCTTTCCATTTTCCGCTTCACTGGTTCCGTGGGAGATGACCGTTTTGGCGGGAGTTGGCCATTTTTCGCTTGATGATGGGTTTCCATATGTTGCGTATTTCTACGCTGGCTTGGCTGAATACGTTGTTGGACAACATGTATGCGGCTTCCTTGAATTTTCTCCTAAACCAATATTCCTCTCTGTGCAAGATCTCAGCTTGGGACCACTCGATGTTGTGTTGATGGGTCCAAACATGGTCTGCTATTCCTGATTTGCTGGTTTCCCCTCGCTGTGTGTGTTTCTTGTGCTCGGCAATGCGAACATTCAATGGCCTCTTAGTTTCACCAATATGCCTACCGGATACCCTGTGAGTGCGGATTTTCCGCACTCACAGGGTATCCGGTAAATGCAATTCTTGGAAACGCAGTCCGCGTTTGGTGGCCTGGTTTTCGTGAGGCTGCTACGGATAGTGTTACCGGATCTGAAGCAGGTTTTGATGTTGTACTTGGAACCAATTCTTCTTATCCTCTCCGATAATTGGGGAAGTGCAAGCACTGGTTGTGACGGCTTCTCTTCCTTGCGAGGCTCCTGCTGTCTTCTAGCCAAAGTCTTTTCTACCATCGCTTTGGAGTAGCCAATCCGTTGAAGATCATTTTTGATGATGTCTTGTTCCTTCTCGAGACTTTCCTTCGTATTACAGAGCCCAAAAGCACGGTCTAATAGAGTCTTGATGATTCCTCTTTTAGTCAATTGATGGTGGTTGGATTCGTGGTTCAGATACTGTCCCGTATGAGTGGGTTTTCGTTATACAGATGTTTCCCACTTAGTGTCGGTCCTCTTCACCAAAACGTCTAAGAATGGCAATTCGTTGTGGATTTCCTTCTCCATTGTGAAATTGATGGAAGGTCTCACGCTGTTGATGTGTTTCAGGAAGGCGTCTAGTTCAGTATTCCCATGGTTCCATATTATGAAGGTGTCGTCAACATATCTCAACCAGACTCGCGGTTTCTTGTGGGCTTCTTCAATGGCTAGAGTTTCAAACCACTCCATATATATGTTGGCTATCACTGGTGAAAGTGGCGAACCCATTGGCAGTCCCTCATCTTGTGTAAAGAATTCGTCCTTCAGTTGGAAATAACAGTTACGTACACAGTATCCTAGTAATTCCATGATTACTTCTATAGGTAGATTCGTTCTCTCTTTTAGGTTCCCGTCTTCGGATAGCTTTCTCTGTATGATTTGGAGTGCTTCTTCGACCGGAACGTTGGTGTAAAGGCTTTCCACGTCGAAACTAATTAGTTGATCTTCCTGTGTGACTTCAATTGACCCTAGTAGTTCGACAAAATGCCTTGAATTCTTCACGAAAGACGATGTTTTTTCTTGTAATGGTTGTATTAAGGAAAGTAAAAATCTAGACATGTTTTGAGTAGCCGAATCTCTGGAGCTGATGATCGGTTTAAGCGGAACGTCCTTCTTGTGGATTTTGGGTAGTCCATACAAGTGAGGGGGCTTACTGTGGTGCGGTGTTAGCGATGATCTTTCCTTGTCCGAAAAATAGACTTGGTGTTTTTTTAAAATCTGGTACAACTTCCTTTCGATTGATGCAGTAGGGTCCCGTACGATCTTTGTGTATCGTCCCTTCTGAAGAACCTCTTCGATCTTCTGTTCGTAGAGAACGGGATCTATTACCACAGTAGCGTTTCCTTTATCTGCAGGTAGGATCTTGATGGTGTTGTCTCTACGTAGGCCGTTCAGAGCTCTACGTTCTTCATTGCTGATGTTAGATGTTGGAACTGGTTCTCGATCCAGCTGTTCTCTAATTTTCCATCTGAACTCTTCTGTCTCGGTCTGGTCAATAAGAGAACTGGTGGATTCCACTGCAGTAATTATCTCCAAAGTGGGCTCAGATGTTGGCGTAATGGCGAAATTTAGGCCTTTTCTCAACAAGGATTCCTCTATTCTCGTGAGCGGGCGGGAACTCATGTTGATGACGTTGGCGGCTTCATAGTTGTCCTGTTTTCGGTCTGTATTTGGGCATTGTTTCCTCACTTACTTCCCCCACTTTCTGTTGTGGGTATTCTCCATGTCTTGGCGGATCTTCAAGCACGTGCTTTTAATCTTGGCAAAGATTGGTTCATGATCATCTTCCAATGTCTCTCTTCTTATCTCTTCAAATCGTTCCGTGGCATCCTGCAACAAAGTTGACCTCTTCCAACGGTGATAATTGATTTGAGACCTTATCAGTGCTCGACTGGCGCGTTCCAATATGCGTTTAGATCTCTCTCCTGGGATTGGCGATTTCAGCAGCTTTCAGCTATCTCATTTTTAATTCTTCTTTTTTAGTTAGAGTGTAGAAGGGGAGCGTAGCTACTATGGTGATTGGTGCTCTCACTCACGCCGCCAACTACGCGCAACCTATCTCTTTCTATTTGAAATAAAATTTAGTTTCATGTTTGCCGGGAATTAAACCCCAACAAAACTGTCTGGCTTTTTGTAATTAACTTTCTAAATATTTGATTGAGTAGCTTTTAAAATTTCATAATGAATCAAACATTTCATTTTGTTAAAAAAAAAACTATGAGGAAAATTAATTATATGTAAACCCTCTCCAAAGTGTCTGCCATCTTAAATTATAATTAAAATTCAACTAACCTTTCGATTAAAGTTTGTTGGCCTGTAAATCAAACACTTATTTTGGATTATATTTTTTTACACCTTTCTATTATGCGCAGTACCTGGTGTCCCGGGCAGGGTCAAGCAAACACAGGTATTTGTATTCTTATTCCCTAGATACTAGCCTTAAAAAATGTTAGGGTGCATTAAAACACTTCATGAAACATGCGTCACTGGCTCTTGGACTAGAGGTGGTTACTCAGACCTCGAAGTTCATGACCATAGTTGTTGATGCTCAAGTCATGAAAAATATTAATAAATTGTTTTGAACACAAGCGAAATTAATGAAAATTTGCCATCCCTTTTCTCATTTCTTAAGGTCATTCAAACTTGACAGTTAACAGCAGAAAAATTTTCAAAACAACATCAAAGGCTATCAATTCTCTACCTGTCGAGAGGTATCCTGTGTGTGTGTTTTTTTTTAGCGAAAAAGACAGGAAATGACAGCTGAAGTTCATTATTATCTATACTAGTTATTTGCCGGCAATCAACTAAACATATTCTTATGCCCTAATATGAAGGAGTACTGGACCTGACAATTCTGTTAAAATAGTGTTTGATGGAACAAAACCTTTTCTATTATGATTGATGAACTACTATTTTGGTGGAAATTATGTTAATAAGCACGAGTTGGGTTTACTTGAAACATTTCTGAAGAAAATAATTTTTTGTGACTTGCATATCAGGAATAGAATGAAAACCCAATGAATACTAACAGATTATAAGCAACTTAATGTATTTGACCAATAATAGTTCGCTTAGTTTTGTATCTTTGCCAGTCACTGATCTTTATTCATGTATTCATATAATTATGTTAATGCTATGCTTCTCTAATACCCATGCAGATACTTTTTTAGGTTAAGTGGAAGAACAATTTAGCAGTTATTTGCATAGCTACGAAAATTGAACTTCGCCTTTTACTGTAACTTCATATATGTAGTTAGTACTTGATATTGTTATTTTTTTGTATGGTTGTAGTAATAACGACGATTATTATTATTATTATATTATTTGTTACAGGTCTGAATATAAGAGAACTCCATTTGAATAATTTACCAAGATTGGAGTCCATTGGACCTAACACTTTTGCCACCCTACATAATTTGAAAAAACTTCACCTCTTCAACAATTTAAACCTAAAGGATATTGATGTAGAAGCATTTGGAAAAAATCAAACACTAGATGAGGTATATATAATATTTTCAATAGAAATAATCCAGCTACTTATTAGAGTATTTCCGATAAAAATACTATATTGAGCTTTCAACAACTTTTATGTCATTATCAATGGTGAAATAGCCATATGTAGCTATATATACGAAGACGTCATCTACGGGATCGATTGAGATCTCTCAATCTTCGAATATCTATATACAGTGCATTTCTTTAATGTCCCCCCACTTTTATTTTTTGAACGGATCAACTCAAAAAATTGAAATTTGGGATAATGAAATAAGTGCATGAATACTTTATTTTAAAGTGAAATTGACAGACAAAAGTTTCAAGATGGCGACTGGGCGCCATCTGAAAAAAAATTAATTAGAAGGGAGGTCTTGTGACACATCATTTTGAAGCTCCTGATGAATACTCCACAACCCTAGAATATGAAGTCAATATCTTCAACCACTACAAAATGGCGGAACATTTAATAATTTCCTGAAGACAACAAACACATTAATATCGATATTTCTAGAAATATTCCTTTTTATCTACCATATGACAATTCCAACAACCCGATAACGTCAAAAAATGACAGTACGACAATGAACATCATTGTTCAGTTAGAATATTCTTATCTAGTTTTCGGTTTTAATAGGTAGTAGAAAGTTACCACGTCAACAATCTCTAAAATGGTCAATTCTCGTCCACTGGAAGAAAAAATTGAAGCGATTTTAATTGACTGTGCGACGCGTAACTTTCACGAGACCGAAAGGATTTTCAATGAAAGTTGTCCGAATCGTCCTATCTCTAGAAAATATTTTAAGAAACTTGTATCCAAATTCACAACTACCGGTAGTGTACATAACAAAAAGCCCCCAGGTCATCCGTCCATTCCGGAAGAACAGCAGGTGCAAATAATTCGTGCAAATCCTGAACAGTCTACTTATTCCGTCGCGAATGTTTGTGAGGTGTCTCATTCTACTGTATGGAGACTTTTCAAGAGGAATAGGTATCATCCATACAAAATTAAAATGGTACACCAATTAACTAAAGATGACCCTGATTGACGAACAGAATTCTGCAAAATCGTGACGGAAATCATTGCAAGGCATCCTACCTATCTCCACAATATTTGTTTTGTGACGAATGTACATTTTTTTTAAACGGCAATATTTACAGACAAAATTGCCGTTATTGTAGTGACGACACCAACCCTCACGTTTTCCGGGAAACACATACCCAATATCCAGAAAAAATTACCGTTGGGGCAGGAATATTGGGAAATCCTATTGTAGGACCTTTATTTATTAATTAAAATGTAACAGGGGAACTGTATTTGAATATGCTGGAAACTACTGTTGACCCTCTCATCACTGAAATCGTCGAAACGAATCCTAATGAATTCGATATGGATATGATATTCCAACAAGATGGAGCACCACCACGTTACTCCTGACAAGTAAGACACTATTTAAATACTACTTTTCGCGGTCGTTGGATTGGCCGTCGAGGACCTACGGAATGTCCAGTCCGCTTGCCAGATTTGCCACCTTTGGACTTTTTTATGGGGCTATTTGAAGCAAATGGTGTACAAAACTGAACCTGCTTCAATATATTTGTAGAGATATTGACGTTACTGTGTTCGAAAAAGTTCGGCGTGAAATATCGGATAGGCTGTTCCTATGTCAAGAAGTCCAAGGCAACCATTTCGAGCATCTTCTGAACTGACCTCAAGCTCATTAACTCATATTATGTAGTTAAATGTCAATGTATTCAGGCAATTATTAAAAGTTCCGCCGTTTTGTAGTAGTTGAAGATATTGACATTATATTCTAGGGTTGGGAAGCATTTGTCAGGAGCTTCAAAAAGATGTGTCACAAGACCCCCCTTTCCATTTAATTTTTATTCCCAGATGGCCCAGTCGCCATCTTGAAAGTTTCATCTGTCAATTTCACTTCAAAATAAAGTATTCATGCATTAATTTCATTATCCCAAATTTCAATTTTATTAGTTCAAAAAATTAAAGGGGTGGGGAGATGCACTGTATACTAATATAAATGTGAAAGAGTATGAGGATGTATGTATGTGGCTCTATCACGCCTAAACCACTGAACGAATTTAGATGAAACTTTACATAAATACAGCTTATACATCAGAAAACATATAGGCTCCAATTTACAAAGGTTAAGTAAGTCGGGGTGGTCTAAGCAATGAGGGCGCCATCGCCGAGAACGCGACCCGAACGCGGGCAATTGGAATTTTTTTTCAGTTATTGTATTTTTAAAGTAAAAACATAAATTATTACTTGTTGCCCGCTCTTATGTTAACGTACAGCCGATTAAAAAAATACCCTAATTCATGAATGAATTGTGTGTATTTTCTATAATATTATCCAATTTGGTACTGAAGAGCCTTGGGGCAAGTGCCTTAAGGCGAAACATCGGTGTATACCAGTGAGGGTGACAGTGTTCCATGTAAGTGCAATTTATTACCATTCATTCAAAGTAGAACTCATGTGAATGATATTTGATTTTTATTCCATAACGAATGTTTGAAATACAAACTGAGTAGAGAAAAGTATCTTCTTTATAATTCAGTGTTCATATAGAAGTATTTGTTTCGAAAGAATTTTTTTCCTTCGTGTAATTCAATGTTTATATGAAAGTAGCTGTTTCAGGAGGACTTTTTTTCAGTTTGTGTCTGAAAGTTACTTTTTTGTGTGATCTAAACATCCATGTATAGAGTTACTTATTTTCAAATTGATTACTTCCTTCCTTTCTTTGGAAGATTTCCTCATCCCTTTTTTTGTATCAAGATGGAGTAGTAGAAAGCCAAAAACTTTCTTTCTCAAAAAAGAAAAAATGTTTTTCGTATAATTCAGCGTTCATATAAAAGTATTTGTTTCGAAAGTACTAATTTAAGGAAGGGCGTTTGGCCGGTTTATTAGGTAATATTAGGTATCATAACTAATAGTTATATGCATAACAATTAAGTATTGAGTTACAATAACAAGCTAATAACTTCAATGATCCGAAGGTAATGGTTTGTCCAAATGTATATAAAAGCAGTTACTTAGTCTTGTTTGTGTTTGTCATCTCCTGGTGACCTAACCTAACATAACTTGATGAGCAAAACACGCATCGAGAGACAATGATCTAGATTGTTGTGTATAAGATAGTATTTGCATTAGATTAATTTTAGGTCAGAGGTTCAAATTCTACCCACCAACATTAATCCATTCCCAATTTGAATAGCATTTTTTGGATCTTGCCTCATACCAATAATGAGATGTGTAAAATTCAATTCCAA
Organism: Leptinotarsa decemlineata; assembly: GCF_025532065.1. Taxonomy (NCBI): domain Eukaryota; kingdom Metazoa; phylum Arthropoda; class Insecta; order Coleoptera; family Chrysomelidae; genus Leptinotarsa; species Leptinotarsa decemlineata. The sequence continues at coordinate 6,863,456 of NW_027412703.1, read as the reverse complement.
ATTGAAATGTATGTTATCTAGTAACTGTATTTACAACTTACAAGAATTTACTCAGTTGATCGCTGAAAATCAGCATTTGTTCATGGATAATCACAGTGATTGAATATAATTTCCCATTTTCTTGTCACGGTATATATTCATACATTTATCTATATTTCATTCATTTGACATCTATACATTTCACATTATATATATATATATATATATATATATATATATATATATATATATATAAATATTTTTTTACATTTTATACATCATACTTCATATATTTTATACATTTACGTTTTATATATAATTCATTCATTTTACATTTTATATATTCATATTTAGTCATCCCTTAAAATGTATTTTATCTTGTATGAAGATCATATATGTTTTATTCTTCAATATCCCATATCACAATTATTGTCAACCTCGTTTATATTCCCACGACTACAAATTATTCTATCTATTCTATCTTTAGTTATTTGGGTTAAGGTTTGGACGTGTCTATAAAATGTAAAATTTTCTCGAGACAAATAAAAATGAAATAAAAAGAGATCGAAAGCATCATTGACTGCTTCAAAGAGCAAATACAACGCTGGACTCAGAGACAAAAAATTAATTCCATTGACAGACGAAGCTCGACTTTGCAGCAGACCCCCAACACTGACCCTTGTACATTTTGAATCAAACGTATTTGAATTTTCTGCCAATATTTAAAAGGGGAGTGTTCCACTTATGAGATCTGTGGCAGATCAAACAACATTGCCAGGAACAGTGGATTACAAATGCGACAGTTCTGGTTTCGTCTATCTAATGTTGAATAAATGACAAAATAGTGCAGTATTCAATTTGGTAGACAAAACATTTATCAATATCTATATATATCAAATTTGCAACCAGCAATCTTACTATTTTTAATTTTCCTTTGTTTCTCTTCAGACATTCTTTAAATATATATGTTTGATCTTAATGATATACATCATTTCTCATATTCGTTCATGTTTTAGTTTCTGAAACGAGAATATTTAGGTATTCTTAATGATTGATTGACTGATAAAAAATTTACTCCTAGTTTTGTTTCACTTTTTGATGGAGAAAAAATGTATGAGAAAAAATACTGAAAGCCATTGTTCTTGCCTTCAAATTTTCTTTTTTTTTTTCAGCTCTACCTGAACAACAACTCTTTGAAAACAATTCCTTTTAAATTAATATACTGGTCTCAATTGAAAATCTTAAACATTGATGGGAATCCATTGGAGTGTGATTGCAATTTATACAATATCACAAAAGCAGTCTCTACAAGCGTGATAAAAAACATGAATTATCCAATATGCTACGACGATGAAGATAAAAGCATTGATATATATCTTTTGAATGAGAACAACTGCAAAGTGAAGGTAATTTAAAGGTTTTTTATGAAAAATACTCTTATCATCACTAGTACAAGAATGCAATGCTTCGACACAGTCACTTTCCAGCCATAAAATGACCGATTCGTTGCATAATATTGGCAAACAAAACCTGGGTAACTGATTTTTAATAAACCATTATGATGTGAAAAAATATTAATTTTAAAATTATATCAAATAACTTTCTTATTAGTCAGTGGGCTATGCTTGAAGACAGGCAGTAAACAAATCTAAATAAATGTACTTTAATCGTTCAAGCCCGTCTCGGATATACCTACACAGTAGGTTGAATGGACTGACGCCTATCCACTGGCTAATACCACGAACGGCGTTGGATTATATCCGACATGCGTCAGTGTACGAATCTTCACAGAAAATTTCCTGCATATGCTTACTCAGAGAAATCGGGCAAATTTCGGATATGCAGTTGGTTAGTACTTCGTCCACTAGATGGAGAGACATTTTTGATGTTCGTTCCAACTTAAGACGATACTCTGAAAGAATTTCGATTTTCAATTATGGAATATCATTGACTTTAGGTCAAGGATGGTCACTATCTTGCACTGACGAGTGGCTAAGGAGCCCAAAACCGATCTTCAAGTGTGCCCGTCCCAAAATTCAAGGTCGACTCTTTCAGATATGGTGACGCAACGTGAAAGGAAGTATTTATCACAATGCTGACATTTTATTTACCCTTAGTGGGTGAATTGAATGTTTTCAAAACTTTGAATATTTGTTTATAACAGTGGGGTCTCGTAAACTTGTATAGCTCCTATAGTCAGAGTTAATATGGAATTGTATGAAAGGAATATGACTGCTGATGCAAATAGGATGCAGGATACAGAAATGGCAAAAACTTTAAAAGTATTGCCACCTTAAAATTGCTATATTTTGCGTGTGCCAGATCTAAGTTAGAGTATGGCTCAGTGTTATGGAATCCAGTTTACGACTACCAAAAAACATCAATTGAGAGCGTACAAAGGAAGTTCCTAAAATACTTATGTCTAAAAGCTGATGGACATCTTTGGAAAATAGAAGAGTCATCTTTGGTATAAAATTCCTGCATAAATTACTAAATAACAATATTAACAGTACGGTTCTTTTACCCGAGATCAATTTCTTAGTACCAAGAAGTGAAGGTCGACACAATCTGAAATTCTATTGCGAAGCACCACGCACAAATGTTATGCTGGGATCACCATTGAATGTTATGTGCTGTAGCTTCAATAAAATCTGTGAACATTGCGATATTCATTTTGACTCTCTGAACGCCTTGGTATCATGTATCTACAATCACTTTTAATAATATTATAAATAAAATTTGTGACAGTACTGTTACATTGCATGATTTGTAACTTTTTGTGTTATATACTCAATTTTTCGTTCCTCTTTTGAAATTCTACATCCACGAAAATTTTATGTATACTTTGTTTTAGCATGTACTTTTATACATTTCTATATTCCATTATTTTTTATATTTATTTCATATATAATATGTATATATTTCATATTTCATATATAATAAGTATACTGAGGCACCAGTCAATCTAATAATAACACTGATGATTTTCAAACAAGACTCAACCTCTAACGGAAGCAAGAAACTCTTTGGAAGGTTCGAAATAGATGAACATTTCAACCTAGCAGACCACTATTATAATATTCCTGCAGTCATTGTTCACTGTGGTTCTGGCGTTGAATTTGGTCATTATTACGCCTTGGTCAAAGAAGAAACGGACTGGTTTAAGTTTGACGATAGTCGTGTCACGAAGTGTTCTGGCGATGCATTGAATTTATTGGAGCCTCTGGAGACACCCCACATTTTGTTTTATAAGAGAGAGGACATTGTTAGATCAAGATCTTCAGATGATGTGGTGCTGCAGGTTTCTCCGGGTTTTCCTGCAGCTGAAAAAGCAAATACGCCACTGGAATCAATGAAGTCGCCCCGAAGCGCCAATTAATTTTTATTGTTGTTTTTATTTTATTTTTATCGTTGTTGTATCATTATATATTTCAATTAAAAAAAATAATATAGAAGTATCTGTAATGATAGCATTTCCTGTAACTGGGTACTCCTGTTGGAAATAAATCGCTTTTTTTGTGAAGTGCAGTAAGAATTAGTTACTCACGAGGTTATTAATTTTTTTGGAATTTGGGTTTAATATTCCAAATATGGGCGAGACACTATTATACAATAATTATTTATTTTTTTCAAAACTATAATACAAAATATAACTGGCGTTTTATCCCAACAGCAAACCGTTATTTTCAACACCTCGACACGTGTTTCAATCACCAAGTGATCATCTTCAAAAGTTTTATCTTCCTCTTGAAGACGATCACTTGGTGATTGAAACGCGTGTCGAGATGTTAAAGATAACGGTTTGGTGTTGGGATAAAACTCCAGTAATATTCATTATTACACCAAAGGTTCCAAACAGTGCATCACAAGTGTATAATACACAATATAAGAGAATTTTTCAACGAAAAGCAAAAAGTTATAACAGTCTCAAGGTCTTCTAATGTAAAATAGTTTTACAATTACATAGTTATTTTTGTATTTAACTCCGTATTTTCATTAATATCATTGGCACGAGATGTTTGTGTGCATGGGCGTCTGTGTTAGAAACAAATTTAATTATACATATATTCATTTTAGATTATAATGAGCCCATGTTAATGATTTTTTTAAGTGGTGTTTTCAAAATTTTTGTATTTGTCGACCTGTGGTATATAGAATACTATTTGTCGAATTTAATTATGTACTGACTTTAGATTATAGAAAGCTTCTTGAACAATAAAGTATATTGATTGATTGATGAAGTATATGAATATGTATGGAAGAGATTATTTCAATTTATTCACATATAACTTTTTGAGTATGTGTATATAATAAGTTATAATAAGTATCAATATTTGCAGGGTCATCGTTTCCACATAGCACAGGTCTCTAGGCATTTTGACACAATGAGAACTATCCTCATTATATTGAGTACATTACTAATCATTGGAACAATATTAACAATTGTGATAGGACATCTGAGGTACAAAAAAGGACTGTCGCTAAGAAGTTACCCATTTGTTGCTCAAGTTAGTTATAATCCAATCACAACAGAATATATATGACGTATGTAAGACGAATCTATGAATATTTTGTGATTTTGAAGTATTTTGATTTTTTTTTATTTTCCATTAAATGATGTTATGATTGGGAGTTTGAGAACGTATCTTTCAATAATTTGTTAATAACAAAGGATGTGTGTTTATATTATTTCTATGGTTTATAATATTTCAGTGAAATTTGAAATAAAATACTTTTGTTATAATATATTTTACATTTTCATTACTAAAACTTGAGTAAGTTTTCCAATTATGCATTACAATAGTAAAGTAATAAACTTATTTTTATAGATAGATAGATAGATACATTTATTTCAACAGAGTATTTTATAATCATTCACAGGAGTGGCAGAAAATTTTTGTCTGAGAAATACGTCAAAAGGAAAATTGTAAAGATATCAAATATGTGTACATATAAATCTAAAAATGAAGCATTCAAAATGAATTGCTTCAAGTTTCAAACACGATTACAAACATATTAAAATGTGCGTCATATTGCGCATGATTACTGAAAGTAGAGATAATTTCTATAAATACATAGCGCAATTTTGAATAAAATTTTGTTTCATAAATTTCCACAGGCCAGAAAATATTCATCAGTATTGTAGGGCTCCAGATTACATAAGAATTTTCTTACAGATTTCAGAAATCTGTTAGCAACGACAATATCTTTTATGTTTTTCGGAAGATTATTATAAAATTTCATTCCAGCGTAGATAGTGCTACGTTCATATAGGGATTTTGCATGGATGGGATATGAGAAGTCTTTTTTTTTGTCTTGTCTCGTAAATATGCTTTTTGCGATGTATGTCAAAATGGCCTGGATGATTGATAATAAATTTTATCGATTCATATATATAGATTGCTGACACAGTAAGTAGTTTGTTGATTTTAAAGACTCCTCTGCAGGAATCTCTTGTATTTATATTAAAGATTATTCTGATAATTTTTTTTGACATAGGAAAACTCATTAAACCCATGACATGAGCCCCAGATGATTATCCCTTGTCTCATATCGGAGTAAAAATTCGCATAATATACTGCAACTAGTGCTTCAAGATCAACATTTTTTTTTTAGAACTCTCATGGCGTATGTTACCGAGGATAGTTTATTGCAAAGGTTATCTATATGACTACTCCAACTTAAAGTGTCATCAATGTATATGCCTAGAAACTTCACTGAAGTATTACAAATGATTTTTTGATTGTGCATAATTATGTTTTGTGGTGTTATAAGAATCAGAGTTCGAAGAATAATATGCAAAATATTTATTTTTAGACACATATGGTGTATATATAGTGTGAACAGTAAGTCTGCATCATTTGTATTTTTTTATTGATAGCTTTATGTTAAATTTGACTTTGGCATTTTGTTACATTACATAATTTATATGATATAGGTAAAAGTTTGCCGCGAGATTTACATACACACATAAGTCAAGCCACAAAAAGACTGAGAAAACTTATTCATACCTTCTCCTTCTATAACCTAGGAGATATTCTAGATAGGAAGAATTTGAGAATGTGTTATACATCTTTAGCTGAGTCGGTAATACGGTACTGTATAATAGCTTGGGGTGAAACATTTCGTAGTACAATGACTTGCATACAAACAGTGCAAAACACTTTATTAAAAATAATATTTAAGAAACACAAATTGCATGCAAGTGATTCTCTATATAGTGATACCAAATTACTAAACATCAGATCCTTATATACTTTCCAAAGCCTGATATTGTTTTATTCAAACATTGAAAAATATGGCCAATGTAAATCCAAAGTAAGTAGATTCACTGAAAAATTACAACTACCATTGTTTCGCAAGACTCACACTCAGAGATTTGTTTTCTTTTTTGATCCAAAACTCTACAATATGCTTCCAGCACCTCTGAAAAATATCAACAACAATTATACCTTGCTGAAAATGCAACAATATTTAATAATATCTTTTGAATCCTCTTAGTACAAAATTGACACAAATTTATCTTATAATATGAAAAATTTCAAGGAGTATTCATTCATGAAATACCCGCTTTCACTCCTTTCTTTGGTCCATTGCATTTACCTTCTCTCTCCAATATATTATATCACTTATAATACGAAAACTTTTCGTTTTGTTCTCTATAATCGTAAGGATTCATTCAAATTGAGAGAATAGGCACACTGCAAGGATTTTCTATGCTTAGGTGTAATTCTCGACTTTTTGATGAATTCAAATTCAAAATAGCACATAAAATAGTTATTCATGTAACCTAATTATTCAACGTGCACTCTTTGCTGGTAATAATATACGTCTGGTCTGTTGTCAGAAGTCAGTCGTCAAAATTATTCAGTAAATAAAGTTGTGTAAATTCATATTCCATGAAGAACATTTTTTTTAGAATTACTTACGTTAAGTTACTCTCTGTGTTCTTATTTCTACATAGGTTAATATCGCGACAAGCTTTCATTCATATAAATTGTGTGGTATAATAAATTGATATTTGATTCAATTTAATGTGTATTTTCTTCTTTTCATGACACGTTAATAGAAGCTTGTTCATAAATATGTTTCTTTTACTAGTAATTCTTTTTTCAATTATCAATAGACATATTCCTTAGTCTGCTCATTTCATTTGATGCGTCACTGTTGGATGGTCGGTCCCTACAACATTTGCTAGAGCACCATCAAACTACCGAGTTATATTTTTATTATATTGGTATAGCTGTCATCTTATTTCCGTCACTTTGAATAATTTTCCTTTTGAACACTTTCAATTGTACCTAAATTATGGGGGTGTATAAAAAAAATTATATTGCCATGTACTATGCACTTATTGAATCTCGACTACGTTATGGAATACCTTTTTGGGGAGCATGCAACTCATCCCTTCTCTCTTCTGTATTGATATTACAGAAGAGGACACTAAGATGTCTCTGTAAAGTCAAACCCACAGAATCGTGTAGGAACTTGTTCACTGCCAATCAAATTTTAACAGTCATCGCACTTTTTATCTTAGAGACGGTTTACCTTATTTATAAACATAAATCGAAGTTCAACATTGCTTCTACTCCTTATGCTACATGTAATAGCAATTATACCATTAGACTTCCCATCCCAACTTCGAATTTAATCAAAGATTCCATATACTATAATGGTGGTAAGTTGTTCAATCATTTACCACTAGAAATGAGATCTGCAAATCTAGCAATATTCATTTCAAATAGGCAGTGAAGAACCTACTTGTTGATAGAACCTATTATAGTTTGGAAGAGTATTTTAGCGAATCCTTTTAACAATATATTAGCCATATATTAGCAATTTATTCTTTTTACTATCTATACATTTTTAGAACTTTTTTTTATATTTACATTTATACATTTTTGGAACTTTTTTAGTACGTTTTCTATATTAACTTTGTATTTCTTGGACTTTGTCAATAAGATGCAAATCTTCGGACAATTAAGCATATTTTGGTTTATTTTGATATTGGATGTAGAACGGCGCCACTTAGCTAATCATGCATTGCCATCCAAACTAAACGTATATGCAAAATTTCAGCACAATCTTCCCTTAGACAGTTAGCGAGTTTTTCATACTGATGGAAATCAGTATAGTAGAGCTTTTCAATGAACAGATGAATAAAAATTCAGATTGCTGAATATAAGGAAACCGCATAAGGTAGCTGTTGAATATAATCTACTTTTATTGAATATTATTACTATATAGTCTAGTTTCTTAAGCAGTGGAGTGATACTTTGCCCGATTCCTCTGAATAAGGAAGAAAAACTTTCTTATTAGTCAGTGAGCTATGCTTGAAGACAAGCAGTAAACAAATCTAAAGAAATGAACTCGTCTCGGATATACCTACACAGTTGGTTGAATTGACTGACGCCTATCAGAAAACAACTACTCCACTGGCTAATACCTCGAACGGCGTTGGATTATATCCGACAGGCGTCAGTGCAGGAATCTTCACAGAAAATTTCCTGCATATGCAATTGGCACAACTGAAAGAGTCGTCCTTCAATTTTGGAACGGGCACACTTGCAGACCGGTTTCGGGCTCCTTAGCCACTCGTCAGTGCAAAATAGTGACCATCATCGACCTAAAGTTAATGATATCCCATAATTGAAAATTGAAATTCTTTCAGAGTATTTCATACCTCCTCTAAGTTGGAGCGAACATCCAAAATGTCACTCTATTTAGTGGACGAGGTACTAACCAACTGCATATTTGAAATTTGCCCGATTCCTCTGAATAAGGAAGAGAAACTTTCTTATTAGCCAGTGGGCTATGCTTGAAGACAGGCAGTAAAGAAATCTAAAGAAATGAACTTTAAATATTCAAGCTCGTCTCGGATATACCTACACAGTAGTTTGAATGGACTGACGCCTATCAGGAAACAACTAGTTTCTATGAAAGGTCATTCAATCCATCACGTACATCTTACCTTAAATCAGGCATACCTGCCATATTTTGCTGGAGAAGAGGATGACGTCATGATTCGATCCGATCTAATAGTGCTTTAATTAGGTATTTCATTACCCGATGAAAATGAATTGCGCCTTAATCAGTATTATTATTAATAAATGTGAATTGAAATGGCTACGTCATTTTTTTCTCCAGTAAAACAAATAAGCAAATGTGCTTATACTGTTGATGAAGATTATTATTTTTAATGTATATGACACACTCATACACCAAAATCCTCCTAGAGGAAATGAGTGGAATGAAGCTGTGAAATCATCAAAACTATCTTTAGGATAGGAAGAAAAACTGTGCCTGTTGATAGAAACTACATAAGTGCAATTGTAAGAACTGTACATTCATTTTTCAAGAAAGAAATACCGACCCTCGACAAAATAATAGGGGCCTTGAAAGAAGTCTCCAATGAAAGGCAAAAAGAAGTTGTGGAAGTTTAATTTCAGTTGAAAGAATACCAACTGAATGCACGGAGAAAAGCGAATATCATTGAGTAAAGCCAGATTTCAGGAAAAAAATATAAATTTTTCGCGATTCAACTTTACACGAGGTAAGTGATTTTTAGACAACTCCTAAGAGGTCAGTTCAACTTAACACAATTAATTTTCTTAGCAGAGACTCTCCTCAAATGCATATTTCACGGTAGATTCTATAGAATATATTTCACAAATTTCCAGAAAGGTTATTTCAAACAGATGCAGCCTTCAATTAATGTACCTAAATTGACAAAGTTCAGCCAATAAACTGAATATTATTGAATTCTTCTGCAGTATACCCGATGAAAGTTTCATCTGTATCTCTGAACACTGGATGTGTGAAGAGAAACTGCAAGTGTCTCCTGTGGCAGATTGTGGCAGAACGAATGATACACGAAGGTATTTCGTGTTAGGAATCACACGTTAAAAGGTAAGACCTCGTTAATCCTTAGCTCGCACAAGTTTCGACTTCTGAGGGTTGTCGTTCGTAGGGGTGCGACAGCTGGTTAACGGAAAAACAGATTTTTTTATTACCACCTTAATTAGTCAGAGTTCTATTATAACTGTGAAAACATCCCTTATCTTCCGCCTTATACTTGTTTTCCTCATCTACTCCAGACTCTCAGGAAGGTCCTCTACCAGTTGACTGGACCAAGGATAGTAGATCTTAGATTTCTTTGAAGCCATCTAACCAAATTTAATGATTGTTTCAGGAGCTACGCTCAAAGAAGTAGCAGTGACTTGAAGTATTTCCTCTGATTCTTGTTGATTATAATGATATGAATAAATGAGTTGAACTCCTTTTGAACTGATCATTTTGGTATTGAAATCTGACTGTAGGTTAAACAAATATAAGTGAAAAATTATTCCATAATAATGAGATATTAATCCATACACTTTGTTTATATGGTGTTGATGGGCAAATATTGCAGTGGCTCAAGAGCTATCCTACGGAAAGAACACAAATTGTTAGAGTTAATCACTATTATTCTCATACCATCGCAGTTACATCGGGTGTTCCACAAGGTTCACATTTGGGACCACTGTTGTTTAACCTTTTTATCAACGATCTAATCAGCTGTTTTCATGAAAGCGAAGCTTTGCTATTTGCCGACGATTTCAAATGTTTCACACGTTAAAAGGTAAGACCTCGTTAGTCCTTAGCTCGCACAAGTTTCTCAACTTCTGAGAGTTGTCGTTCGTATGGGGGCGGCAGCTGATTAACGGAAAAACAGGTTTTAATTAAAAATGAAGCTGATACACTGTCTCTACAAAACGATATAGATTGCCTCTCCATCTGGTGTTTGCAAAATGGTATGTGTTTGAATGCATCCAAATGCCAAATTCTTCGCTTTCATCGAACACATCACCCAATCATTTTTGAATATAGTATAAATAATCGGACCTTACATTCTGCTACTGAAACCAAAGATCTAGGTGTGATCCTAGACTCCACACTTAGCTATAAATCACACATTTCCGCTGTAATTAAAAAATATATGAAGATGCTTGGCTTTATAAAGAGAACCACTCGTGATTTCACCAACATCACTGCTATTAAATCTCTTTATTTTTCCCTGGTTAGATCTCATCTCGATTATTAATCGACAGTTTGGTCTCCTCACTACGTTACACAAAAAAAGAAACTCGAGGCCGTAAAGCACAATTTCCTGCGATATATTGCCTTCAAGATGCGTGTATACTATGACTATACTGCATTGGAATGCATTTTGAACATACCTTCTCTTGAGACTCACAGAAAACAGAGATTTAATACTTCTATTCAAAATTATCAACGAACTGAGTATCAGTCCTGAGCTTCTCTCCAAAATATCTTTACATGTCCCCAGTCGTTCAACTAGACAGGTGCAAACATTTTACGTTTCTTTTCACAGATTCAATTATTCATATAACGGCTTTATTCCCAGAACTCTTACATTGGCTAACTCTTTAAACAACCTTCAAATCTTTAATATATCAGTATCCCGCTTTAAAAACCATATTCTTCACTAAACCATCTAATACTCTCTGCTTGTGTTGTTGTATTGTGTCTAGTGTTACTTGCCTGTAAGAATTATATTAGTTCATTTTGTTATACATTTTAATTTTTTCTTAATAATTTATTTGCTATCTTACTTCGGAATAGTATTATTGTTATAACTTACTTTTAATCCACTGTATTGTATCAAGTACTACATAGCACTTTACTACTTATATCTGAATTGGGCTTGCCCGTGTTTATATAAATGAATAAATAAACAAGTTTTTGTGAAATGTTATGTGATCTTCTCATTGCTATTGTTGGCTCAAGACGTTAAAGTTTTCTCAAAATATTGCAGGATTGCAGGATGGTGGAAGTGTATACACATGTTACTATTTTTCCCACATTTAGTTGCTTGATATCTGCCAACCACAGTTGTTCATCATACACACAAGCTACTAAATCATTTGTTTGTGAACTTAAGGGTTTGATTTTGTAAACACAGTGATTTTTGTAAATACAGGGCTTTTCATGATGAGCGTTAATTAGCCGTTTCTGGTAAACTATTCAACGGATCAACCTGCCTACATGCCTAAAATATTTTAGACGAAGCGGCGCTGTCGCTTCTACTATAAAGTAGCGACTTCTTTGATTTTTCAAATGTAACACCCCGTATATAATATCATATTATGATTCATTATCACTTTGTCAACAAATTCATATACTGTTTCCCTATACCTATCTATTACCGTTTAGAAGATATAAATTAATTTCGATATTTTTTTTATCAAACATGAACTTTTATAAATGCTGATAATCTTGAACTCTCTTGCACTAAAACGATCAAATTTGGAATGGTGTGGAGTGATACTATGAGGATCTTCACTCCGAGTCATATTTTCATTTGCCTCATACATGGTCTTCAAAAAATTCAGATACTTTGATCTCATGAAAAAATGAGTGGAACTCAATTTTTTCAAATGGAACACCCTGTATATTTCAACATTTTTGAGCTCTACATCCAATTTAGATCAACTTTGTTCAGATAATACTATTTCTATTTTGAACCGTTTTCGAGATAAACTGTTTCAAACGGAAATTGACATGGTTTCCTTGTTCATCACTCATTTTTGTAAAACAGATTTCGTTTGATGTTTCTCAATTAGTCACAGATAATACAATGAAAAGATAATTATTAAAATACTCCTCAACCATCGAATGAAACTTCTCTTCAAACAATAGTTTTATTAACGCTGAAACACGAACTGAAATAATAAACCCATAAATTATTGAGTTAATTTAATCGTCAGTGTATTTCAGAATATGTTCAAACACATCTCCACCTCTACTTAAACAAACATGTAATCTCTTCAAAAGATTGTCATGTGTAGCGCTTCTGATCAAGTCTGGAGACAAACTATTGAAAGCAGTTGTAACTCTTGATTTCATATCTTCCATTGTTGTTATTGGAGTAGAGTAAACCATATTTTTAATGAAACCACACACGAAATAATCTAACGGATTGCCATCTGGTGTTCTAGGAGGCCAACGAAAAGGTCCATTATTACCAATCCATCTGTCTTCGAAGATTTCGGTTAAAGCTTCGCTGACTGAATGAGAATTATGGGGTGGAGCACCATCCATTTGGTACCATACACGTTCTCTTCCTGGTCTATTATTTAAAATCATTTGAATTCCATTCCTCAGTAAATCTTCATATTTTGATGCATTCAAATTATCATCGTAAAACTCGATATAAAAAATTGACTCATTCTTTATGGCACAAAATACATTGAATTGCCATCTTTCTTGAAAACCCCTTTGGCGGACAACATGGGTTTTTTCTAGCGCCCAATAATGACTGTTGTGTCTATTGAAAACTCAATTTTTTGTGAACTTGGCCTCATCTGTCCATATGATATTGTCAAGGAAATGTTCATCCTCTTGAGTCTTGACAAGTAACCATTCAAAGAATTCCACTCTACGAGGTAAATCAGTCTCTTTCAAATGTTGGACACAGTAGAACTTATAGGGATGCCATTTATGCTTATTAAGAATTCGACAAATTGTCACATAGGGTATACCTATCCCCCTTTCAGCCTCGTGCAGAGAAGCATTTGGAAATGCATGAAAGTATCCCAAAACTGTTATACCATTGTCATCATCATCCACTTTAGTCTTCTTACAAATGATTTTTATACGGAAGGTTCCATTCAACCTACAGTTTTTAGTAGTCGATTTATCACATTATTATTCGGCTTCGGAAGTTGTGGATATCTTTCATGAAATACTCGGCATGTTCTACTTGCAATTCTATTGCACTCACCATAAATTATTAATAAATTCAATAAATCTTCATTACTGTAACCTAATCTCGACATTATTCTATTATAATTCGTAACTATCACAATCAGTCAAAACCACCAACGAAAGTCTGACGTTAAATAATTGGTTTATTTATTTTTCCAAAGCACACTATTGAAAAATATTAATGTGTACTGTTTGTTGTACGTTAGAGACCAATACCTCAATGTATACAAATTGTAACTTTTTCTAAGGTAGGTACATACCAATTTCGAATTGACTGATCTGAGACAGTTGAAAAAACTGTATCAAAAAAAAATATTACTAAGTATAAAAAAAAATGTTGAATATCCAAAATAAGTGATGAATTCAAAAAAACGAGCAAGAAAACCACGTCAGTTTCCGTTTGAAACAGTTTATCTCGAAAACGGTTCAAAATAGAAATAGTATTTTCTGATCAAAGTTAATCTAAAATTGGATGTAGAGCTCAAAAATGTTGAAATATACAGGGTGTTCCATTTGAAAAAATTGAGTTCCACTCGTTTTTTCATGAGATCAAAGCATCTGCATTGTTTTGCCCTGTATGAGGCAAATGAAAATATGACTCGGAGTGAAGATCCTCATAGTATCACTCCACTCCATTTCAAATTTGATCGTTTTAGTTCGAGAGAGTTCCAAGATTATCAGCATTGATAAAAGTTCATGTTTGGTAAAAAAAATATCGAAATTAATTTATATCTTCTAAACGGTAATAGATAGGTATAGGGAAATATTATATGAATTTGTTGACAAAGTGATAATGAATCATAATATGATATTATATACGGAGTGTTCCATTTGAAAAATCAAAGAGGCCGCTACTTTATAGTAGAAGCGACAACGCCGCTTCGTCTGAAATATTTTAGGCGTGTAAGTCATATTGATTTATGCATACTGTGAAATTTTCAGGTTGATTCGTTAAATAGTTTGTCAGAAACGGCTAATTAACGCTCATCATGAAAAGCCCTGTATATGTGTTTGATGTAAGGAAGCATCTAACTTCTCCATAAAATTTCTTCTGCACACAACGTAAAGTTCATTAAGATTTGAAAGATTAGATTATACATCTCATTTAGGGATTGAACCGCTATATACGCTTTCTATATCCTCTGTTGGCTATCTTCTTCCATTCTTTTTTTTTTCCTTGCTTTTCATCTCAAATTTTTATCTCTGGTCTTTTGGTCTTCTTTCATTTCTTTTGAACAGCTAGATCTAAATCTTCGTCTTTTTTCCCCTGCTGGTTCCCAATTCGTCATCTTTCTCAGTACATTATCTTCTTTCATTCTCCATTTTCCGCAATTTCCCTGTTTGTTCTTCTTGTGTATTCATTTGTATTAACTCTAATTGACCCTATTATTGTTCATAGTATTCTTCTTTCTGCCACCCTTATGTCTTATTCATCTTTCTTAGTCACTGACATTATCTTTCCTTTGTATATTATAGAGGGTCATATGATTATCCTGTTGAGATATGATCAGAGCCTGTAGAGACATGTTCTTCAATGGCTATTCTATACTAAAAATATTCTTAAGTGAACTAATAACACATTCTGATGAATGTTTTACTAAGCCTTTTTTGTTTATCAATATTTTCAAACTCATATATTGTTTAGCTGACCGAAATAATATGAAAATGTTTTTTATTTAAAAAAAATAAACATTTCAAATGTCATGTTTTAATATTTTTTTGGAATTTCAACATATAAAATATATGAAAAAATAGTATATTGTACAACAAGTCAGAAAAACGACATATTTCTCTTGAGCGCAGAAGTTTGTTTTGAGCGCAAATCAAGCGAGTGAGAAATATGTGATTTCCTCACGCATTGTACACTGTACTTTTTCTACGGTTGCATTGTTTTCAAGTACTGAAAATTAAAATACATATATAATAATATAAGTAAAATAGTAAGTAATAGTAAAATATAAGTAAAATAGTAATTAACAGTTTTATTTGAACAATTTTGTAAAGTAATTCCTGGTAGGTCATTTTGATTCAACATGTTTTCAGTAATTGAAATATTAGCTGTGGTCGAAGTTGAAGTTGATGGGGAAACGTACTGAGCTTCCACAGCATTGTTGTGTTCAGGTTCTAATGGCGCTGGAGGCTGAATGGATTCTACTATACTTTTTGAAATATTAATTTTGTTAGCTATGGACTTGTCGATATACGATTCAGCAACATTGCTGGATTTCAAACCCCCATGGCTTTTTAAAGTTCAAAGATCTTCCCCTGCATTAAATAAAATAGTCACAGATGACCTTCGGAAACAGTGGCCAGTATATAATTCAGGGTTCGGTAATTGAAAAAAATTCGCTATTTCTTTCGCCATGGTGCCAAATTTATTTATCCCCACAGGCTGTTTCGTACATTTGCTATGTGTGTTATTGAAAAAAAAAGTGTTTCATTTGTGCATGGTCGAAGCTTCACATATTTTTTGTAAATTTGATAGAATTCTCCTGTGACTTTGAAATTTCTAGGAACCTTGGTTTTAGTATCGGGTAATTTTATTAAAAGAGCCGAATTAAGATCTTCCATGTCATCCATTTTTAATTTTCGAAGTTCATCACAACGGCATGCCCCTGTAAGGCCAATAGCTAAAGCAGCCTGAAATCAAAACCAAACATTGATTTTTCGATAACAATTTAAAAAATTTCAATTCATACCTTTATCAGCAAATACTTTTCATCAGATGCATCTTTTAAAAATTGTTTTATCAGAAGTTAATGTTTTTGATTGTTTTGGAGCATATTTTTCAGAATTGCGTTTTAAAAATGCACGTAGTTTTACGTATTTTGATATATCAACACAGTTTTT
Source organism: Leptinotarsa decemlineata (assembly GCF_025532065.1). Classification (NCBI taxonomy): domain Eukaryota; kingdom Metazoa; phylum Arthropoda; class Insecta; order Coleoptera; family Chrysomelidae; genus Leptinotarsa; species Leptinotarsa decemlineata. The sequence continues at coordinate 6,846,857 of NW_027412703.1, read as the reverse complement.
AATAATTTATTTATTTATTTATTTCAACGGACAAGCCAATTTTTACAAATATCTTTTTATAAATTATACATGTGCTTACAAACTAAAGATACATCAGATGTTTTTAATCGATTTTTTGAAGGATAATAATGATGAATTAAACAATTCCAGGTTAAGATGGTAATGATTTGTTGATTTCATTATCCTACTTATTGTTTCATTCTGACCATAATTGGTTCTACAAAAAGGAATTTTAAAAATATCACTATTTCTGGTTCTTCTATCATTCACAGAGAGAGTAGTACAAAGCTCAACTATTCTGGCGAATAGCCGTTTAATACTTTGTGGACAAACACAAGATCTGTTTCAAGTCTCCTATGAGTTAAGGTGTTCATGTTCAATTGAGGTAATCCTCAGCATCGAGTACTGAGACCATAATGTTGATGATTTTAATCTTCTTGACAACTCTTCAAAATAAACTAACAAGGTATTTTCGGAACAAGAATTTACCTTGGCTTTCATTTTCCAGTCCACAAAGTTTCTGTAAGCGATTTCATATTTTTCTCTTGATGTGCTTGGTAGCAAATTATTGCAAATATCTATTGCTTTCTGAACAATTCCTGAAGGTGTATTTTCCAACTCTAAATCTTCGTATTCCATTATATTCAATATTTAATAAATCTGAACTGTTTATACTACAACAATCAACAATAAAACTATTTTCGTTGGTAAGTTGACAGTAATAATTAAGCAGTGCTTCGGTTTTGTTGTTATGGAAACGCCGACAATGGGTTACTTGGATATTGCACGCGAATCGTCGGGTAGCGTTGTCAACATGGAGAACGTGTCATATCAATCTGACATGTAACAATTCATGACTGACTTGAGTTATCGTGATTACAGTGAGAAATTATTTATCACTGTAAAGACGGATATTTCTCACTGCGTGCGAGAAATCTTTCGTTTTGAACGAATAAAAGCGATGAGAGAAGTGGCACATTGTATAGCATCCGTAGAAAAAAAATTATTTGTATCTGTGTGATCTATTGTTCAAACGGTACAGAGTCCAATTATTCATAAAAAGTCTTCATTGGCTACACTATTACTTTTTGGCGTGTATCTCGATAACATTCCCAACCTCCGTCCCTCAAATTCAGCCCACACGCGATTAACGGAATATGCGTACTATACTATAACAAAAAATGAAACATTTTTCGGGAAAACACACGAGACGATATCGGAATCAATCAACTATTTACAATTATTACTTTTTAGCATAAAAACGACATTTCTAGAATTTCTAAAAATGCTCTTCAGAAACGAGTGCTTCAGAAACTTCAGAACATCGTCAAATTTTACTATTTCTGAGAAACGATTATAGCGCAAGTACATCAACTGCGGTCTTGTGCTTTATAATTGATTTTAATGACGGGATTCTTCATTAAATCGTTGAAACTAGATATTTATGACGTTGAACGTAAATTTATTTTCCATTCAATGCAGACCTTACTGATGACAATGTGGACTCATTATTGACTTATTAAAATTTGACAGATATGAATCACGTGACTACTATATTTGTGGTTATTTTTCAGTTTGATTGAATCAGAAATTGGAACCAAAGTCAAATTTTTAATAAATCAATTCGCCCTGTACATACCTTATCAGGATAATAAAATACTGTAACTAAAGCGAGAAGTTTCTAGTCTCCTTTCTCGAAATTATTAGGCCCGCCCGCTGCCTCATATAAAAGCGCGCGCGCCATCCAAATTTCAACCGATTGATATTTCACACAGAAGTGCGTTGGTTATCAACAGGTAACTGTCTGACTCGATTTTACAATGTATTTGACTCTGTAATAGAGTTCTTGAGAAACAAAGACAAAGAATTGCACGACAACCTCATCACTTTAAAGAATGATATTGCATGCTTGACAGACCTGTATAAATTATTCAATGATGTCAGTCTCCAAGTTCAAGGTGACGACTTGAATTTGATTGAAACAAAAAAGTCATTGCTGCTTTTGTAGCCAAATTGCTCTTGAACAAAAATGATATCGGCAAACGTGAGTTTCGCAATTTCCCTAATTTGTCAGCAGTATCCTTCAACAACGACGACTTGCTTGTTTACTGCCAACATTTAGAGAACCTCCACAGTGCTTAAGCAGAACAATTTCAGGACATTTTAAAATTGGAAATACCAGACTGGGTGTTGGATCCTTTTTCAAATGTCAACACAGCAGGATCACCCCAGCTGGAAAAAGAACTCATAGAACTGATAACGAACGAGAAAATACAAATAAAATTCAAAAATGGATACCAAGAATTTTGGCAATCCCCCAATTGTACCCTGGATTGTGGTCCTTTGTTCAACGATTTTTCATAGCATTCCCATCATCGTATTTGTGTGAACGTGGATTTAGTGCTGTAGCAACGTTGCTAACTAAAAAAAATCGGTTGCAGATTACCGAACGCGGTGACATACGGCTGTTTTTGAGTAAATTCGAGCCTGATATTAATAAACTTGTTAAAAATCATCAAATTCATCCTTCACATTAGATTAGTTTACCAGTGTGAAGGTGGCCATGTGTTTTCATCCAGGTGTTTGGTGAAAGAGAGGCGAGCGCGCTATTTCGCCATAGGTCGTTTCACCGCAATTATTCACATGGCTAGCCATGGAAATTTTTACATTGACAGACTGATTGGTGGAAACGAACTGATGTTATTGGAAATGATTCCAATGATGATGAAAATCTTTTTTTTTTATGAAATGAACCGCATTTTATTGAAATTGTACAAACAACTGATAATAATAGAAGCAGAAAAATAATTCCAAAAGGAAATTCGTTGCTAGGAATATTTTTTCTGTCAATTAATTAAATACACCCCCGACTACCCTTAATTCAATTTTCATTAGAAAAAATCATAACTCCTTGCAGAAACAACACATTGCAGGGATTTTTTTTCATGAGACCATCGAATTTGGCATGCTTATCAACCCCAAAGGCGTCACTGATTTTGTCTCACGAAAATACACCCCCTTCTACCCTTAATTCAATTTTCATTAGAAAAAATCATAACTCCTTGCAGAAACACATTGCTGGGAATATTTTTTCATGAAATCATCTAATTTGGCATGCTTGTTAACCCCAGAAGGGTCGCTGATTTTGTCTCACGAAAATACACCCCCGACTACCCTTAATTCAATTTTCATTGAAAAAAATCATAAGTCCTTGCAAAAACACATTGCTGGGAGAATTTTTCCATGACACCATCCAATTTGACATGCTTATTAACCCCAGAAGGGTCGCTGACTTTGTCTCACGAAAATACACCCCCTTCTACCCTCAATTCAATTTTCATTAGAAAAAATCATAACTCCTTGCAGAAACACATTGCTGGGAGTATTTTCTCATGAAACCATCGAATTCAGCGAGCTTGTTAACCCCAGAGGGGTCACTGATTTTGTCTCACGAAAATGCACCCTCTTCTACCCTTAATTCAATTTTCATTAGAAAAAATCATAACTCCTTGCAGAAATACATTGCTGGGAATATTTTTCCATGAAACCGTCGAATTTGGCATGCTTATTAACCCCAGAGGGGTCACTGATTTTGTCTCACGAAAATACACCCCATTGTTAGGAAACCACCTTTCACCAAAAAAAGGATATTTTACTATGCTGGTATAATCAATGTCAAAAATAGGGTTATACCTATTCTTGAATTGATCAGCTGCAACCACGATATGGTGTCTATTGGCAATTTTTTAGCTAAATTCAAATCATTTTGTTATCAAAATTTACAAAAATGGCCAATTTTTTCTGCAATTGTCACTGATTTCAGTTTTCCTTTAATAAACAGCGTACTTCATTTCTTCAATACAGTAGATATTAAAACATATTTAAATAGGACTTTTTCAATTTGTGAAGGAAAACGTCGGAAAGATTCTCATATAATACCAATTCATATCTGTTGTGCCCACTTTTTCAAAATGATATGTAACGACATAAAGAAAGCCAAGGTGAATGAAGATTTATAAAAGAAATAATGGCCTCATGTTTCAATTTCAGTGAATAAGATCTTGTTCTGAACTGGTTTGAAAATCTTGTGACAATTGTTTGTTCAAAAACTAGAACCATAGTTATGGAATCCTTCATAGTCCTTGATGATGATATTGAATTACAACCAACCTCTTCAGAATCGAAGACTTCATCTTCGGAAGTTCTGTATTCTAGCAGCCCATTTTATAAAATTTTCCTTAAAAGATACCAACAAATAATTTCTAGAATTGATTCTGATGAAGGGAAAGAAAATATTTATTATAATGTTCACTTCATGCATATTATTCTGAAGAAATATATTCCTTTTCTCCCCTTATGGACAGGAATTTTGTATAAAAATGAAAAACAGAGTAGATTCAGTAATGCCAATGTTGAAAACTGGTTTTCCCAAGTCAAGAATGATTTATTGAACGGAAACTATAATAATAAAAAGTGTAGTCGAGTCATCAGAGTTTTGCGCAAAAAAAGTAATAGCTCTCCATAAGGAAGTTATGCTTGATATCCCGAAATATAAATGTACCCCCAAAACGATCACAAACAAACGTCAAAAAACTGAAAATTTTGAAAAAAATAAGTATTTCAAATTAAGGACTTGATTTAACGGTAGGCGGAGGTGTATTTTCGTGAGACAAAATCAGCAGCCCTTCAGGGGTTAACAAGCTTGCGAAATTCGATGGTTTCATGAAAAAATACTCCCAGCAATGTGTTTTTGTAAGGACTTATGATTTTTTTTAATGAAAATTGAATTAAGGGTAGTCGGGGTTGTTTTTTCGCGAGACTAAATCAGCGGCCCTTCTGGGGTTGACAAGCATGCCAACATCAATGGTTTCATGAAAAAATATTCTCAGTAATGTGTTTCTGCAAGGAGTTATGATTTTTTCTAATGAAAATCGAATTGAGGGTAGGAGGGGGTGTATTTTCGTGAGACAAAATCAGCGACCCTTCTGGGGTTAATAAGCATGCCAAATTCGATGGTTTCATGGAAAAATTCTCCCAGCAATGTGTTTTTGCAAGGACTTATGATTTTTTTTTATGAAAATTGAATTAAGGGTAGAAAGGGGTGTATTTTCGTGAGACAAAATCAGCGACCCTTCTGGGGTTAACAAGCTTGCTAAATTCGATGGTTTCATGAAAAAATACTCGCAGCAATGTGTTTTTGCAAGGACTTATGATTTTTTTTTAATGAAAATTGAATTAAGGGTAGTCGGGGGTTTTCTTTCGCGAGACAAAATCAGCGACCCTTCTGGGGTTAATAAGCATACCAAATTCGATGGTTTCATGAAAAAATACTTCCAGCAATGTGTTTCTGCAAGGAGTTATGATTTTTTCTAATGAAAATTGAATTGAGGGTAGAAGGGGGTGTATTTTCGTGAGACAAAATCAGCGAACCTTCTGGGGTTAATAAGCATGCCAAATTCGATGGTTTCATGAAAAAAAATTCCCAGCAATGTGTTTCTGCAAGGAGTTATGATTTTTTCTAATGAAAATTGAATTGAGGGTAGAAGGGGGTGTATTTTCGTGAGACAAAATCAGCGAACCTTCTGGGGTTAATAAGCATGCCAAATTCGATGGTTTCATGAAAAAAAATTCCCAGCAATGTGTTTCTGCAAGGAGTTATGCTTTTTTCTAATGAAAATTGAATTAAGGGTAGTCGGGGGTGTATTTAATTAATTGACAGAATAAATATTCCTAGCAACGAATTTCCTTTTGGAATTATTTTTCTGCTTCTATTATTATCAGTTATTTGTACAATTTCAATAAAATGCGTTTCATTTCATAAAAAAAAGGATTTTCATTATCATTTGAATCATTTCCAATCACATCAGTTCGTTTCCAGCAATGAGTCTATCAATGTAAAAATTTCCATGGCTAGCCATGTGAATAATTGCGGTGAAACGACCTATGGCGGAATAGCGCGCTCGCCTCTCTTTCACCAAACACATGGATGAAAACACATGGCCACCTTCACACTGGTGATTAGTTTTAAAATTCAAATTGAAATGTTTGTTTTAATAACATGAATAAAAGTTTTCCTAATATTACAAAATGGTATTTTACATTACCCTCATCAGAAAGTCTTATTTTCACATGACACACATAATTTGATTATTGAAATAATGACTGCGATTGTGATTCTTAAGATGTAGTGAAGTAAAAAAAATTGGGGGGGGGGCGCTAGAAAATAATTAATTCTCGAAGTGGGCGGTAGACAAAATAAGTTTGAGAACCTCTGTGCTAGATCAATGTTCAACCCAAAATATCTCCGTTAAAAAAAATGTGTAGTACAAAATGAAGCTAACAGTCCAATCCAAAGTGTATCAATCCAAAGTGGTTCCGCTAGTTTAACAGGGGTTCATACTAAGGTACTTTAATCGACTCTATAATTTAAAACATTTTTTCATATTTATACTTACCTCTTCAGTTCCTTTCAATGTTTTTGTGCATGCCAAATATTCACATAGAATATCCTGTGTCTTCCGAGCATTCTCAACAAATTTATGGAGAGTTTCCACTTTTTCTATACAACTGGAGCAAACTATATGTGGCAATTCATCATTCTCCGAGACCTGTAAATGAAATCATAATCAGAGTCAAAATTGTAAAATAATTGATTTGCATATTTATAACTCTAGAAGTTCCTCAAGGTTTTGTTCTGGGAACACTGTTATTCTTCAACTTCATAATGACCAGCCTGAATTCTTTTCTGAATATCACCACAATTTTTATGTTAAAAAAATTAAGCAGAGTTATCAGAAAAAATAAGTAGATGAATTCAGTAGTTGGGTAACAAACTTATTCTGAATTAATCAAAATCTATTTCAATGAAAACATTTATTGAAAAAAAATTCAACAGTGATTCATGAACAACTGGTCTTCAATCACCCAACATGGTTATGTTTTTGGGAATGTCTTGCGAATTCGAATCATAGTTTATTTATTTATTTGTAATATAATACGCTACAGGACATAGCCCAATTACAAAATAAGAAATAACAGAGTATAATAAATACATCACAAATAGGTGACTATAAAGACTGCACATTTTATATTTATAATAGGTCTCAAAACAATTATTTTAGGAAGTGGGATTTTATATCTGACAGTTTGCAACTGAATATATCTAAATTTTCGCTAGCAGAGTTTGTCACTTTACACATGGTATGGATCAGAGAATTCTCCAGAACATTTGTGCGAGATGTGTTTACATAGAAAGTACTCGGGTGTCTGGAACAGATTCTAGGAATGCAAATATTAAACTTTTCCAGTAATGTTGAGCTATGCTTTTGATAATTTTATAGGTTAGTACAACACTATAATATTCACGTCTTTTTTCGAGACTGGAAAAGTTATGCTTTTGTAGCAATTCAGAGTGGGTTGTTCCTATTGGAGGATAAATTCCATCAGTTTTTAGGCTTAGCAGTTTTAAAAATCGTCGTTGAATTGCTTCTATTCTATCTATATGATATTGATAAAAAGGGCTCCACACAACTGATGCGTATTCTAACTTTGATCTAATGAAAGCATAGAATAGACTTTTTAAGGTCGAAGTTTCTTTGAAATCACTACTGTTACACGCAATTAAGGACAAACAACAGGAGGAGGTTACAACATTATCAATATGCCTATTAAATGATAAGAAGATTAAAACTTCCTCTTTGAAGATGATCACTTGGTGATCAAAACACGTGTTGAGGTGTTAAAAATAACGATTTGGTGTTGGGGAAAACTCCAGTAATATTTATTGTAGGACATGACCTTACATTTATCCGGATTTAGCAACAAATTATTTCGATAACACCATTCTACAACCCGTCCTAAGTTTGCTGAGAGGTTCACACAATCATCTATGTTCTCAACGAGGCCGTATAGTTTTAGATCATCAGCATACAAAAGGAAATAAACATCTATAACCTCTGCAGTATCGTTATTGAAGAGCAGCGGTCCCAGATTTGACCCTTGTGGAATACCGGAAGGAGCACTATATTCGGTAGATTTGAAACCATTTAGCTGAACATATTGTTTTCGATCTCGTAGATAGGACTGAAAGAGTGCAATTAAGGAAGGAGATAATCTAAAGGCTACTGATTTGTTTAGTAGAATGCCATGGTCAAGCCTGTCGAAGGCCTTAGAAAATTCTGTGTGAATAACATCAGTTTGGGCCCTATTGTCAATAGATTCAGCAATATGTTCGGTTACAGTCAGAAGGTTGGTGACCGTTGAACGATTTTTCAAAAAACCGTGTTGGTTTATACTTATACTGCAACTTGCCAATATATAACTCGCTCCAGAACAATCTCAAAAACCTTTGCAAAGTTGCAGATAATAGAGATAGGACGATAATTTGAAATATCTCGTCTATCTCCTTTCTTGAAAATGGGACAGACTTTTGATGATTTCCAGATCCTTGGTATTGTAGCCGATCTTAAGCAGATATTAATTAGTATAGATAGAGGACGAGCAAGCACAAGTGCACAATCTTTTAGGATGAAAGCTGGAATGTCATCTGGACCAGTGGTCTTTTTAGGCTTGAGCGACCTTAGCGCCTCGTATACTTCGTTTTCACTGAAGCTTGATATATCAAGAAACTGATTATTATCAATATCAGAGTTTAGTTGAAAACGGGAAGGGTATATGATTGTTCGAAAAGATTGGCAAAACCGTTTACGATAGTAGAAGGCCCCTCCAGTAATTGACCTTCAAAATTCAGTACTTGTGATATTTTGGAGCTACCTCGTTTATCATTTATAAATGACCAAAATCTGTTGGGATTGATATGTATTTATTACTCAGTTTCACCTCAGAATATTTTGTATGCCACATCAACATCATGCTTTATTTTTGCCCGAAGGTGTTTGAAATATTTAAAGGCCTGCAAATTACACTCACGCTTGTATTTGCGCCAGATTCTGCTTTTAGCCTGCAAGTCTCTAATAATGCTTCTATTATACCAAGGAGGATATTTATTTTTGGATTTGACTGTATACTTGGGACAGCAGCGATAGAATAGCAGTTGATAGAATTAGGTACGCTTTTAGGGCCAGGGTCAAAATTGGAGAAAAAAGCCTGGACTGGTTGGCCGTGGTCGAATGGAGCTTATAGTAACACATGTTTCATCTGCTTCTGCGGCAGACATCATCAGTGGTATGTGCGTTGACTGCGAGGACAAAGGTTAAACTCGAAGTCACAGTCGTTACAAATGATTGATAGAGTTGGCTCTCTGCAGACATATGTAGTCAAATCTAATAACGTACCTTTGTAGGAATATAAGATAAAAATAAATTATAGAAGAGACAGAGCATACAGGAAATTGAAAAATAAGAGTAATGAGCTAAGTCTAAAAAACTCAAAAGATTAATTGACACTTGCTCAATTGTCTTTCTTTTCAAGAGTTACATTTGATTTACTGAAAAAAACGGTAAAACTGTCATTTGTAGAACTGATCAAGGAATGACAGATTCGTTCAACAATTACTCACTCCATTGCATTTCAATAGTTGGGACTTCCATTGTCTAATATGATATAAACTGATTTGAAATACCTGAAATAATCTGTAAAAAGATTAGCTGAAAAATAACAATTATATTGAGCAAAAAAAAATTAAAATTACAATAAAAATAAAATACAATAATATAATTGTTATTTTTCAGCTAATCTTTTTAACATATTCTTTCCGGTATTTCAAATCAATTTATATCATATTAGACAATGTAAGTCCGAATTAATGAAATGCACCACGAAACATTGTCAACAACTATCCATCACACTTTAAGTCAAGGCGTGCTGCTGACCACCAAACAGCACTGCCTTGATAGGATACGAATGCTGGTGGCTGCTAAGAAGTCACTAGTGAGGCGAGCGAGAAGTATCGCGGAAAACCTTAGGTTCCACGAGAAACCTTCTCGCTTATTCCAAGAGACTCCACGTGTTGTGGATAATCCGCCGACCGCTGATCAGGTGGAATCCTTCTGGAAGGATATCTATGAACACCCGCAGCCACTCAACTTAGACACTTAGACACTCCAGCCCAAGCGCAGTTCGAAGCTTTCAACAGAGAGCTTCGACAGCCTGAGCTCAATGAACTGCGCAACCCGATAACCCCGGATGACGTTCGAAGAGCCCTTGTGGGTTCCAAGAACTTTGCTGCTCCAGGCCCAGATGGGCGGAACACTTATTGGTGGAAAAAACTACCAAGCACCCATCGCCATCTGGCCAGAGTTTTCAACTCATGGCTGGACGGACAGCAGCCGATTCCGGATTGGTTTGTCGAGGGGCGGACCGTTCTTATCCCCAAAAGCGGAGATTTGTCGATTCCTAAGAATTACAGACCGATAACATGCTTGAATTCGTGTTATAAATTGTTTACAAGCATCTTGTACACACGTATACTCACCGCAGTTGACCGAGTGTTCGAACGAATATATGAGCAGAGAGGGTCGAAGAGAGGTGTCGCTGGATGTAAAGAGAACCTGCTCATCGATAGATGTGTAACGCAGGACTCCATACAATATAACCGTAACCTCTCTATGGCCTGGATCGATTACCGTAAGGCATTTGATACAATTGCTCAGATGCCTAGCGGTACCCCACAAAATAGTGAGATGCATTGAACAACTGATACCACTCTGGCGCTTCACCATAACATTTGGTCAAGCAAGAGTCCAAACAGGGTGGGTCTTTTTCAGAAGGGGTGTATTTCAGGGTGATTCCCTCAGTCCCCTTCTCTTCTGCATCTCACTATTGCCATTATCCGTTGCGCTCAGACATACTCGAGGGTATAACTGTGGCACCCCCGGAAACCGGAGGCACGAAGTCACCCATTTGTTTTATATGGATGATCTTAAATTTTATGCCTTTGGAGACAAGGATCTTCATTAGTCCTTGAGGGCTGTGGAAGAGTACACGCATACTATCGGTATGAAATTCGGGATAGACAAATGTGCAATGGTCCATCTCAAAAGAGGACGATGCGGGGACTACGGAGAGGATGTGCAGCTCGCAGATGGAAGCATCCTACACCATCTGGATGCCGGAGAGACGTATACTTACCTCGGGGTGGAACAACGCCACTCACAAGAGTTAACAGCAGTGAAAAACTCTCTCCGCGACAAGTAACAGCACAAACTTCGACAGATCTGGTCATCGGAACTGTCGGAAGAACAAAGTTGTTCCAATCTTACTCTACTCGTTTGGAGTGGTGAAGTGGACTCGGGAGGAGCTGTATCAACTCGACGTGAAAAACCGTTCCACGGTTGTACTTCCCCCGACAACAGGGAGGACTTTTGAGTTTGGAGTGTCTACATGACAGAATGGTACTGGATACAGCCTGTAAAGCCGCCAAGAGTTCGGATCCCCTTCTCTGCATGGTCCGTGACCATGAAATAGCAGGAATTGGAGCATTTCTCTTTAGGACAGCTTCCCGAGCAGCTGATGAACTCGGTATAGTTTTCGACACTGACACGGTATTGACGAGACACCGGTGTTGCCCTACGCTCCGGGGGATATTGAATCCGTTGTGGGGAACGAGAAGTGCCGAATTTATTGGAGCTATTCGTTCCCCACCCTCAGGCTCATACAAGCTAATAAGCCTGATGAGGTCATTCTCTACCACCAGAGCAAAACGATATTTGTCGTGGAGTTTTCAGCTCCTGACGAGACAAATATCGTCAGAAAAGAGGAGGAAAAGCTGATAAAATATCGAGATTTTCTCTTCGAACTCCGCAAACTCTATCCAGATCACTCTGTCAAGATGGTTGTTCTGATTTTTGGAGTCCTTGGTGGAATGATGCTCTCTCTACTCTCGAATCTTGAAATCATATCGGCTTGCCGCACTGAGGCAGAAATCTTAGCCGCACAGATGCAGATAGCTGTCATTCTTGGCTCACTGCGCTTGCTCAGGGCACATGATTCTCGGACCCAATGATCACTTACTCCACGGTGTGTGGAGTGGTCATTGGTTTATAATGCTGGCGCGCCCTCCCGAATGTATCGGGGATTCGGTGGATAGGGCCTGACCAGCGCACACTACGGTGAAAAAAAAATTTGATATGTAGTATAAACTCGTATAAAATTGTATTTTGACGTCTTAAAAGTTGTATAAAAACCTACATATGGTAGAGTGTACGCGACTATTAAAATCTGAGGTCAAAAGTCACAAAAATCAATTTTCTTATCAATATTGTAGGGGATTAAATTCCCTACAACTTGGTTTTAATTTTTTTTATACATTCAATCGTTTTCGAGATAGAGGACGGAGAGCGCGCGGTTAGAGCATCATTTAAGGACAGCTGGTCCCGTGGGTTGGACTACCTATCGGGCGCGTTCCCAGGTGGCAGATTGGGAAACGCCCATGGGACTGGAGGCCCTGTCCGAAAAGCCAATGTGGCCTAATGGACGGGGTTGCCGGACTCCTAGTCAGTGGCAGAAATAAGTAGGGTGAGGGAAACTAAACCTCTCCAAAAGCCTTTGCAAAACATGCCACCGTGGACCAGCCTACCCAAGCTAAGGTGTAAGGAATCGTGCCTACAGCTGAATGGGCGCAGGGCGATATGCGGTTACAAACGATCACCTTGGGGAACTGAGCGAAACCTCATTGTAATCAGTCTAACTCTGATAATGTGGGGCTCTGCCAGAGGTGACCAACTCTTCACTTGCTACTCGTGGGAACACACATGAATGAAACAAACACAAAAACCAATCCCGAGGCTGGACAGAAGTGCTCTCTTCAATCTAAGGCAGTGGCTGGGGATGAATAGAAATGTCCACCCCAATCTACCGCTTGGAATGAGGCTGGACATAGCAGATCACCTCGTGATGTAATATAAAGGCGGCGCATTTACGGCGCCCAGGCCAAAAGGCTCCACTTCCTGCGGCGGGCGCCATGAGCCCCGCCTTGAATAAAGGCAAGGAACCGGCTGCCCCTACAGGAAAGCTCCCTCACTTGTGCACCTCCACGGAGGGAACCCCAAAAAGGTTGAAGAAGCGGCACAACGACAGTAATGTCGCTGCACCTTCCAAAACCTTCGCGGAGGCCACCGTGAGACACCTCAAGGTTGCCAAAGAGAGTGTGTGTTCGGCGAGGCTTGGCCTACACCTGCCAATATAAAGGAGATGTCTCCTAGTGACCTGTCCACCTTCCTGGAAAGGACAGGATGGACGATGACCTAGGAGGACAACTCTTCGGGAGAATGTACAATGGGTCACATGTGGCCTAAGTGCTGTGGGTCTACACTCACCCTCCCTACTCTACAGATACAGATGAGGTCAACGGGTAGTTTCGGTCAAAAACACTCCATATAAGGTTTATTGATTATTGATAAATACACAATTAATAATAATTTTCCTTTCATTAACTTCAACATTACATTCAATAGTTTTTTTCATTAATTATCCATCTATTCCTGGAACCTCTGGAATGGGGTTGGACAATGCGTAACGAATTCGACAATTTTAGCACCTTTCCAAGAGGAATTGCTCAACACAAAATTCTGCAACTGCAAGAGTAGTTGTGGATCGCGCTGTGGGTGCAGGAAATCGGGGTTGCAGTGCTCTTTAGCTTCTAGCCAGCGTAATGGGCAAGCTTGTCTCAATGCTTTACCATATCAGTTCGATGTCAATGAAGACAAAACTTTTGACCTCGAAATTATGGAACACCTGAAGACAAATGTCGTTGAAAATGATAAAGAGGACTTTGAAAGACTACAGTGGTCGGAAGACGACGATGAAGAAGAGGAAAATAATTGAAACTATGAGTTTGAGTTAAATTTTTTCAATTTTCACAATCATAAATGTATGGAATATTTTTTTAATAAAAACATTAATTAAGAATATCCTTCTTTCTATTTATTTAAGAAGTTATTATTGTAAATTACTTCATCATTGAAATATAATTTGAGTATTTTCCTCACCAATTCAATAACTACACGAGAAGGGAAGTGTTTTTAAATAAATTGATACTTATTAAAAAATAGATATGTGAATTTAATAATTTTTAAATATAATATAATTGTTAATAAGAAATGACAATTATTAATAATTGTGTATTTATCAATAATTAATAAACTGTATATGGTGTGTTTGTGAACGGGACTACCAGTTGACCTTAAATGCTGCTCTAGGCTAGGTTAGGTCAAAAGTGAGTGGGTCTACTCGACCCTCCACTGCAACCCACAAGGGTTTATTTTGGCTCATACATATTCACACTCGATCAAATAAACCCAGCTTCTTAACGAAGCCGATTAGTTTGTATGGTGAGTGATCTTTCAGGTTAGATGGTAAGAGTACGGCTCTGAAAACCTGATTCGGTCTCCAGCGGGACAGGCATAAAGTATGTGATCTGCTATTTCATCATTTTCCAAACAGAGGAGACACACACTGTCTTCCGACAGTCCGAGTCTCTACATATAATCATAATATATTTATTTGAAAATAGGCATCCTAACATACAAAAACATTTTAAAATTGGATAGTCAAAGTCACAGTCCAACTTCATAAGACTAAAATATGTATGTTCGGAATTATCCAAGCATTCAATAAATAAAAAAATAACAATGTAAATTACAAATACTAGGTATATATGTTATTATAATATCAACGTTAATGTGGATGTTGTATTTTCAAATGACTAGTAAGCCCTTTTTTGAATATCATAATAGATTCACTTTGTTTTATCTCAAGCGGGAGGTTATTGTAATCCAATAGTCCTTTATGGGATAAAGATTTCATGGATCGTGTAAAGTTCATATAAATTAGAATTCCCCCTAGTGGGGTAATTATGAATTTGATGGCTTCATTAGTATTATTGATTTTTGGTACAGAAATTACTGTACTATTTTTTAGTTCTTGTGGAACTTTACCAGTTCTGAGTGATGTATTAACCAAATTTAATAATACTCCACCGATTGCCTCAAACACTCTTTTAAGTACTTTGTTGTTTATACAATTGGATTTACATTTGTTATCAAAGTTTCTAATAATGAATCTAAGTTCTGACATTGATAATAATCTAAATTTAGTTATCTCACAATTAATAGGTGGGAGATTATTGTTAGTCCAAGGGAAGAATGGGTAATGGTGTTCTTAATGTCTACTATACTATCAATGAAGAAACAATTGAACTTCTCTGCTTTCTTTATATCATGGGTGACTTGACAGACACCTTGGGCTGTTGGAAATAATATTGTGTGTGGAAGTGAATCGTTTTTCTGTTTGACTAACGCCTTTAGGGTTTTCCACATTTCTTTCGAGTCCTTCAAGCAATTATTGATTTTATCAGTATAATTAGTCTTTTTCATTTTCAGTAAATTAACAACTTCATTTCTGCAACTTTTATAAATAACCCATTTGAGCTGTTTGTCAACTTCAGTGGAACATGTTTTAAAGTCTTTATATGGCCTATCTCTACATTTGGTTAACTCTCTAACTTCATTTTCATACCAAGGAAGTTGACCTTCTCTCAACACACATGGGAACACACATGAATGAAACAAACACCAAAACAGAAACAACAAAAACAAAAACTAATCCCGAGGCTGGACGGAAGTGCTCACTTCACTCTAAGACAGTGGCTGGGAATGAACAGAAATGTCCACCCCAATCTACCGCCTGGAATGAGGCTGGATATAGCAGATCACCTCGTGATGTAATACAAAGGCGGCGCAATTGTGGCGCCAAGGCCAAATGGAAAAAAAGAGTGAAAGAGGCAGGAGTGGCAGCAACTATAAGTGCATCCTCCTCCTCCCCCACTCCACCTCCGACAGCATGGGCACTTCCTGCGGCGGGCGTCAAGAGCTCCGCCTTGAATAAAGGCCAGGAACCGGCTATCCCAACAAGAAAGCTCCCCTGGTTGAAGAAGCCGCGCAACGACAGTAATGTCGCTGCACCTTCCAAAACCTCTAACTTCATTTTCATACCAAGGAAGTTGACCTTCTCTCAAGTTGAAAGTTTTCATATGGGAAGTGGTATCAATATTTGTTTTCAAATGTTGTTCAATGTTGGAATATATCGCATCAACGTCCGCAGAATTCAGGTCCCAATTACAGTGCATCGGTGACTCGTTTAATGCATTGAGATGATATTTGCTAAAGTTTCTGAAGTATTTTCTTTTGTTGCTACTGAAATTATAAGAGGCTTTAATTGAAATGATGATGATATTGTGATCAGCAATTTTAGGGGTATCATCGTAGTTCATCTCTACTATAGTCCAACAACTGTTTGGTATCAAGCTTTGAAGGGTGAATAAACGCATTGAAGTGAGCCAATCCGGGAAGATTCTTCCAGAAGTCCATAAATCTTCTTGCCACGCAGGTGTTCAATGTTTGTTTGGCAAAGCCTAAAGCGATGCCAACGACAGGTTCTGGTCTGATGAAGCTGCTTGCAGCACCCTCCTTTGCAATAAATGATGCTCTAACCACGCGCTCTCCACCCTTTATCTCGAAAACGATTCAACGTATAAAAAAATGTAATCCTCTACAATATCGATAATGAATACAAATACCAAAAAAAACCCATAGGAAACAAGATATATGCAAATATGTGCAAAAAATCGATTTTTGCGACTTTTGACCTTGGATTTTAATAGTCGCGTACACCCTGCCATATGAAGGTTTTGAGACAACTTTTAGGATGTCAAAATCA
The DNA here is from genome assembly GCF_025532065.1 of Leptinotarsa decemlineata. Classification (NCBI taxonomy): domain Eukaryota; kingdom Metazoa; phylum Arthropoda; class Insecta; order Coleoptera; family Chrysomelidae; genus Leptinotarsa; species Leptinotarsa decemlineata. The sequence goes on along the minus strand of NW_027412703.1, from coordinate 6,830,183 downwards.
AGTTTATACGAGTTTATAGGTGGGTATTTAAATTCTGATTTGAACTTACTAAGATGACTGGACTAGTCAAATGTCATCGTCATTTCATCCAGGTTTGGAGACCAGCTCCCCTACCCTTTTGGCTGATTGTTGGTCTTGAGAGGGACCAATGGGTTCATGACTGATTGGTGACGGCATGAAGTCCTTAGACATCAGTGCCGCCCTTCACGGGATACCCCTACCTGGCTGGGGTGGGATGGATGAAAAAGTTATTCATCTGTTAACGGGGGACATGAGGGCCTCATTTGACAGGGTGTCGGGCCTTCTATATCGGGAGGGGTCGTCTACAGCATAATCTGTGGCTTCCCTAACTAACGACTGGACTAGTGTCACTAGGAAGTTGTAGGTATTGGTGTGAAAAGTGTGCTGTGCGGATAATTGTGATTTGGTGTGAGATTTCAATAAACTTCATTGTGATTATTTGAACTTGACTATGATAATAATTAGATGAATAAAATATTTTAACATGGGTACACATTTGAATCTTTTTGCTAAAAGAAGTCAAAGACTGATTGCTATAAGGTAAAAGGAGCTGACTTGGCTTATATGTGAAAACGGTGTTTACTTATTTTTCTTGTTCACATAAATTCTTTCAGAATTTAATACAAGTTACATATTATATCCGTGATATAAATCGCACGTTAAAAGATAAGATCTCGTTAATCCTTAGCTCGCACAAGTTTTTGAGCTTGTTATTTGTAGAGGGAGACAGCTAGTTAACGTTAATAGATTTTAACATATTATTGTATGAACAAAATCTAATTTCAATTAATTAGGTAAGTATGAGGCGTAGGTAAACATTCATTCAAAATATATATCAGGATGAAAAATGAGAAATAAAACTACCTATCTTTTCAAACACTTTTATTTGTAACTAATGTTACTGCAGTTTCAACCGATAAGGCCATTTCCAAACAATTACAATGAATTGAAAAAACTGTTTTCTTAGTTCATTGTAATTGTTTGAAAATGTCTTTAAAGGACGAAACATTAGTTAATGACGATCGCTTGATATACAAAAAATATGGCACAAAGCGCCCGCGTTTTTTTCACAATAATACTAGTATTTTTCGTTCTTTATTGTTTTAAGCTTATTGAAAAAAGATATTTTTAACTTTTTAGTTCGATGTTCTTTAAAAGCATGTTTTTTAGTTTTTTAAACTATATTTATTTTTAATTTTTTTGGTTTCGTATGCTATGAAAGCGTGTTTTTTAATCTGTTTAAACTATATTTATTTTATCTAAACTTTGGGATCGATCAGCTGTATATTGTTTAGAAAAATGACCATTGATCATTTCAGATTCCGAGAGGAGCCTGAAAATCAGCTACCAAGCTCAAGACAACAGGCGCGCAAAGGAGGGTTACAAATAAGGCACCAGGCGCGTGTGTTAAAAAAATACTTTTTTCAAATGAAGAAATACATGTAAAGCGAGTTCGAATTATATCAAGGAGGTTACGTACAGCGCCATCTGCCCGCGAATAGATCAAGCAATAATGTTGATAATTATGTTAAATACAGATCCCAAGCTTGAGTTACAAACAAACATACATACATACATACAGGTGAAGCTAATATAAAGCGTGTAAAAATAGATTCAAATTCTCACTTGGAGATCTATAAATGGTGATAACTATAATTTTGAAGCTACTTACTTCACAACAAATTCTAGATATTTCAATTTAACACTCTGAAGATTTTTTTCCAATGTAAGCATTTTATTATATTCAATACCTTTTTTACAATGATACATACACCGCCCCGAATATGATTTTGCCTGCAATAAATTGCTGCCATTTCAAAATTATTAAAATATAAATTTCTATAATAGTTTTCAGTTATCCAGTGCTCCGACAAACAAACGATTTCAATATTATTATTATGGACAAATAATTCAACAGAGTTCAAATTATTCAAAAGGCCCTGGACATTGACATGGCATAATTTGGTTTCACAAACTTCCTGACTATTATTTATATCTAAAAAAGCTAGTTTGCTCGGTGGAGCACTATTTTCGCTGCTTAAATTTCCTTTTTGGAGGCTCTCGACTCAGGCGAGGGGATAAAAATTATTTCGGGACCTGGATAAATTTTACATTCATTTGACCCTATTTCATATTCAATCAGAAAATTCCAATTCATTTGTGTATGTTCCATGTTTTCACTAGACATATTTTCTTCATCAATTTTAGCTATCTGTTTACCATGATGTCCGGACTTTATATAAATGTGCTAATGCTTTGCTTACAAAATATATACCAGATTTTTTCAGATTGTACCCACTTTTGTCGATATTTGAAATTCTAATGTGATTATTACATTCAAATATATTTACAGACATCGAGTTCATGTAGTGAATTTCCTTACACAAAGTTAAATTGTTTCTGTATAGTCTACTATTTCTCCCCTTATTAAAACAATAAGGCTCTGTAATGATTATGATGTTTGTATGTGTTGATTCATTTAAAAATATTTTCATTTTGCTTATGTTAATATTTTTGGGCCATAACACTAAAATATCTGCCCTGGTCATTTTTTGAGCTTTCCTTTGTAGTTTTCGAAACTTCATCAAGGGTTGCATTAGCTTTGATAAAATATTGGATCTAGTAATTTTCATACATATGATTTAGAAAGTTCGTGGCTATATTCCTCCCATTACATTCTCAATTTTGTTGTGTTCTGATGTATTATGTTCAATTTGTTTGCTAATTGTTTGAATTTTAATACAATCCACCTTTTTCTTGTAGTCAGATGAAAAAAAGCCTGGGTTCCTTCATCAGAACTTATTTTTGTGTGTTTTAGATTTTTCATATCGTCTCCATCCACGCCACTGCTAGGTGAATCAGTTGAGGTACATGTATTTCTCATTTACTCATTGTTTTGGGTACTAAAATCTGTTAATGAATCCTTTTTATTTATCTGTTTTTGCAATTCTTGGATTTTATTTTCCATTTCTTTGATAGTCGTTTTTTGTTTTTATTTCAATTTATTCATCTCTGTTTCCATATCCTCTGCTTGTTGCAGATGTTTTTTTCTTTTATAAACTTTTCAATGTATTTGTTTTTCATCTCACCTTCATCCACTAGTTCTATTATGGTTTTTCGAGAAGGTTGGTTTCCTGATCACTTACATATATCTTCATGTATGCAGCATACTATTTTATTGTCTTTCAAAAATACCACTTTTTTGTGATGCACTTGTAAACAACTTTTATGGAAGATGCCAGTCAATAAAGAGTCTTACGAACTCACTTTATGATCCAATTTAATTAAATTTAACAACAATTATCTTTATATATGAAATAAGATAGCTAGAAATATGTTATTGCTGTATTTTCAGACTCAAAAAGAGCTTTTGAGACAATTGATAGAGAAATTATGTTGTTTAAATTGGCTCAGTATAGGATTAATGGAAAGGTGTTAGAATGGTTCAGTGATTATTTAAACAATAGAAAACAGAAAGTCCGTTTTAAAGATGCACTATCAAATGAAAAAGATATTGATGTAGGTGTTCCCCAAGGTAGCGTTCTGGACCCGCTTCTTTTTGTTTTATATTTGAACGATATTGAACTTTTTATTGAATCTGAGTTCATAAACCTATTTGCTGATGATACATTGCTTATGTGTAGCGATATGAATTTAGATAGAGCTATTCATAAAATGGATAGGATTTTAGGAGCGGTAAATGAGTATTTATGCACTAACAAATTGAAGTTAAATGTAACAAAAACAAAAGCAATGATATTCACCACGAAATATATATACAGTTCTCTAGATATCAACGGTATAAACCTCAATATCAATAACGAAAAAATTAAAGTTGTGTCATTAGTCAAATACCTTGGTTTTCAACTGGATAATTTTTTAAATTTTGACAATCACTTTGAATATATACATAAGAAAATATCGAAAAAACTATATTTTTTCAGTAAAATAGCACAAAATTTGTCAATGCAGTCCAAAGTAACAGTTTACAATACCATTATTCAACCCACTTTGATTATTGTGTTTATTTTTATTTAACCTCAATAAATTAATTATGCTACAAAAACTACAAAATCGAGGGATGAGAGTAGTCTTGAAAACAAATCGCCGTACTCCCATAAAAAGTATGCTTGATTGTTTGAATTGGTTATCAGTTGAAAGAAGACTCTACTATTTTACAATGACTCTAACAAAATTGTAAATGGAATGGTACCAGAATATTTTAAAGATTACATCAAATTCAATGAAAACATTCATAATTATAATACATATAAACAGACTGACACTCGGAAGTACCATGAAATAATTATTTTTTGAGGGCTTCCACGAGTTCAATGAATAACCGGAAGAAATAAAAAAAATAATCATTTTAAAAGAGCTCTTAAAGAATTTAAAAAAAGTAATAGAATATAAATTGTATAGTTATGTGGAATTATTTGGGACATTATTGGCTATCATCTATTGTTTTTAATTGTTCACTAGGGTATTTGTATCTGTAATGAAACCAAATATCACTGTTTTAATAATAATTTAATGTATATATTATGTACCTATATTTCATTATCTATTTAAATGTTACTTAACATATGATACTGAAATCTTTATATGTAATGTTCATTGTCTGGCTACATGCTAGTTTAAATCTAAAATTGTTTAAATTTAAAATTTTTTACATACTTTTTTTATATTTCATTGTGCTAGTGTTATTATTACACTCATATATATGTATGTATTAGGTTTCCTATTTCAATAAAGATTATTATTATTATACACATATTTACAAATGGACCTGTTTCTGTCAAATTCAACGGCATGACCGACTGTAAAATATTTTTATTGCTGATTAGTTTGATGACCCAGTGTTACCATGTATTTCTATAAAATCTGTTATTTCTTAATAATCGTCTTTAAAATGGTTATCAATATAACCATTCAAGTGATAACATTATACATATAACAATGTAAGGACTTCTGCTTTGAACACGATTAATTTATTGGCTCTGATTTACTATTACCTTTCGGTGGTGAACTTGCTGGTATGCTCTTTATCATCTAGATTTAAGATTCATTCATTTTTTAAATTGTGGAAGATTAAAAAGCAAAAAAATACCAAGGAACATAATTTGCCTCTTACTGATTTAGATTAAAAATAGGTGTTTTTTTATCTGATGAATGAATAATTATAATTCCTTTTTTTTATATTTCCACCACCACCTCTATCAACATCCACTTCCATCTTCGCCTCCACTACCTGGCCTTCGTTACAACTCTCACTCTTATAGTCTGCCATAATCTGTAAAATCTGTTGTTCCAACAATCAGCTATTGCCCCATTATGAACTACCACCGGAATTCAAAACTTGTGGGAGCTAAGAATCAAAGAGGTCTTACCTACTAACATGCGGTTCCTAGCACAGGTTGGCCGCTAAGCAGTGAAAATCTTAAATTGTACAGTTGGATTCGAACCATCTTTACATAGTAATTGATTGAATGAATACAAAGAATAACTCATGATGATCAAATGACTATCGATGTATTGTCAAACAGTAAAATTTATGTTTTTAATAAATTGACGGATGTAGCCGTTAATACGTGGTAGGAGATCATAATGAAGAAAAGAGAATTGAAACTTTCTATGTTTTTTACCACTTTTATTTATAATGTTTAATGTATAAGTTTGAAAATGTCCTTATAGGACGAAACTGCAGTTACAAATAAAAGTGGTAAAAAACATAGAAAGTTTCATTTCTCTTTCCTTAATTATGTTTTTGTTAATACAACTGAGAATTGGTTGACAAGTTCAAAAAGAAAGTCTTCAAATGTGTCCAGTATGGACACTGTCAAGAATTTTGCTGCTGACATCTCTGCTGTGCTAAGGAAGAAGATCGTAACTGACAATTTGATCATTTTGAGATAATCGCATTTTAAGACTTATTTCAATGCCATCCACATTTCTGGTAGGGAATTGATTATTCTCGGGGTGGGAGTACATATTGGTGGATGCTATTTTTTCAGTGATATTTCAAAAAATTTAAAAATAAATGCAGATACGACTTTTTTTTATGCATAAATTCAAACAGTACAATACAAAATGTTGTAAGTAAACACAAATATATGGGTGATAAAAATGGAACATAAATATTATATTATTACTGCTTATTATTATATGCATATATGAATAAAAACTAGTGAGAGGATGCAATTTCGGTCATCATGGAGTTATTCATCATCAATAATACTACTCTTCTCCTAGTCGCCGTTCGCTTCAGGAAAATTTTCCCAGAACTGTCGCCTGGGGCTTGGTAGAATCCGTAAAAACTTTTATTTATTTATTTATTTCATACACTATTCTACAGTATGAACCCAATCACAGAATAGGGAGTTACAGTGGCATTTACAAATATGTACTTACATAATATAATTTGTGAATCTATATAAAAAAAAAACAGAACTGTCAATTAGCTAAGTAATGTCTTTTGATTTGTATGATCTGGCAGTTGAATATATCTAGGACATGACTAACAGAATTAGAGGTATCGCACATTGTATAAATTGGAGATTTTTTCATTATATTTGTACGCGGAGTGTTGAGATAAAATGTAACAGTATTCCTAGATGACCGTCTAGGAACCCAAAAATTCAACATATGTAACAGTTGAGAGCAGGTGATGATATTGTTCATGACCTTGAATAAAAAAAGAAATGAATAATATTTACGCCTTACCTCGAGACTACAAAAATTGTGAGTTACAAGCAATTCATAATAGGGAACCTGATAGTAGGGACTCCACATGACAGATGCATATTCCAGCTTTTGCAGAAGAGTATACTCCCTTTTTCGATATTCCTCTTAGCTTTTTTTTGGGAGAGGGGCAACTCAGATCACTTTTCATCTGATTAGCTTTCAGAAAGTTCAATGTGATGAAATCATATGCAAAAGAATTTCGGTATTATAAGGTCTTCTCACCCCTTTTTAGCTTCAAATGTACGATATCAGACATATATGGTCTAGGATTCGAATTTTTCAGGTTTTTTAAAGATGTGTGATCTGGCCAGTCGAAAAAGTTTTCAATACTTCTACTCATGTCGATCACTTTTGCTTTGGGATGAGCATTTTGTACACACTCTTTGAAGTCTTGAAAATCATAGACCTTTCTTTTTATTTTCAATTGGGTCTGTCATATCTGCCAATGTACTCGAAGATTACTAAGCAAAATTGTCGTATCTATCAATGTTATCGTAGATACGATAAGTTTGCTTAGTAATATTAGATACGACATTTTTGCATTGTAAAGTCAGTATAGTTTGTAGATACGACAAATTTCAAACTGAATTTGCGTCTTCAGCTGAATAGCTACGGTATCCAACATTTCTCAGAAGTTGCGTTGGTGGTTGCAGATGCCAAAAATGGCAATAACTCAATTTTGATGAAATTGTCAGTTACAACCTTCTTTTTTAGCACGGCAGATCTCCCCTAGCCATGATGACTATCATATTCAAGTAACATTTATCATACTCTTGTTTCACTTCCAATAAATCTGTTTTATTATTATTGAAGCTAATCAGTCAACCTCACCCAAGCTGAATTTCATTAAACGAGTAATAGAGTCGACAGGCCTAGAAACGATGACACTACTATCTACTATTGTTTTTCAATTATTTATCCATAATTTTAAATAGAATATAAATCATCAGCAATCGAAAAAGTAAATCAATTTTTTTTAGAACTGAAGTAGATATTTTGGTCCAAATGAGTCGGGTTCAATCGATACTAAATAGTAAAATATTGTTGACAATTGTCTTCAATAACTGATTCAACTCAAAACCCTTTTTCATGTTAGGGAAGTAAAACTAAGAGATGTACTGCATTGAAGAATGTAAACTTTCATGGCCGAAGATAACTGTATGAAGGCTATTTTCCGGGTTTTCTCGCCATGGTCTGCAGGTTTCTATGCCTGAAATTTCGTCTGCTGCTGCAGTAGACATTTTCAAAGGCGATGTGGTAACGGTCGCAATACCCGAGCTGGTGCTCTGGTTCTTGTTCCCATTATATCCACAAATTAACTACTATTTTCCCCTCCTACTCCATTTCAATAATTATGTCGATTGAGATGGTATAAAAAGTAAAACTGATAGTGGAATCAAAGGGCATGAAAACTACAAGAATGGTCATTTCGGTATCGGAACTGTAGTGAAAAAAAAAACATGGCTATTTGTAAATATAACCTTGGGTATATAGGTACCCCTTTTTACAATTGTATTGATACAGAGTCCATTTTTCAAAGAGACAGGTGGCAGAAGTCATCCTCCGAATTCAATATCCACGCAATATTTTTTTATCGAGGAAATCAATCTGAAAGATGAAACATGAGGATGATTGAATAAATGTTCTGAATGTCTACACTGGTAGATTTTTATTTCTGGTTTATCAGAAACCGTAAAGCCTACAATACTTACCTTTTTCATTTTTCAGTCTTAATTTTTTTGTGATGGGATAAGGAAAAATCATTTAACATTTATAAAGAATACAGAACATTAATAAAAATACTGGTGGAAATAGCATTTACAATTAAATTAGTTTTCTCTTATTTCCCAAGTAATAATATGAAAAACTGATTTTCCGTCAAAGAAGGTAAAAATAACCCATTTCTATTATCAGTAACTTCTCCATCTCAAAATATACCTCCTCATCGAACTTTCCAATTAGCTGTAGCCAGTCAGATGAAATTAACAATTGTAAACTTGAATGAAAAATTGAGTAAAATAATTGAGTATTGATATGGACTGCTGTAATCAAGTATACAATGCATCATGTCCTCCCACGCATATATGCAAAGCAGATGTTTTCCAAACAAAAAAAGAATATTTATATCATGGTATATCATTACAAACTATAAATGTCCCAAAATAAAATCGTATAAGTGCAGCTGTGATATGCCATAATGCACACAGTTCCAACAGAAAATGTAACAAAAGGAAATGCTATTTGTCTCCACAATTAGGTTAACAACTATATAGGTTGTATTTAATCCTACACTGATCATGAATCGAGATGAATCATCTTACCAGAATTGACAGACACGTCATGACTTTCTTGGCGATATTATTATCCGCAGCCGCCTTATCAAACATAAATAAAGCATTTTCCTTATCTTGAGATAAACACAATCGACACAAGTGATAAAACTTTGGCGGTACATTACACATATTTAAACAATGGACAAAACAAAAGCTCACGCACCATACATATAACATTAACAAAAAACACAGTTCATCATTCACAGCCTTATAGTTTTTAAACTATTCAAATTAATTTTTAGTATGAAAGTTATATATACGGCACACTCTCCACTCGTCATTCCATTTGTCAACACAAGATCATTACACCACAACACATAATTTTAAGGCACTACCGTAGTTAATAGCCACTGGAACGATTCCTAAAGACAATACATGCCGTGCCGTGCCGTTAATACTCGATCATCCTATCTCCTATGTCGGTACCGTTTTTAACAGTGTTTTGACACAGAGCAAATAATAATATCTCAGAACTAGCCATGATTTGTTCAAAAAATCATAGATATAAAAATCTGATCCGTTTGTGCAATTAGAGCAAATCAAACTTATACGTAATAAGAAATAAGTAATAGGAGCAATTCGTTACACGTATTTAAAATTGAAATGGTCCAGCACATAACAAAGTGATGGAGCACAAGTGACAAGAAATGTGTATATATACGTCAATATTGAAGTTCTTGAGTGTGAGAGGAAGTGGAAAGTTTTTTGAGGAATAATCGGAACATTTGTGATTAGAAATTACGACTTATAAATAATGCTATTATGATATATTTCGAATTGTGTATACTCATGTTGAAAATTGAAAAGTATCACTTTTTATAATATCATAAAATATCTAGCTGACCCGGTACCCTTTGTTCAACTATTTTCATTATTTCCATGACTTGGTTAATTTGACGCCAAAAAATATAAAATTTTCGTCAAAAAAATCTGTAGCGGGACACCCTAATCATCTAGAGCAGGGGTCTGCAAACTTTGAAGCCTTCGGTCCATAATGATTTTTTCAGTTTGTTCCAAGGGCCAATTTCTGCCCTCAACTATATTTCTAGACTAGGATAGTCGCAAAGTGCGTGACCTAAGCAAACTTACTCTTTTTTTGCATTTCAATTATTATTGTGTATTGTGACACTTAGCGACATCTAGTGGCGAGTAGTGGTACTATGTACTATCTTTTTCAGCTATCCGCTAGGTGGCATTAGGCGTAATTAAATATTTGGAATTACCGCGTCGGTTCGAGAAAGTTCTGGTTCTAGCTAGTGTATTCCGATCACCTCGAGATGGCAGTAATAATTGCATATAAAAAGGCTATCGGCGCAACTGCGAGTTAGTCTGCGTAGGAAAGGCGAAGGAAGCGAAACTGTCTATTGTGAAATAAAGTAACACCCGTCAATAAAAATATTTTGATTCGACTTATTGTTTTTATGTGTGATTTGTTAGTGTGGAAAAGAAGCGAAAAATCGACAGTGATTGCAGAACGTTTCAAGGAAAATGGAACGTTCAGTATTTTGTGATTGAGTCCAGTAATAAGGCGCTATATTAAATTTGTAATGAATCCATAGCTGTTCTCACATACTATAACATAAAACGACACTATGAATCGAAACATCTTCAAAGTTACTTTAAGTATACAGGAAGTTTGCGTAAGGAAAAATTTGAATTTTTGAAACGCGGACTCAAATCGCAGCAATCTTTGTTTACCAAAGCGAATACTGAACAAGAGTCTGTAACTCGCGCCAGCTTTCGTGTGGCTCTTGAAATCGGAAAACGTGGCAAACAATTCACCGATGGAGAAATGATAAAAGAATGCTTGATTGCAGTAGCCAAAGAAACATGCCCCGAAAAGGTAAATTTATTTAAAAGTGTCAGTTTGTCAGCAAACACCGTGGCTCGGAGGGTGCAAGACATCGCAGAAAATATATCATCTCAACTGTCTGACAAAAATGGACATCATGAGTGGTTTTCTCTAGCATTGGATGAGTCAACGGATGTGTCAGATACTGCTCAGCTGTTGATTTTTATTCGCGGAGTAGATAAAAGCTATGAAGTGTATGAAGAACTTCTCGATATTGATAGTATTCACGGCACGACAACTCTGGGGCAGATATTTTAAAGGGAATTGAAAATGCCATTAATAAAAAGAACCTTCGATGGAGAAATTTGAAATCTATAACAACTGATGGAGGCAAAAATATGTATGGTAAAAATAAAGAAGTGGTTGCACTCGTGTCAAAGGCTATAGAAAATGATGGTGGTTCAAAACCATTAGTCTTACATTGTATCATTCATCAACAGTCCTTGTGCAGAAAATATTTGGATATGTCTGAAGTTCTAAAACCAGTCATATCAGTTGTTAACTTCATCAGATCCACTGGGCTGAATCACCGACAATTCCGCGAGTTTATTCAACAGATTGGAGAAAATGATTTACCATATCATACTGCCGTACGCTGGCTTAGTTGCAGAAATAGTCCTTAAGCGCTTTTTTGAACTTCGAGCAGAGATCGAGCAGCGCCCTTTTGCCGATTTAGAAAATAGTGAATGGATGTGGAAGTTAGCCTTCTATGTCGATTTGACAAATCATATGAACGAACTGAATTTGACATTGCAAGGAGAAAATCAGCTTTGATCAATATCAAATCCTTCAGGCAGAAAATAATACTATTTCAATCGCAATTACGTAAAAAATGTTTCACACATTTTGAAACATGTGAAATATTCAGCGACACTACAGAGACTGAATTTCCCGTCAATTCTGCAATCGAAACTTTGAGTGCTTTGAAGATAAATTTTGATACTCGTTTTTCAGATTTTGATGTCATTGCGAATGAAATTAAGCTTTTTCAAAATCCTTTTGATTCTGACATCATTGAAACCCTGGCTCCGGAAGTCCAAATGGAAATTATTGATTTACGGTGCAGTGATATGCTTAAGAACAAATATCAAAATTCATCTTTGTTGGAATTTTATAAGAGTCTTCCACTGGAACAATTTGATAATTTGCATAAATTTGCTCGTGGGTTGTTTTCTGTTTTTGGTACTACTTACTTGTGTGAGAAAACGTTTTCCAAGATGAAGTACACAAAGAATGTTTACAGATCTGAATTAACCGATGAGCATCTTAAATCTCTTTTGATAATTGGTACAAGTAAAATTGATCCACAACTACAAAGTATTGTCGGTGGAAAATCACAATTACATAAATCTCATTAGTGTTTTTGTTTTACTGTGATTCATTTCAATTATTTGTTAGTTATTAATATGCTTAAACTTAGATACTTAAGTTAAGTTTTCCTTGTGATCATTTCTGTCGTTAAGTTTTACCTTGCAAGTAAATAAAACCGAGTAATTATCATTCTGTGTTTTCTTCTTCAACTTATCACAGTAATAGTAACAACAATTAGGTAATCATTGGCTGTTGCGGGCCGGATTGATGACACTGGCGGGCCGGATTTGGCCCGCGGGCTGTAGTTTGGAGACCCCTGATCTAGAGATATGAACGCCTCTTCTGCTACCTACCAAATATACCCAAAAACTTTCTTAAAAATCGGTCTAGTCGTTTCGCAGGGGTGTGACGACTAAGACCAGTCCTACATTGGAAGTGGGATTTCCCTCGACCAGACGAGACGGTCTGAATGGGTATGGTCGGGTCTGAAAAAAACAAACACATTACGCACCGTTTTTCCTCCTACACTGTAGCCAGTGTTCGTTCCGGGGCTTTGGTGGAGGTGGTGCGTTTCAACACATTCTATTGAACTTAGTTTTGGTCTTCGATTGTGCCATAATGGTAGATAAATGAATGCTACTTGACTAAGGTCTACTTCTATGTGAGACAGGTTGTGTAAAATTCATTTTGACGGTGGTCTTCATTGAACCCATTTTCTCATACACGAGTTTAATAATGAATTCCTGTCCAATAACATAAAATCAATTAGTGCCTCGTCCATTTTCAACCTGATAGACAACTTTCCTCGTCGATAGTTGATACAGTACTGGCCGAAAACTAGCTGCAATGTAGTAGCGCAGAGTCTGGATTGGTCTGGTGACCAGATCGACTCCGCTTCCAATGTAGGACCTGCCTAACACCGTGAAACGATATTTTTATATATCACAAGATGTTGTCAAGTCGACTCTGAGAATCCGTCACGAACGGTTGTTGTTCCACAAGTGATATAAATTTATAAAAAGTATAGCAAGTTCTTAACTACAATTTATATCGGTAACACCTGTTGCATTAGTGAAAGTAGCATTCTTGAAAAAGCATGTTGAATACTGATGGCAAATATTTCTGACACCATTATGTGACCACCACCGATATACCAGGTGTCTCTGACTACAGGGACTCTCAAAGAAGTCTTTCTTGATTTTCAACCAAACTCGTATTTACTGTAGTTCAAAACTTCAAATTTCCATCCAGAGAACAAGCCATACTTTTCAATTTTGTCGAGGCTGTTGAAATCCAGGAATGCATTATTGCTTTAAGAACCAAGCAGGTTCAGCTTAAGGACTCCACTGTCGATTTTCTGAGGAAGGCACCACCCACTATTCTCCCACATTAGAATTCACAATGCCGAAAATTACTTTTCAACATCTAGTCAGGTGAATTTTGAAACAGCTCAATATCATCCTAAAAAGTGTGATAATGAACTCGCACCAGTATTTTGCAGACTTTTCAACCTGTCTTACAAGGAAGAGGTTTTTTCTTCTTGTTGGAAAATTGCTCGCATTCAGACTATTCCCAAAAAAGGGCAAGCCAAATTTTCCAAATAACTATAGACCAGTCACTTCGCTATGAGTGATTACAAAAATCATGTAGAAAGCCGCAAACCACCATATCTTTAAATATTTGGAAGGCTTTAACATCTTGAGCGATCATCAATATGGCTTTCGGAAACAAAGATCAACAGGCGACCTTCTATCGTATGTCATCCACATAAAACTCAACAGAACTTGGAAAATGACAGACCTCGGTGTTACTTTTGATTATGAATTATCATTTAGATCTCATATACTGAATATATGAAAAAAAGCCTCAAAGATGTATGGGTTTGTAGTTCGCAACTCTAGGCATTTCAAAAATATTACCTGCATGAAACATTTGTATATCACTCTTATTAGCATTTTGGAATATGCTTCCATTATTTGGTGTCCTCGATAAAACTGTCACAAGTATAGTATTGAAAAGAGTTCAGTACAAGTTCTTGAGATATCTTCACTACAAAAAAACAACTAAATATGACCTTGATCCTCATTTCCAAAGTAGTACTACTTGAAAAGTAGTAGAAAAAACCCTCGAGAAAAGAAGAGTATTGAATTGAGTATTGAGTAATGAATCAACTGTCTTAAACAAATTTATTTCCAACAATATTTCAATAATCACAAACTCATTTATTTATTACAACACTAGCAACTAACGCTTAATTTATTTCCACTATTTGAATTTTTCGTTTAGCCGCTCGATTGACTTTCTGAACTGCCCTCTTGGGTTGGGAAGACGGGCTTATATCGGTAAAGATCGAGAATTCTGTAGACGGTTCGGTACTCGACTAGAATTTTACTGGCGGTTCTAGACTGCATTCTTCCGAAGTGAGGTCATGTGTTTGTTCGATGAATAGATGCCGTATCGGTTACATTGCCCCCTTCTTAAATACGTTTCGCCCCGAAATGTCATCCCTGGCGTGTGTCGATACCTGCAGGACTCTCTATATCTGCACTGTGAAGTTCGATGGAAGTAACACTCCACAGTCTTCATGTTCGGTCGTGGAAAATGGTTACCACACACCAAAATCTTGATGCCGCTCGATCTTGCAACATGCTTTTCACAATGGTGGCCTTTGGAGTAAACGCATGCGAGCATCTACAATGTTTTCTTCCGATTCGGATAGTGATATTGAAGAAAATGTTGCGTGTCTGCTAAAGTAAAGTTTACTTAAACAAAACAGAAAAAGAGAAAATATTTGGTCCATCCAGTAAATGATCTGAGAGGTAGTCGAAGCAAATATCATTTACTAGTGATGAAGAAAGATTCCATTAATATTTCAGGATGTCAAAAAATCAATTTGAGACATTACATTCCATTGTAGAAAATTATATTTAAAAAATGCAAACCCGTATTTTCTAACAAGTTTAATGAGTTCGCCCGACATCTTGTGCACAAATAAATGCAAACGACTATTCTCTATCTATTTAACGTGTCAGATTAGAAACATACTAGTGTGAAGTGTTCTGACGCGTCATAACCCCATCATCGTTCTGACACCGATCGGGAATCGACCGATCGCCGTCACGACAGATCGCGTCCCGACACACTGCACTTTAGTAATATAATTCTAAACATACTAAATGTATGGATACGATATACTTGTGACGCGTCACGATACACCACGACACAATAATATAATTCCGGCTTAAGGAGCCAATCTATGAAAATGGACGACCTTAGGCTTTCCTCGAGGTGGTTTATGGATTCGGTAGGCGAGGCCATTTATCTTCTTTATGATTTTGTACGGACCTTTTCACGAGTTCCGCAACTTCGGTGATGAACCACGGCGTCGCTTATGGTGGTACAGCCAAACTAGGTAACCAGTTTCGAATCCTCCAGCATTCGCCTCGATGCCATAGGCCTTCTTCATTCTATCGCTGGTACTCCGGATGTTCAGACGGACTCGTTCATGGATGTCGTCCATTCTCTGCATAGTCTTCCCCCGCAGTGTCTTGTTCTGGCGGCGTCCCAAATTTCAGACTGCAAGAAAGCCGCGGCTCTCGGCCCATTATAATACTGGTAGAAGTTTAGCCGGTTGACTCGTGCACTGCCGAACTATAGACCAACAGGAACAGGTGGAGGTACTGGTCCCAGTCTCTTTGTTGGTCAGAGACTACCTTGGACAAGTGGCGGTTTATATTTTTATTCATTCGTTTCACCATTCCATCGAAATGTTGATGTAGGGCTGTGGTTCTGGTCTTTCGAATGTCCCAACAGTTTACACATTTCTTAAAACAGGTTGGATTCGAAATTTCCGCCCAGGTCCGAATGCGCAGCTCCAATGGGACATAAAATCGACATATCCATTACTTTACCAGAACGTCAGCGACGATAGAGGCTTCCTGGTTGCGCAGGGCATAGGCTACCAGGATGCATTTGTTCCTATGGTCGGACTCTGGGAACGCGCTGGAAATTCTCTCAAACGGACTACCCACGTTATACTGGCACATTGGAGCTTTCGGTCGTATCCGAGGTCCTTTACTGGCAGCACATACAGCACACTCTCTGTACCAGTCCTTGACGTCGGCTTGACAATCAGTCCAGTAATACCGTTGTCTCACTTTCTGGAGGGTCTTCGTTACTCCCAGATGTCCTCAAGTGACTCCATCATGGATTTCTTTGAGCACCTTCCGTCATCTGTTCCTGAGTACCACTGTTTGGCGCCTTTTATCTCCACCGTCTTCAGACTCCAACACCCGCTTCAGAACCCCGTTTTCCAAGGTAAAGGAGTTCCACTGGACACAATAGAACTTAATCGCTGGCGAATAACCTGCTACCTCCTGTCACGATAGTCTTTGATTAATTTTCTTCCATCCGATGATTAAACCAAGATCTGGGTCTTTCTCTTGGTCTTCCTTGATCTTATCGTCCTCCTAGTTGTCTACAGCTGTAGTTTTACAAATAGCTGCTTCCTTCTCTTCTGCTCGTCGATAATGTGAGCAGTCATCAGGACATGGTCTCTCGATCCAGCGCGCTACTTGGCCCTCGGGATTTTTGAACTGCAGAAGCTATTTGAGAGCTGCATGGTCTGTTCACAGCAGGAATCTTCTTCCATCAACGTATTTGTGAAAATGCTCTACACCTTTGACAACGGCAGTAGTTGGTTTGAGCCGATTTCATTACCTCCCCCCACCACTTTCAGCCTTGAAATGACCTCTACATACGTCACACGAGGTAGCCGAGGTGAATTTGGGGAGGTGTTTCGAGTTTGACCTTGAACGACCTTGACCAACGTCACACAGAGCTGCAAGCAAGGTGACTTTGAGATGGTATTTTGGGTTTAACCTTGAATGACCTTCATTCACTCCCCATATTTTCGACAAGGTGACTTTGCCCACCACTTTTAACCTTGAAATGACCTTCACATACGTCACACAAAGTAGTTAAATTGACTTTGAGGAGATATTTTAAGCTTGACCTTCAACGAACTTGACATACGTCACACAACGCAGGCAAGGTGACTTTGAGGTAGTGTTTTGGGTTTGACTTTGAATGACTTTCATTCACTTCCCATATTTTCAACAAGGCGACTTCGAATGCACTCGAGCCAGTTCGGGGCTTTCTTGAAGTTTTGAACCTACACGACACAACGTAGCCAAGGTCACTACAATGGTGTAGTGACCAGGTATAACTCAGTACTTGAAATGTAGGTACTTCAATTTGTAAAATTAGTTATATGAAGCATTGAATATAAAGAATATAGTTAGTAGACAGGCCCGAAAAAGCCATTGTATGGCGAAACACGTGTTGCGTTTTTGTAAAACTGTTTAGTGAAAGTCTCACAATAAAGTGTTTTTTGAATACGTTCATTATAGATATTCATCAAGTATCGGCCAATTCAATCATATTTTCTCATCTACGATGCTAAAACCTCACTCATACCACATGTGAACTATAAAACAGTCGACATCTACCAATCATACGCATATACTAGAATACGAGAAAATCATTGCAATCAAGTAATTTATCTCAACAATTATAAATACCTATAAGAAAAGAAAGTTAGTTGTTAATCTTGATATTGGAGATATAATTCTTGTTTCAGTTTTATGATACTGAGAGCCTGTTTGTGAAATTATTTGTTTTTGTTGTATTTAGGTATTACTGTTTTCTTTTTAATTGTCAGTGTTTGTTTACACATGAGTACGTGTAGATGTTAACAACCTAGTGTTGGAAATAAGACTATTTATTTATATGACCTGCTACAAACATTATGTATCATAATTGAATAAATCATCTATCTATTCATTTCGGAAATTTAATTCCCTATTCAGTTCATGTTGAAGAGTCTGCAGCAATTGTAATGAAGAATGCAGATTGAAATATGAAACTTTGCTTAATAGATGTATCAAGAAGTAGAGAGCAGTGACGACTCGTGCATTGGAGAACAGGGGAGGCTTAAGTCATATAGACTATTTACACACAGAAAAGCCCACCGGAGGCGCGAAAATTTTTATATTGTTGCAAGCTTTGCTTAATACTAAAGTTAGGGCATGGGCATGACAATGCGCAAAAAGTGCATGAGGAGCTAAAAACTTTATTTGATTTTAGTTTGTAAACATTTCAAATGGCCGGCCATGACCGCAGCCCCATTATAGGTTTGCGCAATTAACTTTTGCCTAAAATTATAGGTGTCACACATACGAATTAAAAAATTAAACAAATCGTCAGCTGTGCGCTCAGATGAAACATCATGAAAACCCATAAAACGTTCTACCACATTATCATCTTTTACATATCTAAAAACGATTGAAAGTTGTGATGTACAGGTAATATCGGTAGTTTCATCAATTTCCCATGCAAAAAAAAGAAACACTTTCAATCTCCTTGCTTATATTTTCCTTAATAATGTATGCCACACTGTCTATAATAAGCTCATTTTGGATGGATTTGAAGTGCCCGAAAAAACGCTACCGTTTAAAAAAGTGCCGAATTGTGAATCATATTTGCCCCATAACACGAGGTGATTTTTTAAATCGGAGTATCCTATTTTAGACCACGTTTGGTATTCGGTTTGTACGGAAAATAAAACACAGGGCCAACAAAAAAGTTTTGAAAGAAAACACTTTAAAAACACATTAAAAATATTACCAAAAAGCACTGCTATAATATAATACTGCCTGTTTTATACAAAAATAACAAATATTATCAAGAAACACTAAAACGATTTACCGGAATATTTTTTAGTCCCGGTCAGTCACGGTATCCCGTCCGAATAATTAAATAAAAAACAAACGCATTTATACACTAACGGAGACAAACTGGAGGCAATCCTCTGACGCTATAATTTCTGTAACTGAAATTACAAATCGGGACTATGTCGCTGGTTGGATCGGTCTCGTGGAGCCTGTGTTTTTAAAGCGGTCGGAGGCTTGGCTCCCTTGCTACGTATGACATTTATTATTTCGGGTTGATAGTTTATTCGTTATTCGTTCATGGGCGGTGCGTTTGAGTTTTGTTGATGCAGGATACAGTGTGGTACGTACTACGTAGTGAGTGATAGTGTTTTTTCTGGCATATTATGTATTTATATTAAAAATTAATGGTAAAGTAATGATACCCAAGCATTTTTAGAAAAAATAATCATAATTATTTGTCAATATCTTTCAATTTTTTGCGATGAATAGACTCAAATTTTAAGGGGAGGCTAAGCCTCCCTTGCCTCCTCTTAAGAGCCGCCGCTGGTAAAGAGTTATTGTCAATTGAAGAAAATAGCCAAAACCATCATTTGCAATTTCACATAAACTGATTGAAAAACAAACTCTTTAAAATGCAACAACGCTAATTGAACAAATGCATGAAAGATCTGAAAATAAAACTGACTGAAAATGAACAAACAACAATCATGCATCTTTATGAAACATATCCGCTGAAGTTCCACAAAACTACGAAAACGTTTATCAAGTTTCATTTGAATAAATATACTGCCAGTAAAATGTTCTTTTCTACATCAGAATCTGCACAACTGAACTTTCCTCACTGATATGCACTTTGAGGTATTTCCTTGAGCTATCTTTACGATTCGGATTTCATCTTCTCAATCGTCGCACATGCAGTCCTTTCATGGATTTCTTCAATTTGGTGTTCAGAAAAAAGTCGCAGGAGGTGGAATCTGGTGAATACGGTGGCTGATGCATGATTACAGTGTTCTTTTTAGCCAAAAGATTACGAACAAGCAATAACGAGTGAGCAGGTGCATTATTGTGATGCAAAAGCCGTGCATTATTGTGATGCAAAAGCCATGCATTATTTTTCCACAATTCTGACAATTTGAAAGATTCATATTCGACGAATTGTTTTCTGTTAACTAGATATGATTCAATTAGAGTAAGCAGTTGGTTAGAGTGTCCCAATTTTGTCAATTTGCTGAAAAGAACATAATGGTCTATTTGATCGAAGGCTTTTTGAAAGTCTAAATAAACAACATCGGCTTGTTTTTACTTGTCTAGGTACGTACAGATATATTGATTTAAACATGTAAGATTTGTTATACATGATCTTTGTTGTATGAAACCATGCTGAGTAGGAGAAATAACTCATTCTCCAGAGCAAGTTTTCAATTATGATCCACGACAGGAATGGTGATAACTAGTAACACCTAACGAATATTTTGCTGATATGATGAAAAATGCTACTTATGGCGGATTTTGTGAGTTAATAGCAGCAGGATTAATATTCCTATTCAAGTTTGAAGTTTATAGAAACGGTCTCATACATACGGAATCTGGATCTAACTACTATCCGGTAAGGCGATTACGATTTAACAAAAGATTATTTGTTTATTGGGCATTTTGATGCCTATCTTCCCATAGCAGCATAGAAAATTACTCTGCCTCGTATGGTGGTAGCTGTAGAAGAACATGATTTTGGAATCGATACACCTTCGCAACTTAAAGTTGATGAGGGTTGTCAGGAGGTACCTGTTTTAAAGCGTGAACATTCACCTACTGTATCTTCAATGAATCGTGATGAAAATTTAATAAGAAGTTTATTGTCCCAATCTGAGTCTGTGACATTAATAGAAAAAAAAACAAACGTAGGGCAAAGTTTACTAATTACACACGAAAAACTCAAATAAAAAAGGTACAAAAAAATATGGACAGACTCTATCTGAATCCCACCGTAAAGCTGTGTCTGAATATAAGAAAAAAACTCTGATGTACAGAGGCAATATGTGGCCACCTACCAGGCTGCAAACCCTGAAAAACATAGGCAATCTGCTGCACTATATCAGGCCAGGAATACTGATGTGCATAGACTGATTCAGCCACGGTATAGAGAAAATACAATTCAGCGTATATGGAGAAGCAAGTTGCTTTCGGGTTTGGCGTATGACCCAGATATTGCTTATGGAACTGACAGCAGTGTAGTCTTAGGTTCTATGACGTACAAGTGTCAGTGGTGTAACGCCTTGAAGTGGAAAGATGAGACACCTGGCATGTGTTGTAGCGCCGGTAAAGTACAACTTGAGGCGTTTAAACACCCAAATCATGTACACTTCATGGATAATATCCGAAAATATAATACCTGTTTTCAAATGACTTCCTGTGGTGGAAAAAAACTTTTAAAGTTCAAGGACAAGTCTATCATTTAATTGGCCGTAACCTGGGCAGAATGCACAGTTTCTGGAAATTAATTTCGTCGGTGAAGATGATAGAGAAGCTAATATTCGATGTTAATGTTGATATCGGACAAATTCGAGCCATTTTCCACTGCTCAGAGAAGGCACAAGTTGATACAGTCCTTTATCATAAGGCTAGGAACATTGTCAACGCCTGCAGTGAGTTTACTTCTTAATTTTTTTGAAGCAGTAATAATATCGATTTTAGAGAAGGCAGGGATGTTAATCTTCCTCTTGAAGATGATCACTTGATGATCGAAACACGTGTCAAGGTATTTCACGAAGCATACTCTCGTTAGAAACCAAGTATACACTTCTGAAGTACTTGGCGAATCCATTGACAATATCCCCAGGCTTATCAAATACCTTATCATCAAGTTTCATTATACCCGGTATACGCGAATGACCTTTTTTACTGTCTATGAAAAATCAGAAAGTCGAGCTGTCAGATAAAATATTATTTTCACCTAAGTTTGTAAATTGACTATATGCTGCTTTTATTTTAGTTTTGACAGTTTTTCTCAGATCCGAGAATTGATTTTAATAAAATGCTGTTTTATATTTCTTATAGTTTTTATATGCTAATTTTTTTTTATATGGCTTATAACATCGGCGTCGAACCATGGGGGAAATTTACGTGTTTTTACTGTTCTCAGTGGAACTGTTTGAAAGAAGATGATGTGTAATTTTTGATATAATAAATCACATGTCGAGTCGATGATGTCAGTACATTCAGAAACGTCACACTATTCGGTTGTTCTGATATTCAATCGATAACACCACTTTTTCTTAGTTTTCCTAATTCCCTTGGCCATAGGCGGAGTATTGGAATTTGAGTTCAGAATTTTGTTACACGCGTGGTATTCACTATGGAAGCAGTTTTACGACAAGCATTTGACATATCCTACTATTTAGGAACGCTGGGAAAGATGAATGTTTCAAATTCAATTCAAAATATTTAAGTTACGAAATCTTCTGACGTCGCTGGCTTTTGAATTATGGGAGAATGTTTGTTCACAGGAGTACAATTCCTTCATAATGAAAGAAATGTACGTGTTCTAAAATAACATGCATATTTTTTTGTGAAAATGAATAGGTATAATACTCAGATGTAATTTAGCATAATTTACCCTTTTCATTATGAATCGTAATGAGTCTGGTGGAAGCCTACCGAAAAACAATTACTTCCCTGGCTAATACTACTAATATCTGTTTTAGAGTGTTAATACATGAGATGTTCTTGCCTGCTATTGGGGATTCATTCACGAGATGAAGCTCTTACTAGTTATCTCACATTTTCCGAAGGTATCATACTTTGTTCACAAGATAAAGTTGTTACTATTTAACAAACATTTTCCTTAGACGAAGGTTTTATATTGTAAAATTGCATGTGTTTTTCCTATATTCAAATCCGGTAGCAAAAGTGATATGAATAATTATAGGCCCATTTCGGTTCCCCCTGTATTTCCAAAAATTATCGAAAAGGTCATGAATAATAGGTTGATAGATTATTTAGACTCGAAAAATTATTTATATTCAGGTCAATATGGCTTTCGCAGATCGGATGATACTGAATCTGCAGTAATGGATGTCAGTTCTAATATTCAACAATTAGATAAATATATGAAATGTGGTCTATTATCTCTCGATTTGCGAAAGGCATTTGACACAGTCAGTCATAATATTTTATTAAAAAAATTGAATAGTATTGGTATTCGAGGAATTATTTATAGATGGTTTGAAAATTATTTATCTAAAAGAAAACAGTTTGTGTGTCTAAGGAAAAATGCCAGTTCATTGAAAACTATCACCTGTGGTGTTCCACAAGGGTCTATTTTGGGTCCTGTTTTATTTTTGATTTACATAAATTCTGTTTCAAAATTATTGTTGAAAGGAAATATTAAGTTTTACGCGGATGACACAACATTGCTTTATTTTTCTAGTGATACTAAAGAAGTTTACAATAACATGAAAAATGACATTATATTGCTAACCTCTTGGTTGAATTATCATAAATTAAGTTTGAATTATGAAAAGTCTTCTTTAATGTTGATAACTAAGAACAAAATCACAAAGAGAATTTGACTGTTAACAACAAAATGATTAAATATTGTCAAAACACAAAATTTTTAGGACTATACATTGATGAAAGTCTCTGCTGTAATAAGTACGCTACAAAATGCCTAAGTGCCAACTGTGATCTGTCTCGAGGGTCACCGATTAAAGCAGTCAAGCTCAGATCGTGTATGATTCCACATCCTAGCCCTAGCCATCCTGTCTATATATATATATATATATATATATATATATTCAATTACACATCTGTTGGAATAGGTACTCATATTGAGATGTTAAAAAAGAAAATCGGACCAATTTTAGGAAATATTATTTAGGATTAGAAATTTTATTCAATTAAAATATCTCAAATGAATATATTTCTGTTTGGTATATTCAAATCTACAATATTTAATTTCAATTTGGGGAACAGCTAATTTATCAATAATAAATCCTCTCAAGAGACTGCAAAATAAAATAATAAAATGTATATTCAAATTACCATATCTTGAACTTTCAACAAATATATATATATATATATATATATATATATATATATATATATATATATATATATATATATATATATATTTATATATTTTTAGGAGTTAAAATATATAATAATCTTCCAGAGAAACTAAAAATGAATCGAAAAACAAAATTCAAATCGGAATTGAAAAAGTTTCTGCTTTCTTCCTCTAATTGAAATTCTGATCTCCATATTACATTTTTTGTTTTTAATTACCATTATAATTCAAAAATGTATATATTTATATATGTATGTGTGTGTATATGTAAATATGTATGTATATTTGTGTTTGTATTTATGTATTTATGTGCTGTATATGTAACTGATATTTAATATTGAAATAATTTATTTAATCATTTTAAATTATATCCCTGTTATAAACATTCTAGTTTTTTGGGATCAATAAAGATTATTATTATTATTATTACATATAGTCGAGCCGCCTTGAAACCAGTCGAATCCTAGGCACACTGCTATTTGGGCCGGATATTTCCTGCACTGATGAGGTAATACCTCGAAACCGAGGTATAAGTAATGAACGAGAAGCATCTACAAGACTACCCTCTGTGAGATATTAAATATGATATAATTCAGTGGTGCCGGATATTATCAGGCAAAGTAGTTGTTTTTCGGCAGGCATTTTAAATAACCTATTGCGTAGATGTGTTGAGAGAGAAGAATGTTTTATAATTTCATTTTGAAACATTCATGTTTTTACTCATTGGATTGATTTTTCGCGAATCCGTCCACTAAAAACCATCACCTTAACAAGACAATGATCAGTAAAAGTCAGCCATTTTCACATGAAAATGTATTTTACATTTTTTCATGAAAAGCATTTTTAACTATGTTAACTTTTGAAACAATTGAATTGAAAACATTAAGTGATCGGTAAGTCAATAACATACCTAAATTTTAATTGTTCATCATTTTACAGTAATAGATCCTCATTACTCAAATTATTGTTATCAAATATATTATTATTTTCCCAAGAATTTTGTTGACCATCAATTTGTTGGGAAACCACAAAACTGTTTTTTTGCAAATATTTGTTGATGATAATATTAATATCATTTCCTTCGTGAAAAATACTTGGTTGTGAATACCTATCAGAGTCTTCATCTTGGATTGCATCAATTTCAGGTTTCTTGAACTTTTCCTTTGAATTATTTTTCTTCACAACAGCGAATCTGTATGTTTCTGTACTCATTGTATTTGTAATATCACTTTCTATTGATTTATTTCTATTAGATCTGAAAGTTTCGTAATCTCTTTCATTTGAATTCAAATACTCCTGAAATGGTTTGCCATTCTGATCACTGAAAATTGACACATTGAAATCCTCATTAGACTGATATTTTTTGCAAGGGAAATATTTAGGCTTTCTTTTCATTTGAGTATGTGCCGGAATAACCTCCAAACCATTATTATGTTTTCTGATTAATGCAAGCTGAGTACTATTTTGGATCTGTTTTATTGTTGGTCTATTGATGATTTGTTCCAAGTATTTAGAAATATTAGGGGTGTGTGGATTACTCTCTAATATTTTTCGGTCCTGTTCTTTAAATTCTTTTCTGATTTCTCGCGCACTTAGTTTTTGCAGGAGAATAGATTTACTTTTGGACTTTTTGATTTTCTTGGAAATCATAGATTTCTTTTCATTTTTAGGAGTTAGTTTGGTGATAGATTCAGTGAACGTTTCGTTTACACTTTTATTTGTAGAACTCAATATACTAGAGGAAGGGGGCGAGGGTCTTCTTAAAATGAACTCGTTAAATATGGCAGACTTTTCTTCTTCATTGTTTGAGTCAAACGACACAATCTTTGAATTTTCCTGAATATTACAAGAAACTGAGTCATGAGTTCTAGGATAGATGTTATTAAAATTATCGTTTTCGATTGAAATCTGTGTAGCACTCAGATCTTTTTCTATAAATGGTTTCTTATTTTTTTTATCATCAGAAGTTTCGGTAGTTTTATAGGCAGTTTCGGATGAGGCCTGATCTAAATTTCGTTTCTTTGAAGCAATCGACAAACTTGTTACACAAGAGTTTTCTTTTTCGAAAATAATTTCATTTGATTCAATGCAGGACTCCGAATGAGTATTGACATTTTGTACCGTTGATGCATCTGATACTGTTTTACCACATGAATCTATTGGCATGTTCATGGCCAAGTCACCAGTTTGAATTTCAGGATCATTCTCAACAGCAGATGCTTCATTAGTAGAAGCACAATCATTTCCTTTCGTTTGAGTCACTGTGTATTGGAATGAATCTGAAGCAAACTTGTTAAATTCATCTTCACTATTGACAATCCTGTTTAGTTTGTAAAATCCATCAGAAACACCTACAGCATTATAATTATCGTGGCTTTTATCTGAATATAATGGTGAATTATTACAACCATCAGAAATATTTTTTTTGCTAAATGAAGAAGCTAACCATTTGGAACTAGAATTATCTTGTGAACATACGCCAAATATGCAATTATTTTCACTACTTTCAGATTGATTTGTGTTACTTTGCAAACTAGTACTTCTAGGGGCATCATCGATTCCTTTCACTTTCATTGGTACTTTGTCATATGTTTTGTTAATAGTGACGTCAGCAATAATATTAATTTTAGTATTCTCATCTTCTGCATGCCCCTCTCTCCAAGATACAGTTGTATCGTTCATTCCTTCCACTACTGCAATTATAGGTGAAACATAATCTCTATATCTTTGATTACATAAATTTGTTGTATTTTCATTTAATTCATCCCGACTATTTTGAATAGATCCAATACTCCCTTCTTTATAGATAGTGCGATTTAGTGGGATTTTTGAACATTCTACCTTTGTCAGATCTACATCACTTGTATATTCGATACAATGACTAAATTTACTGCTTGACGGTGAATAGCAACAAACTGCTGTCAAATATTGAGCAGTTGGGGTTGATGTCCTTGTTGAAATATCACTAGATGGTAGCGAAGACAATCCAGCAAAAAAATTTAATGGATCTGATTCTTGAATTATACTATTAGTAGCTACTGATTTTAATGGGAAGTCAACCGGTGGATTTGAAGTCATAAATTCAGAAGATTCATTGAGTGGATCGAATGACGGGGAACTGAAAGATATATTATCTTGATAGGAATATCTGGACACCCTGGGAAGAACTTTATCAAGAAGATCGTTTTTATTTTGAGTTAATCTTGAATTGCTTGTCAAAACTTCAGGGGTGAATACTTTGATTCTTTCTTCTACTCCACGTATATCATTATCATCCAAGGTCAGGTTGTTCAGGGATAGGCTGTCAGTTTTCGAGTCATAAACTTTTGCAGCATATCCAAGTTCATTTAAGTCCTGTTGGTATTTTTCCAAAATGTTATTAATTTTTTTGGTAGAAAACTTTCCTTCTAATTTGAGTTGGCGAAATTTTGATTCTACAGCATACTTTAATCGAGATTTTGGGTCAATGGTTACGAAAGTCAATTCCTGGAAGAGAAAATAATGAAATAGTAGAATAAAAATTTCACTAATTCAGACTTCCATTGTCTACTATGTAAAATGATTTGATATCCCTGAAACAACTAAAAAAGAAGAATTAAAAATGAATAGATGAAAATAACAATTATATTAAGCAAAAAAGCCTGAAATGAAATAATAGCGAGATAAAATACAAGTAAAATAGAAGAACTGAACAAAAATAAATGAAAATGAAGAAATGAAAAAAGAAAATAAAAATAAAAAGTTGAGAGATTCCAAGTCACGTTAGTTCACGACGTTTCGATTGTTAGTATCTACAATCGTCTTAGGGTGATGACTGTAGAATAAAAATTACTTCACTAATATTTACCTGTTTTGAAATTTCCTCTATTAAATTATCTACAAAACTTAGAATATCCTTGGGCCATATATTTCTCACAAGATATATACCATAATGCCTTACAGACGTGACACCAGGTATAACACTATATTTGTATTCCAATTTGAATGAATTTGTCTTTCTACCCAAAGAAATAGTTTCCATCTGCCACCTAAAATTTACTCGTATTTAATCAATCAGGGAAAATTGTATTTGAATAAATATATAACTATATAAACTTTACTATACAGGGTGTAACTAAATAAGTGTAAAACATTATTTAAGGAGGTGATTCCTCATCAAAAAAAAAGATAGGGATCTTTCATATAAAGAAATTTCATTGGGGCATCCCTTGTTAAGATACAGCCCCTTAAAGGGGGTTCATAAAATTTGTATAATAATTTTTTTCACAAGCACTAAAAAAGTTACAATAATGAAAAGACACTTAGCCAGAAATTTATTTGGTTTACCCCATGGTTGTAAGGGGTGGAAAACGCAACCCCTAAAATTTATTTCCAATGTAACTTTTTGTCTTATTATTTGTTTACCATTTAAAAATTTATTTCCGATAATCTGTTCCATTCTAAACAAAAAATGTTTCTTGGGTTTTTTGCCCAAAATAAACCAGTTCGCAGCAAAAAATTATTTTACGAACAACTACAGAGATACATCATCATAAATGCGAAAATACGAAACTAATCTATCTAGTAGGTCGTTATTAGCGATAGTGACAATTAAATTGGTATGACGCTGTCAGTTTGTGAATTTTCGAAATTGAATTAATACTAATTGTGTGTTGTTGTTCTGTTCTCCATTTGTTACTTTAATAATTCACTTGTTATTAAAATGGCATACACAAATGAGGAAATGGCTGATATGCATTACGTTTACGGTCTGTCGCAGGGGAATGGGTTAGAAGCTTCTAGAAGATATGCTGAAATGTATCCTCAAAGGCAGCATCCTTCACAAGGAATATTTGCTCGACTTCATCAACGATTACGAGAATATGGTTCATTCAACAAAAGAACGCAGGATTGTGGTCACCATCGATAAGTACGAACACCACAGCTTGAGGAAGCAGTACTTAATTTGATTGAAGAACAACCTACTACTAGTACTAGAAAGATTGCTTTCCAGCTAAATGTTGATCATATGACGATATTTCGAATTTTAAAGGAAAAACTCTTACACCCTTACCATCTGCAACGAGTGCAGGTACTGTTACCGCGAGACTTTCCGAACCGTCTTGAATTTTGCAATTGGATGCTGGAAATGATTAGAAGAAATTGTGACTTTCTGAAGACGATTGAATTCACAGACGAATGTAGTTTTTCTCAGGACAAGATTATTAATTTTCATAATTACCACATATGGGCTGATGAAAACCCTCACGCTATTGTCGAAACTAATCATCAAGAACAGTTTTCTCTTAACGTGTGACTCGGAGTTATTGGGTATGATTTAATTGGGCCTCATTTAATTGGGCCTCATTTTCTACCTCCTTGCATCCAGTACTGCTGGGGAAATTCCTTTGGGCGTCAGAAGGGATATGTTTTTTATGCATGATAGGGCTCTTGCCGATTTTAGTCAAGTAGCACGTCAGCATTTAACTGAAACATATGCCAATCAGTGGATAGGTCGAGAAGAACCACAGAACTGGCCAGCTCGATCCCCGGATCTCAATCCTCTCGATTTCTTTGGTTTTGAATTGGTTCGTACTCCTGTTCACGATTTAGAGAACTTAAGAAACCGCATCATCGATGCGTGCAGGGTAATCAGAGAAACTCCAGGAATTTTTGAGCGAATACGTGGCTCAATGCGCCGACGTCTAGACGCATGCGTAATCTCTGAAGGTAGACATATTGAATATTTACTATGATTTCTACATGTTGTGTGTTTTGTTATTAATAAATTAGTTCTGTTTATTACCCTTTAATCGTTTAATGCAGGTACTAACTACAAAATAAGAATAAATCCAGTTCGCATTTATGACTATATATCTCTGTAGTTGTTCGTAAAATAATTTTTTGCTGCAAACTGGTTTATTTTGGTCAAAAAACCCAAAAGACATTTTTTGTTTAGAATGAAACAGGCTATCAGAAATACATTTTTAAATGGTAAACAAATAGTAAGACAAAAATTTACATTGGAAATAAATTTTAGGGGTTGCGATTTCCACCCCTTACAACCATGGGGTAAACCAAATAAATCACTGGCAAAGTGTCTTTTTGGTAGTACAAAACGTCAGGGTAATTTAAATATTGTAACTTTTTCAGTGCTTGTGAAAAATATTGTTATACAAATTTTATGTACCCCTTTAAGGGGTTGTATCTTAACAAGGGATGCTCCAATGAAGTTTCTTTATATGAAAGATCCTATCTTTTTTTCGATGAGGAATCACCTCTTTAAATGTTTTACACTTATTCAGTTACACATTTGTGACATTTGTTGTATAAATTACAAAGTTATTGCAATTCGATTTTATTTCGTTCCATTGAATATGAATTATGAGATTTTGACTTGATTATTCTCAAAGTTATCGATTTTTGAGTTCGTTCGAATAAATAATTAAAAGAAAAATACAGACATATAAAGTGTGATGTAAATATAGGTCAGCAAAATACAGGTTATACAGGGTGACAATATGAACGAGAATTGTTGAGAAATACGGAACATATACAGGGTGATGCAAATATATTAAACAGCGAGGCAAGGAAATGTAAGTTGCAATGTGGTACAAATTTGAAAATAATTGAAAAAATACAAGACAGCAACGAGGTTTTACGGGAGGGGAGACACAAAGCCCCACACAGTGGTCAATATTTACATTAGTGGTTGTACTTTAGGCTCATTCTGGACATTATTCAACACTCACAAAGTATCTACAACTAAGCCCAAGTGACTATAAGTGAAGTAAAACCCCAGCAACATCCAATCTCCAGCTACAGATATATACTCTCTTTCCTATGAAGAAATAACAGAAAAACAGCCATTTCAGACGTTTCGGAAGTTTCAAGCGCCATTTCGCCCATTTCAAGCGTTTTTAAGATTCGAGAGTAGAAAGGGCATTATTCAACCAAGGACTCCCATAATCCACCTTGACAAAGTGGTCTGGATAGAGTCTGCGGAGTTCCAAGAGAAAATCTCGATATTTTATCCGTTTCTCCTCCTCTTTTCGGACGATATTCGTCTGGAGGAGCTGAAAACTTCACGACAAATATCGTCTTGCTCTGGTGGTCGAGAAGGGCTACATCAGGCTTATTAGCTTGTATGAGCCTGAGGGTGGGGAACGAATAGTTCCAATGAATTCGGTACTTCTCGTTCCCCACAACGGATCCAATATCCCTCGGAGCGTAGGGCAACACCGGTGTCGTGTCAATACCGTAAGAGTGCCACGTTATGTCAATGGATATAGGCCGAGACCGCATATGCTGGACATGCTGATAGCAAATGCATTAGGATCTCGGGCGCCTCGCGGCAGTCCCTGCGCCTTGTGTCAGGAACCTCTATACCCATCACGCGACTGCGGTAGACTAAGGCAGCGGTTCTCAATTTTATTCGGCAATGGAACCCTAATTGAGCATACATTTTTTAATGGAACCCTAGCTAGTTATTCCGATAACTGAAGCATTCACATATTAGTTTGAATATGTTGCGATTCGAAGCAAGAAAAAAATATGAATGAAACACAATCATTGTAATGATTGTGTCAGTTAATGGTTACTTTACCTTATGTGTTCATTTCGCGCCAAACAACCATTTTGTTAACAACAATGAGCCGCCTAAACTGCCTTGCTAATCAAGAAAATCAAATATATTTTTTTCATGTTCTGAAGCATAGCTTTTTTCTACGAATGTAACATTTTTTCTTTTGAAGTAACAGTTGAAGCGATTTGGTAATTACATTACCTTAATATCTCGATCAATCATTATTATACAAATATTATTTTCAGAATCAAGATGCAAAATGGTGCAAATATTTTAAACTTATTCAAGATGGTTTTCCACAAAATGTAGATACGACCTTCTTGATTAGCAGGGCAGTAAACCATTATTTAAAACTGAAATTTCAAGATAGTTGTCTAACAGACGCATAAGTCTGCGCGACGCTCGTCATGCAAAATAATCTTAATTTGTGAAGTGAACTATTTCACATAATATTGAGTTACTTATGTTGAATTTCTGTAGGATCGTTTCCAAGTTGCAAATTTGGTCAGTTGATATTGTATTCTATTTATTCAATAAATACGGTGATAATATTATACCTACTTTACCTCGACACTGTTTTTTCCATGGAGAATCAAGTTAATAATTCATTGTCTTTCATTTTGGATTTTATTTTTTGTTTGGTCAAGTTAGAATCGTCCATCAAGCAATATGCTCAATTTGTTGGACTTACAGTGAAATAAGCCTTGTACATTTGATAAAGTTAACCTTCATAAATTTTTTCCACAATTCATCTGTGAAAACTATAAATAATTATTTCCATCAACAACATCTACTTACAATTTAATATTGGGGTAAATATCATGCAGCTTTGCCAGCAATGTGAAATGGCTGGTGATATAGATATAAGCAGATGAGTTTGCCAAGTTCTCAAGGGTAGCTATAGCGAGGGCAGTACCTTCTTCTAAAGATGTGGACCTTCCTAATTCATCAATTACAATGAGCGAGTTTTCTGTCATTGTCGTCATGATATATTTTATTTCTTTCATCTGTGAAACAAAACATTTTTTAAATAGGCAGGAAAACCTCAAATAATATTTAGGAAAGATATTTTATATATTCATTTGAAGCTGTAACTTTTAGTATTCTAATATTTTATGAAAAAACAATTTTTTAACAAAAGTAATATAGAACAGTTTCAAAATTCTTTACTTTCAGAAAACTAGGATATGGTATTCAACTTGCTTGATGTAAATGGTAAATATAGAAATTTTCATGACATATTGTTCCACCATTTCGGCATTGCATTTCCGGAAAATAAAGTCAAAGTCAAAACTTATGAAACAAATTGGGTCACGTTTGACATAAAAAATTATTCCTAATATATTGGTGACTTACACAGGATTTACAAAGACACAAAATGTGAAGATATACTCACTAAATATGAGCAAGAAAGAAAGGCATACAGGAAATATTTACAGATTACAAAAAGGCAATAAATGACAGCAGAATCTCAACTTTAAAAAATAAATCCAAGACCATTTGGAATATATTTAATCAAGCCAAAAATAAAACCATATTGAAAGATAAATCCGTAGCCCTCAAAGATTTCAAGGGACAGACTATAACAAATCCTTTTGGATTAGCTACTAACACTTTTAATAATTTTTACACCCAATGTGGAAATATACAGAATGTTCTTCACGACACTGTGTCGTTAGCCGAATAGAAATCTTCAACATAACAAATGAAATGCAGCCTAAATATTCATGTGGTATAGATGGAATACCACCTGTTATTCTCAAACAAATTGCAAAGTATATATGTGATCCTTTAGTAAATATTATCAATGAGAGCTTGTCATTAGAAGTTTTCCCTGATAACTTAAAAACTGCAAGTTGTGCCTGTTTTCAGAAATGAAATAAATAATTATAGGCCAATATCACTTCTTCCGTCAACTTCTGAAATCTTTGAACGTGTAATATATATCAAACTGCTACTTTTTATATACCAAAACAATAAGTGTTCTGCAGTTCGGTTTCAGGAAAGGTATGTCCACTGAACTGGCGATTCAATTCAATTAAACATATCACGGAAAGTGTAGATAGGGGAGACTCTTTGGTAAGCTTGTACTTTGACCTTTCAAAAGCTTTCGACACGAAGACCATAAATACTTTTGAACAAACTAGAAGATTACGGTATTAGGGGAGTAAGCCATAGGCTTATCTATCAAATTGTTCACAAGTTGTTGCTATCTTGCAAGGGGTACCTCAAGGGTCAATTCTTTTGTTATATGTGAATGATATGTCTCAATCATTGAAACTTGGTAGAATATATCAGTTTGCTAATGACACATCGGTTATTGTTACGGAAAATAATATGTCATAATTCTCAACAAAGGCTTCAACTGTTTCACTAAGCATGGGCATGTGGTGTGAAGAAAACATGCTCAAGTTAAATGTTGAAAAAACGGACCTAATAACTTTCAGTGAAAGAAACAACTTTGAGGAATCCCCATATGTGAAACTTAAATGTAAATCGTTTCCAACATCAAATCATATAAAATTTCTAGGCAGTATACTAGATCCGATCCTCAGCTAAGAAACACATATGTGGAGTTATAGGATATCTACGGGACCAAGTATCTATCTGTCAGTTGTTTGAGAACATATTATGTTCTCAAACTCATGTTCAGTCAATTATTTCCTATGGGATCATATTTTGGGGCTCTTCATCAAGCTCGCAGAGAATATTCGTAACACAAAAGAAAATTATAAGATGTATATTAAGATTAGATCGTATTAATTCATGTAGGACATACTTTTCTGAATTTGACATTTTGACAGTGTATTTCCTGGGCCTTGTCAACTTTGTGAAGAAATATCCCTACCTGTTTCCTAAAAACGCTGATCAATATTCTGCAAATATGAACCTCAACACTAGACATTGAAATGCGCTATCTGTCTCTTACCATAAATCAACATATTATGAGAAAGGTTCACAATACCAAGCAATCATAGAAAAAGTAGCCGTTACTCTGATATCTTCTCTAATAGTGACTGATGAACCAAATGAAGTTAACAGTCAACTATTTATATATTTCATCATATTCATTTGTGAGCTGGTATTAGGTCAAAAGTGAGTGAGTCCATTCGACCATCCACCGCAACCCGCAAGGGTTCATTGTGGCTATATGAGCTGGTGTAGAACAATTTCAAAATTCGTAAAAAATACATCGATGTTACCCTAACCGGATCTATAAACAAGTACGACAGCTGTTTTCAACTGGGTTAGGTAGATTCCAGTAAATTCACAGTCTTGTTCAATACTGGTTCTCTCAGAGTGTTTTGTGGCCCGAGTCGTTACTATTACTGTTATTTAGGTAAGTAGCTAAGCCACCATGTATTTTGGTGGTCTGCAAAAACCGCTAATCAGTTTATAACCTTGAATATTATTCAGTTTGCGACAGTCTTCACTCTAATATGTGTGATTGATGACTTGTTTACTTTATGGTAATTCATGAAATGAATAAAAACAATTTTGTCTAAATACCACTAGAAAATTTTATTTTACGACCGGTCTATGAGTGTTTGGTTTGGTTTTTCGAAATTCTGATTTTTTTGCAAACTCCCAAGAAGAATTTTCCTCGAAGATTTATCATGTTGCCGTAATTATAATTTGATCTCCTCAAGTAGTTATTGCACTCGAATATATATATATATATATATATTCTCAATATCCGTGATTAAAATCTGTTTTTCCGTTAATCAGCTGTCGCCCCCATACGAACGACAACTCTCAGAAGTTGAGAAACTTGTGCGAGCTAAGGACTAACGAGGTCTTACCTTTTAACGTGTTATTTCACACTATTTCAATTTAATTCTAACGAGATTTCGGCAAACAAATGGCTATCCATCGTGATTGGCCAAAAGATAATATCATTTTTGTGAAATTTTCTGAATTAATAATTGCTGTTTTCAGCAGAATATTATTATTTGCATTAAGTTTGAATAGCATCACGGTCATCATTCTTGAACTTTGTGAGAAACTTCATCATATTTTTTCCGAATAATCCAGCAAACATCAATATTCTTCCTTGTCTTGGGGCACAGTTTTCTTCCACTAATATATCATTTTGTTTTGCTTCATCAGTGAGTATTTTTTGTCATCCGTGGTTCTATAAGATTTTTATGTACTTCCTTGTTTAGTGTGTTTATATTTTTACATTCATTACCTTTTCCTACGGCAATGAACTCGACTTCATGTGTTGAAATTCCTATTGTTTTCTGTACCACTGGTTTTGTCTGAGTTCCAATACAGTGTTTGTTGTTTTCAGAAGCTATTTTATTTTGTAGATCTGCAATAAGTTTTTTCATTTCTGTGATAATTTTTTTATGTTCTTCCGACGAGTTATTGAGTTCCATTTCTGATTGTTCTGCAGTCCGCATCAGACCATCTTTCTCTTTGTGTAACAGCTCTATGTTTTTCCGTGCTCTTCGCAGCGTAATATTTTGTCTTGTGAAAATTTAATTTAATTTTTGAATTTTTTTTGGATACAGCTCCGGTGATAAACATTAGCACATTTGGTATAATCATAGTGAAAAAAAGTTTTCGATTTGCAGCACACAAAAAGGAAATGAAAAGACTATTGTCAAGCTTACCAAGGAAGAAACTCATCATTTTTCATCCAGAGCGAGAAACAACATCATTCTCAAAGGTTTTCTGCTGAAATCGCCCAGTTATCACCCGATGACGATTGTGGATACTAACAATAGAAATGTCGTGAAATAACTTGGTTTGATATCTCTGAGATGGAAGTCCGAACTAGTAGAATTCATCACGGAACATTGTCAACCATTTTCAAATAAATACCACAATTTTCATTATGGTGGTTATGCATGGTTTTTGAGCAACAACCACTTGCTCGCCACCCATTTCATAGCGAATTTCATCGAATTGAAAAGCGAGAGTTATTCAATAGCTAGGACTGCTTAATGAAATCAGATGGTGTGAACTGCATTATCGAGTATGAAATCTTGAAAATTAATTGGGATTTTGATCTCATCTGAATTCTCATAATATGATGAACCATACGGCTTATATAAATGCCCATGAAGATTAATGAGAAAATGTTCAAGCATGGGCTTCTCAAATACATCCAGTTTATCACTTGTGTAGATTCAGAAACGATATTTGTTATAGCTTTATAAAGTACGTTTTCATTGATATCTTTTCTCAGATCGCAATTGCTACTGCTGTCCAATTCGATGAAAGGGTATCCCGACAATGTAAGTGTATGCGACATGAAATTTTACTGATTTTGACAGCAGAATTTGTATCAGCTCTGGGTAAGCTACTAGATCGATTTCAGGACGGTCCTACTACCAGGAAATATTTACCGGTAGATATTTACTGGCAATCAAAAAATAAATATTTCGAAATGAAATTTCAAAATATTCATTTTTTTTATAGAATTTGGGTGGCCTATCCAACTTATTCATGTCATTATGAATGAGTTAATCCTTTTCACAACAAAAATAGTTTTTCTCGTAAACGGGCCATTATCCTCATCAGAATTACTGCTGGAATCATTGTAATGGTCCTGGCAGTACTGATACTTCAAAACATCACTATCATTTTGTAAGTTTTGTGGTAGCTTATCCCATACAGGTGCAATTTCATGTGGTGCAAACCCAATTAACTCATCTTTCAGCGAGTTGTTCTTTACTCATTTCTCGTAAGGTTTACACTCCGGAATATGCGATCATGAAATGTTTTGTTGTTGATGCTCAAAGTTATATGTGATATTGTCGCAACTCAGTACTCGCTTGGCTATTAACGGGAGAATTTTTATTTGCTGTTTCACCCATTCATTCATTCATCCAAATAATAAAAGAACTATTTAAAAACTTAATTGAATATTTATTGTGAAGAAACGGAAAAAGTGAACTCATACTCAAATGTTAATAAAAATAAATACATTAAAAAACCAAAAACTTACATTTTACTGCCACCCAGCAGGATCGAAGAGAAGGAGATGTGCTGCATTGCTGATGATCAATCGATACTGAAATGAATATACTGTCTGTTCCTGATCTTGACCTCCCTTAATATTTATAAAGAATTATACGCTGACATTGCGACTTTGATCCGGTCACTGTACTGAGGTAAAATGCACAGCATGCAATGTGTGCCAACTTTGCGTATTTGGAGATTTTTTTATATTCTATATCCTGTGATCGGATCAATTTTCGATGTCTATGAACTTGAAATATTAAAAGATGGAATTCTGAATACTGAGTGTTCTTGTGTTAAAATATTGAAGTGGTGTTGGAATAT
This sequence comes from Leptinotarsa decemlineata, assembly GCF_025532065.1. Classification (NCBI taxonomy): domain Eukaryota; kingdom Metazoa; phylum Arthropoda; class Insecta; order Coleoptera; family Chrysomelidae; genus Leptinotarsa; species Leptinotarsa decemlineata. The sequence continues at coordinate 6,792,262 of NW_027412703.1, read as the reverse complement.
CTTTCAATTCATGTATTTACTTAAAGGAATCTGATTTCATGATTATTTTCTATATTTGACAATATTAATGATACTATTTTTAAACGGGGTATCAATTCTTCTGGCAAGGGTAAATCACCAAAACTATCAAAATATTTCACTGAGGCACCGCTTTTTCTGTACACTACCCAATGTGTTCCTGATTTTAGCAAATCGTCACGCATAAATACCCCCGAAAGAATTAATCATTTTTCAGGGTGATGATACTTCAGGTCAACGTTAGAGAAAGCTTTTTGAGATGGAAAATCCACGAGTTTTTTAAATTTTGAATCTTCAGCTGAAGCCCTTATCTTTCACGAAACGGCTTCAAGAAGATCTTTCTTCTTCAGAAAGAGCAATTGCCTTCATGTGTGTAGTATGATAATTTGATTTACTAAATTGCTTCCTTCTTGCTTTCGCTGCCAGAAATGCTTTTGTTATGCTCGCCGTAGTATCGGTTTAACTAATTAGAGCTGATGAACCGAAAAAATTAAATGAATGGTGGAATTCCACCAATTTTCGGCATTGGTATAATTGTGTGAATTTTTTTCCCACCTACGGCCTTCGTTTATTTGCGTGCTACTTTCAGTAAGTTTTCAGTATCTCTTTTAGAATTTCCTACAATAAATTGGTTTTCTCATGCATGTAGATAGCTAATCACGCATTTTACGAACGACTCGAGAACCAAAAGCTGTATTATTTCTCTTGATAGTGAGTCTCTTTTTCTGTATATGTACCAAATCAACGCTTCTCCTCCATGTATTTGTTATGAGTCCAGCAATTGTAGTCAGGTACATGAAAGAATTTAATATTATTCATTTTCTAATATTGAAAACTTATACAGCATAACTGAAGTTTTTTAGAAAAAAAATAATATCAAAATTCAAAAAGAAAGAATAATAATGTTGTTACAAATTGTCCGATGTTTCCGGATTTATTATTAGTGATCTGCAATTCTCAATTGAGAATTTTTGAGAAAGAAAGATTTTAACTTTCTACTTCTTTGTCTTCATACAAAAAATTTGGGAATCTTACAGATAGACAAATCAATTGATTTCAAAATAAACTCTTTACAAAAATCTGAAGATCATGCAAAGAAGTAACTTTCAGACAAAAACGGAAAAAAAGCCCTTTCGAAACAACATTTTTCTTCCATGTACATCAATATTTATATGAAAGTAGTTGTTTTGAGATGGCTTTTTTACCGTTTGTGCCTGAAAGTTATTTCTTTGCATGATCTACATGATTTTGTAAAGAGTCTATTTTGAAATAAATTGCTTTCTTTTTTTCTTTGGAGTATTCCCAAATTTTTTGTATGAAGATGAAGAAATAGAAATCTAAAACTTTTCTTTCCCAACACTTATTCTCTCCTAAAAATATACCCCTATTAATTTTTACAATTTAGAAATAAAATACTTTATTTCATTTATAAAACAACAAAAATTAATTGGCGTTCCGGGGCGACTTCATTGATTCCAGTGGCGCATTTGCTTTTTCAGCTGCAGGAAAACCCGGAAAAACCTGCAGTACCACATCATCTGAAGATCTTGATCTGCCAATATCCTCTCTCTCATAAAACAAAATGTAGGGTGTCTCCAGAGGCTCCAGTAAATTCAATACATCGCCAAAACACTTCGTGACATGACTATCGTCAAACTTATCCGTTTCGTCTTTGACCAAGGCATAATAATGACCAAATTCAACGCCAGAACCACAGTGAACAATGAATGCATGAATATTATGATAGTAGTCTGCTAGATTGAAGTGATCATCGGTCGGTAGCCATGCAGTTCGACGTGAGTGCTTTGTTCATTCACTCGAATTGACTGCCGTGTTGGTCGGTGGTTCAAGCCCCAGTCTGAACGATCGACTTTCACTTGCTATCGTCCAACCCGTGTTAGGAATCACACGTTAAAAAGCAAGACCTCGTTAATCCTTAGCTCGTACAAGTTTACTTAAAAACCGATTTTAAACAAACTATTTTTCAGATTTCGATCATTCATAAAAGTTTGATGCTTACGTCAGAGGTTGAGTCATGTTTGAAGATCATCAGTGTTATTATTAGATTGACTGGTGCCTCGGCAATACTTGTTTCCTTATAACAGTCAGTTAGTTTGGCACATGTTTGGCAATACAATCACCAGTTAAAATTTCCATTTTCAGATGATTCAACAATAAGCTTTGCACGGACTGGTTATTAGTCATATTAGGAAACGCTAGTTGACGTTCCAAAAATTCACATTCGTTTTTGCTACCTCTTGAACATTTACTACAAAGTAAACAAGTGATGATTTTTCCAGCAGAAGATTCACAAACACAAGACAAGGTAGACTCTACGAAGTCATTCTATCCATAGCGGTCAGGAGTATTGATTCTGCTATTGTTTTGCTCACAAGTTTCCCAAGAATTCCAAACAATCATCTTGCTGTCCTAACGAGTATCTAGTGGACTTCAAAGACTCCAGGAAATCGGTTGGAGGGAAAGATGATACATTCTTACAAAGATGCCGCTGCATGAACAGGTGTTTGAGTTTGGTGAATAAGTAGGAAACATTCTTGTAGTCGTTCATCATTAAAACCTCGTTCTTGAAATTCTTCGTCATGAACAACACTTTTAAAATGCTATTCATGTAGAAAGTGTTTCCTAAATTATCTAATCCAATTATCTTTTCAAGGTTTTCAGAACAACTTTCTACTGATTTAGAAAGTCTACACTTTGAAAGAATCTAATGTTGTTTGCGAAAATTGTGATCTGAAGTATATTGAGAGAACTTTTAGAACATCTTTGAGTAGAGTAACTTCACATAAAAGTAATATACGAGCAAACAAAAATTCCTGTGCTTCAACACAAATTTATGTCTGAACTGGACAGACAATTAGATTTGACGAAACGAAAGTTTTTAATTCGAGAAGGAAATATGTCTGAAATGTTTTTTTAATGATACAAATCAACAAAAACTCAAAGAGTATGAATTAGAAAACTGGTCAAAAATGCACAACGAATTTTTCCATTAACTGTGATAGAATCACACTGTATTTTTTATAGGGAATAACGATCATTTTGTTCAACATAGTCGACTCAAAAATACCATTCGTTTGAACACCATATCTCCCGAAGATTATTTGAACTGTTTTTCAAATAGTTTCTAAAAATGTTTAATGATTCACTGCCAATTGACAACTCTGACTTTCACTGATAACATCACTGTCAGCCGGTCACTAAGTGTTCTGGTAATGTCTTGAATTTATTGGAGCCTCTGGAGACACCCTACATTTTGTTTTATGAAAGAGAGGCCATTGGCAGATCAAGATCTTCAGATGATGTGGTGCTGCAGGTTTTTACGGGTTTTCCTGCGCTTAAAAAAGCAAATGCGCCACTGGAACCAATGAAGTCGCCCCTGAGGGCCGATTAATTTCTGTTGTTGTTTCATAATTTCACGATTTACTTTCTTCTTTACTATCACAAAGCAGATGTTCATGATATGTTAAGTGGCTTCAATTTTTTTTCTCGAATCTTGATATGAGTAAACACAGATGACAAAAAAGTTTTCAGTTGATTGATCTAAAAAAATAAAAAACTACAACAAATCAGTGGCTGAGTAAGCGCCTTATTACTTCAAATATCGGTAACAAATTTCAACCAAATCGGTGTAAATATATTTATGATATTTCATGAATAAGGCTTCAACTTCAACGCCCTGTATCTCAGAAACGAAGCAACTCCGGACATATGTTCATGAAATATTTTTTTTAAAACGACCTAACGAATCACCCTCTGAAGTTTCGTACCGTAGTTGGAAAACACCCTGTAAGTATATGTTTTGGCATAGTCCTTCACGAATGGTATCTCATGCTGAAGTGGTATTTTGAGTATACATCCGTGAGAGTGTGTGTATGTGTGCAAGGGCTACACTGAGGTCTCAAATTGCCTACTTCCCAGGTAGTGACACGATTCAAGGAATTTGTGACTTCACGCCGAGGTCTTGACTTGTACTCCCCAGGTGTTCACACTGGTTTTCGCTCTGAAGCCAGTACTAATCGGTTCTGCGAAGTAGACAGATTGAGACCTCAGTTTAGCCATATTTTCGGTTGGCGTAATAGTCCAAGAGCTGGCGACAAAAATCGGCAAGAGTTTAGTAATGGCCCATAACTTAATATGACGTAGTATTGAGAGACAGCACCCACTCGTAAGGTCAGGAAGTGGAACACCTGGCGGCGGCACGCTTTGATATATGTAAAATTGCACCATGCTCTACAAGTGCTTAGTAATAATTGAAAATTTGCAAAAATGTAGTTTGTAGTATAAAAAATGGGTCAAAGTGGTCAGACCGCATTATTGTGGAACGCTGCAAGTCAGCACGTTATATATAAGTTGTCGCCGGAACGATGTCGGTGCAAGAGCTTAGTTACTACTGAAAATTGTTGTACTGCTCTTTTATTATATATAATTCAATAAAAAAACAGTCAGATAACAAACTGATGGAACGGAGGTAGTTAGCAGTCCCTTAAAGTGCGGATATCCAATCGCGCGTTTTCGGAGCAGGTTATAAAATTACAAATTGTAATAGAAAACATTTATTTAATATCAAAATAATACACCACGTTATGTACTAAATAATATTTTTTGAAATAAAATTAAATTTTTTAAACAAAGTCGGCACAACTATCGCTTTCTTCATCGTTCGTGTCCCAATTGGTTTCATGGATGTCGTCTTCTTGTTCACATTCAGGCTGAGAATCTATAAAAAAAACAATTGAATATTACAAACAAGATATTTGTAACATAATCGTTTGTGAAAGTAAAGATTTGCAATTTAAATTTACCTTCATTTTCATTTGGTTGTACGATTACGTCTTTCACAAACGTTGGTAATGGATTCCCTTCAAACCAGTCGAAATCATACCGGCCATTAACATCTTTCCAACAGGAAGTATAACATTGTTATCTTTTTCCAAGCAAATAATGCAGATAGAAGTCATTTTACACACACGAAACAAAATAATACTCCAGCACTGTACAGAATATGTCTGCAACTGATGCTTAGACGCTACACTAAACGCTGCTCGAATTGGGGAGCGTTTCTACAATTTTCGACAATCTTTGTTCCAGGTATACAAACAGACCCAGAGGCTGTCTAACTCACACCACAGGGATATACTACGGTCCCCTCGAACGTATAACAGACCTTTCGAGCAGATGTTTTGGAAAACGTATTTATTTTGTTTCTACCTCTACACGAAGAGAGCGTACATGCGTGTATTCCATGCCTTTATTGCATTTTCAAATAATACAATAATGGCATTATGTCCGATGAATTTCAAAATAAATAACAGTGTAACCAATTTTTGATCAACTAAAATAATCTGATTTCTCATCGTTCAATAATTTTCTGCGCTTCAAACATCCGCGCGCACTAAATATCCGCACGTTAAGCGAAAGCTGACTACCTCTGTTTCATTAATTTGAGATCTGACTTTTTTTTTAATAAATTACATATAATCATAAAGCAGTAGGGCAATTTTCAGTCTTTACTAGGCTCTTGTATCGGCATCGTTCTGGCGACAACTTATACAGCGTGACTCACGGTCGATGATAGGTTAGACGTTTCTGGAAAACGCAAAGCATGATTTTTCTGAAAATTTCACTTCTCACATTTCCTTACCTGTTCTATCGATCTACAATATTTTCAGCATTGCGGCGTTGCCACTTCAATAAAAAAGTCCTAGCAATTATATATTTTTTAATGGAACACCCCGTATATTAATACATTTTTGGAATCGCTCTAGTATTTTAATACTTTTTTGTTGATAATGTCCTATACCTATCTCTATCTGTTTTCGAGATAAAAAATAAATTGTGCTAAATATGGTCCAAAACATAGCCTTAATTGAAATCAAGTACATCAGTACTCTCAATTCATGAAAAGTTGATATTTTGATGATAGTTTGGACAAACTCTAAATATTCAAATAACACCATCTACTCCATATCATACAGGGCGTGCTAAAATTACTATTATTTCCATTGTGCATAAAAGTAGTCGAAAGTTCATTTTTTCAAATGAAACCCCCTGTATATTACTCGATAAATTGAAAGATGGTGAAAAATGCTTCAAGATGGTATACATATCCCTATACCTCGTCAAGTTTTATTAATAAAGCCGTTTTTGTGGAAAAATAGTTATTCACGTTTTACCTACAAGTGTTTCAAGAAAAATTTGACCTGAATGTTTTCTGTATTCTGAATAAAATTAGCTTTTTTATTTATGTAGACACACTGAATGCAGAGAGATATCTCCAAATATTAAGGACGACTGTAACCGATTTTCTTGAAAATTTGCCTTTTTGCGAATATAGAAATTCGTGGTTTCAACTGGACGGAACGCCAGCTCATTCCACCCAGGAAGTTTCCAGGAAACTTGACGAACTCTTCGACGATCGTTGGTTTAGGCGTTTAGGGCCTTGGGATGGCCACCAAGATCACCCGATCTCAAGCCACTTGACTTTTTTTATGTGGTGTTTTAAAAGAAAGGGTATACAGTACTCCAGTGCCTACCAAAGAAGAATTGCGACGGCGAATAGTGCGAAGTATTGTAATCTGGATCCCCAGGAAATTGAAAAAGCAACCACAAGTCGCGTACAAAAAAACATTTTGAAGTGTTTAGAATGTAATGGATAACATTTTCAGCATTTATTGTGAAAATGTGATATTTTGTTTACAATTTTGTTATTTTGAATCATCCTATTCTGTTGTCTGTACTTTCACATGTTTTAGCCCACAAAATCTTACTTTTTACCTAGAAATGACTGATTTTTGGTATCCCTGGAAACTTTGAGACATAGTTAAGGACATTATTTTGTAACCTTACAAACTTCCTCTCGTTCATTGGTGTTAATTCAGGATACATTTGATTGAATTTTTTACACGTTCTGACAATGATTTGATCACTTTGTTCATGTGTATAATATATAATTTCATAAGAACTTCGTTTGAATAATCGATATTTGCATTCATTTTGGAAGATGATTCGAAACACCGTCAGTCAATAACTCTTTGTAAATTACTTATAAAAGTAACCGAACTGCTATAAGCTTGATAATTCCACTGCTACATAAATCCAAATTCTAAAAAAAAATGTTTGTAGAAGAAGCGACTTTATTGAGAAAACTTGACGATTTAGGTATAGGGACATGATATATCATCTTGAAGCATTTTTCACCATCTTTCAATTTATCGAGTAATATACAGGGGGTTTCATTTGAAAAAATGAACTTTTGACTACTTTTATGCACAATGGAAATAATAGTAATTTTAGCACGTCCTGTATGATATGGAGTCGATTTCTTGGTGTTATTTGAATATTTCGAGTTTGTCCAAACTATCATCAAAATATCAACTTTTCATGAATTGAGAGTACTGATGTACTTAATTTCAATTAAGGCTATGTTTTGGACCATATTTAGCACAATTTATTTTTTATCTCGAAAACAGATAGAGATAGGTATAAGACCTTATTAACAAAAAAGTATTAAAATACCAGAGCGATTCCAAAAATGTATTAATATACGGGGTGTTCCATTAAAAAAAATAAAGTTGCTAGGACTTTTTGATGGAAGTGGCAATGCCGCAATGCCGAAAATATTTTAGATCGATAGAACAGGTAAGGAAATGTGAGAGGTGAAAATTTCAGAAAAATCATGCTTTGCGTTTTCCAGAAACGTCTAACCTACCATCGACCGTGAGCCATGCTGTATATAGTGCGCTGACTCGCAGCGTTCCACAAAAATGCGGTCTGACCACTTTGTCACCTTCTTTTATACTAAAAACTACTTTTTTTGCAAGTTTTCAAATATTACTAAGCACTTGTAGAGAGCATGGTGCAATTTTACATACATCAAAGCGTGCCGCCGCCAGGTGTTCCACAACCTGACATTGCGAGTAGGTACTGACTTATGTACACCCTCAATACTACATCATATTAAGTTATGGGCCATTACTAAATTCTTGTCGATTTTTGTCGCCAGCTCTCCGCCTATAAGTGATTCGTTCTCGTTCTAGTCATTCAAACGACCGCTACGTGGAACAGTGGTTCGGATCCTACGGCCAGACCTTTGAAAGGTGAGATGATATCGTTTATCATTAGCTTGCACAAGTTTCGATTTCTGATGTGTGGGTTTCATATGGAGGGCTGGCCATTGAAAAAAAAATTAACAGATTTCAATCATATACAGGTCAGTAATGATTCGAATTCGTTACTATTGAATGCATGTAGATATAGGATGTATTACCTTGAAAATATTTGTGACAATACGGTATGGTTGAATTCAACAACAATACATTGAATATTTCAAAACTATTGACAATAATTTTACCTCTAGAATGAAAGACGATGCTCCATATTCCATATCATCCTCTAAGTAAATTCTTGCGAAAATTCGATCTGCTGGCTTGAAAACTGCCGACTGAGCCGGTACATAACAACTCACTTGAGCCATAACTTGCAGAAGTAACACTTGCCTAATAAAAATACTCTTTCCCGAACCATTTGGTCCCGTTATAACATGTATGTTATAATCGTCTGAACAAGCCTGAAAAAATGTCCACATATAATATAATATATATATATATATATATATATATATATATATATATATATATGTATATATATATAAAGAGTACTTATCTATTTATTCTATTTATTATCTATTTATCTATTTATTTATATATATATATATATATATATATATATATATATATATATATATATATATATATATATATATATATATATATATATATATATATATATATATATATATATATATATATATATATATATATATAATCTAATACAACACGTTCTAGATAATGATCATTTCTGGAGATGACTGAAAATAAAATTAAAGAAAACAATATCAACAAAAAGTCAGACATCGACAACCTCAGTAAAATTTATTCATTTTTACTACAAAAAAAAACCTGAATACATCCTGTAATATTTAAACAATATAAATCACCATTATAAACGACATTATGGTATGGTTGATGGTAATCTTTGTGCATCACCCTCTTGTTCATATTATTAGGTCGTTTTTCAATTTCGATAGCCTCTCTGATTGTTCGCGATTAAAAGTTTTCGTTGCTTGCTAGTATTTTTGTGTTATCGAAATTGATGTTATGTCCTGTCTGCAGTACGTGTTGGAAGAGAGAAGGCGTGGTGACTTTTTCCTTCACTTTGCGTATGTTGATTTGTCTGTTGGTCTGGCCGATGTAAGTCCTGTCACAATCGTGGCATGGTACTTCATACACTCCTTATGACTCCAGTGGTATCTGATCCTTGAGATTACGAAGCATGGACCTTATTGTCCGTTCTGGTACGAATGACGTGTCGGTGAAGAATTCTGCTGATTTTATCTGTTGTTCCTGCAATATATGGTAGTGTGGTTGTTGTGACCGGTGTATCTTGAGTTTTTTGTTGTTTCCGTGTGGTCTTGGCAGCCGCTTTTATACTTCTTTCTGAGTAGCTATTCATTTGTAGAGTTGTTTCGATGGTGTTCAATTTTTGTTGTCTGTGATCGTAGTATACCAGCCTCCTCGAACGTGTAATCAGTGTTTCTGCCACCGCGTGAATTTGTTTTGTGTGGTGGTGTGAATTTGCGTTTAGGTACCTATTCGTGTGTGTTGGCTTTCGATATACCGTGTGGCCTAGTGTACCGTCCGGCTTTTTCATAATCAGCACATCGAGAAATGCGAGCTGGTTGCCTTATTCAACTTCTTTCGTAAATTTAATGCGTGGATGGATTTCATTCAAGTGATTAAAAAACCTGGAAAGTTCCTGGTGTCCATGAGACCAAATCACGAAAATGTCATCGACATACCTCGGCCAGAGTTTAGGTTTCGAGTGGAAAAGCAACCGGAAGAGCATATTATCACCTTGGCGAAACATTGCATCAAAAACACTTACTTCATCTATAACGACCAACGATACAGACAAATTGAAGGGGCACCAATGGGCTCGCCACTATCACCCATTGTTGCTAATCTCTTTATGAAAGAAATCGTGGAGTGGAGTTTTCAGCTCCTTGCAAGACGAATATCGTCAGAAAAGAGGAGGAAAAACGAATAAAATATCGAGATTTTCACTTCGAACTCCGCAGACTCTATCCAGATCACTCTGTCAAAATGGTTGTTCTGATTATTGGAGTCCTTGGTGGAATGATGCCCTTAACTACTCTCGAATCTTAAAATCATACCGGCTTGCCGCATTAAGGCAGAAATCTTAGCCGCACAGATGCAGAAGGCTGTCATTCTTGGATCACTGCGCTTGCTCTGGGCACATGATTCTCAGACCCAATGATCACTTACCCCACAGTGTGGGAAGTGGTCATTGGTTGATAGGGCCTGACCAGCGCACACTACGGTGAAAAAAAAAGGTCTTTATTGGGTGAAATATAACATCCAAGAGGCGAAGTTCAAAAACTGCAGTGTAGAACACTACAGGTTTGTTCTACCACTTAACCTACATCGAAACCATGGAAAGAAACGTTAAAATGCCCTTTACTGAGCATAAAAGAAGTTGCCGCACAGGCAAACAGCTAAATTAATCAGCAGTTGCAGAACACGCTCTTCCAGAGGGTAGCCATGACATTGGTTTAAAGTGCACGCAAGTGATTGATGAAACCAGAGGGTAGTATTCGAGGCTAATGAGAGATGCCATAGAAATACATAAGAAAGGGAGCTCAAACGTCAAAAGTATATAAAACAAATATTTTTCCAATGACTGAAGAGCGTCGGACCAATTAGGTAGCCAACAACTGGCCGTCTGACACCTAGTCCCATTAAAGGTCGATTCAAACACATCATGTCACAGTTCAGACGCCGAACGGAACAATCCGTCATAAAAAATATTCTTTGATAGAAATATGCCTCCGGTGTTCACTTTATCCATTGCCGAACAGTTTACCCGTTCGGTGCCGGAACTATGACGGGACTGATGTGTTTGAATCGACCTTAAAAGTACCAACGCACCGGAACCATTTTCAGTTTGCGCATCGCAACATGGAAGAACACTTCACCCATTACTGCATCGCCTTTGATAATGTCTACCATAGAAGCAGAAAAAATGTCAGGTATAAATACCTACAGACCACGTGTATTGAACCCGGAATCATCGGAAAATATATGTTAGACACCGGCTGTGAACGCCTACACACCATGATCAATTATTATTGTTGTTGAAATCCATTTCGGAATAGAGTAGAAGGCTCTGAAATAGTTTGAACAAGCTCAAAGTTCAAAGAAATCGCATGCATACTAAACAACAACTTGTGGACCTATAAATAATTTCGTATTATCGGCCAAACATTATCCGATAACGATTATTGATACTAACAATAGATCATCCGTCAAGTACCTAGGTCAAGTCCAAACCTGAAACACTCCACCAATTATAATGTTCATTTTAAGTAAACGAGACTGTTACACCAACAGGTTTGCATCCATGATCCTATAAAAGACAGCGCCGTTTTGATCTTCCACACAGATATCTTCAATGGAACATGCCACGTCATGAATGCAACGTTTGAAGTGTTCTATATTCAACAAAATCTTCGGTGGATCTTTGAGATTCGTTGTTTGAGTTTTTGTCGATTCTGTAGATGGCGTCTTTATAAGGGAAGTCGGCATCGCCATTTCTTAAACGAGACTCATTTTGTTACAGTAATGACAAAAGGTCAGCGGAACTGAACTATGTATGTCTTTTTAAATTTTTACTTATTCTTATTCATCTGTAGAGGCATAAGTACTGCATCAGTAAAATATTAAGACGCTATGAGAGCAGTGCGAAAGTGGCGATTTTTTTTTATTCAAATCTCTGAATCTAGAGGTATCTTTAGTTTGCTGCATACTTCCGACACTCTTTTGTGATTTAACCTGACTTGAGTCAGTCGAACACTTTCCGTGAAAATATCGACAGGCTATAGACAAGTCCACGATTTGATTTTGATGTTCCAGACTCATTTGGTTACTTGTGATGATTGGGTCCCCAATCAGGCGGTTAACTTCTAAGATATTTCTTCTATAATTTGAATGTGTATGCTGTGCTTGAGGACGATTCAAAATCTATGCCTTGTATCCCTTTTTCTAATGGTTATTTCAAGATTAATATTTTCGTTTTCTTGGCAATATGTTAACTAGCACAATATACTGTAGATCATCAACCTTTCACAAAGAATATTGTTGATCTGTATAGTTTTGACAACTATAATTACTAGTGTCCGACCGAAACTGGTTTTTACGACCGAAACCTAATTTCGGCAACGGTCTCAATTTCGGCCGAAACCGAAACTTCCTTACAAGGATTATGTTTTGAGGGAAAAATAAAAAAACGTTATTATAATCAGTTAGTCTTTATTTTTTTATTATCTTTGAATAACAACGTTACGCAGTCCTCGACAATTTCACTTATTAATAATTAACAAATCAACATAAGAAACCCTTATTAAAAAAAATATTTGCACCTTAAAAATATTTAAAATAGGTGAGGTGTTTATTTGAGTAGGTGTAGATTCTTCTTTTGAATATTATTAATGGTTTTTCAAAAATATTAAACATAAAATTACTCATTTAAGTTGTTACCTTATATCACAATAGGCGCTTAATATTTATGTAATAAACAAAGTAAATCACAAAATGAGTCACGACATGAACAGGCACGTGGACGCGGCAAAATGTCCGTCGCATGTATGAAATTCAACGCGCCGAACATGACCGAGTACAGTTTCGTTGTAGTTTCAGCAGGTTTGCCGCCGAAACCGAAACTAAACCGAAACTCGTTTTTTGCCGAAACTCGACCGAAACCGAACTTTCGGTCGGACACTAATAATTACTAACACGCAAACAGAATGACATCACCGAGGCTATGGCATCTTTTCATGACTTCGCACTTACTGTCCTCTCCAAAACAAGTAGAGGTATTGTTGAACTAAATACTACAATAAATGATGATTGGTGTTTTTATATTATCTCGAATATACAAAACTGAAGATACCCTTTGAATTTCTTTACTGCATTTCCAAATACATTTATACATTTGGGTCCCACCACCAATTATATCATGATACGAAAAAAATATGTACAAGGTATTCATAATCTGAGAACAAAATTCTGATCTGAGTTCTCAAAATGATAAATTCTGATGTCTACTTTGAACTTACACTATATATTGTGGATACTGTTTTTCAGCATTTCTAGAATTATAAAAAAATGAATTTAAAAAACTTACAATAGAGTTTGCCACAGGTTTAGTGGGTAATAAAAAATCCAATAAGGGGTGTTGAGAATGTGTTACTCGTGTGTAACCTCCAAAATGTGGACGTACATATCCACTCATCACACTGACAGTAGCCAAAGATTGTAAGACATCTAATTGAGCAATATCTTCACAAAGCACATGAAATAAAAATATATGCTTTTTTATATCTGAAATTATGGAGTGTACCATCCTGAAAAAAAAAAGAACGTCAGAAAATAATATGGGTGGAAATCAAACGAAATTTGATTAATATGAATTGATTTATGTAGCCGTGACTACGTGGTAGGAGATCATCATGAAAAATGAGAAATAAAACTTTCCATACATTTTCAAACTAATACAATAAACGTCGTGAAAATGATCCTTTTGAGGATCAGAAACACAGAACACGAAATGAAACCCGGAAAATGAATATTAATCTATTTTAGGATCTGATCCAATTTCAACATTACAACAGAAAGTTAACAAGTTAGTCAGTCACAAATCTAAAAAGCTCTCAAGAAATACATTCTACAACAGCTAAATCATCAATGATACACACTTCCGTATCACTGCGATTTTATTCGTTACCATACACCACCCTATCGATGAGACCCATCGTATCTTCCATTGATGCTTCGAGTTCTGAACTCTGCAAATTTTTGACGACACCATGTCAAAGATTGATTTTCTTATAGCGAATTTATTACTTACCTACCTACCTACCTCAAAATTATATATCTAAACCAAATGAACTTCAAACTTTCAAGCCAGTCTCGATATACCTACAACTGAAAAGTTGTGAATTTAATCTAAGACACTCAAGACGCAGGTACCTTGAAGAGATATCTATGGTATGAATAAGGATAACATTGTAAGTATATTTAGTTTAATCTTCCTCTTGAAGATAATCACTTGGTGATCGAAACACGTGTCGAGGTGTTAAAATAATTGTTTGGTGTTGGGAAAAAATTCCAGTAATATTCATTTCCAAAAGGTGTATCACAAATCTAAAAGAAATGTCACAACTATTTCTGAATTATATAGTAAAGTTAAAACTCCAATTTAAAGAACATCGAACTAAAAAGTTAAAAATATTGTTTTTGAAATAAGCTTAAAACAATAACGAATGAAAAATACTAGTATTATTGTGAAAAAAGCGACGGGCGCTTGTTGTATTAGGCTTATTTGAAAAAATAAAAATTTTAACTGTTTAGTTCGATGTTCTTCAAAAGCGTGTTTTTTAGTTTTTCAAACTATATTTATTTTTCATTTTTTAGATTCGTAGTCTTTTTGAACTATATTTATTTTATCTATATTTCTCGATTCCGGAGAGGGAGTCTGAAAATTAGCTTCCAAGCCCAAGGCAGCAGGCGCGAGTGTTAATAAAAAAAAAATACTTTTTTCAAATGAAGAAATACATGTAAAGTGAGTTAGAATTATATCAAGGTGGTTACGTACAGCGCCATCTACCCGCGAATAGATCAAGGAATAATGTCGATAATTCTGTCAAATACAGATCCCGAACAAACATACATCTGTTTATATATATAAATATATATATATATATATATATATATATATATATATATATATATATATATATATATATATATATATATATATATATATATATATATATATATATATATATATATATATATATATATATATACATCTTTCTATCAATGATGCGTCCATCAATTTGCAATTTACATCTGATGCTGCGTCCACCGCACTATTGCGTCTGTATATCGGACGCAGCAGTACAATCTTTCAATTTCCATCTCCTTCCATTGCATTACCTCATATAACGCATTTTTCTGTTGGAGGATTGGTTACCGGAACCATCCCTTTCGTTCGGACCATTTTCCAACAGCTAATCAGGAAACATTGCTGCATATTGATATTACATTCGGACGCAGAATTCAAGGAAGTTTGAATGAAAATGAATATTTTCAGTTGGAAGGAATACCGCCAGAGGCGCTCATAAATATTCGTTTTGAATATTTGAATTTCAATTTAATAATAATGCTGCGTCCATCAATTTAGCAATACTGCAGATTGTCTACGGAAGGCAGTTGTTATTATTTGAATTCACGTTTAATATATGTTCGTGTATGTACATTTTTGATAAAAACTAGTACAAGTGGTCGGGGTGTCAGAATACTGAAAATGCTTGATAAGTGAAAGATCCTTTTTTGAATACATGCATTTTGGAAAGTAACTATGTATAAACAATTACCGAGCTGGTGGCTCAACCACAGCAGCGGTAATGGATATAATCAGTGGCATAGTCGAGAGCCTTGAACAACGGAATCATTCAGCTATCACGTTGTGCGACCTCTCGAAAGCCTTTGACTGTGTCGATCATGACATTCTATTGAAAACATTATATTTTTATGGAATAAGAGGAGTTGCATTTTCACTTTTTGAATCGTACCTGAAAAATTGATTTCAGGCAGTTCGTTCCAATAATAGTACATCGGATTTTAAGGAAATGAATCATGGTGTACCCCAAGGATCTGTCCTGGGGTCACTTTTATTTATTATTTATGTTAATGAGCTAAGTAACTTCATAACTCCCTTCAAATGTGTTCTTTTTGCCGATGATACGTCATTTATATGTTCAAATCCAGATAATCACGTCTTATTAGATCGATCTAAAGAAGTTGAAGAAAAAGTTGAAACATGGTTTAGAGCCCAGAATCTGAAACTTAATGAGGACAAGTCTTAGAGGCTACTCGTAACGACCTGTCAGTGTGAACAACTAGACCAGAATGTGAAGCTACTTGGTGTAACTTTAGACTCTAAACTGAATTGGAATGCTCATATTGATCAATTAAAATATAAACTGTCGAGCATATTATTTCTTCTGCGACAGCTCAGGCATATTTCAAACTACGAAACTTTGAGAACAGTTTATTTCTCACTGTTTCAGTCTCATATGGGTTACGCCATTTTACTGTGGGGAAAATCCTCGGCTGCTAATGTTATTTTCATTCAACAAAAAAATGCAATAAGAATATTAGGTAATCTAGGGTGTAGAAATACGTGTAGACCTTTATTCATCAAACTCAGAATCATGACTCTTTCGTCCCTATACATTTACAATTCACTCCTTGAAATACACAAAACATCGTCCAACCTCACTACACATGTAGTCTGGTTCACATGTACTCGATTTAGCTCTTTTTGGTGACATTTTTCAGCCCTGTCCAAAAATTACGACCAAGGTGTCATTCGATTACCAAAATAGAAAAATTGTTATTTTCTATTTTTTTATTAACAATTGATAATTATAATTTTATAAAAAATACATTAGAGTTTTTTTTTTAATTTTATTGTTTCAATGTCCATGGCTGAAAACCCATTAATGATTTTTTTTTATTTTTACAGCTATTGTTAATAAATGTATTATAAACAAATACATTGTTTATAAGCAATTCGAAAATTTTTTTTGCATTATGTTAATTGAAAAAAATCATGATTTTCAGAAAAAAAAATTTATTCTTAAAAAAATTTCTTTGTTGCTAAAAAATGCGTTTGTTAATTAACAATCATTTTTTGCAACTAAATATTAAAATTAAGGAACCGTTTTTTTTATCATAAATTCTATTGTTCTTTAAGGTTTTGAAAAAACTTTTTTTATTCTTTTTTTAATTGTTCATTAAAAAAAAATTTGTTATAAACAATTTTTTTTCATACTTTGTTCTATAATAAAAGTAACTATGTGTGTTTTTTTTTATTTATTCTATTTTTTATAAAACTATTGTGAAACCTTGATACTTGTCTTTTTCATTCGCTCCTTCGCTTTTATAATTATAATAACTTTCAAACTATTTCAGTTATGACAAAAATGCTTCAAGTCTTTGTTCATTGTGAATTTATTAACAATTTGAACCTTTTACTAAAGTTGTAGTCCTATTATTTATCTAATTATTGATCGTTATTTATTGAAAAAAATTTTTTTTTCAAGTTTTCAGGGAATTTACTAAATCAAAAACATACTGAAAGTTATTTTTAAAATTTATTAAATCATGTTTGGTACAGTTATAAGTTGTTTTATAATTTTTATTATTTTTTTTGTAATCTTTTAGATCGTTTTAGTGGCGGTGGCTGTGGTTTCTTCTATATCTTGTCGTGATGTTCCTTGAACCTCCTCCTCTTCGACTTCTTCAAGTATCGGTTCACAGTATTCTTGAACTCCTACTGGAAAATCTTGATAATCATTAAGGTCGTCTTCATTTCCATCGGGATTACTATCGATAGCATTTAATCGACCGATCATGATATCAGTATCATCATTGTCATCATCAAGTGATGGCCTTGTACTGTTAGAACATGTTTCACCTTTACAATTTTTGCATAAAGATGAGCAAGGAAGCCCAGCTTTTTTACATCTACATCGATTATTACACTCTTTTATGCAGGCACAATTAACCAGCTTAAGTAAGTCGTCAGGCGCCAGTTTTTCCGTTGTTTTTATCGGCAGGAACATTGTTTCAAATTTGAAACAACCCCAATCTTCCGGATTCAAATTATAATTACCAATCCAAAACTGAACTAGGTAATACGTCCTAAATGAGTGTAAATGTGTTGCTATTGTTGTTGGACGTAAAGTTGCTAAGTTGATCGCAGTCTTTGATTTCGCAATCATACTTAAAAAAGGAGAAACACGACACTGGTCTGATGTTGAATTAGTATCGAATTGACCTTACAGGGCCAGCATAATTCGCTCTCCAGCTACTTCGATATCTTGACGAGAGGCATCGGGATTGTAGAAGACTACCACGTATCAATATTAAATTTCACATTAATTATCTGCGAGCGCTTTCGACAGCTGGTTGTACTGTCATCTTCTAGGCACTCCTCAGTACGTGCCTAGTACGTTTTCACTGTCTAGTGAAAATCACACAATGAAGTGTTTTTAGAATACGTTTCATCTGTATGAAAAAAAAACCTGTTCAACTGTTTTTCCGTTAATCAGCCATCGCCCCCATACAAACGACAACTCTCAGAAGTTGAGAAACTTGTGCGAGCTAAGGACTAACGAAGGCTTAACTTTTAACGTATGATTCCTAACACGGTTGCAGAATCATCCCAGCTTCAACCAGATAAATTCTCTCGAGAGAAATATCTGGTCAAGGCGGAAATCGAACCCACGGCCTTCCGATCGTGAGTTGTGCGCACTACCATCGCACATAAATGCATACATACAAACATACATACATACAGGTGAAGCTAATAAAAGCGTGTTAAAAATAATGATTTTCAGCAAATGTTTTGCAACCGCTGAACACTTAAGTATCATCACACACTAATTGTGTAACTACAAACTTCACAACATGAAAATACCTTTATATTATATTCAATTGAATAAGTCAGAAGGTCTTCTTCAAAAAAGTCAGTATTCTTCTGTGAGTAGCTCCATCAATTAGACCAATTTGAATGTGCAGAACGATATTTTGTTAGGCTTGAGGGGTTATATCAGAGTGATAGCCACACTGAAAGTTCTAGCTGAAAGTAGAAACGATGTTTGTAGCAGAAATTGGTATTCAGACTTGGCAAACATTTCATCATATTTAAAAATTATATTAAATTTTTCCCTACGTTCTCATATTGAACTCTTTCGCATATTTGCAAAACATTACAACCCACCACGAGACACTTTATATGATATCCTATCAAGAAGTATGAAAAAATTCTTACACATTGCTGATTTTCAATATATCCTTCATGATGTCATCAAGCCTTGTGGAAAAGTTAACCAATTCAGGAGTCTTCATTGTGAAGCATCCTGCAGAACGGTGAATCTGAAATAAAATATACGTTCAAACATATCATATTATAAAAGGGACAACTCAAGAATTATATATATATATATATATATATATATATATATATATAATAATCTCTTTATTTACTCAGATTGATTTGTATAACCACAGGAGCAGAAGTACAAATGAAAAAGAGGAAAACGTCAATGTACAATATTGAAAATAAATAAAACTATACGAAATAGATAATGTCACAAAGTTGTAAATTAATAAAATGTGTAAAAAAATAAAATAAATATATATATACACGCACGCACGCACGCACGCACGCACGCACGCACACACACACACGCACACGCACGCACGCACGCACACGCGCGCACACACGCGCACAGGCACACACACACACACTCTCGGGGAAGTCTAAATTGGTTTTTCTTTTTTTCGGCGTCGGCAGTTCGAGAGTTAAATCAATTGAAAATATGAAAATTTACAAAGTAAACTAAATTTCATAAACAATTCTTATTATGCATTCAGGCTACATTTTTGCTTCATGACTGTGTCTTCTTTCATCATATCGTCAAAGTTTCCTATAACTTCCGGAGTCCCACAAGGCTCTAATTTGGGGCCTCTATTGTTTTCATTGTTTATTAATGATCTATCTTCAGTGCTGAATTATTCATCCGGTTTGCTTTTCGCAGACGATTTTAGAGTTTTTAAAAATGTAAAAACGGTGAGGGACTGTATACTCCTACAGAAAGATGTGTAAACAATATAGTGAAATGGAGTAACGACAACAAACTTTCATTCAACATAAATAAATGCCATGTCTTAACTATACATAGGATCAAGCACCCAGTTATTTTTGATTACACAATGGACAATGAAGCATTGGAGCGTGTAGAGGAAGTTAAAGATTTGGGGTAACCTATAATAACACATTTTCCTTTGCCAACCATATCTACAATGTCATCAAATCTGCTAATCGAATGTTAGGATATATAATTTGAGAAAGTAGACATTTCAACAGTATTAAAACTATTAAATTACTTTATTATACCTTAGTTCGGCCCAAACTTGAGTATGCATCCGAAGTTTGGTCAAACGAGAATGCAACGCTATTAGGTGATATAGAAAAAGTGCAAAATAAATTGCTGAGATATCTGTATTTCAAAAAATATCATAAATGGCCGGATTATAGAACGGTGCGAACATCAACACTTAGAGCAGAATTTAAAATATTATCTCTACAGCAAAGACGTTGTTTGAATATTATGATATTTTTGTATAAAATCTTAAACAATAGAATAAATTGTCCGGAAATTCTATCGTTAATACCTTTTAATGTACCGCTGCGACGCACGCGTTCATCATTTGAATTTAACTATCCTGTAAATTTATATGGATCTAGATCTTCTCTTGTATACATGCTCCGATTGGCTAATCAAACAGGTGTTTTAATATCATTGGACTGGACTTTATCGCAAAACAGTTTTCGCCAATTGATATTAAATTATTTGGTTAGTATTTCTGAATAACGTCTCCCTGTCATTCTGGTATATTGGCAGTTAAGGTTGTGTAAACATTATGTTGCTATTTTTAGTATTAATTTTATTGTATATGTATTAGTATTGAACTAAAATTTTTTTTTTTTTTTTGTTATATCCATGTAATTAGGCTAATCAGTCTGTTTGGATGAATAAATAAATAAATAAATAAAATAAATCATAAAATCCCAACTGATTCTAATAACATACAAAAAATGAGCTAGGATGTTTACAATGAGGTACTCCCCGTCCGGGCTGATGCACAATAGTGTATCAAAAATTTACCGAGATGTCCATTCTGATGTTTCAGGTACCATATCTTGGTAATCTGTAAATTTATCATTTGATAAAAACATTTTACAGTAAACTAGTAAATCAAAAGATTTGTTATTACAATAACTATAAGATTTTTGAAATATGCTGTACAGCGGCTTCTCTTCACTGTGCAGAATGTTCATACTATTCATAAATTGCACAACTGCAACATTTCTTGATCAAGATGATATTTTTTTACTAACCTGGTATACTAAAATTTCAGACCGGTATATTAACAACTATTAGTAATGAAACATATAAGTAGCTCTTATCTAAATTTTTAGATAAACCAAATCATTGGGAAAGAAGGTTTTTGGCCTCCTACTTCTCCATCCCGATACAAAAAATATGGAAATCTACCAAAGAAAAGAAGGAAGCACTCAATACTGAAAATTAACTCTATACAAAGATGTGTAGATCATGCAATGAAGTAAGTTTCAGACACAAACTGAAAAAAAAAGCCTTTTCAAAACAGCAATTTTCATTAGTAGTAATTGTTTTTTAATAGGTGTCAGTCCATTCTACCTACTGTGTAGGTATATCCGAGACTGGCTTGAACGTTTACAGTTCATTTCTTTAGATTTGGTTACTGCCAGTCTTCAAGCATAGCCCACTGACAAATAAGAAAATTTTTCTTCCTTATTTAGAGGAATCGGGCACATTTTGGATATCCACTAGATGGAGTGACACTTTGTTGTTCGCTCCAAGTTGTAATTATGAATGAATTGAGTGTTTTTTATTATAATGTTATCCGTATTTGCTACTAAAGAGCCGACAAGGCAAGTGTCTTATGGCGAAACATCGGATGTCTAGCAGTGAGGATGACAGTGTTCCATGTAAGTGAAATTTTACTCCTTTCATGTAGGAATACTGTGAATGATATCTGATTCGATCCCATTACAAATATTTGGAATACAAACGGAATGCAGATAAGTGTTTTTCGTATAATTCAGCGTTTATATAAAAGTATGTGTTTCGAAAGTATTTTTCTTTCGTGAAATTTAATGTTTATATAAAAATAAATGTTTCGAAAGGGCTTTTTCTTCCAGTTTGTGTCTGAAAGATACTTTTTTGCATGATCTACACATTTTTGTATAAAGTTTATTTTTAAAATTGCTTCCTTCGTTTCTTTGGAAGATTCCCACATTTTTTTGTAACAAGATGGAGAAGTAGACGGCCGAAAACTTTCTTTCCCAAAAATTAATCTCTCCTAAAAATATACTCTTTCAATTTAACCAAATTATCATCATATTTGTCATCAGAAAAATATCTCTCTAAACGCTAAAATCAACTGAAACTTATTCATATTATGATTTTATTCTTACCTCAATGAACTCCTCAGGTATACAGGATTTCTTCCAGCCCTTTCTTTGAATGCTATTCAGGTACAATATTATGTGAGGTCCTTTGGTCTGATTATTTCCGAGAGTGAAGGCTAAATCATATTTCTCTGCTAATGTTTTGACATATTCTGAAATTGAATTATTGAACATTTTACATACGTATACAATTGTGATCAGCAAGCGAGTATTTCATCTGTTTGAATCCTATTTATATCATTCAAATGTGAGTTTCAAATAATTAATTTTTTGTATAGTTTTTTATGGATATTTTTTTATTATATTTTATTAATTTGGAATATCCTTAAAATACAGAGCTATTCCCCGTGGGTTGGGCTACCTATCGGGCGCGTCCCCAGGTGGCGGATATGGGAACGACCAGGGAACTGGGAGCCCTGTCCCGGGAGCTAATGTAGCCTTACGGACGGGGTCGCCAGACTCCTGGTCAGTGGCAGAAATAAGTAGGGTGAGGGGAACCAAAACTCCCCAAAAGCCTTTGCGAAACATGCCACCGTGGACCAGCCTACCTAAGGTAAGGTGTAAGGAATCGTGCCGACAGCTGAATGGCCGCAGGGTGATAAGCGGTCACGAACGATCCCCTTGGGGAAACGGGCGAAATTTCATTGTAATCAGCCTTCCTCTGGTGATGCGGGGCTCTACCAGAGTGATCAACTCTTCCCCTGCTACTCGTGGGAACACACATGAATGAAACAAACAAAAAAACCGACACAGAAAAAACCAAAAACAATGCCGAGACTGGACAGAAATGCTCACCTCAATTTCTGGCGGTGGCTGGGGATGAACAGAAATGTCCACCCCAATCTACCACTTGGAATGAGGCTGGACATGGCAGATCACCTCCTGATATGATACAGAGGACAAGGCGTAAGCGCATTTGCGGCGCCGAGGCCAAAAGGAGAAAGAGAGCCATAGAGGCAGGAGTGGCAGCAACTATAAGTGCACCCGCCTCCTCCAACAGCAAGGGCACTTCCTGCGGCGGGCGCCAAGAGCTCCGCTGTGAATAAAGGCAAGGAACCGGCTGCCCCTGCAGGAAGCGCTCTTACTTGAGCACCTCCACGGAGAGAATCCCAAGAAGGTTGAAGAAGCCGCGCAACGACAGTAATGTCGCTGTACCTTCCAAAACCTTCACAAAGACCGCCGTAAGACACCTCAAGGTTGCCAAAGAGAGTGTGTGTTGGGCGAGTCTTGGCCTACACCTGCCAATATAAAGGAGATGTCTCCTAGTGACCTGTCCACCTTCCTGAAAAGGACATAATGGACGATGACCTAGGAGGACAACTCCTCGGGAGGATGTACAATGGGTCACATGTGGCCTAAGTGCTGTGAGTCTACACTCACCCTCGCTACTCTACAAATACAGAGTAATTCAAATTCGAGTCTATTCAGGGAATCTCGGAAATGGTTAAAGATAGGAAGTGAGTAGGAGTCACCTATTTCTATAATACTAATAAGTGATACCAAAAAATGTTATTTGTTTTTTTGGTAACGAAAATATACGGAAAATAACGACAATTTCGAAAATTAATTTTTTGCTATATTGTTTATTTACAGGGATATTTAAAGTACATCTGCACTTTGCTATAGGATCTGTCAATGAGCTACCAAAATATGTTGATACAATTTTCATACAGAATGTCACATAGGTCACCTTCAACTTTGATAATTTTGAGTACGGATCATTACCTTTTGTAGTAATTTTTTTGAATCAATAATAAAAATACGACTTGTTATTTGAACTGGTACTGACTTCTACTTGTGAATGGATGTTTTGGGAGAAGTTGCATAGTTTAGCAGGAGTATTCTGCTAGCCTTAAGTCGTTTTTGTTCATTCTATTTTTCTGCTTTTAGAGGCCATAGCCTGTATCGGAAAGATCTAAATTTTGCGGTCGCGAAATAAAAAGTGATTTTCGTATAATTCAAGATTCATATAAAAGTAGTTGAGAAAGATGGTGTTCCACGTGAGTAACATTTTATACCAATACTCTTTTATATATTAGATTGTGTGGCGTTCCTGTGAATGATATCTGATTCAATCCCACAGGGGATGTTAGGAATACAAACCGAATAGAAAAAAATATTTTCGTGTAATTCATTGTTTATATAGAGGTTGTTATTTCGAACGGACTTTTTTTATGTAATTCAATGATCATGTGAAAGTTGATGTTTCAAAATAAATTTTTCTTCCAGTTTGTATCTGAAAGAAACTTGTGTATGATCTACTTATCTTTCTATTGTTTTGTTACATGATGGAATTGGCCGATACTTGATGAAGATCCATAACTGACGTATTGTATTCAAAAAACACTTCATTGTGAGATTTTCACTGAACACTTTTACAAAAACGCAGCACGTGTTTCGTCATACAATGACTTCTTCAGGCGTGTCTTTACTAAAACATTCACTTGAAGAATACATTTCAGAATTGTATTTCAAAGGCTGCTGTTACCTCTTGTTAATAGCATTATTCCACCCCGAGGTAAGTATTCGTCTTTCCGGCATCCAAATGGTGTAGGATGCTTCCATCTACGAGCTGCCCATCCTCTCCGTAGTCCCCGCATCATCATATTTTGAGATGGACCATTGCACATTTGTCTATCCCGAATTTCATACCGCCCTCAAGGAATGATGGAGATCCTTCTCTCCTGAGGCATAAAGTTTAAGATCATCCATATGGGTGACCTTGTGCCTCCGGTTTCAGAGGATGCCACAGTTATATTCTCGAGTATTTCTAAGCGCAACGGATAATGTCAATAGTGAGGTGTTGAACAGAAGGGGGCTGAGGGAATCGCCCTAAAATACACCCCTATACTTTGGATAGTTACTTGGGATAGTAAGCTAACTTGGGAAGCACACATAAATACTGTATGTTCGAAACTAAGCACTACATGCTATATAATAAAAAATCTGCGAGATACTAAATCAGCAGACATCTTGAGACTATGTTATTTTGGGATGGTACAGTCTACTCTACAATATGGCGTGATCTTCTGGGGGTCGTCTTGTCACTTTGAAAGGGCATTTGTATCTCAAAAAAGGATAATAAGAACGATTTGTCATGCTCATCCAACCACAACATGTAAACCTAAATGGCGTCAAGTGAACAGTGTCCGAATGAGTGCTCCAACAAAAATGCAAACTTTGCATTTTCCTGCTGTAAGAAAAAATCTGCTCACGGCTATCATGTATGTATAACATGTTCCGGGGTATTTCATACTAGTTGTTCGCAGAGAACTAGATTCGTTACCTACTTAGACGGTTTTAAAATAATCTGCAAGAGCTGTAACATCAGTGAAAATAATGACCCAATTTCGGACCCTAATAAGTATGAAATTGAGAAGTATGTTACTAAAATAGATGAACTAAAAAGTGAACTCATAATGAAAAACGATATAATTGAAAAAATGACTCAAAAACATAAGATGTTTTACGAAGAAGCAATTGACATGGAAAACGACCTACTAAATAAGGTGGAGCTACTGCGGAACAATAATCGTGAACTTGAAGTCCAAATAAAAAACCTCCGAGATAAGAAAACAACAGATAAGGCCACACCAGTTTTTGCTGATGTCCATTCCCAGACGGAGCAAGAAAATCACAAAATGAAAAAAAAATCTGAATTAGACATGATTGATACATCAACTCAAACAATCAAACTGACTAGTGTAGATAAAGCTACTTCGATTCTTGTTGATATCCATTCCCTGTCGGAAATAGGGAATTCTGAAACAAAAAACGTAACTAAAATGAACATGAATAATACTACAACACAAATCATTAAACTGAATGCATTGTTGCCAGTTATAAATATAACCACAGAAACTATGGAATCTACAACTGAAGAGCTTAAAGAATCTGGGAACCAATCGAAGCTAGAGTGCACAGTAAAAGCACAAGATACGCAACAAAATGATACATTGGGGGTGGAGAACTCGAATTATGAAGATAGAAATTCAAGTAGTCTATTTGAAGAAATGGAAGTAGCCAATATCATTACTGAAGCTTACGAATGGAAGAATGTTTCAGTTGTCATTGAAGAAGTGGACAACATCTATCAAATTGATACGAGGGAGGAAAACTCGACATATGAAACGGAAGCAGC
Organism: Leptinotarsa decemlineata; assembly: GCF_025532065.1. Lineage (NCBI taxonomy): Eukaryota > Metazoa > Arthropoda > Insecta > Coleoptera > Chrysomelidae > Leptinotarsa > Leptinotarsa decemlineata. The sequence goes on along the minus strand of NW_027412703.1, from coordinate 6,765,852 downwards.
CAATATCACTACTGAAGCTAATAGACGAAATAATAGTACTGTACATATCGAAGAAACGGATAACACCAACCAAAATCAAATAAAATCTTATAGGAAAATGTATATTTGCGGTGACCAATATGCTATAGGATTTCCAAGAGATGTTACAAAAATAATAGACGAATCTAAATTTAAAATAAATGCTAATATAAGTCCGTATATGGAACTTTGTGAGTTGACTGATAATATATTTTGTGAGACAATAGAATATGGGCAGTTAGACACAATAATAGTTATGTTCAACACAAAAAATATTAGTAATAATAGAACTTTGCAGTTGTTTCTGAATAATATTCTAGGTCTTGCCAAAATTACGAATCTCATTATAATTTCAGAGTGCGATAATTACCATGACAAAAATATTAACAATACTATTTTCAAAAAACTCAGGGCGTTCAAACGATTCAATAGAAACTGCTCGATTACATTTCATACTGACAGAAAACAAAAAGGGAGCAAATTTGAACTACTAGAAAAACTTAAAAAAAAATATGGAATTCACAGAAAAAAATCAACAAAGAATTGCTCTTAGAACGATAGAAATAACTGATTTCAGTGTCATAGAACCAGTTGCATATTCTATGAATACATCCGACAATTATTTTTTAGACCAAGCTATCAATGCCTGGAAAATACCAAAGACCATGATCTAATGGATGAAAATGTAAGCATTACAACTCATAGTTTACGTTCTGCTGTATCTCGAAATGAAAGTATCTCTTTTGTCCACCAAAATATTCAGTGTATTAATAATAAGATAGTTCTACTAAATGATACATTCACGGAAGATAACATATGTGATTTTCTGATTATTACGGAGCACTGGCAAAAGGCTGAACAATTAGAAAGTATTAGGTTAAGCAATTTTGATCTTTGTGCCTATTACTCTAGAGATACCAAGATCCATGGGGGAGTTTCCATCTATAAACATGATAATTTTGTGGGAACCATTCATAAGCTAAATATGACTAGTTTTTGTAAAGGTGTTATAGAAGTATGTGGCATCAAACTACTAAATAAAAATATGATTTGTATAGCAATTTACAGACCACCTGATGGTGACTACAGTGAATTTCTGCTTTTATTCAGCGGAATTCTCTCAGAAATTGATGATGAGACTACATCAATAATCATTGGCGGAGACTTCAATGTCAATTTTCTATTACATAGCACCAATCTTACTCTTCTAGAGGACCTGCTATCTTCTTATGACATTGAAATCGGTTTGAGAATGCCAACAAGGGTTACGGCAAACTCAAGGACATGTATTGATAACTTTTTTATCAAAACAAGCCGCCCCTATAATGTGGATATAGTAGACCTTCATCTTTCAGATCATCACTCACAATTTTTGAAAATTACTTCTGATCTGCAACATGAAGTAAGTAATGGTAAGAAAAATTGTTTTTCATATCGTCGTGACCTATGCAATGAAAATATTGTGAGATTTCGTAATTATTTATCACAAGAAGACTGGGCAGATGTATGTGCTCAGAGTTGTCCCAACTTAGCATATGATGCTTTTAGTAAAACTCTAACATATTATTTTGAAATATCGTTCCCAAAAAGAAAAATTACCTTAGGGCGACCAAAAAAAATTACTTCACACAAAATAATGATGACTCGTGAAATAAGGGAGTTAAAAAATAAAGTTTCGTTACTTAATACATTAGCTAGACATGATAATAGATATAAGGAAGAATGTAAGAAGTGCAATAAAGAATACAGAGAGAAACTGCAATCGCTGAATAGACAATATTATGATGAGATGATATTAAACTCATGCAACAAATCTAAAACAACTTGGGCCATAATTAATGAATTACAAAAAAAAACTATGAAACATAGTGAAATAGTTATAACAGTCAATGATATTCAATATTCAGATGAAATAATAGCTGAAAAGTTTAATCTACATTTTACTAGGACTATATCTGAAAACTTCTCCGTTGACACAAAGTTTCTCGAGAGCAATGTCACCTTAAATAACTCAAGCTTTTTTATGTTTCCAATTACTGAATGCGAACTCACCCAAATGATTAACAGATTGAAAAACTCTAACTCCACTGGGATTGATGAAATCTCCAATAAAACAATGAAAATTTGCTCTAATGAACTATGTGGTGTCCTGACCTTTTTAATTAATCTCTCAACCTCAAAAGGGATCTTCCCTACCAATCTTAAACTTGCTAGTGTATTTCCTATTTTTAAAAAAGGTGATCCTAACAATATGGATAACTATAGAGCAATTAGTATTCTTTCAAGTATCTCTAAACTTTATGAAATTAATATAAAAGAACAATTGGAATCCTATTTCATAGCAAATAACTTGTTATCGCCCTCACAACATGGTTTCACTAAGAAAAAAAGTACTGATACAGCACTGTGTGAATTTCAAAATCGAATGGTAAGTGCTCTAGACAAAAAGAAATGTGTTTTAGGATTATTTATTGACTTTTCACGGGCTTTCGATTGTGTGAACCATAATCTTTTGCTGGACAAACTTTCAAGATATGGTGTAAGAGGAATACCCCTATCCTTACTAAACTCATACTTATATAAGAGAAGGCAAGTAGTCAAAGTTGGAAAAAGTCTAAGTACTGAAAGAAATATTGAGGATGGGGTACCACAGGGATCCATTCTAGGACCCTTCTTGTATTTAGCTTTTGCCAATGACTTATCAGTGTACCTAAATAAGAACTCGGCCATTCACTGTACATGTTATGCTGATGATACTAATATATTAATTATTGAAAACGATATGGACTCCGCGAAAAACACAGCTCTAGAGACCTACAAAAAAGTTATTATGTGGTCAAAGAAAAACAATTTAATGTTGAATGAAGCCAAAACTAACTTGTTAAATTTCAAGATTAATACTGGGCAACAATGTGGGTTGAATCTGTTTGATGATACTGCTTTAAAATTGAACCTAACCAAGTCAACAAAAATGTTGGGTGTTATTTTTGATGACAAACTTCAATGGAGGACACATATTGACCACTTATGTAATAAACTTAGAAAAGCCTGTTATTCTCTTAGGTTTCTATCCCACCATTGTGGTCAAAGTATTTTATTAACTGTCTATTACGCAAACTTCAATTCGCATCTTAGATATGGCATCCTTAACTGGGGCACATCCTCTATCGTGTCTCGTGTGTTTTTTATACAAAAGTATGCTATTAGGATCATTGCTAAGTTAGGCTATAGAGATTCTTGTAGAGAAACTTTTCAGCATTTGAAAATGTTAACGCTAGCAGGAGTATACATAATGGAAGCTTGCACATATATCTATCGAAATAGAAACACTTTAGCTGCTAACAGAGCCTGTCATAATCACTCTACTCGGAATGCCCACTTATTATTATCTAGTCAACATCGCACTGCTCTTTTCCAAAGAAGTTTTGAGTTTCAAGGCTGCAAACTTTTTAATAAACTCCCCGACAATATCAGAAATTCTGAAAATTTACCCATTTTTAAATCAAGACTGAAGCAACTTCTTCTGTCAAAGAACTGCTACAGTATTGATGACTTTTATTTGTAATGCAATACTATATGTGTGTATAGAAAACAATTATCTATTATTATATTTATGTGGTATACATCGTGTATGTTGTATATATGCGTGTATGTGTATATATGTGTATACATATGTGTGTGTATGTGTACATATGTGTATATGTGTGTGTGTATATGTGTATATATGTGTGTATATGTGTATATATATATATATATATATATATATGTGTATATGTATATATGTGTGTATATAGATATAATTTATTTTATTTTTTACACATTTTTTAATTTATAACTTTGTGACATTATCTATTTCGTATAGTTTTATTTCTTTTCAATATTGTACATTGACGTTTTCCTCTTTTTCATTTGTACTTCTGCTCTTGTGGTTATACAAATCAATCTGAGTAAATAAAAAGATTATTATTATTATTATTATTTATTCAAGAATCTCCAAATACTAACCCTTCCATGTTTATATATTCTTGAACTGATTATGTACATAAAACGTAACCAAGAAGAACTAATGAGAAATGAAGACACTCATATGTATAATACTAGGAATAAAGAAAAACTTCGACAACCCTATTCAAGGTTATCAGTCTGTGAAAATTCACCAAAGCATATTGGTATCAAGTGTTTCAATAAAATAAGAGATTTGATAGATGTGAATCTGAATGACATTCTATTATTCAAAAATAAATTGAAAAACTTTCTTCTTGAAAAAGTATTTTATAATGTTGAAGACTTTTATAATTCGTGATATCTCATAATTGTAAGACTGACTATCGTATGTACAATTTTTCTGGTTTGTTTGCGATTAACAACTTATTTGTAGATTACCTTCTTTTCTTTCTTGACTAGTCTGATAAGTGTTATGTATGTGTATGTATAATGCCTTGTATAACCTTTGATTGATGAATAAATTCTATTATTATTATAAAAGTGACCCACCCTGTTTGGACTCTGGCTTGACCAGATATTATGGTGAAGCCAGTTCGCCAGAGTGGTATCAGTTGTTCAATGCATCTCACTATTTCGTCGGGCACCGCAAAGCATCTGAGCATCTGAGTTCATGCGATATTGTATCAAATGCCTAACGGTAATCGATCCAGGTCATAGAGAGGTTGCGCTTATATTATATAGAGTCCTGGGTTACACATTCGGGCACCGCAAAGCATCTGAGCATCTGAGTTCATGCGATATTGTATCAAATGCCTAACAGTAATCGATCCAGGTCATAGAGATGTTGCGCTTATATTATATAGAGTCCTGGGTTACACATCTATCGATGAGCAGGTTCTCTTTACATCCAGCGACTCCTCTCTTCGACTCTCTCTGCTCATATATCCATTCGAACACTCGGTCAACTGCTGTGGGTATTCGTGTGTATAAGATGCTTGTAAACAACTTATAACACGAATTCAAGCATGTTATCGGTCTGTAATTCTTAGGAATCGATAAATCTCCGCTTTTAGGGATAGGAACGGTCCGCTCCTCGACAAACCAATCCGGAATCGGTTGCTCCCCGTCCAGCCATGAGTTGAAAAAAACCGCCATAAATATCAACAATTTGCAATTACTTCCAATATTTCACGTTGGTGTCGAGGCTAAGGACAACGTTTACCACGCCGACGATAAACCTGTAAACTTTTTTTAATTTAATTTCACTCAGCTGCCGACTACTACGTGACTGGTATGTGACAAGGGGGCCCGAGGGGTGAGAAGAAGTCCCAAGGGGGTCCACGATCTTTGAATCTCTCCGATACTCATTCCATCCAGCATCGATTACGTCACACGTTTCTCTCTTTTACTCTCCGAAACACACCTACCTCAAGTTGGGTGTTCCACAAGATTATTTACACAGCAGAGGCTTATGCTATACTTCAAGCTCTTTTGTGGGTTAAACATAATGGCGAAGCTAGTTCACTCATTTTATCGGATTCAAAATCTGTCCTTCTTTCCCTCACTAACTACAAAAATCATATCAATAAAAATTAACTCATTTTTGAAATTATAAAAAACTTTATTGTAATGAAATTGACATTATTTTCATTTGGATCAAAGGCCATTCGGGTATTGCCAGAAATGAAAAAGTAGATGTGGCAGCGAAAGAAGCCACCTCTCTAGAATTGATAACTGATATCAGCTCCCTGCAAGATATAGTCTCAGACGTTAGATATGAAATACGAATAAATTGGGGGAGACTCTGCAAATAATTCTCTTCTGAATCAAAAAATCATTGTTCATTAATCCACCCCACTATCCCTAAAAGTATCCCCCACATAGACACCTTCGACTTTTCAAGATTTTACGCCACTACCATCACACGAATGAAAATGAACCATGGTAAGTTCCCTGCACATGTGGCAAAAATAGGCATTGATGTGAATGCATTATGCTCTTGTGACAATTTTTCTTTAGCGGATATAAATCACATCCTATTCATATGTCCCAACTTCGAACTGTTCCGGACGGATTTCTTAAATAATTTACTTTCCTCAAATGTTTCGTGTCCAACTAATATAACAGTGCATTTAGCTACACTAAATGAAAAAATATACAACATAATTCTAAAATTCATAATTATATCTAAAATATCAATATAAAAAGTAGTAGGGAAGGTTAAAAAAAAGATTTCGCTCGGATGCAAAAAGTTTAGCTCCATAAGAAAATACATGGGATTTTGCGGTCGGACCAAGTTTGTTCATCTACTGTACGCGGGGTAGCTTTTGATTGGTTGATTGAATGACGGCAAAAATGGAGGAGTGGGGGTGTTTTGTAGAGGGCTTTGACGGCTAAGGCCCAGTTCGTAGATAATGGACGTCTGGCAGAGACGAGGCTCAGACCTTTGTCCCTTCCGTGCGAACTGGACCTGAGATCCAAAAATCGCCAGAATGAATCTGCTCAAATTTGCACGTGTTTTTCCATAAGGAATGTCACAGAACTCTTAAAGCTATATTACTCTGTAGACTCCAAAATAATTTCCTTCTGCAGCCTTAATCAATATACATATAATGAAATGAATGGAGACATTCCCGAAAAAATTAATGGTTTGGTTCACAGGGACCGTGTCGTATGGGGTGCCCCGCCCTGTATTAAAACCACATTGAAATGTTTTCATGTATATTTCAATTAAATACTTTTTATAAATATTTCAGTATCCAAGAATCATCACATAGATCACAAAATGTTATTTTTGATGTTTCACATCTGCCGTTGTAAAGATACGCCCGAAGAAGCCATTGTATGGCGAACCATGTGTTGCGTTTTTGTAAAACTGTTTAGTGAAAATCACACAATAAAGTGTTTTTTGAATACGTTATTGTTTTTTGTTGTAGTATCATGCTTCATATGTTTTGAATTCAATTGTTATTCATGTTCATATAGCGACTCTAATTGTTTACAGTTTTAATTTCAGTTTTTTCAACTAACAGTTATAATGTTAAGTGACGTTTATTATCACAATTAATAAACACATCGACTATCATTATAGAAAATGATTATTGCAATCAGCTCAACCATACCACATTTTATGATGACCAGAATAAACCAGTGAGAGTTAAGAAGAAAAATAAACATATTGTAACGAATCTGAAGCCGTCCCTGACTGATATCTCAGCCAGCAAACACATGACTCACTGCGAATCGCCGCGAAAAGTATAGATGAGTGCCGAAACGAGAGAGATCTGGAGTGATCGTTGCCGATATACAAGCCGGCTTCCCGTCCCAAGACGGCAGTCTGTATTCAGAAAGCGAATCGTGCGTTTAAATAAAGAATTCGAACAGTGAAAATAAATAAAAATAAATAAATAAAGATAAATAAAATGTTTCGAAATGGAATTACAACTCCATGGTCTGGAAACAAAAGAGTAATAAGATACATGCAATCCTATTGGCTGATAAAAGACAACTAACTACCTGACGAAATACTTCCATACTTCGAAAAACATGAGGAACTTTCGTTTAAAGAAAATATTCTTGTTTGGAAAGGACAAATATGTATTTCAGAAGCACTTCGACATGAGGTATTGATGATGCTTCATGATGGACATCCTGGTATAACTGCCATGCAGTCCAGTGTACATTTACATGTGTACTGGCCGCCGAACGTGGACAATGAAATCTTAAGTTTCGTAAAAACTTGTACCTCTCGTCAAGAATCTCAACAAAATAATCAAACTTTTATTGTATCTATGGAATGCTTCTTCGGAACCATGGTCGCGAGTTCATAGGTATAGACTTTGCCGGACCGTTCGAGGGAAAAATGTGACTTATCATAATAGATGCTTATATACCTGGCACGAGATCACCACGTTATTAACAATCAATGTGCTTCATGAAGTAATAAGGTTATCCGAAAATATTTGTGTTGGATAATGGTTCTCAGTTAACCGCTGAAGAGTTCGGATTATTTTACAAGTCTTACTGTATCAGACATATTCAATCAACACTGAGACAAAACCCGAGAAAAATGTACTCGCAGAAAGAGCAGTTAAGATTTTCAAAGATCGCATGTCAGCTAGTGGAGAAGAGAAAAACCAGGATGAACGTTAACAAAGTTCCTTGCTGATCGAAATACTATGCAACGTTCGACAGGTAGGGCTTCAAGCGATTTGATGTTTGGTCGACATTTATGTCTCGGAAACATGGATAAGGCTGAAGTTGATCAGAAACGAAAAACACGATCGTGGTTCAAAGGATTCGATCTTTCATCCTAATCAGGCAGTCTGGGTGAATAATAAACTAGGTAAACGATCCACAACAGGACCCGCAATGGATCAAAATATACCATATCAATACATCGTTGGGGTAAATGGAACACCAAAAAAGCATGGAGACCAGTTGAGACTTCGTTTGAATCAACCTAAGCAAGCGGGACAAAAACAGTAACATGCATAGGATTCTGAGAAACCTTTCATGGCATGTGTTTCTAATGTATTGCAAGATGAAGATTCTACCAAAGAAAACATGACATAACCTGTGAACATGGGCATACAGCCAAAGACGACATTATTCAAGAAAAACAGGCGGTCTTTCCGGAACTCAGAAGAAACTCGTCCCCAAACCGAAAACTACCTGCTCGTTATTGTGACTGAGTGAAACACTAATTCCTAGTTTTGTTTTGGTAGCGAGAAATATAGTATCACGTTTCATAGGTTTTGAATTCAATTTTTATTCATGGTCATATGGCGATTCTACTTGTTTATAGTTTTAATTTCGGTTTTTCAATTGACAGTTGACGTTTATTATTACAGTTAACCTTCATCCTCCTGCATCAGAACTGACAATAATTTTAAATCTATTCTATATAACAGATTAAAATTTCGAACAAAAGTCATCAAGGAAATCATTACATTTTTTATTTTTTTCAGATCGTGAAAAGTGAAAAATCTTCAAAGAAGACTAATAAAAACAGTTTCAACTAGTTCCGTATCATTGAAAGAAACGAAAATATCAATATTGTTTAGAAAACTATTCTCACCTTTCATATCATTCATAATCTCTGTATAAGTTTTTCTGACTAAATCCAATAAACCGTTTATGCCAGGTTTAATTGCAAAACATCTTTGTAACATCGCTGATTGTCCTTTTGATGGATAAACATTTTCATTTATCGATTTCCTCACCAAATTTTTGATTTCAATAAAGTTCTTATTCTCTAATGTTTTTCTCAGTTGAACAAAAAAAGGTTGTTCAAATTCGATTATTACCTCTTTCAGAGGATCGATGAGTTCCAATAAACTATTTAAATGCATAACATAGTTGAGCTGGCGAATTGAGAGATTTTGCGGGTCACTTGTAACCAGCGTTCCAATACTCAGGAGCGAATCAATATTAGACAGTTTTTGTAGGAGGACCTGAAAAATTTTGTATTCATTTGTTTCAAATTATTTGATATATTACCCGCAAAGAAGATAATGCTTCAGGATGTTTAGCTAACTCATCAACGCAGTTCAGACGATCAGTAATCAAATTAACATCACATGGTGGCTGGAGAATAATAGATCTCAATGTCCGTGCACCTATTTTGGTCTGACAGTGATTTAGTACTCCGAAAAGACTTGCATATTTATTACCTTGAGCTGGTCTTGTACTGCAAACCAGTTCAAGCCGATCTGCAGTTGAAACATCTGAAAATTGACATTTTGAATATAACTGGCCGATACTTGATGAACATCCATATTAAAACTAACTCATAAACTTCATTGTATGATTTTCACTATAAAGGGTTTTACAAAAATCGCGACACGTATTTCGCTATATAATGGACTTCTCGTGAAAGCTATTGTATAGCGAAACACGTGTCGCGGTTTTTGTAAAACCCTTTATAGTGAAAATCATACAATAAAGTATATTAGTTTTCTTTTGACATCTGTTGAAGACGTTGGGAAATAAAAAATAAGCCAGGGAAGAACTGCGTATAGACTTGATTTTTGTCCACTGCTGAAGACGAAACGTTAAGATAAGTATTGTATCATTTTTTAGCTTTTTTTGATAAACAAACTTATTGAATAGGACAAGTTACTGATGAACAGAATATTTTTCTTTGTGTAAAATACTTTGAATTCACACAGTAACTTATCGGAGTGAACTTGACGGCCGGGGCCTCAATCTGCCTACTTCCCAGGGCTCCCAGGGCTGCCTCTAAGGTCTCAATCTGCCTTCTCCTTAAATTGAACTGAGGTATCGACGGGCTGCCTGATCATGTTTATTCATTATTTTACAATGTAATTATATGATTTGCTGAGACCCTGCTATAGGCTTATTATGCCTCTTCAGGTATCGATGGGTGTTCGGTGGTATTTATATCGGCGAGAGGTAATGAATTGGAAATGTGGGAGCGGGGCTTCTGGTCCCCCTAAGGACAAAATTGTCAATGAATCCCAAGGTATATATGAGATTCCATGCTCCGATTGCCATAAAACATATGTAGGCCAGACCAACAGACGTGTGACAAGTAGAGTATACGAACATCAACTTGCTGTCCGAAAGTCAGACCCATCCTCAGCCTTGTCCAAACATCATCAAGAGACAGGACACAAGATTGAATTTGCAAACACTAAGACCGTCGCCACAGCGGAAATATACAAGCTCAGATAATTCGCGAGGCCATCGAAAAGCGATCTTCCTGCCTGGACAAACGTGATGACGGTCACAGACTTCCAACTACCTGGAAACCACCCCACCAAGACGTCCGGTGACGGTAATCACCCGAAGCGTCGCCCCCACATTTCCACTTCAGTAGCTCCCGCTGATATACCACCGAACGCCCATCATTACCTCAGTTCAATTCAAGGAGTAGGCAGATCGAGACCCTAGAGCCTAGACCCTAGAACTCCTGACGAGTCCTGGGGAGTAGGCAGCTTGAGGCCTCGGCGTCAAGTCACATCAATTTCTTGAAAATGGCTCCAAAATCGGAGCCGAAACGCCGAACACAAAACTCCAGAAGCGGTTCAACCCGGACTCAACGACAACATATTAATTATTACAAAGTCAGATAAGGGCAACGTAACAGTTGTTATTGACAGAGATCAATACGATTTAATATCGAGTGATCTCATTCTGAATAACAGCTCTTATGTTGAACTTCGCTCAGACCCCACTTCTTCTATACAAACAAAAAGTAACAAATTAATCAAATCTCTACATATGAACAATGAGATCGATGAAATGAAAAAAATTACTTCATATAATTTAGTTTCCCCAAAATTTTATTCGTTCCCTAAAATTCATAAACCTTCATTATCTGGTAGACCAATAGTAGCCTCCATAGGATCACCCACAGAATCCATTGCTTCCTTCCTTGCTGATATTCTTACTAAAGTATATGATTTTCTGAATTGAAACACAAAACTCCCTGCACAAACTGTTCGAATGTGATTTACTGTATACCTTGCCGCAGCTGTGATAAAGAATATATAGGACAAATATCCAGATTAATAAAGGTTCGAATCAGAGCACACAAGAGTGACAGAAGGTTGCACTTGGAGAGATGTGCATTGAGCGAACATGTATCTAAGGAAAGACAATGGATGGATGGATTATAACTCAATAAAAATTGATTGATAAGATCATCAGATTTGCTCCACTAGTGTTCATATCACAGATTGAATCTTTCAGATATCTGAATATATCATCAGCAGTTCAATAAATGTGTTATATATTACACCCTGTATGCCCACCGCCATGTTATTTTTTCCTTAATCTGATTCATCATACATTATTATTAATATATCACTTTCGTGCTTCCAATATTTTCATATACATGTTTTATTTTTATAATTCAACCACGTTCTTTGAATCTCTAAGATACTCAGTTCATCCCTCTCTGTTTTCATTCATCACTCTGAATCATCGACGAAAGCCGACAAAACAACCGCCATAAATATCAACAATTCGCATTTACTTCCAATATTTCACGTTGGTGTCGAGGCTAAGGACAACGTCTATAACACCGATGACCTGGGTTCAATTCTCCGGTCACTTTTTTTAATTTATTTTTCCTCAGTTGCCGATGACCACTTGGACCACGTAACTGGTGCGCGACCAGGGGGCTCAGGGGTGAAGGCCTGACGCGGAGTCCCAAGGGGGCCCACGCTCTTTGAATCCCTTCTATACTCATTCCATCCTTATCTGCTTGGAATAGAAAATTGGTAACTCCAAAAAGAGTTTCAGAAGGTGATCCTCAGAATAAATCAAACGAAATACTAAATTGTTGGGCTAGTTTGCCAGATAAACTTATTTGCCTCAAAAAAGTGGCATTTGCAATGCTTTCGGCATTCGGATTGTCCTATATGTGTGATCAAGTGTTTTCCCATATGAAAATCACTTTGAATTCATATCGAAGCCGAAGCCAGAAAATTTAGAGCCTTGTGTTATTTCGAAAGTAACTAGACACGAATCAGAAATGCAAAAGCTTTCGCGAGAAACACAAGAACAAGGATCACACTGAAAACTTTTCATGTGCAATGTTTCCTTTTTGTTTAAAATTTTCAGAAATATTAATGTTTTTTTTTATTTCATCAGTTACCTTCCTCATTACTTTCAACAATTTTTTATTAAATATTTTACCGTTTTTTATAGTGGCAGTTTTGCTTTGTTCAATTTTTTTTAAGGACAGAACACAAACACTACAGAAAAATCCGTAAAGCGCTCTCCCAGCGGTGCCTGTGCGAAAGTAGTGATTCACACTGGATTTGAATCGCTGGAGATTAAATCCAATAGAATAAATGTTCTCAGGACGTTTATTCCACATAAACGCATTTCTCTAGATGAAATAGTTTCCAACAGTGAAGTTCGAGGTGTACTGAGTTGAAACTCAAAACGATGAGCAGCCACAGTCCGTCGCGTATTTTTGATATATATCGCTATTGGTGGAATCAAATGTGACAAGTCACTTGAACACTTCCCATGAAAGTACCTATAGAAGAGAGACCAATCTCAAAACTTTATTTGATGTTCCAGGCTATCAAGGTTGCACGTGATGTTCGCGTCTCCAATCAGGCGGATGGCTCTTTTCTGGATGGAATCCAGCAACTTTAGGGTATGTTTGGGGGCAGAGCTCTATACATGAAAACAATATTCCAAAGAAGGTCTGATCTGAGCTTTATAAAGCATCAAGAGTTGCTGAGGTGTGTACAGTTTTCTGATGCAGAACAACGTACCAAGCTTTTGAGAAGCAGCCTTTGCAATTGGTGTCCATTTTAACCCACAAAAAACGTATCAAAGCAGAAAGCGGAATTGTTTGACTTAACATTATTATATCCGGTTCGGAGACATCTATCTTCTTGGAAAAACCGATACTTGGGTTTTTGTGGCATTGAATTGAACCTGGTTACGTTCACCAATTCGAAACCAGTTCTAGATCCTCATTGAGATATGCAACCTCGTGCTGCCGGTGAAGATGTGCCTCCGTAGCCGATGTCCTGGAATCCAAATGGAATAACGAGACATGTGTGCTGTCGTCATCAAAGCAATATATTAGATTATCGTTTTTTTTCAATAAGTCGTTGATATATAATAGAAAGGGGGTTGGAGACAATATGGATCCCTGAGGAACACCAGCGTTGACGGTGAAAGTATTCGAGAGATATCCATCAACGGCCACTTGCAGGAAACGTTCTTTAAGGAAACTGAAGAAATATCAAGCGCAACAGCTCTTGATTCTCCATGTTTTTCGATTGCGTTATTCCAAATATGGGTGATACGATAGAAGGTCGCCTGTTGATTTTTGTTTACGAAAGCCATATTGATGATCGCTCAAGATGTTGAAGCCACCCAAATATTCGAAGATATGGTGTTTCACGACTTTCTCCATGATTTTTGATATCACTGATAGCAAAGCGATTGGCCTATAGTTATTTGGACGCGTTTTCTTGCCCTGAATAGGCTGACCACGAGCAATCTTCCAACAAGAAGGAAAAACCTGTTTCATGTAAGACAGGTTGAAAAGTCTGCAAAATACTGGTGTGAGTTCATTTGCTATTTGTAAGTACGATGACGGGCACTTCATCAGAGCCAGACGCCTTGTTTTTATTGAGCTGCTTCAAAATTCATCTGACTAGACGCTGTCGTAAATTAATTTCTAGCATTGTGGATTCTAGTATGGGAATAGTGGGTGGTGTCTTTACCAGAAAATCGACTGTGGAGTGAGACGCAAATTTTTCAGCTAGTATGCTTTTCCTATGGCTGCTGTTAAAATTGAACCATCCGCTTAGTGGTGGAATTGTGGATTTAGTGTTCTGATTAACAGTTTTAGCATGTGGAGTTTATTGCTTTCATTTATCCTAATTCTGCAGCTGTTGTGAGCATCAACAAACCTGGTTCGGTTTTCGGCACTGAGATTTTTGTGACGCTGCCGGAAGGCGAGATTATTGGAAGCGACATCTTGCTCGCATGTTTTGTTGAACCAAGGTTGGCCGTTAGAAGGTCGTTTCATTAAAAAAGAAATATATGCATTCATGGATGATATAACTTCCGTGACTTCAGAAGCACAAGTTGATGGATCTGACCTGAAACAACCATCTAGCCAGAGGAAATTTAGGAAATGGTCGTGAAAATCCTCCCATTCAGCTGATCAATAATACCAAACTTTGCACGGCTTAGATTGTTCCCCAACATTTATCGGTAACTCACTGAACACTGAAATGAGTTGGTGGTCAGAAGATCCCAATGGAGACCTTACGGTGACTATGATTTCTGGATTGGTTTTCAGGTATATTTGAAAATTTGAGCCATTCGATATTGTGGACATTGAAGTCACCGAATGTGGAAATTTCGGCACTGGGATGATTGATTTGCAGAAAGTGAAGAGAATAGTGCCCTATATTGTGTATCGCTAGTTGGTAGATAAACGCAGCATATGAATTTGGTGATCTGCTGTGATATTATTTTGAACCACATAACATCAAAGTTTCGGAGTTCCAGCATTTTCTTTCGTTGCAGAAAGTTAATGGTGTTTGCAAGTGAAGGAAATAGTGCCCTATATTGTGCACTAGATGGTCGATAAAAGCAGCATATTAATTTGGTAATTTTCTGTGATATTATTTAAACGACATAACATCAAAGTTTCGGGGTTCCAGCATTTCCTCTCGTTGACAGGAGAGATCGCTTCTGATAAAAAGAGATATTCCAACAACAACTTGTTTGCCTACTTTCTAATGAATGAATCTCCTTGAAAAGATCAGGTATACGAATAAATTAAATTTCACAAAATACCGTAGCCATACTTAACTTTTCTACCTAGAAATAAACAGATTTAATAATGGCGAATTATTCAGTTCAGTTTGATCCTTCATATTTCCATACTGTCCAACAGGTTAGGTTTCAAACCTTTCTTCTCGAATAAGGGGCTTGAATTCATGATTAAACTCATGTATTCTTTGTGTATTCTTTGACGTTCCCACACCCCACATTTTACACCTAACATTTGACAAATGACAAAGGACGCCATATTTTTTCTTTTACGTTAGCAGCCATGTTTTTTCTTTAACGCTGCATGCTTTGTACAGCATTTGATTGGTGTGTTTCGAAACAACATCCTGTATACCTTGATTTTTCGACAAACAGCTGTCATGTTTTTTTCTTTTACGTTAGCAGCCATGCTGTTTCTTTAACACAGGTAGCCATATATTTTTCCTTAACGCTGCACACACCCTGTATAGCATTGGATTGCTGTATTTTGAAACAGCACCCTGTATACCTTATGATTTCTCGTAAAGCAACCAACATGTTTTGTTCTTTTACGTTGGCAATCATGTTTTTTTTCTTTAACGTTGCACACACCTTGTACACATTGACGCCATGTTTTTTCTTTTAGGTTAGTAGCCATATTTTTTCTTTAACGCTGCACACACCCTGTATACCTCCATGGCAGCCATGTTTTTTTTCTTTAACGCAGGCAATCATGTTTTTTTTTCAACGCTGGCAATCATGTTTTTTTCTTCAATACTGCACACACTGTATAGCATTTGTTTGATGAGTCTTAAAAAACACCCTGTATACCCCATTATTATTGTTATCATATCATTCCAAGCGCGCTCGTCTCGTTATCATTCAAACGTTAACACTGATAAGCCACTTCCGTTCCAGAATCCGCTTTGTTCATCTACTCAAGTCAACTCTATCCCAGCCACCCGGTTCTGGTGCAGATTGAAACAGAACTAATTCATATTCAACGAAACAAAATTCAAATTCACATATCGGAAAAGAGGGTAATGAGAAGTCCGATAGTTCAGCCAAGGATGCCACTTCAAGAGTGCACAATCACCCACCCTGACGTTGACTATAACGATCTAAAACGCACATCAAAAAAGCCGTAATATCCAACTGGTAGACGAGACGGAATGGAACATAGCTAAAGCTAAACTTCCAGAAATCAAATCAACAGTACTACCATCGAGCAATCTACCTCAGAAGAGAAACATTCAAAACAACACTCTCAAGGCTACGAATTGGATACACACGCCTAACTCACAGTTATCTCCTCAAGAGAGAACCCCACGTGGTACATCTGTGAAACAAACTAACCTGAGAAACACTTTTTAGTGGAGTGCCCGTTATACACAGATAAGAGATTGGCAAATGAAATGACAGAAGATCTAAAAGTGTTATTGAACGGTCAGTCAAATAATAAACTATTAAAATTACTGAAAGATAACAATTTCTTACATAAAATATGACTTATGAGTTACTTTTGATTCACTTATTGTAGTCAATGTACTATAAAAACACATTATGTAAATTATGGTACAGACAATAACCCATGGCGGTTGGGGCTTTAAAAAAGGCTTTCATTCAAAACCATAAATATACTTGAGTTTCAGTCAAATTTACTGAACAGTATTTAACGTGGTTTTTTGAATTGTAATAACTTAGTAATTTATGAACTGATTGAAATAAATCAAAATAATCAAAAGTAAAACTTTTCACAATAGATCAGAGAAAACTGAACCCAGATCAGATGTATAAGAGGATTTGAATTACATCAGGTACTATTCTTAGCGTTAAATCTTCTCTAGGTTTTTTGTTTTTAGGAGTGTATATTGTTTTGTTTAATATATTGAATGTTATGTCTTGTTGTGTTTCGATTTGTACTTGTTCCTCGATAAGTGATTTTTGACTGTTAATTAACAAGTACAAATAAAAACACAACAAGACCTAACATTCAATATATTAAACAAAACAATATACACTCCTAGAAACAATAAACCTAGAAAAGATTTAACACAAAGAATAGTACCTGATGTAATCCAAATACAGGCAAATTTAATCTTCCTCTTTGAAGATGATCACTTGGTGATCCAAACACGTGTCGAGGTGTTAAAAATAACGATTTGGTGTTGGGAAAAAACTCCAGTAATATAAATTTCCCTAAAGCAACAGAAGTACTTGTATTGAGGCGTTCGGACCGTATATATATATATGTATATATATATATATATATACATATATATCTATAGATAGATAGATAGATAATATATTACCTTTTTGTGCCATTTGTACAATGTATAGGTTCGTCACATAGAATAAGAAATATTGTACAGTGAATAAAAATTGTATCACGCAAATATCACAAGAAACAAAATACATTGTTACATCACATTAAAAGATTAGACTCATCAATTTTCATGTATGGTTCATATACTCATTCAGATCATAAAAACATCTATTCGAAAGAAATTTCTTCAATTCCACCTTGAACTTTTTTGGTGAAAGTTGCATTAGGTGATTTGGCAATAAATTATAGAGGTGAACACCCGCCCATTCTGGGGATTTTTTGTAGTAAGTGTGATTGAGTTTTGATTGATATAAGTGATGATTGTTTCGTGTTCTATACTGATGTATTTGAGCATTCGATGTAAGCTTTGTTTTGTTATTATGAACGAATATAAGTATTTTAAATAGGTAAATGCAAGTGGTAGTCAGAATTTTATTTCTTTTAAAAGTTCCTCTACAAGACTCACCAAAATCCAAGTCGAATATTAATCTTATTATTCTCTTTTGTTGCCTGAAAGCACGCACCCATTCGTTGGCTTGACCCCAAGAGATAATATTGTAGCTAAGTGTAGAATACACCATGCCAAAGTAAACACTCATGAGTGAATGTCTGTCAAGAGTGTCTTTCAAGGCATGGATAGCATAAAATGATTTATTGAGCTTGCCACAGACTGTGTTAATTTGTTCATTCCATTGAATGTTTGAATCTAAAACAGTTCCTAAAAATAGAGTTTGTTGGCTACATTTAACAGTGTAACCATCAAATTCCATCACTTCCATTATGTCAACTCGTCTTTTTGTGAACTCCATTATTTTTGTTTTTGAAATGTTCACCAATAGGTGATTAGCCAAACACCATCGGGAGAACTGTTCAATGACATTTCTGATTTTCGAAATTATTTCCTCAGGAGTGTGTCCGCTGACCACAATCGTTGTGTCATCTGCATACATGAATAGCCTTCCCTCCTTTATATAGTTGGGAAGGTCATTCACATATAGCAGAAACAACAGGGGTCCAAGAACACTCCCCTGAGGAGTTCCAAGTTCTATTTCATGTTTTTCAGAGGTATAGTTATCAATTTTCACTACCATTTGTCTTTCCCTTGTGAATGACATGAGCCAGTCGTTAATATGACCACGTATTCCAAGAGAATTTAACTTGATTTTTAAAATTTCATAGTTTAGGGTGTCAAAGGCTCGGGATAAGTCAAAGAAAATTCCATATACTAACTTATTGGCATCCATTTGGTCATAAATATATTGTACGAGTTCAGTAGTGGCTGTTTCCGTACTGAGGTCTTCACGGAAGCCATATTGGCATATTGTCAATGATTTGAATTTAGCCAAGAAGTCATTTATTCGGATACACATGCCCTTTTCAAATATTTTTGAAATTGGATTCAAGATAGAGATACCCCTGTAGTTTTCAATACTTTCTGGATCACCTCTCTTGAATATAGGAATGGTTTTGGAAATTTTTAGGACTGATGGAAATTTTCCACATTCTACAGAGAGGTTCAACAAATCAGCAATATAGGACGCTAGGAATTCATGGCAGTTTTTTAACAAAGACATTTGAACTTCATCTATGCTAGTGGATTTTTTATTTTTCATTTCCAAGATTATGTTTTTTATTTCTTTCTCATCAAAAGGCTGGAAAAAGAGAGAGAAAGGATTGAAGGAGGAAGTTGTGCAAATATTTTCCTCATCTGACATGTTAACAGTTCTGCCCACTAAGTTTTTTGTGAAGTATTCCGCAAATAGATTAGATATTTTGCTTTCATCAGAGATTTTTTTATCATCAATAGTCAATGATATACTTTTTGTTGTAATATTATTTTGATGAGTTTTGATTTTTACTAATTCCCAAATTTTTTTGGTTTTATTGTCCGAATCGTTTATAATATTCCGATAGAACTCTCCTTTCTCTTTTTTTATCCTTTTATTAAGTTCATTACGAATAGATTTATACCTGATTTCTATATTCTCGTCGTGCGATAATTTTCTCATCCAGTTCAATTGCCTCAATGAATCCATATCTTTTTGAGACCGTTCACTGAGATTGAATTTCATTCGGTTCTGAATTGTACCCTTACAGGCGGGGTACTTTTTTTGGGGGTGAGATACCTCAAAGCACCAATAAAAATGATTCCAGAAACTACCGAAAACCACATCTATGTCATTTGACACGGGAAGTTGTAAGGGCTCTTTATTGAATAAGTAGCTGAACTCCGATACCGTGTCAGAGTTCGAAATTCTTTTTTTTTATGAAAGGTGTAGTACTTACATAATCCCTATGAACTGACCATTTCATGTACTGTGCTAGATGATCTAAGAATCCGGGGTCTAAGTTTTTGATGATCAGGATATTATTTAAGTTTGATGAGACGTAATCTAGCCCGGTAGTACTAGTTATACCATCGGATCGGGTAATGATACGCGTTGGTTCATTGATATGGTTGATAAGCCCATATGAGTCAAGTATGTCGAAAAGCGACTTTGTTTCTGAGCAGTTAGTGTTCAGAAAGTTGATATTCAGATCACCACAAAGAATTATGTGTTTGTACTTTTTCATAACTTTTGAGAAAGTTGAATCTAGCCTCTTTAGAAAATCTTTAGTATCCGAAAGAGGAGGCCTATATATACATAGAATAGCATAGTCCCCACCTCTATAACTTAATGCTGAACATTCAAAACATTGTTCTGTAGAAAGTGAGATATCTATCTTACAGCATTCTGAGACAATAGAATAGAACTATATATATAGTTATTGATGAATTGATTTAAATAAGAATTAATCTCCAAGAATGTTGTAAAATAACGAGTGTCCAATTACATTCATTTGTAATGATTGACGTTTGTAGTATCTTGAAGAAGGACATCAACTCAACAACTCACCTATTATAGCATATCCTTCCGACTCTTGATAAACAATTTTGATAGATCCTCCTGCATAATAGATGAAGAAATTCTCTTGTATATATGTTAAAAGAGCACAAGAAGCAGCTAACGCATAATATCTGAAAATCAAATCAACATCATATTTTAGTGCTTCAACGGTTTTAGTGTTGAAAAATATACAAGAAATCTAGTTCTAGCTGAATTCAAGCTCTAGATCTTTGATGCAGTCGAGTTCTGACTTTCATATACTGAGAATGGGCTCTCCCATCATGAAAAAAAAGTTTAAATATAATAAATATGTATCAATGATTAAAGTTTGTTTATCTTTTAAAAGGAAAATTCGTATGAAAATAAAAACGATTGGGAATTTTGATATACCAATATGTAGAATATTTTATTATTCTTGATAATAATTATACAATTTTCACATTATAAATTTTATTCAAAACGCCTTTTACTAGCACTGTAGTTTTAACAGTTGAACTGGTACATCAAACTATCTTACAATGTCTTTTATATAACAGTAACTTGATTAAATGAAATCAAATAAGCGAATGAATGGCATTACCTACGTACCGTCATCAATGACATGAGTAGATTTGACTCGTGACATTATGAATGAATTGAGCGCTTCATCTTATCCAGATTGGTGAGACAATCAGATATAGATCACCAGTTGTTGCCGCGTCTTCGCCCGCGTAGTTTGGTTTGTCACATTGAGTTTCGTGACAGACCATTTTTAAACAAATAATTACAATATTTTTATATTAATCCAAAACTTCAGGTTTTCAACTTCAAAACTGACGAAATTCAATACAATTTTTAAACCCCTATTTTTTCACCTTTATGGATGGAAATTCCTGATTCCCTTTCTTGATGCTTATTTACGCTATACAAAGAACCTACCTGCATATTTCTAGGTTTAGTAGCTTCGGCTTTACATCAGTATAAGAGTATCAGTCAATCAATAGCTACCCACTTATATGTTATCTAAAATGACACCGAATAGAAATCAGTTAATGCATAAAGGGCTAATTCCGATTGTTTAACGCGTCTTCTACACGTTATTGTTAGATTTTCTCTGAACATTTTACAAAACCACAACATGTGAGTAGGTATACAATGCCGATTGCGCATCACCGGAAGTCAACCGTCTGACTGGTGAATTGTTGGAGTGTGAGTGTTTTTAGGGGAACCTAGATTTTGGGGATGGGGCACTGATGGTCTTTGTGATTTTTGAAGTAGCGTTAGTGACGGTGTGGTTGATGGGAAAAGTAACAAGTCGTGATCGTAAGTCCTTATTCGGTTGTAGGTCCTCGATTTGGGGTCAGAACCATTGATTTTGGGAGTGCAGAGTCGTAGGTAACAAGACATGGGTCCTAGATTCAGGTATAATATGATAAGCACTGATGGCCACTCATACCTTTGGCCTTTGGAGAGTTGCGCCACGGCTTACCCGAGCAACTAGTGCAAAACCGTATCGGCAGCCCAGGCGCACCCGGGAAGGAGAATACCATTCTCCCTCCGGTGCCGGCCGTGGGTCCACAGGGCTAACCACCCGGTCGACCCAAAACTTGGTTCCTGGTAATCGAGGAAGGGGCCCCCACAATCGACCCGCTCAGAGGGGTCAGAGGCAAGGTGGTGGGGCCCATAATCATGATTTTCCTACCGATGACAACGCTGGCAATGACAACGGATGCTTTGAGTGAACGCATGAGCTAAGAGATAGCCTTATGTATTGCTACAAGAGTAGTGAGCCCGTGCGAAGAGGGTACTTGGCGAGAATGCATGCTCTGTGGTGTGAAACATATCCGGAGCATGCCCCCTTTTCCGCCCAAAATCTTAGGGATTACGTATCCCATCTTCTGCGGCAGGGCTATACAGCTCCTTCCCAGCCTGCTAACGAAGTGGTAGAAGTGACAGTTGGCAATGACAACGGATGCTTTGAGTGAACGCATGAGCTAAGAGATAGCCTTAGGTATTGCTACAAGAGTAGTGAGCCCGTGCGAAGAGGGTACTTGGCGAGAATGCATGCTCTGTGGTGTGAAACATATCCGGAGCATGCCCCTTTTTCCGCCCAAAATCTTAGGGATTACGTATCCCATCTTCTGCGGCAGGGCTATACAGCTCCTTCCCAGCCTGCTAACGAAGTGGTAGAAGTGACAGTTCTACCACCCGTTGACACGGCTGGATAGGAGACTCGCATCATGCCACCAATGGAGTCAATCAGAACACGCAGAGCGCTCCACAGAATTAGGCCTCTGAAGCCACAAGAACTGGCTTGTTTGGATGCGGAAGTTCATAGTGTTCTAACAGAAGAGACTGACATCTGGCAAATCAACACCGCCTTGTATACCGTCGTCCAATCGCTTTCCGAATTGGAAGGACGAAATCCCGGCCTTGCGATTCGGATGATTGAACGGCGTGTACACAAGATGGAGGCTAAGATCACGTCGGCGAGACGACACGCGGCTCGTTTCCAATGTGTGATGGATTACAGGGCGATGGACTACAGGTTCTTTTGTGAATTATTTCAATAAAAATTTGACAATGACCAGACATATACAACCCCCGTATAGTAATGAACAAGTGATAGCCACAATTGCGCGGTATATATAATACAACTACGTTTCCGACGGTTAATAAAACATTTTCTGAACCATATCATATGCCAATTCGTTTTAAATTATAATCGTGATATTAAAATTATTGTCTACATGTATTGACAACTTGTTTTTTTTTTAATAGAATTGGCATTTTATTAGATTTTAAGATATTCTTGATTATTAACCAACAAATTTTGGTAATTTTTTCCTCTTCCCCACACTGAAACACAAAATCCTAAAATATTCCAGGTGGTATGTAATTTCCATAAGAATTCGATTAAAATTTGTGCAACAATCACTCTGTGTAAATCAATCGTGAAGCAAATTCTCAGATAATATTCTGTGTAGAATATCGAACGTTTGGGTATTTTTTTCTTTCGATGTCTGCCGCAATAAAACTTTTTATTCGAAGTGATTTTGAAATTAATACCATGTTTCAAAAACAAAAAATACAGCTCTTCCAAACGTGAAATGTTTTTTTTTTGACAAAAACTATGTAAATAAATTAATTTTTCGGTAATTTCATCTCATTTGATAAGCGAAAATTACATAATTTACTAACTCATCGAAGTTTCGTTGGCACAAAAAGAAGTCAATTATTCAAAAGACGTACAATTATGAGGTATTGTTTACACAAGAAAGTATATTCAAATGGATTTGCATATGATCATCATAATTGACATAAATCAATAGAGTATCTTGTATAAATTACAAACCTGTGCTGCAAAACCAACAAAATACCATTCAAGTTAGGGATACATAGATGAGATAACATTTCCATACCATTGACTTTGTTATATGTACTTCTTGGCACACCAACATATTTCACATTCGGAAAACGTTGCTTGACTGTATCGATCAATCGACTTCCAGCAAAGTGACCCAGAAGCGTGTTTGGAAATAAAATCTAAAAAGTGTATATGTTGCGAATCATTTCAACATCTATTCAATTCAGGTGTACCTCATTTGGATTAAATATGTTGAGCTTCGTGAGGGTATTATTATAGTTTTGTGTATCAGATATTTGACAAAGAATCAACAGAGGCGTAGATACACTAATAGCAGCGATACCCACTTCATATCTTGCTTCTCCCCTTCCTTCCGTTAATGCTAAAATAAAATGAGTATGAAGTTGATTACATTTCTGTTAATAACTCTGCTGAAATACATACCCACTATCACTCTAGAATCTGTTTCTTCGTTAGAAATTTTTGAGCTACCAGCTACAGATTTTTTACTATTCGATGAATTGGGAATGCTGAAATTCAGAAGAAAGTGCATATTATTATTATTATCATTATCATTACATATAAATAAAGGCTGAGGACAGAGTTCTGTATAAGCCTAAAAACTGAAGAGATCAACAAGTTAATACAATGACAAAAATAAAAAAAATGTATTCATAGAAACCATTAAGCAAATAACCAAATGCCTATTTTGTTTTCAAAACTATTCACCGAGTCAGAATTCACAACATCGCTGGATAAGTTATTCCATGTTTCGAAAATACGATTCACCAAAAAATATTTTCTCTGCCTTGTGACGAATTTCTCCTTTTTGAATTTGAGTGTGTAATCACGTAACCGCGAATCATTGTTGAAAACAAAAAGTTTTTTCTGATTAGCATAATTATACTTAGCTATACGGAAACATATGATGAGGCCCCACGGAGTCCGCGTGGGTCAAATGCTATCAGTTGTGTCATCCTCAGTCTTTCAGGATAAGTTGGATGTACTTCACCAAAAGTCATACGCGTGGCTCAACGCAGAACATTTTTCAACAAGTTCTTATCGCGCACCAGAACAGGACACCACACCGGACCTGCATACTCCATAATTGGACGAACGTAGGTTTTGTAGAATTTTAAAGAACTTACTTGAATATGATCCATTTTGCGGATGAGGTAGATCAGTGTGTTGACGCGTTTGCATGTGGATATAATATGTTCGGACCAAGTTAGGTCAGTATTAATAGTCACTCCCAAGTCTACATGTGAGGACACTATACATAACAATTGACCGTTTATTGTACGTGTGGAGTGGATTGTTCTTTCCTTTATGGAGAACGACGCATTTGTCGACGTTAACAGGTAAAAACCAATCCTCACATCACTGACTAATCGAGTTGAGGTCTTCTTGGAGAAATTGATGTTCAACTAAGGCATTACCATACAGTTTAGTATCAACGGCATGAACCGTCTTGCAGGACTTTATATGAAGAGCAAGATCACTTCCATAAGCAACGAAGAGGAGCGGGCCAAGAACAGACCCCTGAAGAACTCCATTTGTGACTTGTCTGTCCGAAGAAAGAGTGACTCACTTTCACCGTAAAAGTTCTATCTGTCATGTAATTTTCAATCCGTAAGTTTAGTTGGCCTCGAATACCGAGTGTGTCCGTTAACCTCCTCACTGGGACCTCACATGCACTACAGTGCATGCACCACCAGCAATCTTCTACACAAGATTGCTGGTGGTGGATTTACCTTTGACGTAACCACGTTGTTGAACAATAAGCAAATGGCAGCAACAAATATTCAATTTCAATAATAGTCCATAATGAAGAAAGAGAACGTCTATGAAATTTTACATTGTTTATAGATGAATAACTTTTTTCGAGATCAATTGCCCTAACACCAAACTGATATTTTTGCACTCGACGCGCGTTTCGCCAACAAAGTTAGCATCCTCAGGAGAAGAAAATTGATACCTAGTCTAGTCTGGTTAATCCTTATATACTAAAATTTATTACCTGAGGTTGTATACCTGAAGTCCAATATGGAATTTCTCAGTAATTAACTACCTGCAAGTTCTTAGTAATTATTCTCTTCCTAACAGAAGATTAAAAAGCGGGCTAAACTGGATGGGTCCCTTATCGCCATTCATTCTATTCTTACTGGCTATTTCTAGACTGTCACATGCATCGAATAGCCTGGTGTCATGCACATGCTCAATCAGTTTCAGATTGTTTTCACCAATTCTGTGGTCCTTGTCTAGAGCATGTTGGGCGACACTGGATTTTTCTATCCTTCCGTATTTCATGTGTGCACAATGCTCCTTGAAGGGGGTTTTAATCGCTCGTCGGCTCTGGCCGATGTGTTTGCTGTTGCAATCTTGACAGCTGATTTCGTAAATACCCGACCTTTATGTGTTCTCTAGTCTATCTTTTGGATTACCAAGAAGCTGTTGCAATTTATAAGAAGTTTTATATGCAACTTTCATATTTATTTTATCGAATATCTGTTGAAGACCTCTCGTGTATTGGGGTTCATATAGGATTACTATAAACTTGTTATCACTCTCCTCTTTTTGAAAAGTCGAAGATTTACGAAGTGCTTCCCTAAACTTGCATTTTCTAATTATCATGTCAACTATATCTGGGTTAAAACCGTTTGCTTCAGCTACATACCGAATCACTCTCTTTTCATTATCGTACTTTCTTTAAAGGAAAAGTTATTAATCTGTGTACCAGAAATTGCAGTGCCGCCATTTTGTGTTGTGGACAATGATTCGAGTCATTGGGAATTTATCTGAAAGTGCCCGTGTCTTTCCTGTAAATGTCAAATTCTATTTCGTTCTGTTCGTTCCTTATGACCAATACATCTAAAAACGGCAACTTTCGTTCTTTTTCTACTTCATATGTGAATTTTATATTCTTACACCTGTTGTTTGGTGCTGAAAGGACATTCTCAATTCTGGTTATTCTTGTATCCACTACAGCGAGTGTTCGAACGGATATATGAACAGAGATGGTCGAAGAGAGGAGTCGCTGGATGTAAAGGGAACCTGCTAATCGATAGATGTGTAACGCAGTACTCGATACAATATAAGCGTAACCTCTCTATGGCCTGGATCGATTACTGTAAGGCATATGATACAATTTCACATGAGCTCATCTTGCACTTGCTTAAGTGCCTTGCGATACCCGACAAAATAGTGAGATTCATTGAACAACTGATACCACTTTGGCTAACTCGCTTCACCATAACATCTGGTCAAGCAAGTGTCCAAACAGGGTGGGTCACTTTCAGAAGGGGTGTATTTCAGGGTGATTCCCTTAGTCTCCTTCTCTTCTCCATATCACTTTTACCATTATCCGTTGTGCTCAGAAATACTCGAGGGTATATCTGTGGCACCCCAGGAAACCGGAGGCACAAGGTCACCCCTTTGTTTTATATGGACGATTTTAAACTTTATGCCTCTGGAGAGAAGGATCTCCATCAGTCCTTGAGGGTGGTGGAAGAGTACACGCATGTTATCGGTATGAAATTCGGGATAGACAAATGTGCAATGGTCCATCTCAAAAAAGGACGATGCGGGGAAGCATCCTACACCATCTGGATGCCGGAGGGACGTATACTTACCTCGCGGTGGAACAACACCACTCACAAGAGGTAACAACAGTGAAGAACTCAAGTGAAGAACTCAACTCCGCGGCAAGTATCAGCACAAACTTTGACATATCTGGTCATCGAAACTGTCGGGGAAGAACAAAGTTGCTGCAACAAATATGCTTGCCGTTCCAATCTTACTCTACTCGTTTGGAGTAGTGAAGTGGACTCTGAAGTAACTGTATCAACTCGACGTAAAGACCCGAAAAATGATGCATCTCTATAGGAGTTTGCATCTCAAATCGTGCGTTCCACGGTTGTACTTCCCCAGACAACAGGGAGACCGTGGACTTTTGAGTTTGAAGTATCTACATGACAGAATAGTACTGGATAAAGCCTGTAAAGTTGTCAGGAGTTTGGATTCCCTTCTAGGCATGGACCGTGACTACAAGAGAGCAGGAATTGGAGCATTTCTCTTTGGGGCAGCTGCCCGAGCAGCTGATGAACTCGGTGAAGTTTTTGACCCTGGACGAGGTGACCCCAATTCTGTCACCGAGTTGGAACCCGTTCAGAAAAAAGCTTAGATAAAAGCTGCAGAGATCACCTTACTTTTGCTAAAACACAAGGATAAGCCAATGTATGGGGGTCTTCTTCAATAACATTGGAGACCTTGGCTTATCAAAGCGCCTGACGTTCGCTTTTCTCAGGTCGAGTGTGCTAAAGTTGAAAACTGAGTGGTTCATCATGGCTTGCCAGGATGGTGTCTTCAACACCTTAGTCTACCATAGTCGCGTGATGGATATAGAGGTTCCTGACACAAGGGGCAGGACCTGCCGCGAGGCGCCCGAGACCCTAATGCACTTGCTATCAGCAGGTCCAGCATATGCGGTCTCGGCCTATATCCATCGACATAACGGGGCCCTAAGAGTGCTATATTACCATTTACGGCACTCTTATCGAGATTTTTCTCTTCGAACTCCGCAGACTCTATCCAGATCAGGCAGAAATCTTAGCCGCATAGATGCAGAAGGCTGGCTCACTGCGCTTGCTCAGGGCACATGATTCTCGGACCCAAGGATCACTAACCCCACGGTGTGGGAAGTGGTCA
The DNA here is from genome assembly GCF_025532065.1 of Leptinotarsa decemlineata. NCBI lineage: Eukaryota > Metazoa > Arthropoda > Insecta > Coleoptera > Chrysomelidae > Leptinotarsa > Leptinotarsa decemlineata. Next base: position 6,737,351 of record NW_027412703.1, on the reverse strand, counting down.
TTGGTTGATAATGCTGGCGCGCCCTCCCGAATGTATCGGGGCTTTATTTCCCATACATACAATACAATTAGTAACAGAGTAGATGTAAGTGTAGGAAATCGCCGGAGATCAGATGGTATCATGTACTATGTACTATGTACGAATTTAAAAAAAAATAATTTGATATTTAGACTCTTTATATTAGATGGAATGGAATTATAGATAAGTGAAACTTGATACGAAAAAGACCGTCTAAATATGTCAGTTCGATGAGAGGGTGGAGTAACAGTTCCTTTGTACCTAATGTTAATGTTGTGGACATCTTCTCGGAATGAGATTTTACGCAGTAGGTAAGGGGGAGTTTTATTCGTAATTACTTTATAGTATATACAGGCTGGGTGTAGCTTGCGCCTGTTCTGCATGTTCAGCCAAGGACAGATTTGGATTTTTTTCCAATGAAGTAATGTAATTCCTTCGCGACTATGCCGAAACAGTCCTTGAGTATGAAGTATAAATATTGGAAACATAACTTGAAAAAACATAGCCATTTCACACGTTTTGGAAGTTTCAAGCGCTATTTTACCCGTTTCAAGCGTTGTTTCGATCTTTTCAAGCGCTCGTCGCTCATTTCAAGCGTTGTTTTAGTAATATAGCTATAGGAGTTCTAGACCATTCTTTATGGAAAAACACGTGCAAATTTGAGAAGGTCCACTCTGGACCTTTTTGGACCTCAGGCCCAGTGCACACTGAAGGGACAAAGGTCAGCGCCTCGTCTCTGCCAGACGTCCATTATGTGTGAACTAAGCCTTAGCCTTCAAAGCCCACTTCAGACCACCTCCACTTTCACCATCATACAGTCGACTAATCAGAAGCTACCGCGCGTACAGTGGGAAATTCAAATCCAGTAGAGGAGTAAGGCGGGTACGAGCGCAAAATCCCATGTATTTTCTAATAGAGTTAAACTTTTTGCAAGTTTTAGGTCAAACCAGATTGGGGGTAGAGAAACGTGAGACGTAATCGATCCAGGATTCAAAGAGCGTAGGCTCCTTAGTACTCCGCCTCACCGCTCAAGCCCCCTTGTCACGGACCAATCACGTGATCCTAATTAAAAAAAGTTTACCGTTATGTAAATCGAAACCAGGACGTCGACGTGGTAGACGTTATCCTTAGCCTCGACACCAACGTGGAATATTGGAAGTAACTGCGAATTGTTGATGTTTATAGTGGTTGTTTTGTCGGGCCTGAAATTGACTCATTCAATATACTTGACCACATTTTTTTATTTCCGTAGAATGTTAGGGAAATGGTAACGTCGTTATCATGTTGAAGATAGGAAAATGTCCTTAGATTTTGGGAAGAATTGATGTTTCATATAAAGGTGTATGCGCGTGTGTGTAAGAGTGAGAGACACGTGTGGCTTAATCGACGCAAAGAGAGTTGGAGATGTATCGAGGTTATACGCTGTCAATGTCAGCATTAGTGACGGGATCATTCGAACTAAAAATAATCAGTCATTCGATTATTGCAATCACTCGAGATATCTCGAAATGTCAAATGGAATCATTCGAATGATTCAGATCATTCTAATGTTGTATGTATCGAATCAAATTAGTAGTGAGTGAAATAGTCGAAAACAGCATTATAGTCTTGCGCCACTACGCACCAGTGCAGTGCGTAGCGGCCTATATACCGACACTTGTTTGTAATAAGTGCCCAATAGGGCACTGAGTTGTATCTTCGTTGATAACAGTCAAATCATCGCGTGTAGCACATAAAATGGAAGTGAAACGAATGCAGAATTCATCGACCAAGTTGTATATTCACTAATTCGTCACGCACAACACGTCAAGTGAAAGGGAAATGTATGTATAGTTCATCGACAAAAAAAACAAAGACGATGCCAACGGGGCACTAAGCCGCATCATCGTTAATAATGTTTGGATCTCAACGTGCAGCACGTCAAATGAAAGAGAAGGGGTATAGAATTCCTATAGGGAACTCCAAGATAACGTCATGTCAAAAGGGCACTAGTTCACATCTTCGCAGACAGATTATGATGTAAGGCACATGGAAGGGGCATGGACGGCTAGGTTGGCATGAGACTATGAGCGAAATGTCCAATAAAATACACGACTGCGATCGATATGTCATTGATTATCTGACACGTTCAAAAATACCCGGAGTATTCCTTATGACATTACAATTGTCATTTATTTGATTCCTGAAATCATTCATATCTAGTACACGAGTATTCCTTGACATTACAATTATCACTTATTTGATTCCTAAAATCATTCATATCTAATACAGGAGTTTTATATACAAGAGATGACCGCATGAATGAAAATCTAGAGGATTTTGGTCACTTTCTACATTCTACAAGTATCGACACGTTTTGCTGCTATTAAAGTTTTTTAAACCTATATACCTCAAATTTACTGATAGTATAAAGTAGTTAGTTGAACATTCATTAATAATATATGAATATTTTCCCAGCTGAACTGCAGTCAAATACATATCTACTAACACTCATGGGTTAATCGTCTATATCCATAGCATTTGATGTTTGAGGGATAAAATAATGACTCCAAGGAAGCGTATTATGTGAATCTGGAATTATATAACGCTTATCATCTTCAAGTCTGAGGGCAATCTTGTATTGGGCGATGGGCGATGTTTATCAGATCGAATCAAATTTTGGGTGACTCATATTCTTCCAATTATCTAAGCAATTCACATAATCATCGAAAGTAATTTCATTCTTCATCACAGAAGAATCGACCCCCTTTGCCTTCTTGGTAACCCCCAAGCATGAGATAATTTTATTAATTTCATTCTCATCATAGCCATCATTTACCAACTACTGCCGCTTCTTATTGATACCATCCTCCGTCACCAACACCCTAGTTGCATACAATCGATCTAAGGGCTACATATTCAGTCATCGGAACAGCGTTATTCTCATCTTTCATCATCCCGAGAACCTTTTTATTGAACAGATTGTTGGAAGGATGATCTGAAGTATCGAAAAATTTGTGACAATCTTGACGTATGATTTCATAAGGACTCTGATTGCATATTTCATAATTCAGGCTATCTGTATCGGTGTAGAGAATTACACAATTATCTCCGAATCGATGGTGCATATAGCCATAATGAAAATCGTATGTGGTAGTCTTTGCCAAGGCTAAGATAGTCTGTCCTACTTGTATCGGTTTATGTAGATAAACTTGCAGTTTCTTCAGTTCGACTTCCACCACATTATGGTTGAAGATCATTCGATTTTTGAACTCTGGCTTAGAAATATAGGCCTCGGCTCCGTAGCGACCAGCCCATTTGGTGAGGAGTTCAATGTTGACTCTTAGCATCGTTCATTAGCTTGAAGAGGTTTTTTTCAAACCCATTCATAGCCCTTTTCCGCAACTCAGTATTCAAATAAATATAGGACTTCAACCATGGCGATTGGTTAAATTGAAGTACTCGATGAATTTTCGTGATGACAAGACCATTAGCAATGACCTGTTTGAGAGAGCGATAATGAATCACATATTTTGCTTTGTGATGAAGTCTTTGTGTGAATCATGTAGATGTTTAGGATACTCCAGATCAACTTCAAGTATATATCCCACGCCGCGCCGCTCTCATCGGGTATTGATGAAACGTCAATATTGGTATCGCACCACTTAAAACCATCATACGGTAAATACTGAGACATCGCCCACCCGTACTGGTTGTTTACGTCGAAATACATGAGGTATGTGTCAGGATTTGAAGGGTCATAATTGTTCAAATATTTATTATTCGCATGAGCTTTTCTCTTCGAAAAACTTGGCTGAGTCCACCTCGAATACCTCGTTCAAAAAATAGAAACATGTCAGGGTCGGTGAGTAGTTCCAATTCAACTTTGGTGTATTTGAGCATCGCATCCCACGTAAAACCTGGTAGCGGAAAGTAGTGGGCAGGGTCCAGATTATGAGTCCTGAGGCAGCTTGCACGAAATTGTTCGAATACGTCAGCGAGGTGGAGGATATCTGTTTTCATATATAGATCCACATAATATTGTCCTAAAGTCTGACAACTAAAACTCTTCCACACATCCTGGGCTCGTTGATGCGGGGGCAGGGCTTATCTTCTAATTTGTTGTAGAAAGCATCGATAGAGGGCAAGCAAGCTTCATCAAATCTATCGAAAGAATTAATATGATCATTAGGCATGACCCCCTTCTTAGTAAGTAATTTAACCAAGTATTCAGGTTCAGAGAACTGAACTTTCCCATTAAGAAAATCTGTTGAGTATGATGCTAACATATCCAGAGATGAATTGATAAAGTGGAACGAATTGATGAATCGAAACTGCACTGGAGTATCATCCACGTTTCGTGAAGGAGGGTAGCAGGTCAATCGTACCCCTAATTCTAGATTCAATATCTGTGATGATAAATTGTGCATCACAGCCACTCAAATTGTGGAAGACTACGGAAACTACATGACCGTCTTTGTAGTTTATATTACAACCTTCGTGCGCGGGGCCACGATAGTTATCACATGGTATGAGATGGTTATGGTCGCGAAGTTTCATGTCTTAGAGACTGAAGGATTCTTCACAGATGTGGCAGTGTGTAGCTCTTCGAAAGTCAACTTTTTGCTTTACAGTCATATCGATGTCGTATGGACACCAAAACACTGTAGTCATATCTTCAGCTAGTTGACTCATCTCATCAGCAAACCATTCCATACATATAGCGTCATCGTATGAGCACTTCAAGTAGTAACCCACAGCTGCCAGAATATGATGTTGAAGTTTCTCAGGATCATCAGTAGGCTTCAGAATTGATTCCAAGTCGGCATATACGACGCTTGAAGAGAGCCTTGCAGTCATCCATAAAAGCTGAGGGGTCCTTATGTTTGAGATTGGAAAAAACACCAGATCTAATTCTAGAGTTAAAAGCTGACTCGGAATCACCCCAATGAACCCGTTTTCTAGCACCCTCAGATCGTGATGCATGTCCCGCCCACTTCTTTCGTATCACTTTAAACTGACTCCTCAGGCTTTTGATATTGCTATAACAGGCTTCCAAATACTGCTTCTCACCCAGTGATGATGCGGTCTTTATCGCCTTCCTTATTTTTTGTGAACCTTTATCACATTCTTTAATCCCATCCAGAGCAGTTTTTTCAGTATATCTCCTCTCTCCCCAAGAGAGAGGAGATATACTGCACCAAGTCAGCGAAGAGCGGCATTTTTCTGTGATAAGATGTTTGAATTTCAAATATCTGTAAGAGAATGACAAAACACAGCTGCGCGAGCGCTTTTATCAACCAACGTCAAGTATGTGTCAGTAGTGTGTAAGAAGTGTTCTTACGACTTCTGGAAGATGTTTGCTGCGATACACCTCAGAAATCATTGAAATTAGTGAAATGATTTTCTTGCACAGAAAATAATTTCACTGAAAATGATTTTCTGTCATGATACAATGCGAATGTTGATTCGACCACAGAATTATTAATATTGAATATTTTTATATGAAATTTGGTACACCACCATTAAATTTTTCCCAAAAAATTCACTAATAAGATGTTTTGTAATTTAACCTATATGTATTGCTGTAGGTGTTGAAGGGTTTAACCTCGGTCTTTACAATGTTGATGGTCTTTCATGATTCATGGGAGTGCAGGAATCCCGCCGATGATGTCGCAGTTTGTCACTCGTAGTGAAACTGTTTCCACATTCATCGCATGTATACATCTTGTATATAATACCACACAATTATGAGATTTGAAATGACATTCACACTACATTTCTCATAAGAGCAGAACCCCCTCCACTTCAACACAAGATGAATCTAAGAGGTTTCATAAGTGCAGAATAGATCGTCAAGGTCAAACTCCGTGCTCAAAGTCATATGGCGTGCAAATAGCCCAAGGTTGTGTGGAGTCATTCACTATCACATGACGTGCATATAGTTCAAGGTCGTGTGACATTCAGAGACAAGGTAGTGTGGCGTCATTCAATATTGAAGTACTGAAAACTATAACGAAAGGATAGGTCATGTTATCTTAAATTTTGTAAGTATGTCACTTTCGAAGGGTCAATTTCCACAATACCTAAAAACTAGTGCTATTGCTACGGTGCCAAAAATTACTAAAACTAATGAAGTTAACAACGTTCGTCTTATAAATACTTTGTCAGCATCAGAAAAAGTTTTTTGAATGACTGTTCATAATCGGGTTTGTAATTACTTCAAAAATAATAAGCTTTCAGTGAAATACCAGTCTGGCTTCATACCCAAACATTCCTGTGAAACGATTCTACAACTAATATTAACTAAATAAGAGTTAACAATAGATTGTAATAAGTATGCAGTAGTAGTTTTCATTGGTTTCAAAAGGGCTTCTGAATCTAAATTACAAAGTCTAAAACATGCACTGTTTCCAAACACCAAAACTGCAACACTCTTCTACTTCATCTCCTGAAGACGCCAACTTGGTTAATAAAATGCACGACGAGGTAATAATAATAATAAAAATAATAATGAGTCTTGCAGTCCTGGGGTTTTGGAAACAGTGCTTGTTTTGGATTTATTACAAGTTTCAGTCCTATCTTACATAACTGAAAGTACAAATATGATCTCATCAACTTAAATACAGTGAATGTTGAAATATTTGGTGACTCCATTGATATAGTTGGGTTTCAATATCAACAATACTCTAAACCTCAAAAAACATTTCCAATATATATTTAAAAAAATAATTTTTTTCACCCTTATCAGTGAATATTTCATTTTTCACACATCAGTCACAGTTTTCAAAACAATAATTCAACCTCACTATATTGTCCTACATTATTATCATTGCTTGATACTAACTCCTTAGCCCCACAACAAAAACTTCAAAATAAAGTGACTGCAAATTCTTTCATAGTCTAATAGATACACCCCCATTATAACAATTCTTTGGATGTTTGACTGGTTATAAGTAAAAGAGTGCTTGTTTTTTTTTTCATGATATTCATATTCAAATTAAAATAGCTCCTCTACACTTGAATAAATCGTTCTATACCAACATAATGTTCACAGCAACAACATAAGAAATAGTAACAGCTTATTTATACCCCATACCAATTATTCGAAGACAAAATCTCAATATTTCATTCGTTTTTCTTCTCTTTTTGGACGATATTCGCCTCATCCGGAGCTAAAAACTCCACGACGAATATTATTCTACTGAAATGGACGGAGAGTATTACATCAGCCTTATTAGCTTTCATCAGTCTCGCTGACTCATTCAATATTGCATGGAACATAAAGCCACACCCGTGTCTCTTCAATACTGAAAGAGTGCCGAAGAGCACTCTCAGGGTCGCGTTACATCAATGGACATAGGCTAAGACCACATATGCTGTACATGCCAACAGCAAGGGTCTCAGGTGCCTGGTGGCAAACCTAGTACTTGGTGCCTGGCAGCAGACCTAGTACTTGGTGCAGACAATGTATGATTTTCAATTTTTGACTTCAGCCCACTAGACCTGAGAAAAAAAGGTCAGATGCTCTTTGACAAGCTGATGTGCTCAATATTGTAGAAGAAAACTCCATGCATCAGCTTATTTTTGTGTAGCCCTCAAGAGTACGGTACTCGCTGCAGCTTTGATGTAAGCCTGGTGCTCTGTTACCAACTTGGTGACACAGCTTCTCCCTAGTTTACTTCACTATTCCAAAGAAGTAGAGTAAGATTAAAACAACAAGCATGTTCTTAGCAGCAACTTTGTTCTTTCCTGACAATTCCAGCACTGTCAAAGTTTGTTCTGATGATACTTGCCTTGATGATAGTTCTTCACTAAGATTATCTCTTGTGCATCTAGATAGTGCAGGATGCTTCCATCTACATGCTGTACATTCTCTCCATAATCCCCACATCATCCTCTTTTCAGATGGATTGTTGCATATACTGATAGCATGTAAGTACTCTTCCACCACCCTTGATGACTGGTGAGATATAAAACTTAAGGTAATTTATTTGACCTTATACCTATAGTTTTTGGAGGTATCACAGTTGTACCATTCAACCATCAAGTTTTCTTGAGCACAACAGATATTAGAAACAGTGAGATACAGAAGAGAAATTGGGGAAACACCACTTCCAAAACTGACCAGCTTTGCTTGGACTACAGCCTAATCAGATGTTTGGTGAAGCAAGTCCTTCAGAGTAGTCTCAGTTGTTCAAAGCAGAATGGTAACAATTGTGGGTTGTAATGGTTAATGTGATTTGTAGGAAATCGAACTGTAAACTCTACTAAAACGGGTTTCAATCATCGATAACAAAACGATACATTTAATACATTAACAATAACATAACACACAAAATCAAGATTTCTGCAATAGTTAACATTTCAGAAAGTAAGCGCTAATCCGAAAAGCTAAGTTTGTATTATACAGTAACTTTTTGGGGTAAAGATTTCAGTCCTCTTTATGATACTTTTCTCTATTCTTTATTCATTTACCTTTCTTTATTTTTCCAACTGTGGAAGGTTAGATACCCAAAAACAATAAAATGAATAGACTCACCTATACAAAATGACTTTCGAAGACTAATTTATTTCATCAAATGCAATTCTCATTGAAAATTCCCCTCTGAATCTGTATAGAAAAGTTGCATTCTATGTTAGAATAGATGTGTAGAAAATTTTTTTTGTAACCATGTTTGTATACGGTTCTCAGGAAATTGTGAATACATATTCATTGTCAACTCTAGGCATAGTTAATCATGTTACTGAATTATTTCCTTTCATGATAATTACCTTCTTGTACCAATAAAATGCATCAATGTATCATCTACTCATCTGAAGTAGTAGGTATATAACTAATTACAATTAGACCTGGCCTGCTGTAGAAAAAAAAAGTTATATTATTAGAAATGATGCTATTATTGTATTGAATTCCAAAACTTACTACAACGCTTTCCATCTAGAGGATAATGGGTTCTCTCTATGAGTTTATTTTAACAATATCTCAGTATTTAGTAATTTTACCTGCCTCTAAACCTGTACATTCACTCTACATTTCAGTTTTCTAATAAAGGATAGTTTGCCAAGTAAATTTTTCTAAAGATTTTGGTCAACTTACCTAATATGACTTTTTCCCCAATTAGTATCTGAAGAGAATGTTGTTGAGGGCTTTTCTCTGGAGTTACTGATAGTTTTTTTGGCCCCTTTATGATGATCTAAAAATAATTATTTCCTCATATGAAATTTTTTACATAGTCACTACTATGTAATCTCACCTGCAGTTATTAGGGGTTTAATTTTGTGATTCATAACAAATTCATTTAAATTCATTATGAAAAAGTGAAATTAGAAATTAGTGGAATTATTATTATATAAGGAAAGAGTAATATGATGGTAACATATGAAACAAAAAAAATCACATTCTTCAGAATATGTAGGCTCAATGTCAATTTTGAGAAAACAATTGATAATTTGAACTAATTCAAAAGATGTAAAGCGCCAATGGACAACTACGATAAGTGTAAGAAGAAGAATGTTTGGTCGAAAAGATCCAGCTGTAAGTGACATCTGTTGGTGTTAACTCAAATAACGTAATTGACAGTTATTGGTTTATCCTGACCTTTGGTCAAAATTCGATAATTAATAATCTCAAGCATAATTGAAAATACATTTCTACGTATTTGAGCTCTTTAAGTGGAATACAATTCTTGAAGTTCAACATGGAACACCGTATTGTTCATTCATTAATATTTAATATAGTATGCTGCTATGCTGTTGAAAATTCAGTCGAGTTTATCAATCTAATGAAAACATTTTTTCCATATGAGAAGTAAAGCACTACCCCTCTCCATTCCCGAAGGTAATGGAGAGGGGTAGTATGAAAGGCCCTAAATCATTTGTGAGGATATGGAGTTAACACGATTTGACAGTGCTTTAGTACTGGTCTGGGAAAAGTGTTTTTCTCAATCGTTCTAATTCTATGGGTTTATGAAATAATAAAAAAAATTCAAAACTTTTATTTTTAAGATGCATTAACGCCATAATTAGTAATGAAGAAGACAATATACCTATTTCAAAGGAACAAAATGAAAAAATGAATGTAGAATTGGAAAAATTGCATGCATTCCAAAAAAAAATCATATTTATATTTTCTCTTTGTGTGATATTGCTTATTCAAGATCTTTAAAATGAGAAATCTTCCAAAAAGCAAGGAAAAATTTAATAATATTTTTATTTTTTCGTCTGAACTTCGTATTCTTGAAAGTGAAACTCATAAAATTAGAAGCAGAAAGCAGATGAGACCTACGAAACGAAACGTTTTGTAAACGATTGTAACTAACAATCTGCTTTAAGTATCTAACAAACAAAATATTACAACCAAACGATGATATTTTCTTATATTTAATTATCATCACCATCTAGTAAAGATTTCAATAGCTTTTATATTTGATTTCTACATGACTTGGTCAAGCATTCTTGCTTAAGGTTGTTATCACTAGAAGTCGCTCACTGTGTGATTTACGCTTATGAAGGTAGTAGTTCAAATATACCAGTCGTTCAGTTATCCAATTTTTTTTTCCAATACTTTAATGAAATCAACCATTGACAGTTTATATTCAAGTTATTGATCTTGTAAAATTAGGTATGAGCTTGCACATTTAAAACTTTTTTGAATAATGCCTCAACATAGTTTTCAGATAATATGAATCTGGTCTGTTGTTTGATCTGTCGCCAACAAATGCAGACTTTGAAATCATTGACTGCTCATTATCTCAAGGATCATTCCAAATTCAAAATAGTGAAACAACTTTTGAAAGTAAGTTTATCACGAGGGACTCCACTAATAACCAAGCATCGAAACACAGGCAATTTAAACAAGAGTCCAAAGAAAATTCGTAAAAAAATTCAACTTGGTTCAAATTCTCTTCATACAGAAACTCTATATTTAACTGACAATATACGTATTCTTTGTGGCCAAAATGAAATAATAATTGGAGACACTAAAAGTAACATTGATATGGAGTTTTCTTTTGATGAATATAGCAAAGAATACTCTGTACCTTCGATTGATGATGAAGGAAACATTGCAACAAGTGATTGTGATGCTGAAGTTTTACCCAGCGCAAAGTATAAAGAACGATGTTTAACTTCTACTTCTTCAGAAGAAAGTGCTGCAAATTCAAAAAATTTTAAAAAGAAAATGAAACGTAAGAAAGTCATCAGAAGCAAAATGAGTCATTATTGCATTGATATTTCAAAAATGCAAGACTTGCAATCTTTGGATGAAAAAAATGGATACTTTTATACATGCCACTGTAGAAAAAAATCCTTTAAAAAACATGATATTTCACAGAAAACTGATTTAAGGATAATAACTTCTGATACAGAGTCTTGTTCAGATACCAGCAAAAATTCCATTATGCCTATTATTGATACAAAAATATTTTGTAGTAAATGTGGTAGTGGTTATAAAACAGAAACAGAACTTGAAAATCACATGTACGTTCATGAATCTTTCTGTCGTTTGTGTAATATATCCTTTCCTTGTGAATTCAGTTTTAAACAGCACATGCAACTACATATTTTCCGAATTTTTGTTTGTCACATTTGTTTTACTGAATGTCCATCCAGAGAAATGCTTCTCAGACACTTCGATTTTCATATGGAAGACCATACTTTTGAAACAGTTATAGATATGGAAGAGGATTACAAAACTTACAGATATAATTTTATGAACAAAAGTTACCATTGTAGTATAAATAACATTATTTGTTTTTTAAGTGATCGTTCTGATTTCTATTATTGTAGTTATAAATTATCGAAATGTGTTTGCAGTATTTGTCACAAGGAGGTCCATTTGTATGACTATGAGCGTCACATACAACTTTGTCATAGTAATTAGCCTTTCGATTTCCTAAATATACTCTTGTCATTTACTGAATTATCACATGATAAAAACTCAATCAGGATAATTATTGTGATTTCAATTTTACAATACTTTGTCTTTCAATTGATGAAATACAATTCAATATTCAGTATTTGAATACATATATTGATTACAATGTATATAAATGATTGAAGGCTAGCTAACATTTAGAGAGTTTAACAGTGATTAAATGCACTGAATCTATTGAAAACACGTTCCCAACAGCCGAACAAAAATTACGGCTTCTCGGCGCGCGTTTTGTTAACCAAGTTAGTGTACTCAGGGGATCATTGCGGCTAAAATTTCACTACTATGTTAGTGTTTTTATATGCTAGTGGCCTAACTACTACCTGTTAGCATTACCTAGCTACATCGGTTAGTATTACCTAACTACTACCTGTTATTGAAACTATGCTATACTACCTTTTTTTATACCTCTAATTTCTTATGTATTTCCTCCATTTCAGTGAATTTCTCCAATATTTATCTGTTTTTATAATTTAGAATTATGACGTATAAGACCAAACAAAGGTCTGTTCGAAATAGGACCTTTGTCGTTATTCATAGAATTCGTTCCTCACTTTTCGATTTCCAAGCTTTGGAAGGCATCCAAAACCTGTTGTCATGTACTTTTCTCAACATTTTAAACATTTCCCACTTATTCTATGATCGTTCGCTATGGCATGTTGAGCGATGCTAGATTTCTCCAGTCTATGAAACCGAACATGCGAAACATTGTAGCGAGCTAATATAGTCGTTTGGTTTGAACAACATATTTCTTATCATTATCCTCGCAGCTGATTTCGTAAATCCCATACGAATTAAATATTTTTTCAGAAACCCCAAGGAATCTCTATACTTAATACTAATATTGTAAACTTGTCCTTATTCAGCGTAATTGTTCAGAATTAACTCCCAAAAATCAGTTCCGATGAGTCAGCATGACAAAACAAGAGAATTTAATGTTCATTTTCAATACAAGTAACTAGAAACATTTCGTTTTGAAATTTTCAGTTTCAATTTCTGAATCGAGTTTTCAATTATATGGTGCAGGTCAAAGTTGTTCATTGTTTTTTGAAAATCATTTTTATTGTATTACTATATTATTCCTTTCAGTTCCTTATCTACCCCATCGAAGGTGCCTTATGTTCATTTATAAGAAGTAAATATGCTTTATTTTTTTATTTTTTTTTAATATTGATAAAGTTGTTCATTATTTTTTGAAAATCATTTTTATTGTATTACTATATTATTTTATTCAGTTACTTATCTACCCCACCGAAGGTGCCTTAAGTTTATTTATAAGAAGTAAATACGTTGTATTTTTCAAAGTTTTTTTTTTTCAAATCTTGAAGATAATATAATGTTGTTTTTCCTTCAGTTTTATTATTTTCAATTTCTGCCTATAAATGTACTAACTATTTGTCCCTGACATGAGAGATTACCAACGTCAGAAATTACTGCTTCGAATGTTTCTACTTTGTCAAGCAAATACGCAAGTTCATTCCAGAATTTTATAGCAATGGCACTACTGTTTATTGCTAATGAAAAGAAAAGAATGCAGTGTCTTGTCAGAAAAATACCCCACCTAGGATATCTATAGACCTAGAGAATCAATCAATCAATCAATTTATTCAATTCAGATACATATTCCTTTCTATAATATATGTTAGCATGTACCTATGTAATAATAATTACAGTAAATAAAAATAAATAAATGAATAACAATAAATAAGTGGTGGTGTTCAGTTCTTGGGAAACGCCTAAGCAAAGCTTGTGTTGAGTATTTTCCCAGATCTGAACAGAACCATGAATGTAAATGAGAAAAAAAACTCATTCCTTTCATTAAGAAATAAAATTTTATGTAAAAAAAAATTAATAGAAAGCAATGATCAACCTGAAGAAGGATTGAACCAGACAATCAGGCAAAGAGGAGGCAGGTCTAAGTGAGATAAAAAATATTTTCAGATATGATTCAGTGAGTTGATTCAAATATTTCTTTTAAGAAATCAAAGTTGTGATTAACGGAGGATCTAATTGTTTTCTTGCGTTCATCGATATATTTTACATACATTTCTTAGTTCAATGGGAACTTGATTGACAAGTTTCTGTCCAAAGTAAGTAACAAATCTTTGGGTATATACATTTTTACAAAAAGGAACACTAGTTGTTCTCTCGGATATAGCCCTGGTGTCGTGTATGTATGTCAGATATGTGAGAGGCGAGTTCAACGTCCATAGTACACAGTGATAGGTGTATAATTTTCTGATATTGAATAAACTAGCCTCCTTATATAAGTTATCAGTTGGAGGTCTTCTATCTTTCTTCAATACTATTTTAAGCAATGTGTTTTGTATCACTTGAAGATTATGTAAGTATGTTTCATTCAACCCACCCTAAACAATAATACAGTACCTTATAACTGATTCAGCTAATGCATCGTATATCATCAGTAATAAATGTTTATTCAGTATGTGTCTGAGTTGGTAGAGAAAAACTAACATGTTTGTCCCAGCGTACATGTTGGTCAAGCATCACACCCAGATATTTTATTGTATCCGTTTTCTTTATACTTGGACTAGAACAAATTATAGGAGGTTGGCAATTGGGGGTATGCATGAAAATGTTTCCCTCTAGTGGTTGGTCTCTTATTGTTGATAAAAAGGTCGTCTCAGGAGATTAAAATTCAGCCATGAGAATATAATGTTCAGTCCATTTTGTGCTTTTGCATAAGTAAAGTCCCATGTGTTACCATAGAAAATCAATGCCGTATCATCGGCAAATGAAACAATATCACCATCAAAGTCCTTCAGGTTGTAAATGTTGTTAATATAGATTAGGAATATTATTGGACCCATGACAGTGTCCTGGGGAACACCCATGACGACTGGTTGTGTCTGGCTATAAGTGTCGTTTATTTTGCCCCTTTGGATTCGGACTTGTTAATAATCTGCAAATAGTTCTAGAGACTTACCTCTCACTCCTACATTTCCTAACCTCTGTAACAAAATATCATGATTGACAGTTTCGAAGGCTTTGGCCAATTCTAAGAACACCGCTAGACATTTTTTCTCTCCGTTAGCTTTATTTAGTATTTTATTCACTAAGTGAAAAACGGCGTTTTCGGTTGACATATTTTCTCTGAATCCATATTGGCAAGGTGATAGAATCTGATGTTTTTCCAGAAAATTAACAAGTCAATTTTTTATGCATTTTTCAAAAAGTTTCAGTTATTAATTACCGATATAGGTCTATAGTTTGTTACAAGTTTTTTTTTCTGATTCGAAAATAGGCGTTGTGATGGCTTCTTTGGAATCATGCCATTTAAAAAACATTGGTTAAATATATGAAATAGGTGATCAAGAAAGTATTGGTGATATTTTTTCAATAAATAAACAGGTACTCTTATCAGGGCCAGCAGAAGTATTGAAGAAATCAGATTTATTAGTTCATTGCGTGTTACTGGATGGAGAAACAGGGACTCTTGAATATTTATTTTTTGTTCGGGGATGGGAGTAGTTGTTTTATCAATTTTACTTGCCATGTTCAGGCCAATATTAGTGAAACATTTATTGAAATAATCAGCTTTGTTCAGGTCATCTACAATTTTGTCTCCCTTTTCATCAATTATCTCATATTGGGTCCTGTTTCCTGTTACTAGAGTTTTTTACGTTTTTCAGTACCTATGGCCAATTTACGGTTGTAGGATGTTAATTTCACTATGGTTGGTCTTGTTTTATATTTCAATTTTGCCAACGCACGCGAGTTGACAACAATAATGACAACTTGACATAAGAGTCAATTCAAATTTTTTAATATTGAAGATGGCCCTATGACTCGTAAAACTTTAATTATGGTGTATTTGATATGTAATTAAATTTGTAACGGTTTTGATCATCTGAGCCTGGGTCGTAAAGCAAGCCTTTTTTAAGATATTTAGGATTCCAACAAATATTTGATGAGACGAATATCGTCCGAAAAGAGAAGGAAAAATGGATCAAATATCGAAATTTTCTCTTCGAACTCCGCAGACTATCCTAATCACTTTATTAAGATGGTCTTGGAATGGTGGAATGATGCCCTCTCTACCTCAAGATCTTGCCGACTTGTCGCACGATGGCAGAAATCTCAGCCGGACCAATACAGAAGACTCATTCTTGGCTCACTGTGTCTGTTTAGGGCATGTGATTCCCGAACTCTATGATCACTTGCCACACGGTGTGGGGAATGGTCATTGGTTGATAATGCTGGCACGCGTCCCCGACTGAGTCTGAGCTTCAGCGACAGGGCCCGACCGACTCACTCGTAGGAAAACAATGTTCATGTTCTTGAATTTTCAGACATAAAAAATACTTCAAGGTCAAGGCTACTAGATGGCAAAGTGAACAGGAGAACACTCAAAAAAGTTCCAAGGAACTTATTTATGAGTATTTCGTCCAGTTCAGGTATTTCAAGCTATATTATTTCCAATCATGACATTTTACGTTTTATAATAGAATTATGGTTATCATTTGAAACAGTGAAGTTCGAGGTGTACTGAGTTGAACCTCAAAACGATGAGCAGCCACAGTCCGTCGCGTATTTCTGATATGTACCGCCCTTGGTGGAATCAAATGTTCCAAGTCACTTGAACACCTCTCGTGAAAGTATCTATAGAAGAGAGACAAATCTTCAACCTCTCTTTGATGTTCCAATCAATTGCACGTCATGTTCACGCCTCCAAACAAGTAGTTGACTAATGCCGGTGTTAGATCTCCACACATTGGCATGATGCAACATGTCTTTGAATGACATGTAAGGGAGTCAGCAGCCTCATTGCCTTCCAGGCCAGTATGGCTAGGAATCCAGACCAGAGACAATCTGTTAAGTCTTCCTATCGAGGAGAGTCGTTTTTGACAATTTGCTACCAATTTAGGCGTTGCTCGGAGCTTCCAACGCCGCTTGACTGTCCGAGAATATTTTTATTGACGTGTGTATGAGGTTGGATTCTTCCGATCTCTCCACAATTCAATAGCGTGAATTTCCGCTTGAAATACTGTCGCATAGGTTCCTAGACAGTTTGATACCTCTGTTCTGGGTCTGCGACTGAAAACACCTGCACCGGAACCGGAAGGTTCTGTGAACCGACAACTATCTGCTCTTAATAATTTCCTTCTCCTGGAGAATCCAGTCCTTTCTACCCGGGAACAATACTTTATAAGGCAATTCGTAGTTTACAGTTGGGGGCATAAAGTCGGAGATCATTTCCAGAATGCTGTGACTTCCAGTGTCAACCAACAGTCTGTTGCACTCTGCATTAAATTGATTTGTGCAATTGGCAATGTACACAAGTCTATATGTAGTCCATCTAACCCCCCTCTCCAGAAAAATATGGAGAGGAGGTAGATCTAGAAGGATCTCCATGGCCGCTGACGGTGTGGTACTGATGGCCAGACAAGCCTGTCCCTGTAAGCCAGATAGCTTCGCCTGAACCGTTTTCTGTAAAGCCTTCGGTCACCAGGCAATTGCACCATAAATTATCATTAGTCTGTCTATCATCACATAAATCCAACGGATTTGTTTGGTACCAAAACCCCAAGTTTCACCACAAATCCTTCGATATGTCCTTAGGGACATGAATAATGACATTGCCCTAAGCTGTCCTGGCTCGAAAGCCTTTCAACTAGGCATTTTCCCTCTATCCAAGCGTCACCACTGCCAAAAGGCCCGTGCTCGTCCAAATCAACGGGGGTCGAAGACCCATAACTTTATTGAATACCACAAAATAATTTACATTTCTTTACATATCACCATTTAACAAATTAAACTTAACCAGACAATTCTATGTAAGATAATATATGAATATTTACAAGTTGTTCCATATCAAAAGGAAGAACCATATCATCATAATTCATATATATACACATATTTCTATTCTTTCTGTTCAACAATTCATTTTGCCCTAACTGTCGGAGTTTCACAAATCAGATAGCGTGTGTTCCAACGGTTGCCTGGATTGGGAAGATCGTCGTCGTTTCATCTTTAGCAACAACATTGGTAGCTTGCCTCTCACCCGTTTCGCGCATCTCTCACGACACTCTCTGTCCATTCATTCGCCACCCGTGTCCATTCATTTCTCCTACCATTCCTATCTCTCAGCTGCATTCCTTCCCTTTTCTTGTTCCAGACGTTCTTTCCATTCACGCCACCCAGTTCCATCACCGTCCATGCATCTCTCTATCACATGTTCTGCCGTTTCAGGCTCTCCCCATCCACAGGGGTACGGCTACTCCGGCGCCAGGTTAAACTTAGCCAGGTATCCCGGGAAGTTACCGTGCCCCGTGAACAGCTGAACTGCCTTCCGCGACAGATCCAGTGACTCATACCCGACTGTTCTACAGACTCTGTAGAGCAGTCGCCCAGTCATGCCGTTATCCCATTCTCGCTGCCATTCTTCCTTGATCCATTTCTTTATCCTCTTTCTCTTATCGCTCTTGCTGATCATTTCCCTTACATTCCATGAGATATTGTCCATAGGGACAGTCTGACTTTGTATAAAACTTTTTCCATGTGGACGTTCCAGATGAGTTTTTTTATCAAGGACAATGCCATGATATTTCACCTCCGTTCCAAATGGAATGACCTCACTATTGAGGGAAAGTGACGTTAGATCGTCCAATTTTCTTCTCCTGGTGAAGAGGATTATCATAGTATTGCTGGGGCTGACAGACATCTGCTCTCTCAGGCACCAACCACCACCACCAATGACAACTTGTACAGTACTAACAATCCTTAATCGTTGCAACTAATTCTAAAGTTTCAACTTTTTTTTGATTGAGGTGTGGGAGAGGGAGTGTGTTCAATGACAGTTCCTTACACAATGATGCAATGGGCTCGTGTATTTTGGGGGAATCCTTCAGATCCTTCGATTTCAAGTTTTACATCAACACTGGAACTTTTGATGCTTTCGTCCCTTCTGGAATAGTCGATGACAAAGAGAGAATTCTGTGTGAAGTCGGCGGTATTGATGAGAGGATTGTGTTGATTGATCATTTTGTAGCTAAAACCGAATTGTGCGTTGAAATAGGCTTGCAAAAATTCATTTTCGCAAGATTAAGATGCATATTTTCTTAGGGGTAATTCTCACAACTTCACGAACCACTTCCAATTCTTTACCGTTCTGCTAATAGGTAGCAGATTGAAACAACCAGCATTGTTCACGAAGGTCACCCGACCATCTCCCTTGGTCCTCTCAACTTTTCCGCTGATGAATAGCAGGCTATCGTACAAAACATCATAGGCATCGGATTGATTAATGTTGATTTCAATGACATCATTGTTGCGAAAAGACTTTACGTAAGGTTAGTAGGTCCGCCATTCTACCTTTTGTATGGTTTCATCGTTTTGTGGTTTTCGGAAAATGTTGAAATGTATGGTGATGAGTTATTTTTATAAATAGCTTACTTCCGTTTCAATTCCAAATAGATCATTATTTCTTCGTTTGTTGGAAGGTGGTTGACAATGTTTCGTGGTGCATTTCATTAGTTAGGACTTCCATTGTCTAAAATAATATAAATTGATTTGAAATCCCTGAAAGAATCTGTAATCTCTCAGATCTCGGAGGAATAAGTTCAGTTATCACCCGAAGACAATTGTGTATATGTTCAACAACGCATTTAGCCAAGCAAGCGTAGATATACCTACGCAACATATGGAAACCTCTAATCAAGCGGAACACTAGCAGCTCTCGCCAAACGGTCAGCTTCCGCTAAAACCGATGAAGCGGAGAGAAGAGGAGATAGGTGAAAGCACTCGAATGACCTATAGTCAGATCTCGGAGGAATAAGTCCTGTTATCACCCGAAGAGGATTGTGGATAATAACAATCGAAACGTCGTTGAGTAACTTGGTTTGGAAACTTTTAATTGTTAATTTTCATTATTGTTAATAATTTTTTAATTTTCATCTCGTGTTAATAACTCAATTTTTACAGATTCTTTCAGAGATTTCAAATCAATTTAAATCATATTAGACCAAACTAATGAAATGTATTATTTGTTCGTTACGAAAATCAATGAGCTTATAATGTTGGTCGATTACTCGCGGCGTAATATTGTTTATTTCGCCTCCATGTGCAAATGGTAGGTAGATGAGGTGATTAGGCGTATCCTGGATCAACACCAACAGCAAATTCGTATATAGGTGTATCAGTTTAGAAGGTTCCAAACGTAATGTTGCTATTTACGTCTATAGTACGTACTTTAATGATATCTGCAGGTAGATCAGATGCGTAATGCAAATTGGGTTTGAGAAGAGTAAATGAAAACCCCAAAATGTGATCCAAACTATTTACAGGTTGGAAATCAATCGAATGTTTCAAACAGAATATATCACTTTTCAGCGTATTATCATTCGGTTTGAGATAGAAACATTCCTCAGGAATTTCGAGGTACGTTTTGGGTACAATATGTTTGCTTATCAAATTTTTGATATCATCAATTTCGTAAGATCCAACAGGAATATCGATACTTTTTCGTTTAGTCGTGTCACCGTTTTCGTAATAATAGAATTTTGTGCTTTCTTCAATGTTCGGTATACTGTTGTACGAATGGAAATTGAGCAAAGCTAAACTGTATTAGGAATCCAATCGAATGGGTGGATTGAAATCGATGTAAAGCGTCGAAGAACGACTCGTTAGCGTTAATATCATATACATGACTGATATAATCCTTTAATAAACAATTTTTGAATGAAAATATCATTTATTTCTACAATAATAACATATTTTTGTAAGTTTTGTAACAGAAAGCTACACATATTTTTTGTAACGATGACGCAGATTTATCTCTAAGCATTTTTGCAGGCATTTTGAAGTAGAAACAGATGTCCGCAATTTCTTTGGTGAAAATTTTGATTCTGATCATTGTTATATGTAATCGTTATAGCCTTTCCAAAATATCGTATCAATTCCATTGGAGGTTTGAGATTACTGAAGCTATATATCGAAATATTGTACAGCATCGACTTTTTTAATGTGAGTTACCCAATGAGTGCCTACATTCAATTGAGAATCCTAGTGTTCAATAGCACATTCTTGTAGCCGAGGACCACAAGTTGGCAACGCATCATGCATAAAGACTCCTCGAAAATGCGGAATTATCAGTTGACGCCGCAGTGATGTTACGTGCAGTACAATTGTACTGAATCTAGTACAATCGAACTAAATGCAGTACGGCAGTACCTCTTTCGCCATTTTAGTACAATTTTGCTTTCTTTTTCTAAAAAATAAAATTTTTATTCGACATTTGACAGACAGACAATAGTCTCGAGTTATGAATTAATATGCAGATGATGTATCGCAGTCCAGCATACGTATTTTATATCGCTGTATTTCATTCTGTCGATACTTAGTCAAACACACGATCTCGACAACAGACCCCATGGGCCATGACCCATGAACATAATAAAATGATGTTTTGTTGACACTGTCAACAGAGTCAACTGTCAACTTAACAGTGTTGAGGGTTTTTGTCTTTCATTCACTTTCGCCTGGTATAATTTGTGCAATATCTCCATTTTATTTTTTGATTGTGCACTGGTTCTGGATGCCTTATTTTCAGATCATGTGAAAAATAAATTATGCAAGAAAAAGGACGATTTGAAAAAAGTGTTATGTACATGTTTTGATATGAAAATTCCACCCACCCCTGTATTATGATTCATATATTCATAATATGATCATAAATTCACAGAACACTTATATTATTATGATGTTCCATGATATTACATAGTGTAGTACAATTAAACGTAATTTAGTACAATTTTCATTTTTGTATTGGCACAATTTTTCGTTCCCGAAAAACATCACTGGTTGACGGGCACATTTTTAAATGTCCGTATCATGTAATGCTCTATGGGGTAGCTTCAGCAGGAGTTTTTTTGCTTCTACAATTAAATATGTCGTCCTTTGTGTTGTTGATGTTGTTTTTTTAGGAACAGACCATATCCTCGTGTTTTGCGTAGGTACAAACCAGAACCCAAATATTCCAAAGCTTCATTGTGGCGTTGATCTTCTTCGAGTTTCTTCTTGGCATTTTTTGCATCCATCATGGTTTTTGCGATGGCGCTCGCTCCCTCCAACAAAGAACCCAAAGCTCAAAGGGCAGCGAAAATAAGTATGAGCGATAAGATTTCTCCAGATTTTGCTTCGAATGGGATTATCATAGGTATCTGTATGTTTTTATATCCTCCAGTTTGACTCAATGCCATTTTAGCTCCTCTAAAAGCCGAAGCACTAGATTTCTTAATATCAGTAGGATATTGTTGTTGGAGCATATTACGTCGAAAGGTTCACTCCATGCCAATCTTACATTTCGCAAAACGAATCACCAGGTAAATGTAATTCGAACGAGAGTTTGTTGATGAGCAAATTGACGGCACCTGCACCGGAGTAGTAGGTCAACATTGAGAATGATGGATGGCGTTAATGTTCACGCTAAATATTGAAGTGAATCTCCAAACACCGATCAGAACATGGAAGTCGTTTCGCAAGACAATACATCACCCATAGACAACTTGGACTATTTGTATGATGGTGTCAAGTATCGGAATAATCACGGCAAGTTGTTGCCCAATTCGTTTCGCGCCATCATATGTGGTCCATCAGGATATGGAAAAACCAATACAGCATTATCGATATTATTTCATTCGAATGGAGCCAAATTAGAAAATGGCTACATGTACTCAAAGTCGCTCTATCAACTTAAATATCAGCTGCTTCGAGAGATATTGGAAAAAACCAAAGGAGTAGATTATTTCCCATTTCAAGACAACGGAGAAATTCAGAGTCCAGAGGCGGCCAAACCATTTTCATATTCGACGATGTAGCCTACGATGGATGGTCAACAGAAAATTCGTCTGCCGACATAAGGGCATTGATGCCAAATATGTGTGTCCCAAAATACCCAAGCAACTGATACGCGACAATTGCAACATGATTTTATTGTTCAAGCAAGATGAAAAATAAATTTGAAACATTTATTTGACGAACACGTTTCCCCCGACATGTCTTTCGATGAATTCAAGATAATGTGTGTCGAATGTTAGCGTGATAACTTTTATCATTGTCAAGGAATGTGATTTGAATAAGGGACGGTATCGAGAAGGCTTCGACAAGTACACAAATGTGCGTGAATAGAGATGGAAACGTTATTTCTCAATATGAAACCGCTCAGTAAAGAAGTCGATGTTGTGCGCAAGAAAAAAATTTAACGAAATTGCAAAAAGTGTAAGAAAAAATTATTTAGCTTTGGAATTGGAAAAGTCTGAAGAGAACGGATCTTTGCAAAAGATTTTTCAATCTATATCGAAACCATTGAAGGATATTGCTGAAATCTCTAAAAAATCAGTAGACCATTTGAGACGTGACGGTGTCAAGAAGGAGAAGAAGAAACATTAAATAAAGACGGAACCGTTCGATCAATCTCGAGCATTTGAAGAAACATAATTTTTACTACTCGAAGATGTTGTTGAAACGACGAGAAAGGATGATGATTATGATGAGGTATTCTACGAGTCACCACCACAACTATCAACGTAGCGATGTCCCCTAGGGAATACTTTAGAGCTCTCTCTTATTCCCTCTACTATCAAATGAAAATAACTCCTGATTCTGCTGAAAAGGTAATACTTTCAAAACTGAGCAGCAAGCTTACTCGCATTTTGGGAAAAACTTTCAAGTTAAAGGTTGATACTGGAATTGAAACTGAAGAAATAAATATTGGTTTGAAATTGAAAGAAAATGCATTTTTCAAAATTTCCATAATAATTCAAGAAGTTTCAGTAGAAGAATTAAACAGTAGAATGGCCAGTTATATTTTACTCATATGTGGCCTTATAGTCCTAACAATCGAGATTAACTGATACGAAGAAGAATTCAGTACAATTTTATTCAATTAAGTACATTTTATTTCCAACTGTAGTACAAATTTGGCATTTCATAAACGACTGCAGTGTTCGTATTCGTATTCTAAATGGATAGACAGTGTTGGTATTTGGGGTACAATTGTGCCGATTTAGGCACAATGTGCCAATGTGTGATAAGGTTTGTATAAATTTCTATGATAGTCATAATTCCGTACTGAAAATAAAACTTCAGTTATCATTTCAAAATGTTAGTTCAGATATTTGAAATGTCCGTTGATCATCTAACAAACCATTTATTTATATGTATATTTGCTTAATGCTTGAGATTATATAATTATGAAGAATTCACTTCAAATTTGTTGGACAAGTAGTAAAATGAAATGTTCCTATACTTGTAAATGAATGTTTAATCTTTGAGTTGAAAGCAGTATATTTTCCAGAATATTCAATCTATTTTATTAATTCCTTGTAAGGATTCCGAAAGATAAACTATGAAATTTCACATACATTCACATCATTATCAACGGTTGAAACTTCGATTGAAACCTCTATACTCCAGGAAACTGCTACATTTCAAGTAGTGTCTGTTGAGAGTGATATATTTATTACCATAGTAATGAAAGTGGAAATTAGAAATAAGAAACTGCGCATGTGCAGAGGTTCTGTTGCATACGATAAGAAGAAAATGAAATGTAAGCACTTTCGACACCGATGAGTTGAATATTCTTTCCTCCAGGCTCTCGATCACTTTTGGGCACTATTTTTACTGTAGTGAAATCTCCATTCATCAAGTGACAGTAGTCAGTGTTATCCCTGATGTTGATTCAGTATCAAAATGTTACTTTTTGACCAATCATGTTGCCAAATTACCTTTTTCCTTATTTTCTTTTTCAGTTATATTTTCATCAAGAGTGTTTCATCTTGGGCATAGGTTCTGTCACAATAATCACAGAATATCCTACAGAATACAAAAGAGACACTCATCTGAAACCTTTTTGATTTGATCATCAAGTTTCTGTGACTTATCTTCTGTGTTCGTGGTGTTTAATGCCACTTTTCACGGTAAATTCAAACTGTTTGGAACTTATCCTATATATATAATTTGATTTGGGTTGAGTAAATGTCGCGATGTCATCTCGGCAGGTTGTTATGCCGACATTTTGATCATATTAGCTCCATTTAACCATATTCACGTTTACTAACAACTCGACACTTTTTTCAGTTAATGAAAATCACCTTCCAGTGTTCTCTATTAAAAAAGTTCATGGTTCCTGTTCTGTGCTCTTTTGGAATGTATTCTGTGGTCAAAGAACGGACAATTTTGATATGTGACAGTTTCGTGTTTGTGATGTTTATTTATTTGTTTATCGGATATGTGATTAACATTATTTGCTTTTTGACTATATGAGGAAGGAAAAATGCAATGCTAATTTTCTATTTCGTAAATTAAGGACATTGAACAAAACTATCCAGTGATCCGTCGCCAAAGAAAAGCGGCTTTTTGACTGTTTGATGAATGAAAAAAGGCAATGTCAATTTTATTTTTCACAAATTAGGGATACTGAAAAAACATTCCAGTGATCCGTCTCCAAAGACAAGCTGCTCATACTACCTTTTTACATGAAATGTTACTTTTTCTCACAGAAATGTGTTACCAAATTGCTTCTAATAAGATCAAGACTGATAGTGGTGGCAAAGAGATTATAGTTTTTGGTTGCCATTTCATTCAAAATTCAAGATTATAAAAATATGTGTGAGATTGAAAGTGAAAAATGACTGAGATTTTCAAAGAACTAGGCATACCTGAATCATACCTTCAGAGTACTTCCAGAGAAGATAGATTCATAGCTTCAGTTCATAAATTGTGGCTAAAGTTAGTCAGTTTTTTCTTGTTTCTCTAGATTCTGATTTTCTCTCCTTTTCAGGTCATTGATCAAATATTTGAAGTTATCTGTTTTTATAAAAAAATCTTCCCAGGAAAAATGGCCTGAAGAGAATATTGATTCATCTTGGGTCAAAATATTCATTTCAGTAATGAAAAAAAAAGATTGTGATGTACTGCCACTTCCAAGGGTGCAAACTCCCAAAGAAGAAAAAACGTTGTTTTCACAATTTATGGAATCTGTTTTCCAAAGGAATTTTATTAATATATGGAGAGAGTCTTACAGAAAGTATGCTGCATCAAAATCGGAAAGAGATACTAAAGTTAATCTTGTTGCTTACAATTCTGCTTTGAAAGAAGTAATTATAAGAATTTATGGCTGTTCTATTATCAATGCATATGATCCAGAATTGACCATAAACAATTCCATGCAATATGAGAGACAACTAAATATCTTCCCTGCAGCTTGTGCCGTGGAAACAAGAAATGCTATTTTTTTGTTACATTTTCCTTACATGAAGCACAATTTGAGTGACTGTGTGACATTTTCATCTGCAATTTTGGAAAAGTCTCATGGAAAATCTTTATTTCTCATTTATCAGCTGCTGAACATACTGAAGTCATTACATGAACGCTCGCTAACATTGGGTGAAGTACAATTAAAGGACATTTATATAAGCGAGGATATGTGGATATATGTATTCCCTCAAATAGATTTCAATTTTGTTGAAACTTGTAATTTAACTAAAAACCTTGAAACCGGTGTAAATGACAGTTCAAAACCTAATACCGATTCGGAAAGTGATAACTGTGGAGTTCAGACATATGATAAAGTCCAGGTTGCAGATGAGAATTTAGAACAGTTATGTATGTTATGGATTGAAGGACAAATATCCAACTTTACTTATATAATGTTTCTCAACAAATTTTCTGGTAGAGTTTGGGGTGATCCAAACTGTCACTATGTATTTCCCTGGGTTACCGATTTTACATCAAGATGTGGTAAAAACTGGAGAGATCTGAAAAAATCAAAATACCGCCTGAATAAAGGAGATCATCAACTAGATCTAACTTACAATAATTGCCAATCGCAAGTAGCCCATCATGTTTCAGATGTTCTTTCTCCCATAACATATTATGTTTACATGGCAAGACAAACTTCTATGTCTGTATTATGTAAAAATGTTCGTACAGTTTGGGTGCCTGCTGAATATCCTAGTTCTATACAAAGAATACAAGAGTGGACCCCTGATGAATGTATACCAGAGTTCTACTCTGATGCAAGTATTTTCAGAAGTATTCATGATGATTTAGCTGATTTAGCAGTACCATCTTGGTGTTCTGGACCTGAAGATTTTATAAAAACACATAGAGAAGCTTTAGAAAGTGTATATGTTTCAGAAACGATCCACAACTGGATTGACCTCACATTTGGGTATAAGTAAGTATAAATATTAATTGTTTTGTAGTCTGTCACAAAAGAACTATATATATATATATATATATATATATATATATATATATATATATATATATATATATATATATATATATATATATGATGTGTTGTTTTTCCGGGTGTTCATCCGTTGTGTACTATTCGATAGTCGACGTTTCGCCATCATCTCAGATGGCATTATCAAGACGAGTTACTGCTTCGCTTCGAGAGGTGTAACTGATGTTAGGTTCTTCTTGTGGTGTTTTTATATGGCTTCGCTTGCGTAAGTTGTATGGATTTGTTACCTGTTTTTCCACCTGAGGGTTGTTGATGGCTTTTGGCGGTTCTCCTACCTGTTTTTCCACCTGAGGGTTGTTAATGGCTTCTGGCGGTTCTCCTACCTGCGATGGTTCATTATCAATTTGTGGTTGTCTTTGATGGTTATTTTTAATTATTGTTTTCCAAATCCTTGGGATGTTTAGTGAGTCATCCCTTTTGTTGATGAGGCCTTGCTTTTCGATTTCGATAGCTTCCCTGATTTGTCGAATTCTTGGGTTTTGCACCTGTGCTATCTGTGGACTCAAAATTAATCTTGTGACCTGTTTGTAGATGGTGTTGAAAGAGGGCAGAGGAGGTTTGTTTTGTTCTTATCAAGTTTTTGTGCTCCTGGGTTCTGGCAGATATACGTCTGTTGGTCTGACCGATATATTGTTGACCACAGTCCTCGCATGTGATGCTATATACTCCTTGGTTTTCTAGGAAAATTCTCTCTTTCGGTCTGGGCAGCCAACTGGATATCGTTTTGTGCGGTTTGTAGGTTGTCCGGATGTTTTTACGTCTTAGTATTCTCCCGATTTTGTCGGTCACACCTTTGACATAAGGTAGTGTCACAGATTGTCTGTCGTGTGGAGAGTCTTCTGTCGATCTAGTAGATGTTTTTTTGGTTCTTCTTTGTCTGTCGATGGCCTTTTGAATGATCTTTGGTCCATAGCCATTTTGTCGCAGAGCCTTTGTTGTCTCCCTCAATTCTGTTGCCCTGTTTGTCAGTTACACCTCTCGAAGCGAAGCAGTAACTCGTCTTGATAATGCCATCTGAGATGATGGCGAAACGTCGACTATCGAATAGTACACAACGGATGAACACCCGGAAAAACAACACATTATATTCCACCATCCGTGAAAAACTACATTGTAATATATATATATATATATGTATATGTATATGTATGTATGTATGTATGTATGTATGTATATATATATATATATATATATATATATATATATATATATATATATATATACATATATATATACATACATACATACATACATACATACATACAGGGTGTTTGGTAGCTGGGTGCAAATCTTTAAGAGGGTGATACACTAGCCCATGTAGAACATATTCATACAAACATTTTTATTTTCTAGCGCGTTTTTTATTTTTAAGGGAACTTTTACGATTTTTAGTACAAAAACCCAAAATTGGTCAATTAAATACTAATAACTTCGAATCTTAACCGAAATGTCCGGTTTTTTAAATTTATTTTAGTAGTCTTATGTGTCCCCAATCGTACTAAAGTAGTTTGAAGCACCATTGTGTCCAAAAAAGTTATCTACAGAGCATTTAAACTTTACAAAAAAAGAAAGAAAATAAAAAATCTGACCTTCGATTATATGCGAGCACTTTCGACAGCTGGTCGTGCTGTCATCATTAAGGCTCTATCAAACTGACAATTTGAATAGTTAAATGATGTTTTTGGAATAGGAAGGTTTTGGCTTTCTACTACTCCATCTTGATACAAAAAAAAAGATGGGGGAATCTTCCAAAGAAAGGAAGGAAGTAATCAATTTGAAAATAAGTAACTCTATACATGGATGTGTAGATCATGCAGAGAAGTAACTTTCAGACACAAACTGAAAGAAAGTCATCCTGAAACAGCTACTTTCATATAAACATTGAATTACACGAAAGAAAAAATTTTTTCGAAACAAATACTTCTATATGAACACTGAATTATACAGAAGATACTTTTTTTTTTCTACTCAGTTTGTATTATTCACTCCTAAAAATATAACCCCTTCAATTTAAATGATGTATTCTGAGACTGTACACATTTAGGAATTTCACGTTGAAACGTTACAGCCTCGTTAAACCGTTATGTTTTTTCTCAAATTATGTATTTTGACGTACCCTGTATGCTCCACTTAATGTCCGTTACATTGCCGCTATGTTTTTCTTTAATGATGTACTTTGAGACACATTGAGGGGGGATCCCACGTTAAAACATTACAGCCTCGTTAAACTGTCATGTTTTGTCCTCAAATGATGTATTTTATTTTTTCTTTTTTACCAAACCTTGCCGTCTAATGATTATATGTCCTTAAAAAAAACGGAAAAGGAAACGATAACGAATAAAGGCACGCAAAACGGCCAAAACGCACGCAAAACGCTCGAAATATCAATGACGACGAAACGATGATGATTAAACGCTGCAAAACGATCGAAACGCATTCAAAACAGTCGAAACGTACCCAAGGAAACGTATTTTGAAATTTCATTGTCGAATACTTCGCTCTCCCATTGCTCCCACGATAACTCCACAACACGTATCTCCTCTACGTCTTTGGTGCCATCTCCTCCTTATCCTGATGATGCTAACTTGGTTAACAAAGTTACGATTTAGTGTCCTTCTGACATGTTGGAACGCACGTTAAAACGTAAGACCCTTCTAGTCGTCATTTCAATACCATACAATTTTATCGAGTCGTATTCCTAAATGTTCATGCCTAATTTTGAAACCGACA
Source organism: Leptinotarsa decemlineata (assembly GCF_025532065.1). NCBI lineage: Eukaryota > Metazoa > Arthropoda > Insecta > Coleoptera > Chrysomelidae > Leptinotarsa > Leptinotarsa decemlineata. The sequence continues at coordinate 6,707,415 of NW_027412703.1, read as the reverse complement.
ACGCCACATCGTCCCATAAACAATGATTCATTTTACAAGCGAAACTGTTATGCTTGCGCTAGCGACGTATAACGTCGATAGCATCTCCATCTCTCTTTGCATTTATTACGTCACACGTGTGTGTCTCTCTCACTCTCACAGATACCTCTTATGAAACATCAATTATTTCCCAAATCTAAGGATAATTCCCTATATTCTACATGACAATGACGTCTCAATTACCCTAATATTCTACGGAAATCAAAAAATGCGGTCAAGTATGAGAATGAGAATGAGTCAATTTCGATCCCGATAAAACAACCGCTATAAATATCAACAATTCGCAATTAATTCCAATATTCCACATTGGTGTCTAGGCTAAGGACAAAATCTACCACGCCAACGACCTACGTTCCAATCTAATACCGATAAACTTTTTTTAATTAGGACCACGTGACTGGTACGTGGCAAAGGGGCCCGAGAGGTGAGGCGGAGTCCCAAGTGGGCCCTTGGAATGAGGCGGAGTACCAAGGGGTCCGAGCGGGTAGGGCGGAGTCACAAGGGGGCCCACGCTCTTCGAATCTCCCCGATACTCATTCCTGCATCGATTACGTCACACGTTTCTTACTCCCACTTTCCGAAACACACCTATTTTGAGTTGGGCGTTTCACAAGATTCCCATCGGATGTCATGAAAATTGCTAAAAGTTTAGCTCCATAAGAAAATACATGGGATTTTGTGCTCGTACCCGCCTTGTTCATCTACTTAGTGTTAACAATACGAAACACTTCAGAACAAACTCTTTAACAGTTAAAGCACAAATAAGAATAAAAAATGGTAAAATGGTAAATGCTCACACAAAAAAAAAAACAGTTAAAAAATTGATGAAACTAAATTGGAACTTTTGAAAGCTATCCAAGCTGAAAGTCCTATTCTCATACCGTTCAGAAAATGAGAACTCCATATGCTGCCTGCTCTCACACAAGGTGCCAAAAATGAAATATGGGCCGTGATTTTATGTTTCCAAAAAGATCATGATTACACTAAAGTCAACAGTGAAACAACAATATTCGACCAATTGAATATCACCATATCACCAATATAACGTTGACTCTAAACGGTGAGAATTACCACAAAGACAATATGCATCTGAATTTTGCGAAAATGAATTTTTTGCAGGCCCATTTCAACTACGCACTATTCGATCTTAGCTATAAAATGACTAATCAACGTAATCCTCTCATCAATACCGCCGACTTTACACACAAATCTCTCTTTGTAATCGATTGTTCCAGAAGGGATGAAAGCATCAAAAGTTTCAGTGTTGATGTAAAACTTGAAATCGAAGCATCTGAAGGATTGCTCCAAAATACATGAGCCTATTGCATCATTGTGGACTACACTGTCACTGAACACCCCCCACCCAGTGAAATTTTTAGAAAATTGAACTAATTCAAGGTTTTTTATCAGTTGACAGTTGCACATCATGATACTACCATTAGTTAATATCCAAGAATTTGTTTTTGAGCAACAGTTCCACTTCAAAGAGATTATCATCTAGATCGGTAGTCAATGTAATGATTTTGTGGTCATGCCGCCGAAACCATTCTCCTCCTTGTGCAGAGACGATAGGAAAGGCGTTGTCTATGTGGAAAAAAAAACATTCATGGTTTGAAGTATTCTTCTGGCTTCGTGGAATATCGTCGGTCCAATGCCAAAGTCACGAATTGGCCTATTTGCATATTTTCACCTATGTGCAGCAAAATGTCGGAATTTAATTCATAGTAGCAATGCCAAAAGCGCGAAAGTATTTGCTCATCCCCTCTCTCCCTTCTAGTTGGGACGTATTCCACGAAAGCCTCAGTTGGAGATTTGCTGCCATAACGAAAACACGAATGTACCACGTTTGTGCTTTTGCCGTTGCAAATTATTTTACCATTTAGATCCAAATTCACGAATGTGCCACATTCGCTATTTTGGCAGTGTAAACAATTGTGCTTTAAGATATTAGTGATTATAGTGATTTAGGTAAAATATGAGTTCCCGAATAGCAAGAATAATGAGAAATTGCCAAAAATTACAAGCTCAAGGTAAGAAAATATTAATTGTTAAATGAAAGGAAAATAATAGGATTTATAGTCGAAAATTTTCACTTTTTGTAACAAGCTTTTAGGTTATGTTTCTTAGTATTTTCTTTTTCTGTTTTCAGATGATACTATGCGTAGCGAACTGTCCTCAACAAACACCATCGAGCATCCAGATACACAGCAACAATGCAGTGGATTAAATCAGTGCCCGTCAACATCTTGCCTGGTTGTCCAACCTGATGATCTGCCTCCAGCTTTACCAGGAACACTGGAAGAAGATTACTCGTATGTTTCTAGATCTTCTTCGGATCTCTATGAACCTTCAGGTTCGTCAGATATAGAAAATGAGAGCTCATGGGAAAGTGATGTTGAGGATTTTCCTGACCGTGAAAAGGTATCTACTAAAAAAAAGAGAAACAAGAAATTATGGATGAAAAATGTAAGGAAGGTTAAAAGGCTCAGAGGTGAGTCTGACATTGGTCATAGGGGAATCGAGAAACCTTCACGTCATCTTTTGCCGGTACCTTGTCTCAATAAACCAAAACATAAATGTGCAGCTTCAGTTACCGAGCCAAACCGAATAAGGGTTTATAATAATTTTCGCAATTTGAGCTGCATTGACGATCAACGTCAATTTCTGTATAATCACATTGAAAAAAAAACAAAGAAACGGACGACAAGAGGTATCGAAAATTCTAGGAAAAACTACACCTGTGTGTATAGTCTTACGGTTGATGGAAATAAACTTACAGTGTGTAGAGCATTTTTTATAACCACATTAAATGTGACAGACGCCTTTATGCGAAGTGCCGCAAACAAGCACTCTTCCAATGGAGCTTTAGAAACAGATAAATGCGGGAAACATCAACCGTCAAACAAATTACCACAGAATTTTGAAACATTTATACGAAACCAGATTATATCCTTTCCAGCGGTAGAATCGCATTATTGTCGTCAATCTAGTGAAAAGAAGTACCTTGACCCATCTCTTAATGTATCAATTATTTATGTACAGGATGTACAAAGAGTTGTGCAGCACTGAAAATGTGAAAATTGTTACATTTGAGAAATATCGCCAGATATTTTCCGACTACAACTTAGGCTTCTTTAAGCCAAAAAAAGACCAATGTAAGAAATGTTTGGCATACAAAAGCATGTCTGAAGAAGAGAAAAGGGTAGAAGACGAAACGTATCAAAAACATCTCAATAGAAAAAATGAAGCTAGACAAGCCCGCGATGTGGACAAGTTAATAGCAAAAGAGAATCCCAAAGTCTTGGCTTTTAATTTTGATTTGCAGGCAGTGTTAACAACTCCCAAAGGATGCGCTGGACAAATATTTTATTTAAGGAAACTAGCGGTATATAATTTCACAATCTATAATTTAGGAAACCAAAATGTTATGTGCTACTTGTGGGACGAAACAAAGGGAAAAAGAGGGGCTAACGAAATTTCATCCTGTGTTTATGATTATATTATGAGCCATTCTGAGATCGAAGCAGTGCATATGATGTCTGACGGCTGTGGAGGCCAGCAAAAAAATTCAATATTTGCAGCCATGTGCATCCAACTTCTGGCGGAACATCCATCATTGAAAGTAATTGATTATCGGTTTTTCGAAACAGGGCACACTGAAATGAAGTGTGACTCCATTCACTCGAAAATAGAGAAGAAGACAAGATATGTACCCGTTTATACCCCTGAGGGGTGGGCGCAACTTATAAGAGATGCACGTATCATACCATGTCCTTTTTCCATTTTGAATCAGCGAGGCAAAATGGAAAGACCTGGATAAAATGTGTAAGGATTTAACAATACCGAAAGCGTACCATGATTTTTACAGGTCCCTAAAAACAAATCCCAAGGTAAGGGACAATTTACCGGAACCAGACATTGGTGAAGAGTCCGATACTGACGAAGACTAAACGTTAATTTTTTAGGATTTTATTGTTGTTTTTTATTTTGTTTACTCCGATACTGACGAATACGAATTGTTGATGTTTCATTTATTTTTTTTATAGAGAAATTTCATGTTAGTTTTTGTTCAGTTCGCGACGAACGATTATGTTTTATTTAATTTTTTTCTGTAAAGGAATTTTATGTTTGTTTCTTTTGTTTAGATGTTCAAAACGTTGTTTTTAATAAAACTATTGTTAATTTTCCTAATATTATGGGTTTTATTTGTTTTAGCGAAACATAATGTCGTGAATTTTGCAAAGCCGAAACAACGAATGTGCATTTTTTTGAAAAATATTACAAAAATTTAAAATTTTCAACTGACATTATTTTTTGTTTTGCAAAAGTAAACCTGTCAATAGTTGTTAAGTGCCACAAAATGAAATCTCTATTTTTAGCAATGTCGTCAATATTTAAAATGTGTTTTTCTCAAAACATCAATTATGCACATTCGTGACTTTGGCATTGGACCGACGATATCATCTACTAGACAACATTCTCAAGGAAAATCTATATGACTCAACATCATTTATGTGCGTGGTCATCAGAAGAAAGTCTTTCTGGATGACAGAATACACATATTCAATGAATACATCAATTGTGAATTTTGAAGACTTTGAGGATTCATGGTGGGTTCCGAAATTCGAGAAAAACATATCGTTTTGAATTCATCATTCCAAAGGAAGTACGTTCAAAGCAGTCTCAATAATGCTGATATTTTGTATAAATGGTTTTATAATACACCACCAAAATGAATAAAATGCATGCTACATACCTACGATTTTCATTTGCATGTTACCCAGTAAAAATTGTGGTCCCCCACCCCCATTTAACATTTGACAACGCTGAACGCCCTGAAGGCATCATTCCAAAAGTCCGTTTAACTGCATTCTCAATAATCTTGATATTTTATATAAATGGTTTTATAAAATAGTACTAAAATGAATGAAATGCATGCTACATACCTATGCTTTTCATTTTTTTCATGTTCTCTACTAAAAATTATGAGTTTACAATACCCACATCCCCCTCCTATCTTCAATAATAATAAAGTTATCCTCCTATGTCTTTTACACTTCTACAAATGCTTAAATTTGTTTCTCGACATCAAAACGAAACTGTTGATGTCGAAATTATTGAAATGGGACGACCGGAAGTGAAAACCGAAAATTGGCATTCTATTGTAGATTTGCACTCTCTTCGATATGAGCAATCCGAATTTATCGTTATTTTACTTCTATCTCAATGTTTATGAACCGGAAGTGTTTATTTTCCGATGAATCTTGAAGATCGGAAACTTTATTAATTCATATGTTTTTTAAACGCTGGTAGCCATGTTGCACACACTATGTATACCGCGCCATGTTTTTTTGTTCAACGCTGGCAGCCTTGTTTTTTCTTTAACGCTGCGCACCCTCATGTATAGCGCGATGGCAGCCATGTTTTTTGTTTAACGCTGGCAGCCTTATTTTTTCTTCAACGCTGTGCACACTCATGTATAGCGCGATGGCAGCCATGTTTTTTTCTTTAACGCAGACAGGCACGTTTTTTTTTCTTCAACACTGCACACCCTGTACAGCATTTGATTGATGTGTTTTGAAACAACACCTTGTATATCCAATATTATTGTTCTCATATAATTCCAAGTACACTCGTTTCGTTATCTCTTCAAACAGTGATAATGCCATCGCTAACCGAGCCATACACATGAACAAACACTGATAAGCCACTTCTTGTCACAGAATCCTCTTTGCTCATCTACACATGCTACATACCTATGATTTTTATTTTCATGTTCTCCAGTAAAAATTGTGAGGTTAGGGTACACGCATGTCTATGTCTTTTACATTTCTGAAAATGTTTGAATATGTTTTTTGACAAATCCATTGGTGCCAAAATCATCGAAATCGGATGACTGGAAGTGAAAACCGGAAATGACCATTTTGTTGTAAATTTGGACTCTCCTCGATATGGGTAACTCGAATTTATCATTAGTTTTCTTCTTTCTCAATGTTTATGAATCGCAAAGATCCAAAATTTCGTTAATTCATATATTGGTCACTATCATCGACAATAAATGGTGCTTATGTATCCCCTCGTCTTCATGATGACACAATTCACTAAATGATAACCGAAATATTCATTCTTTTTCTCATAATAATTTATAAATGTATACACTTTATATGTATATATATTTCTCAATGATATAACACATACGGAAACATGTTTTTTCATAAATGATGTATTTATATGGCATTTGATTGGTGTGTTTTGAAACAACACCCTGTATATCTTTCTATTTTTTACAAGCAGTCGCCATGTTTTTTTCTTAAATTATGTATTTTGAGACACCCTGTACAAATCGACGCCATGTTTTTTACTTCACCGTTGGAAACTATGTTTTTTTCTTTAACGCCGCACACCTTGTATAGCATTTGATCGGTGTTTTTTGAAACAACACCCTGTATACACTATGATTTTTCGACAAGCAATCGCCATATTTTTTTTCTTTTACGCTGCTCCCCCTCATAGGTCCATGGCAGCTATACTTCTTTCTTCAATGACGTATTTTGAAACACCCTGTATACCTTATGATTTTTTTGGTAGTCATGTTTTTTCTTTTACGTTAGCAGCCATGTTTTTTTCTTCAACAGTGCACACACACAAACACACACACAAACACACACACATACACACTCTGTATACCGCGATGGCAGCCATGTGTTTTCTTTTACGTTGGCAATCATATTTTTTACTTCAATTTTAGCAGCCATGCTTTTTCTTCAATGTTTTAACGCAGGCAGACATGTTTTTTTCTTCTGGTAATCATGTTTTTTTCTTTAACGCTTTACACACCCTGTAAAACTCCGTGGCATTCATATTTTTTTCTTCAACGCAGGCAGCTACGTTTTTTCTCTAACGTTGCACACTCTGTATAGCATTTGATTGATGTGTTTCGAAACAATACTCTCCATACACAATTATAGCATTTCATGCGCGCTCGGCTCATTTTCTTTCAAAGAGCGATAACGCTTTGTTCATCTACTCACCCTGTAGACTCCAAAATAATTTTATTTTGCAGCCTGGTTCTGAAGTGTACAAGAAATTATTTTAGGTTTATACTATATGCTCCAAATAAATGTTTGAAGGTGGTTGATAATGTTTCGTGGTGCATTTCATCAGTTCGGACTTCCATTGTCTAATATGATATAAATGGATTTGAAATCCTGTATCTGTAAAAAAAATAAACTGAAGGACGAATTCTTTACGCAAGATGAGGGACTGCCAATGGGATCGCCGGTATCACCGGTTATAGCCAATATATGGTCAGTCGGTAGCCAAGCGGTTCGGCGTGGGTGCTTTGTTCACTCACTCGAATTGACTGCCGTGTTGGTCGGTGATTCAAGCCCTAGTCTGAACGATCGATCTTCACTTGCTACCGTCCAACCCGTGTTAGGAATCACACGTTAAAAGGTAAGACCTCGTTAATCCTTAGCTCGCACAAGTTTCGACTTCTGAGGGTTGTCGTTCGTAGGGGTGCGACAGCTGGTTAACGGAAAAACAGATTTTTTTTTAAACAGATATATATATATATATATATATATATATATATATATATATATATATATATATATATATATATATATATATATATATATATATATATATATATATATATATATATATATATATATATATATATATGGAGTGGTTTGAAACTCCGGCCATTGAACAAACCCACAAGAAGCCCCGAGTCTGGTTCAGATACGTGGACCTTCATAATATGGAACCATGGGAATGCAGAACTAGACACTTTCCTGAAGCACATCAACAACGTAAGTCCTTCCATCACTTTCGCAATGGAGAAGAAAGTCCATAACGAATTACCATTGTAGACGTATTGGTGAAGAGGACCGACACTAAATGGGAAACATCTGTATATCGAAATTCCATTCACACGGGACAGTATCTGAACCAGGAATCCAACCACCATAAATCGACTGAAAGAGGAATCATCAAGACTCTACTAGACCGTGCTTTCGGGCTCTGTAATACAAAGGAAGGTCTCGAAAGGGAACAAGGCATCATCAAAAATGACTTTCAACGGAGTGGTTACTCCAAAGTGATGGTGGAACAGGCTTTAGCTAGAATATAGCAGGAGCTCCACAAGAAACAGAAGCTGCCACAACCAGTACTTGTACTTCCCTACATCAGAGGATTGTCGGAAAGGATAAGAAGGATTGGGTCCAAGTATAACATCAGAACCTGCTTCAGATCTGGGAACACTATCCGTAGCAGTTTCACGAAAACCAGGCCACCAAACGCGGACTGCGATTCCAAGAATTGCATTTACCGGATACCCTGCGAGTGCGGAGAATCATACATTGGTGAAACTAAGAGGCCATTGAAAGTTCGCATTGCCGAGCACAAAAGACACACACAGCGAGGGGAAACCAGCAAATCCGGAATAGCAGAGCATGTTTGGACTCATCAAAATAACATCAAGTGGGCTCAAGCTGAAATCATCCACAAGGAGGAACACAGGTTTACGAGACAATTCAAAGAAGCCGCATATATGTTGTCCAACAAGGCATTTAGCTAAGCTAGCGTAGAGATACGTAACATATGTAAACCTCTAATCAAGGGGAACACGACCAACTCCCGTCAAACGGTCAGCTCCCGCTAAAAACCAATGAAGCGGAAAGAGGGAGGAGGGGATAGGTGAAAGCAGTCGAAGGAGCTATAAACAGTCAGATCTCGAAGGAATAAGTCCAGTTTTCACCCGAAAACAATTGTGTATACTAACAATCGAAACGTCGTGATGTAATTTGGTTTTGGAATCTTTTAATTTTATATTTTTTAAATTTAATTTTTTGTTAATAATTTTTTTGATTTTTTCAGCTCGTGTTAATAGTTAAATTTTTTGTTTTTTTTTGGTTGTTGCTTATGTTATTTCATTGTAATTTCAGTTTTTTGCTTAATAACATTGTTTTTTCAGCTAATCTTTTTAATTTTTTTACAGATTCTTTCAGGGATTTCAAATCAACTTATATCATATTAGACAATGGAAGTCCGAACTGATGAAATATTCCAAATAAATGTATTGAATATTGCAGTGAGTTTGTAATTATTAGTATACTTCTGAATTTAACAAATACAATAATTTTGTTCTTTCTCCAAAGTTATAATATTGTTTCAATTATAATACTCATTGTTGTTTTCAGATTGAGTGGTAGTGCATCAATTAAAGCTAGAAATGTTTGCCTTAATCTGGTTGATGATCATGAATATTTGACAAAGTCAGGACTTGTGCAACTATTTTCGCAACCACATCCTTCAAGAGCTATGGATTCTTCATATTGGGCAAAATCTCCTCCGAAAATATTCATTACCAAATCAGTAAAACAAAGTGAGTGGTTTTTTATATCACTGGTTTATTATGTCTTTTAGGAGTTATACCATGTTTTCAAACAGTCTCCATCATTTATGAAAACCTTATCAATATTTCACGTGATAAAAGTGTTAAACTCATCCCCACTTTCCCAATCAAAGAAGGCTCAAAACATGTCACATGTACCTTATAGTATACATTGAAGAAATCCCGTAAGTGGGATTGGCTGATCCTGGAAAAATGGATAATGGCTCTTTTACTTCCGAAGTACAGAACTATAAATTTCTTAAAATTGCCTACTTTGTAAATATTGTTTATATTCATTATAAATGAGCATTTCACTTATATTTAATTTACTGTTTTGTTGAAAGCTTGTCACATGTGACTGATAAATCAGAACTAGAGTCCTATTTCGTAAAAATAATTTATTTCTAAATTGCAAAGCGCTTTCCGCTTTTACGCCATCATCAGTGCGATAATCGTCAAGTATATCCAAGAAGATCCTGTAGAATGAAAGTACAAAAACTTTTTTTTTTGGTACCTTGGGAGCTGTCTGACTAGTCCATTTAGTACAAGTCTCCAAAAAACACTGCAGTCTCTTGGGCTCATTGCGTTTATTCTTCAATCTTCTCATGCCACTCATTCCATTAGTCTCGATCCCTGTACTAGTTTGTACAGGTTCCGTGTTGGATGTTCGTCATATTCTTCTGGATGTAATTTCGTACGTCCATATATGATTCAGTGCCTCACATTCGCATAAGATGTGTAGAGCTGTTTCTATCCCTTCGTTGCATAATCTGCAGCTGAGGTCTTCGTTGTAAAGCCCCTTTTTATTCAGGTGTCCTCTAAGCGGACAAATACCGGTTAGTAGCCCTGTAATTATTCTGAGCCGATTTCTACTATATTGAAGTAGTTCTTCGGTTATTTTCTCGGACGGTTCCCTAATGAAGGTTCTACTGTGTTTGTTGCCAGGTACTTTTGTCCAGTACTCTGTGTGCTTCTTATCGGTCCATGTCCTAATCTGGTTTCTTACCAATGATTTTGGTACCCCCAGAGCTGGTTCAGGACCTATATATGAAGTTGATGATCCGCGTCTAGCGCATTCATCAGCTTTGTCATTACCTGTGATTCCTGAATGCCCTGGCACCCAGTAAAAAGTTAATTTGTTCCTGTTTGCAAGTTCATTCAGTTCTTCATGGCATTCCCAGACCAGTTTTGATGTCACCTTCGGGTTTGTCAGAGCCCCAAGGGCGCTCTTACTGCCTGTAAAAATATTGATTAGCTCATTTCTTTGAGGTTTCAATTTGATAAGCCTTGCACACTGCAAGATGGCATACACTTCCGCCTGAAAGACGGCGTGTATAGTCCTAGTGGATAGCTGTAGTTTAAATTTCTATCCGCTCGGTATATTCCAGCTCCCGTTCCATGTTTGGTCTTCGATTCATCTTGTAACGAAAAATTTGAACACTTCAGAAACGTTGGGATAATTTTGTTAACCTGGGTATAGATCCCTCAGAGAGAATCGAAATGACCTTACTAAATCAACAAGTAACGCGGTAGATATTTGGAATAAACATATTTACTAGGGTAAGGAAGGTTGCATACCGTATGCTAATTCAAAGATTTAATTGATTTAAATATTGGAATTCAAATTTGCGCATGTCCCGACTAACAGAACGGTAAAGAGATCGAGAACGAAGGGGTCGAGAAGATTAGCTGGTACAAAATTTTTCGTTGGTTTATCAAAAGAAGCGAAATCACATTCCTGTACCTGTTGATATGTAAAGGAATTTTGGAGGCTGTTCTGGAAAGAAGATCTGTCAGGCCTCCATACCTTATCATATCAATAACGCCGTTTTTACATATAAATTGGTAACACGGAGATTACTATTAATCACAATAATTCATTGGTGCAGTTGGATAGGAAATGATGAATGAATAATTTTCACCTTGGACTTCAATCAGTTGGATCCTAAGGTCAGACCGAATCTATTTTTTATTTCATATGGAAATTGTGCAAGGACGTAGGAGAAATTTCCCCGTGTACCGTTAGAATTCCAGCATATATCCCTTCCTGGATTATTTAACCTTCCCTCCCTGATTTTGCAAAAGGCGAGCTCTGGATTAGAAAAGATAATCCTAACAAATATTTAGTTCCCACATATACGTACTATTATTGTGACCCTTGGGGTCGTTCGAAAGAAAATAGGTGTTAATTTTGAAGTGTAAGCCAAGGGTAACGTTACTCCGGGTACCGATATTTTTTTATATATCAATTATTAATATACAATATAATATTTATTGTGGCTTTTTTGCCTTCTCCGAAAGTCCGTGAAAGTGTTTTTTTATATTTCCCAGTTTAGAGAAAACAAGCTGGGTGGCGCCCATAAAAACAAAAAAAGAAACTAAAAGAATTCTGTATTGGAGAACTGATTTTTCATGACATTTTCCTAGACTTACTCACGACCCAGTCACCAGACGAGAGCAACCGGAGCATAAGTATCCCAAAAATTCGAAAATAACGGGATAATCTCTATACCAGGTGTTTTTCCAAACATGTTGTCGGGATGACTAATGGTCTTCCATTCTTCACGGCTTATGTTTTTGGCCGTGAAGTTTGTGTTAAAGGTATACTTCGGTGTCATGTGGTCCGTGCACATATTCAATATGTGCTCCTCCACTTGTTCCGAAATTTCTGGTCGGTCCGATCTTTTATAGTTTGGGATTCGCTAAGAATAGAAATTGGACGTTATTATACACGTCGGATTTTCGACCTGATTTATATATTGGGGTGACATATGAGGTTTTCCAATAGTCCGGGAATTTGCCAAATGATAGGGAATTATTAAATAAATAGAAAAGTGGTCGAGCTAAAATGAATCTAAATGATTTAAGAAAAGTTGGAGGAATTCCATCAGGACCGGGGCCTTTGTTGATATTAAGTTCGCTTTTCCAATGTGCGTCGTACGATAAACAAAATGAAACAGTCTTTGGCCTTGCTCGGCAATCTTCGGAGAAAATCGCGGAAATTCAAAATTTCCGTTTTCCTTGGTTTCATATAAAACTCGACGTCCTGAGACGTGTCTCAATATTTCCAGTCGTTCTGGCTGAAAAATGTGTTTGAAAAATATATTTTTCAACACTCAAGCTGCTGAGAATCTCTATGATGCTTCGTGGAAGAAAGCTCGATTTCCCTGTCTAAATGACTCAAAAGACCATTTTCCATAAAATCTGCCTTTTCCCTATTTAAAATTAGCGAATACTAATAAATCTTGCAAAGATTTTTCTATCACTTAGGAAACGGTATTTCACATCTTAATTTTCCATAACTAAGCTGATATATCCTGGAAAACCAATGTTTTTATGTGTTTTCTTGTTCCACCTGCTCCCGAGGGCATAATATAGTGAGTACATGTAAATCTCCTGCAATACAGTCCGCTGAATTTTCCAGATATTAACCAATCACGACATTGATTCTATCGAATGGGATTCTTAACTTTTTTATATTACTTTCGTTTCAGTTTTCAAAAGTCATTCAGTTAATTTCTGATTAATTTAAAATTTCAATTCATCGTTATCGGGTTCTGTAGCTCCATATCTCAATAAATATTCATTTTACTATAATAATAATAATAATAATAATGTTTTATTCATACTATTTCATTACATATTTCAATTATACCAATCATAAAATGAAAAAAAACAGAAAAAAACCACAAGGAAATGATTCCGCGCGTGGCATGAAATCTTTGTCCTAACATTAGACGTGAACATCATTAAAGTACAAATATTCTCAAATTTTTTTTAAATATAAAAACATACAAATCTAAAAATTGTTAATACTAGAAGATTTAAAATCCAAACCAAAGACTAAACAATTTAAGTTTAAGTCATGTCACATTTCTAAAATATTGAATTTCATATCAGATTGAAGAAAAATTTTGGCACCACATTACAATAATTACATCCGAATAATTATATCTGCAGATTATATTATGAGCAACACCTCATGCAAGTCTATAACATACTCTACTTGTAGCTATAAAGCTTTCTAGATCTGACCCTTTTCTTGAACATTTCATATGAGTTGATCGTTTTGAGTTCGAGCGGTAGTTCATTAAAAAGTTTTGGTCCCAAAAAAGTATAACATTTCTGCCCTTTCGTTTTTTTAGTTCTGGGTATCACAGCGTTAGTTTTATGCCTTGTGTTGTAATGGTGCTGAAGAGGTACCAACGACGATTTATGTCTATACTGCCTCAAGAGGATCGGTAAAAACAAATATCTGACTTACATTCATTATCGTCGTTTCTCTATATAGGCTACATGACGGATATTCTCGCGGTTTTTTATATATCATTTTAAGAATGCATTTTTGAATTTTTTGTAGATTATTCATAAGTGTTTTTGAGAGTCATAGTTACGACCGCACCGGGGGGCCTGGGGGGCCGGTTAGGCCCCCCAGACGCACCCTGGCGTTGGATGCGATCGGGCGTGGAGGGGTGGATTTTCGGGAAATCCTTGCGAGTACCGCCCCTCACCCCACACCAACAGGATTTCGCAGGGCTTCCTCCCGCTCACCGAACCCGGAATTGCTTCCTTACATCTACTTAGTGTGGCTAACCAAGAGACAGGACCATCGGCAGCGTTCGACCGAACGTTCGTACAAGTTAACTACGCTCCTCTTTCGCCAGAGAGTGCTCGCGTCGCACACCTGCCCCCGCCAACCATGCCAAATCAGTTGGGAATATGGTCCCGGAAGTGGCCGGCCGGGGTCCTAAGCTCGGATACTAGTAGCTCCGTCCAACCGGGTTCCGACACCTCAAGCGTCTGCCTTGGTGCCCTCCAAGGCTAGACTCGGATACTAGAGCCCGGAAGGACCGCAAGCCCCGACACCTCGAACGCTTGGATCCGTACAGAAGCAGGCGAGGATCACGGAACAGCATAAGCCGTCCAGTGCCTCATAATGGGGCTGCAATGCACCCATGAATGGATTACCGCAGCCCTGTATCCCTTTACCCGCTAGCGGAGCCGCTGCCCCTAAGAGGCCAACGCCAGTTGGAGATGAGGCTCACTAGCCTCCAGCCGCGAGCGGGCACTCACCTCCCCCCTAGAACTCATGTTAGGAAAGTTCCCTTTCCAACGTTTGATGAGTAACCGTCGAGGACTCTCACGAGCATCCTCTACCACACATCATATGTCGAAGATGTCGCGCCCATTACCCGTATAGGTGCGGGATAGGGCGATTCATCAACAACTTTTGGGTGTGCGCCGTGTGGTCTGCACCGCATACCCTTACATTACCCCAAGGGGCACTCATGTTAGGAAAGCTACCTTTCCAGCGTTGGATGAGTAACCGCCGAGGGCTCTTGCGAGACACCTCTCCCACACATCTACCTTGAAATCGGCCAACGCCTGTTGCCCGCAGATGCGGGATAGGGTGGTTGACCGATAACTTTACTGGGTGAGTGCCGTGTGGTCTGCACCGGGGGACTGTCAAACACCCATAAGAGAGAGACAGTGATCCCCCGCCACTCCTCCCCATGCAATGATTCCATAGGAAAGATGACTTTCGACCAAAGCATGGTACAGTATTTTTAGATATTTTATATTAATGATGTTAGATATGTTTTTGAATTTATAGACCATGAATCGCAACTTTTCAATTACATAATTAATTTGATATTCCCAATTCAAATGAGAATCAATATATATGCCTAGGTATTTAAGCTTATCGACGGACTCTATTTTCAGAAGGGTTCCGTCGTGATGTTGTATTTCCAGTTCTTTATATGGTGGTAAATTTGTAGAGTAGGATGTAAACGGTACAAAGTGAGTTTTTTATAATTGATTGTCAGTATTCTATCGTTGAAGAAATTTATTATATTTTGAAAGTCAACCTCGATGTTATTTTTGAGAGTGGTCCAGTCAGTTCCTTCGTAGAAAACGGCAGTGTCGTCCGCGAAACTTACAACTTCCCCACACGTATCTTGTTCGAAAAGATCATTGATATAAAGATTGAAGAGAGTTGGCCCCAAAACAGTACCTTGATGCACTCCATATGTGATCATTTGATAACTGCTCATAGCTTCATTGATATTGACGCATTGTTTCCTGTTACATAAGTAAATCTCAAATAATTTATGAGCAACTCCTCTTATGCAATATTTGAGAGCACTGTCAGTAGTTTTGAATGGTCAACGGTGTTAAATGCTTTTGTCAGATCGATGAAGACACAGATAGAAGGATTTTTTTTGTCAATTGCATTATTTATCAGCCCTGTCAATCTGGCAATTGCATTAGACGTTGAATTATTCTTACGAAAACCATATTGTCTACTCGATAAAATATTATAACTTTCGAGAAATGAGACCAACCTCTTCTGTAAGGTTTTTTCGAAAACTTTTCCCAAGCTCGATATCAATGAAATAGGGCGATAGTTCGTAACATCAAGTTTATTACCGTTTTTGAAGAGAGGTTTTATTTCAGCAATTTTTAGGATATCTGGAAATTTCCCATCATTCATGGACTTATTTATTATATAAACTAACGGAGGTGCAATTTCCTCCTTGATGCCTTTCAGAATTTATTTATTTTCTTTCCAGCAATTAACTTGTGAAAAAATACAGGAAAATTGTGAAAAATGTCAAAAAGTAGTATAACAATTGAAGGGGTTATATTTTTAGGAGTGATTAATTTTTTGGGAAAGAAAGTTTTTGGCTTTCTACTACTCCATCTGATACAAAAAAAGGGATGAGAGAATCTTCCAAAGAAAGGAAGGAAGTAATCAATTTGAAACTCTATACATGAATGTGTAGATCATGCAAAGAAGTAACTTTCAGACACAAACTGAAAGAAAGTCTTCCTGAAACAACTACTTTCATATAAACATTGAATTACACGAAAGAAAATAATTCTTTCGAAACAAATACTTCTATATGAACACTGAATTATACAGAAGATACTTTTCTCTACTCAGTTTGTATTTCAAACATTTGTTGTGGAATAAGAATCAGATATCATTCACATGAGTTCTACTTTGAATGAATGGTAATTCAATTAAATTTTTTGAAAATCTCTCTGCATGACTCTCTTCTACTCACTTTTGCAATCATTCTGATTGCGTATTTTTGTAATAAAAACACCCTTTGTACAGAGGAACTTGCTCCCCAGTTTAAAATTCCGTATCTCATATGAGAATGGAAGTGGGCAAAGTATAAAGACAGAAGGATAATTTCACTGCAATGACTCGACATAAACTTGAGTGCATAACATCCTTTTCTAAATTTGCCGCAGACAGTATCAATATGAGAAATCCATGAGAGCTTTGAATCAAAAGTAATGTCTAGCATTTTGATAGATTCAGAAGAAGACACGACGTTATTGGTATTTTCAAACAACAAAAGCTGGTGGTGTTCCCGACTATTTGAACAAAACATCAGGGCATTAGTCTTTGATTTATTAATTATTAAGTGGTTTTTGTCTGACCATGTTATCACCTTAGCATAGGTAGTCTCAGCCAATAATTTTAATGATACTAAATCTTCTTCTATGATCTTCTCATGACTAACACAGTCAAATGCTTTAGAAAAGTCTATGAAGAGACTCATAACAAGTTTTTTATTAGAGATTGAATTATTTTGTTTTGGAATTCACATAAGGCTGTTTCGGTACTTTTTTTAGCTGTAAAACCGTGTTGCGAGGATGATAATAACTTGTTTGACGTGAAGAAACTGGTTAATTGAAATTTGATATTCAATTCATATAACTTAGATATGCTGGCTAACACACTTATAGGTCTATAGTTGTTAAAGTCATTGTTATCTCCTTTTTTAAAGATAGGTGTTACTCTTGCTATTTTTAAATTTGTTGGAAAGACGCCTTTTTCTGTATTTTATGTTGTCGATCCCCGGTGATTTATTACTTTTCAAATTTATTATAATCTCCATAACTTCTGCTTCATTTGTCTCCGTTAAAAAAATTGAATTTGGATTATTTTTATATCTGACAGGTTTTGCTTCTATTTTGTTACTTAAATCTTTTGCCATTTTTTCACCAATATCAGTAAAGTGTTTACAAAACTCTTCAGATATTTCTCTAGGAACATTTGTTGGGTTTCCATCGGAATTTTTGATTTCTTTAATTTCTGTTTTTGCTTTTTTGAAATTTCATTGATACATTCCCACAGAGTTTTACTCGTGTTTTTATTAGCCTCTATTTTGTTATTATATAGTGGTTTACAGGGTATTTCAAATTCGATCACCATTGGGATCTCGGAAACTATTAGAGATACGAAGATAGTTAAACTGGGGCAAAGTTGCTCATTTATCTGACTAACAATATGCTTTTGAAAAAGTTCTGAAATTCCGAGTATATCCGGAGTTATCTGGAAAAAAACAGAAATTTCTGAAAATAGTTTTTATTTTTTTCTGGCTTTATTTTTCGAAGGATTCAAAAATAAATTGCACTTCCACGTTGCCACTATTTTCCTGCTACATAATGGTGTTTTTTCAGATTTGCTATTCGACGTATCGTCTTCTGGCCACCATCATCAACTTTATTTTTTCTTATGGGCGCTACATTGGATTCTTTTTGTTTTGAATAGAGCTAGATTTTACCTTTTCAATGATGAATCATAAGTTATCATTCTTTTTCGAAAAATTAGTTCTTATCATAATAGGCTTTGATTTTGATGTTTCTAAATTTGACTTTCAGTTTGTTACACTCAATGACATTTAGTTATTGTACAAGTCATTGAATTTTTGGCGAAAAATGGCTTTCACAAATGAAGAAAATATAGATATGATACAAATTTATTACAAATACGATAGAAACAGTGTTAGGACATCGGAAATGTATTTAAACTTGAATCTCAAAAGATGACAACGACGCAAGTTATTGGATCAAAATCTCACCAAGTTTGGTTTATTTGAAATGCCGAGGAAAAACTACGGAGACAGAATGGACCAGGAAACTAAAGAAAATTTGATAAACTAGGTATGTATGGGGTAAATTAGACATTGTGTCCTTTTCAATAAAAATTATTAATTTGCAGATGAAAACGAACCCGGAAAATCTATACGTCAAATTTCCTTCGAAATGAATGTTTGTCATACAAGTGCTTGGAGACATCTCAAAAAAAGAGGTTTGAAATGTTACAAAATACACATATCTCAATAATTGCATTCAGGTTATCCCGAAAAGCGATTAGAATTTTGTAATTGCCTAATAAAAAGACTTGATTTTCCTGTTTTCCTGGAAAATGTAATTTGGATAGATGAAAGTAGTTTCAAGGATTGTGGGATATTCAACCAAAATAACGAACACATTTGGAGCATAAACAACCCCAGGTATTTCCGAGAAATTTGACCTCAAGTGCGATTTAGTATTAACGTATGGGCAGAAATTTACAAAGATAGAATTTTGAGTCCTCATTTATTTGACGGAATTCTGAATAGAAAAACCTATCACCAGTTTTTAATGTCGATTTTCGAAGACTATTCGGATGATCTACCTTTGGCTAACTATAACAACATCTGGTTTCAACATGATGGTGCTCCACCGCACACTTCCAGATATGTATCTAATCACCTGACCGAAAGGTTTGGTGATAAATAGATAGGGAATAATGAGCCGGTGAGGTGGCCATCAAGGTCTCCAGACTTACGTGTTATGGATACATTCTTATGGAGTACACTGAAAAATAGAGTTTATGGCCAGAGGGAATATCAAAATATTGAAGACCTTCAACACAACATTATTAGAGAGTTCAGAAGATTGAGGAGAAGGGAAATTAATCGTGCACTGAATAATATTCGAAGAAGGGCACAGTTGTGTAATCATGAACAAGGCAAGCATTTTGAGCATTTGCTGAGATTTACTTTTGTCTTTACATTTTAGTTAATTATGGTTATTTGTTCAAAGTTATATTTTCATTGAAAATGACACAATGTCTAATTTACGGGAAAGAAAGTTTTTGGCTTTCTAGTACTCCATCTTGATACAAAATAAGGATGAGGGAATCTTCCAAAGAAAGGAGGGAAGTAATCAATTTGAAAATAAGTAACTCTATACATGGATGTGTAGATCATGCAAAGAAGTAACTTTCAGATACAAACTGAAGGAAAGTCCTCCTGAAACAGCTACTTTCATATAAACATTGAATTACACGAAAGAAAAAAATTCTTTTGAAACAAATACTTCTATATGAACACTGAATTATACAGAAGATACTTTCCTCTACTCAGTTTGTATTTCAAAAATCAGATATCATTCACGTGAGTTCTACTTTAAATGAATGGTAACAAATTGCACTTACATGGAACTCTGTCACCCTCACTGGTATACATCGATGTTTCGCCTTAAGACACTTGCCCTAAGGCTCTTCAGTACCAAATTGGATAACATTATAGAAAATACGCACAATTCATTCATGAATTACGATTTTTAATGTCACGGAATAAGCTTGATCTGCTTATGTCATCAATGACATCGTAATGACATTCGTTCACCTATTTGATTTAATCCCAGCCAAGAGGAATCTTATTTGAATTGAATTTTTTTCTTTCGTGTAATTCAATGTTTATATGAAAGTTTGTGTCTGAAAGTTACTTCTTTACATGATCTACACATCCATGTATAGAGTTACTTATTTTCAAATAGATTACTTCCTTCCTTTCTTTGGAAGATTCCCTCATCCTTATTTTGTATCAAGATGGAGTAGTAGAAAGCCAAAAACTTTCTTTCCCAAAAATTAATCACTCCTAAAAATATAACCCCTTCAAGTCTAATTTACCTCATACACACCTCACTTATCAAATTTTGATTGTTGATTCTCGTATTTTTTTCATTGGCTTTTCAAACGAATCAAACTCAGTAAGATTTTGATCCAATAACTTGAACATAGTTCGATGTGGTTGTCGTCTTTCGGGATACTCGTACAAGTTTAAATACATTTCCGATGTCCTAACACTGTTTCTATCGTATTTGTTACAAATTTATATAATATCTCTTTTTTCTTCATTCGTGAAAGCCATTTTCCGCCAAAAATTCAATGATTTGATCAATAACAAAATGTCATTGAGTGTAACAATTTGAAAGTTAAATTTAGAAACAGTCAAAGCCTATTATGATAAGAATTAATTTTTTTCAATATCTCCAATTTTTCGAAAAAGAATGATATCTTATCATACATCATTGAAAAGGTAAAATCTGGTTCTATTCAAAACAGAAAGAATCCAATGTAGCGCCCATAAGAAAAAATGAAGTGGCGGGAAGGCGAAATTTCAGATAGCAAATCATTATGTAGCAGGAAAAAAGTGGCAATGTGGAAATGCAATTTATTTTCGAATCCTTCAAAAAATAAAGACAGAAAAAAATAAAAACCTTTCACCGAAATTTCTATAAAAAATCAAATGTTAATGTTGAAAAATTGCCAATTTTGAATTCAACTGGCAACATGTGCAAACTGTCAACAATGACATCATCTGCTTTCAAACCGAAACACAACTATATGTATAGATAGATAGATAAAATTTATTTGTTCAGGATAAAAATACAGTACCCCTGAGGGCATAGAACATGTCAGTATAAATATAAACATATATCACAATAATATTAGGTTAAAAGAGAAAGTTAAGATGTACAGTACATAAACTGCACAAAAATATATGCATACATATAAAAATATTAATACATGTAGATATAGGCTCTTACGAGTACATGATTGTAATAAAAGCAGTCAAATAGATCAAATAATAATAGTATCATTTAAATACTCGTCAGTTGCATAGTATGCTTTTTCAAGTAAAAATGCTTTTAATTTTATTTTTAATGTTGTTTTATCGAATTCCCTTACTGTAAGAGGGAGTTTGTTGTAAATTGTTATTAGAGTATGCGGTACATTTTTTTGAATAAATGAGAAGTTTGGAGTATTACAGGTCAAGTCTGACTTATTTCTTGTAGGGTATATGTGTGTCTTTTTAGAGTTTTCAAAAAGTTTGGTGTTTTCCTTAACAAATAGTATAGTATCAAGAATGTACTGGCTGTATAAGGTTAATATTTTATTTTTGATAAATAAGGGTTTACAACTATCAGTTTGTTTATGGTTAAATATAATTCTAAGGCATCGCTTTTGCATCTTAAATATCTTGGGGACATCTGTCGAAGCACCCCAGAATATTAAACCGTACTTGATCCTTGAGTGAACTTGTGCGTAGTAGACACACATAGCAGCGTTTATATCTATTGATCTTGTTAGTACTCTTAGAGCATAGCAGTATTTTGCAATATTTTGTATTATTGAGGTTAGGTGAGATTTCCAGTCCAATCTAAGATCAAGCTCAATTCCCAAGAACTTTGTACTTTTGCAAGCTGATATTGTTGATCTACCATCTGAGGCTGAGTATTCACATGCAGTTGATTGTTGGGAAAACTTTATTACTTGTGTTTTGTTTATAGGTATTCAACTTTAAGTGATTATGTGTGAACCAATCTTCCAATGTATTCAGTGCTTCAAACACGCTTCTGTCTAATTCTTCAATACTATGTTCCTTGATTACTACACTTGTGTCATCTGCAAACTGCACAGTGTTGAAATCAATAGCATTTGCTAGCTCATTGGTATAGAATGCCCAAACACTAATACAATACCCTAATGCAGAACAAGCAAGCAGAACGCTCTCTACTAACCTGATTCTCTCCAATTCTATGGTTTTGTTTTCTACTGCTCAAATCGAGATAGTATATAATAGAATTGAAGTTTATTCATCATTAAAGTTCATATGTACAACATAAAAAAAGTGTAAATACATGAAACTTATTGGACTAGTCACAAAGAGAGCTCAAAAGTAATTAAAATTTACAAGATTTTACATATACATTTTTGATAAGTAAAATATTAAAATATACAATGAACATCAACAATTTTAAAATTCTTGAAGAGAGTAGAACACCTTGTTTTTTAAAAATTCATTCAACCAACATTTTACTTCATTCCTACTCATTAAACTTAACTCAGGATGAATAGCCATGAGTTTGTTATAACATTTAATACCTTGATATACATGGGAGTCTTGACCAACTCCTAATCGTGAGTATGGCTGGTATAATCTTTCACTGTTTCTTGTACAGTAATTATGTATATCTTTTTTTTTTCCTCAAATAATTTTCATCTTTTTTAACGTATAATATGATCTGCAGCACATAAAGTGAGGGGACTGTGAGAATTCCTAGTTGATTGAACCATTTTCTACATGATGTTTTGCAGTGCACTCCTGCCATACATCTGACAATTCTTTTTTGCATAACAAAAACTCTATTCATATGTACAGAGTTACCCCAAAACATTATTCCATAACTTATTGTCGATTGCACTATTCCAAAATAAGCCAGTTTAAGGGTTTCCAGAGATATTGTACCTTTCAATTGCCTGATGATGAAGCAACTTGTGCTTAATTTATTTGTTAGTTCATTAATATGAGGATCCCATGTCATTTTTTGATCTACTTTGATACCTAGAAATTTGATGTAATTCACCTGTTCTATTGTTTGATGATTAACTCTTATTAGAGGACTGAAATCATAATTTATATTTGTTGTTGTAAACACCATAAAAAATGTCTTGGACAAATTCACTAGCAATCCGTTGAACACACACCACTCATGAAAATCATTAGCACAAATATTTGCCTTGATTACAGTATCCTGTAATTTATTCTCAGAAATCAGAATATTAGTATCATCAGCATACATAATGATTTTTTTTGGCTCAGAGCATGAATAAACCATATCATTTATAAAAATTGTGAAGAGAACTGGCCCCAATATAGACCCCTGAGGGACACCAATGTTCACAATATTTTATTTAGATTTTTTACCGTTTATCACCACTATTTGTTGTCTGTCATGGAGATATGAAGCAATCCAATCACTTGTAACTCCTCGTATGCCAATTCGGTGTAATTTTTCCAAGAGTAGTTGGTGATCAACTGTATCAAACGCTCTACTTAGGTCAAAATAAAGAGCAATGGGATTTTGTTTATTATTAAGGCAGCTAAAGACAGTAGTATTGAGATCAGATATGGCGGTATTTGTTGATTTGTTCCTTCTAAATCCATTCTGACAATCAAATAATAAGTTATGTTGATTCAAAAATTTATTGAGACGTTCATTATATGCCATATCAAAAATTTTGGCTAGTTGGCTCTGTAAGCAGACATTTTGGTAATTATCTACTATCTCTCTAGATCCTTTGTTTTTGAAAATTGGTATAGATTTAGAGACCTTTAGAATCAATGGGTACTGTCCTGACAAAAAAGATTCATTGATTATGTGAGCTAAAGGCAAACCTATCGTTTCCTTGACAAACCTTACAGCTTTTCCACATATATCATCTATCCCAGAAGCATGTTTACTTGTTGTTTTAGTTATATATTCTTCAATCTCCTGAGGAGTGGTTGGACAAAGGAAAAAGCTATGTTCATTGAAAGGACCTAATTTCAATTTATCAGGCTCCGGCCTTGCACATTTTACATATGCATATGGAATATATAAATTTAAGTTACAAACTAATGATTGGTGTTTAAAAATTGTTTTGTACAATGAAATTATATATTGAAGATCTAGAATCGCCAAAAATTGTGGTATAGTCAGTAATCAAAATTGTAAACTGTTCAAGCTTAAGATATTGAAGTCTAGAAATTGCTCGAAAAAGGTAAGGCCTCGTTAATCCTTAGCCCACACAAGGTTCGACTTATGAGGGTTGTCGTTTCGTAAGGGGATGTCAGCTGGTTAACGGAAAACAAATTTTTACTGACAGTTATCCATCATCAGCATTCCTGATATTTATATTATCTCCAGTTATCATTTGTATATAGATCTGTAATTTTCTGTTAGCAAAACTTTCAATGAAATCACTTATTTTAGTGGAAGGAGGTTTATAAATTGCTGACATTATTCTTCAAAATATCCAAAAATATCAAAGGATAAAAACATTTTATTTTGTAATTTTATACCCACACACCAAGTTTCAAACCCATAATAAGTATTTTATATTTTCACTATTTTTCCGCATTCCTGCTTTTTCTACTTATCAAAATTTAAGCACACCTGTACTAAATCATTTATTTTAACTAAACTCGTCACCGAATTTCTTTTTTTGTAATATAATAATATTTTAAGAGCCTCTTTGATGTTAAAAACAAATTTTGAAAAATAAAAGTTGTCAAACTTGATGCAAAGTTCATCTAGTTTCAACGGGGCTTTCAAAACTATACAGTACTTGAGTTTTTTAATGAGCAAATGGCCTCACAATATGAATTAGAACAAAACGGAACATTAGGAAACATCATTTCGTGATTCTTGAAGCCCATTCAATAAAAGAAAAAAACTCATAGTATTTACATTTACCTACTCCGCTAACAACACTAATTTAAAAAAACTGGGTAGGCTGTGAAAAAATATGAAACTACATAATGTGTTTTAGAAAACGTCACTGTCACTGAATAAATTAATGCCCGTTAGTTCAATGTAATGTATGAAAATTAAAATAATATGTTATCTTTACAAGAAAAAATTGAAATTGTGCTAATTTGTGGTGAAAACACATTGCATCGACAAGTGGCTGATATTTTTAACGCAAGACATCCTGGTAGACATGTACAGCAATCCACTGTAAGTAGGATTTTAAAAAAATTTAAACTGACTGGTTCAGTTGAAAATACTTTTAAAAAACGTCATAATCCATCACGCAATAATGATGAGGTTCAGTTGGCTGTCTGCCTGGATGTTATCGAACAGGGAAAATCAAGTATTACCAATATTGTAGATAGAACTGGCGTTAAAAGAGGAAGTGTAAGAGCAATTTTACATAAAAATAAATTCAAACCCTACAAACACAAATTTATAAATACCTTAAAGGAAAGAGATTTCGATGTTCGACTAGATTTCTCTTTCTGGTACCAAGGAGAAGTAGAATTAAACAGAAAATTTCCTTACAAAATCCTATGGACCGACGAAGCTACCTTCACATCGAACGGCGTAGTCAGTTCCCAGAATTGTAGGTGGTGGGCTCAGGAAAATCCTCATTTTGTGATAGAATGTCGGGACCAATATTCATTTAAAACAAATGTGTGGTGCGGTGTTTTAAATAATCAGGTAATGGGACCATTCTTTTTTAGACACTTCTTAACTTCTCAGGATTATTTGCAATTTCTAAATACTGAGATCAGTGATATAGTGGACAATATGCCGGTTGAAATAAGACACAGTCTGTGGTATCAATGTGACGGGGCTCCTATTCATAGTTCAAGACAAGTCAAAGAGAAACTATTAGAAATGTTTAGGGGCAAAGTTATTGGGCGAAATATGGAGCAAATATGGCCGCCTAGGTCGCCAGATTTAACCCCACTAGATTTTTTCTTGTGGGGTTACTTAAAACAAATCGTTTATAAACAAAGACCTTTTCGTGACGTGAATCACCTAGAAACTGTTATTAGAAACTCTATTTTAAACATAAACCCTGTGAGTATCAGCAACTCAATAAAAGATGTATCAAGAAGGACAATTATCTGAAATGTAGTGTATTTAAAGTCGTGAGTCTTTTTTTCGTTTTTTTTTTGCTATTAGGTATAGGTATATGTTTATTTTCAGTTCCTTTTAATTAAGATTAAATTCCACTGTATTTTTTGTTAAAAAAAACAATAAACACTCTAAGATATTGTTTCCTAATGTTCCGTTTTGTTCTAATTCATATTGTGAGGCCATTTGCTCATTAAAAAACTCAAGTACTGTATAGTTTGGAAAGCCCCGTTGAAACTAGATGAACTTTGCATCAGGTTTGACAACTTTTATTTTTCAAAATTTGTTTTTAACATCAAAGAGGCTCTTAAAATATTATTATATTACAAAAAAAGAAATTCGGTGACGAGTTTAGTTAAAATAAATGATTTAGTACAGGTGTGCTTAAATTTTGATAAGTAGAAAAAGCAGAAATGCGGAAAAATAGTGAAAATATAAAATACTTATTATGGGTTTGAAACTTGGTGTGTGGGTATAAAATTACAAAAGAAAATGTAATTTTCCTTTGATATTTTTGGATATTTTGAAGAATAATGTCATTTTTCGATGTTTCTTTTTTTAAATGTCAATTTTGACAGGTTAAGGAAATCACGTGACCTATTTTGTAGACGCCATTTGACATCATTTCTTAAGCAAAATCTACTGCCAAAATCAAATTTCACATAAAACAATAAATAAAAAAGTTTCCCATTTGATGCGGACTTTATCGGTGACACTGTAGATTGAATCAAATCCTTCAGTAAAATATGATGACAGATCCACTACCCACCATGTTTCCGTTAAGACAATTATGTCGAAACTGATTGCGAGCTTATCTAATTTAATCGGAAATTGACCTAATTTCTGCGAAAATTTCGTATATTCATGTGAAATATCAGAAAATAATACTTTATTGAGTTTCGTGCTATCCTCAACCAATAATGACCTCACAGATTCAACGCAAAAAATTTCAAATTCGGATCCAATAATTATTCTAATTTGAAATACTAACGAAACTTTTGTTTGAAGGTGATTGACAATGTTTCGTGATGAATTTCACGGGTTCGGACTTCCATTGTCTACTATATAAAATGATTTGAAATCCCTGAAACAAGTAAAAAAAGGAATAATTAAAAAGAATAGTTGAAAATAACAATTATATTAAGCAACAATAAACCTGAAATGAAATGATAGTGAAATAACCTACAAGTGTAAATATAATAATTGAATAAATAAAAATTGAAAGAATGCAAAAAAAGAAAATAATAAAAATAAAAAGTGTAGAGATTCCAAGTCACGTTAGTTCACGACGTTTCGATTGTTGGTATCTACAATCGTCTTCGGGTGATGACTGGACTTGTTTCAGGGATTTCAAATCAATTTATATAGTAGACAATGGAAGTCCGAACCAGTGAAATTCACTAACGAAACTTGTTGAATTAGAAGAAAATGATTCCTGAAATTAGTAAAGGTGAATACAAAAATGTTTTTTCAAATACCTAGAAAAGTTAAGTGAAAAGTTATATATTTATTTATGAACTTTTACTGTTATGCCTTGTATCTCTTTTGGCTAGAGGTACCTCCGATTGGCCTCCGGTTTGGTTTTTTGATGCGTCTCGTTCTTCCTTTGTTTTTTCTTTACGGTAACTTCCTTTTGTTTGGGGAGATCTCCCGGATTGTCATCGGAATATGAATCCACATGTTTCTAGAAATGACAAATGGTTATTGCAGTCAAGCTGCTGGAAAATAATTCAATAAAATCGAAGAAAAGAAATAGATGAGTACTATTCCAATCACTCACAATTTGATTTCAATTGCCACCGGTAGACAGCAGTTTCAGCATTATCAGTACCGGGCAGGTGAGTAAGCCGAGGGTATTTACGAATGAATATATTGTGATTTCGGAAGATATAAATTAAACAATTTATTAATAACAATGTAATGAAATTATAAAACAACAATAAAAATTAATTGGCGCTCCGGGGCGACTTCAGTGATTCCACTGGCACATTTGCTTTTTTAGCTGCAGGAAAACCCGGAAAAACCTGCAGCACCACATCATCTGAAGATCTGCCAATGTCCTCTCTCTCATAAAACAAAATGTAGGGTGTCTCCAGAGGCTTCAATAGATTCAATACATTGCCAGAGCACTTCGTGACACGACTATCGTCAAAATTCAACGCCACAGTGAACAATGACTGCATGAATATTATAATAGTAGTATGCTAGATTGAAGTGTTCATTATTTAATAATAAGCTTTGCACGGACTGGTTTTTAGTCATATTAGGAAACGCTAGTTGAAGTTCCAGAAATTCACATTCGTTTTTGCTACCTGAACATTTACTACAAAGTAAACAAGTGAGAATTTTTTCAGCAAAAGATTTACAAACACAAGACAAGATAGACTGTACGGAATCATTCAATCCAGAGCAGTCAGGAGTATTGATTCTGCTATTGTTTTGCTCACGAAGAGTATTCAAGAAGAACCCCAAGAATTCGGAACAATCCTCTTGTCCTAACGAGTATCTAGTGGACTTCAAAGACTCCATGAAATCGGTTGGAGGGAAAGATGATGCATTCTTACGAAACTGCAGCTACTTAGAAAGTGCTATTATAGTTACCAAGAGTTTATAAATGATAATTTGATAGACACAAATTTTACATGACTGTTAAGTTTCTAAATGGTAAACGATATTGATTGTCTGACGCTCCAATTCATATGTCATCATTAAAACCTCGTTCTTGAAACTCTTCGTCATGAACAACACTTGTAAAATGATATTCATGTAGCAAGTGTTTCCTAAATTATCTAATCCAATTTTCTCATCAAGGTTTTCAGGACAACTCTCTACTGATTCGTAAGGAAGAACATGTTTCACATAATCTGCATAAGAACCATTTCTCAAGCTGCGATCAATCCTTCCAAGTGATGAAGGGTTTCTTAGAGGGATCAATTCGGCTCTTGCTTCATGAAGCTCTTCTACTGAAAGGAAACCAGAACCACGAGGACTGCAAGTCATATTTGGGGGAAGATAGGAGGAAGGTGAAATGGAAGTGAAATGGGACAACATTTATCTTCTAATTGAAAAATATACTTCTGCGCCAAAAAACTGATAATATTTCGTACTTTCAGATTTTGCAATTTCTGAATCGTGTTATAGGTGTTCGTTAAATAATTTATAATTTGGTTCAGTTCAGAACTAGGTATCATCAAGTTATTCAAAGGGGAAACAAAATCGGAAAGTGGCCGAAAGATAGGTTGAGAAATTCGATCTGTAATCGATTAGTGTTTTAAATGCCGTAAAAATATCTAAGGCACTGTTCACATTTACCTCTGTGAGTACTGAATTTGAGTCTGTCTCTATAACTTTTGAACTTAGCCCTAGAAAATTTGCCTCTGTTAAAAAAAATAATCTGTTTAAAATCTGTTTTTCCATTACAGAGCTATCGCACCCCTACGAACAACAACCCTCAGAAGTCGAAACATTGTGCGAGCTGAGGATTTACGAGGTCTTGCCTTTTAACGTGTTATTCCTAACACGTGTGATTCCTAATCTAAAGATTAGATCACCACGAGATAACGAGTAAACATTAAAATGTTTTCTCAATGCCTATGAATGTCAAAAAAAGAACAAACAGTACATGTATGTTATCATTTCTATGGATTTTTATATCCATTTTTATATTGTAGCCCTCGATAAATCTTATAAACGTAACTTCGAGCTCGGGTACCGTTTTTATTACACCAGACCGGGTTTTCGAAAAACATATATTGTTCAGTAAACCATTCGCAGAGATCTAAAAATATCAAAGGAATGGAAAATTTAACTCAGAATTGGTTAACCAATCAGCAATTTTTTAATTTTTTTCATGGCACCTTGTAGAGATCGCCTTGAATAGTGAGACTTGTCAACAATACTGTAGTATAGATCACTTGATTAATTGACATTTTTAATTTTTTTTCAGAGATCATGGATAGAAGCAATTCATCTTCGATTCAAGATGTCATCCAGGATGAAAATCTTCATTATACTCACATTAGTTCTGGATTATCAAAACTATCTCCAATCAGCCAAGCTCCTTTACATGGAGAAGTGATTACTCGATCACACAGTAATAACACAAGCCAGAACAATGAATGTTCTAAGTCAGTGGTCAGCGAATCGTCTAATTTTTTCACATATTCCAATACTGGCCTAGTTAATTTACCAAACGAATATAAACCAGAGTTGGCCCTGGAAACTCTTGAAAGAAATTATAATTTTTTCTCGAAAACATTTCCATATATAACTTCAAAAACAACCGAAGGTGTTTGTTTAAATAATGAAGTTCAAGAAAATCTCAGTGATGATATTACTCAGCATTCATTCTTAGAATACAGGACATCGAGAAATGAGAAATTTCATATTGTTTCAAGTTGTCAACACTCTAGTCATAACAAAACTGTGAGCAATGGATTTGGCAAAGCAACTCTTCATAATTTTGCTGAAATAATAACATTAAAAAGAATTAGAGAAATGAAAGTATTAGGTTGTCTTATCATTGAAATATTCATGGCAAAACAACTAAGGGTATTAGGAGCAAATATTTTCAACTTCAACCTTGACAAACGCGTTGAAAATTGTTTGGCAGTTATTGAGAGTTTTACCCTTCCACCTTGCATTTCCCACATTGTCAATTTGCTTTTACAACCTAATATATTGAACTCAAAGAAATACATATATCCAGTGATCACTGATATAGGATTACCCCCACCTAGAGCTAACCTACTCTTAGATCCTCTTTTACATTGTGTCATTCCTTTTTCAAAACATTTTTCATTGTTGTATAAAATACTCAACAATCTGAAAAACTTCAAAAATGTATCGATGGAATTAAATATTTTCTATTATTATGATTGCAATGGGCAAATGTGTTCTGAATACGAGCCTTTAGAAAAATCAAAAATTTGTATATCTCAAAGTCTTGCGGAATGTGAAATAAAATCTTCTATCAAAAATTTAGAAAACTTATTCAACGAAATAAATTCAAAAACTGACGTTGAGGTTATCAGTATTCTCGTACCACATATTATTGATTTAATGGAAGATTCTTCAACTTCGGTATTAGCTGCTTGGTATTTATTTGAACCTCTTTCCAGTGTATTAGGTCCAAACAAATCATCTCAATATTTTCTTGGCCCACTCTTGAAACTTTATGAAAATGATCCAAATGCTGTTTACTTTCAGAATGGAGTAAAAATAGCTAAAATTTATCATCATAGTTTTCTACTTAGTTTGATGGTTCGACTTGGTTTGAAGTGTTTTCTAGAAAATTTTATAGTCCCGCTAGTTGAAGCTGTTGGAGGTTATAAAGACTGTGAACTTGTTGAATTTCTTTTACATAATCATTCCGAAAAAAAAATCATTAAAGCTTTTGATCTCAAAAGGGTGGATTCAGAACAAATGGATATTTTAGATAGTGATGATTCAACATCGAGCGATAAGCAAGAAATATTATCCGGAAGATTACAGGAAAGTTCTTCGAATGAAGAAATATTTGAATTTGAAGATGAAAAAATTATAGACCAGGAGAAGTTTTCTCCAGAACATTTGCAGTCAAATGTAGCATCCAAATTTTCTTTCAATAATTTCAATATAGAAGAGGATTTGGGAGATTTTAAAAATTTGGAAAAAGCAAATTCCCAATCTGGTGAATTTTTTGTTTCGCGTTCTCACTTGAAACCGCCCAAGTCTCCAAGATATTGCAGTAATATGTTTTTACGCAGCCAGAGCGATGACACAATTAACGTAGATTTCTCAAACTCTGAATCTGAAAAAGATGTAGAAAACCCTGGGAATAAAGTATCTGAAATGAGTGCAGACAGTGTGATTTGGTTATCCCATCGACTTGGACCTCTGTTAACAGCTAAATATTTATCAAAAAACTTGCTGAAAATATTGGCTCTGTGTTATATGGGAGAGGACAATTTAGCGAGCCGTATACCTGCAGATTTAACAAAGTTTGAGAATTCAATAGCCTCCAGTTATGTTGTAGGTGATATTGCTGCCGTTAAAATTGTCAGTTGCCTCACCAGTATTTCAGGTAAGATATGCCACACTTATTCATCTAAATTCATAAATGTTTTGCATATAGTAATCCATTTATGAAGAGTAGTGAAACTTCTCATATACTCACACAGATAAACTTATATAGACACATACAGGGCTTTCCAACGAAGAGTTTCCACCCTGAACATTTTCGAAACGGATAAAAACTCAAAAAATCATGTAAATCAGTGACTAAATGTTTTCCTCCCATGTGATTTCGTGACTCCACTAACCGCTCGCCAACAGCTCCACCTCCAAGTTTCTTAAATGACATATCATGTGTGATACATCATTTGAAAGTTCTTATCAAGTGAAATATCATTCCAAAGTTTTTGATTATTCCAAGTGCACACATTAAAACGGCCATGTTAAGTTTCATTGATGGTGAACCTCGAATTTTTCTGAAACAGACAAAAAGTAATTTCCATTGAAACGTGATCTGGACACTACCACTAAAAATATGATTTGCAGTGTTCTTGTCCTTTCGTATACCAATCATACTGACATCAAACGAAGGGCGCGCAAGACTGCAAAAAATACAAAAGTAGTTGAGACTCATTTTTCACTATGCTTGCCTTTTCAACAAAATCTGGACTACTGGACCAAAATAGCTTGCCTCAAAAATAGTTCGAAAGGAGGACATCCATAACAGATCAATAGAGGAACATAAATGGCAGATTAACTATTCTGGTTCATCGTACTTGAGTTTTTGAGGCAACTATTGGACAATTCATCACAGTTATAATCATTTAAAATGATCACTCTTACAAGAAATCTATTAGTTTTTGTAATTAGTTGCGCAAGGATTTTGTTGATT
Source organism: Leptinotarsa decemlineata (assembly GCF_025532065.1). Taxonomy (NCBI): domain Eukaryota; kingdom Metazoa; phylum Arthropoda; class Insecta; order Coleoptera; family Chrysomelidae; genus Leptinotarsa; species Leptinotarsa decemlineata. Next base: position 6,674,542 of record NW_027412703.1, on the reverse strand, counting down.
TCCATATAACATGAAAAATGTACAATTTATGAGTTGAATTGAACCTATTTCCTTCTCACTTACGGATCTTCGATTTATACAATCTACTATAACGATCACTATATTTTATGATCCCATGTGCAGGATTTTTGGAAATTTTCCAAAATAACTTGAAAATTTGGAAACGTCAAGTAACTATCAAGAAGAAATTTATTCACGTTCATCGTCGAATCGATAACATTTCTTTATCTTTAATCTTGAAATCTCATTTGTTCATCAATTCCACTAATAACCATCCGAAGGTATTAGAAAAGACTGACACTTAAATTGTTCAACAAAAATGTTTTATGTGCTCTGTGTATCCAAGGTACTAAAGGTATAATATATTAACACTTGACAAAGTTCGTAATATTTTATGCTCAATTTGTCCTATCTCTTGAGGTTGAACGAAAAAAACTTATACCACTTTCACAGTTTTTTCATAATCATAATCTTTATATATGTTCAAATTTTCTTACACTCCACCTTCAAGTACTCTTTTCCTGAAATCATTGAAGTAGGACGTGTCTATTCATCCATACTTATATCTTTCAACTTTTACCAGCCTTCATTTTTATTTTATGAAATTGATGTAAGCCTCAAAAAATTATTGGATAAAACTGTAACAACAAATTGATCAATACCTTCGAAAAAATCGTTTGACATGGATACCTGAATCAAGCTGTAACCGAAAAATGTATGTTTCTATTACAGCTTTCTCACACCAACATTCAAAGATTTTTCTTCTACTATGTACGTTCAAAGCCTCCATAATTTCAGTAAAAGGGAATATTTTGATTGTGACAACCAATATTTACTCTCTGCCACTTTATCAAAATTCCCACATTTGTGTGTGCGTATCTGTGGTCATGTGTCTGCGTGTGCGTCTGCGCGCATGTGTTTGCGTGTGCTTCTGCGCGCATGTTTGAAAGGTCCGCGTCTCGTCTCTGTCAACCGTCCATTCTTTGTGAATTGGGCCTTATACTTTCAGAGCCCACTCCCGCCATACAGTCGACTAATCAGAAGCTACCGCGCTTACGGCGGGAAATTCTAATCAGTATATGAGCAGACTTGTTCCGAGCGCAAAATCCCATGTATTTTCTTATTTAGCTAAACTTTTTGCAATTTTTATGACATCCGATCGGAACCTGGTGAAACACCCAACTCGACGTAGGTGTGTTTGGAAGTGGGAGTGGGAGAGAGAAATGTGTGACGTAATCGATGCAGAGAAGGAAGGAATGAGTATCGGAGATATTCAAAGAGTGTAGCCCCCCCTTGAGACTCTGCCTTACCCTTCGGGCCCCCTTGTCGCGCACCAGTCACGTGGTCATCGGCAGCTGAGTGAAATTAAATTAAAAAAAACTTTCGGTATGAAAATACAACCCAGGTCGTCGGCGTGGTAGACGTAGCCTCAACACTAACAATTATAGGGTTATGAATCGTTGCCGGGTTCAAAATTAAGCATGAAGGGTTAGGAATACGACTCGATGAAAATTGTATGGTAATGAGATGACGAGCACTAGGAGGATCTTACGTTTCAACGTGCATTCCAATATGTCAGAAGGATACTGAGTCGTATCTTTGTTAACCAGATTATCATCATCAGGAGAAGGAGAAGATGACACCCATATGTGTCGAGGAGTTACGTGTTGTGGAGTTAACGTTCGAAAATGGAGCAATAGAGAAAGCGAAGTATTCGGCAATGAAATTTCAAAATACGTTTTGCATGCGTTTCGACCGTTTTTCGTGCGTTTCAGCCGTTCGGCGTGCGTTTATTCGTTATCGTTTCATTGTCATTGTCGTTTTTTCGTGTTTCTGTATGACAGTCATCTATCATTTAACGCGTTTTGATTATCAAGTCAGCATCATCAGGAGATGACTAAAGTCCATTCGTTGTCGTATGAAAGTTCATTTTGCGAATTTTCGGACTCCTGAACGGAACCTTGTGGAACACAGCCTAAAATATGATATAGAGTGGTGTCGGTCAGCCAATAAGAATGGAGGTAACAAATATCGGTTGGTTGATTGTGGAAGATGAAATTGAACTAGAGAATGAATAATAATATTGATAAAACATAAAAACGTTGAAGGTGATCATCGGCGTGGGAGGTGGTGGCTGAAACGGTCATTTTGGTCACTTTTACCGCAGCGAAAAAACACATTTTTCCAGAAATTCATATGATTCACAATGTAACGTGTCACGAAAAATGGTGTTGAAATGATCGCATCTTCATCTCATTACGTGTTAGTTTGAATAAATAATCATCCACAAATGTTGGAATATTTATTTTTGTCGAAAAATTGGAATTGAATTGATCGAAAACAAAAAACCTTTTCTGTAAAGAACAGATATTTTTCACTCAGGATATTGAGGAAAATAGGAAATCAGTATTTGGTTGAATCATGATGATTCGTAACCACCACGTGAAGGAGCAATATTTTTCCTCTCGAATAGATGAAAATTGCTTGTAGACTGTAATTAGCGTCATGTTAGTTATGAGCGAGAGTTAGTAGAATCGGAAAGGGGATGTTTTTGGAGGTTTCTAACGCAGGAAGGAATTATTCATATATTCAAAAAACAATATACTAGAAATTATTTATTGATATCTAATCATTCCAATAATATATTCACACAGGGTCGAAGCGAAAAGAAATACCAGGGGGGGAGGGAATCCAAATTTTCCCAACCCCACCAGCAAAATTTCCCAACTTTCGAAAAATTGAAAGCCGAGGGATTAGTTACTATTATAATATATTAATTTTCTTACTTAGCTATCCAAAGATTGGCAGAATGCTTATGCCCGTTAGGGTATGCACAAACAAAAATAAATTTTGGTAATTATAAAAATAATAATGGGAATTATTCTACTTTGGACCAAGGTCTTTGGTCTTCCACCATATCCACCATATATAGGAATATTCAATACAAATGAAAGGAAACAACACTTAAATAATATTGTGCTTATTGTTTTCTACTATTATTTTTCATATTTTCACGGCCTGAAATTTCCCAACTTTTCAAAGTCGAAAAAACAGAGAAAAGTTGGAAATTTTGTGAAATATCTTCACGGCCCAAAATTTCCCAACTTTTTTCAAACTCTTTCCCAAGTCAAAAAAGCAGGAGGGGAGGCTCGCCCCCCCTGCTTTTTCGACTTGTTTTTTCTGTTTTTGGCAACCAAGTGTTGCCCATCTTTGCACTTGGCTACACCGCGCTGATGAGGCCAATAGCCAGAAACACGTGTCCGAGGTTTGCCAATAATTTTTCTTGAGTGCTGTTCCGAATAATCCTTTTCATTTTGAATTAAATCATAGACATTCGATAACACCTCCTTTTATATATATATATATATATATATATATATATATATATATATATATATATATATATATATATATATATATATATATATATACAGATGGAGATTTTATCGAGTGTGTATGATACAAATCAAGAATGAAATAATTCGTGGACACAACACTCAATAAAAAAAGGGGGGCAAACCGCAGACACGTGTTTCTGGCTATTGGCCTTATCAGCGCGGTGCATTCAAGTGTAAAGATGAGCAACACTTGTTTGCCGAAAGCAGGAAACAACACATACGCACGGAGTCAACAACAGAAGCCAACCGCACATTTGTGGTTCCAGTAAGAAGACCTAGAATTAATAGCTATAGCTGCCTACGTGGTCATGTTAGATGTAGCCTAGGAATTCTAGGTCTTCCAACTGGAACCACAAATGTGCGGTTGGCTTCTGTTGTTGACTCCGTGCGTATGTGTTGTTTCCTGCTTTCGGCAAACAAGTGTTGCTCATCTTTACACTTGGCTGCACCGCGCTGATGAGGCCAATAGCCAGAAACACGTGTCTGCGGTTTGCCCCCCCTTTTTTTATTGAGTGTTGTGCCACGAATTATTTCATTCTTGATTTATATATATATATATATATATATATATATATATATATATATATATATATATATATATATATATATATATATCAATAGTAATTTTTTTTCAGGGCTGTATGGAGAACATTTTATATTATCTCAATACATACCACACATGGCAGACATAATACATCTTTGTAAGAAGAGAATAACTCCAAATTTGGAGGGAGCTTTAATATCATGTTTATCACTGTTGAAACAAGTTATTCCCTTCTACTCCGATAGGACGTTAATGGACCAACTGCAGGTAATTTCTTAAAAAATGTTCTTGAAATTTGAAAAAGTTAGTAGTTCATATGTGAGTAGTTAATTCATACCGATCCGGAAAGTGTTTGTCGCATATATACCCCCACCTTACTCACTTCATATAAAAAAGAAATTACCAGCTAGAATTTCAGTTTCTAAGTTTCAGTCTATAAGTCATAATGTATCATTGTAGTGGATGTGATAGAAGTTTCACTCGGGGAGATAACTTACGTTGTCCTCAGGCACAATCTTGTAGCCCAAGTTAGATCTTGTGCCTCCATCTCCGAGTGAGCAGTTGTGTTGCTGTTGTGATAAAATGATACCCGTGAATCGAATGTATTCTCACCTTAAGACAATGGAGTATATAACTTCTGCATGCACTGAGTTGTCTGATGACGTCAAACTTATCAATAGCGCATTCAAGTACAGTTGTAAGTGAAACACATCATCAGTAAACTGAAGCAGGGGATTATTGATTTGAGATAATGATACTGTAGTGAAACTTAAAAAAGTGTACTTTATGTTCAACTAGGTTTACAAAAAATAGGTAGAGAGATAGTGATAAATGAGATAATTATAGCCGATTCAGTTTATGAAATAATGTGAATTTAACAGAGCTAAAAAAAGGCAATACATCAATATTTTTGTTTAAAATACCGCTTTTCATGCACCTTAGAGCCTCCAACACTTTAAAGTCATGTACCAAATGAAATTCCTTCAAAAATATCTACGCGTTTCCAGATTTGCTATAATTTTCGTCAAGGTGAAAAACCTGAAAGTTATTTTCGTGTCTTCCAAAACTCATACGTAAATCTATAGCCAAGAGACTTGAATTTTTCAATTCCTGTTCTGTTCAATTTGAATATCGCCTAGATCATCCAATGCGCGGTATCTTTTATTCCGTCACAGTACGGACGCATAAAGCTATGAAAGTGAACATGGAAGTTTTTGCAAACATAGGAATTATCTGATGTGAAAGACTTATCTCACGATCTAGAAGCGGTGTACGATGATTTTGTTGATATTTTATCTGCAGGAGCTATATCATTTCAAGAGCTTTTTTCAGGTATGTGATCCTTCGAAAAATATGAATACGTCTGATCTTGACATATACATTTTTATAGGGTGGACTCTTAAAAGATCATGTTCATTGAGGTTATCATCAACAAGTATAGCACACAACAAGAATCGTCATATATGAAACTTCAAAAATTTATTGAATAGAACAGGGGTCTCTAAACTACGGCCCGCGGGCCAAATCCGGCCCGCCAGTGTCATCAATCCGGCCCGCGACAGCCAATGTTTTACTGTCATCAATCTGGCCCGCGACAGCCAATTATTACCTAATTGTTGTTACTATTGCTGTGATAAGTTGAAGAAGAAAACACAGAATGATAATTACTCGGTTTTATTTACTTGCAAGGTAAAACTTAACGACAGAAATGATGACAAAGAAAACTTAACTTAAGTATCTAAGTTTAAGCATATTAACAACTAACAAATAATTGAAATGAATCACAGTAAAACAAAAACACTAATGAGATTTGTGTAATTGTGATTTTCCACCGACAATACTTTGTAGTTGTGGATCAATTTTACTTGTACCAATTATCAAAAGAGATTCAAGATGCTCATCAGTTAATTGAGATCTGTAAACATTCTTTGTGTACTTCATCTTGGAAAACGTTTTCTCATACAAGTAAGTATTACCAAAAACAGAAAACAACCCACGAGCAAATTTATGCAAATTATCAAATTGTTCCAGTGGAAGACTCTTATAAAATTCCAACAAAGATGAATTTTGATATTTGTTCTTAAGCATATCACTGCACCGTAAATCAATAATTTCCATTTGGACTTCCGGAGCCAGGGTTTCAATGACAGAATCAAAAGGATTTTGAAAAAACTTAATTTCATTCGCAATGACATCAAAATCTGAAAAACGAGTATGAAAATTTATCTTCAAAGCACTCAAAGTTTCGATTGCAAAATTGACGGGAAATTCAGTCTCTGTAGTGTAGCTGAATATTTCACATGTTTCAAAATGTGTCAAACATTTTTTACGTAATTGCGATTGAAATAGTATTATTTTCTGCCTGAAGGATTTGATATTGGTGTATAAATCAGGGAGAAGCTGATTTTCTCCTTGCAATCTCAAATTCAGTCCGTTCATATGATTTGTCAAATCGACATAGAAGGCTAACTTCCACATCCATTCGCTATTTTCTGAATCGGCAAAAGGGCGCAGCTTTTCATTTAAACAAAATTTCGATCTCTGCTCGAAGTTCAAAAAAGCGCTTAAGGACTTTTCCGCAACTAAGCCAGCGTACGGCACTATGATATGGAATCATTTTCTCCAATCTGTTGAATAAACTCGCGGAATTGTCGGTGATTCAGCCCAGTAGATCTGATGAAGTTAACAACTGATATGACTGGTTTTAGAACTTCAGACATATCCAAACATTTTCCGCACAAGGACTGTTGATGAATGATACAATGTAAGACTAATGGTTTTGAACCACCATCATTTTCTACAGCCTTTGACACAAGCGCAACCACTCCTTTATTTTTACCATACATATTTTTGCCTCCATCAGTTGTTATAGATTTCAAATTTCTCCATCGAAGGTTCTTTTTTTATTAATGGCATTTTCAACTCCCTTTAAAATATCTGCCCCAGTTGTCGTGCCGTGAATACTATCAATATCAAGAAGTTCTTCATACACTTCATAGCTTTTATCTACTCCGCGAATAAAAATCAACACCTGAGCAGTATCTGACACATCCGTTGACTCATCCAATGCTAGAGAAAACCACTCATGATGTCCATTTTTGTCAGATAGTTGAGATGATAAGAAGGTAAATAAATTTACCTTTTCGGGGCATATTTCTTTGGCTACTGCAATCAAGCATTTTTTATCATTTCTCCATCGGTGAATGGTTTGCCACGTTTTCCGATTTCAAGAGCCACACGAAAGCTGGCGCGAGTTGCAGACTCTTGTTCAGTATTCTCTTCGGTAAACAAAGATTGCTGCGATTTGAGTCCGCGTTTCAAAGCTTCAAATTTTTCCTTCCGCAAACTTCCTGTACACTTGGAGTAACTTTGAAGATGTTTTGATTCATAGTGTCGTTTAATGTTATAGTCTTTGAGAACAGCTATGGTTTCATTACAAATTAAACATAGCGCCTTATTACTGGACTCAATCACAAAATACTGAAAGTTCCCTTTTTCTTGGAACGTTCTGCATTCACTGTCGATTTTTCGCTTCTTTTCCATACTAACAAATCACACATAAAAACAAGGCAAATCAAAATACTTTTATTGACGGGTGTTACTTTATTTCACAATAGACAGTTTCGCTTCCTTCGCCTTTCCTACGCAGACTAACTCGCAGTTGCGCCGCTAGCCTTTTTATATGCAATTATTACTGCCATCTCGAGGTGATCGGAATACACTAGCTAGAACCAGAACTTTCTCGAACCAACGCGGTAATTCCAAATATTTAATTACGCCTAATGCCACCTAGCGGGTAGCTGAAAAAGATAGTACATAGTACCACTACTCGCCACTAGATGTCGTTAAGTGTCACAATACACAATAATAATTGAAATGCAAAAAAAGCGTAAGTTTGCTTAGGTCACGCACTTTGCGACTATCCTAGTCTAGAAATTGGCCCTTGGAACAAACTGAAAAAATCATTATGGCCCGAAGGCTTCAAAGTTTGGAGACCCCTGGAATAGAAGAACGAGTGTGGTGAATGTCAAGAACTAGGATCAGCATTGTTTCGCTTGGCCAGTGATGGGCATTATATCCCGCATATTCCATATTTAATTTAAGGAGCGTGTCAATATCGGGACGATTCGGCAGAAACAATCATTAGCTATTCCAAAATTTCAGGTTGATAACATTATTGAATATTGTTCTGTCAATCTATGTTTTTACATGACTCTTGAAACAAAAATAATTTTTAATAACTTTTATTTCATCTGGTAGCAAATTGAATATTTTCGGAGCCAAGACTTCTACGGAACATTGCCCAATACTTTTTTCACGGAACGGAACATTTTTATAATTCATCTTAGTTCTTGTATTATGTGTATGCGCAAGGGATTGGAGAGAAATTTTGTTTTTACTTATAGAAGTTAATATTCTTTGGCAGAATATTTGTCTGCTATCAAATATATGGTTTTCGGAATAAATTAGATCCGAGGAATACCTCACGTTTTTTTTTAATATTATTCTCAATATCCACCTTTGTATTACACTGAAACTACTAAAGTCATTTCTGCCACTCCACCCCATCCCAGGATGTCGTAGGATAGCTGAGACTGGACCAGTGCAAAATACAATATTTTGAGGTTTTTCATGTTCAAATAATTGATAACATATCTGAATTTGCTTAGCAATCCTCTAAATTCTTTCTTTACGCTGGTAATATGTAAATCCCATCTCAGGTGCCTATCTATAATGATTCCGAGATATTTCGTTTCATTTTTTCCACTATTGTATATAGTGTATAGTTATATTGTAAATAGTGTATAGTTGAAAATATTTCCAAAGGTCCTAGATTAGGTAAGCGGTTGGAGTAAATTGTGAATGGTAAGTAATAAGTTTTTTCGCTATTCAATGTTAGTGTGTTATGCTAATATAATCAAACGAATATAATCAAGAAATTTTATTTCTTCGTTAAAAAAATTGAGTTTCTCCTGTGGAACATGAATGAATACAGATAAAAATTTCAAAGCAGCCTATGATCTTTGAAAGAAATACTTTTTATTGTGTATCTAGCCTGTGTGTGTGTTTGTGTGAATTAGTTGATGTTGTGGCAGAATGAACAGATGTGGCTGCTAAGTTGTTGAATCTGTCAAAGCCCACACTTCAAATAGAGATAATTGATTTGCAAAATGTGTCTTTGCAAATGTATAAAACGGTGAATTTCACTAGTTCGGACTTCCATTGTCTATTATATAAAATGATTTGAAATCCCTGAAACAAGTAAAAAAGAATGATTAAAAAAGGATGGTTGAAAATAACAATTATATTAAGCAACAATAAACCTGAAATGCAATGATAGTGAAATAACCTACAAGTAAAAATATAATAATTGAATAAATAAAAATTAAAGGAATGCAAAAAGAAAATAATAAAAAATAAAAAGTATAGAGATTCCAAGTCACGTTAGTTCACGACGTTTCGATTGTTGGTATCTACAATCGTCTTCGGGTGATGACTGGACTGATTCCTCCGAGAGATGACTATTTTATAGGTCGTTGAAATACTTTCACTTTCTCTACTTTCCATTTTCCGCTTCACTGATTACGTGAGAGGTGACCGATTTGGCGGGAGTTGGTCATTTTTCGTTTGATGATGGGTTTCCATATGTTTCGTATATCTACGCTGGCCTGGCTGAATACGTTGTTGGACAACATGTATGCGGCTTCCTTAAATTTTCTCCTGAACCAATGTTCCTCTCTGTGCAAGATCTCAGCTTGGGACCACTCGATGTTGTGTTGATGGGTCCAAACATGGTCTGCTATTCCTGATTTGCTGGTTTCTCCTCGCTGTGTGTGCTTCTTGTGCTCGGCAATGCGAATATTCAATGGCCTCTTAGTTTCACCAATATAGGATTTTCCGCACTCACAGGGTATCCGGTAAATGCAATTCTTGGAATCGCAGTCCGCGTTTGGGGGCCTGGTTTCCGTGAGGCTGCTACGGATAGTGTTACCGGATCTGAAACAGGTTCTAATGTTGTACTTGGAACCAATTCTTCTTATCCTCTCCGATAATCCTCTGATGTAGGGAAGTGTAATCGGAGAGGATGGAAGAATTGGAATATAACATACACAACTTTTGGATTATGAACTGGTTAATAAATTTTACCACTAAACCGTCAAGTTCAGGCACCTTATTAGTAAAATTCGAAACTTCCGTTTCATTTTGACCATCTCCTTCATTCCTTATATCTGACTGACTTATTATCACACTTCGTTTCGCTCTAAAAATAGATAAGTGTTAATATTTTCAATGCCAAAGATAAGGTCGACAAGTTGGAAAAATCTGGAGTTTATAAGCTTAAGTGTCCGGAGTGTAATAGTGTTTATGTGGGACAATGCGGACAAAATTTCCAAAAACGGTATGCTGAACATGAAAGGTATTTCAGACTAGGAAAAAATGATTCGACGTTTAAAAATCATTCCTTGGCATGCAACCACAAGTTTCCGAATCTAAGCGATACGGAAATTCTGCACTATGCAAGGAAGGGTTGCAAACTCAATTATTTAGAATCCTTGGAAATTCACAAGCATAAACATTTCGGGTGCAACCTGTTAAATGACCAAATCGATTTAATTTACTCTCCGGTTTTTAAATTGGCACATGCGCATTGTGAAATGTAAATACAGGTACTCAATCAAGTACCTGAATGGTATATATTAGCGAATGTACTGAATCATTGTTAGTTTATTGTTCAAGTTTGAAAATGTCCATATAGGACGAAACTGCAGTAACGTTAGTTACAAATAAAAGTGGTAAAAAACATAGAAATTTTCATTTCTCTTTTCATCATAATAATTTTTATTTGCATTCAATTACATGGTTCAATATAAACATAAAAATATTTAAGAAAGGATGAAAAAACAAAAAAGTATATACACTTATTAAATAATAAGAACGGGAATGCAAAATGGAGTTGAAAGACAAGAAATATTGTTTTCTCCGACCATCTGAACAAATTTGTTCCTTCGCCATTTATTGCAATACTTTTCAAAATGGCGAAGGTGTACCAGACTGGTGTCAACGTTTATAGCACACATTTCATTACGTACCATGTAGAGAAGATCTCATACAGTGCTTTACAAATGAAATGAGCCGCTCTGAGGGAGTTATTTGATATTAGGATTATGAAAATACCTCAATTTTAATTTCCAAAGAAACGCATTTCTACATAAAAGTCAACCACTTGTCTGCCAGTCCCTCTTCATAATGAACGTTATGTTGAAAATGTCATAATATTTGAGTGAAACCTCATATGAAAGGCCTTTCAATTCTTCTTCCCATCCTTCAAAATTCACCTGCATAATATAAACATTACTTTTTTGAATTTTAATTTGATTTCGAAATAGAAAGAGGGAGAAATCGATAAATCATTATTGAAGCAACACTTCACTGAGAGATTTTTGCTGGACAATCTACAAAGTCATAATACAACATATATACAACAGCTCTCCCAAAGCGTTTTCATACCTTGAAAATGCAAACATATTTTCTCGACGTAGTTTTGAAAGCCGTACTATAAAAATACAAAAAAACTGGTGAACAGCAACGGATTATTCAAACATCAAAATCTTTACCAATGTAATAAATTCTTCAAAAGAATCATCAAGTTCATATGTTTCATAATCCGTTGTTTCGTAGTATATATATATATATATATATATATATATATATATATATATATATATATATATATATATATATATATATATATATATATACACGAAAATTTATAGGTATACTTACAACAAATGTTTTTATAGAATGAATGAGAAATATGACAATAAAATATTTTTCTTTCAAAAATATATTCTCTCAACATCAATATATTATGGCAGTGATGAATAGTTGAATAGTAGAATTGATTCGCTACCTGATACCTGCTACTTGATATTGGAAAATGTACGTACTCAATTAAATTTAATATAAATTGTGAACCAGATCGGAAACACGTCAGTTCTAATCGAGAGTGGTTATCGTATCAGTTGCGCGTTGTAAAGTGACATATTCTTTCAAATTTAGTTTCTGCAAATAAGGTGGTGCATTCATAGACCTGACAATGGACATTCCCAATGGAATTTATACTGGAGAACGACCAAAGTGTAAAACATGTTCGAAATCATTCGCTCATAAAGGTGCTATGAAAGTGCACGAGAGAATTCATACCGGAGAAAAACTGTTTAAATGTACATTCTGTTCAAAATCTTTCACACAATCAAATACTTTGAAAATTCACGAAAGATGCCATTCTGGAGAGAAACCTTTTCAGTGTAATACATGTTCAAAATCTTTCACCCAAGCTACTCATTTGAAGGATCATGAACGGACTCATACCACTCATACCGGAGAAAAACTGTTTAAATGTACATTCTGTTTGAAATCTTTCACTCAAGCTAGTAGTTTGAAAGTTCATGAACGGGCTCATACTGGAGAGCAACCATTTCAATGTGGAATCTGTTTAAAATCTTTTGCTCGAAAAGTCTGAAAAGTCACGAAAGGAGTCATTCTGGAGAATAGCTATTCCAGTGTGAATTCTGCCTGAAATCTTTCACCCGAAAAGACAATTTGAAAGTTCACGAAAGATGTCATTCTGGGGAAAAACCTTTCCAGTGTGAAACATGTTTGAAGTTCTTCAGTCGCCGCCAAAATTTGAAAGTTCATGAACGAACTCATACTGGAGAACAACCGTTTCAGTGTAGAATTTGTTCCAAATCTTTCATTCAAGCTATTGCTTTGAAAAATCATGAGAGGAGTCATACTGGAGAGAAGCCGTTTCAGTGTCCAATCTGTTCAAAATCTTTCACCCAGAAGCATAATCTGACTTTTCATGAAAGATGTCATACTGGAGAGAAACCTTTTCAGTGCCGTATATGTTTGAAATGTTTTACTCGAAGTGATACTCTGAAAGTACACGAACGAAATCATACTGAAGGGTCTCATTTTTTAGCTTCATGAATTTTATGTGATTTGATTATGTTTGACATTCAATAAATTATAGTCATTCAAATTTCATTTCGTTTTCTTTCGATGAGTCCCAGCTTATTGTTCAAATATACCGGGTGTCCCACATTTTATGTGACAGGCAATATCTGGTTTGTTGAAGGAGATACACAAAAATGTTTCATACAAAAGTTTTAGGAGTTCATGAGAGCTATATTTTGATATAATTTTTAAATAAACAGGGTGTTTGGTGTAGGTGTTACAGACCAAAATTCCATTTTTTAAAATAGAACGCCCTGTATATCATTACATATTCAGATGCTACGTTAAATTCTGATATCATTTCATGTTTGGTTTTTGAAATTCGGTTACGGCGTTGTTGAGTTATTGCTTAAAATGTAAAGTCTTGAGAACGACTATTATTTTTAAAAATATCTCATACAATTATTCTCTCTGCATCAGATCACATGAAAATTAGTCAAAATTTTGGGTGTTTGAAGTAATGGTTTCAATTTTGAGTTGTGGAATTCAGTCAGGAATCATTTTGAATATGAAACAATTGCGAAATTGAAAGAGGTGTATTCGAAAACAAATCTTTAATTAATAACAATGTAAATAATATAACTTGATAAATCATTTCATAAGAATGGTAGGTACCTAAAAATAAGTCATAAAAATTGTTCAAAGTGATGCCCATTAGATATTATACAGGCTTCGAAACGTCGAATCACTTCTCTCGTACAAGTCGCTCTTATAATATCAGGCGTAATATCACTGCACGCTAGTCGAATTTTCATTTTCAGATCATCCACATTCAAAGGGGGAGTAGTGAAAATAATATCTTTTAAATAACCCCATAGGAAAAAATCAAGCGGTGATAAATCTGGGGAACGAGCCGGCCACCGAATTGGACCCTTATTACCAATCCATCTATTTGGGTACGTTCTATCCAGATATTCAGTAACAACCTGTGAATTGTGAGGGGGAGCACCATCTTGTTGCCACCAAATTCCTTGTCGTTCTGTTATGGGAATATCTTCCATCAACTGGATCAAATCATCTTCTAGAAAATGTAAATATCGCAATCCATTGAGATTTTAATTGAAAAAGTAAGGTCCTATGATGCGGCCATTGAACAATCCACACCATACATTAATACCCCAAGTAGTTTGAAAATTACTTTCGCGGACCCAGTGGGGATTTTCTTGAGACTAATAGTGACTGTTATGTCGATTCACAACTCCATTATTGTGGAATCTCGATTCATCGCTCCACAAAATTTGACTGAATATGTTAGGACTTTCATGTAATATTACCTGAATACAAGCAATGAATTCAAGTCGTCGTTCAAAGTCCGTGGGTTTCAAACCTTGTACCAACTGAATTTTGAATGGGTGGTATTTATTTTCTTTCAGAATTCTCTGTACATTAGATTTACTCACACCGACTTCTTCTGCAAGAGTACGGATAGAAACATGTGGATGAATAATAATATAAGCCAACACAATGATCTCTAAATCTTCAGTTCTAACAGATCTCGTATGATGACGATGCTTTATAGTAGAAGGAAATGACCCAGTTCGCAATTTTTCTACAACTCTCGAAAAAGTCATTCGTGACGGAATGGGTCTGTCTGGAAAACGTTCTTGGTATAGACGTTGTGCTTGACGGCAGTTTTTCTGACATTCCCCAAAAATTAATAACATATCAATGCAATCACTTGGACTAAACGCGAAAGGCATGCTGGAGTTTTCGCACAAAGAACACAGTTACTGTTTTGCAAAGAATCACTGAATCGAACTGACAAGTAGATACAATTCAACAACATTTGTTACTATGGCATCAACAAGCATAAGCTACTTGATGAAATTGTGCAATATAAAGCAATTCACCCTCAAGTTAGTCACATTCTCAAGAATTTCAATATTATATTCAACTGATATCGATATCGTATCGTAGAGGTGAGAATAATGGTTTGTATTCAGTAGTAGTCTAGTTCAATTTAATAAAAGATATAGACTGGATTCGTGTAGGAGTAAATAAGTTTTTTTGAAACTTTATATTTAAGGAAAAGTGCAATAACTCAACAACGCCGTAACCGAATTTCAAAAACCAAACATGAAATGATATCAGAATTTAACGTAGCATCTGAATATGTAATGATATACAGGGCGTTCTATTTTAAAAAATGGAATTTTGGTCTGTAGCACCTACACCAAACACCCTGTATATTTGAAAATTATATCAAAATATAGCTCTCATGAACTCCTAAAACTTTTGTATGAAACATTTTTGTGTATCTCCTTCAACAAACCAGATATTGCCTGTCACATAAAATGTGGGACACCCGGTATAAAAAATATTCCTGTGTAAGATTTGTTGCGAAACCAAATTTATTGAAAATTTAGTAATGAATAGGTTTAATACTTCGTATCATTTGCTGGATGACTAGATAGAATTAAATAATGGCTTGTTACATACATACATATAGTCAGATGATTCCATTGATCACATGTCCATTTATATGAGATTGTACACTTTATCTTTTTTCATGTTCACGTTAATTCGTTTATTCTCAAGAACAGGAACACTATTACTATCATTTTAATGGGTACTAAAAAATCATGTACTTCAAATTGTAAAAATATACATAAATCATTGAATATGTAGATTTTCGTTGGTGTAGACATGACTGAAGGAGGTATTGTAAATTTTGTAAACCTGAGAATCTCCCAATGAAGTGTTTCTTGAATAATATACCTTTCACTATGAAGAGAGATTTGCATTTTTACGTAGAAATGTGTATCCTGAAAATTCTCAATATCAAATATCATTTTCGGGGGGCTCAACAATTAAAGTTTCTGCCAATATATTAAACTTTTCAAAGGAATCATCAAGGTCATATGTATCATATTACGATGTTCAACAGTGAACACTATTGGGTAATAGAACCTCACTTTTTTATTTCCTCTGTTCACCAATGCTGTTGATATCATCTTTGTAATGCATTGAGAATGATTACCCAATGTTTCACACCTGAACATTTTGAACTTTCACTGGACTCAAGTCGAGTTCCACCTCATCAGAGACACATTCGATGGTTATTTCATTATGGATGGCCATTGTCAGAGTCTATGAGACCACGAGTTCATCTGCAAATAAAATAATGATAAAAAACTTTTAAAAGAAGCTTAAGTACCCTAAAAAGATCAATATAAAATTTTGAATCACATTACCCACATTCATTTATGAATTTACAGAATTGAAATTATTATGAAAGCTAGTCGCGATGCCTATAAGAAATCTCTACATATTCAGTCAGATGAAATTTGAATAAAATTTTGAATCATCTGTCAGAATGTTTCTCAATTTAAATTTCATCAAAAACTGCAGCTCACGATTTGATCTCCACAAACCACAAAGTTTGTATAAGGTGAAACCGGTCGTAACGAATAAATAAACACAGTAGAAACTACACAAAAGTATTTTCTTTATTCTATATCCGAAATATACCTGCAAACCATAGATGAGAAAATCTTAACAATAATAAAAACACATGATGAAAAAAGAAAATGGTTCAGATACGTTGACGATGGCCTGTACATATCACAAAACAATGGTATAAGAATAGATCAAATAACATTAAATTAACAAAATGAATCAAAAACTGATTATCAGTATAGAGGAAGAAAACAACTCGAAAATCAACTACCTGGACATAACTATCGGATATAACCTCAACAAAATACAATTTCAAATGGCAATATACAGAAAACCTACACAAACAAACTCCACCATACCCGCAAGTTAAAATCCCACCTAACATCACACAAAATGGCTGCCTATAACGCATTCATATACAGAATGTTAAGAATACCATTTAGCAATGAAGCCCGGAACAAGGAAAGGAAAATCATATACCAAATAGCGAACGAGAACGGATACATCCAAAAGACAATAAATGAATTAGAAAATAGAATGAAACAAAAAATACAGAGCAAGGATCAAATTATTCCAACAGATAAAACAACACAACGATGGACAGCATTCACAAACGCAGGTCACCAAACCAAAAAAACTAACAAATATTTTCAAACCCCTGAACATCGACATCACATACAAGCCAAACACGAAAATAACACAAAAATAAACAGCTATGAAAAAGAAGATGACAAAAACCTAAACGGGGTGTACACCATACAATGCTCGGACTGCAACTGGTCCCAAGGTACGACAAGCACAAAAAGGCGTACATGAACCCAATAATATATAAATCAAACCTCGCAACACTCGCCATACAAAACAAACATAACTTTCCCTCAGCAGAGAACATAAAACTCATAAAACAAGTCAATAAAAGAAACCGTATGGACATCTGAGAAAACTTAAAACATCCATAAATTTAACAGTCATAATTCACTTATCGAGGAACAAATACAAATTGTTGAGTTATGGTCAAGGTAACATATTTTTTGGTAATTTGAAACATCTATTTTAATTTGTACAATAATACGCAACTAGATAAAATTGAACAGACAATGAAATCATAACTGATGGATTATTTTATTACATTTGTATTATTGCATTCATTTTGACTTATTCATGGCCCTCTTTATAATATGCAATGAAATTGCATTTTTTCATCGGTATTCAAGGAAAACTACAAATGTGCTATATGGCTGAATTCAAATTTAATGCAGAACCCAAAAACGAATCGGAAAATCGAGGTTACCATATAAAAAAATTGGCGTCGGTGTCGCCCTAATAGATGACGCCTATTGCTGGATCTCTTCGCAAATAAGAAAACCCTTTGACATTGGATGCTGGAAATGATTAGAAAAAATTGTGACTTTCTGAAGACGATAGAATTCACAGACGAATGTAGTTTTTCTCGGGACAAGATTATTAATTTTCATAATTACCACATATGGGCTGATGAAAACCCTCACGCTATTGTCGAAACTAACCATCAACAACAGTTTTCTCTTAACGTGTGGCTCGGAGTTATTGGGGATGATTTAATTGGGCCTCATTTGCTACCTCCTCGATTTAATGGTGAGGCATACGTTCAATTTTTAAGAGAAGTGCATCCAGTACTGCTGGAGGAAATTCCTTTGGGCGTCAGAAGGGATATGTTTTTCATGCATGATGGGGTTCCCGCCCAGAACTGGCCCGCTCGATCCCCGGATCTCAATCCTCTCGATTTCTCTATTTGGGGCCATTTACAGCATTTGATTGAATATTTGAATATTTGAGCGAATACATGGCTCAATGCGCCGACGTCTAGACGCATGCGTAATGTCTGAAGGTAGACATATTGAACATTTACAATGATTTCTACATGTTGTGTGTTTTGTTATTGATAAATTAGTTTTGTTTATTACCCTTCAATCGTTTAATGCAGGTACTAACTACAAAATAACAATAAATCCAGTTCGCATTTATGACGATGTATCTCTGTAGTTGTTCATAAAATAATTTTTTGCTGCAAACTGGTTTATTTTGGGCAAAAACCCAAGAGACATTTTTTGTTTAGAATGAAACAGGCTATAAATAAATTTATAAATGGTAAACAAATAATAAGACAAAAATTACATTGGAAATAAATTTTAGGGGTTGCGTTTTCCACCTCTTACAACCATGGGGTAAACCAAATAAATTTCTGGCCGAGTGTCCTTTTGGTAGTGCAAAACGTCAGGTTAATTTCAATATTGTAACTTTTTCAGTGCTTGTGAAAAAAATTGTTATACAAATTTTATGTACCCCCTTTAAGTTAAGAGGCTGTATCTTAACAAGGGATGCTCCAATGAAGTTTCTTTATATGAAAAATCCTATCTTTTTTTCGATGAGGAATCACCTCCTTAAATGTTTTACACTTATTCAGTTACACCCTGTAGATATACATATACATATAACAGAATAATTAGTGACTGGATTAACTATAAATAAACTATAATAAAGGTTGACATATAACAAAGAGTTTTTTTTTTTGTAACAGCCCAGCTATTGACTGCAACCTCACGAATTGAACCAATTCATATACATATCAGGGTGTTTGGTAGCTGGGTGCAAACCTTTGAAGGGGTGATACACTAGCCCATGTAGAACATATTCATACAAACATTTTTATTTTCTAGCGCGTTTTTTATTTTTAAGGGAAATTTTACGATTTTTAGTACAAAAACCCAAAATTGGTCAATTAAATGCTAATAACTTCGAATCTTAACAGAAATGTCCGGTTTTTAAAATTTATTTTAGTAGTCTTATGTGTCCCCAATCGTACTAAAGTAGTTTGAAGCACCATTGTGTCCAAAAAAGTTATGTACAGAGCATTTAAACTTTACAAAAAAAGAAAGAAAATAAAAAATCTGACCTTAGATGCCAATTAAAAAAATAAATAAAATACATACAGGTGTTCAGACACCTTTAAAAACATGCTTAGTTATTGCTCTTTCGTTTGAGGTATCATTTACCTAGCTAAATCTTGAACTTTTTTAATTACGGTACCTGAACCAGTTAAAGGTCGCAAATATGGATTTTTGTGGA
Organism: Leptinotarsa decemlineata; assembly: GCF_025532065.1. Taxonomy (NCBI): domain Eukaryota; kingdom Metazoa; phylum Arthropoda; class Insecta; order Coleoptera; family Chrysomelidae; genus Leptinotarsa; species Leptinotarsa decemlineata. The sequence goes on along the minus strand of NW_027412703.1, from coordinate 6,655,075 downwards.
ATTAAAGAAAAAAATGTTTTGTACTGTAAAAATTTATTGTTGGTGTTCAAAATGTCCTCCACCATTGCGTATACACTTTCTACAACGATTTCGTACTTCAGTTGTGGTTACTTTCATTTGCATTTCCTGTTTCATAATTTCAAAAGCTGCCTCTATTCGCTGAAGTAATTCTTCTCTCGTGGTGATTTCTGTTGTGTATACGAGTTCTTTCACCCGACCCCACACAAAAAAATCCAACGGAGGGGATCCAGGGGATGAGTCCGTCTCTCCCGATCCAGTTGCCAGGAAAACAGCGGTTCAGGTGTTCGCGGACGCTTACAGCCCAATGTGCTGGGCATCCATCTTGCTGAAATGTGATCGGCCTGTCCGTGTCCAATATTGGCACTTCGGCATCATAGAGTAACATTGGCAAGTCGTTTATCATGAATTCGAGGTAATTTTCCATATCGAAAAGTTTAAAATCTCTCGCTACAACTCTGATGCTGGTGGTAGGATCCGCTTCGAAGGCTGCTAGAATTTGCTCCTCAACATTGACATTATGTCTTCCTGGATTTACTGCAGGTTCAGCATGATGAATACCAGATTCAGACAGCCTACGATATGTGTTGGAAAACACGCGGACGTTAGGTACCTACCCTGCAATAAAATAACTCATTTTCAACGTCTTTTGAAGGTGAAAATGGCAAAATTTAACTACCGCTACAATTAGAAATTTATTTACTTGCGGTTCGGGTAACGTTCTTGGTACAAACGTCGTGCCAGAGATGCGTTACCATCAGCTCTGCCATACATAAAAATGATATCGGCTTGTTCATGACTCGTAAACTCAGCCATGGCAGCACACACAACAAAAAGTTCGATAGTCCAAAATAAACAACACCTGCAGAAGCGAAAGGCTACAACTGAACACGGTGAATTACAAAAATGGGGAACACAAAACCAACGTCTACTCGCAACTCGAAAGGGCAAAGCAGTGACTAGAGAACTTGTTTGGCCAACCAAACCGACCCGGCGAGGAGTCCAAGATGATAACTCAACTCAGGTACCTAAAAATTGATAAACTCAAAAGCAAGTTTATGGCCCTAGCATAAGGTCTAAATCATAACAACAGAATGCATTCCAATTAATGACTAGCTTCAGGTCAAATTCTTTGTTGTAAAATGCCACCGATACCGGCCTTTGTTCAGTTTTCTCTTCTTTCAAGTTGGGCTAAGTTTCTTATTATTCCATGTAAGTCTAAAAATAATATCGCATATTGCTTTAGGATTTTCGTTTAAAGGTTTTTGAGCTGAATTTCATTTAAATTACTTTTTTTTTATTTTTCAAATATCCATATTTACGACCTTTAACTGGTTCAGGTATCCTAATTAAAAAAGTTTAAGACTTAGCTAGGTAAATGATACCTCAAACGAAAGAGCAATAACTAAGCATGTTTTTAAAGGTGTCTGAACACCTGTATGTATTTTATTTATTTTTTTAATTGGCATTAAAGGTCAGATTTTTTATTTTCTTTCTTTTTTTGTAAAGTTTAAATGCTGTGTACATAACTTTTTTGGACACAATGGTGCTTCAAACTACTTTAGTACGATTGGGGACACATAAGACTACTAAAATAAATTTAAAAAACCGGACATTTCTGTTAAGATTCGAAGTTATCAGCATTTAATTGACCAATTTTGGGTTTTTGTACTAAAAATCGTAAAAGTTCCCTTAAAAATAAAAAACGCGCTAGAAAATAAAAATGTTTGTATGAATATGTTCTACATGGGGTAGTGTATCACCCCCTTAAAGGTTTGCACCCAGCTATATATATATACCGGGTGTCCCACATTTTATGTGACAGGCAATATCTGGTTTGTTGAAGGAGATACACAAAAATGTTTCATACAAAAGTTTTAGGAGTTCATGAGAGCTATATTTTGATATAATTTTTAAATAAACAGGGTGTTTGGTGTAGGTGTTACAGACCAAAATTCCATTTTTTAAAATAGAACGCCCTGTATATCATTACATATTCAGATGCTACGTTAAATTCTGATATCATTTCATGTTTGGTTTTTGAAATTCGGTTACGGCGTTGTTGAGTTATTGCTTAAAATGTAAAGTCTTGAGAACGACTATTATTTTTAAAAATATCTCATACAATTATTCTCTCTGCATCAGATCACATGAAAATTAGTCAAAATTTTGGGTGTTTGAAGTAATGGTTTCAATTTTGAGTTGTGGAATTCAGTCAGGA